>NC_082660.1:23491555-24940888 GCF_028023285.1 Balaenoptera ricei | reverse complement strand
GACTGGCTTCTTTCAGTAAGCAATAGCATTTATGTTCCTCCATGTCTTTTTATTGTTTGATTGCTCATTTCTTTCTCTTGTAGAATAATATTCCACAGTTTGTTTGTACATTCATCTTTTGATGGACATTTGGGTTGTTTCCAGTTTGGGCAATTGTTAATGAATTTGTTCATAAACATTCATGCATAGGTTTTCATGTGGACATAGTTGAAAACTCATTTGGATAATTACTAAGAATCACAACCATTGGCTCATATGGTGCAACTATGTTTAGCTTTGTATGAAACTGCCAAACTGTATTCCAAAATGTCTTCATCCTTTTGCATTCCCACCAGCAATGAGTGAGTTCTTGATGCTCCACATCCTCACCAGCGTTTTTGTTCTGTCACATGATAAATTTTACCCATTTTGATACATGTATAGTGATATCTCATTATTTTAACATTGTCATTAAGCAGTCCTCTAGTGACTTGATGTTAAGCATTTTTTTCACATACTATTGCCATCTGTTTATCTTCTTTGTGGAGGCGTCTCTCCAGATATTCTGCCCACCTTAAAACTGAATTGTTTGTTTTCTTATGGTTGAATTTTAAGAGTTCTTCGTATATTCTGGATATGAGTCTTTTATCATATATATGTCTTGCAGATATTTTCTTCCAGTGTATACCTTGTCTTTCATTCTCTTATTAGTATTGTCACAAATCAGAAGTTTTAAATTTTAATGAAGTCTAACTTATCAATGTTTTTCCCCAGGGATTGTGCTTTTGTTGTAACTAAAAACTTCTTGCCAAACCAAAGGCTGTTAGATTTTCGTATGTTATCTTCCAGAAGTTTAATAGTTTATAGCATCTAATATTTATATCTGTGATCTATTTTGAGTTAATTCTTGTGGAATGTATAAGAACAGTTTCTAGATTCATTATTTGGCATGTAGATGTCCAGTTGTACCAACACCATTTGTTTAAAAGTCTATGCTTTCTCCATTGAATTGCCTATCCTTTGTCAAAGATCAGTTGATTATATCCCTGTGGGCCTATTTCTGGGCTCTGCATCCTGTTTCATTAATCTATTTATCCTTTCAACGATATCACGTCCTTTTAAAAAATTTTATTGAAGTATAGTAGATTTACAATGTTGTGTTAATACAATGTCTTTTTTTAAAATTGTAGTTAATTTACAATGTTGTGTTAGTTTCAAGTGTACAGCAAAGTGATTCAGTTATGCATATATGTATATATATTTTTAAATTTAAATTTTTTTTAATTTTAAAAAATTTTTAAATTTAAAAATTTTTTTAAGTTTTTAAAAAAATTTCTTAAATTAAAAATTTTTTTTTTAATTTTTAAAAATTAAAAAAAAAATTTTTGTCTGCGTTTTGTCTTCGTTGCTGCACGCGGGCTTTCTCTAGTTGCAGCGAGCAGGGGCTACTCTTCATTGCAGTGCACGGGCTTCTCCTTGCGGTGGCTTCTCGTGTTGCAGAGCATGGGCTCTAGGCGTGTGGGCTTCAATAGTTGCAGCATGCGGGCTCAGTAGTTGTGGCTCACGGGCTTAGTTGCTCCACGGCATGTGGGATCTTCCTGGACCAGGGATCAAACCTGTGTCCCCTTCGTTAGCAGGCAGGTTCTTAACCACTGCACCACCAGGGAAGTCCCTGTTGTTTTTTTTTTAATGTGTGAGGTGGTATCTCATTGTGGTTTTGATTTGCATTTCTCTGATGATTAATGATGTTGAGCATCTTTTCATGTACCTGTTGGCCATTTGTATGTCTTCTTTGGAAAAATGTTTATTCAGGTCTTCTCATTTTTTTTTTTTATAAACTTATTTATTTTATTTATTTATTTTTGGCTGTGTTGGGTCTTGGTTGCTGGGCGCGGGCTTTCTCTAGTTGCGGCGAGCAGGGGCTACTCTCCATTGCAGTGTGCAGGCTTCTCATTGCGGTGGCTTCTCTTGTTGCGGAGCATGGGCTCTAGGCACGCAGGCTTCAGTAGTTGTGGCACGTGGGCTCAGTAGTTGTGGCTCATGGGCTCTAGAGCACAGGCTCAGTAGTTGTGGCACACGGGCTTAGTTGCTCCGCGACATGTGAGATCTTCCCGGACCAGGGCTCAAACCCGTGTCCCCTGCATTGGCAGGCGGATTCTTAACCACTGCACCACCAAGGAAGCCCTCATTTTTATTTAATATTTATTTTATTTCTTTTTTGGCTGCATTGGGTCTTCGTTGCGACGCACAGGCTTCTCTCTAGTTGTGGCATGCGGGTTTTCTCTCTCTAGTTGTTGCGCATAGGCTCCAGGGCGCGTGGGGTCTCTTGTTGAGGCACGAGAGCTTAGTAGTTGTGACCAGTGGGCTTAGTTGCCCCCCGGCATATGGGATCTTAGTTCCCCGACCAGAGATCGAACCCACATCCCCTGCACTGGAAGGCAGATTCTTTACCACTGGACCACCAGGGAAGTCCCTCCTCGTGTTTTAATAGGATTAATTGTTCAGTTTCAGCTGAAGTTGCCACTTATTTTATGAAACTTTTCCCAATTTCCCATGGTGTAAGCAAGCTCTCCCTCCACTGAATCAGTCTAGTTATCTGTCTTTATTTCCTCCTGACATATATCTATTTTATCCTTATAAGGTTTTAAGCTCTTTCAGGTTATGTTCTATATCTGATTTACTCCGTAATCTTCAGTCTCTGGTCTACTGTCCAGTATATAGAACACACAAAATAACTAGTTATCAAATGAGTGAGTTAAATAATAACTGAATTAATGTGGACATTTGAATTTGAGACTCTTGTTATCATCATCAGAACATTTCAAATGAAAGTAATTAAATCATTAGGTATATATGAATTTATAAATGTATACATTGCATATATGGAGATGTTTTATTTTTATTTACATATATTGTCTCAAATATGCAAATAGTCTCCACTTATAGCTGAATGGTTTGCATATTTTATGCAAATTTTTTAATCTTTTTATGTGTTTATGTAACATTTTTGTCTGGTATGTACTGAAAAAAGTGATTTTAATTTTTTATTTTTCTGGATAATTGGCTCTGTTCTCCATTTTATTTCCCACATGTAGAGCAGTTTGAAGCATTATAATTATATGCTACAAAACAAAACATTGTGTGAAAATATTTATTTTAAACCAGAATATTACATTGAGAAGATTTTCCCACCATGAACATTTGTTTGCCATCTGTATTCAGTCCAAGCAAACTGCTCAGTACTATTAAGGGAACTTGGATAGTGGACACTCTAACTCCTTGAAAGTATTAAATTATGGCAGTTACTGATATATTGAAAATCTGATGCACTGTTTAATGTTTTATGAACTTTCTCTGGAATATCCTGAGAAGTTCACTTATTCTCTATGAAACATTCATCCCAAATAATAAATAGGTATATTCATATTGTAAACATAATCCAAGCAGTCTATAGTACAGTTATTTCAGTAGTAAAGTTTATATTTTTCTGACTACAGAAATGAATGATTCTGTTGTAAACAGTATTAAATGACAAACTATACTAAGGATTAGACATTAGGCATTAGACAGGGTTCAATTGCTAAAGAAGACTCACAGGACCAAAAATGGCAGGGTTTAAAAATGTACAGTTCATTGCCTGGAAAGGCTACATTAAGGCACCAGCATTAAAGTCTGGATATGGATCACAGCCAAAGGCTCGCTCAGAGTAAGGGTGTGGAGAAACCAAGCTATTGTCCTCCGTTTGCAAAGGCCATACCAGTATACACCTTTTCTTTCAGACCAAGAACACAATTTTCTCTTAAATCAAAAACCACCTATGTGTGCACATAAAATCACAGAATTAGGGAACCCAAAATGGCATCTCAGCCAGGATTTCTTATGTCCCGATGGGTCATGTAGGCATCTTCCTGCTAACCTGCCTCAATGGCAGAGCGTTCCAGGTCTGTCACCAAGACCAGATGCAAATCATCAATCTTGCTTATCAGTAAATAATGCTGACATGCTGGTGTATCACCCCAGATCTCCTCAGACGTATAGTTACAAAGCAACACTAGTAGGCAGTGCAGTTCTTGCCCTGGCCAGGATCAGGGCTGTGCAGGTTATTTTTCTTATTTCAGACCAATTTCAGACCTGGGGGAGTTGACTCTCACAGCTCAGACACCAAGTAACAGGAGCTATTTCTTGCAACATGTAAAAGTGACAAAGGATTAGTATTCAGAATATATGAGACACTTGTAAAATACAAAGAGAGAGACAAATAACCTAATAAAAAGGAAGAGAAACCCGAAACATATTTTTAAAACACACACATAAAAACTCACTAATGATTTAGGAATGGCAAAAAACAGCAACAACAACAACAAAAACTCATCAGATTGCAATTTTTTCAGAAGTCTGCTAGATAAATTTCAATAAGAATCTGGGAAAACAAAAGCCCTCATATGCTTCCAATAGTAGTGTAAAATGGTACATCACTTAAAAGAGCAATTTGACAAGCTTTACAATGGTTAAGGATGTTCGTACCTTAAGATTAACTATCCATCTCCTAGGAATATACCTTAGAAAAACTAGGAAACAGAACATGGGAAAATTTTGCATGATTATTTGTTACAGCATTGCTTGTAATCATGAAAAATTAGAGACAATATATGACCTATACATAGAAAAAATAGATCAGTAAATTATATGTTTTTCAATGGAGTACTCAGTAGAGGTTAAAATGAATGAATAAACATTCATGTATCATGAGTCAGGGGTGCAATGATATAGAAATCCTGAATCATGAATGTGCTATTAACACTAAAATTTTAAAACATAAAGTTGAGGGGAAATCAAGTTACAGAAAGACATAAATTATATTGTGTCACTTATATGAAGCTTAAAAACACACAAAAAATTTCATAATATGTTATTTATGGGACCATTCAGATGTAATGAAATATAAAATTTAGAAGAGATAAATGCCACCTTTTGGATAGTGGGTACTTATGGGAAGGAACTTAAATGTTCTTAGTGAGGGGTCCAAAATGATTTATTTCTTTGAAAACAAAAACTTGTGGTAAATATGACAGAATGTTAGCTACAGCATTCGAAAAATTAAAACTGTGCCTCCTAGAATTTGGGCAGTAGAGGGACAAGTGACAGACTTGCATCTGAAAAAAAAATCTACCAAATAGATGGAGAGGCCACAGAGGTCAAACTGCCTCCCCATCAAAAGTAAAAATAAATAATAAATTTAAAAGCACTTATTACCTAAAATGTAATAAGTGTGGACTTTATGTGAAGAAATCTACCTGGGTTTATCTTGAATCTCTCCTAAAATTAATGCCTGATTGGTTGTAGAATATGGCCCCAGCTTATGAATAGAAACTAAGTGAAGTGTCCTCAACTCCCAGCAATAGTAGAGACATTTTCAAAGTCAAGAGTGATGAACTTGGATGGCTCCATTTGGAGTACTTCTCAATACTTCTCACAAACACAAAAGAAACACTCCATGAAATAATAACTGGCATGAGGAATCTGCCGTACTCAGAGGGAATCATCAAGGAAATACGTCTGTCATTCAAGTCCATCTTTTCTTGATCCTATAGGCTGCCCGTTTGGTGTAAGAGAATGAGACAAAGGAGGAGAAATATGAGATGGGGTGGAGTTGACAAAGATGAAGAACCGGATAGTACCTTAGGAGTGATGCAGGACCGGACTAGGTAAGAGACCCAGCTCCGAATTGAAGGCTATGAAATTCTGATCATTACAATACAGTGGACATTTTAATTGCAAACTTGAGACTGTCCTTATGACTAAAGGTGACCAAATACCTTTTCATTACTTAACAGTGATCGTAAAGGTTATGGGATCTGCTTGAAATTTCATCCTAGACAGGGGAAGAATTGGTCCTACAGAGTTGGTCTAAAGGGTCAGTAAGAGGAGCAAATGTTTTATATTTGTGCCTTAAGAGACACTACTTGTACAATAAACAGATTATATGGTTATTTTATGAAAGACAAATACAGGGCCCACAGGAACGTGTATCTTCCATAGAGCAGTTGTAATGTAGACCTTGATCTGCTCCTCGATGACTTGCGAGCATCATTGTAATAACCTAGAAGAGGGAGGTAGAATTTGGTGAATATATATACTATGAACTACTTAACAGTTCTGATATAACTAGAACTTGTAAAGCTTTTCAGTTTTCTGTGCTAATTACTAATGTTACACATTCCAATCCTATATATTTGTTCTGAGATAAACAGACAGAAAATGCCACATTGGAAACATGAGAGAATTGGGGGATCATTCATTTAACACAGGGGCGAAGAATGTGTTGGCTGAGTTTAATTTTTGCCTGAATCATTTAGATAAACTCCTCTATCACCTGTGTTTGAGGCTTCTTAAGGAAGAAGTTATAATACTTTTGCAGGGGTGGGGGGAATTGTTTCAAAGTTTTTGATTTTTCTTATTTTCGCTTGTCACAAGTGTTGTTGTTGTTTTCTAACGTGCAAATACTCTAAAAGCCTACAATTTCCTCTACAAAATTACAGTGAAGTATGACTGAGCAATTCAAGTGATCATTTTAGGTCCTGAATTTGAGTTGCTGCAAAGTAGTTGAAGAGTAAGAAGCTATAATATTCAATACTTAATGCAGCAATCCTCAGGATGAACTTCCATATCACACACCTTTGAAGCCAAGATGATGCTTATCTGAATTATTTGGTTGAAGTGCTCTTTACTGCAAAGGGCCTGTTATCAATATATACAGCATAACCTTGTGTGGTGTCTAACGGATCTCAACAAAGTTTGGAAATGAAGTCTGTAAGGTCATAGTCTTGATAACTATTAACATGATATGATGTATCAACTGCTTGGTAAAGCCAGAACGTATGTTCTATCTATAGGATTGGATGATTAGCAGTAGAGTGATTTATATCAAAATATCAACATGGGTTCGCAAACTAGGATCCACTAAGCACTATCTGTCCCATATTGCTGCGTAAACTATCCTGTTTCTCTCCTTCTGGAGACACGACCAGTGCCCCAGGAGACATTTGATGGTTTATCTAGAACGTTAAGTGACTTTTGAATTCCTTAGAATTGACTGATCATGTACTCTTATCAGTAACACTTTTCTGAGTGTGCACCACACATACACACACATATTTTTATTAATTTTTAAATTTATACTTTATACTTGTACTAATGTTCCAGTACATTATGTTTATTACTCAACATATGCAAATATTAGAAATGTAAGATTTTTGAGGTAAAGATTAAATAACAATTATTTTCACAAAGATATTTTACAAGAGTCTTCAGCCCTAGATTCTGGTTTTGAAATTCTTAACTTCTGTTTGAAGGGGAAAAAATTAATAAGATGCCATAAGTGCTTCAGTGTCTGTTGCCTCAATGAGATCTCATTTTGGAAGTCTGCTGATTGTGGAATTTGGTAACCAGGGGAGTGTTATGTGACAGAAATTAGCCAGCCTTCAAAAATAATCCACGTAGTTGATGTAAATGCATGCATAGATCAAGCAAATTTTGAGTACAAATATATGGAGTGATAGGGTTGTGTTCATGATATGTATTGGAAAATAAAATATTAAAACACTTCCCTGCCTCAGAAACTTAGAAGTGAACGCTGTTATCATGCATTGTGGGACAGACACAGAAGAGGATATTCCATTACACCAGGATTATTCTAATAAATTAATTTGCAAGAGGCAAGAAAGGTAGAGCCAATGATTTCAACATAAAGAGAGCTTTCCTATCCTCTAAAGGTAGGATGGAACTACACTTTAATGACACCTTGCTCAGACGAACACTCGCAGCAAACTGGAGCATCTGTAATACAGAGGCAGGAGACAGAAAGAAACTTGTCCCAGGTAACCAGACACATATACTCACATAACCGTGTTGGATCATTCAAGCGTGGTTTTTAAGGACAACCATAGCTGTTCACGTTTTTATTAAGTCTAGAGACTGAAAATTCCCTTAATTTACTAGAAAGATCATGATTAAAGATAGTCTTTTCTATGCAAAGTTGCAAGGATGGGGGGAAAAGGGAAAATAATAAAAGGAGCCATTTCTCTTCATTTTTCCTAGCGGAAGTTCTTGACTCTTTATTGAAGAGGGTTTGGAAATTAAAATAGGAGTCCTGCTGCAGCATTCCACAGTACTACTGGAACCAGTGTTCCAAAAGAAAGAAATCTGTACTCAAGGACAAAGAATTTTGTCTGAAAACATAATATAGGGCAGATGTCAGCAAACTATGGCCAGTGGGTCAAATCTGACCCTTGCACCAGTTTGTGTTAATAAAATTTTAGTGGAACACAGACACACCCACTTATCTGTGTGTTGTCTGTGACAGATTTCATGACATAATGGCAGAGTTGACAAGTTACAGCAGAAACAATATTTCTTATAGAGCCTAAAATATTTATTCTCTGACCCTTTACAGAAAAAGTTTTCTGATATATAGTCACCCAGGGTTGATACATACCTTTAAAATTTCTAAAGACTTCTACTTAATGTAAACATTTAATGAGTAAATATTCATATTTATTTTTATAGGAAAAATAATTATATATATATGTAAGTATTTCTCTGGATATTTTATCCTCAGTGTCTGTGTTATATGCGTGTGTATAAAACCATTTGATAGACAACACATAGTTCATTCTAGAATGTAGATTCAGCCATTCTTCATCAGTCATTTGGGGCTGTATTCTCAGTTTTTTAATGTTGGTAGTATTTTAATTTTTATTTCTCTAATAAATCACAATGTTGATACTTTTTCACATGCTTATTTGATACATATATATCTTCATTGATTTTGTCTGTTAAATGTTTAGCTCATTTTTAATTGGATTGTTTTTTGTTTTTTAATTTTTTTTGGAATATAGTTGATTTACAATGTGTTAGTTTCTGCTGTACTTCAAAGTGAGTCAGTTATGCATACACATATATCCACTCTTTTAGATTCTATTCCCATATAGGTCATTAAAGAGTATTGAATAGAGTTCCCCGTGCTATTCAGTAGGTTCTTATTAGTTATCTATTCTATATATAGTAGTGGGTGTATGTCAATCCCAATCTCCCAATTTATCCCTCTGCCCCCTCTTTCCCCCGGTAACCACAAGTTTGTTTTGTACATCCGTGACTCAACTTTTGTTTTGTGAATAGGTTCATTTGTACCATTTCCTTAGATTCCACATATGAGCAATATCACATGATATTTGTCTTTCTCTTTCTGATTTACTTGATTCAGTACGAAAATCTCTAGGTATTCTCAGTTTTAAAATGGAATTCTTTTCCAGTGGTATACCATTTGGGTATTTCTTCAGACACCAGGATCTAGAATATCATCCAACTGAAAAGGTCTGTTAAGATTCCTGCAGACCAAGAAGCAAACTAAGAAACCAGTTTTACAAAAGGTTGTATTCGCTGTTTTTTGTCCTGAGCTTTTGTGCTGCCTTTCACGTGTATATCACCTGTGAAGGGCACAGAAGACCATAAATCATTCAGTTCAGCTTTTGTTTTATTTTATTTTTATTTTTTTAACATCTTTATTGCAGTATAATTGCTTTACAGTGGTGTGTTAGTTTCTGCTTTATAGCAAAGTGAATCAGCTATACATATACATATATCCCCATATCTCCTGCCTTTCGGCCTCCCTCCCACTCTCCTTATCCCACCCGTCTAGGTGGTCACAAAGCACCGAGCTGATCTCCCTGTGCTATGCAGCTGCTTCCCACTAGCTATCTGTTTTACATTTGGTAGTATATATAAGTCCATGCCACTCTCTCACTTTGTCCCAGCTTCCCATTCCCCCTCCCCATATCCTCAAGTCCATTCTGGAGGTCTGCATCTTTATTCCTGTCCTGCCCCTAGGTTCTTCAGAACCATCCTTTTTTTTTTTTTTTTTTAGATTCCATATGTATGTGTTAGCATACGGTATTTGTTTTTCTCTTTCTGACTTACTTCACTCTGTATGACAGACTCTAGGTCCATCCACCTCACTACAAATAACTCAATTTCGTTTCTTTTTATGGCTGAGTAATATTCCATTGTATGTATGTGCCACATCTTCTTTATCCATTCATCTGTCGATGGACACTTAGGTTGCTTCCATGTCCTGGCTATTGTAAATAGAGCTGCCATGAATATTGTGGTACATGACTCTTTTTGAATTATGCTTTTCTCAGGGTATATACCCAGTAGTGGGATTGCTGGGTCTTATAGTAGTTCTATTTTTAGTTTTTTAATGAACCTCTATACTGTTCTCCATAGTGGCTGTATCAATTTACATTCCCACCAACAGTGCAAGAGGGTTCCCTTTTCTCCACACCCTCTCCAGCATTTATTGTCTGTAGACTTTTTGATCATGGTCATTCTGACTGGTGTGAGGTGATACCTCATTGTAGTTTTGATTTGCATTTCTCTAACGATTAATGATGTTGAGCATTCTTTCATGTGTTTGTTGGCAATCTGTATATCTTCTTTGGAGGAATGTCTGTTTAGGTCTTCTGCCCATTTTTGGATTGGGTTGTTTGTTTTTTTGATATTGACCTGCATGACCTGCTTGTATATTTGGAAATTAACCCTTTGTCAGTTGCTTCATTTGCAAATATTTTTTCCCATTCTGAGGGTTGTCTTTTAATCTTGTTTATAGTTTCCTTTGCTGTGCAAAAGCTTTTAAGTTTCATCAGGTCCCATTTTTTAATTTTTGTTTTTATTTCCATTTCTCTAGGAGGTGGGTCAAAAAGGATCTTGTTGTGATTTATGTCATAGAGTGTTCTGCCTATGTTTTCCTCTAAGAGTTTTATCGTGTCTGGCCTTACATTTAGTTCTTTAATCCATTTTGAGTTTATTTTTGTGTATGATGTTAGGGAGTATTCTAATTTCATTCTTTTAGATATAGGTGTCCAGTTTTCCCAGCATCACTTATTGAAGAGGCTGTCTTTTCTCCATTGTATATTCTTGCCCCCTATATCAAAATTAAGGTGACCATGTGTGCCTGGGTTTATCTCTGGGCTTTCTATCCTGTTCCATTTTTCTATATTTCTGTTTTTGTGCCAGTACCATATTGTCTTGATTACTATAGCTTTGTAGTGTAGTCTGAAGCCAGGGAGCCTGATTCCTCCTGCTCTGTTTTTCTTTCTAAAGATTGCTTTGCCTATTCGGGGTCTTTTGTATTTCCATTCAAATTGGGAAATTTTTTGTCCTAGTTCTGTGAAAAATGCCAGTGGTAGTTTGATAGGGATTGCACTGAATCTGTAGATTGCTTTGGGTAGTATAGTCATTTTCACAATGTTGATTCTTCCAATCCAAGAACACGGTATATCTCTCCATCTGTTTGTATCACCTTTAATTTCTTTCATCAGTGTCTTATAATTTTCTGCATAGAGGTCTTTTATCTCCTTAGGTAGGTTTATTCCTAGGTATTTTATTCTTTTTGTTGCAGTAGTAAATGGGAGTGTTTCCTTAATTTCTCTTTCAGATTTTTCATCATTAGTGTATAGGAAGGCAAGAGATTTCTGTGCATTAATTTTGTATCCTGCTACTTTACCACGTTCATTGATTATCTCTAGTAGTTTTCTGGTGGCATCTTTAGGTTTCTCTATGTATACTATCATGTCATCTGCAAACAGTGACAGCTTTACTTCTTTTCCAATTTAGATTCCTTTTATTTCTTTTTCTTCTCTGATTGCTGTGGCTAAAACTTCCAAAACTATGTTGAATAATAGTGATGAGAGTGGGCAGCCTTGTCTTATTCCTGATCTTAGTGGAAATGGTTTTAGTTTTTCACCATTGAGAACGATGTTGGCTGTGGGTTTGTCATATATGGCCTTTATTATGTTGAGGTAGGTTCCCTCTATGCCTACTTTCTGGAGAGTTTTTATCATAAATGCATGTTGAATTTTGTAGGAAGCTTTTTCTGCATCTATTGAGATCATCATATGGTTTTTATCCTTCAGTTTGTTAATATGTTGTATCACATTGATTGATTTGCATATATTGAAGAATCCTTGCATTCCTGGGATAAACCCGCCTTGATCAGGGTGTATGATCCTTTTAATGTGCTGTTGAATTATGTTTGCTAGTATTTTGTTGAGGATTTTTGCATCTATGTTCATCAGTGATATTGGCCTGTACTGTTCTTTCTTTGTGACATCTTTGTCTGGTTTTGGTATCAGGGTGATGGTGGCCTCATAGAATGAGTTTGGGAGTGTTCCTCCCTCTGCTATATTTTGGAAGAGTTTGAGAAGAATAGGTGTTAGCTCTTCTCTAAATGTTTGATAGAATTTGCCTGTGAAGCCATCTGGACCTGGACTTCTGTTTGTTGAAAGATTTTAAATCACAGTTTCAATTTCATTACTTGTAATTGGTCTGTTCATATTTTCTATTTCTTCCTGGTTCAGTCTCAGAAGGTTGTGCTTTTCTAAGAATTTGTCCGTTTCTTCCAGGTTGTCAATTTTTTTGGCATATAGTTCCTTGTAGTAATCTCTTATGATCCTTTGTATTTCTCCAGTATCAGTTGTTTCTTCTCCTTTTTCATTTCTAACTCTATAGATTTGAGTCTTCTCCCTTTTTTTCTTGATGAGTCTGGCTAATGGTTTATCAATTTGGTTTATCTTCTCAAAAAAACAGCTTTTAGTTTTTTTGATCTTTGCTATTGTTTCCTTCATTTCTTTTTCATTTATTTCTGATCTGATCTTTATGATTTCTTTCCTTTTGGTAACTTTGGGGTTTTTTTGTTCTTCTTTCTCTAATTGCTTTAGGTATGAGGTTAGGTGGTTTATTTGAGATGTTTCTTGTTTCTTGAGGTAGGATTGTATTGCTATAAACTTCCCTCTTAGAGCTGCTTTTGCTGCATCCCGTAGGTTTTGGGTCTTCGTGTTTTCATTGTCATTTGTTTCTAGGTATTTTTTGATTTCCTCTTTGATTTCTTCAGTGATCTCTTGGTTGTTTAGTAACGTGTTGTTTAGCCTCCATGTGTTTGTGTTTCTTCTGGTTTTTTTCCTGTAATTGATATCTAGTGTCATAGTGTTGTGGTCAGATAGGATACTTGATTGGATTTCAATTTTCTTAAATTTACCAAGTCTTGATTTGTGACCCAGGATATGATCTATCCTGGAGAATGTTCCATGAGCACTTGAGAAGAAAGTGTATTCTCTTGGTTTTGCATGGAATGTCCTATAAATATCAATTAAAATTGATATGTTTAATGTATCATTTAAAGCTTGTGTTTCCTTATTTATTTTCATATTAGATGATCTGTCCATGGGTGAAAGTGGGGTGTTAAAGTCCGCTGCTCTGATTGTGTTACTGTCGATTTTCCCTTTCATGGCTGTTAGCATTTACCTTCTGTATTGAGGTGCTCCTATGTTGGGTGCATAAATATTTACAATTGTTATATCTTCTTGTTGGATTGATCCTGTGATCATTATGTAGTGTCCTTCTTTGTCTCTTGTAATAGTCTTTATTTTAAAGTCTATTTTGTCTGATATGAGAATTGCTATTCCAGCTTTCTTTTGATTTCCATTTGCATGGAATATCTTTTTCCATCCCCTCACTTTCAGTTTTTATGTGTCCCTAGGTCTGAAGTGTGTCTCTTGTAGATAGCATATATACAGGTCTTGTTTTTGTATCTGTTCAGCCAGTCTATGTCTTTTGGTTGGAACATTTAATCCATTTACATTTAAGGTAATTATCGATGTGTATGTTCCTATTACCATTTTCTTAATTGTTTTGGGTTTGTTATTGTAGGTCTTTTCCTTCTCTTGTGTTTCCTGCCTAGAGAAGTTCCTTTAGCATTTGTTGTAAAGCTGGTTTGGTGGTGCTGAATTCTCTTAGCTTTTGCTTGTCTGTAAAGGTTTTAATTTCTCCATCAAATCTGAATGAGATCCTTGCTGGGTAGAGTAATCTTGGTTGTAGCTTTTTCCCTTTCATCACTTTAAATATGTCCTGCCACTCCCTTCTGGCTTGCAGAGTTTCTGCTGAAAGATCAGCTGTTAACGTTATGGGGATTCCCTTGTATATTATTTGTTGTTTTTCCCTTGCGGCTTTTAATATTTTTTCTTTGTATTTAATTTTTGATAGTTTGATTAATATGTGTCTTGCTGTGCTTCTCCTTCGATTTATCCTGTATGGGACTCTCTGTGCTTCCTGGACTTGATTAATTATTTCCTTTCCCATATTAGGGAAGTTTTCATGTATAATCTCTTCAAATATTTCCTCTGTCCCTTTCTTTTTCTCTTCTTCTTCTGGGACACCTATAATTCGAATATTGGTTCGTTTAATGTTGTCCCAGAGGCCTCTAAGACTGTCCTCAATTCTTTTCATTCTTTATTCTGCTCTGCAGTAGTTATTTACACTATTTTATCTTCCAGGTCACTTATCCATTCTTCTGCCTTAGTTATTCTGCTATTGATTCCTTCTAGAGAATTTTTAATTTCATTTATTGTGTTGTTCATTATTTTTGTTTGCTCTTTAGTTCTTCTAGGTCCTTGTTAAAAAATTTCTTGTATTTTCTCCATTCTGTTTCCAAGATTTTGGATATCTTTACTATCATTACTCTAAATTCTTTTTCAGGTAGACTGCCTATTTCCTCCTTATTTGTTTGGTCTGGTGGGTTTTTACCTTGTTCCTTCATCTGCTGTGTGTTTCTCTCTTCTCATTTTGCTTAACTTACTGTGTTTGGGGTCTCCTTTTCACAGGCTGCAGGTTCATAGTTCCCGTTGTTTTTGGTGTCTGCCCCCAGTGGTTAAGGTTGGTTCAGTGGGTTGTGTGGGCTTTCTTGTGGAGGGGACTATTGCCTGTGTTCTGGTGGATGAGGCTGGATCTTGTCTTTCTGGTGGGCAGGACTGCCCCCACTGGTGTGTTGTGGGGTGTCTGTGACCTTATTATGATTTTAGGCAGCCTCTCTGCTAATGGGTGGGGTTGTGTTCCTCTCTTGCTAGTTGTTTGGCATAGGGTGTCCAGCACTGTAGCTTGCTGGTCATTGAGTGAACCTGGGTGTTAGCATTGAGATTGAGATCTCTGGGAGAGCTTTCGCTGTTTGATATTACATGAGGCCAGGAGGTCTGTGGTGGACCAGTGTCCTGAACTTGACTCTCCCAACTCAGAGGCTCAGGCCTGACACCCAGCCAGAGCACCAAGACCCTGTCAGTCACACGGCTGAGAAGAAAAAGGAGGAGAAAAAGAAAGAAAGAAAGAAAGAAAAAAATAAAATAAAATAAAGTTATTAAAATAAAAATAGAAAATAATTATTAAAAATTTAAAAAGTAATTTAAAAAAAGAAAGAAATAAAAAGAAGAGAGTAAACCAAAAAACAAATCCACCAATGATAACAAGTGCTAAAAATCATACTAAAAAAAAAAAAACCAAATAAACCCCCCCCCCAAAACGGTCAGACTGAACCCTAGGACAAATGGTAAAAGCAAAGCTATACAGACAAGAAGATCACACAAAGAAGCATACACATACACACTCACAAAAAGAGAATAAGGAAAAAAATATATATCTCTTGCTCCCAAATCCCACCTCCTCAAGTTTAGGCTGATCTGTTGTCTATTCAGGTATTCCACAGATGGAGGGTACATCAAGTTGATCGTGGAGATTTAATCCACTGCTCCTGAGGCTGCTGGGAGAGATTTCCCTTTCTCTATTTTGTTCCCACAGCTCCTGGGGTTCAGCTTTGGATTTGGCCACACCTCTGCGTGTAGGTCGCCTGAGGGCGTCTCTTCTTCTCTCAGACAGGATGGGGTTAAAGGAGCAACTGATTAGGGGGCTCTGGCTCACTCAGGCGGGGGGGAGGGAGGGGTACGGAATGGGGGGCGAACCTGTGCCGGCAGAGGCTGGCATGACATTGCAACAGTGTGAGGCGTGCCTTGTGTCCTCCTGGGGATGTTGTCCCTGGATCACGGGACCCTGGCAGTGGTGGGCTGCACAGGCTACCGGGAGGGTAGGTGTGGATAGTGACTTGTGCTTGCACACAGGATTCTTGGTGGCTGCAGCAGCAGCGTTAGCATTTCATGCCCATCTCTGGGGTCGGAGCTGATAGCTGCAGCTTGCGCCCGTCTCTGAAGCTCGTTTAGGTGGTGCTCTGAATCCCCTCTCCTTGTGCACCCCGAAACAATGGTCTCTTGCCTCTTAGGCAGGTCCAGACTTTTTCCTGGATTCCCTCCCGGCCAGCTGTGGCACACTAGCCCCCTTCAGGCTGTGTTCACGCCGCCAACCCCAGTCCTCTCCCTGCGATCTGACCTCCGAAGTCGGAGCCTCAGCTCCCAGCTGCCATCCGCCCCAGCAAGTGAGCAGACAGTCCTCTCGGGCTGGTGAGTGCTGGTCGGCGCCGAGCCTCTGTGCAGGAATCTCTCCGCTTGGCCCTCTGCTCCCCTGTGGCTGCGCTCTCCTCCGTGGCTCCAAAGCTTCCCCTCTGCCGCCCGCCGTATCCGCCAGTGAAGGGGCTTCCTAGTGTGTGGAAACTTTTCCTCCTTCACAGCTCCCTCCCACTGGTGCAGGTCCCGTCCCTATTCTTTTGTCTCTGTTATTTCTTTTTTCTTCTGCCCTACCCAGGTAGGTGGGGAGTTGCTTGCCTTTTGGGAAGTCTGAGGTCTTCTGCCAGCGTTCAGTAGGTGTTCTGTAGGAGTTGTTCCACACGTAGATGTATTTCTGATGTATTTGTGGGGAGGAAGGTGATCTCCACGTCTTACTTTTCCGCCATCTTGAAGGTCTCTTGTTTTATTTTAAAAGTAGAGTTTATCTCTCACAGGAGTACCCCCAAATAATTTACCTGGACATTTATTTGTGCAGTTGGAACATACCACTTCTTTGCATCTCTCTCCAGGGAAAAATATCTTTGCATGAATATCCTGCCCTTTTTTATGATATTTTATGTTAGTAAACAAGAATGATCTTTTTCACATCCATTTTCTCTCCACTAGCTACTTTTACTTTCAGAGATAAAATTTTGAGTAGATAACTTTCCTGCATCATGTGATTAGGAAATGTATATACGGTGTTCACAGTAAACAACTGGATTAGAAATTTGATCCAACCTTTCTGTCCCCAGTCTGCATCATTACTTGTTTCAGTTCAGCTTTAGAAATTTATTCATTTGAATCATTGTCTTTAATAGATCATCTAAAAATTAATGTGCCACTAGTGGGGATGACTCCATAATATCTTCCTATGAGTTAATATAAATGAGAGAGATCCTGAGGAACTGGTGGGTGCTGTAGCAGTAGTTTCAACAACAGTGAGTAAGATGGCAGGATTAAGCCCAGGGTACGGTGGGTAGCAGGGGGATGCTGGGTACTAGGATGGATGGATAGCACAGAAAAACTGAAGATGTCAGTAGAAATGACACATAATCTTCTCCTGCTTTACAGTTCTGCCTAGGGCCAGATCTGCTCAGGAGTTCGGTATGCTGACTATTATTTTCCTTCAGAGAGAGAGTATGGGGGAGAAACAGAGAGGAGGAGGAGGAGGAAGAGGAGGAGGAGGAGTAATGGAGGGGAGGAGGATGAGAGAAGAGAAGAGAAAGAAACTCTGCCTATCTGTAGTTGCTTGCTGCTTTAGGAATTTCTAACGAGAGGGTCTAAATGACTCTTTCCTATCCTGGGACTTTGTGTTTTTGCCTTTCTGGATCCCATATTACTTTGTGTCTATTATTTAAGTAGTTTCTTCAGAAGGGTATTCTCCTAAATGAGATTACTTTGGCAGAGTGGCAGAATTATTACAATTCTCATCATTATTGGGTTATGGCTGCAAAATTTCCCATTAACGTATATAAAATATGTTCACCAAGATGTAATAGAATGCTCTGGGCCCTTGAAGTGTCTCATTGCACAATGAATATGCAAAAGGAAATGTTATCTGGCATGGTAACAAAAAGCATAGAATCAGGGAGACAGTGAACAGTTAGCTACACCTTTCTTTGTTCTTTATTTTTAGTCTAAAAACTGATTTGACAGTCTATACCAAGGAAATAATCTCACCCTTCAAATAACCGTTAAATATTTGTATTGAGTTAGATTACATTTGTAGGAAATGGATAAGTCTTATGAAATGGGAGGTAGTAGTTTTAACCAGAGGAATATTTTATTGATTTATTTGTACATATCTGTCACAGCCTTGGGTCACAGAGGTTCAGTGCTACCTTGTGGCTATTCATTGACCCAAAGTAACAGACTTGTCCCTCAATGGATCACAAGCTAGTAATGGTTCTTAAGGTATAAAATGACTATAGTGGTAGAAAAGAGATAGAGTAGGTGTTGTAAAATCCTCAGAGAGGATGTACTTGACAATAAGCATGTTAATGTAAATTATCCTATTATATTCTATTCTCTGTTGTCCCAATGAAAATTGTGCTATTTAAGCCCACTGAACACAATGCTTAGCTGTGCTTTTAGCTATTCCACTTTATCTGAACATCCCTTTTCTTCTCTTCCCCTATTTTTTTAATGAAGCCTTAGCAAAAAAAACCCCCAAACTTTGACATTATTAATTTACTGTGCCTTGGGAGCAGTTACTGTTAATTCAAATGCACATTTCTTTAATTTAAAATAAAAATGAGGGGCTTCCCTGGTGGCGCAGTGGTTAAGAATCCACCTGCCAATGCAGGGGACACAGGTTCGAGCCCTGGCCTGGGAAGATCCCACATGCCACGGAGCAACTAAACCCATGCGCCACAACTACTGAAGCCTGCGTGCCTAGAGCCAGTGCTCTGCAACAAGAGAGGCCACCACAATGAGAAGCCTGCGCACCACAAGGAAGAGTAGTTCCCACTCACCGCAACTAGAGAAAGCCCGCGTGCAGCAACGAAAACCCAATGCAGCCAAAAATAACAAATAAAACAAAATAAATAAATAAATAAAAATAAAACAAAAAAATAAAAACGAGAAATATACAAAATGATTATATTTCATTATGCAAATTTATTTTCTTTCTTGCTAAAAAGATTTGGTTATTGCCTTTGCTTCAAATGGAACACAAATGAGGCATGAGAACTCCCATTGCTTTTTCACAGTTGAAAACAACATTGAGTATTAACACAGTCATTAATATTATATAAAAGCTCTAATTCAGTTGGTAATTGATTTGTGTGGTACCACACAATAAAGAAATAGTAACTATTTGAAAGAGCTTACAGCTGAACTGTGATAAAAATCACTATGGACTATTGACTTGAGCTAAATATACTAGAGATTTCTTTGCCTAACAATATAATCAACATATATTAGTTATGTTTTTAGGATTTTGAGCTGCGTTTTACATTGCTACGTGGATGATTAGTAAACAAGGAGTTTGAGCTTTATTGAACATGTACAGTTTCATTATTCTCCTTTTCTGGTAAAACACTGATTATGAAGTCAAATATAAACTTTAATTTTATATTAGAAAAATTTTAAAGCCATCATTCTTCAGATGTGATTCAAAGTTGTAACCAGGGAATTCACAGAAAGAAGGTATTCACATTAATCTATTGTTTATGTAAAGTTGAGCTGGCATTGGTATTGTCATTTAGAGCATGTATTTGTCATTATGAAAAATAACACGATGTCTTGAAAAGATGATCTTTTTTAAAACAAATATTACATATTGAAATTTTAGTTTCATTTTTTGTGAACCGTCTTTATTTTATATCTAAATTAAGGAAATACATGTTTGAATTCGGTTTTATGAACACATTCTCAGTCATAATGACATTGTGTTTCCAAAAGAAAATAATATTTTGAAAAATAATTCTCATGCTAATCATATCAAATCAGCAAATGCAGTGCATTTGAATTTCTGATATCTGTGTTTTTCCTTTTGCAAATTTGGTATTGCCAACTTGTCTTGGTATAGTAATATGAGACTAGTTCGGATACTGCAGACCAGTGGTTCTCAAGTGGAAGGAATTTTGCCCTCAGAGGATATTTGACAATGTCTGGAGACTTTTGGGTAGTTACAACTTGGAGGGAAGTGCTCTTGCATCTAGCAGGTAGAGGCCAGGGATGCTTTCAAACATTCTACAAGGCACAGGAAAGCCTCCCACATCAAAGAATTGCCAGATCCTAATGTCAGCAGTGTTGCTTTACTTTGGGTTAAGAAATCCTGCTGTAGGGCAGTGCTGCCCAAGAGAAATACAGTGAGAGTCACAAATGAGAGCCGTATATACAATTTACAATTTTCTAGTAGTCTCATTCAAGAACAAAAAAGAAACAGATGAAGTTATTTTTTTATTGAAGTGTAGTTGATTTACAACATTGTGTTAGTTTCTGGTATACAGCAAAGTGATTCAGGTATAGATAGATAGATAGATACAGAGATAGATATAGAGATAGTTTCTTTTTCAGATTCTTTTCCATTATAGTTTATTACAAGATATTGAATGTAGTTCCCTGGGCTATACTGTAGGACCTTGTTGTTTATTTTATATAAAGTAGTTTGTATCTGCTAATCCCAAACTCCTGATTTAGCCCTCCCTGCCCTTTCCCCTTTGGTAACCATAAGTTTGTTTTCTATGTCTGTGAGTCTGTTTCTCTTTTGTAAATAAGTTCATTTGTATCATTTTTTAAGATTCCACATATAAGTGATATCAAATATTTGTCCTTCTCTGTCTGACTTCACTTTTATGATAATCTCTAGGTCCATCCATGTTGCTGCAAATGGCATTATTTCATTCTTTTTTATGGCTGAGTAATATTCCACTGTGTGTGTGTGTGTGTGTGTGTGTGTGTGTGTGTGTGTACCACACAGATGATGTGATTTTTAATAATGTATTTTTAACCTAATATATCTAAAATATTATCATTTTACCATACATGTAATATATGAAAGGTATTGTACATTATTAAATACTTTGAGAAATCCAGTGTGTATTATACACTCAGTAACTCTGAATTCAGACTATCCACATTTCAAGTGTTGGATAGCTGCTTATAATTGGTGGCTATTTGTACTAAGGGTAGCTTGCCTATATTCCCACCTTTACCACTGTTCACCCATATCTTACATACAGAAAAAAATAATGTCTATACTGAGTTGCGCCACCAAGTGTGACCAGTGTGGTGTTCTATTTATCAAAGGACTTTATCCAAGGATTTTATTAAGATTAACACTTTCATATTAATATTATATCTCATCTTGAAAATTACCACTTTTTATGATCTTTAGTCACAGAGTCAGAAGGAATATCAGGGGAATGTATGGGTTGGCCAAAAAGTCATTCGAGTTTTTCCGTACCATCTTACGGAAAAACCCAAACGAACTTTTTGGCCACCCCCATAGTACAACGTCCATTTGAGTCCATCAATTCTGTCACTTACAGTGTCAAGTCTATTGAGCTATATCACCTATATCTCTATCACAGCCTAAAGTCAGTTTAATAATATTAAAAGAGGGAGTAATTTTCTAAGAGGAATCTTAAATACTGTTTTTTATTTACTCGAAGAAATTCTAGTATACTAAGACAGACAAAATATTGAGGTAGACTTCTCTCGTTTAAAATTAAATATACTATTCCTGTGATTTGCTCCCATTTAATGTGACACTCGAGTGCTCATTTGTATTTTCATGAGGACAATGAATCTGTGGTTAATGGCTTAGAAATGATGATGTTAGGTCAAAAATACCCCCCCTTTTTAAGTACAGTTATTATGGAATTAACTTTACTCTGGGCAAATAAGCAATAAATTAGGGTTATCATATGAGTAGCCAGTGCTAACCAGAATCCTGACGATTCTTAGAGGAAGTTGGAAACCCATCTTTCCTTAGTTTTTATTCTCCTGCAAAATATAGGGCTGTCATAAATATAAACATAACAAGTATCACTTTAATTGTTCCTTTAAAGGAATAAAACAACCTTGAAATACTAATAAAATATTATATTTTTCCCACAGAAAACATAAACAAATTGTTTAGATGATTTAATCTATTGTTGAAAACTCCTGTACTACTATATATGGTGTCTGCGATGAATTTGAACACATATTTTGGTCCATCAAGTAACTTATCTTAATTTTGGTGCCTTTCCTCCTGTGGAATCTCCCTCAAATGGCCAGGAATTATGGGGGATTTCTGTTTCTGGTTTGAAGAAGTAGCTTCACACTTGCAAATTTTAGATGGAGTTGGTATAATAACAAAGTCTTTGAATTTCTCTAAAACACATTAAGAAAGTTCTCCACTCACAAAAGATGGGAATCTTAGAATTGAAGAGAACAGATTGTCAAATGAAGCATGATGGTAGGTGGTAGAAATTAGTTTAAAATAGTTATCTACTCTTCAATAATTGTTGCTGAAAATGTACCATCTGCTTTAAAAGAATAATCACTTGTGGCATATCATGTTAATACATTAATGAGAAGGAAGGAGTTTATTTTTGAACGTCCATTTACTAGAGTCATTAAGTATATTTGGCCAACGTGCTAGGGCAATATTAGAAAACTTTCAGTGAGCTATGTGATATATCTTTCAGCCAGGTAATCTGTATGATCTGGTTTGGAATCACTACCTCAGTTCTTTCAGAATTCTTTGGTGAAGAGAATTAAAGAGATGTCTTACAAATGAATACATTAGAGGTGAAGTATTGGTCAAATTGATATCTAAATGCTTGAAATATTAGGGGGGAAGTTAAGTTTCATAAATATTCATTGTCAGGGTTTGACAAATATCTTGCAAGTAGGCTGCTATGTGTATCAATAGTATTCTTTACCAGAAAATATAAAATGGTTTCTGTTTTATAAGCATGTAATCAACAACAGTGGAATAGGTAATATTAAGTACTCAGTATTTTATGTTAGATATGATACATTCATTTTTTCACAACGTGCAAAACAAAATATGTTCTAGGCAGATGATAATAGTAGATAATATGCTAAATATTTTGGTCTGTTCCTTTAAGGGTCACCTAAAGCATCTTTGCGTCTTTTTCATTTCCTCCTCAATGATCTAGTGATTGATTCTCATTCTATAATATGGAAGCTATTCATTTTATCTTGAATTTCTTTGGCATGTATTTTTATCTAATTCCCCGTTAACTACTCCCTTCCTTTTAGAAGACAAGCACCCTTAAGGGAAGTGACTATCTTTTATTCTTCTAAATAATTTTTCTCTAATCTAGCACATGTGTTACATATAGTAGATGCTTAATCAATATTGGTTTTAATTAAATTGAATACTATATGTCACTCCCCATTTTGAGATTAATTGGCTGTCATGTATTAAGGAAGGAATTTAATACACAGCTCATTTTTCAAAGAGAAATCAGCCAGATGGATTTTTTTTTTCCATTCAAGTGGTTGACGCTTTTATATTTATTCCATGTGAAGTGTGCTCTTTCTGTCACATCTCTCACTTTAATGAGTTGATAATGTCACCAAATGGTTTTTGGCTATATCAGAACAGGTATGTGTAGGAAGTAACTGGAATTCCCTTATGAATACCTGCAAATGTCAAATGAATTTCTAATGTAGGCATTAGGGGAAAAGAAGAGAACATATGAGTTAGTGAAAAAAGTGAAGACACACTCTTTGGTAGATCTGCAATAGAAAGTACCTAGGATGGTGCAATCTCCTCTTCAGAAACACAGGAAGTACATCTGTCTCTGTCTCTGTGTATGTGTGTGTGTGTGTGTGTGTGTGTGTGTGTGTGTGTGTATATATATATATATATAATTTTTAACTCACCTTGATTCTTTGCTCACTTAAAGAGTTATCTAGTATACTAGATACTAGTATATTTACCTACATCTTTGGAGTTGGTTTACTAGTGAACACTGAAGAATTTTGCAAATACAAACATATTATTTAAGCTACCTATAGCAAATACAACTAGCCTTCAGGCACTAACTCAAAGACTGGTATCTGCCTACTGAAATAGAGCATGCTTGGAGCTACTAGCTTCCTAGTCTCATCTTAGTTGTTCACTTAGTACCTGTATGACCTTGTCAAGACATTTAACCTATGAGTCAGTTTCTACATCTGTAAAGTCAGATTTGGATGTCATATGTTTTAATGAGTCTTCACTCTGTATGTGTTTACGTGTGACTGTGTGTGAATAAGACAGCCTTGATTTAATTCCCTCCTATATCATTTGTGAGCTTTTTACCTTGCACAAGTTATTTACTGTGCCTAAGATTCAGTCTCATCCTTTCCAAAACAGGTATAAATAAGCATGTGTTATGAGGATTAAACAAAAATAAGGATGTAAAGTGCTTATGATATATAAAATCTCTGAAATTTTAACTATTATTATGAGAGTTTTTCAAGCCATCAAAATGCCTTAACTATTTTTGTTTAATTTTAGTATAAATCCTTCTATTTGCAATATGAATGTAAAGTCTTCTGGTTCACCTTTCTTAATCATGCTCCAAGTTTGATCATAAAAATAAAAGAAAAAATGTAGTATGTTTTATTACATATGCTTTGTTGTATGGAAAAGTATTTCTGAAGATATGGAGTGTCAAGAGCTAAGCTAATTAGTCAATGAAAAATATAATGTGAAACTCTTTAATGAGTAAGTCAATATAAAATGCTTATTACTTTAGGGATTTTAGAGTAGTTCAAATCTTTGCTCTTGAGAATTTATAATCTAGATATCAAGGCAAGAAGCAAATAGTAAAAGCAGTATAATTCATAGTTGATGGTAAGTAGAGATATTAATAATTACTGGACTTTGGACAAGTGAGAATGGCATGTGCTTTGCTGATGAGAAAAATCCTGAGATAAGAGACACGTGTTCACCTGAACATTGACAAAGGGCTAGACTGCAACAAACAGAGAGTGATGCACAGGAAGTGGGAGAACAGCATGAGTATTAGGACAGGAGTGGGGAAGACCATGATGTGTTTTGGAGACAATGGATAGATAGGTCTGGAGATTTTAAGGAGATAAGGCTAAAATGGTGAAACTGAGATCTTTAAATGCCAGTTTAAGAACTAGGATTTTTCCTTCAAAGAGGGAAATAGAAGAGAGGAAAGTTTTTTAATTTTAACACAGAACTTCAAGGAATTTGCACAGGTGTACCTAGCCTTAGAGTGTTGAGTTAGGTGAGAACAGTAGGGAATGAAGATAAAGTCAGAGGAGCAACATGGGAGAGGGTATCCAGATCATGAATGGTCTTTTTGGGTCGTGCTAAGGATTTTGACTTGAACACTGTGTGAAATGGGGAGTTGAGGGCTTTGGGGAAAATTAATTATTTGATCTGACTTACTTGTAATGGATTATTCCAGCTTTTGTAATGTAAATAGACGGGAGGAGAGCAAGGGTGGAAGCAGGGAGATAGGTTAGGAAGCTTCTTCAGTCATCCAGGCAACAGATGATGGTAGCTTGGAATGAAATAATATCAATGGGAATGATGAGAAATGGTGGATACTAGATATATTTTGGAGGTAGAGCAACAGAATTTTCTGACTAATTGTATGGGAGTCGTGCGAGAAATAGAGTGGAGGATGACTCAAAAATTACTGGTCTGAGTAGGTAAAAGGATGCAACTGACACGAGCAAAGGGGAAATCTGTGAATGAAGAAAGTTGGAGGTATGTGGGACATAGAATTTTTCAGTTAGGGGTATGTAAGTTTTGAGGTATCTATTAGATATCCAAGTGGAGATAACAAATTGGCATTCAGATATATGTTACTAGAGTTCAGAAAAGAAATTCAGGCTGAAGATAACAATCTGAGAACCAAGGGCATATAGATGAATTTGAAAGCCATTTGACTAGAGGAGATCAACAAGGGAGTGTATATGGAAAAGAGAAGAGGATTGGAAACAGACACCTAGAGTACATCTGTGTTAAGAGTGTAAGATTAATAGGAGGAGTCAGAAAAGGAGACTTGAAGTTGTGGTCAGTGAGGTAAGAGAAAAATGAAGAAATTGTGTTGTCCTGGAAACTAAGGGAAGAAAGTGATAGTAGGAGAGAGGGACATTGAAAGTAGGGTTGTTGTGTTGGGAGAATGTAAAACTGAATGTGAATTTCAGGTTGACTGAAGTAATAAGACAATCAGGAGGAGTCTTTCCTCTATGATCTTGGGTAGATGATGAATTGTAAGCTGGGACAGTCTCATTGTTATGGCATGTAGATAATTTCTAGTGGAGAGTTTCCGTATTTTCCAAGCATATCTCATCATTGTTTTCACATGTTGTTATAATCATTGATGTGTTTCTGCCACAAAAGTGAAATTAATCATCATATATTCACTTAGCCCAACATAGCCAATATATTATTTCATCATAAATCTATATACAATATTAATGAAATATTTTACATTCCTTTATTCATGCTAAGTCTTTGAAATCTAGTATATATTTTACACTTACTGCACACATCTCAATTTGATCTAGACATCTTTCCAAAGCTTGATAGCCACATGTGGCTAATGGCTACAATAATGGCAGCACAAATCTAGAGAATTTCAAGAATAATAAAGTAAGGCAAAACTAGAAACAGGTCTTCCTCTCTCATCACTGCTTTGAAATTGTATTGTGTCTTATTAAACCATGTAATGAAATTTGGGGAAGGGCTCTTCTTGAAACCTATTTTAATTAGCTCTAACCAAAATTAAACATGTCTTCATTATTTAAAAAAGAGAATGACTTGGCCTTGTGCGTGTCTGTGTGTGTGTGTGTGTGTGTGTGTGTGCGTGTGTGTGCGTGTGCATGAGTGTGTGTGCATCAACTATGTTTATGAGCCTGGGAATTCTTTAAAATTATTTTCCAAATTAAAAATTATTATTGTAGTGCCACAATCATTGTCATTTTCCTAATTATTTGGAATCTCACTCCAAAGTACTAATCAATATACATATCACTGGTCAATAGTCTAACAGAAATAGTACAATTCTGAGGCTTGCATGCTATACACAACATCCCCAGTTAAGGACTATACAGCAAAACCATGTGGCTTATAACTAGTTATCTCCTCTCTGGAAGATAAATAAATAAATAAGTAAAACAAAACAAAATTAAAAACTTTGAAAAAATGTGGCAACTATGTTAATTAAAATTACTTTCAAAAGGCTCTTATTATTGTGTACATTATTAAATGGAGTTTGAAAATCCATGCTTTTTCTTTATCCTCAAGTTAAAATGTAGATGCCTTGAAACTGAGAGGTAGCTTACAATTCCAAAATCAATGGTAAGGAATATATCTCGTTTACTGAAGAGTAAGTGATATAGTACATAATTGTGTTCATAATATGCATTCCCCACTACCCTCGAGGAATTTTAATTATGGAAATCAATTAATGGGGGACAATGTCAGTGATGTTTCTCATATATTGAAATCATTGCTTTTGTTAGCAGAATAATATCAAAAGCAGCTAGCTCTGACCTATTCAGTTAGTCACTTAATTTATGCTTTACCACAAAGTAGTATGCCAACAAATAAGACAAGCATAATTCTTGGATAACGTCACTATGATTCTTTCTCATAAAGTATAATTTAACTTTTCTCTCTTTATTAAAGTTGAAATGTCTAGATGAATCAAGTTACTTCCTTTTCAAGGCAAAAACACGTGTCTATTTTACGAATATTTCTACAAGTACATTAATACTCATAGATGTGTCAGCAAAGCACAATTTGACAGTGATAAATGCAAAAATGTGTGTGTGTGTATGTGTGTGTGTGTATACATGATATCGTTTCTATCAACATGATGTCAGCATTGGGAGCACCGAAGGAAGTATGTTATCCATGTTATCTACAAAAAGGAAAAAAATATATTTTCACTATATTTTACTTAGGAAAGATATATTTTCACTATATTTATATATTAATGAATATATTTCCCTATATTTATATATATTTCACTATATTTTATAGAGCACATCAGAAATAAGGGTTGAATAATATATCTTGACATATAAGCTCATATATTAACAAGTTGATTAATGTTTCTTATTATCATCTCTAGAATAAATAAAACCCAAAAATTAAAATTTATCTTAATATGTTTATATATTACAGTATGTACAATACCAGGTACTTAAAAAACATTTGCCAAAATACCACTGGCTGGCAAATGCTTTTCCATCTTACCAAAAATGAAGAACTTGCAACTGTTGTTCCACTGAGAGTTTGTGGAGTCCTGGTGACCATGAGTAAGTTATTTAACACTTAGAAACCTTCATTTTCTCAGTTGAAAAGTGAGGTCTAGGAAGTAAAAAGGTTCAAATACGCCTTATACTATTGACATTTCCTAGAAACATAATGTTATCTGTTACTCCAGTGATTCTATTATTAATGTATCTGATGACAGATACACTTTATGTGTATATAAACAATATAATTTTTCTTTTTAAGCCATTGTAAAATGTACACACTTATTTTCATCAGGATATAAATAATTTTTTAAAAAATGTATCCTGGAATACAGGTCTAGGGTCAAACTTTTCCTAAAATTCAGAATTTACCATCATGCTAGTTCCTCTTTGTTGCTACATTCAAAAATATTCCTTTTCTTGTTTTTGAAATATTAATTTGATTAATTTATATGATTTTAACTCTGAAAGGAAACAAGGTAAAGAGAATTTTTTAAAAATCTCACAGCCCTAGTAATAATTTGAATATGTGATATTCTTCAAGTTTGCAACTGTCCCATATTTCCCTTCATATAATGATATTACCCTAAAAGTCAAAGAAAAAATGGTGAATGTCTTTGAAAGACATTCTTTTTACTTTCCATTTCATTAAATTTTAAGCAATATTGTTAAACTTTCTTCTCTCAATTTATTCATAGTGTTTTTTTTTGCATTTTCTGATAAAATATTTTTAATTACAGTTATATATATAGCAACTTGATAGAAAGTAAACTTTGGTAAAATGTAGTTTAATTAATATAATTCTATAACAAGGAAATATATTTATTTCCATGTAATTTTATAAAATATGTACCTTTCTTAACTTCATATATATATATATATATACAAATATGTTTACACATACATATATATAAAATCTCCAAGACAGGACCTGGGTTTTTGACATTTTAGAAAGGTATATTGAAAAAGGGGTGATGGGAAGGCTATCAAGATAAATGGAAAGTTTTTACAATTTTATTTCTGGTTTGTTCTGTTTTGCCTGATGTATATAAGGCATCCAGTGGTGTGTTGGAGCCAGCCTGCAGCAGCTCAAGAGAGCTGGTTTTGTACATCTCTTCCCAATTCATGTTCAAGCATCCCACTTAATAACTTGATATCAGCCATGGAAGGAGTATGCTACAGATCAGAGCTTTTCTTGTGTCTTTAGAGCCTATTGTTAAACACTTCCCAGCACAGGACTGGATATATTCATTGTTTTCCGAATTTAATATCTGATGATTTTTTTTCTTCATTCGTGCCACTTTATGTTCAGGACTATCCCAGAATTTAAGTAGAATAAATAATAGTAAATAACACCCTGCTTCACATGGTTATGGTGACTTGGGAACAGAGACACTGATGGAACACTGAAGAAAAGCATGCAGGTTAACACTCAGGCTTAGGGAATAGACTTTCAGTGCTTGGAGTTAGGAAGTCCCACAGGACTAAGTGGAAGCCATGGATCAGAAACCGCTTTATCAGATCCTGATTCTAGTCTTCAGCAAAAACTTGCAAAGACAAAGTAGGGACAAATTGTTTGGTTGAGTCATCAGACTTATTACATATTCCACCAAATTATAAGATTATGTTGAAAAACATAATTTCTGCCCAATTAAGACTTGGATCATTAATTGAGGTGGCTAAGAGGTTGTAGATGTGATACCTAAGTAATATCTAGCTGTGGTAGCCAGGGAAGAAAAATTAGGACAAGTAAATAGAAGGTGTTTATAATGTTAATTGATTTCACACATCCTCCCCCTACCCATATCCCAAATTCTTACTGATGTAAGAAAGTAGGTATCAAACAGATACACTAAAAGTAAAAGAGAGGAACATAGAAAAGAGCAGACATGGAGGTTGAACAAAGTGTCTCCACATGGGCAGAAATACTGTCTAATGGTGTTTTATTCATTTCTCTCCAGTTCTGAACATATGAAATTTGGGATTATAACCTCTGAATTCAGGAATAAATATGTGTTCTGCCTAGGGTATTTGAAGGGAGAGGATGATTTAATTTTGAGGGATGGGAAAGAGACTTTTTGATGATCTACATGAGGGCCGAAAGTGCCTTCTGCCTGACTCTGTAGAACTAATAAGTATAGTATGGTTTAAAGGGTATGGCTAGACCACATGCCTAAAGCTTGTTTCAGGTTCTGGTGGTTCTAACATTCTTAAAGGTCACAGATATCTTTCAAGATCCAGTGCATTATAAAATCTTTGTTTTGAAAAATACACATGCACATTTTACAAGAAATTTCAGAATATGTTTGGATCGTACACAGAATTCATCATATTAAGAGTACATGCTCTAAGCCTTAAGAGTTCCATTCTTACTTGTCCAATCCAGTTTTTGTGTTTGTGTGTTTGCATTTTATTTATTTATATATTTTAATTGAAATATAGTTGATCCATAATGCCACGTTAACTACCGCTGTACAGCAAAGTGATTCAGTTATACATATATATACATTATTTTTTTAATGTTCTTTTCCATTATGATTCATCATAGGGTATTGAATATAGTTCTCTGTGCCATACAGTAGGACCTTGTTGTTTATCCATTCTATATATAAAAGCCTACATCTGCTAACCCCAACCTCCCACTCCATCCCTCCCCCAAACCCCTCCCCCTTGGCACCCACCAGTCTGTTCTGTATGTCTGTGATTCTGTTTCTGTTTCATAGATAGGTTCATTTGTCTCATATTTTAGATTCCACATATAAGTGATATCATGTGGTATTTGTCCTTCTCTTTCTGACTTACTTCACTTAGTGTGATAATCTCTAGTTGCATCCATGTTGCTGCAAATGGCATTATTTTGTTCTTTTTTATGGCTGAGTAGTATTCCATTGTATATACATACCACATCTTCTTTATCCATTCATCTATTGATGGACATTTAGATTGCTTCCATGTCTTGGCTGTTGTGAATAGTGCTGCTGTGAACATAGGGGTGCATGTATCTTTTTGAATTATAGTTTTCCCTGGACATATGCCCAGGAGTGGGATTGCTGGATCGTATGGTAATTCTAATTTTAGTTTTCTAAGGAACCTCCATACTATTTTCCACAGAGGCTGCACCAACTTAAATTCCCACCAACAGTGTAGGAGGGTTTCCTGTTCTCCACACCCTCTCCAGCATTTATAGTTTGTAGACTTTTTAATGATGGCCATTCTGACTGGTGTGAGATGGTACCTCATTGTAGTTTTGTTTTTTTTTTTTTAATTTTTTATTTTTTGTATTTATTTTTAATTTTTATTTTTTTATTTTTTTATTTTTTTAATTTTTTTTAAATTTATTTATTTATTTATTTATGGCTGTGTTGGGTCTTCGTTTCTGTGCGAGGGCTTTCTCTAGTTGTGGCAAGCGGGGGCCACTCTTCATCGCGGTGCGTGGGCCTCTCACTATCGCGGCCTCTCCCGTTGCGGAGCACAGGCTCCAGACGCGCAGGCTCAGTAATTGTGGCTCACGGGCCCAGTTGCTCCGCGGCATGTGGGATCCTCCCAGACCAGGGCTCGAACCCGTGTCCCCTGCATTGGCAGGCAGATTCTCAACCACTGCGCCACCAGGGAAGCCCCCTCATTGTAGTTTTGATTTGCATTTCTCTAATAATTAACGATGTTGAGCATCTTTTCATGTGCCTATTTGCCATCTGTATGTCTTCTTTGGAGAAATGTCTATTTAGGTCTTCTGCTCATTTTTGCCAATCCAGTTTTTAACAAAGAATATTAGACCTCTATTCAAGATAAATCAGTTTATTCTTATCTGGCATAATTTTTGTATAAAATTATTTCATGAACTAGAAAAGAAGTAGTGACATAAGTTGAAAGGGGCAGAGGAGAAGTGAACCCCAATATCCTTATCATTATGATATATAACACCCATTAAAATCACACTTACTTGGGTGATCAAGTTCTCAAGATTGGCCATCGTTGCATCTGAATTAAGCTATGTGTCCAGATTGAAGGACCATAGTTGTAAGTGGTTCTGCTAATGCTAAGAGCCCTTCAAGATTTCTACCACTTTCTCCATCTGTGTTCATGAGCTTAACTGCTCCCACATCCAGTGGAGATGGTTACTCCATCTCTCTGATCTGTTTTCAGTCACTTCCTCACTGGGGCAATCTCCTCCCAGTTTACAGATATATTTGATTCTTTTCATTTTTAAAAATAATAACAATAAATGTGTCTCCTACAACTTTTTTTGTCTGACAATTCCCTAACTCTCTCAACTCTTTTACAACCAAACATTGGGATTTAAGAAACCCAGTAAGTAACACTTATGGCTTCCTTTTTTATAATTTTAATGAAGTGAGAAATAAGCACGGGATATAGTTAAATGGAAGACTGGGCACATTTCTCCTCTGCTTATAAACGATCAATGATTTATCATTATTTCAGCATTTCTTACAAGATCATTCAAAATGATCTTGCCCCTGTTTATCTTGCCTGTTGTATCTCTTACCAGCCATCATTACACCTACTCACCCAGCCGAAACTTACAGACTTTCCTGAATTGTTCTCTGTTCTTCAGTTGGATGATGTTCTCTCTTCTCTAGGCCACGTATTTGGTTTTTCTGTTTGTTTTTAATACAGTGCTGTCTCTTCTTGGATCACTTTTCCTGTCTGCGTCCACATTTGCTTATGAAATTGTCTGGTGTCATACAGAGATTCTTAGGCTTTTTCATGCAAGGATATCTTCGATAGTCTGGTGAAGCCTATGGACCCCTTCTCAGAATAATGTTCTTACATACATAAAGTAAGAGACATAGGATTACAAATAAGCTGGTGATATTGAAATATAATTTTCAAAATATTAAAAATACATTACATAATTATATGTCTTTTATTAAGTTATCAAATAAGATCTAGAGGCAAATTTATTAACTATCATAATTTTAAGTGACTGGTATTAATGTCCCTGACACTGCTAATACTGCCGTGATGTATGTCTGTATTCATAATTTAAGGAAATGCTAATTTTAACAGCTTTATTGAAGTATAATTGATATACAAAAAACTGCACATATTTAATGTATACAGTTTGAGGAGATTGGACATATTCATACAGCCGAGAAACCATCACCACAATCAAGGTGATATATAACAGCTACCTTGAAAAGTTAAAGAAATGCTAATTTTAATTAAAGATGGATTGCAGTTTTTCTACAACCATGTTAAGACTCTTGGAATCCTATCCCAGGGTATCTGTTGACGCAGGGGAGAATCTTGTGTCTCTCTTGAGGGTCTTCTCTGACTTCCTACTTTTAAATTAGGTGTGCATTCTTCATTATCGCAGAACAATCACCAGTTTTTAGATAGCAGTAATGATTCCATTGTAATTACCAATTTAATTTGGTTACTCTAGAAGTCTAAGAGAGAAAGGGCCATTTATATCTTTTGCATGGATCTTGTTCCGGCTTGTTCCATGACACAGAGTTTGTGAATGAGTAAATGAACAACTTTGAAATAGAAATTTGTGGCTCATCGACTGTTGATTCTTACCCATAGGAAAAGGAAGAAAAAAGTACAAAAACACTTTCTTTTCCTGGTAATTGTTGTTTTCTTTTCCTTATTTTCTGCATGAGTGGAATCATCAGTTATTAACATTGGTGGATTTTTTTGGATATGGCAGCAATAATATAAATATTTTATTAAGGAAAACTCAATTTGAACCTCATAATATTCTATGCCAAAAATGCACAGAAAAGTCATTCTATGCATAGAAAATTGCATAATTTCTACACAGTTGTAGCTCTGTCTAAAATTGGCTATACATTATCTCTTCCCAGGCATTCTCTAATTTTACTGATATCAATTTATCAGATCTCCCCATAGAGTTTAGCTAGAGTAGAAATACATAGCTTTTGAACTTCCTTTTATAAATCATCATCTTTCTTACTATCACAGTAACAGTGTCACAAAATATTTTCACTATTCCTGACCTTGGATATTATTCTATCTCCTCACTCTAGCTATTCTTGAATAGAATCAGCACTAAAAGTTGGTGGGTCTTGGGTAAATAGAGAAGCACAGTAAGTATCTAGTACAAAGTAGGTGTTGAACTAATAATAATTTATTTTCTCTTCCATCTCCACATTGGTCTCTTCCCCACATTGTCTGATTGCTCTTTTCTTACCCAGTATATTTATCAGAACTTTCCTTGCCATGAAGAAGTATATATTTATAGGAATTAAAATGATGTAGTCCCCCATAAAACACTTAATAGTTGCCTTTTTCCACTGTTAACCAGGTATGAAGGGATTTCCTGACTTCTAGGAATACTCATAGCATATTCATTCTTTTCTCCTCCAATCATATGCATTCAAAATCATCACTAAATTCCTCCAAGATAGATGGGCCTCTGACTTTATATGTTACTTGCTAGTGTAGAAAAAAAAAGTATATGCTGTAAAAACCAAATAATATTTTAAACATGAAATAGTAATTTGTGGCTTACGTAAATTATATGCTAAATGAGATATTTGAATATCATATTCATAAGCTGAGACTCTACTAGTAAATTGGTAAACTTCCCAGTTGCAGGTTGGAACTGCATTTTACTCTAGTATTTGGACCCACAGTACATTTTGTAAGATTAAATATGCCTGTGATACTTTGGTTTATATGATCAATATCTACTGTGAATCCCATCATGTATCAAAATGGAGGAGTTCTAATTAGCTAACAAAAGTGGCAACACACATGTCTGTCACACAATATTATTTTTACTTTTTATTTTTAATTTACTTTGTATTTTCCCAGATTTATTGAGGTATAATTGACAAATATGTATAAAGTATACAATGTGATGTTTTGATATATGTATACATTGTGAAATGATTACCACACTCAAGCTCATTTCCATCACCTTACATATTTATCTGTGTGTGTGTGTGTGTGTGTGTGTATATGGCGAGAACACTTAAGATCTACTCTCTTAGGAAATTCAAATATATAATGCAGTATTATTAACTGTAGTCACTACACTGTACATTAGATCTCCAGAATTTATTAATCCTGCATAACTGAAAATTTGTATCCTTTGACCAATATTTGCCCATTTACCCCACCTTTCAGTCCCTGGCAACCACCATTCTACACTCTGCTCCAGATACACACACACACACACACACACACACATCTATTGCATTATGTATATGACAAATAAGTGATGATAAAATATAAACAAAAACAGATCCAATTTACAATAGTAACCCAGTAAAATTTCACCCCATCTCCAGTGCTGTCACTCTAGTCACCCAACCTCCAATCATCTATGTCTTCAGTGGTCTCTTTGCTTCCACCCTGATTCTTCCCTGCAGTCATTTTCAACAAAGCAGCCAGAAGTATCTTTTATTTTTTTTTTCAGTCAGAGTTATCTTTTAAAACTGAAGTTGGGTTTGTTCATAACCTCTGATAGCTACATTCTCATGCAGAGTAAAAGCCAAAGACCTTTCAGGACTCTATACAATCATGGCTCCCTTTGTGTCTGTGACCTCATTTTTTGAAACTGTCCACTTAGCTCTCTTCTCTAGCCACACTGGCTTCCCTCTTCTTAGAATGTGCCAAATGTGTTTTCATCTCAAATGTTGTTCCTCTCATATGCTGTTTCTTTGCCAAACTACAATTTCCCAGTTATCCATAGGACTTACTCTCTCACTCCCTCCAGTTATTTATTTAAAGATCATCCTGTTTGTGAAGATCTTACAGCTTCATCCTATTTAGACTTGGGTTGCCCACCCCAAGTCTCTTCTTTGTTTTCCTCCTTAACACTCATCACTGTGTTACGTATTTTATATGTTCCTGATTTTCCTACTGATTTCTGTCTCCCCAATGACAAGGATCTAAGACCATGCAGGTTGGGAACTGCACAGCTTCAGTAGAAACATTCACATAGATTACAACACTTTTTACATGTTATCTTTGTGTAATGTGCAACCTGCACAAATGTATAAGGTGGCCCTGTTCTCACAATGGTAATTCAAAACCTGTTAGAGCATCGATTTTTGCTTGGCTTTTTTTTCCTGTGATGTAAGAAGTGAGGTTAAGAGTCATGGGAGATGAGGTCAGAGAGCTAATGAGACCAGATTGTGGATGGGCTTTGAAGGCCTTTGTAAGAACTTGGAATTTATTTGGAGTGAGGTTGGGAAACCACTGGAGAATTATAATGAGATGAGTGGTCTAATCCAGCTTTTGCTTTATAAGGATTATTTTGGCTGCTATGTTGAGAATATACTGGATGTGGAGGAGGATGGTGTAATGGACATCAATTAGGAGGCTATTATAATGAATCAGGACAGAAATGATGGTGACTTGGAAAAAGCAGGCACCACAGTGGATGTGGAGAGTTGTGCTCAGGTCTTGGATATATTGAAGGTAGAACCAAGACTTGCTGATAGATTGGATGTGGGGTATAGGAGAGAACGTAGAGTTAAGGATAACCAAAAAGGTTTTGATCCTGAGCAACTAGAAGTATGCAGTTACCACTTACGGAGGTGGGAGAAGTACCTGGAGGGGCATATTTGTGTTGGTGGGAGAACAGTAGTTGGGCTTTAGTTTTTATATTTTATTAGATATTTGGATATATTTGGATAAATGACATTGAACTTTAAGGGGAGACATGCTTTAATGGGAGACATACAAGCTGAAGATATAAATTTATGATTTATCAGTCTATAGATGGGTTTTTATTTTGTTTTTATTTTTATCAATAATTGTGCTAAAAAATATATATCATAAAATGTACCATCTTAACCATATAAAGTATACAATTCAGTAATGTTAAGTATTATAGATGGTTTTTAAGCCATGACCATGAGTAAGATCAACAAGAGAATAAGTGTAGAGCGCAAAGAGAAAATGTCTCAAGATTGATTCCTGGGGTATCCAGTGTAAAAAACGATGAGGAAGAACCAACAAAGTATAGAAGGAAAAGCCCGTGAGAAGGAAGCAGGAAAAACTAGGAATATGGGGTGAGTTAAAAGTGAAGGGAAAAACAGTTTCAGCGTGGAAGTAGTGATCAACTATGTCACATGGTGCTGAATATACAAAACAGGTGAACATTTAGATTTGACTATTTGATTTAGTACTGTGGGACTCATTAGTGACAGTGGTATAGTAACATTAATATTTTGTCTCCAGTTCTTCACCTGTCTTTCCCCATGTTCTTTTCCTTGTGGCTTTTTAGTTCTTCCCACTAGAGGTAAAGTGTATTCCTGTCCCTGACCTTGTACTCAGCCATGTTACTTGTTTTGGCTAAAGAAACACAGAAAAGAGTTCTGGTGTGCTAGTTCCTTAAGAGATATGTGTATTTCCATTTGTCTTGCCCCTCTATATCACCATGAGAAGGACATGGTCTAGTTAGCCTGTTGGTCCAAGGAGGAAGAAGTGCCCATGAGACAGACCCATACCTAATCTGCAGCTTAGAGCTGTCCAGCCTACCACATGTCTCTATCAACTAACTCCTAGGCAATTGCTTTTGATGGACGGATGCCAGAGAGATTATGTGCTTGTTATAGAGTTGACTGATATGGTGACCTTGGCAAGAGCTGTGTTGTTGGAATGATGGATAGAGGGCCTGTCTGAAGCAAGTTCAAAGGAGAATGGGAAGAAAAATTTTGGATATAGATAGTATCTCAAAACTTTTGTGCAGTTTTTTACAGTTTTCTCATAAATGGAGTATAAGAAATTGGGAAGTATCTGGAGAGAGATATGGAGTAAAAAATGATTTCTTTTTGGATGACAGAAATGACAGCATGTTTAAATGCTGATGAGAATGATCCAGTACAATGGAAGGGGGTGGGTATGATGATGTAAGAAAAAAGGTAGAGAATGATTCCAGTCACTCTGGAGGATACCATGTACACAGTGCAGATTTTGGCTTAGGAAAGTTTCAAATTCAGATTGTCCTGATGCAAAAATCCACTCATTTTCTACTGAAATATGCTGTAAAGCTTCTCTATCTCTCTAACAGCAGTAAATGTGGAACGAGAGTGGGAAGATGTGTAGTAAAGCCAATTTAGTGGAATGATAATTTACAGTCCGGAGATCTTCCTATGGTGTACCTTTAATTAGATGCATTATCTCAGGCAGTCCTCTAATTATTTGGATCACTTCATTTCCTCACCTATTAAAAAATGAATAGAGATATGAGTTCTAAATTTCCTCATCTAGCTCTAAAATAGTATTATTCTAAGACCCGACAATTATGCTTCAAATGCCCCTCTGGGAGCTGTTGCCATCATTATGTAAGTGCATAGCTTACTGGCATCCTCTGATATAACAAATCTCAAAATGCCTCTTTCACAGTAACATCCCAGACTCACCTAAAGTCAGATATTTTAGAATATCTGACATCTGCTTAGTCTCCCAAGACTGGCAGAATGGATTGAATAATAGTTATTTTAGGATGTAATTGCTGCACTGTTAAAAAATAAATCCCTCTGCAACTAAATAATGTCACATTTCTGAGCCACTTATGTAACCAAAATGATTTATCCAAATAAAAGAGCATAATTCTGGGAAACATTTAAAAAGTCATTGCAAATGGTTTTCATTACTAGCCCACTGTGCTGTAAAAGTGTGATTCTCCATAGTTTAGCTGGTAGCTATGTAGAACAATGGCAGTTTTCTAATATTACATGTTAAGAAATCTGAGCTTAATAGCAATAAAAAAAGTTAGGACGTAGATTACAGGAAAGGGAATATGAAAGTGCCTAAAAGGCCCTAAGTAACCTTGGGGCAAATAGAAGGTAGTGGTAAGCAATTGTGGAAGGAGACTAAAAAGCTGACAGTACTTGATCAGTTCCTAATCAAATAGTAGAGGAGTAGTTGACAACCAAGAGGAGTAATGTAAATGGAAATGAGGACCTGAGGGGAACAGATTGAGAAGACAGGGGAAAAAAAAGGAGGAAGTTTCTAGTAAACTTAACTTTGAATATTCAAGCTCAGGGTAACTAACATTTGTAGTTTTAAAGAGCAACCCACTGAGCCCAGGGATTAGGGATATGGATAAATAATGATAGGTGAATATATACTAAATATGGATAGATAGAGCTAGCATTTTTTGAGTATGAAAAACTACATTTTATTTAAAATTTGTATAATTTTAAAGAATATCAAGAAACTAAGGTTGGCATGGCATACTAACTAGAATTGAGCAATGCCCGTGCATATTAAAATCCTCAGTAGTCTGTAATTAAAAATTACAATGGCCTACTGTGGGTGACTGGACAGAAAGCAAGACTCATCTCTATGCTTCATACAGGAGACTCACTTCAGAACTAAAGACATACCCAGACTTAAAGTGAGGGGATGGAAAAAGATATTCCATGTAAGTGGAAACAAAAAGAAAGCTGATATAGCAATACTCATATCAGACAAAGTAGACTTTAAAACAAAGTCTGTAATAAAAGACAAATAAGGGCATTATATAGTGAAAAAAGCACCAATACAAGAAGATGATATAGCGTTCATTAACATAAACACACTTATTATAGGAACACTTAAATATATAAAGCAAATATTAACAGACGTATAGGGAGAAATTGACAATAATACTATAATATTAGGGGACTTTAACACCGCACTTATATCAATGGACAGATCAGACAGGAAATCAGTAAGGAAACAATGGTCTTAAATGACACATTAGACCTGTTGCACTTAATAGATATCTATAGGACATTCCATACAAAAACAGCATAATACACATGCTTTCAAGTGCACATGGAACTTTCTTCAGGATAGGTCACATGCTAGGACACAAAAACAAGTCTTAACAAATTTAAGATAGAAATTATATCAAGCACCTATTCTGACCATAACAGTATGAAACTGGAAGTCAATTACAGGAAGAAAAATGGAAAAAACACACATACATGGAGACTAAACAACATGTTATTAAAAAACCAATGAGTGGGGCTTCCCTGGTGGCGCAGTGGTTGAGAATCTGCCTGCCAATGCATGGGACACGGGTTCGAGCCCTGGTCTGGGAAGATCCCACATGCCACGGAGCAACTAGGCCCGTGAGCCACAATTGCTGAGCCTGCGCGTCTGGAGCCTGTGCTCCGCAACAAGAGAGGCCGTGATAGTGAGAGGCCCGCTCATCGCGATGAAGAGTGGCCCCCACTTGCCGCAACTAGAGAAAGCCCTCACACAGAAACGAGGACCCAACATAGCCATAAATAAATAAATAAATAAAATTAAAAAAAAAAAAAAAACAATGAGTGAGTGAGTAGAGAAATCAAAGAGGAAATCAGAAAATACCTTGAGATGAGTGAAAATAAAAACACAACTTTTCAAACTCTATGGAACACAACAAAAGCAGTTTGGAGAGGGAAGTTTATAGCAATACAGGCCTACCTCAAGAAATAAAAAAATCTCAAACAACCTAACCTGCCATCTAAAGGAATTAGAAAAGGAAGAACAAACAAAGCCCACAGTCAGCAGAAGGAAGGAAATAATAAAGATCAGAGAAAATAAGTAAATAGAGACCAAAAAAAAAATCAATGAAACCAAGAGCTGTTTTATTTTTAAGCTAAACAAAATTGACAAGCCTTTAGCCAGACTCATTAAGAAAAAAGAGGACCCAGGGGACTTCCCTGGTGGTCTAGTGGTAAAGAATCTGCTTTCCAATGCGGAGGACGTGGGTTTGATCCCTGGTCAGGGAGCTAAGGTCTCATGTGCCGTGGGGAAACTAAGCCTGTGTGCCACAACTAGAGAGAAGCCCGCACCCTGCAATGAAAGATCCCACATGCCTCAATGAAGATCCTGTGTGCCACAACTAAGACGCGATGCAGCCAAAATAAATAAATAAAAGAAAATAAATAAATAAAATAATAAATAAATATTTAAAAAATAAAGAAAAAAGAGGACCCAAATAAACAAAATAAGAAATAAAATAGGAGAAATTATAACAAATATCACAGAAATACAAATAATCATAAGAGAATACTGCAAACAGTTATGTGCTAACAAATTGGACAACCTACAAGAAATGGATAAATTCCTAGAAACATACAGTCTTCCAAGACTGAATCAGGAAGAAAAAGATAGCAACTGGGATATTATATAAATCCATCTAATTATTTACAAGCTTCCTTGATTTAAATAGATTTCTTTCTGACTCTGAATAGCCAAAACAATCTTGAGAGAGCTGGAGACATCATGCTCCCTGACTTCAAACTATACTAAAGAGCTATAGTAATCAAAGGAGTATGGTACTGGCACAAAAATAGACACAAAGATCAATGGAACAGAATAGAGAGCCCAGAAATAAACCAACACACAGATGGTCAATTAATCTACAACAAAGGAGGCCAAAATATACAATGGGGAAAATACAATCTCTTCTGTAAGTTATGCTGGGAAAACTGGACAGCTACATGTAAAAGAATAAAATTATAATATTTTCTCACACCATATACAAAAACAAACTCAAAATAGATTCAAGACCTAAATATGACTGGAAACCACAAAACTTCTAGAAGAAAACATAGGCAGTATACTCTTTGACATAAGTCTTAGCATTATTTTTTTAGTTTTGTCTCCTCAGGCAAGGGAAACAAAAGCAAAATAACAAATGGGACCTAATAAAACTTAAAAGCTTTTGTATAGCAAAAACAAAAAAAGGTCCATAAAACTAAAACACAACCTACTGAATGCGAGAAGATTTTTGCAAATGATATGCTGATAATGGGTTAATATCCAAAATATATATAGAGATCATATAACTCAATATCAAAAAAACAAACAACCTGATGAAAAAGTGGGCAGAAGACCCAAATAGGCATTTTTCCAAGGAAGATATACAGATGGCCAACCGGCACATGAAATGATGTTTATCATCGGGGAACTGCAAATCAGAACCACAATGAGAAATCACTTCACACCTGTCAGAATGGCTATCATCAAAAAGACAGCAAATAATAAATGTTGGTGAGGATGTAGAGGAAAGGGAACCTTAGTAGACTGTTGGTAGGGATGTAAATTAGTACAGCCACTATAGAAAACAGTATGGATGTTCCTCCAAAAACTAACAATAAAACTGCCATATGATCCAGCAATTCTACTCCTGGTACATACCTGAAGAAAACAAAAACGTTAATTTGAAAAGTTTATAGCAGTATTAATTATAATAGCCAAGATTTGGAAGCAACCTAAGTGATGACTGGATGAAGAAAATGTGTGTGTGTGTATACACACACATACCTACACATATACATATATATATAGACACACCATATATATATGTGTATACAATGGAATATTAGTCATAAAAAAGAATGAAATATTTCCATTTACAACAACATGGATAGACTGGAAGGTATTATACTTAGTGAAATAAGTCAGAGAAAGACAAATACTGTATGTTTTCACTTGTATTTGGAATCTAAAAAACAAATCAAACAAGTATAACAAAACAAACAGACTCACAGATACAGAGAACAAGCTAGTGGTTACCAATGGGGAGAGGGTTGGGAAGAGGGACAGGATAGGGGTAGGAGATTAAGAGGTATAAACTACCACGTACAAAACAACGTACAAGGATATATTATACAGCACAGGGAATATAGCCAATATTTTATGATAACTTTAAATAGAGTATAATCTATAAAAACATCAAATCCCTATGTTGTATACCTAAAACTAATATTATAAATCAACTGTACTTCAATTAAAAAAAGAAAGAATTACACTATCCATATCACTTCATGTTTGACATGGAAGCTCTGAGTAGGTGTGTCTAGGTGTATCCTTCTATGTGTGATGTAAGGAGTTTAAAAGTACATCACAAATAGGGCAAGTAAATTAAGTTGAAATAGAAGTTGGAGTAGCAACTAATTTCTGAAACTTAGTCAAACTATGATTTTTAAAAATGCTAAAATGACTCATCAAAATATCATTTTAACTAATAGTTTATTATAATTATATAAGCAAATAAGTTGTTAAATGATATATTCTGAAATTTTATTGGGTTTCAAAATAGTTTCAGTACTTGCATATCAACAAACAGAGTTAAAGTGCAACACAACATTCTGCTTTAATCGCATCTCCCAAAGAAAGACCATAAGCAGTCTCACTGAGATCCATATTGGCCCAATACTGAAATGTCAAATGCATGGTAATAGATAGCCCATCACTTCTTTCAGGTTCCCTAAGTAAATGTTTAAGGAGAAAATAATTTACAGAGAAATAATTTGCCGTTATTGTGGCCAGTAAATCATTTTAAGAAAGCAAGCAAGATCCTTTTTGACCCACCTCCAAGAGAAATGGAAATAAAAACAAAAATAAACAAATGGGACCTAATGAAACTTAAAAGCTTTTGCACAGCAAAGGAAACCATAAACAAGATGAAAAGACACCCCTCAGAATGGGAGAAAATATTTGCAAACGAATCAATGGACAAAGGATTAATCTCCAAAATATACAAGCAGGTCATGCAGCTCAATATCAAAAAAACAAACAAGCCAATCCAAAAATGGGCAGAAGAGCTAAATAGACATTCCTCCAAAGAAGGTATACAGATGGCCAACAAACACATGAAAGGATGCTCAACATCCCTAATCATTAGAGAAATGCAAATCAAAACTACAATGAGGTATCACCTCACACCAGTCAGAATGGCCATCATCAAGAAATCTACAAACAATAAATGCTGGAGAGGGTGTGGAGAAAAGGGAACCCTCTTGCACTGTTGGTGGGAATGTAAATTGATACAGCCATTATGGAGAACAGTATGGAGGTTCCTTAAAAAACTAAAAACAGAACTACCATATGACCCAGCAATCCCACTCCTGGGCATATACCCTGAGAAAACCATAATTCAAAAAGAGACATGTACCACAATGTTTATTGCAGCACTATTTACAATAGCCAGGACATGGAAGCAACCTAAGTGTCCATCATCGGATGAATGGATAAAGAAGATGTGGCACATATATACAATGGAATATTACTCAGCCATAAAAGGAAATGAAATTGAGTTATTTGTAGTGAGGTGGATGGACCTAGGGACTGTCATACAGAGAGAAGTAAGTCAGAAAGAGAAAAACAAATACCGTATGCTAGCACATATATATGGAATCTAAAAAAGAAAAAAATGGTTCTGAAGAACCTAGGGGCAGTACAGGAATAAAGACACAGGTGTAGAGAATGGATGTGAGGACATGGGGTGGGGGAAGGGTAAGCTGGGACGAAGTGAGAGAGTGGCATGGACATATATATACTACCAAATGTAAAATAGCTAGCTAGTGGGAAGCAGCCGCATAGCACAGGGAGATCAGCTCGGTGCTTTGTGTCCACCTAGAGGGGTGGGATAGGGAGGGTGGGAGGGAGAAGAAGAGGGAGGGGATATGGGGATATATGTATATGTATAGCTAATGCACTTTGTTATATGGCAGAAACTAACACACCATTGTAAAGCAATTATACTCCAATAAAGATGTTAAAAAAAAAGAAAAAAGAAAGAAAGAACTCCGAAATCTCATTCTTTTAATCGAATTTCCTGTCGCCTTGCCACCTTTCTATGGGCGTTGGCCCCCTATAGATGCAGCCACAGTAAATCCAGTGAAAATAATCAGGGGCTTCCCTGGTGGCACAGTGGTTAAGAATCTACCTGCCAATGCAGGTTCGAGCCCTGGTACGGGAAGATCCCACATGCCGCGGGGCAACTAAGCCCGTGCGCCACAACTACCAAACCTGTGCTCTAGAGCCCGTGAGCCACAACTACTGAGCCTGCGTGCCGCAAGTGCTGAAGCCCGCGTGCCTACAGCCCATGCTCCACAACAAGAGAAACCAGTGCAACAAGAAGCCCGAGCACCCGAACGAAGAGTAGCCACCGCTCACTGCAACTAGAGAAAGCGCGTGCGCAGCAACAAAGACCCAACGCAGCCAAAGATAAATAAATAAAATAAATAAATTTTTTTAAAAATCAGAAGCTAAAAGTTAGATTTTTTTTCTTACAAAAAAAAGATTAATTTTTAAGTAAATCAGGTATTGGACCCCAAACTAGTTTATCATATCATTTGACTTAGTCTCTGCGTTGCTACGACACGACTGAATTTGACTTTATTTTTTAAAAATCTTCATTATTGCCTACATACTGTGCTAAGTATTTGAGGTGTCACCTCATTTAACATCCTTTATTCCTGATTCGAGCCAAAGATATGCTAATAGATCAGAGAGCCAGGATTCAGATCTAGATGTACTTCCTTCAAAATTACGTTTTATTGCCACAGACTGTCTTTGAAATACCATCTGGGCACAGGGTGTGGGGTGAGGAGTGAGGATAAGTAATGATAACTAGGCAAATGGATATATTAATATAAATCCACAGCTAGATAAATTGATGGAAAGATTTGTTATATACTATGGGTGAATATGTAAACTTCATGGACAATTTAAATTTTAAAGTATATCAAGCACACTAATTTTGTTATAGCATACTAATTTCACTTTCATCATCACTATAAAATTATAACTATAGCATATTTACCACAAAGGAATTAAATATTACCATAGCCAGAGGGTAAACGATAGGCAAATCTGAGTTCAAATCCAAGCTCTGCTACCTATTGGCTATGTGACCTTGGCAAGTACCATAACCCATATAAGCTTTAGTTTCCTCAGTTGTAAAATAGAGTTTTAGAATATTTTGTTCTCAAAATATTCTTGTGACACTGGTGTACCACCCAATATGCAAGATGGACTTAGGCCAAATGCCTGGAGTAGATAAAAATCAGAATAATTTAGTATCTAAAAGTTTTTATCAATTCTTTGATATAGGATAGTTCTAGACTTCAGTGTGTTTTAATGATTTGGATTCAACTACTAAATGGAGTAGGTATCAACTGGGTAATTGAATCAACTGGTTGAATATATCAACAGCATAATGACTGATTGCGTTATTTCTGTTACTGCAATAAAAGGTCATTTTAATTTAAAATTTTTTTACTTTCAGATAAATTTTTTTAAAACCTAGCTTTTCATGACTGGGCCAAAAACTGAAGTGGTCTATATTTTTTACTCTATGTATCATTACAACCCCAGTGCCTAGAAAAGTGTCTGGCAAATTGTCAATATTAAAAAAAAAAAAGTATGTTCATTAAAGTGAGTTGGGTAAATAATAAAATTACAAAGTGATTACTGTACTTTAAAAGGAATATCTTAAATAGTTTTGTGTAAAATTCAGTTCTGTGCTGTAGGAGCTATGTATGAGTTATGCAGACAGCCATAATAATAAACCTTTGGAGTTTATAGCCATTAGCATTCATTAATGACTTTGAAATTATGTGTGCAGTAATAGAGAGAAATAAAAATGAAGCATAGAATGAAAACATCATTTCTTTGTAACACCTTTCTGAAAACTTGTGTACACAAAGAACATATTTAAGTTAAAGGCACACAGAATCCTATGAATAAAAATTTAAAAGGCACTTTTTCTAATTCTGAGGTGGATTACACTTCAATTGATGTTTTTGTTTGTATGTTTCACTGTTAATGGAACATAGAATTATGACATTTTACAGAAAAGCTACATCTGAAATTAGGAAATATATTCTTGGGAATTTAGGTTGAATATCTGATCAATTACTCCTCAACTATAATACACACTTTCCCTTTCAACTTGTGAATCTTTAGCCTTAAATTACCATAACTAAATCATCAAGGGATGATTTTTACCAGTGGCCAAAGTAAGGAGCAGTCATGTTTTCTGTAGCTGTGGCTGTTATTGTTGTTGTGTATTTTTATTCCTTCCCTAAAGGGCAGACTATAAGTAGAGACTAGTCAGTGTATGTGAGAAAACAAAATTGATCATTTGTATTCTCAATCAATGGATAGTCTTTCATATAGTGCTTTTTGGTATCTAAATAAATACTCTCAGTGATAAAGTTATAGACTTGCCTTATTAACATAGAAAGTTCAGATATGGACCATGATCGATAGAGAGAGTTATATCAGGTAACTGCTATGCATATTTATTTCTTACGATGCCACACACGCTGTTTTCTCTCTTCAGGGGAAGAATATTCTCCTGATACTTTCCTCCTACTTTTTCTGCTAACTAGAACAAGTGAGAGATTTTGCAATCCCTGGCCATGGTTGATAGACAGTGTTCTATTAGCATTTTTTTCATGCTAATAATGCTTTACAATTTATTTCATTGTACATACGTAGAGCTAATTTTAGCTATAAATTGCAATCTATACTTGATAATACCACTGTCCTATATGTAAATTCTTTGAACAAATGTTAAAATTATTATAAAAACAAATGACAGTTTCAACTATTTCAGGATAAAAAATACAACCTTACTTCATGATTATGTAGAAACTGTTTAATCAGTAATTTTAACAGGCAAGAAACAGAAATAAAGATAAAAGTTATGAAGGTAAAGGAAATATGTATCTATATATATACATATATAACATCCAATCCTTAGAACAATTTCTTGCATATAAACTATATATTTTATATACACATATGCACATATACATATAAATATATTTATTTACCATTATATAAGAAAAAAATCTCCCTCTCCTCAAATTTTCCTAAAATTGTAAAATATTATTTATACTTAAAATGCAGATACATATCCACTTTGAGTTTAACCTATAATATGTATTTTTACCTTCCCTATTTTATTGTTGGTATACACATTTGCTGTTCATAAAATAGTCAATAATAGAACTATGAATGCATTCCTTATATCACAAACAATGTAGAGTATCAATTATTAGATATTATAAATTGTATTTCAAATTGAAATTACTATTGATTCAAAAAACTAAGAATTTCCCTACAGTTAATAGAAAAAACTTTAAAATTTCTACCCATCGGAAGAGCCACACAATGCTGTAATGACCACAAAATTATTTTTACTCGTCTAGAGCACAAAATTTCTTACATATTACAGTTAGAAAAAGATGTGTGGATAAAATACATGAAATGAATGCTATCCAATCACAGAGAGAAAAAATAGAAGTTATGACAACATAATAAACATCCATAGTAGTTACCTGATTATGTGTTATGTAGTAGCTAATGGCATTGCAATTGAACATCAAACCTGTTATTTGAAAGAGCTATCATGGTTTCCATGATTGCAAAAAGAAGAGTGATTTCAGGAATTAGTTTTGATTACACACTAAAGGCTAAATTTGAATTCTGTTAACATAAACAAAGATTAAATATTTCTTCATAAACACGGTGGAAGTCAAAGTAGCTTTGAAAACACCATAGTTACTTCATTAATCCATTTGTTGCAAATGGAATAATCGTTTAGGTATATCAAATTTAAAAACTTTTGTGAAAAAATACACCATGTTTTATGGATAGAAAAATTTTAAAAACATTTAACATTTGGATTTCCCAGAATCTATTTACCCCTCGAACACAACTGGAATCCAATGGGAATAGCGTATATCCTCTCTTGTTATTCTAGTCACTAGTACTTAGTTGCATCACTTAGTGGTTGTCCTTCATGCTCCCTGTCCCTGATTTGTGTCTTGAGATTGGTACACAAGGCACATTGTAAATGAGAGGTTATTTGTGTGGAAGTTGCAGTGAATTTAAGAGCGCAATGGGGCAGTGAGGTGTGAGGTTTTGGAGGCTGGAGGGTTCAGCATCCCAGTGGAAGTGTGCAGAGAGGATGGCAGCAGCAGCTGGTGGTAAGCAAAAGTAGTATCGATGGTGAGCATCAGTAATATTGATGGTGCGTCAGTAGTGTTTCTGGGACATGATGTTGGCTATATCTTTGTCCCTTGGTTCCTGTTCCCACCTGCTCCTGAAGTTTTTCAGGGAGGTCTGTGAACTATCCAGTTTTCTTCACATAAGGTCTTTTTCTGCTTAAGATAACCAAAGTATGTTTCTGTTGTTTGCAAACAAGAATCCTCACTAGTATTGCTTCTTTCTTTCTGAGGTACTTATTTATTTAATTGTTAATTGGTCGTGTAAATCTTATACTGCTCTTTGATAACCTTGAGCTTTCGCAAATTTATGAGCACATAATGGCTAACCAGGGTATTTTGACCCTATCCAAGCATTATTGAAGAAATGAAAGAGTCTATGGATCTTAGGAAATAAAATTCAATAACCAAAATTTTTTTTTTCCCCCACTTAAATGGAAAAAATAAGCACTAATTTCAGGAGAAACAATGGAGCATGAGTAGTGGAACTGTGGGGAAAGTCAACAAAATTCTGACATAATATTATTGTGTATAAAACTGACCACACACAACCTAAAACCATTGTCACCCTCAATTATTCATCCAAAAGACATCGTGAGGTAAATAAGAAAACAAGAAACTCTACTTTCTGAGCCTATATGTAGGAAAGATTTTTGTGAGAAATCAATCTATTTTAGAACTTTAATTTGAGCTGTAATAGTATAGAGTTCAAATGGTCCAATTTAAATTGGTCCTTACTAACCTATATTTTCCTGCCGCTGTCCCACCCTGAATTGCAATTCAAAATATCCAGATATTTGGGGTCAGGACAATAGATGAATGAATAAATAAATAAATACCTTAACAAATACTATTTTGCAGTATGAAAATAGTGTTAATACAGAAACCCAATCTAAAGAGTTATTAACATTTTTAACTAGAATCCAATCTCATGATAAATACGGTCTATACTCCAAGGAGTCATTAATAAAGTTTAATGGAAGTTTGTCTCATCCATAGCTGATTCCAGGCCTTGTTGCTCAGCAACTACGCGCCAGATCACATTTCCAAGCGGTAATGTAACTGACTCCCTGGAGAGCACTTCAAACAAATGGGAGTTTTCAGCCACTTAATTCAATGCCCTTTACACAGGGATTGCTTTAGATACCATGAGATTTGGGATTTAAAATGCCCCAGGACCCCTGTTAACTCTAGAATTTCCGTAGAATGCTGGTTGCAAGTAAGTGCCTAGAACTCCAAAAGAAAAGCATACAGGCACGACTGAAATCAGGGGTCTGGCAGGCACCTCATTTCTGAACTGCCAGGAAGTGAACGAAATTGCCAATGGAGAATCTACTGACAAAATTGAAAAAGAGACTGCGAACAGTCTTATATCATCATTTACCTGAATATAAGGAGAGAGACATCAATAAAGATATACAGATGGAGAGGTAGTTAAATCCTGGAGCATATAATGGTTATGGAAGTTAATGAAGGATGGAATTTTAAGATGGTATTGTTCATCAGGGCCCACTATATCCATGAAGGCAAAGTGAGTGAGATTAAGCCATGGGATTTGAGGTAAAGTTGCTGATGAGGCCAAAATAAATTGGCCTTATCAATTGATTGTTTTTCTGTTCAGCACTTTACTAACTCACTTTTTAGGTGGTTCATTAGTAGTTTACCTTTAAAAAAAATTTCTATTCAGTTACTCACGATCTTTATCTATGGCCCAAATAAAAGAAAGTACAGCCAAGGAGACGGAAGGGTGGGCCATCACAGTCATTTCTTCACTGTTAGCATCATAACAGAAAGGAAGAAATCAATCAGAAGGTCTATCACACAGTCGAAGCATAGGAGCTGTAAAAGTATCCTTTGTCAAGTCAAGGATATAGGATGGGGATTAAAAAGGGCAAGGGGAAAGATAAGGGCAAACTAGAAATCAAGAAAACAAAAAGGAAAATTTTGGAGAGAATTTCAGGAACTCTTAGATTCCTCCAGACTTCTCCTTTATGCATATAAGGAAGTCCATTTCACTGACCGCAGCTTGAAACCTTAATAAAGAGAGTAAGCTGGGCCAGAGTGGAGTGGAGCCCACCAACTCCTTCTAAGGAATCTAAGACCATAATTCCCATTGATCTCTCTCTCTCTGTCAATTTCTGTCTCTGTGTGTCTGTCTTTCTACACACACACACACACACACACACACAGAGACATGTATGCAAATACATTAAATTCTGTATAATATTAAATCATTTTTAGCTATCTCTATTACGAGTACATAAGATCCTTCACAGCAGGAAAAATAAAGTCTTACACAATGTACCTAGTGCCTAGCAGAGTGAATTGCCAATTATATGGCTTGCTATTGAAATGAAAAAAATGCATAGAAACTGAAATATATTTACTCAAAATAGAGGTATATCAAGAGAAATCTAGAGATATCCCTAGACATCTATCTCTGAGTTCTATAACCCTCCTGCAGACCTTTTAAATTGCCTACCCAATATTCAGTTCTCCTCTTCTACTAACTATAATTCTCTTTAAGGTAGACATGTGTAGGATATTAATGCCTCTGTTTAAAAATACTCCGCTCTTCACAGCTCCTTTGCAGATAGGGTGGCTATGTTAACCAAGCTCTGGTCAATGAGATATAAAGAGAAATCAAGTGTGTTGAGCTTTCAAGAAATCTCTAATTTTCCTAATGAAAGGGGGCAGATTCAACATCCCTTAAATCTGTTTTTCCTCTGCCCTTTTTCATCTTCCTGCCTTGAGCAAAGGCTTGATGTTTGGTAGTGGAGCTGCTGTCTTGCAACCATGACTTAAAAGGTCATATTATAAGCATAATGAGGAAGGAAGCTAGAAAAATGTTGTAGACTTGATATCTTTCTTAAAGAAGTACATCATCCCTGAATTCCAATTCTCTGTGCTTCTTGTTGCCTGAGAAATTAAGATCCCTATTTGTTTGAGACATAGATAATTCCCTGAGAGTTGATTTTATTAACCATAGTTATATCTGTGTCTGTACATCTAAATTTATAGATAAAAAATGATTTAATATATAGATACACACATTTATTTTGGCTTTCCAAGTAGCATTATTTAAGTATAGCAGCAGAAAAGACCACCATGAGTATTGTTTTATATATAATTAGGCAATGATATACTTTGAGAAAATATTATTGGATGTCAAAGTGGAGATATTTTTAATAAAAAGACTGTGTCAACATAGGGGCAATAACAACAGTAGAAAATTCATTATAGGAAACAAAACAACACTATGCCATATTTGTTCTAATTAAAATTCATCAATGTGAAAGGACAAGATAAATTTTATTAAATGCCTCCATTTAATCCACATGAGAAAGAGAACTATGATTAAGGACATGTTGAAATCTTGACTGTTAAACTTATGATTTATGAACATCTAAAAGCCAGAGAGCAAATAATTATATTCAGGCTGGTGGCCCACCATTTCAAGAAGCATTTTTTGTAAAAAGTGATTCCGTCAAGGATTTGTTAAACATCATCTAACATAACATAAATATTGATTCTTGGGTCTAATAAATAGTAGAGGTGAGATGAAATGTCAAATGTCTTATGCAGGCAGATCTCATAAAACACTGGCAACATGTAGCCATTTACCACCTTTTATTTTGTTTTGTGTGCATGTTTGTTTTTCATGATATATGAAAAGTGGCAGAGTGAAAAAAGTATTAAAGGGCATTTTTGTTTGGGGAGATTAAGGGTTTGATCCCATGCTTTTGTGGAAAGTGCACGTTGCATGAATATATTTGAGAACCAGAAATATCATACATTTGGGACCACATAAGAAAGACAAGATTTAAGTTGGTGAGGGAGCAACAAATTTGATTCTTTCTACATCAGATTAAGAAAATGTACTCTTGGTGAACAGCAACAAGGAATTGAGTACTTTTTTGCTAAAACTCAGACAAATAAAATCATCAGGCCTATAGAATAGACACCATGTTTGCCCAGTTTATTTCTGATACATTTTTTCATTTATAAATAGTAAGAAATTGCAAGGCTTTCCAGATATGAGAGATTATCTTTGCTCTGTCAGCCTCCCTTTATCCCCCACTCTACTCACTGCATCATCCTTAAAGACTTACTGGACTGATAGAGTATTGTGAATAAAAGTTTATTTTGCATGTGAGTTACACTAAAGTCCTCTCTAGGATTATGATATGTTGTTTTTTCTACTCTTCAGTTCTATCTAATTATGATTTTTAAATTTTTTAGATAACAAATTTCCATCCCCATATACCTATGCATTACTTTCAAAGAAAGTCCATGACCTATGTTTACCTAGTCTAATGCCTATCAGTGCATCACACACCCATGAGGGGAAAACTTGACAGTCTTGAATCCTTTGATAAAACCATCTCATTTCTGATTATATGTTTTCTTATGCTATCTGTGATAACACCTCTCGAGAAAGCTATTTACTGAGAAAGTTGTGACAGAGCAACCCTTGTAGGCTACAAGACTCACATTGACTTGATGTTTATGAGCAGAGACACTCTATGGATTTCTGCAGTGATTTTTTTCCCCCCTGCAGTAAATAAAGGAAGCCAGACAGTCTTTCCATTGAAAGTGATGAATGGTTAACTGTAAACTCTACCTGGGTTTAAAAGATCTCAGGCTTTAATGAATTTCTGATTCCTCTCTGGAAAGCTTTCGGTGAGTTCCAGCGTGTTCATTCATACTGGAGGTACACCCACACAAGGCTTTCTTACAATTAGAAGAACTAATCAAGAGTAGCCGTGGCCTCGTGGTCAGATGTTACTCTGTATTTATTGATCAATTTGGCTTCCCACTTTCAAGTCTTAGAGGTAGGAATGTGGGGGAAACAAACTCTGCAAAGTATAGATTCATGTAAGTGGACAGATCATCCAGACAGAAAATTAATAAGGAAACACAAGCTTAAAATGACACAATAGACCAGATAGATTTAATTGATATTTATAGGACATTCCATCTGAAAACAGCAGATTACACTTTCTTCTCAAGTGCTCATGGAAGATTCTCCAGGATAGATCGTATCTGGGACACAAATCAAGCCTTGATAAATTTAAGAAAATTGAAATCGTATCAAGTATCTTTTCTGACCACAACACTGAGACTAGATATCAATTACAGGAAAAAAAAAAACTGTAAAAAGTACAAACACATGGAGGCTAAACCGTACACTACTAAATAGCCAAGAGGCCACTGAAGAAATCGAGAGGAAATCAAAAAATACCTGGAAACAAATGACAATGAAAACACGATGACCCAAAACTTATGGGATGCAGCAAAAGCAGTTCTAAGAGGGAAGTTTATAGCAATACAATCCTACCTCAAGAAACAAGAAACATCTCAAATAAACAACCTAACCTTACAGCTTAAGCAATTAGAGAAAGAAGAACAAAAAAACCCAAAGTTAGCAGAAGGAAAGAAACCAGAAAGATCAGATAAAAAATAAATGGAAAAGAAATGAAGGAAACAAAAAAGCTGGTTCTTTGAGAACGTAAACAAAATTGATAATCCATTAGCCAGACTGATCAAGAAAAAAAGGGAGAAGACTCAAATCAACAGAATTAGAAGTGTAAAAGCAGAATTAACAACTGACACTGCAGAAATACAAAGGATCATGAGAGGTTACTACAAGCAACTCTATGCCAATAAAATGGACAACCTGGAAGAAATGGACAAATTCTTAGAAATGCACAACCTTCCGAGACTGAACCAGGAAGAAATAGAAAATATGAACAGACCAATCACAAGCACTGAAATTGAAACTGTGATTAAAAATCTTCCAACAAACAAAAGCCCAGGACCAGATGGCTTCACAGGCAAATTCTATCAAACATTTAGAGAAGAGCTAACACCTATCCTTCTCAAACGCTTCTAAAATATAGCAGAGGGAGGAACACTCCTAAACTCATTCTACGAGGCCACCATCACCTGATACCAAAACCAGACAAAGATGTCACAAGAAAAGAAAACTACAGGCCAATATCACTGATGAACACAGATGCAAAAATCCTCAACAAAATACTAGCAAACAGAATCCAGCAGCACATTAAAAGGGTCATACTCCATGATCAAGTAGGGTTTATTCCAGGAAATCAAGGATTCTTCAATATACGCAAATCAATCAATGTGATACACCATATTAAGAAATTGAAGGATAAAAACCATATGATATTTCAGTATAGATGCAGAAAAAACTTTGAACAAAATTCAACACCCATTTATGATAAAAACTCTCCAGAAAGTAGGCATAGAGAGAACCTACCTCAACATAATAAAGGCAATATATGACAAAACCACAGCCAACATCATTCTCAATGGTGAAAAACTAAAACCATTTCATCTAAGACCAGGAACAAGACAAGGTTGCCCACTCTCACCACTATTATTCAACATTGGTTTGGAAGTTTTAGCTGCAGCACTCAGAGAAAAAAAAGAAATAAAAGCAATCCAAATAGGAAAAGAAGAAGTAAAGCTGTCACTGTTTGCAGATGACATGATACTATACATAGAGAATCCTAAAGATGCCACCAGAAAACTACTAGAGCTAATCAGTGAATTTGGTAAAGTAGCAGGATACGAAATTAATGCAGAGAAATCTCTTGCATTCTTATACACTAATGATGAAAAATCTGAAAGAGAAATTAAGGAAACACTCCCATTTACCATTGCAACAAAAAGAATAAAATACCTAGGAATAAACCTACCTAAGGAGACAAAACACGTGTATGCAGAGAACTATAAGACAGTGATGAAAGAAATTGAAGATGATACAAACAGATAGATATACCATGGTCTTGGATTGGAAGAATCAACATTGTGAAAATGACTAACTACCAAAGCAATCTACAGATTCAGTGCAATCCCTATCCAACTACCAATGGCATTTTTCACAGAACTAGAACAAAAATTTTCACAATTTGTATGGAAGCACAAAATACCTTAAATAGCCAAAACAATCTTGAGGAAGAAAAATGAAGCTGGAGGAATCAGGCTCCCTGACTTCAGACTGTACTACAAAGCTACAGTAATCAAGACAGTATGGTAGTGGCACAAAAACAGAAATATAGATCAATGGAACCGGATAGAAAGCCCATAGATAAACCCACGCACATACGGTCACCTTATCTTTGATAAAGGAGGCAAGAATATATAATGGAGAAAAGACAGCCTCTTCAATAAGTTTTGCTGGGAAAACTGAACAGCTACATGTAAAACAATGAAATTAGAACACTTCCTAACACCATACACAAAAATAAACTCAAAATGGATTAAAGACCTAAATGTAAGTCCAGCCACTATAATACTCTTAGAGGAAAACATAGACAGAACACTCTATGACATAAATCACAGCAAGATCCTTTTTGACCCACCTCCTAGAGAAATGGAAATAAAAACAAAAATAAACAAATGGGACCTAATGAAACGTCAAAGCTTTTGCACAGCAAAGGAAACCATAAACAAGATGAAAAGAGAACCCTCAGAATGGGAGAAAATATTTGCAAATGAAGCAACTGACAAAGGATTAATCTCCAAAATATACAAGCAGCTCATGCAGCTCAATATCAAAAAACAAACTACCCAATCCAAAAATGGGCAGAGGACTTAAATAGACATTTCTCCAAAGAAGATATACAGATTGCCAACAAACACATGAAAGAATGCTCAACATCACTAAACATTAGAGAAATGCAAATCAAAGCTACAGTGAGGTATCACCTCACACCAGTCGGAATGGCCATCATCAAAAAATCTACAAACAATAAATGCTGGAGAGGGTGTGGAGAAAAGGGAACCCTCTTGCACTGTTGGTGGGAATGTAAATTGATACAGCCACTATGGAGAACAGTATGGAGGTTCCTTAAAAAACTAACAACTACCATATGACCCAGCAATCCCACTACTGGACATATACCCTGAGAAAACCATAATTCAATAAGAGACATGTACCACAATGTTTATTGCAGCACTATTTACAATAGCCAGGACTTGGAAGCAACCTAGGTGTCCATCGACAGATGAATGGATAAAGAAGATGTGGCACATATATACAGTGGAGTATTACTAAGCCATAAAAGGAAACAAAATTAAGTTATTTGTCATGAGGTGGATGGACCTACAGTCTATCATACAGAGAGAAGTAAGTCAGAAAGTGAAAAACCAATACCATATGCTAACACACATATATGGAATCTAAAAAATAAAAATGGTTCTGATGAACCTAGGGGCAGGATAGGAATAAAGACACAGATGTAGAAAATGGACTTGAGGACATGGAGAGCGGGAAGGGTAAGCTGGGACGAAGTGAGAGAGTGGCATGGACATAGATACACTACCAAATGTAAAATAGTTAGCTAGTGGGAAGCACCCGCATAGCACAGAGAGATCAGCTCCATGCTTTGTGACCACCTAGAGGGGTGGGATCGGGAGGGTGGGAGAGAGACGCAAGAGGGAGGGGATATGGAGATATATGTATACATATAGCTGATTCACTTTGTTATACAGCAGAAACTAATACAACATTGTAAAGCAATTATACTCCAATAAAGATGTTAAAAATTAAAAAACGACAACCCATTGAACAGAAGAAAATGTTTGCAATCATATATCTGATAGGGGACTTGTATCTAGAATATAATAAAGAACTATTATAACTCAATAATAAAAAGATAAATAACCCAATTAAAAATTGACAAAGGAAAGACTTCCCTGTGGTCCAGTGGTCAAGACTCCACGCTCCCAATGCAGGGGGCACAGATTCAATCCCTGGTTGTGGAACTAAGATCCCGCATGCTGCATGGCACAGCCAAAAAAAAAAAAAAAATGGCAAAGGATCTTTACAGGCATTTTTCCAAAGAAGATATATAAATTGCCAATAAGCATGTGAAAAGATGATCAACATCATTATCTGTCAAGGAAATGTAAAGCAAAACCACACTGAGATACTATTTCACACCCACAAGGAGGGATGCAATCAAATAGGCAAATGATAACAAGTGTTGGCAAGGATGTGGAGAAAATGGAAACCTCACACACTGCTGGTGGGGATGTAAAATAATGCAGCCACTTTGGAAAGCAATCTTGCAGTTCCTCAAAAGGTTAAGCATAGAGTTACCATATGACCCAGCAATTCTATTCTTCAGTCTATACCTAACAGAAATGAAAATATATGTCCACACAAAAACGTGTACACAGATGTTCATACAAGCATTTTTCATAATGGTCAAAAAGTGGAAACAACCCAAATACCCATCAAGTAAAATGTGGCATAGCCATACCATAGAATATTATTTGGCAATCAAAAAAGAACAAAGTACTGATAAAAAAAAGAAAAGAAAAGAAACATTGAGATTATAATCTTGCATTGTAGCAGTGATGATTTCAGAGGGCTGCCAATCTGAAAGCAGTATATTTTATGGAAAGAACCAGAAAAGCATATAGGACTCTTCCTAGTTAGGACTCAGGAACAAAAATATGATAACTCACTGAATATTTTAGTTGTTTATAATGTTCTCTCTCTGTCTCTCTGAATCTCTGTCTCTGTCTCTCTGTATATGATTGAATGATTGAATAATACATTAAATGATTGAATTTATATATCTATATATATATCATTTTGAAAAAGGAAGAAGATTTTAGGAGCATGTCTACTTGTATTTGACTCAAATAGTCAAACAGAATAGAATAGGAGAGGGCTGACAACAGCCCTCTGTGGCCAGAAGCTCAGGATTTGAATTGAAAAGCAGCTTTTGCAGGGAGTCAGAACAACACAAATTTGATCAAACTTCTCTCAAGTAAAATTTATATGATTTCAGTTTACTTACCTGAGGCAATGGAATCATGTCACCAACTTTTTTGATCATTGAAAAGAGTACATAAAATATTTAGTATGGTATTTGACACATGAAAATGATCTGAAAGTGTAGCTGTTTTAAGTATTTTATGCAAATCATCTCTGCTCCTTAAAAGAAAAAGGTGTAATTCTCCCAAATATAGATAGTGATATTTGTTTAGTGAATAAAAATATTAAGTAGACAATGAAAGAGGTGAAATTATATGTTTTTGTGAAAATGTGTAGTGTTTTCACTTGAAAATTTTATCAAATCTGACATGTCATAATTTTATTACTTAAAAACTTCCCAAATTGGGAAAGGAATGAGTTTAAAAATGAAAATGTAAAGAAGTATACCTATCCCCAGTGAGAAGAAAAATTGTGTCTACACACACACACAGAATACACTATAGCAAGGTTATAATGAATTACAAGAAATCAATTTAAAAATACTGTCCTATAGTGAACAAAAAAAAATGTTTTTTGATCTGAACCTGAACTGCAAAAAGTATGAAATGTTTGAAGTATTTCTTGCATCTGTAATGGAATTAATTTACCAAAAAAGATTGAATTTTTTTTATTGCATTGCAATGTCACATTTTAGAACAAAGTATTGAAATGCTATTGCCCTCACATAAAAATGTATTACATTGTATTCAGTGTATAGTATATGCTGCTATAGTTTAAAAAGTCATTGTCTTGTCTACATGTTTATATGTGACATTTCTATCCATCTTCCTTTGATAGATTTGATATTGCACTATGATTTTGGGAATTTATCTTTTTTTTCTATTCTCTTTGATGTGACAGTTATCCCATATACTGCTTACTGCTTTTATGCATACTGTAGCTGAGCTCGTATAATTCTTTCCATCTATTCATTTAACATAGTGTTGTTTATCTTTGGCATATAATTTATTTCAAACTATACTGCTTAGAGTGATGGCAAGTTAGGTTAAAACCTTCAGTGTGAAAGATATGGAACATATATATCATGTTCATATTCACTTTCAAAGTGAAATATGTCATGGTGAGTTTCTGGGCTGGGGGAAAACAGTTTCCATAACATTAATAGGAAGCAAGAAAAAATTATAACTATGTTCATTGCTTTAACAGTGTAGAATCAGGAAATCTTTATAAAATCAGGGAATGCTGTTAGAAAGAAAAATACCTATCTGTGTTAGGTTAGGTAAGGAGAGCAAAGTTTTCTAAAAGGAGAATATATTAAACAACTTTAGATTGCTTTTTTAACGTTCAGTTTTACATATATATATTCTTTTTCAGATTTTTTCCATTATAGGTTATTACAAGATACTGAGTATAGTTCCCTGTGCTATACAGTAGGTCCTTGTTGTTTACCTATTTTATATATAGTAGCGTGTATATGTTAATCCCAAACTCCTAATTTATTGATAGATTGCTTTTAGTCAAACAGCCAGTATTGAATGATCATCTCCTATGGACTGGGGACAGGAATAGAAAAAAAAAAAATTATGAGACAAACAAACGGAAGTCAGAGTCTAAAGAATTCATTCCACAAGCCTAACAACTCTCAGTCAGTCAGAGATATCATATGTTCATGCAGATTTATCATCAGGAATTTTTTTTAGTGTCTCCTAATGTGTACAGCACTATGAAAGTCACTTGAGGAAAAGACAAAGGTCAAATTAATCTAAAGTTTATTAAGTACAGAGATATACTAGAAGTGACAGCTTCTACTGATTATAGCTAACAATTCAGAAGTGGAGATAGGTTCATACTAAGTGAGTCTAACACAGATCAGAGTTAGGCAGAAATCAAGTGCTGAGTTAATGGTAGATAAACATGGAGATTTATTTATCCACCCATTTGTTAAACAAATATTTATTGGCCCCTCTGGGCCAGGCACTCTTTAAACATAGAGATGTAACAGCAGTCATAAAACACACATGATCCCTACCCTCAGGGAGCTGATAAATTTGCTAAATTGATCTGCCTAGACAGGATTTTTCTGTATCAACTATGTTTTATGATAATATGATTTTCTTTGAGAGATTAAGACCTGCACATGTTTCAAGCTTTCTACACGTTTGGGGAAAATTCTGAGTGCCATTTAATTTTTCCCAGCTTAGTGAAGTGTCATCTCCACATTTTGAAACAATATGGAGAAAATAGAGAGTAAAGTTGGTAAACAGGAGGGAAAGTTGTCTGCAAACTTCGGGCTTCTAAGTTAGCTGTGGGAAAGGAGATCTGCAATTATTAGTGATTCCCTAGGGTCTGTTTGCCTTAGGTGGCTGAAATAAGGGCTCGTGAGAGATTGTACCCAGCAGAGGGAATCTGTAAAAGCTTCTTGTTGAGGTCTGTACTGACCACAGCAATCAGCCTGACACTTCAAGTGTAATGGACCCGATTATCTTATGAAATCATGTTGAGAAGAGTTCAGGCCAGAAGCTTAGAGCATAAACACAGTCATGCTGTTTTGGCATATCTAAATATGTTTCTGAGTTTTAAGGCTAATATTATGGCTAAAGAAAGAAAGAATGCCCTCTGGAAAAAGGGGATAGTGGACATAAATATAGAAATTTGATTATCAAACAGGAATGATAAGATGTTTTTCTTGGTTCTCTAACTGCAAAGAAATTTGAAGAGGTGTCTAATGGTGGAATGAAAGGATGGAAAGATAATTCCAACTCTTGTCATGATAGTCCTGGCTTATGGCCTAAGCTTGTCTAGTCCCAATGGCCACTGTATCCCTATTTTGGACACATGGATACATCTAAATAAATTATATTGGGTCTGATAGTTTCTTTTTGTTGGAATATCATTTTATGGACTCAGATAAATAAAAAAGGGAAACCTTAAAATGTAATAACTGCAGAAATTAAAGTAAAAAGAATAAAGAAGAATTTGGTTAATTTTTTATCCACAATATAAATGTAGATTTCTGCTAAAATATGTAAACTCTTATCAATAATTTTCACAATTGCACTACCAATGCAACTATTACGGCTATGGTTAATCCTTTAACTATTTGAACAATCGTTTTGTTTTATTATTTGTATGCACTCTTGTAGGTATGCCCTCATAATACTTTTTGTTCCTATTGTTTTTACTAATTTTGTTTTATTGCTTTTACTTTCCTCAGGTTCAACTTGTTAAATGATCCTTAGCCCCAAATATAAGAGAGTGTACTAAAATTTCTTTGAAGCCGGGGAGTGCTAAATTCAATGCTATATTTCTAGTTTAGAAAGAGATACCCTTATTAGAATAGTGTTTTTAAATGAATTTTCCAGTGGTCCTGACCAATATCTTCTTTTAATTTCCCACTTAATTTTCTGCCTGGTTTCACACAAGGGTCTCTTTCAATGCTCACCCAACCCCAGTTTCTTTCTCCTACCAATAGGGATAAAGCAGATTATTTTCTCTAAAGTTTTGTTTTACATTTGTCTGAGTCACATATCTGGTACAAGTACTAAATTCTCTTTCATTGGTACCATTTCCTCCCATTTGACTGAAAACATATATAAAGAGACCTATGCCATGTTTGCTTCTTCTTCCTCATCATGGTTGATACTAAATGAGTAGTTCACGGACAATTCCTCTAAATTAGAGACTGCTTATTGTTACATCTTGCTTTTCCTTCTAGAGTAAGTTTTTAGTCCTAGTATCAAAGCTTTTTCAAGGTTTATTTTAATTAAGAAATTGTTTCTTCAAAAATCCTATACATCCTAGATTCATAAAGCTAGATATAGTCTTCCAGTCAATAATGTATTTTGACAGTTACTACCAATTTATAAACTTCCTATGGTCAACAATATGTCTTTAATTTTCCCAAGCAATTCTATACAATTATTGTTTTACACTTAGTTTTTTCCTCCTATCTTTCCACACTCACCGAATGCATATTCCACTTGATATCAAGTACGCCTGTTGAAGAAATACGGTTATGCAATGTCTTATTCACACACTTTCTTCAAACGGAAGAACCTCTGTGGTTTTCTGGATGTCAAAAGATAACATAGCCTTGACAATACTGTTTGCTGATTAGTAATTAATTTAAAAATTGCTAATTTGAGAAGAAATTTATCACGTTAATTTTTAAGTAAATTTTCCCCTGTAAATCCAACCTTATAATTATCCCCCTGCCTATGATTAACACTGAGCCAAGAGCCACAAAGAGACTCTTACTCATATCTTTTGGAGGACAGAATAAGATTTGAATGAGCTCTTAAGTGAACGGTCAGGGTGTTCACTATTCTCTGCCCTCTGGTAGCTATGATATAGGCAGTATATGGAGACCTAAATTCACTTATCACCCACTCTAAATAAAGTTGAGGTGCCAATAATTCATGAATTCAAATATTTCAGATGATAGGAACGCTGTATTATTTTCAACATGCGTGAACCACCTACACACATATTTGTGCCCCCTCCCCAAAATGGCCAAGAAGATAATTCCCTTCATAAAGATTTTAAGAATTACATTGTAATTCTTAAAAATTTTGAAAAATGCCTTGGTGGATGTTTTATTTAGTTTTGGATTATTGGTTAGAGATTCTAAAGTTGAAAAGGCTTTTGATTTTCATAGGGATGACATAATCCTTGAGCATTCAGTGGGAAAAGAGCCCAAACAGTAAGCAGAGCGACATGCTTACATAAGCAACAAGGTTAGTACACAGTATTATTTCAAGTGATCAGGTGTACAGGGGTCTTTGGCAATGGTTAATTGATCATAGGATCCTTAGGGCCAAAACAGATGTATAGCCCACTGAAATCCTGTCTTGTCTAAATTTAAAACCCCAACTCTGGTGAAAGGACCTCAAACTTGAGTCACTGGTCTCTCTCTCAGTTCTTTGCAGTTCCTATGGCACTTTAATTGAAGGAACATTGCTTCTTTTAGACCTTGTGAGTGCTTCTTTTGGATCCCATTGCATCTTATTTTTGTTTGTTTCTGTGTACAGCCCTCCAACTTTGGTGCGCCTTTACTTCTGATTCTTTGGAAAACTGCCTTTGGGCTATTGAAACTGCTATGTCCACATGAACAGAGAGCAGGAAGTGCCTGAGTGTTTGTCAAGCAATCCTTAAACAATGACTAATGTTGGAGGGAGAATACAAAACCCCAGCTCCATTGTCTCTAGTCAGAACATTTTGAGGTATAATTTACACTCTAAGGATTTCCTTTTGGAATAAGCTAAAGTTACCTAAATTTGCTCATTCAATTTCTTTCTCTATCCTGTCCTGCTTTCTCCAGTTCTTTAATAGTTTTTCCTGGAGATACTTCCTTAATAAGTCACTTGTACATTATTGTTTGTCACTGGATCTGCTTCTGAGGAACCCGACTCTTAAAGAAACACCCTATAATAGCATTACAAATCCTTTGCCCATTCCCCCAGTCTTCCACTATAGGATCCATGGTCCTTTACCGGGTAAATATACTTGAGAAAGGGAAAGGACAAGATTTTTGAGGGACTTTGAAAATTTTGTTTTCTGGTGTTTTTTTTTTTTTTAATTCTTGAGGTGACATTTTAAATTTTGTTCAGTTAAAAAATTTAAATGAGAAGCTTTTACATACAGTGGCATCTATTGGAAATTTGGAAGATGTGGCCATACTGGGTTCCAATTCCTTCCCCCCACCCCGCCCAACTGAAGTGGAAGAGCCTGCTGCTTCTGTAGGCAGCAGCCTGTGCCCCGTCCCCCGTGCTGCCCTTGCCTTCCGGGTACTCGAAGCCCGGCATCTGTAGATGTGTATCGGGAACTTTGGCTGATGTTGTTTATGGTAGAGTTAAGAGGAACGCAAAACATTTCTCATAACGCTTATCTATCAAAAGTGGGAAACCAAAGAGAGACCAAGAGAGGGCCTTGTGTCTCAAGAAATATAGGCGAACTTCTATCTATTTGTGGAAGCTAAGAACATTCTTCTATCGCCCAGCCTGCAGCGCTAATTTATATTATCAACTGCCCCATGTAGGCATTTGAGTTTGCAACCCTGCCCACGCCCCTCTCATCCCCTCCTGACCCAGAGTAAAACCCTCTCTTTTTCTCACCACTCACCCCATGCACACAGTGCACCATTTCTTAAGGGACTTTTTGGAGCTGACTCTGAACAAACATTACCCCCTGGTAATATGGACCGAGAACACCAGTTCACTCTGTCAGTCAGGGTGCAGGCTTAGAAGGGTATGGTTATAACTTCAGTTGTTTTCTAAGTCTGCCTCGTGGTTGAACTGCAGTGGACTCAAAACATATTCTGCATTCCTTCTACCAGAAGCTGATTGCATGATTTGTAAATAGTATCAACAAATGACAGGATTCCACACTGACTCTCTAATTTATAGACTATTGGCTTTTCTGTTGCATAGAAGCAAGTGGATGTCTCTGAAATCATCTGCACAAACTACAATAATAAAGGAAAGGGAATCCAGCATCCTTGAAAGAATTACAAAGATGAGTTCAAAGAATTTTTTTAAAATGTAGAAATCAAGAGGCCTATCATGTCTCCATTCAAGATCACAGATTGACTAATGAAGGAGGTAGATGTGTCTCAGAGAATGACAGTGGATTATTGTGAATGTGCTTGATAAGTCACTGTTCCTTATGGGGCTTCCTTCCTGGAGTCAATCTGTGTAGTTCCTGACATCTTTTAACAGCTATCAGTTTGAAAACAAACAAACAATAAACACTCTGGCAGTGAGCTGAGAAAGCAAAAACAAAAAATAGATGTTATTTGCCATCACCTGAAAAGGACATATATCTTGCCTCAAGGCTATGAAATCTAATGTCAAATTTAATCTGGAACATTTCATTACCATGAAGTTCAACTATATTATGCCATCATACTGATAGAACCCAAAGAGTTAGTAGAAACCTCACATATCTTTGTAAGAAGCATGCTAGCCAAAGTGAGAGAAAGAGAGCAATAAACCAATGAAAAAAAATTCTGACATTTCTGAGAGTCTAGTCTTCTGGACCATGGTGAAATAGTCCTTCCAAAGTAGAGAACAGATTACACCAGCTACCACTAAGGAAACATAGTACTTCAGAGTCTTCCTTTGATTTTTAATTCAACAACAATTAAAGGTACTACTCAATATATACTAAGTTAATGCAAAAGGTGCTTTGAGTTAAATCCAGAAAATGCTCTCCAGCTAGTTCAAGATGCACTGAGAGCAGATCTTTAATTTGGGCGTTATGTCCAAGCAGATTCGATATTATCTAAAATGCCCATGTTAGATATATAGAGACTATGGCAAGATTTTGTAAGCAAAAGACAAGAAAATAAAGTACATAAGGGTGTTTTAGAAAGGCCATATCCTTGTCATGATATAGATATAGATACAGATATAAATAAAAATATATAGATATATACACATAGATATGTCATGAAGAAAGTATAGACTTATTCTATATATAAAATCTTGGTGGACTCTGTAGCCTTGACCATGGGACAACAGGTGACCATGTCAGCTGATCTGCCCAGTATAAAATGAATGTGTATTTCTGATTCACCAAAATCAGCTATGGGGCCCGGGGTGCTTCAACATCTAGTAATATGATCACAATGATTGAAACTCTAGGAATGCCTACTTCCACTTCATTCCCACCCCTCCTTAACCTATACTGAAGACTTCATGTGGAGTTTTCTACAAACAATAAACTGAGGATAATGTCTGAGCCCAGATTATATTGGGTTGGCCAAAATGTTCGTTGGGGTTTTTCCGTAACATCTTACGGAAAAACGAGAACGAATCTTTTGGCCAATCCAATAGATGGTTCTGCGTGGCCCATGCCAGAAGTTGATGATCATGTTATATTTGATAGAAATGTCCCAGAAGGGGAAATCTTCCCCATTGCCAACATTTCAAATGGCCCATTTAATAGTTCACCTTACTTGAAAGGATGGCCTGAGCTAAATCTAAATAGCAATTCATGAGCAGACACTAACAGTTTATGGCTTAACTGGATGATCAGGGACTTGAAAGGGATAAGACTGCAGTGTCTTACAAGATGCCATGTAAGATGTGAATCAGTGCATAACATATGAAGCTGATGGTCCCTAGCCAGCATTCATGTAATAAAGAGGAGGAAATGGAGATGGTGGCTCTCGTGATTAAATCTGAATCACTCAGTTTTACTTCAGATCTTCATACCTCTAGGTTCTCATTTTAGTACCCTGGAATGCATGCTTCCACCATGAAATATAATAATATTTCTCTTAGATTCTAAATGACTAACACCTAGCAATTTCAGCCTTTTAATGCCATTGGGTAAACAGGCAAAAAAAAGAAAAAAAAGATGGGAGAGTAAGGAGAAGTTATGGCATTGGTTGGAGTGATTGATCTTAATTATTAAGGGGAAATAAGGTTGCTGATAAAAAACAGAGGGAAAGAGCAGTAGTTATGAAACTCAGATGGTCCCTGGAACAACTCCTTATACTACATTGTCTGGAAGTAAGTGATATGGAAAACTACTGCAACTTTATGAAAGAAAGCCACTCAGGGCAGAGGAAAGCCACTGTCGAGGCAGAGGAAAACTTTCCTCTCCCCTTCTGATTCTTCCGGCTGGTGTAAGAATTAAATTGACATGACACAGATTAACAGGAGAAAATCAAATTTAATTTCATATGTATGGGAACCCCACACACATAAGAAGGTCAGAGACCCCCTATACATGAGAGGTCCAGAAACAGAAAAGTAAAATGAGATATATATGCCATCCCGAGCTAAGGAATGGGATAGGAGCCTGGGGCTTCCAAGGACGGGAGAAGAAGAGCGAATGTTTGATAATTAGATGTTTGCCCCGCCGTATAGATGGGGCCACTTAGATAAAATTTATCTCCAGTAATAACTCTCTTCTGGTAAAATCCCCAGTGTAATTCTTCTAGGTTAAGGGAGGGACAGTAGTTTATCTTCAGCCCACAGGGTCTCAATTACCTTTAGCTCAAAATAAGCCTCATGCAAAACCAGCACCTTTTGGGGGAAGCTCGTTGCAAACCCCTACACCGTTCAGCAGTAAATACATGTGCCTAATGAATTCTTAATCGGCTCAGGAGATGGCTGAAGAAATGCAAACACAGAATGGGTAAAGGGAAACCTTGTAAATACCTACAGTCTGGTGAACAATTGCAAAAATACAGAATGCATCCTCTTACCCATGTTTCCTACCCCGCTTGTTGTGTCATGTATAGGTAGATATTTTAAATAATTTGCCTTTCTTCTTTTCTGCTCTTTCTTCCTACTATAAGTGGGACGCATAGTGGTGGTACACTCTAAAATACTGTTACAAAATCTTTACCAAACACTGAGGCATCATCTAAAGATTGTGACTTGTTACTGTTTGTAGTAACTGAATACGGTCCATTGAATTTGGAAGTTTAAGTTAGAAAGGATGGATTTGGATATTGGAAAGTCTATGGTGTGCACTTATTATTTTTGGAACCCAACATCTAAATAACTCTTTTTTGCGGGGGAGGGGAGGTGATTCCCACTTGAGTTAATCCTGGTAGGCAGAAGGCCCTGTGTTTCACTACAAAAGCCATCGTGGCCATATTTCCTCTCTTTCCTTCAAGTAGCCCTGAGATAGGTGCATGACATTGGCCTGGCAATTAGGGTGTCCTGAACCTGAGATTTTTTAACTTGAAGGCATAACAAAAAAGACCAAGGGAAGCTGAGAAACTGTGCCATGTGGATGCAGCAGTTATCATGAGTCCAGTGGTTTCAGGGAAATTTATTCAGGAACAGTGGTGCTAGCAGAGGTGTCCTGACCAAGCTTTTCACGTTCTTGAATTTGGCTGAATTGAATCTTGAATCTTGAATCTTCAAGATTCAAGAATCTTGAATCTTGAATCTTGAATCTTCCTACATGTCTGTTATTTTACTATTCTGATTCTTTGGCTTCCTGATGTTCTTGCAATAGTTCTTTTTCTGTTTCTGATTCTCAGCTTGCCTGTATTTCTTATAACATAAATCCTCGCTGGTACAGCATGTAACTTATCCTCTACAGATCAGTTTTTGTTTCCAAAATGAAGAGCAGGAAATGGGTACTTTAAGATTCTTTCAATTTTTAAATTCATTTGTAAAAAAAAATTACTTAATAGATTAAAAAATATTTTGGAAGTTTCCTTAATAAATGAATTCAGCCATTCCAACCTGTAATTAATTTGATCTGCATAGAAAATGACAGATTTTAAAAAGTTACTCTCATGGTTTAAAAATACTGTACTTTATTCTAAATATTCAATTTAAAAATTTTTCATTTAAATTATAAAGTAAGGAAGTACTTCATATATGCCTACTATGCAAGCCACCATTTGTATATCTAAATATTTGTCAAATTAATTTTATTATAGTTAATATTTCAACTGAGAAATGAGTATTATCTGTCAAAATTCTATATGGCAAGTTATCTTTTTTTTTTTTTTTTTTTAAAGAACTCTTTTGCATTTTTTTTTTAATATTTATTTATTTATTTATTTATTTATTTATTTTTGGCTGTGTTGGGTCTTCGTTTCTGTGCGAGGGCTTTGTCCAGTTGCGGCAAGCGGGGGCCACTCTTCATCGTGGTGCGCGGGCCTCTCACTATTGTGGCCTCTCTTGTTGCGGAGCACAGGCTCCAGACGCGCAGGCTCAGTAGCTGTGGCTCACGGGCCCAGCTGCTCTGCGGCATGTGGGATCTTCCCAGACCAGGGCTCGAACCCGTGTCCCCTGCATTGGCAGGCGGATTCTCAACCACTGCGCCACCAGGGAAGCCCTGGCAAGTTATCTTTAACATGTTTTCTCCATGAAAAAATGGTTACATGTAAGTATTTCCATTCTTGATAGTTTATTTTGTTAGCTTGTTTATATATTACCAAGATTTGAAGATGCTACCTCTGAAACTGGTAGCAAGTGATTTATACTTTTTGAAAAATGTAATGAAATATCCAGAAGCCTCTATTCTGCAAAGTATTTGACAAGCACATTCTTGTTTCAATTGGGAGAAGCAAGCTAAACAAGAAAAATAGGAGAGTCATCTATAGTATTTTAACATAAATATATCTCCTTTTTGAAACTCAAGTTATAAATGGAAAAGAAAAATAAAAACAAATGCTTTGCATGAGTGGCAGCGCTAATTGCTTCTGACCTTAATTTTTTTCCCGTGAATTGCCTTGAGTATCTTTTAAGTTACTACTTAAATGTTTAATGAATGAATAAAATCATCTGTAACAGTGGTTAAATAGCAAATATTTTTTTCAAATTTGATTTAAAAAGTGTTGAACACCATAAGATTTATTTTGTTATACTAGGGTGATTCAACATGAGAAAAGAAGTTGGTTGAGTAAAGATATCTGTCAGAAAAATATTACTGCTAAATCCAAGCAGATTTGTTTAGAAGTATCAATTAGAACAAATATAGCCTTATGTCTTTTCAAAATGCAAAGGAGTGAAACCAAGCATTTAACAAATACAAAAACAAAACAAAACCAAAGCAAAAAGGCCTCCACTAGCTAATTCTCTGTTAAAGAAATATAACATCTCCAAGATATACTTCTTTGTTTTTACTTCTAAACTGATGAAAATGTGATTTTTTTCAAGCTCAATATAATTTTCAATGTAAAACACACAAACAAAAGCTTATGGGGAAAAGAGAGTCGTGGTCCTGAAGTCCTTCAATTCAGCAGCCATCAAACTAGATGAATTTAAAGATGGATTAAGCCACTTTTTAAAAAGTAAAATTTGCCTTGGATGTTTTTATAGGTATATATATATATATATATATATATACACACACACACACAAACACATATGATGTGTATACTATAAGAGAATAAACAAATGACTAGTTTAAAAAAATCAGTATATGTAACTAGAAATTCATAGATTTTAAACCTTTTATTTTGAGAAGTGAAAATAATATACTTTGGGCTAAAGATTTTGTTTAATCAAAATTTATTTATTGATGTAAGATATAAAAAGTCTTGAAGTATTACTGATTTGAAGTATAATTATTTCTTCTTCTATAGAGGCCTACTTGGAATTTCTATGTATTATCATAATGACTTTGGGATAAATGTGTTATTAGGTAAGTATTTGTCATAGGTGTGAAATGAGAACTAAGACTTTTAACTAAAGAACACAAATTGTTATCAATTTTAAATAATACATTTTTTGCTCAAGTTTCATAGATTTGATATTGCTTTATATGGCAACAGAATCAATATTTTATTCCAGAGTAATAACATTTAAAGATATATATGCATATATATGAAATATTTTAGAAATACATAAAATATAAATATACGTTAAATATATATACAGGTATATGTAATGTATATAAAAGTATAATAAGCTTCTGATAATTTTCTCTCTCTCTCTCACACACACACACACACACACACACACACACCACACACACACGTTCACACACAGAAGCATGCTGAATAAAGACTGCCTCTGCTCCTACAAGAATAACAATTATGGCTGCAAAATAGGGTTGTCATCTTGATGCTGAAGTATATGATTTTCATCCAGTTATGAAATTGCATTTTAATTTTACATGCACCTGCTTCTGTTCCACATTATATTATTCATTTGGACTCTATTTTTTTTTTTTGAATTGAGCCTTTGTGCTTTATTGAAGATTTTCAGCTCCTGAATGAAAAAAATAGTGGGTCAGACACTTTTTCTTTTGCTGGTAGACAAAAAGAGGCTTATGTGATCCTAAGATAATGCTTTTGGCTGCACATATGGTTTCCTTCATTTAATACTGGAATCTTTTTCATTCACAAATCTGCTCGAGAAAAAAATAGCCTTTCTCCTCCTCAATTTTAGGTGTTTCGTGTTCATTCTTAGAACCATGCATAGCTTCTTTCAAATAGCCTCAGATTTAGAATGATTAAAAGTTTCAGGTCATTTAATCACTCAAGCCCCATACATATGCTTTAGATAGTCCTCATTCAAAGTACATACAAGTATAAAATTTACAACTTGTGTAACTGAAATTAGAACACTTGTCTCCTGAGTCTGGCCAGTGTATTGTTGGAAATAGCCAGAGCATTAATAGTGTGTTTTCTATTGTTTGCTGCTTTTAACACAGTATTCAAACATTAGACATTAGCCTATTCAAGAATCAGTCTTCAAGCAGAAATAGAAGGAACAAGAGATTAAAAGCCTGTGTTTTCTTGTATATGGAGCAAATATATCAGAAATGTGCTAAGTTTGGGGGGACAATGTAATTAACAAAGAAAGATACCTTTGTGCTGTGAACTAGCCATATATTGAAGTGGCTTATAAAAGCTCTGCAGCATCCAAGGAGGGCAAACTCCCCAGTGCTCATTCAGATATACCAATGGAAGCTAATGATAAATGAAATTTCTTGCAGAGATCAGAATCAAGATCCCAACAAAGTCTTTCCTATGGCAAGGATTCTCCATAATACTTGTCTCACATGTCATCATCTTTTTATGCACCAGTGACTTTTGTATATTTCCCACTCTTTCACTCTGCAATTCATTTATCCATTCTACTGTTTATGAACATTTGAGTTGTTCTAAACAATGCTACCATGGACATCCTTGCACATGTACCTTTGATCACATGGGGAATACTGGGTATATACCTTGGACTAGTGACATCATCATAGCATATGAATATATTTTATCATAATTGCTAATACCCAGTTTTTCAAAGCAGTTATACTCACAAAGTGTATCCGTGTGCCCGTTATTCTGCATCTTGAACAATACTTCATGTTATCTGTCTTTTAAAATCTTTGCCTGTGTGTGTGATATGTAGAGGCATCTCATTGTGGTTTTAATATTTCCCAGAAAACTAATGTGGTTGTGCACTTTTGTGTGTATTTATTGGCAATTAGTATATCCTCTTTTGTGAAGTGCACTGTGTGAGTGTCTAGTAGCTTTGTATCCTTCCCATCATCTGACATTTTCAGTCATTTTTGTTTTGGCCATTCAGGTGGTAGGTAATATGTTTCATTGTGGAGTTAATGTACCTCTCCCAGATGAATAATGAAGTTGGGCACTTTAAAAAGGTTTTGGCCTTTTGAATGACTACTATAAAGTTCCTGCTCAAGACTGTTGCCTGTTTTGTAAACATTGAATTTTCTCCCTCTTACTTACTTACAGAAGTGCTTTGTATAGAAATGTAATCTGTAATTTTAAAATTTCCCACAAAGAAGACTCTAGTCAAATATATATTCATGGTTAAGATAAAACTAACAGCAATCTTATGCAAACATTTCCAGAGAAAAGAAAAAGACCACTTCCTAACTTGTTTTATGAGGTCAGTATTATTCTTATGTTTTAATTTTTTTATTGAAATACAGTTGATTTACAATATTATGTTAGTTTCAGGTGTACAGCAAAGTGATTCAGTTGTATATTTTTTTTCAGATTATTTTTCATTATGGGTTATTACAAGATACTGAATCTAGTTCCCTGTGCTATACAGTAAATCCTTGTTGCTTATCTATTTCATGTATAGTAGTTTGTATCTGTTAATCCCATACTCTTAATTTGTTCCTCCCCTCCCTTTCCTTTCCCCTTTGGTAACCATAACTGTGTTTTCTATGTCTGTGAATCTGTTTCTGTTTTGTATATAGATTAATGTGTATTATTTTTTACATTCCACATGTAAGTGATATCATAAAATATTTGTCTTTCTCTGTCTGACTTACTTCACTTAGTATGATATTCTCTAGGTCCATCCATGGTATGGCAAATGGCATTATTTTATTCATTTTTATGGCTGAGTAGTATTCCATTGTATATATGTGCCACATCTTCTTTATTCATTCATCTGTCAATGGACACTTAGGTTGCTTCCATGTGTTGGCTATTTTTAATAGTGCTGCAATGAACATTGGGGTGTATGTGTCCTTTTGAATTATGGTTTTCTCCATATATATGCCCAGGAGTGGGATTGCAAGATCATATGGTAGCTCTGTTTTTTCTTTTTTAAGGAACCTCCATACTGTTTTCCAAAATGGCTGCACCAATTTATATTCCCACCAACAGTGCAAGAGGGTTCCCTTTTCTCCACACCCTCTCCAGCAGCATTTATTATTTGTAGACTTTTTGATGATAACCATTCTGACTGGTATGAGGTGACACCTCATTGTGGTTTTAATTTATATTTCCTTAATAATTAGCGATGTTGAGCATCTTTTCATGTGCCTGTTGGCCATCTGTATGTCTTGTTTGGAGAAATGTCTATTTAGGTCTTCTGCCCATTTTTTGATTGGGTTGTTGTTTTTTTGATATTGAGCTGTACGAGCTGTTTGTATATTTTGGATATTAACCCCTTGTCAGTGGCATCATTTACCAATATTTTCTCCCATTCTGTAGGTCTTTTCGTTTTATTGATGATTTCCTTTGCTGTGCAAAATCCTACAAGTTTGATTAGGTCCCATTTGTTTATTTTTACTTTTGTTTCTTTTGCCTTGGGAGATTGATCTGAGAAAATATTGCTGTGAATTATGTCAGAGAATGTTTTGCCTATATTCTCTTCTAGGAGTTTTATGGTGTCATGACTTATACTTAGGTATTTAAACCATTTTGAGTTTACTTTTGTATATGGTGTGAGGAAGTGTTCTAATTTCATTGATTTACATGTAGCTGTAAATCAGTACAGCTTTCCCAATACCACTAGAGGCCAGAATTACTTTGACACCAAAGTATCTGAGAATAACTTTACAAGAAAAAAAAGAGGAAAGACCATTCTCTCATGAACAGGAGAGGCATAAGTCCCAGATAAGATATTAAACAATCAAATCCAGCAACATATAAAAAAGACATTATATCATTAAGTTAGATATATTCACAAAATACAACATAGAAAAACATTTGTATATCAATGAATATAAATCACCACATTAATAAAATAAAGGAGAAAAAATTCACGTGATCATTTCAAGAGTTACAGGAAAAAAATGATGTAATTCCTAACAAAGTAAGAGTAGAAAACTTTGCTTAATTTTTGTAGAGCACTTTACCTAATACAGCAGAATATACATTCTTTTCTAATGTATATGGAGCATTCACCAACATAGACCATATGCTAGACCATATAACTTACCATATGTCTCCGTACATTTCAAAAGTTAATATCGCACAGAATATGTTCTTTGACCAAAACAGAATTAATTTAGAATTCAATAACTGATATCTGTAAAATCCTCAACTATTTGGAGATTAAACAACCCATTTCTAAATAATGCATTAATCAAAGAAGACATCATAAACTAAAAAAACATTTTCAACTAAATTAAGAAGCACAACATACCAAAATTTGTGGGATGCATCTAAAGTGAGATATTCTATGATCTAAGTTTCCACCTTAAGAAACTTTTTAAAAGGAAGAAAAGAATTAATAAAATTAAAAACAAAAGGAAAGTTAAACACAAAGGAAGCAAAAATAAGGAGCTAACTATGGTAAAAGTGGAAATCAAGGATATAGACAACAAAACATTAGAGAAATTTAATGAAACCAAAAAAAGCTTCTATTAAAAAAGCAATAAAATTGATAAGATCTAAGTTGATGAAAAAAGAGAAGGTGCAAATGATCAGTATTAAAAATTTAAAAAATATAAGTACAAATCTTATAGAAATTAAAAGAAAAAAGAAAATGTAATGAAAAAAACTGTCAATACAAAAACAGGCATGATTCAATCAAATGATCAACTCAGTATATGCAAGAAAACTGACAAAATTCAATACTCATTATAAAAGATATCAGCCAAACTAACAATAATAGGGAATTTACTTAATATGATAAAGGGTGCCTTCAGAAAACCTAGCACTAACTTCAAACGTAATGGTAAAGACTACATGCTTTTGCCCTAAAACCAAGGAAAATGTCAAAGATGTCTGCTGTCATGACATTTATTCAATATCAATTCCATTTACAGGAGCATTTACAAGAGTATCAAAATCATGAAATACTTAAGTATAAATTTAACAAAATATATGAAAGACCTGTACACTTATAACTACAAAACATTGATAAGAGAAATGGAGACTTAAAGAGTTGGAGTGACATACCTTATTCATAGATTAGGTAACTCAGTATTGTTCAGATGTCAATTCTTCGAAAATTGATCTATATTTTCAAGGCTATCTCAATCAAAATCCAAGCAGGCTTGGTTTTTTCCTCAAGAATTAACAAACTGATTCTAAAGGTTTATAGCAGTCCCCCCCTTACCCAAGGTTTTGCTTTCCACGGTTTCAGTTACCTGTGGTAAAACTTGGTCTGAAATTATTAAATGAAAATATTCCAGAAATAAACAACTCATAAGTTTTAATTTGTATGCTGTTCTGAGTAGCAGGATGAAATCTCAAGCTGTCTTGCTCTGTGCCTTTGTCCAGCATATCTTGCCCTTTAGTCATTTAGTGGTTGACTAGGTTATTGGATCGACTGTCACAGTATTGCAGTGCTTGTGTTCAGGTAACTCTTTTTCGTTAATTATGGCCCCAAAGGGCAAGAGTAGTGATGCTGGTAATTAGGATATGTCAAGGAAAGCTGTAAAGTGCTTCCTTTAAGTGAAAGGTGTAAGTTCTCAACTTAATAAGGGAAGAAAAAAATATTACATGCTGAGGTTACTGTGATCTACAGTAAGAACAAACCTTCTATCTGTGAAGTTGTGAAGGAAAAAAAATTTGTGATAGTTTTTCTGTAGCACCTCAAACTGCAAAAGTTATGGTCATAGCACATGGTAAGTGCTTAGGTAAGATGGAAGAAACATTAAATGTGTACAATAAGATATTTTGAGAGAGAGAGAGACCATATTCATGTAACTTATAGTATATTGTTCTATTTCTTATTAATTATTGTTGTTAATCTATTTCTGTGCCTTATTTATAAATTAAACTTTATCATAGGTATGTATGTATAGGAAAAAAACATAGTATACATAGGGCTTGGTGCTATCTGTGGTTTCAGGCATCCACTGGGGATCTTGGAATATATCCCCTGTGGATAAGGGGACAACTACTGTATATGGAAAATTGAAGGACTTAGACTTGTCAAAATAATTTTGAAAAAGAATACAAAGCTTGAGGGCTTACACTACCTGCTTTCTAAACTTATTATAAAGCTACAGTAATTAGGACAGTAAGATACTGATATAAGGGATACACATATAGAATAATAAGATAGAATAAGGATGTTCAGAAAAAGACTCACATTCATATATGTTCAGTTAGTATTTTTAAAGTACCAAGATAATTCAATGGGTAAAAAATAATATTTTCAAAAATTGGTGCTGAAATTCTAGGATATACTTCTGAAGAAAAATGAACCTTGACCAGATCCTCATACCATAAATTCACCATAAAATGGATCATAGTCTCAAAGGTAAAAGCTAAACCTATATATATTTATAAGAAAACACATAAAAAAATCTTTGCAATCTATGGGTAAGCAAATAGTACCACGCATAAAACACCAGTCATATAAGAAAGATCATCAAAGTTAAAATGTCTGCTCTTCTAAAGATACCATTAATGCCACTCATTACTACAGTAGAGAAAATCTGAAAGATAGACAATTCCAAATGATGGCAAGCATGAGGAGAAAGTGAAACTTTCATATACTGTTGTCAGGAGTGTAAAATTTGTCCAACTACTTTGGAGAACTGTTTCAGCTGTTTCTGATAAAATTAAACATGTGCTTACCATGAATCCCAGCAATTCTCTTCCAAAGTGGAGTGAAAAGAAAATATGTCCTCATAAAGATTTGTGTATGAGTGTTCATAGCAACCTTATTCATAATAACTGTAAATTGGAAACCAGTCAATATCTATCAAAAGATGATTTGATGGAAAATGGATAACATTTTGTGTCTATATATCGTCATACTACTTTGCAATAAAAATGAAAAAACTAATGATACACACAACGATGTGAATGAATATGCAGAACAAAAGAAGACACAAAAGAATGCCTACAGTATGATTCTACATATATGAAATTATAGAGGAGGCAGAACTGATCTACTGTGACCAAAAGCTGATTGGTGTTTGTCCAGGGCCACGTGTCAGTAGGGTTAACTGCACGGGGACATGAGAAAAGTTTTCAGATGATAAAAGTAAAATATTTTGATTGTAGTGGTGACTATATGAGTATTTACATTTGTGAAAACTCATTGTTCTGTAAACATAAGAATGAAACATTTTCTTATCTGTTAAATATATAAAATATATGCAAAATAAAAAACGAAACTATAAAATGGATATTTTTAAAAATCACAATGAGAAATCACAACATTGCCAGTAGAATGGCAACAATTAAATAAAAACCTATTTAACAACATCAAGTGCTGGAGAGTATGTAGAGTGACTATAACTCACACACATGGTGGATGAGTAGAGAATGTTCATCTGCTTTGGAAAACTCTTTGATAGTACTTACTAAGAATGGACATTTATCCAAGATAAATGCAACTGTTCAGTCAATAGCACAGCAGAAAAATAAATTGAGATACATAGTACAGGCAACAACATGGATGAACCTCACAGACCCAATGTTGAGCAAAAGAAGTTAAACACAAATGATACGATTCCATTTATAAAAGTTCAGAAGGAGGCAAAACTAAGATAGAAGGCAGAGTCATGACTACTTCTGGTGGGATAGTGGTATGCTGGGCCTCTGCGATGCTGTTGTGTTCTATATATATATATATATATATATATATATTTTCTTTTTTGGCTGTGCCTAAGGGCATGGATCGAACCCATGTCCCCTGCAGTGGAAGCGTGGAGTCCTAACCACTGGACCTCCAGGGAATTCCCTAATGTTCTATTTTTATATGACTATTTGTTACTAAGGTGTGTTTCTTTTTAAAATTCATCAGGTTGTAGAATCATGATTTATGCACTTTTTGCATATCTAATACTTAAACAAAATATTTAAATTTAGAAAATTAGATCATATTGTGGTTCTTAAAACTCTCCACTGCCTTCCCACCACACTTCTAATCAAATCCCAAATCCCTGCCTACTAAGCTCTGGCCACACTGGTTTTTTTCTCTTCCTTCATTTTTATACCTTTTCACTTGCAGTTCCCTCTGCCTGGAACACTACTTTCCAAAATCTTTACCTAGCCTGCTTTTTATTGACATTCAGGTCTCTGCCTTTCCTGAAATCTAAAAGCAGTTCTTTGGCACTTTACTTTAAACCCTGCATTTTTTTTTTCCAGTGTAATTCTTACATCTGAAATTATCTTATTTATTTATTTCATAACAGTTTCTGGCTCCCCTAGTTAGAATGCAACAGCCATTCTTACAGCAACTTTGAATGTCTTGCTCTCTGCTCTGTCCTCAGTGACTAGAATCCTGCCAGACAGGAAGATAGATGTTCAATAAATAATTGGAATGTGAATAAATTTATAGATGAATGAGTGAATGAATGAACTAAGAAGCGTATTGTACAGAAATTAATGACTATTGATTAACTATGAAATATTTTTATGGAACTGCATTAGGCAGGGAGAAGTGTTACGGAGTGATGTATTTCTTCTATCCCTTAAATGATATTGTTGAAATATAGCCAGGGAGTGATGATTTCAGCGGCTTTCCATTCCAAATAATAGAATATTTATTTGTTTATTTAGCTCAAGCTTCCCTTATCCTACAGTGTTACTGCTGAATTTCAAAGGTGAATAATTTTGGATAATGATTATGTGCTACCCTAAAAACCTGAGTAGTATGAACATGCATTTTTTCCAATATACTAAATATATTCTAAACAAATTATTCATAAAACATATCAGCATATCATATTTTTATACTAAAAGTAGCTTATCATCTAATTTGCTTTGTTCACTTTCTAAAGAGTTCCAGGTGCAGGTAGGCACATAAATACCTTTTGATGACGATGATGATAATTTGCTGAAATTTCTTAGACATAACATTTTCCTCACAATGCTTTAGCACCTATGTTCTCTTTTATTCTTGCTAAATTTTGCCACTTACAATATTTCATTTTCCCAGTTTGAACTATTAGATGGTTTACAATTCCTAAGAATTTTTCGTCTTTTACCCTTATGTTCCCTCAACCCCTCAGTCTATTGTCAATAAATGGTGAATAACAGCAAACTATATACAGAATTTAGCAAATGTTTATGAAAGGCCATACTCTCAAAGCTAAATGAATAGAAGTAACTATTATGATTAAAATTAGGCATCTTTTTTTTTGAATTTTATTTATTTTTTTATACAGCAGGTTATTAGTTATCTATTTTATACATATTAGTGTATATATGTCAATCCCAATCTCCCAATTCATCCCACCACCACACACCGCCCCCCTGCTTTCCCCCCTTGGTGTCCATACGTTTGTTCTCTACATCTGTGTCACTCTTTCTGCCTTGCAAACCAGTTCATGTGTACCATTTCTCTAGATTCCATATATATGTGTTAGCATACGGTATTTGTTTTTCTCTTTCTGACTTACTTCACTCTGTATGACAGACTCTAGGTCCATCCACCTCACTACAAATAACTCAATTTCGTTCCTTCTTATGGCTGAGTAATATTCCATTGTATATATATGTACCACATCTTCTTTATCCATTCGTCTGTTGATGGGCATTTAGGTTGCTTCCATGACCTGGCTATTGTAAATAGTGTTGCAATGAAATTGGGGTGCATGTGTCTTTTTTTTTTTAATTTTTATTTATTTTATTTATTTATTTATATTTTTGGCTGCACCATGCAGCATGTGGGATCTTAGTTCCTGACCAGGGATCGAACCCAAGCCCCCTGCAGTGGAAGCGTGGAATCTTAACCACTGGACTGCCAGGGAAGTCCCATGTGTCTTTTTGAATTATGGTTTCCTCTGGGTATATGCCCAGTAGTGGGATTGCTGGATCATATGGTAATTCTGTTTTTAGTTTTTTAAGGAACCTCCATACTGTTCTCCATAGTGGCTGTATCAATTTACATTCCCACCAACAGTGCAAGAGGGTTCCCTTTTCTCCACACCCTCTCCAGCATTTGTTGTTTGTAGATTTTCTGATGATGCCCATTCTAACTGGTGTGAGGTGATACCCCATTGTAGTTTTGATTTGCATTTCTCTAATGATTAGTGATGTTGAGCATTCTTTCATGTGTTGGTTGGCAATCTGTACGTGTTCTTTGGAGAAATGTCTATTTAGGTCTTCTGCCCATTTTTTACTTGGGCTGTCTATTTTTTTTAATATTGAGCTGCATGGGAATTAGGCATCTTTTGCAGAACATACTCTAAATGGCTTATTATATTGCGGATTAAGACAAAAGTTCAATCATAGAAACCAAGGTATATTCTTAGGAAGACACATTTGGAGTATAATTCATGTGAAATAAAGCTATGTTTGTCTTAGCCTCATTCTAATCTACTATTTCTAAGAATGGTGTTCATAACATCAAGAAATCAGTAGTTACTAAGAAGTTATACTGTTTTTCTAGCAATGTCTGTGGAAAGAAAACATTTAAGTATTAAACATTTGTGTGTACATGATTTTACTTGATCCTCGCCACAACCTTAAGTAATAAATATTTAGCTTGTTAATCATAGTTATTTTGAAGTCTTTGTCTTCCAGTTACAGTATCATTTCTGAGAATGATTTTATTAGCACTTTTCCAGCTACTTTTTCCTGCTTCTTTGTATGTCTAGTTTTTTGTTTGTTTGTTTTATAGAATGCCATGTACTGGGGAGGATTTTAGGGGTTCTTTATTATATTATCTTCCTCTTAAGAATATTATGTCATATTGGTTGGTCACCACAATTCTAACAACGTAGTACCTATAGGTAACCTTAATGTATTGTACTCTTAAAATTTTAAGAAGGTAGATCTCGTTTTATGTATTCCTACCACAATAAAATAAAATAAAAGGATGATTTTAGGCTCTATTAAAGTGGGTCTATTTCTGTTTTGCCTGTATTCTTAGAACATCATATTTAGTTCTAGGTTATAGCTTTTCTGGGGTGTCAGTTGAAAGTCTGGTGTGTTCATGAAGGCCTTCTGCATTTGGAATAGCCTAGGCTCCGCTGTCTCTCCAGCATTATGTGATCTCTGAAATCCCTGCCCTCCTCTCTAGCCTCTTCATTCTGTTCTCTGATTGGCCTTCCAGAGTCTCACCCTGAATATGCTCAACTTAGGAGCTGGCCAAGGACCCAGGGAGGAATTTATACATAGGTTTTTAGAACGCTTTTCCTTCAGTTCTCTCTTCTCAGTTTTCTATCTGTCAAGTTCCAGCTGCCTTTATGGCCCCATACTTTTTTCTTTGTCTTCTCCATCCAATGAGTCCATAGCTCTCCTTGGGCTCTATTAACCTGTGTTATGGTTTGGAAAACACCTTTAGACGCGTGACCAACCAACACCTCCTCTTCAGTTTATACCTGGTGAGTCATTGTTGTTTTGCTACCAAAATCTCCCATGATATTTTCTATCCCTTAAAGATGCAAGTTCTGTCTAACTATATCATCAGCTCTAGACCTGTTTATCATGAGTTTTCCTGTCAGTGAGCTCAGTCCTACACCCCTAGACTATATAATATCCACCTTATCCATCCTAAGACCTTAAAACTTTCATGGCCTCAGCCTTCAATATTGCTACAAATTAGCATCTGATTCCTAAACCAGTTTTTTAGTACAGTGCCTTTGCCAAAGAGTTGCTATTTATTCATCCAGATTCCTTTATCTAGTGTGGAACTGTGTGGTGTATGGTCCCAGCTTCTGAAATATCAGCATTACTTATTTTGACTGAAGCCAGTTGGGCTAAAGCAAAACCAAACTTCCTTCTGCTAAAACTATATCAAAGTGTTGAAAAACCTCAGAGATCCTTCCTTAGCAGGCAGGAGTATTTTTCTATTGAGCATCAATTAACTTGAACACTACTTCTGGAACTATCCAACAAAAGATTTAAGGGATTTCAGAGCTTTTCACTGAAGGCAGGTGAGTAATATAAACCTCTTATCTTCATTTATCCTGTTTCTAAAATGGTCAGTTTCATAAATGGTTGTATTAGATCCCAAACTTGTCCAATATATTGTGCAAAATGGAATGAAAAGAGAGAAGAATTGGTACACAATAAAATGTGGAGACTCCCAGCAACTTAGTCCTCCAAAATAAGTGGGAAATTGTTTGTTTGTTTTTTTTCCAGTGTGTGAAAGATTTCCCTTTATAGGTCTGCTGAGTTGTATTTTGTCAGCTCCTATTAAATTGTGTTGTCATAGGTACCTATGAATCATATATAGAAAGACTTTACTTCAGCTTTTATAAGCCTCTGCAAACAAGGGGGAAAAAAAGATGTAAAATCTCTGATTTTAGTGAGGCTATTCAATTTCTTGTTTGTTTCTTTAAGTTTCTTGTGCTAAGAAGCCATACTTTTGGTGTCCAGGCATATTCAAGAAGTCTCAAGGGACTTTGGGTATTTATAAATAGGCTGTTTTTTCTAACATGTATGCATAAAAATATAATTATTTTATGAATGTTTGATATGGTTTCAGTGACTAAACAGTGCATTGTCATTCCATCCAAAAATACATATCTGGTATGTGTTTCTGTGTGTGCGTGTGTGTGTGTGTGTGTTGATTTTTTTGCCACTTTTTAAAAATTTTTATTGGAGTATAGTTGATTTACAGTGTTGGTTACTTTCTGCTGTACAGCAAAGTGAATCAGTTATACATATACATATATCCACTCTTTGTTAGATTCTCTTCACACATAGGTCATTACGGAGTACTGAGTAGAGTTCCCTGTGCTGTACAATAGGTCTTTATTAGTTATCTATTTTATATATAGTAGTGTGTATTTGTCAATCCCAATCTCCCAATTTATCCCTCCCCTCCCTTACCTCCCTGGTAACCATAAGTTTGTTTTCTACATATGTGACCCTGTTTCTGTTTTGTAAATAAATTCATTTGTACATTTTTTTTAGATTCCACATGTAAGCAATATCATACAATATTTGTCTTTGTCAAACTTACTTCACTCATTATAATCTCTAGGTCCATCCATGTTGCTGCAAATGGCATTATTTCATTCTTTTTTATGGCTGAGTAATATTCAATTGTATATATATACACCATGCCTTCTTTATCCATTCCTCTGTTGATGGACATTTAGGTTGCTTCCATGTCCTGCTATTATAAATAGTGCTGCAGTGAACATTGGGGTACATGTGTCTTTTCAAATTATGGTTTTCTCCAGGTATATGCCCAAGAGAGGGATTGCTGGATCATACAGTAGCTCTATTTTTAGTTTTTTAAGGAACCTCCATACTGTTTTCCATAGTGGCTATACCAATTTACATTCCCACCAACAGTGCAAAAGGGTTCCCTTTTCTCCACATCCTCTCCAGCATTTATTATTTTTAGACTTTTTGATCATGGCCATTCTGACTGGTGTGAGGTGATACCTCATTGTAGTTTTGATTTGCATTTCTCTAATAATTAGCAGTGTTGAGCATCATTTCATGTGCCTTTTGGCCATCTGTATGTCTTCTTTGGAGAAATGTCTCTTTAGATCTTCTGCCCATTTTTTGTTTGCATTGTTTTTTAGTTATTGAGCTGCATGAGCTGTTTGTATATTTTGGAGATTAATCCCTTGTCGGTTGCTTTGTTTGCAAATATTTTCTCCCATTCTGTGGGTTGTCTTTTTGTTTTGTTTATGGTTTCTTTTGCTATGCAAAAGCTTTTAAGTTTAATTTTGCTACTCTTTTGAAATACACCCAAGTGGTAATTTAATGTATATGACCTCAGCTTCAATGAATGCCAGGACTTCATTAATGGATTCTAAATACAGAAAAATTGATTGAGACTGTGACTAGGGAAACTAACACAGTGTCACTCATAAGAGGTAGCAATAGTTCATATTAATGTCCAAGGGTTGGTGGTAGAAATGTAACCCTTTGTAAATGAGATCACTGTTGGGAAGAGCCTGTTTTCAGAAATGTCTAAGCAGTTGCAGTGTTTAGTCATGTGGATAGAAATATTTGAAGAAGGTCCATCCATTTTGGAGCTAAATCTGAAGGAGTTGTTGAGATACAGGGAGAGAAGATTAGAAAGACTATGTCTGTTATGAGGGTCCAAGTTAAGCAAGTTTGTGTTTAGGGCACGTTTCTAGGGCCATAGGGAAAACAGCATGTTATTTAGTAAATAGAAGTCGAGATCTACTAAAAAGTCAAACCTAGAAAGATTAGGGAGAAAAGAGACAATTTGGTAAGACATGAATACCTAGTGCCTCATGTCAGATTTATGACAGCAAGACTAATTTCAGCAGCTACCTGATGATAACCTTGATTTTCTAATACACTGACAAGTTTGGTCTGGATCTGTGCATGAATAATCTTTCTAGCATACCCAGGTATGAAAGAAGTAAACTATACCTGGTTTTATTTGTTCCACAGGGACTTATGATGGACAAAATAAAAGTCTTTTTTTAAGTGATCAGAAAGAGCTTTCATTTTCAGCAGGACTAACTTTGTAAGGGAAGCACTGCCACAGCTTCGACCAACTTGGTGTCTTGTAAATACTGCCACATATAAAGATCTTGGAAGTTGTTACTCTCATCTTTACAACAAGAAAAAACTGAACAAACTGAAAATCAGTGATTTTTCTTGAACTGAGGTCACAGAGCAAACCAACACTCTTAAATCTGGAGAGACAGGTGGATCCAGGGAGTACGTCAAGATCTGCTTACTTGGAGTGGAAGCTGCTAGAGACATAAACTGGTGTGAACACCTAAATGACAATTTTGATAACACTGATTGTGGACTAACATGAGAGTGAGAAACTCTTGTTGGCCAAATTCTTATGGAGGTTCCCACACTTTGAGTTTTACCTCTAGGAACCCCACCAGGTTCTCACAGTGAAAAGTCAAGAAAGAGTACTCATTGTGATCAGGGCCCAGAGCATTCTCCATAACAAAGATGGAAGAGGGGCATTTTCCCTCTAGCTTTCCTTCTCACCTAAGGGGGAATATAACTAAGAAACAATTTTGAAAGTCACAGGCCAGGGACATGAGCCTACTAAAAGACTAAGAGTTAATCATAAAATTATAAAATACTTCCCTTCCCTACACCTTACCACCACACCAATAGAGCTTCAGTATAATAACTGGATTACAGCTGAAAGACCTGAAAGCTGCAGACTCCCTCAGAGGAGTTTTATGAAAAGTACAAAGTGAAGAGGGGAGACCAAACAAGGACATTAGAGGAATTTGAAGTCTCTGACACATACTATGAGGTCAGCATTACCCTAGTACCAAAATCAGACAAAGACACTATAGGAAAAGAAGCTATAGACCAATATTTCTCATTAACATAGATGCAAAATTCTTTAACAGATTATTTACAAATCAAACAACAGTGTATAAAAACTAATTATGCTCCATGACCAAGTGAGATTTATTCCAGTTATGCAAACCTGGTTCGTTACTTGAAAATCAGTCATTGCAACCCACCTATCAAAAGCTAAAAATGAATTGATCATATCAATTGAAGCAGAAAAAATATTTGAGCAAATCCAACCCCGATTATGATGAAACTCTCAAAAAACTAGGAATAAAAGAGAACTTCCTCAACTTGATAAAGTATATCTACCAAAAACACCCCCTAAGCTAACATTACACTAGGTGGTGAAACCCGGACACTTTCCAAGATGGGCAACAAGGCAAGGATGTCCTGTCTCACCATTTCTATTCAAGAACATACTGAGTCTCCCAGCTAGTTCAGTAAGACAAGAAAAGGATATAAAATGTATACAAATTGAAAAGAAAAATAAAACGAAACTGTTAACAGATGACATGATTGTCTATATAGAAATTCCTAAAGAACTGGAAAAAAAGAAAAAAAACCTCCTGTAACCAAAAAAGGAATATAGCAAGGTAGCAGGCTACAAGTTAATGTGCAAAAGTTAACTGTTTTCCTATATACCAGCAATGAACTATTGGAATTACAAAAGAAACCCAACAACCTTTTACAGTTGCACCAGAAACATGAAATAATCAGGTAGAATGCTAAAAAACTAAGTGCAACATCTAAATACAGAAGAGTACAGAACTCTGATGAAATAAACAAAAGAAGGTTTAAACAAATGGGGAAATATTTTGTGACCATGGATTAGAAGACACAATGCTGTTGAGATGTCATTTTTCCCCACCTTCGTCTATAGATTCAATGCAATCCCAATCCAAACACCAGTAAGCTATTTTGTAGATATTTGTAAATTTTTTCTAAAGTTTATAATGCAAAGGTCAAGATCTAGAATAGCCAACATAGTACTGAAGAAGGGCGAAGTTGGAGGATTCACATCACTTGATTTCAAGAATTATAATAAATCTACAATAATCAAGACAGTGTGTTTATGGAAAAAGAATAGATACATTGATCAACTGAACAGAATAGAACCTAGAAGTAGACCCACACAAATATAGCCAACAGATCTTTGACAAAGGACCAAAGGCAAATCAATGGAGAATGACTAGTCTTTTCAGTAAAGGGTAAAGGAGCAATGGATGACCACCTTTCACAAAACATATTTCAAAATTGATCATAGGCCTAGTATAAAACCCAAAAGTATAAAACTTCCAGAAGAAAACAGGAGAAAATATAGGTAACTTTGGATTTGGTAATGAATATTTAGATACAACATTAAAGGCACAATACAGGAAAGAAAAAAATGGTAAGTTGGACATGTTTTAAATTAAAAACTTTACTCTGTGAAAGACAATATTAATATAATCAAAAGACAAGCTATAAACTGTGAGAAAATATTTTTAAAACACATATCTCATAAAGGACTTGCATCCAAAAATATACAGAGTACTCTTAAAACTCAACAATAGGAAAACAACCCACATAAAAAATGGGCAAAAGTTCTGAACCGATACCTCACCAAAGAATGTATACATGTGGTGTATAAGTATATGAAAAGATCCTTAACTTCATTTGTCATTAAGGAGTTGCAAATTAAAACAGTAATGAGATACCACAACACACCAATTTGTATGGCTAATATAAAATATTGGCAATACCAATTGCTGGCAAGGATACAGAGTAATGGGAGCTCTCATTCATTGCTGGTGAGAATGCAAAATGAAATAGCTATTTTGTGAAACAGTTTGGAAGTTTTCTACAAAGCTAAATACTGTCTTACCATGAAGTCCAGCAATTGTACTCCTAGGTATTTACCCAGCTGATCTGAAAACTTGCGTCTACACAAAAACCTGAACAAAAATATTTATAGCAGCTTTATTCATAATTGTCCCAAACTGGAAGCAACCCAGATAATCAATAGGTAAATGGATAAACAAACTTTGGTAGATCCATACAATGAGATATTATTCAACAATAAAAAGAAATGAGCTATCCAAGTCAAGACATGGGTGAATTTGAAATGCATATTGCTAATTGAAACAGGCCAATTGGGAAAGCTATATACTGAGTGATCCCAAATGTGTGACATTCTTGAAAAGGCAAAACCATAGCAAAGTTGACAGGGGGCAGAGGAGGGTTGTATAGGTAATGCACAGGGGATTTTTTTTTAGGACAATGAAGCTATTTTGTATGATACTATAATTGTAGATACATGACAACATGCATTTGTCCGAATCCATAGAAATTTATATCACAAAGAATGAACCTTAATTTATGCAAATTAGAAAAATCATTTAGAAGGTCAAGGTGGATTGCAGAATGTGAGAAAATAATCTAGTTGTTTGTAAATATATGAAACAATCTGACAGGGGTGGGAGTGGTGGTGGAGGGGGGAGTTGCTGACCTAAGTAACTTTGTAAATGAATGGAGTCTGTAAGACTAAAGGCAAAAGAAACTACATAAGCATTGTACTGTAGTTGATACATGAGGTTATGGGTTAACATTTATGATACTGCTATGCATGTACACTGTAACTGAACAATTAAACAAATGGATGATGGATGGTGGAAGGTAGGAGCCAGGAGCCAGGTTTTTCACTGTTAGAGTGAAAATTTACAAATAAGCAAGGGCGGGAGGCAAGGGGAAGGGGGCTAAAATGTAACAGACTAGAGTTGAAGTCATCAGTTTAAATTCATATTTAAATTAATATGAATAGAGATAGTTACATATAGAATTAGTTATAGGTATTATATATCTAGGGGTTAATATACACATATGTATATCCTTCCTCTGTCAGCTGAGAGGGCCTAGAAGCAATGATACCCCCAGTAACAATTAGCACACCTAGTGTCCAGATCTTGGTTTCTAATATCATTCTCCAATAAAAGGTACCAGGGCTCCTTGGAGAAATGGGTGATTCTAGGACTGGGGCAGGAAATATTCAAGATGAGCTTGGAGCATCCTGTAGGTGCCAGAAAGGAAGGAAGTTCTCAAGAAAAAAAGGGAAAGTATGCCAAAAGAGCACAAGAACCAACTGAAAGAGCTCCTAGTAGCCAAAGCTGGAACAATTTAAGGAAAATAATAAAGTAGTATTGGATTATAACCCAAAATGTAAAATAAATACCTACGAATTCATAGTAGTATCAATAAATTATTTAATAAGTAAGCAAGGGAGGGGAGACAAGTCTCCTGTGCAAAAAAAAAAAAAAAAAATCAAATATTTAATGTGCATACTTCACCCTCAAGGAGGTAGAGTATAACTCTGCCTCTAAATGTCAGCTAATTATAGTGACTTCTTTCCAAAGAGCACAGTGCAGAATGAGGGCAAAAAAGACTAACTTCACAGTGGAGAAATCTGATAAAGAGTACCTCAGCCAGGTGATCAAGGTCAACAGCAACAGTGAAAAATCATGTTGATATTATATTCCCTTGATATGATGTGATTAAAGTGGTATTTTAATCTCTGCAGTCTTCTTCCCAAACATGCATAACTCCAGTCTAATCACGAGAAAAACATCAGAAAAATCCCAGCTGAGGAGCATTCAACAAAATACCTGAGCAGTATGCCTCAAAACTGTCAAGGTCATTAAAAATATGGAAAATTTGAGAAACTGTCACAGTCAAGTGGAGCCTAAGAAGACATAAATAAATGTAGTATCCTGGCCAGCCCCTGGCCAGGTGAGTTCTTGGGACAGAAAAGGACATTAAGTAAAAACTAAGAAAATCTGATCAAAATATGGGCTTTAGTTAATAATAATATGTCAATATTGGTTCATTAATTGTAACAAATATACTATACTAACATAGGACGTTAAAAATAGGGAAAACTGGGTGTGAGGTGTATGGAAACTCTGTGCTATCTTAGCAACTTTTCTGTAAATTTAAAGCTGTAATAGATAAACGTTCTTTTTTGAAGCAATCAGAATTAATTTAGACATACAATGAATAAATGTATATATTTATACATATATAGAAGTGTTAAGTCATTCAAGTAAATGTAGATCTACATCTATCATGCATTAAATTGATTTCCTAATATTCTTTGAATGTATTTTTTAACCATATAAAAGTATTACATTAACATTGTGTTAAGTATTTTTTTTCAATTTATTTATTTTATTTTTTTATTTTATTTTATTTTTTGGCTGCGCTAGGTCTCCATTGCTGTGCGAGGGCTTTTTCTATTGTGGCGAGTGGGGGCTACTCTTTGTTGCCATGCGCGGGCTTCTCATTGCGGTGGCTTCTCTTGTTGTGGAGCATAGGCTCAAGGTACGTGGGCTTCAGTAGTTGTGGGGCGTGTGATCAGTACTTGTGGCCTGCGAGCTCTAGAGCGCACGCTCAGTAGTTATGGTGCATGGGCTTAGTTGCTCCGTGGCATGTGGGATTTTCCCGGACCATGGCTCGAACCCGTGTCCCCTGAATTGGCAGGCGGATTCTTAACCACTGTGCCAGCAGGGAAGTCCCTATGTTAAGTATTATAACACAAGGTATTACAAAAAATATTATCTTGACTGAAAAACTTCAGATTCAGATTTCAGTAGCATTGAGGGTTTATTATTTACCAGGATATTTAAAAAGCACTTTCTCAAAATAACTTTACACATATATAATATATATAATTATATATAGTAATAATATGTAAGTGTTAATAATAATATATAATCTATTAACATAAAATCTTATTCCAAACATATTTGATATAAAGTTCTCTTTAAGGATTCATAAATCTAATAAAAGCACTAAAAATGATCTTTTACTTTTAACAATTCTAATTTCGTTGATGAATATATATATTATATATAAAATAAACATTTATATATATTCCTCTAGATATGTTTCTGAATGGGATGGAATAATTATTCTTACAAGTGACTAAAATCTTATATATGACGTTCATTAAGGATACAGTACCTCTATGGCAGTTATTGCCATGGCTACAAAACCTTTTATTTATTTATTTATTTTGCCTTGACATTGCTTTTATTTATTTATATATTTTTTTAACATCTTTATTGGAGTATAATTGCTTTACATTGTTGTGTTAGTTGCTGCTGTATAACAAAGTGAATCAGCTATACGTATACATATATCCACATATCCCCTCCCTCTTGTGTCTCCCTCCCACACTCCCTATCCCACCCCTCTAGGTGGTCACAAAGCACGGAGCTGATCTCCCTGTGCTATGCAGCTGCTTCCCACTAGCTATCTATTTTACATTTGGTAGTATATATATGTCCATGCCACTCTCTCACTTCGTCCCAGCTTACACTTCCCCCTCCCCGTGTCCTCAGGTTGATTCTCTACATCTGCGTCTTTATTCCTGTCCTGCCCCTAGGTTCTTCAGAACCATTTTTTTTTTTTATATTCCATATATGTGTGTTAGCATATGGTATTTGTTTTTCTCTTTCTGACTTACTTCTCTCTGTATGGCAGACTCTAGGTCCATCCACCTCACGACAAATAACTCAATTTCGTTCCTTTATATGGCTGAGTAACATTCCATTGTATATATATGTGCCACATCTTCTTTATCCCTTCATCTGTTGATGGACACTTAGGTTGCTTCCATGTCTTGGCTATTGTAAATAGTGCTGCAATGAACATTTTGGTACATGACTCTTTTTGAATTATGGTTTTCTCAGGGTTTATGCCCAGTTGTGGGATTGCTGGATCATATGGTAGTTCTATTTTTAGTTTTTTAAGGAACCTCCATACTGTTCTCCATAGTGGCTGTATCAATTTACATTCCCACCAACAGTGCAAGAGGGTTCCCTTTTCTCCACACCCTCTCCAGCATTTACTGTTTATAGTTTTTTTTTAAATTTTTATTTATTTATTTATTTATTTATTTATTTATGGCTGTGTTGGGTCTTCGTTTCTGTGCGAGGGCTTTCTCTAGTTGTGGCCAGCGGGGGCCACTCTTCATCGCGGTGCATGGGCCTCTCACTATCGTGGCCTCTCTTGTTGCAGAGCAAAGGTTCCAGACGCGCAGGCTCAGTAATTGTGGCTCACGGGCCCAGCCGCTCCGCGGCATGTGGGATCTTCCCAGACCAGGGCTCGAACCCGTGTCCCCTGCATTAGCAGGCAGATTCTCAACCACTGCGCCACCAGGGAAGCCCCTATAGACTTTTTGATGATGGCCATTCTGACTGGCCATCATTGTAGTTTTGATTTGCATCTCTCATAAAGCAAATCATTGTGGTTTTGATTTGCATTTCTCTAATAATTAGTGATGTTGAGCAGCTGTTCATGTGCTTCTTGGCCATCTGTATGTCTTCTTTGGAGAAATGTCTATTTAGGTCTTCTGCCCATTTTTTGATTGGGTTGTTTGCTTTTTTAATATTGAGCTGCATGAGTTGTTTATAGAGTTTGGAGATTAATACTTTGTCCGTTGATTCGTTTGCAAATATTTTCTCCCATTCTGAGGGTTGTCTTTTCGTCCTGTTTGTAGTTTCCTTTGCTGTGCAAAAGCTTTTAAGTTTCATTAGGTCCCATTTGTTTATTTTTGTTTCTATTTCCATTTCTCTAGGAGGTGGGTTAAAAAGGATCTTGCTGTGATGTATGTCATAGAGTGTTCTTCCTATGTTTTCCTCTAAGAATTTTACAGTGTGTGGCCTTACATTTAGGTCTTTAATCCATTTTGAGTTTATTTTTGTGTACGGTGTTTGGGAGTGTTCTAATTTCATTCTTTTACATGTAGCTCTCCAGTTTTCCCAGCACCACTTATTGAAGAGGCTGTCTTTTCTGCATTGTATATTCTTGCCTCCTTTATCAAAGATAAGGTGACCATATGTGCCTGGGTTTATCTCTGGGCTTTCTATCCTGTTCCATTGATCTATGTTTCTGTTTTTGTGCCAGTACCATACTGTCTTGATTACTGTAGCTTTGTAGCATAGTCTGAAGTCAGGGAGCCTGATTCCTCTAGCTCCATTTTTCTTTCTCAGAATTGCTTTGGCTATTCTGGGTCTTTTGTGTTTCTGAACAAATTGTGAAATTTTTTGTCCTAGTTCTGTGAAAAATGCCATTGGTAGTTTGATAGGGATTGCACTGAATCTGTAGATTGCTTTGGGTAGTATAGTCATTTTCATAATGTTGATTCTTCCAGTCCAGAACATGGTATATCTCTCCATTTGTTTGTATCATCTTCAGTTTCTTTCATCACTGTCTTATAGTTTTCTGCATACAGTTCTTTTGTCTCCCTAGGTAGGTTTATTCCTAGGTGTTTTATTCTTTTTGTTGCAATCGTAAATGGGAGTGTTTCCTTAATTTCTCTTTCAGAGTTTTCATCATTAGTGTATAGGAATGCAAGACACTTCTCTGCATTAATTTGGTACCCTCCTACTTTACCAAATTCATTGATTAGCTCTAGTAGTTTTCTGGTAGCATCTTTAGGATTCTCTATGTATAGCAACATGTCATCTGTAAGCAGTGACAGTTTTACTTCCTTTCCGATTTGGATTGTTTTTATTTCTTTTTCTTCTCTGATTGCTGCAGCTAAAACTTCCAAAACAATGTTGAATAATAGTGGTGAGAGTGGGCAACTTTGTCTTGTTCCTGATCCTAGAGGAAATGGTTTTAGTTTTTCACCTTTGAGAATGATGTTGGCTGTGGGTTTGTCATATATTGTCTTTAATATGTTGATGTAAGTTCCCTCTATGCCTACTTTATGGAGAGTTTTTATCATAAATGGGTGTTGAATTTTGTTGAAAGCATTTCCTGCACCTATATTGAGATAATCATATGGTTTTTATTCTTCAGTTTCTTAATATGGTGTATCATGTTGATTGATTTGCATATATTGAAGAATCCTTGCATTCCTGGGATAAACCCCACTTGATCGTAGTGTATGATCCTTTTAATGTGCTGTTGGATTCTGTTTGCTAGTATTTTGTTGAGGATTTTTGCATCTATGTTCATCAGTGATATTGGCCTGTAGTTTTCTTTCTTTGTGACATCTTTGTCTGCTTTTGGTATCAGGGTGATGATGGCCTTTTAGAATGAGTTTGGGAGTGTTCCTCCCTCTGCTATATTTTGGAAGAGTTTGAGAAGGATGATAGGTGTTAGCTCTTCTCTAAATGTTTGATAGAATTTGCCTGTGAAGCCATCTGGTCCCGAGCTTCTGTTTGTTGGAAGATTTTTAATCACAGTTTCAATTTCAGTGCCTGTGACTGGTCTGTTTATATTTTCTATTTCTTCCTATTTCAGTCTCACAAGGTTGTGCTTTTCTAAGAATTTGTCCATTTCTTCCAAGTTGTCCATTTTATTGGCATATAGTTGATGTAGTAATCTCTCATGATACTTTGTATTTCTGCAGTGTCACTTGTTACTTCTCCTTTTTCGTTTCTAATTCTGTTGATTTGACTCTTCTCCCTTTATTTCTTGATGTGTCTGGCTTATGGTTAATCAATTTTGTTTATCTTCTCAAAGAACCAGCTTTTACTTTTATTGATCTTTGCTATCATTTCCTTCATTTCTTTTTCCTTTATTTCTGATCTGATCTTTATGATTTCTTCTGTTAACTTTGGGAATTTTTTTGTTCTTCTTTCTCTAATTGCTTTAGGTGTAAGGTTAGGTTGTCTATTTGAGATTTCTCTTGTTTCTTGAGGTAAGATTGTATTGCTATAAACTTCCCTCATAGAACAGCTCTTGCTGCATCCCATCGGTTTTGGGCCATCGTGTTTTCATTGTCATTTGCTTCTAGGTATTTTGTGCTTTCCTCTTGATTTCTTCAGTGATCTTTTGGTTATTTAGTAGCATGTTGTTAAGCCTCCATGTGTTTGTATTTTTTAGGTTTTTTTTCCTGTAATTGATATCTAGTCTCATAGCGTTGTGGTTAGAAAAGATACTTGATATGATTTCAATTTTCTTAAATTTACGAAGGCTTGATTTGTGATCCAAAATATGATCTATCCTGGAGAATGTTCCATGGACACTTGAGAAGAAACTGTCTTCTGTTGTTTTTGGTTGGAATGTCCTATAAATATCAATTAAGTCCCTCTTGTTCTATGTATCATTTAAAGCTTGTGTTTCCATATTTATTTTCATTTTGGTTGATCTGTCCATTGGTGAAAGTGGGGTGTTAAAGTCCTCTACTATGATTGTGTTACTGTCAATTTCCACTTTTATGGCTGTTAGCATTTGCCTTATATATTGAGGTGCTCCTATGTTCGGTGCATAAATATTTACAATTTTTATATCTTCTTCTTGGATTGATCCCTTGATCATTATGTAGTGTCCTTCTTTGTCTCTTGTAATAGTCTGTATTCTAAAGTCTATTTTGTCTGATATGAGAATTGCTACTCCAGCTTTCTTTTGATTTCCATTTGCATGGGATATCTTTTTCCATTCCCTCTCTTTCAGTCTGTATGTGCCCAAGTTGGTCTCTTGTAGACAGCGTATATACGGGTCTTATTTTTGTATCCATTCACCCAGTCTATGTCTTTTGGTTGGAGGATTTAATCCATTTACCTTTAAGGTAGTTATCAATATGTGTATTCCTATTGCCATTTTCTTAATTGTTCTGGGTTTGTTATTGTAGGTCTTTTCCTTCTCTTGTGTTTCCTGCCTAGAGAAATTCCTTTAGCATTTTTCGTAAAGCTGGTTTGGTGGTGCTGAATTCTCTTATCTTTTGCTTGTCTGTAAAGGTTTTAATTTCTCCTTGGAATCTGAATGAGATGCTTACTGAGTAGAGTACTCTTGGTTGTAGGTTTTTCCCTTTCATCACTTTAAATATGTCCTGCCACTCCTTTCTGGCTTGCAGAGTTTCTGCTGAAAAATCAGCTGTTAACCTTATGGGGCTTCCCTTGTATGTTACTTGTTGCTTTTCCCTTGCTGCTTTTAATATTTTTTCTTTGTATTTAATTTTTGATTTTTTGATTAATATGTGTCTTGGAGTGTTTCTTCTTGGATTTATCCTGTATGGGACTCTCTGTTCTTCCTGGACTTGACTATTTCTTTTCCCATGTTAGGGAAGTTTTCAAATATAATCTCTTCAAATATTTTTCAGACCCTTTGTTTTTCTCTTCTTCTGGGACCCCTATTATTCAAATGTTGGTCTCTGAGACTGTCCTCAATTCTTTGCATTCTTTTTTCTTTATTCTGCTCTGCAGTAGTTATTTCCACTATTTTATCTTCCAGGTCACTTATCCATTCTTCTGCCTCAGTTATCCTGCTATTGAGTCCTTCTAGAGAATTTTAAATTTCATTTATTGTGTTGTGCATCATTGTTTGTTTGCTCTTTAGCTCTTCTAGGTCCTTGTTAAACATTTCCTGTATGTTCTGTATTCTATTTCCAAGATTTTGGATGATATTTACTATCATTACTCTGAATTCTTTTTCAGGTAGACTGCCTGTTTCCTCTTCATTTTTTTGGTCTGGTGGGTTTTAGCTTGCTCCTTCATCTGCTGTGTATTTCTCTGTCTTCTCCTTTTGTTTAACTTACTGTGTTTGGGGTCTCCTTTTCACAGGCTGCAGGTTCGTAGTTCCCCTTGTTTTTGGTGTCTGCCCCCAGTGGGTAAGGTTGGTTAAGTGGGTTGTGTTGGCTTCATGTGGAGGGGACTGGTGGCTTTGTTCTGGTGGATGAGTCTGGATCTTGTCTTTCTGGTGGGCTGGACTGTTTCTGGTGGTGTGTTTTGGGGTGTCTGTGAACTTAGTATGATTTTAGGCAGCCTCTCTGCTAATGGATGGTGTTGTGTTCCTATCTTGCTTGCTTGGCATGGGGTGACCAGCACTGGAGCTTGCTGGTCGTTGAGTGGAGCTAGGTCTTAGCGTTGAGACGTAGATCTCTGGGAGAGCTCTTGCCAATTGATATTACGTGGGGCCGGGAGGTCTCTGGTGTTCCAGTGTCCTGAACTCAGCTCTCCCACCTCAGAGGCTCAGGCCTGACACCCAGCCGGAGCATAAAGACTCTGTCAGCCACATGGCTCAGAAGAAATGGGAGAAAAAAAAGAAAGAAAGAAAAAAATAAAGTTATTCAAATAAAAATTTTTTTAAATAGTATTAAAATAAATAAATTTTTAAAATAATAAAAAAAAAGAAGAGAGCAACCAAACCAATCAACACATCGACCAATGATAATAAGTGCTAAAAACTAAACTAAAATAGCCATATAAATCAGAAACTAGTCAGTGACAGATAGCAAACCCCAAGTCTACAGTTGCTCCCAAAATTCACCACCTCAATTTTGGCATGATTTGTTGTCTGTTCAGATATTCCACAGATGCAGGATACATCAAGTTGATTGTGGAGATTTAATCCACTGCTCCTGAGGCTGCATGGAGAAATTTCCCTTTCTCTTCTTTGTTTGCACAGCTCCTGTGTTTCAGCTCTGGATTGGCCCTGCCTCTGCATGTTAGTCGCTCTCTGGTGTCTCTTCTTCACCCAGACAGGAGGGGGTTAAAGGAGCGGATGATTAGGGGGCTGTGGCTCACTCAGGCTGGGGGGAGGGAGGGGTACGGAATGTGGGGTGACCCATCGGCGCAGAGGCCGGTTTGACATTGCAACACCCTGAGGCGCGCCATGTTGTCTCCTGGGGAAGTTGTCCCTGGGTCACGGGACCCTGGCAGTGGTGGGCTGCACAGGCTCCCAGGAGGGGAGGTGTGGATAGTGACCTGTGCTCGTACACAGGGTTCTTGGTGGCTGCAGCAGCAACCTTAGCATTTCATGCCTGTCTCTGGTGTCTATGCTGATAGCCGCGGCTCACGCCGGTCTCTGGAGCTTGTTTAGGTGGTGCTGTGAATCCCCTCTCCTGCTGCACCCCAAAACAATGGTCTCTTTACTCTTAGGCTGGTCCAGACTTTTTCCTGGACTCCCTCCCAGCTAGCTGTGGCGCCCTAGCCCCCTTCAGGCTGTGTTCACGCATCCAACCCCAGTCCTCTGTCTGGGATCTGACCTCCGAAGCCTGAGCCTCAGCTCCCAGACCCCACCCACCCCGGCAGGTGAGCAGAAATGCCTATTGGGCTGGTGAGTGCTGGTCGTCACCGATCCTCTGTGCGGGAATCTCTCTGCTTTGCCCTCCGCACCCCTGTTGCTGTGCTCTCCTCCGTGGCTCCGAAGCTTCCCCACCCACCCACCCCCTGTCTCTGCCAGTGGAAGGGCTTCCTAGTGTGTGGTAACTTTTCCTCCTTCACAGCTCCCTCCCAGAGGTGCAGGTCCCATCCCTATTTTTTGTCTCTGTTTTTTCTTTTTTCTTTTGCCCTACCCATGTACGTGAGGAGTTTCTTGCATTTGGGGAAGTCTGAGGTCTTCTGCCAGTGTTCAGTAGGCGTTCTGTAGGATTTGTTCCATTTGTAGATGTACTTTTGATGTATTTGTGGGGAGGAAGGTAATCTCCACGTCTTACTCCTCCACCATCTTGAAGATGCTCCCCAAAACCTTTCTTTAAGCCATGCTCAGTGACTAACATTTCGTATGTAATTTCCCCTTGGTTTTTGCTGCTATATCACCCAGATAATAGAATACCATTTCTATCTCCATCTGATCAACATGACAATTTATTAAAAGAAATGTAAAAAAGGAACATTTTGTTAGTAATACATTATTAGAGTTGTGTAATACTTGTTTAAAACTGCTCAAAACCAATTACTTGTTTCTGCTTCATTGCAAAAAGCATGGCAAGCAAGAATGTAATTTTGTTTTCAGACAATGAAAGCTTTTGCTTTATGAAGAATTACTCTTTTCTGGTTTAAGAGATAGGACTTCAAGATCACCTTTTCTTTAATGCAAGTCACCTTTTCAAGTAAATGTCTCTCAGGTTGATAACTCTTAAATCACCATCATTAATTGATCAGGGTAAGGGATATTTTACATGGTCAAAGACCATTGAAATTACACCTTCCTCCAAGGACATCTAGAGAATGGTTTCCTTAAAGAAACACCTGACATGTATTGGTGATTATTTTTCAGAATACATTAAAGGAACCTGAAAACAATTTGAAAATAATAAAAAGTAGAAAGATTTCTACACCCTCAAGCTGTTCTGGCAGGAAATAAATATTTCTATTTATTTTCGTGAAAATAATACCAATGACATAAATTTATTCTAGATGTAGAAAACTGATGCTGGTAGCAAATTAATACACGTTGATGAAAAGAAACAGGATAACTTAACATTTAAATGAAACACAACTTTTCATTTGGAAAGGTGAATCTGTTTAATATATGTGTATACACATAAAGCATTTTGCCGAATCAAATATTTACTCACTGATTTGCCAAGTAGTGCAGTATGAATATATCTTTCTTAGGCAGTGCTTTACTTTTCTTATTAGAATAAATCATTGCCATGTATGTTTGTTTATATACATTTGCTTATTGTTTTTCCTTAACCTACATCATCTTCCACCAGATGTTCCAGCATCTCGTTCTCACAGGGCTTACAGTAGTATTTCACATATGGGTTGAATTTCGTTCTCCTTGGAGTCCTTCATTTGGAGGCCTCTGTTCTTTCTCAAGGTGGACTAATTCCTCCCCAGACCAAATCTATAACCATTCATCCTGAAGCTGAATTTCCCTGTCAACTCAAAACTTTACATAGTTGCCCCTCCATTTTTCATCTCCTATTTTCCAGATCCTAAGTTGTTCTCTTGTTTTACTCAGTCCTTTTTGTCTGGAGACATATTTCATGAACTTCCTAATAAAAGGTCTTTGGGAAGTAAAACAAAATGCTGTATTTATATCTGGTAATATATTTATTCTTCTATTATAAATTAATCATTTGACTTGGATTTTAAAGTCTAGGTTAATAAACTCCCTCCACAGTGTAAAGGCTTCTCTCCCTTGCCTTTTAGCTTTAGAAAAATTTCATGTCATTTTAATAGCCATGTCATTTTAATAGCCATAATAGCCTTTCATTATGTGTTTTTTTTCTTTCTAAAAGTTTTATTGATCACCTGCTTGGCACTCATGTTCTGAAATTTCACCATTCTTTAACCATTCTTATGGTTTATTATGCATTTAAGAATTTTTCAACCGAAACTCTTATTTCCTTCATTTCCTTGCATATTTTCTTTTATAATTTTCTATACTCTGTTTCATGATTATGTTTTTTTGGATTGGATATCATTTACTTAGATATTTGACCTTCTGAATCAGTTGTCTAGTTTTCTTTTTATTTCTCCAGTATTTAATTTTTTCACTCTACTTTCCAAGAGAATTCCCTCAGTGTATCTTTCATCACTTCTACTGTATTACTTATTTTAGCTATCCAATTTTAATCTGCAAGAAAGCTTTATTTTCTTCTAACTAGTCTTCCTTTCATAACATTCTGTTCTTGTTTAATAGCTACAAGAACTTTCCTATCCTCTGGTTATATTTTTTTTTTGAATTTTTGAATTTTAATTTATTTACTTTTTTATACAGCAGTTTCTTATTGGTTATCTATTTTATACATATTAGTGTATATATCCTCTGATTATATTAATTGCTGTTTTACTTTGATGCTTTCTTCTGCCAGTTCCTCATACTTTCTCTGTTTCCTTTGGGTTTTTTTTACTTTTATATTTTATTTTATTTTATTTTTTTGATGGATGTACTTGATATTCTTTATTTGCCCCTCTAGAACCACTCTTTTTTTTTTTTTTAACATCTTTATTGGAGTATAATTGCTTTACAATGGTGTGTTAGTTTCTGCTTTATAACAAAGTGAATCAGTTATACATATACATATGTCCCCATATCTCTTCCCTCTTGCGTCTCCCTCCCTCCCACCCTCCCTACTTTTATATTTTAAAAATAGAAGTTATTTTAATATTTCATGTTTTGTTTCCTTTTCTATTTTCATTTAATTCTCTTGTAGGCATTCACCACATATCTGTTCATATTTAAACTTCTGATACCAAAAAAGGTTGAAATTTCTGTGTGTATAAAGGTAATTCTCCCACCAGTTTATCTGGCAGTGAGGGGTAATTTTAGTGAGGATAGCCCCCAGTACAGTATCTGTAGCAAAATAGTCTTCTGAGCGAATTTAATGATGCCACAGGATGTTATCAATGTATGATATCAATTGCTTCATGAACATAATCCTCTTATTCTTCAAAGCATATCCCACCTTCTTAAGGTAGGAGGATAACCATGAGAGCATGGTGTCATGGAAGTAAATTGGGAAGTGTTTTTAGAAATGTCAGATGCTATTGAAAGGATAAAGAAAATTGGCCTCAAAAATGGCCACTAGATTTAACAAAGCATAAGTCACTGGTGAGTTTACCAAAGAAGTTTCTGGAAAGAACTGGAGATTAACAGATGAATGAATGAGTTCCAGGGAGAAAGGGGAGAGAGAAAATAGAGGTAGTGAGCATATTCAACCCCTCACTTTATACCAATACAACAGATTTTACCAAGAGCAAAATATTTCTTCATATCTTGAAATACTTTAAGGAATCCTACCAGCCATATATTTAGAATTGGGATAGTTAAACTCAATTTTCAAATGAGGAAATTGAAGTCTAGGATAAACTTGTGTATGTCTTTTATTTCTAGTTTAAATCATACTCCCCAAGGCAGATTTAGTCTTTCTTTTCTCTGTGCTACCTGAACACTTTATACAGACCTTATCTGTGAGCTTCCCTTTTGATTGCTGTCTTCTTTGCTTCCAATACCTAGCACCTTGTCTGGGACATAGTAGTTTCATAAGAAGTATTTGTTTCATTAGAATAGGGCCAGGAGTTTAACCAGTTAGGTGTTACAGGAGTAATATAGTAACAAAGGCCTTTAGAAATTATATCAGAACATAGTTATTTGTGCCTTGGTTCAATATGGCCAAGGAGATCAATTTTTGATGCCCAGTATAGGATTTGAAACCTATATACTACAACCCCATATCTTGCTAAATAAAGTATCAAACACTCCCTAATCTCACTCACATATAAACTCATATGTATGCCTTAGTGCCTGTGGAGAAGATCTACCATAAGCCCAAGTTGAGATTAAAATTTGTCTTGAAGCGTCTGGAAAACCAATCTCATCTAGATGAGATGATTTACATGGGCTAACTTATTTGTCAGTTTATTATTTTTGCTGGTGTAATTATAAGAGGATGGTTTGTGCCATAGATCCAGGGAGAGGAAATGGAACAATGCTGGAGGAGAATAATGTGTGTTCCCCATTCAGATCTGGTTGATGAGCCCATTGGAGAGAGAAGTTTCAGGCAGAAGCTGAAGAAGACATTTTCATAAAGGACACTGTGCAATAAGGGACTCAGGATGGTGACAAAGTGGCTCAGAATGCAGAAAGCTGGGTATTTTTTCCAAGTTTGTATGGTACATAGTTCCACTATTATAGCACCCTGGGTGCTCTAGTGCAGTAGAGATGATGCTAAATAAAACAGTGGAGAAGTAGTAATGAAACTCTGACTCTTGTGATGTAATGAATAGCTGTTAGACGCAGAAGTACTTAACATGTTTGAGAATAAGCAGGATTACCTGGAGCTATTGTGAATTTGCGAATGCATATAATAAAATATTTAATGACTCTCCCAAATAATTCAATTGTATTTTACTTGAAGGGAATGTATGTATGTGGGGACAAGAAATATAAAAACTTGAGTCATTGTTCTTACTGGGGTTTTATTCACATCATGGGATTATGGGGAGGTGCAAGAATTTGATTATGTTTCTGTGTGTGTTTGTGTGTGTGTCCATCTATGACTGTTACTTTTACCAAATTAATTTACCTGAAAGAGTTAATAACACGTTCCTCAAAAGAGCCACTTAGCTTTTTTTCAAGCCCAAAATGTGGCTTAGTCACTAAAAACACTGAGTGAGAGAAATTCTATAAACATCTAGAGAACATTGAAACCATGCAAAATAAACACAGTGGGATCATTAACAGTAAATCATGCTGGACAAAGTTAAGAGGTTTTTTCTTGACAGATTATAAAATTAGCACATGAACGGGGGACTATGGATAATAAATGTCTAAGCTTCAATACAGTGGTTGATATAGTGGTTCAAGTAAGTGTATAAAAATTGTCAAATAAGTTTTGATAAGAACCCAATAAAATGGATTAAAAACAAACTAAGAGATATAAATGTGGAGAATGATAGATGAGAGTGGGACCTTGGAAGTACCAGAAAATGATTCTTGGCTCTACTAAATGGATTTCTGACCATAAATAGAGGGCAAATAGGCCCGAATTAGATTGGCAGATTATATCAGTTTGGAAGGTGCTGTAGAAACCAGTTTGGAGAGAGAAATGATATAACTGGTTGTAAGTAAGTCCATGGGCAGAAAAGAACAAATGAGATTTAATCTGTAAAAGAGCAAGCAGGAAAAATATTACTTAACAACTGTATGACAGTACCATTTCTTCCTAATACAAGTGATGGCATAGCATTTTACAGTATATAACATGCCTAGTAAAGGCTTATTTTTATGAACTCATTGTGTAGCAAGCCAAGTGAACAGACTACTTTCTGGAAAGAGGTTGCTTATCCAAGGAAAGTTATTGAGATCTCCTCGGACTACGCACTAGAGTCCGTGTGTTTGGCAGATGGGCTAGCTGCGTATCTTGTTTCTATCTCCATCTGCTCCTTCTGATTCTTGGAGCCTTTTCTGCATGTCAGGAAACAGGCAGCAAGTTTCTCTTATTAGTATAGCAACATGTCCACAGTACTTCCTGATGTTCAGTCAGAGACTGTATTCTAAATTGTATCCCAAGACATAGTCCATATATTGTCTCCTCTAATGTATTTTTGGTTTCTGTCAAATATAATTTCATAAAATAAGTGCACATCGTCCATCCACCCCATTTGGTCCGAAAGAAAAAAGACAAACAGAACTCCTCCTGTTTGCAGTTTGATGGGCCACAGGTGTTGTAGGTAAGGTGGTGCTATTAGCGGGAGATGCGAACTTTCCTCCAAGTAAAACTACGTAATTTGTCTCCAGTTTTAAAAACTTGAATTCAAATTAGAATACAAAGTATTATTTTGTTGTATATGCAACAAAAAAGGGGAGTAATGAGTTATGTTGGAAGTTAGGTTGTTAGCCACTCAAGACGTGAATGTGTGACTCTCTGCACGGAAGACAGAGATGGAAATAAACAAGGAAACTCCCTTATTGTACATAGTTAAAATATGGTTTGTTTATTAGCCCAAAACACTGCTGTGTTAGCTTCTTTATAGCCTTAGTAATTGTTCTATAACAGCAATTAGGACTCAGCACATTTCCTTACAACCAATATGCATGCAATAAAAATATTACCAAAATAATACAAAATCTTCTAATTACTTCCTTCCTTCTCTTTGAAAGTTCCAGTGACTTTCAGGTCTTAGAATGCCAACTGAAACCAAAGAACAAAAGTTATATAGAAATCTTTAAAGGATGATAAATGGTTTAAAGAGTTCCAGTAGAACTGGGTGGTAAAGGAAAAGAGTAGGTGGGAGGTATTTAGACTGAGAAAGCCAAGTCATTTCATCAGAAATATATAAGGACGGCCAGTACCCCCAGAGAAAGAAGAACGTGTGAATTAAGAACTTGTCAAATGTGGGTCTATTGTTACTTATAGGAGGGTAATTATGATGACAAAATTGAATGCATTGTCATTTGGTTTCCTAAATAAGGGAGCATTTCAACATCTTCAGAGCTTGTGAGGTGCTTAAGCATTCACAATTAACTTTGACATTATATTAACTGGGCCAAAGGGCAACTCTTGAGGCCTCATAACTGGGCAAATCACTGTTGGAAGGGAATTTGGGTCGAGAATGCCTATGTCACTTAAGAAAAAAAAAATGCATTCTCAGTCAGGATATATTTTCTGACAAAGCTGTATATGTCAAGAAGAAATGAAATTTAAAATCACTCAGAACTTTCATTTGGATTCTCAGTAAGTGACAAAGCTTATGAAGAATCATGAAGAATTTGGCGTTGAGGTTGAGATTTCACAGACTTGAACAGGAATTGTCGTGACTCCAACAGAAAAAAAAGGAATGCCTGGAAGATACAACTGTTGCCTTGACCACGCAAACACTTTATACCTCTACCAAAACTCAACCCCATCTTGAAAGCTTTCCTTCATATGATCGGTCATAGATTTCCCCTAAATGACAGAGAATGAGTTATATTTTACATACATTTTCTTTTTTTCTTAATTTTTATCTTATGTTGGAGTATGGTTGATTAACAATATTGTGTTAGCTTCAGTTGTACAACAAAGTGATTCAGTTATACATATACATGTATCTATTCTTTTTCAAATTCTTTCCCCATTTAAGTTATTACAGAATATTGAGCAGAGTTCCCTGTGCTGTACAGTAGGTCCTTATTGGTTATCTATTTTAAATATAGCAATGTGTACAAGTCAATCCCAACTTCCCAATCTATCCCTCCCCCCCACCCTTCCCCCCTGGTAACCATAAGTTCGTTCTCTAAGTCTGTGAGTCTGTTTCTGTTTTGTAAATAAGTTCATTTGTATCATTTTTTAAGATTCTGCATATAAGCGATATCATGATATTTGTCTTTCTCTGTCTGACTTACTTCACTTAGTATGATAATCTCTAGGTCCATCCATGTTGCTGCAAATGGCATTATTCATTCTTTTTAGGCTGAGTAATATTCCATTGTATATATGTACCACAGCTTCTTTATCCATTCCTCTGTCAATGGATATTTAGGTTGCTTCACTTCTTGGCTATTGTAAACAGCATGGCAGTGAACATTGGGGTGCATGTATCCTTTTGAATTATGGTTTTCTCCAGGTATATGACCAGGAGAGGGATTGCTGGATTATATGGTAGCTCTATTTTTAGTTTTTTAAGGAACCTCCATACTTTTCTCCATAGTGGCTGTACTAATTTACATTCCCACCAACAGTGTAGAAGGGTTCCCTTTTCTCTACACCCTCTCCAGTATTTATTGTTGTAGAGTTTTTAATGATGGCCTTTCTCACTGGTGTGAGGTGATATCTCATTATAGTTTTGGTTCGCATTACATACATTTTCTCTTTCCTGTTGAACTTCCAACAAGTTGCTGATGTTTGAAAAGAAGTGAGGCTGTAGCTAATATGAAAATATTATATAAAATTTAGGAATTATATTAAGCTAAAAGGAAAAGTTTTAAATGCATTACAGTTGTAATAGCTCAGTAGCTATTGCTGATCCCCTATCATCTGTAAATCAGTGTGAAGCAGACTGTGGAGGCTGCAAAGATGAGGAAGTTGAGTCCCAAACTCTGAGGAAGTAAGCAGTATAATGGTAGACAATGACATATGAAACTAACTCTACATAAACAGAAGACTATTAAATAGAAACAAAATAAAACAGCAAAATACTAAAACAATTGGTTTGGGGGATTGAACATTTCCAAAATAATCCCAGCCTTGTATATAAAGTAGGGACTCCTTTAAATTACAACTGATGAAGGTTAAGGAATGAAACAAGCCATGCCACCAAGGGCAGATTCTCAACAAGAAGGCTCATTTTGTCATTATTGTTGTTTTTTTAATTCGTTTTGTCCAACTTAACTTTCATTTTTATAATCTGAGCTAAAAAGGCAGAACAGTACTCCTTCAAAGATGAATCAAGAACATATTCCTAGTTTCTCTATTTTTTTTTGTTGCATCCTGTTTCCAGTGCTACTCATTGCCATCTAGAACACAATGCACGCTCACAGTTCGCAATGAACATGTATTGCAGTATGAGGGAATTTGCCGTTACTAATGTTACATGCTGAAACATAGACCTTATATCCCAGGGCTTGAAGGTGCTACTGAGCCCTGATTTCTAAGAGAAGCAGGTCTGTTTTCTGCTGGGTCCGTTCTACTTCTGTTTCATCTGTCTTGGAACCCACTTGCCATATCGGTTTCCTTGAGATCTAATTTGGCTGAAGTCATGAACAATCCTATTTTTCACTTTTATTAAATAATTTATCATTTCCTTTTATAACTGAGGACATGAGAATTCATTCATTCTTCATTCTGCATACACTGAGTGCCTTTTATGCCCCAGACAGTGTTCTCTGACTGAGAAATACAGTAGTGAGTGAAACCAACAAAGATGCTGCCTTTCCAGAAGTCACCAAGGCAGGGCACAAGCAATAGCCCTCAAAACAACAAAATTAATAGCTGAATAAAATTCCAGGTAGTGATACGTAATCTGTATTAAAATACAGCTGAATACGGTTCTAGAGGATGACATTACGGATTTTGATATGATGATGCTCAGGAAAGGCTGCTGAGAGGAGACAGCTTGAGACTGGAATGAAGTGCACGATGGTAGCCCTGTGACCTTCTGGAGGGAAAGAGTTCCCAGGAGATCTGATGAAAGGCCCTACTAGGAGGAAGTCCTTGGCATGTAGGAGGAGCAGCAAGGGACCAGATGACTGAAGTGCAGTGAGTGAGGCAGAAAGGCTAGGAGTTGAGGACAGAGGGGTAGTCAAGGACCAAATCTCATTAACCCTTTTTTTTCCCTAAGCTAAAACCGTAATTTCCATTAACATTTCCAGAGTCCCATGACACTCTCCCATGGCACCTACCCTCTCAGGCCTCTTGGCCTGGCTTTGCCTGTTTTGTCCTCTCCTGTTTAGCTTTTGCTGTAAAGATGCTTCTAATCGTCCTCCCTCTTCCTGCGTGCATCGGTGTGATTTATTTGTGAAATAATTAGGAACAAATATAATTGTATTTGTCAAGAGATCTTACATATGGGATATTTATAAAGTTCACCTTTATAGCAGTAAATTGTTTAAGGTAAAGACATAGAAGGGTGTCAGAAATAATCTGAGGGCTCATGCAGGGGACAACAAATCTCTGTGAGAACAAATGCCAAACTAAAAAAGAATATATTTCATAATCAGGGTCTTAAAATACAAAGAAGGTGGTGGGGAAACTCCACCACAGGTGAAGAAACCACTCGGGTCTGTTTTCCTGTGGCTATGACCGATGATTATCACTTCACACATGAGACCACACTCAGTGAAAGGGCAAACACATTGATCCAGACGCTTCAAAATGGACAAGATTTCAAAATCACATCCATATCATAATTTCTTGAGAAGCCCCTGTCATTTCCAGTCATCAACCTCTGAGGAATGATAAGTGGCTATAGCATCATTAATCCTTTGATCCAAGAGGTAGAGGAAAAAAGTGATGTCTAATACTGCCATCTCACTTTATATGTTTTATGGTTGCTATTCTTTCTTTAGGTAAATAGTGAGGGTGGGGAACGAATACAAAGAAAAAAGAAAAGAATAAAACTTAAAGAAACCTATTCTTTGTCCTCCCCCCCCCCTTTTCTTTTGGTCCATAAATAATTTCTGGGCAAAATTATATGTTACAAGGAAATGGATTACAAAACTTAATTAGGATTTTTAAAATTCAAGCCCACCATATTATTTTACTTAATTTATATGGGGAATAGGAAGCTCTAGCTCAAAGGAAACAATTCAGTTTGTAGCCTGCTCTCCAGAAGAGGGAGGCCAAGCCACATGTACCCTTAAGTTTAACCAGCACTCATACTAATATTAACTATAGCCCCTTCTAGCTCTGGCTGCTAAGGTCACCTAGGAATTGTCCTTCGTGACAGCATTTCTACCTGAGCCTTCAAGATCCAGATTTGTCTCAGCCTGAGGTTCGTAAGAGAGCAGAATGACCTACTCAGAAATAGTTTAGGTAATCAGAATGATCTGAAACTTTAACCTCAATCTTTTATGAACTCCCTGGTAGTTGACTAAGCTCTATCTACCCTGGCTTTCCTTTGGTTCTTGGTCTTACAAAGCATTGTCCAATCTCAAGCACACCTGTTTGGATGCCCTTTCCTAAGATATCCCTATGTTTAGCTCAGTTAAATATCATTTCCTCTGGGAAGCCTTCTGGTACCAACATATATAAATAACACCCTCCATGCCAATTCTTTCTACCACATTATTGTACTACCCCATTATATTTCTTTCACCATATCGCTATTCAAAATTAACTAGTTTATTTACTGGTTTTCTGTTTTTATCTGTTTTCATCAACTAGAATGCAAGCACCATGATTTTTAGCTACATTATTTTCTTGTTACTCTAGAACAGTGCCTGCCACATGCACTGTTTAATAACCATTTTTTTATACTTTCATTTAAAAACTATTGCAAAATTACAGAAAGGTTGTAAGAAAAGAATAAAGGATGCCCATATATCCTTCAACCAGATTCATCAGTTTATAGCATTTTGTCACGTTTGTTTTATCACTTTTTTCTAAACATGTCTGTCTATCTACCTACCTATCTATCTACATATATATATATTTCCTAAGAACATTCTCATACATAACCTCATTGTAGGTAGCAAAGTCAGAAAATATATTATTTTAATAGTTTCATTAGCTAATTTAATTTCCACATTCAAATTTTGTAATTGTCACGAAATATTATTTTAGCATATTAAAATTTTCTTCTGATGTAGGATCCAATCCCTAGTTAACTGTTGCATTTAGTTGTCATGTCGTTAGTATCCTTTAATATGGAATGGTTTCTTGGCTTTTCTTTGTCTTTCATGACCATGACATTTTTTAGGAGTACATTTATATAGGAGTATAATTATTTTGTAGAATACCAATAGCTGTTTTTTGGAATTTGAATATATGAATTCTGACTGCTGTCTAGAATTGCCCTTATATGAAAGTTCATGAGAATTGAAAATGTGTAAAATTTTCAAAACTTCACTCAGTCCATTCTGAGATCTAAGAATAAAATCGGTACTAAACCATACTTTGGGAGAGTCCCAATTTCTTGTCTTCCAATGTTTTTAATTTCCATAACTATATAAATAATCTCAACAGATTTCCTGAATTTTTGTATTATGCTAACATAAGGTATACTATGAAAATTTAACTAAGCTATTACAATATATTTTATCTGGAACCCTTTTAAGGAGCATACATCACTGAATATATCAATCTCTTTAAAAATCAAGGCTTTACTAGCTTTATTTTCCAGTTTCATGTTCCACAATTACCCTTGTTTGATCAAAAAAGCAAAGGAGACATTGTCTGACTTTAGATTTATTTTCAATAAAGTTTTTAGAATGGATGTTGCCGGGTACCAATGTATCACTCTTCAAAGGAGAAAATCAAAATATGCTGTGGAACAAAAATCAATTAACAATCTCAGATTTTAATATTTTTGGAAGCCCAGTACAAGTATATCATGTTCTTGCCATTATATCTACTTATCTTCTATGAAGAAGTTGGCTGAATACTCAGTTTAAATAAATTCATTCAAACAACTGGAAGCTAAGAATTATCACCTTGTTTCACAAATTATTAATAGCCTCAGCGTCAAAAGGTCCTTAAAAAATCTTGTACCTCTATTAAGTTTTTCTCCTATCCGATGGGAAAATCAGCCTCATCTTTTCAGTCTATTCAGTGGTTCCCAGCACTGGATATTTATTGGAATAAGTTGGGGAACTTTGAAGAACTAACAAATCTTGAGCCATCATTACTGATTCTGATATAATTGGTCTGGAGTGGACCCTTAATAATTGATGTTATCTTAAAAGAACTTCACGTGCTTCTGAAGTGCAACCAGAATTAAGAATCACTCATCTGAACCAAAGAAATTGCCATCACTCAGTGACATCAGTCAAGTAGAATGCTGAAATATCTTCCAATCTGATAGCCCTGCTCCTTATATTGGTAGAATATACTCATCCTTCCCCTTGGTGACAAATCAACATCTCTGGCTGATTCTAATCATATCTTTTTATTTCATTTAGATGCAATGGATTAAGACTCTTGACTAGAATAAACTGGACTATTATGTTACATTAATTTGTGACTAAGGAAACCTAAAACCATGCTGTCTAATTTTGTCAATGCCATTACCTTAAACCGTGGAGTTGATTATACCTCTTATATCCCTTTATGTTAAATATTTGATCATTTCTCCGATTCCTTCTTTAGGCATCGCCATGGTCTTTTATTGCCATGATGTCTCACTTAAGTAAAAGATTTTCAAATGTATAGAAAACAAAAGAATTTGATTTATCACCAAATAATGAAAGAATGTCATAGATTATAAAACTGTTCAAGAGATCATTATATAGTTAAATCATTTATATATCCTCTTTTTATTTAGACTCTACAAATATGGATGTTATAATGCAAACAGTTACTAAAAAAAAAAAAAAAATCAATGTCGGTATCATCTGAACTCTTTCCCCCTAATTTAATCCAGGCATTTGAACTACCCATTTCTGAGCTCATCGATGGTTCTTGAATGTCAGGTGCACCCTATTTAATCAATAACTAAGCCTTCATTAGACTCAATGAGCTGCTGATATGTACCTTTACATATTCAAAATCTGTCCCTCAGTATAGAATCTAACTGGACCTTTATCAAATGAAAAAGTCAACTCAGGCTTCCCTTTGGCAATTATGTTAACTCCCTCAGATTCTCATTAACTAAGCCGTATGATTACTGCACAAAGAATGCTCATAGGAAAAAAAAAGTGACCTCAGTGTATTATATTATATTCTTTAAGAAGATTTAGTAGTGGGCATTAGTTATAGAGACACAAGGAACATGACAGCTTATTGATTATACAAATATGTTCCCTGCATTTATTTAAAACAAACCAATTAGTGCAAAGTTGGTCTCTTTCTTAAAGGGCCAGATAGTTACAATTTTAGGCTTTGCTGGCTACATAGTCTGCCGCAACTATTTAACTCTGCTGTTGTAGTGGAAAAGCAGCCACAGGCAGTATGTAAAGGAACAGCTATGGCTGTGTCACAGTAAAAGCTTGTTTACAGAAACAAGTGGCAGGCTGTGAGTTATAGTTTGCTGACCCCTTAATTAGTGGAGCAAAATGTTTCCTATGTATAATACCCATATGCATATATGTATATATGTTTTTGTTTACAAAATGAAATTGAGTACCTCTTTTAGTAAACTGAACACCGTGAAATAAAGCTACAAGAGTGAATTTTGTATATATTTGAAGCCATCACATTTTTTATTTTTAATTAGCATGTCATGTTAGAAGACGTAAGAGAGAAATGCTCTATCCATGCCTCCTTTACTTAAGTAAACTCTTCTCTGAACATATGCGGTATAGTTTTTCCTAAAGGAAGTCAATTAAAAAATTAAGCTATTCATTAACTCAGCACACTTTAAGTAACTAAGTAAATAAATACTCTTCTCTTTGTTTGGCTGGGTTCTTGGACGTGAGATACTTCACGCTGTCCTGACAGAGCTCATTATCTCAGAGAAGACACCAGAGGTCAGGTTTTAAGAGACCTTCTTTCATGTGTTTGTTGGCAATCTGTATATCTTCTTTGGAGAAATGTCTATTTAGGTCTTCTGCCCATTTTTGGATTGGGTTGTTTGTTTTTTTGATATTGAGCTGCATGAGCTGCTTGTAAATTTTGGAGATTAATCCTTTGTCAGTTGCTTCATTTGCAAATATTTTCTCCCATTCTGAAGGTTGTCTTTTCGTCACTAATCATTAGAGAAATGCAAATCAAAACTACAATGAGGTATCACCTCACACGGGTCAGAATGGCCATCATCAAGAAATCTACAAACAATAAATGCTGGAGAGGGTGTGGAGAAAAGGGAACCCTCTTGCACTGTTGGTGGGAATGTAAATTGATACAGCCACTATGGAGAACAGTATGGAGGTTCCTTAAAAAACTAAAAATAGAGCTACCATATGATCCAGCAATCCCACTCCTGGGCATATACCCTGAGAAAACCATAATTCAAAAAGAGTCATGTATCATAATGTTCATTGCAGCACTATTTACAATAGCCAGGACATGGAAGCAACCTAAGTGTCCATCGACAGATGAATGGATAAAGATGTGGCACATATATACAATGAATATTACTCAGCCATATAAAGAAACGAAATGGAGTTATTTGTAGTGAGGTGGATGGACCTAGAGTCTGTCATACAGAGTGAAGTAAGTCAGAAAGAGAAAAACAAATACTGTATGCTAACACATATATATGGAACCTAAAAAAAAAGAAAAAAAAATGGTTCTGAAGAACCTAGGGGCAGGACAGGAATAAAGACGCAGACGTAGAGAATGGACTTGAGGACAGGGGGAGGGGGAAGGGTAAGCTGGGATGAAGTGAGAGCGTGGCATGGACTTATATATAAACTTCAGAAAATTTATTAAGAGAAAATAGAGGGACTTCCCTGGTGGTCCAGTGGTTAAGACTCTGCGCTTCCATTGCAGGGGGCACGGGTTCGATCCCTGGTCGGGGAACTAAGATCCCGCATGCCCCTCGGAGTGCCAAAAAATAAAAACAAATAAATAAAAAATATGCGAAAGTCATTAAAAAAAAAAGTGGTTCTGAAGAACCTAGGGGCAGGACAGGAATAAAGACGCAGACGTAGAGAATGGACTTGAGGACACGGGGAGGGGGAAGGGTAAGCTGGGACAAAGTGAGAGAGTGGCATGGGCGTATATACACTACCAAATGTAAAATAGATAACTAGTGGGAAGCAGCCGCATAGCACAGGGAGATCAGCTCCGTGCTTTGTGACCACCTAGAGGGGTGGGATAGGGAGAGTGGGAGGGAGACTCAAGAGGGAGGGGATATGTGGATATATGTATATATATAGCTGATTCACATTGTTACACAGCAGCAACTAACACAACAATGTAAAGCAATTATATTCCAATAAAGATGTTAAAAAAATTTTTTCATGAGATAAAAAGTTAAAGTAGACAATATATATAAAAATATGATGAATAATCATTAGAACTCTATTAAATATTGAAAACAATTACAATAACCTAAATATATATATATATATATATATATATATATATATATATATATAATGTTGAGAGACGAAAGCAAGTTGTAGAATATCTGTATAATATAATTCTATTCATTATTATTTTGAGCATTCCAACTCTAAAAATATGCAAATATATAAAACACAGAATGGAATGAAGCTCACTAAATATATGGTATTTATTGCCTTTGTGTGTGGAGGGAAATGAAATTGAAAATTGAATAGGAGATAATGGTACCACTCCTTCCTCTATGGGTAATGTTTGATGTCTTTTGTAATACACCGCCACCAAACCTGAGAGAGGTTGAGGAAGGGAAAAGGGAGAGGAAGAGGATGACAGGGAGAGGGAGACAAAGAGGCAAGGAGGGAGGAAGGAAGGTGGGGGGAGAGAGAGAGAGAGGTTTTGAAACCAAATCTGTGTGGTGGATCCTTGAGTGTTTCTTATTTCTCATACTACTCCATACTCTTCTGTGTTTTTAACATTTATCAAAACACATTTAAAAATCAACAAATCATTTGAGTACAACTCTAAATATGTTAGATCCATGTTTTATACATGATTGCAAGTCAAAGATAACTGGAATTTAAGTCAAGAGACTTGATTTTCAGTGCAGTCTCTACCACTTACAAGCTCGTGTGAGTCACTATCACTGAACCCTAGATCCTTCATCTACAAAATGTTAATAAGAATGTTTGCTATGCTTAGTTCACAAGAGTATATGTAAAAAGCATTTTATAAAAGAGAAAATGCTTTCCAAATATAAAGGATATTTTTTTCTAATGAGTACTAATTATTACAGCTTCCATGTATTTAATGCCTACCAAATGACAGGCATATTTAAAATATTGTTAATACTCAAAATGCTAAAAATGAAAATTAGCTATTTTTATCCCCATTTTTTTTTTTTAATTTTGTTTATTTATTTTTGGCTGCGTTGGGTCTTTGTTGCTGTGCACGGGCTTTCTCTAGTTGCGGTGAGTGGGCATCTCATTGTGGTGGCTTCTCTTGTTGCAGAGCACGGGCACTAGGCATGCAGGCTTCAGTAGTTGTGGTACGCAGGCTCAGTAGTTGTGGCTCACAGGCTCTAGAGCGCAGGCTCAGTAGTTGTGATGCACGGGCTTAGTTCCTCCGTGGCATGTGGGATCTTCCCAGACCAGGGCTTGAACTCGTGTCCCCAGCATTGGCAGGCAGATTCTTAACCACTGCACCATCAGGGAAGCCCTATCCCCATTTTGAAGAGGGGAAAATTGAGGCTCAATGAGAAACCATCCAAGGGGTGGTAAATGGCACTGGCAAGAAAAAGGCAGACCTTTTCTCTCTAACATAAATTATTACTTTCCTTTTGGTAAAAACATCTTTTGCAGCATATGGAATATTTGAGGGGGGCAGTGGGGGAAAATTACCCATTTAAAGGGCTTTTCTCGTTTCTAGAGCTTGTAAAATTTATTAGTGATTGTGTAATAAATCGTTTTTCTGGGTTAAATCCTTGACTCTCGTTTTCTAATAGAAAGTATCTATCATTCGAATAAAAAGATTACCAGATGCCTTCATCTGGGTCTCCTGAAAGGAACTCTCCTGACTATAGAACTGCGAGTTCTGGTACAGTAATTTTTATATTTCCATGTTCGTAATGATATGTGGCCTTGTGCTGGTAACTGAAGTGGCAGTCTGTCACCCTGCTGCTTCTGCCCACTGTCTGCCTGACAGTTAGGAGAGAAAAGAGCTATTGGCTGTGCCACTCTTGCTCCCAGGAGTCTACAGCTCTGCCACCTAATCTGAATGTTGTGCTTCAGTAACTCCCTAAGAGGGTTCTTCTGCCCACTCAGCTTATGTTCCCTAACCACATGGCAGCTGCTTGTGAAGCCAGGTCTCATCAGTTCTCTACACAGACCCTCTCAACAGACTTGCTCTGCAGCACGTATGGATTTAGTATTGGCAGCCTCCTACCTTACTGATGCTTAGGCCATCACAGCATTCAAAGATAAACATGAGTCACGATACCACTTACAGAGCTGTTCACAAAACCATCCGTGATCCATAGTAGCCTTCCTGAGTTTTTCTTGCCATCAGAAGACACCTCTGTAGACTCAGGATAGAGCAACCCTGTAATGAAGTGTTAGAGAAGGAAGACTGCCTATTTTGTGAAAGTGCAGCAAATCCTATGCTCAGAAGAACTTTGCTTTTTTGTTTTTTAACATCTTTATTGGAGTAAAGTTGCTTGACAATGGTGTGTTAGTTCCTGCTTTATAACAAAGTGAATCAGCTATACATATGCATATATCCCCATATCTCTTCCCTCTTGCGTCCCCCTCCCACCCTCCCTATCCTTTGAAAATTCCATTGTCCTTGTCATTTACTTCAGTGGCTCTCCAAATATTTGTCCGTAAAATTATTTCTGTCATTCTAAGCATAATTTGCTTTGGAACTCAGAGATCTTCATCTTATTAGTCTTGATTCTGTGATTAATAGCAAAAAAGTAACCAACTATAGTAATCCTAACACTATATTTTCTTTTGCATCTTTGGTTCAATTGAGGTTTCTAGCAGTTGTGCTTATGAACAAAGCTATAACTCCCTAACCCTATGAATAAGTCCATGTATTTTTTATTACTATTTTAAACATATTAATAGTTAAAATGTGTATGATGAGGGGTTTGGAATATGCATCCAATATTCACATTTGGCTTTGAATACCTTGTTTTTGAATTACGCTGACTTGAGATCATTTCAATATTTCAGAATGATTGACTCTATATACCAGTGGAAAAGACTAGCAACAGTGAGATGCTGATGTTTCATAAATTTGTTCTTGCATGTCTCTAAAATATATTTACATGCTTACTTTAAATAGTTTCCCTTTGCATTCTACTTTGAAATGGAATTTTTATAGTCTCCAAAAATGTATATGACTTGATCATCAGTTTATATATTCTAACTATATGTGGAATTTGAAATGAAGACCTATCTTTTTTACGGATATATAAAATAGCAAAATTCTTTATTTTCAGGCTCATTTTAATAATGTCCAATTCTAGGTAATTTTAAAGTGAGGTCAATGTTAATGCACTAAGTGTTTAATATAATTCCCAAGAATAGAAATAATGTGTGGGTAGTGCTATATTCTCAAAGTCTCAGGGGTGGAAGTTTGTAAAAAAAAAAAAAAAAAAAAAAAAATAGGGGAATAGGAAAGCAATTTAGAGCAGAGTAAACCTTCCTATTCTTTCTTCCTAAGTCAGTACATCATCAAAAGCAGACAGGGGACATCCACAGAGTCTCAGGCACTTCCATTACCATCTGTTACTCTGACCCTGACATTGTCAATTAGAGTCTGAACTAGGAACTAATAATAGAGCTCTGGGTTCCTTGGCAAGAAATTCTTCTTCATATGCTTCCCCCACTTGGATAGTCTGATGATTACAACTTATGAACAGATGATTAGTTTCAGTTCAGTTACACAAAGTCCCTTCATCTCAGTCAGCGAAGAGGCCTGGGTCCACAGTTCATCACTCATCGCCTAGACTCTCATCCTCATCCTCACATCTGACTTAAACCTCTACCAATCCGTGATCCACCAAGCTACTTCATTCTTTATATGGGAATTCCCTATATCCTTGCTACTCAAATTGTTGGCATTACCTGGTAACTTGTAGTAGAGCAGAATCCTAGGCCAAAGCTCAGAATTTGCATTTAAACAAGATCTCTGGGTAATTTGCATGTACATTTAAGTTTGAGAAATACTGCTCCTGGTATTTCCTTACATTTTTATCTAAGTGCAACATGGCTTTCTCCCTAAGCCACTACTTCTTATGTAGTGGCTTCTCAAAAGGTAGTGCTCTCGATTTTACATTTGGTACTGTATATATGTCCATGCCACTGTCTCACTTTGTCCCAGCTTACCCTTCCCAGAAGCAGCGGCATAGCACAGGGAGATCAGCTCCGTGCTTTGTGACCACCTAGAGGGGTGGGATAGGGAGGGAGACGCAAGAGGGAAGAGATATGGGGATATAGGTATATGTATAGCTGATTCACTTTATTATAAAGCAGAAACTATAGGGAGGGGGGAGGGAGTGAGATGCAAGAGGGAAAAGATATGGGGACATATGTATATGTATAACTGAAAAAGAAAACAAAATTCTTCAAAAAAATAAAAAAATAAAGCAGAAACTAACACACCATTGTAAAGCAATTATACTCCTATAAAGATGTTAAAAAAAAAAAACCTAAAAATTAAAGAGCATAAAGATAAAAATTATCCAGAATTCTTCCACCCAAAGATAACCATTAATGAACATTTTGATATATTTTCTTACATTTGTGTTTCTTCATTTTTTAAAATAAATTTATTTATTTTATTTATTTTTTAAAAAAAATAGGTAGTGCTCTCTGTCCTGTATTTGTCATACAATTCTGAAGGTTGGAAGAGTTCCCTCTTTGTTTCTCATATTGTTTCGAAATTGTTCTCTCTCTCCTCCCTAAGAAAACATATCTATACTGAAGCTTTTGCTCTTTGGTTTCACCATTCTCCTTTACTCCTTGTCGCAAACCTCTGTAGATCTGTGTCACTCCCCTCATCCCTTGAAGATATTCAGACCTGGTTAACTCATTCTCCCTTGCATACTATTCCTGATATAATGCATGGTGGTTTAAAGATAGAGAATCCTTCCAATACATGGGCTCCAGTTTCTTGATCCCCTCGCTTATAATTATCTTGGCCTCCACTCCACATAAACCACCAATATTCTGGTCATGCCAGACATTATCATAGCCAATATGTACCTCTCCTCCATAATCTTAGTTTCATAAATTCCACTCTGTCAGCCTCACCTTCTCTCTTTCCAATTCTTTCCCTCTAGTACCTTCACTGCAACAATTCTTTGCTCCCATCGGCACTCATAATTTATTGATCTGCCCTGTTTTCACTCTCTTTCACCCACTTCCCTCCTTGCCTGGTTACCATAGTCATCTGAAAAACTTGAAACCTGTTTAAATCAAATTCTCTAACTATCCAATTCTTACAGTTTATCACTTGAATATGTCATATAGTTTTATGTTCATGTTACCAGAAATCTTAAGTGTGCCTTTTGTACTGTAGTATATTTCAGGTGGGGTTTTTTTTCTAGTTAAATAAGACTTCCCCTCTTTCTGATAATTATTTCATACTCTCTCCTCTTTTCTCAAGCCTCAACACTTCTTCCCCACTACAAAGCCCTTTCACTATCCATTGATTATCTTTTTTCTTATTTCATTGAGAAAACAGAAGCAATCCAAAGAGAAAACAACAAATCTGTTTGTGTAGCCACATAAACTTCCTACCCACCCCTTTCAGTTGATAACCTGTCTGAAATCCTTTGTAAGGCCAACCTTCAGTGTATGCAGTGGATCCCATGTCTTCATGCCTTTTCAAGGACTTTGCTACTTTGTCCCTCTTTCTCTTGGATAACCACATTCACCAGCTCATTCTAATCTTTCTTTTAAGATCCTGTGACAGTGGGATCCTAAGTTTTTTTTTTTTAATTGAAATATAGTTGATTTACAGTATTGTGTTAGTTTCAGGTATACAGCAAAGTGACTCAGTTATGTATGTGTGTGTGTATATATATATATATTTCAGATTATTTTCCATTACAGGTTATTACAAGATATTGAATATAGTTCCCTGTGCTATACAGTAAATCCTTGTTGCTCAGGATCTTAAGTTTATCTCTAGCTATTGTCATTGTTCATTTCACTTCTGGAGAAAAATTCTTTGAAATAATTGTCTTCACTTTGTAATTCACTATTTTCCTCTCATTCTTGTTTCAACCCACTTGTATTAGTCTAAGTTATCCAGAGAAGCAAAACTAATAGGAGATATATACATATTACTCTAAGGAATTGGCTCATGCAATTCTGAAGGTTGAGAAGTCCCAACATCTGCAGTTGGCAAACTGGAGACCCAGCAGAACCAATGGTATAAGTTCCAGTATGAGTGCAGGAGAAGATCAATGTCCCAGCTCAAAAACAGTCAGCCAGTCAAGGGGCTTAATCCCTTGACTTCTTGTCTTTTTGTTATACATCCACTCTGTTAGTGAACTCATCCAGCTTTAAGTAAAATCTCTATACCAATGACTACATATTGTTTTTACTACAGCCCTGGCTTCTTCCCTGAACTCCAGCGCTGTAGTTGACATCACCTGGCTATATAATAGGCATTCCAATTTTAACCTAACACCAGACTTTTGATTTACCATTGACTGAGCCTAATCCATGTTATTTGCCATCTGAATAAATGACACCTCCATTCTACCAGGTGTTTTAGGGGGAAAAAGCTTGAAATATTTTTTTTTACTCCTCTATCCCTCATATTTCACATCAAATCCAGGAGTAAATTCTGTTGACACTAACTTTGAAATATATCCAGTTTTGACCACTTATTCTCTTCACTGAACAAAGCCACTATCATCTCTTCTTTTGCCTTCAAGTAAGAGCCTTCTGATTAAACTACTTGCTTCTGTCTTTTTTTTTTTTTTAATAATTTTAGCAATTTCATGTATCTTTATTTATTTTATTTATTTTTGGCTGTGTTGGGTCTTCGTTTCTGTGCGAGGGCTTTCTCTAGTTGCGGCAAGTGGGGGCCACTCTTCATCACGGTGCGCGGGCCTCTCACTATCGCGGCCTCTCTTGCTGCAGAGCACAGGCTCCAGACGCGCAGGCTCAGTAATTGTGGCTCACGGGCCCAGCTGCTCCGCGGCATGTGGGATCTTCCCAGACCAGGGCTCGAGCCCGTGTCCCCTGCATTGGCAGGCAGATTCTCAACCACTGCGCCACCAGGGAAGCCCCGCTTCTGTCTTTTTAAAACAGCTTTATTGAAATGTATTTTACATATCATAAAATTCATAAAAGTTCAAGTTTACAATTCAGTGATTCTAGTAACTTTTCTGAGTAGTGCAGCCACCACAATACATCAGTTTTAAAACATTTTTGTCCCCTTAATAAGATCCATCATGTCCATTCCCCATTCCCAACCCCAGCTGTAGCAACCACTAGTCTATTTTCTGTCTGTGGCATTTCACATAAATAGAATAATATAATACGTAGTCTCTTGTGTCTGGCTTCTTTCACTTAGCGTAATATTTTTGAGGGTCATCCCTGACATAGCATATTTCAGTAGTTTGTTCCTTTCTATTGCTGTAGAGTATTTCATTGTACAGATATACATTCTGTCTATCCCTTTATAAGCTGATGAATACTTAGGTTCTCTCTAGTTTGGGGCTATTGTGAATAATTCTGTTATGAACTTTGACATGTAGGTCTTTGTGTGTATATGTTTTTATTTCTCCTAGATTGATATCCAGGAGTAGAATTTCTGGATCATATGGTAGTTGCATGTTTAACTTTTGATAGCAAAATTGTTCTCCAAAGTGGCTGCACCTTTTCACGTTTCCACCAGCAATGTATGAGGGTTATTGATGCCCCACATCCTTTCTTATCCATACTCACCATTCTAGTGCATGCAGAATGGTATCTTATTGCAGTTTTAATTTGCATTTCCCTAATGACTAATGATGTTTAGCATGTTTTCATGTGCTTATTAGCCCTTCATATATCTTCTTTGATAAAATGTTTGTTCCTATCTTTTGCCCATTTTTTTGATTGAGTTGTCTTCTTATTATTGAGGTGTCAAGGTTTTTGTTTTTTAATATAAATTCTGGACACACATCTCATATTGGATATGTGTTTGCCAATATTTTCTCCCAATTTATTCTTTATCTTTTCATTTCTTAATGGTGTCTTTTGAGATGCAAAAGTTTTGAATTTTGATGAGGTCCAGCTTATCAATTTTTTTCTTTCATGGGCCATAATTTAGTGTTATATCTAAGAAATCTTTGCTTAGTTCAAGGTCCCAAAGATCTTCTCCTGTGTTTCCTTCTAAAGGTTTTCTTTATTTAGCTCTTACATTTAAGTCTATGATCCAGTATGAATTATTTTTTGTGTATAGTGTCACATTCCCTGCTCCATCTTTATTCACCCACATGCTGTGATCAACACCAGGAAAAATGGTCATTTAAAATTTCAAATCATATCATATGACTCCTCCTGTTAAGGTCCTCTAATGGCTTCCCATTTCATTCCAAGTGATATTCAAAGTCCTATAATGTGCTGAATCTCCTACCTTTTGATATCATCTCCTACCTCTTTTCAATATGCATCTTTCACTCCAGGATTACAGGCTTCCTTGCGATTTCTCAGAGTCTAATATTTCTACTTCACAGTTTCTGCACATGCTGCTTTATCTGGCAGGAACGTTCTGCCACCTTCTCGTAGACATCTTCCCTGACTACTCTCGGTAAACTAGTGCTCCATGTCATACTCTATCCCCTTATCCTTTCATATTTTCTTCATGGCCCTTAGCATCTCCCAACACAATATACGTATATTTATTAATGTGTGTGTGTGTGTTTATACATTGTCAGCTTCCCCCATTACAATGAAAGCTCTGTAAGGTCAAAGGCATTTTTCTTTTGTTCACTATTTTATCTTTATTAGCTAGAAGAGTGTCTGACACATAGTAAAAATGGTTCCGAATTAAAAATATAAATGACTCATGGTCCCTATCTTTGCTTCCAAGAAGACGTCTAGGAGTGGTATGTGAGTCCAAATATGCTTATACTGTTGAAGAAAAATGAAAGTGGAGTGATATGGAGTTTGCTTTGTTTCTACAGAAATACATATCATTAGGCAATGTTAAATGTTATAAATGATTATCTGAATGGTTTTACAAAATGAAAATCCCCTATTAAATTACCTGAGAATCATATTGATTATTATTTTGAATTATTTAATAGTATATTTCAAGTTCTTGCATAGGTATTAGCAAAAGATTTTTCAAAATAATTTATATAGAAACGTTCAATATAAATAGAAGGATATGTGCATATTATTTCTTAGATGATATAATCCTTTTCTGACTACCATATCTGGAAATAATCTTTCTCTTTCTCTTCCCATTTACAGTAATATATTTGTGCCTACTTTTATGAGAGTTATCATTTGGGTATCAATCTCTGCTTGTTGTATTAAAGCCATCTCTTCCACTTCGCTTTAAATCTCTATGAATGGATTATAAACTACTAGTGAGCAGGATCCATACCTTATCTGCCTTTGCATTTTCTGGAAGTGCTTTGCATAAAGTTCACACATACATTTTTGTTCAATAAATAGTAAAAAAAAAAAAAAAAAACAAAAAAACAAACAAACTTTAGCTAATATGCCAAAATTTGAAAGTCATGTTGCCAAGTGAGATTGATTGAACAATGCAGAGTAATAACGCTGACTTTATTTTTATTCACTCATGGAACATATGAGCTCTTTCTGTATTGTTTGAACTACGCATCTAACAATATGCCATTGCCTTCTGGGTCCTGATACTGAGAAATTCTGGCAGTATATTGCATAGATATTTACACGACCACATCCAAAACAAACAGTTTTAAGGAAACCATTTGACAGAAACCATTTTGAATGATACTCTATTTCATCTACATGTAATTATCATTGTTGCTTCATGCATGTATATGAACTGAAACAGTAATGCTATATGTGTGTATATATGTTTATGTGTTTATGTGTCTGATCACATAAAATGTTAACTTTTACTCAGATGAAATCTATGTTTTACAACTATGAGGGGAATGGTGGAGGAAGACTTGCTCTTAGTGCCTAACTAATAAGTTGTGACGCTAGAATTTTAATACGTAGAATCTGAGTCCAGATTGCATGCCCCTAAGCACAGAAATGTACTGCCTTCTCTGTGAAAAGTATTCTTTACATAATCTCTGTGTCTCAGTTTAATTATCTATGTAATAGGTATGCTAATTTAATCTACCTCATAGAGGTGTGAGGAATTAATAATATTGGGTTGGCTAATGTATATGTATATATCAGTCCAGTGTCTAACATATAGAGATTGATATTAGCATTTTTATATTTGAAAGTATATTACTTTTGTAATGAAAAGTGCAGGAAAAATAAAATTAACAGAAGAAAACAAAGCTGTTGTGATCATAAGCCTAAATAAATAAAGGACATCAGTGGAAATAGAATATTTAAAACTTACTTGATCCAATGCCCAGGTGATGCCCAAATTAGAGGTGGAAACAAAGGTAGAAAAGATCTGGGGCTGGTGATGCTGGATTATGAAACACGACTGTAATTTTAACATTATGTTGTGTCAGGTATAACCCAGTTTTAAACCATCCAAACTTTACCAAAGGAAGGATATGATCAAAAGAGGGAAATGTGTCTAATGTTTTGTCCTAGATACAGGAGGTTTAAATGGAGATTGTTCTTTTGATCAAACTCCTTAAAATATTGCCTATGCAGAGAGAGAACTGCTGAATGTGTTTAATTGTTACCATTACTGAGGATTCATATTTGTAGTCTGTAGCCCGTCAGAAGTTAGAGGCAGAAAAGAATCAAATGCCACCATCCTATATTTCTTCTCCTTAAACACTGTAAGAGAATTTATTTTAGGGTATTTTCAATAGCTGAGAAATGGGAGGAGAGCATGAGGAATATAAAAAATTTTTTTTAATTTTTATTTTATATTGGAGTATAGTTTATTAACAATATTGTGTTAGTTTCAGGTGTACAGCAAAGTGATTCAGTTATACATATACATGTATCTATTCTTTTTCAAATTCTTTCCCCATTTATGTTATTACAGAATATTGTGCAGAGTTCCCTGTGCTACACAGTAGGTCCTTGTTGGTTATATATTTTATTTTAAATATTTATTTATTTAGGCTGCACCAGGTCTTAGTTGCAGCATGTGGGATCTTTAGTTGCAGCATGCAGACTTCTTAGTTTCGGCATGCGGACTCTTAGTTGCAGCATGCATGTGGGATCCAGCTCCCCGACCAGGGATGGAACCTGGGACCCCTGCATTTGGAGTGTGGAGTCCCACCCACTGGACCACCAGGGAAGTCCCTGGTTATATATTTTAAATATAGCAGTGTGTACATGTCAGTCCCAAACTCCCAATCTATCCCTCCCCACAACCTTCCTCCCTGGTAACCATAAGTTTGTTCTCTAAGTCTGTGAGTCTGTTTCTGTTTTGTAAATAAGTTCATTTGTGTCATATTTTAGATTCCACATATAAGTGATGTCATATGGTATTTGTCTTTCTCTTTCTTACTTCATTTAATATGATAATCTGTAGGTCCATCCATGTTGCTGCAAATGGCATTATTCATTCTTTTTAATGGCTGAGTAATATTTCATTGTATATATGTACCTCATCTTCCTTATCCATTCATCTGTCGATGGACATTTAGGTTGCTTCCATGTCTTGATTACTGTAAACAGTGCTGCAATGAACATTAGAGTGCACGTATCCTTTCGAATTACGGTTTTCTCCAGGTATATGCCCAGGAGTGGGATTGCTGGATCATATGGTAGCTCTATTTTTAGTTTTTTAAGGAACCTCCATACTGTTCTCTATAGTGGTTGTACCAATTTACATTCCCACCAACAGTGTAGGAGGGTTCCCTTTTCTCTACACCCTCTCCAGTATTGTTTGTAGAGTTTTTGATGATGGCCATTCTGACTGGTGTGAGGTGATATCTCACTGTAGCTTGATTTCCAATTCTCTAATAATTAACCATGTTGAGCATCTTTTCATGTACCTCTTGGCCATCTGTATGTCTTCTTTGGAGAAATGTCTATTTGGGTCTTCCCATTTTTTGATTGGGTTGTTTGTTTTTTTGATATTGAGCTGCATGAGCTGTTTGTAAATTTTGGAGACTAATCCATTGTCAGTTGCATCGTTTGCAAATATTTTCTCCCATTCTGTGGGTTGTCTTTTAGTTTGTTTATGGTTTCCTTTGCTGTGCAAAAGTTTTTGAGTTTAATTAGGTCCCATTTGTTTGCTTTTATTTCCATTACTCTAGGAGACAGCTCAGAAAAGGTATTGCTGCGATTTATGTCAGAGTATTCTGCCTATGTTTTCCTCTAAGAGGTTTATAGTATCCGGTCTTACATTTAGGTCTTTAATCCACTTTGAGTTTATTTTTGTGTATGGTGTTAAAGAATGTTCTAATTTCATTTTTTTACATGTAGCTGTCCAGTTTTCCCAGCACCATTTATTGAGGAGACTGTCTTTTCTCCATTGTATATTCTTGCCTCCTTTATCATAGATTAAGTGACATAAGTGCATGGATTAAGACCATAAGTACATGGGTTTATCTCTGGACTTTCTATCCTGTTCCATTGATCTATGTTTCTGTTTTGGTGCCAGTACTATACTGTCTTGATTACTATAACTTTGTAGTATAACTTTGTCTGAAGTCAGGGAGCCTGATTCCTCCAGCTTCATTTTTCTTTCTCAAGATTGCTTTGGCTATTTGGGGTCTTCTGTGTCTCCATACAAATTTTAAGATTTTTTTGTTCTAGTTCTGTGAAAAATTGCCATTGTTAATTTGACAGGGATTGCATTTAATCTGTAGATTGCCTTAGGTAGTAAAGTTGCAGGATACAAAATTAATACACAGAAATCTGTTGCATTTCTATACACTAAAAACGAAAGATCAGAAAGAGAAATTAGAGAAACAATCTCATTTACCATCGAATCAAAAAGAATAAAATACCTAGGAATAAACCTCCCTAAGGAGACAAAAGACCTGTACTTTGAAAACTATAAGATGCTGATGAAAGAAATCGAGGATGACACAAACAGATGGAAAGATATACCATGTTCTTAGACTGGAAGAATAAAATTTTTAATTTTATCTTTCTTTGAATGACATGGGGCATGTTCTCATGTTGAACCATATAAAAGAGAATGTTAAGAACTTAGGAGTTTCTTAGGAAGTTGTAGGAGGTCTCTTGGGAAGTCTGAGGTGCTTTTTTAAGAACGTGCCATGCTTGTTCCACTGTGGTGGTGTGTACAATTCTTATTTAGGCTGCTTGTATTAAAACCCATGCCCGTTAGTGTTTGAATTTTAGAAAAGTTACTCTCAAATCCCTATGGCTAATGAAGACAGAGGGGTCAAATATCATTTGTCTTTGTTTATCTAGGTAATGTAACTACATTTTGCAAGCTCTTATAGGAGGATTAGCAGAGAATCCTTAAGACACTGAGGAGTAGAATCACAGTTGTCCTTTGACAGTAGCCAGTTCTGATGAACAAATATGTAAGTCATATGCTATTATAATAAGGGACATGTCAAACACCCACTTCATCAGATAGCACTCAAAATTTTAGAGAGTTAAAACTATTCTTAGGGGTCAAGTGACATGATCTCAAGTTCGTCAAAGAAAAAATGATGATTTCAGTGTTGCAAAACCTTTATTTACTTAGTGAATTATCAAGTCAAGGCTGTGATACTGAGAAGAAATAGAAGTCCTCAGATCTCGAGAGAACCAGGCCTCTGACACCTCAGTCTCTAGAACTCACTGGTGAGAGGTATGTGAGAAGTGAAACAGGCTCCTGAAGTAGTCCTCAGATTCTACTTTTGACTTAGCATTTCCTTGTCTTGCTAAACCTCTTTTTAATTGCTAATTTTGGATTTGGGGCCTTAGGGGCCATACTAGATTGAGACAGAGAAAGAAAAAAAAATTATAACTTTGGTCAAAATATAGCTATCTGATAGTGACACTCCATACTTTATTTACAAATTGTATTTCCTGTCTCATGACAGAGAAAACCAGACATATGTGTGTGTGGATCTTTTTTCAGGCATGCATTAATAATATAACACTTACCTATGTGCCTACATGTAGTAAACTAAACGGATTTTGTTGACTCTAATGTCAGTGTTTATAATAAAACCTGCTCAGCAACAAGGATGTTGAGGCTCTCTCTCAGTGATACCAACCTACATGCATTGAGAGAGACTGAGGGAGAGAAAGAGAGAGAGAGAGAGAGGGAAAGAACTACGTGAGACTTTCAAAGTGTTGGGTTGTGTGGCTTCACAGACATGGTAGAAAGCTTGGGACCATGGCAGACCACAGACTGTGCCCTTGATGGTTGCAACCTGGCTTCTGGGTTAATTAGCTATCTTATTTGGTGTTAAAAGAGCAGATGAAACACACACACAAAAAACCCACCAAACCATCTAAAAAATGCTTAGTCCACCTGATATGCATCAAGGCTAAAAAGGAAACAGCTTTCCATTTGGTATCTGAAAGTTACTACTCTGGTACATCAAGGACTAAGGAACATTAATTGAATGATGAGTAAGAAGGAGAAGAGAGAGAGAATAATACACTAGAGAGGAAAGTCAGTTAGCCTTCATCCCTAGGATGTAACCCATTTATAGTGTCCTTTCAACTAGTCAGTTCATGCAAGAAAGTCCTAGTGAATGGGGAAAGCTGGTGGACACAGATATCCCACTCTTGGGGAGAAGTCACCAGCAAGGAGAGAAAGATGTATTTGGTCAACAAGACTCAAATGAACACATAGTGATTGCAGTAGACGTGATCGAGTATTTGTCTGACATCCAACTCATACTACTAATGTTCATAGGTTACGACTAGCAGAATGTGTAATTATTTTGAGTATGGGAGGTAAAATTCCAGGGAACAAATTCCCAGAACTGAATCCTTGCATCCCAGCTGTGAGATTGCTGCCTCTACCTTCAAAGAATGATCATTGGGTGATTCAGTGCCACCATGTACAGCCTCATGGGTTGTGCAGTAACCTATGGTGTCAGGTCTGAAGGAAGAGGAACATTCACATAATACGTGTCATCGATGTGAATATTTTTTGCAAGAATACCCTGACAGGTAGAAGCAATGTGTCTTGTTCTAAAACAATCAGTTTATTGTAACAAATTTCCAGTAGATGCAACAGTGTCTTGAGATTGGTTCACTTTTCTAATTTGCATAAAGGCACTAGCATAACACCTGTTTCTCCTTTAAAAAAGACTGCAAAGGGCTTCCCTGGTGGCACAGTGGTTAAGAATCTGCCTGCTGATGCAGGGGGACAAGGGTTTGAGCACTGGTCCGGGAAGATCCCACATGCCGCGGAGCAACTAAGCCCGTGCGCCACAACTACTGAGCCCACGTGCCACAACTACTGAAGCCTGTGTGCCTAGAGCCTGTGCTCCGCAGCAAGAGAAGCCACTGCAATGAGAAGCCCGCGCACCGCGACGAAGAGTAGCCCCTGCTCGCCGCAACTAGAGAAAGCCCACGTGCAGCAACAAAGACCCAACACAGCCAAAAAAAAAAACAATAAGACTGCAAAGAATATTCTAAGTGTGTGAATAGCATGACCCTGAGGGAGGAAAAATAATTATGTTTGAGTTTTATTTTTGTGAGAGATTTTATCTCTGTGACACACATTATCTCTTGTTGTTAAATTAGTTTTCTATCCTGTCTTGATATTGGCAATGTGTCTGGGACCAAGGTGGTAAATTATGTGGAAACTGAAATGTATTCATGAAGTCTAAAAATTCAGTACAGATCAAAAACATACGGCAGATCTAAGCCCAGCTTTAAAGTCCCAGAATTTTTTTTTTGAAATGTGGACTGCTTGGCTCTCAGGGGCTGCTGCTTTCTGTGTGTCAGATATCCACAACAAAGTTAAAATCTACTTTTCCTTTTTAATAGAGGCTATATGAACTAGTGGTTAAGAGCATGGACTCTGAAGCCAGATAGTCTGGATTCAAATCTCATTTTCCTTTCTTACCAGCTCTATGCCTTTGGGCAAATCATTGAAACTTTCTATGCCTCGGTTTCTTCAAATGTAAAATGGAATTGAGAATATTAGTACACGTCTCATAGGGCTACTGTAAAGACTAAATGAATTAACATATGAAAAGCATTTGAACTAAACCGACCTACTAGCACAATATAATTCTTCGCTGCTGTCACTACTACTACTACTACTGCTACTATTAAATAATACTAGCAAAGTTGTGGTTATATTTTTGTCTATGTTCTTTATCTCTAGTAGGAAATAAATATGGGAACTTTGTGCTAGAGGGAAAATACTTGTGCCTATGTGGGCATTTTGGCATTCTGCAAATTAATATGTTACTAGCATGCTTATTAATTTTTTATTTATATTTTGTCAAAATATCTTTACAGTATAATAGGTAGTTGCCTATCTTTGCTAACCTTTTGAGCACAGCTTTGGATCTATGTCCATGAAAACTTTCTACATACACAGAAAAGTATTTCTTACCCTGTCTGGCACAATTATGACAGTGTTCACTATGAGTGTCTGTATGTAAGGCTGATAGAGACATAGATTTAATACATAGTGTCCATCTCTTCCCTCTCTTTTAAATTTTTTTTAAAAAATGATTATGTATGGAATAAAAACTAATATTTAAATCTAAAAAATAGAATCTTAGTCTTTGATATGAAATTTTTAATGTCTAAGTCTGGTCATATCCAAGACTAAGATTCTTTTTTTTAGATTTAAATATTAGTTTTTATTCCATACATGTTTTATAAAGAAAGAAACAAGAGATGAGCACTATATATATATTCTTAATTTGTAACATGAGTCACACATTGAACAAGAAACTTTTTTACGGGAGCAGTTTCACTTACTAATTCAATAACGTGGGTTGTAGTAGAATGTTCTGGGCAGGGGGAAGAAATTTTCTAAAAATCTCCATTTCTTGGTCATTTTCCCTTATTCTAGCTTTTTTTTATAAATCAGGCAAGTGATTTGAAGTGATACTAAATAGATGAGAATTTAGATTGTAATATAAAATAGCACCACAATAATTTATTGACGACCAAATTTTATCTAAGACTGCAGACTTCGGGGGATTGCAAACTGATGGTTCTCATGGTTGGTGGCATTGACTTTAATTGCATGCTGCAGTTTTTTATTTGAAATTTTTTAAAAATATTTATTTATTTATTTTTGGCTGTGTCGGGTCTTCGTTGCTGCACGCGGGCTTTCTCTAGTTGCGGCGAGCGGGGGCTACTCTTCGTTGCGGTGCGTGGGCTTCTCATTGCGGTGGCTTCTCTTGTTGCGGAGCACAGGCTCTAGGCACGCGGGCTTCAGTAGTTGTGGCTTGCAGGCTCTAGAGCGCAGGCTCAGTAGTTGTGGCGCACGGGCTTAGTTGCTCTGCAGCATGTGCGATCTTCCCGGACTAGGGCTCGAACCCGTGTCCCCTGCAATAGCAGGCGGATTCTTAACCATTGTGCCACCAGGGAAGTCCCTGCAGTTTTTTATTTGAATGGCAAAAATATGTGATATGGATAAGTCACCCAACAAAGAATGCTTTTAATTCCTATTTGAAGATATTTCTTTACCTTATAGCATGATAAAAGGTGATCCACCTGGAAACCTGAGCTATGCAACACTCTATTTCTTATTTAAACCCTTGTTATGTTAGCACCACATGCAAATAGACAATAAAGTTATCTGCCTGCCTGCCTGGCTGGTTCTTAAACTGCTGTGGTCCTGATTCAGCTGCTAAATTACTTATTGCTTTGAATAAATCATTTTAATCCCTTAACCCTTCTTTTCCTGGGATGTAAAATTAAACTATGGATTCAAGCTCATTATGGTTTTGTTTATATTCTTCTAATAGGGCTCAAGTTGGAGGCTTTTACTTTTAAAATGATTTCAACTTATCTCTCCAATTTCTCAATAGTTTTTCTATTAATTTGCAATTTATGTTTTTAGAAGAACATAAAATATTAAAACGATTGAAAAAAATGTTCTTGCTTACCAACAAGTACTAATGTAATATTTATGACACTTTCCAATAGAAATCAATTACATGAGATCTCAAAGGCATAAAAAGTAGTCTTTAATTGTTGAAATGACCTTTATTGTGCATTATAGACCTGACCCAAAGTATTCCACAAATATTCTGGTGCTCCAAATTTTAATATGAGTGGTTTTAGCATCTCCACAACTGTATTATTGCACATACTAAAGTTCCCCATATCATATGAAGACATTTATGCCATCGGATAAAACTACAACTTGAAACAGAAGATTGAGTTCCTTTTTTCAGGTCCTTTTATGCTGCCACAGTAAGAATGCTTAATTCTGTCACTAAAATCTCAAACTATTTCCATGAAACAAGTTTAGTACCTTTTTGTTAATATGCCAGGTAATAACTATTTTCTTTGTAACATAGCAATTTCATTTTATTTCAGAACATTTTTAATAAAGTTAAACACCATGAAAAAGATATACAGTCCTTTAGAATAAATACACTGATAGCAAAGGTATTTCAGTCATTCAGAGGGAAATAAAATTAAGAGTATCTCTGATAAAAGTTGGCATCTCTAGTCCATCTGTCAACTGAGCCGTGCAAATTCATGCTCCATATCTTTCTGAAACTTGTCATCATCAACACATATCGATTATAGATGTTATTAAAGAAAATTGTGTACTTTACAATCCAAGTTGTTAATTGAGGACAATTTGAACTTTGAAAGAGGAAACTCATTAGATGTTGGGAGAAGAAACTAGGAAGAGGTGAGTTAAAGGATGAAGGAAGTAAGGGAATGAATATGTTATACACATGACAACTGGCAGTAATTCAAAGAAGATGTTGGTTGGTTGGTTGGTTGCTCGGTTGGCTTGAATGATTATAATCTTTTGAGTATATTTATAAACTTAATAGAGAGAAATTAATAAAGACAAAAACTCGACTCATAAAAGAGAGCCAGCTTACCTGATGGCTCCTGAGAAAGCACATATTAGTGAAGTCAAGAGTAAATGAAGGATATATATAATTGGCATCACACAGTAATTCCCTTTTTTCTGAAAAAAAAAAAAAAAAAAAGAGGGGGCATATTAAAGTAAAGATAAGCTTTAAGAGAGTAGGGAGGAAAATTGAAGGAGTTTGCATCTTTTGACCTCCATCTTCCCATTGAAGTAGAAGGCACATTCATTTACTAACTGGGATCTAGTGGTGGATGAAGGCATAGATGGAGACTTTGGAAGCTCAAAAATAAAAAAAAACCAATAGATTTGATTTAGGATTTGAAATATCATATGTGTTTATATAGCCAGGCATTATGTCCTTTCAAACTGCCTTCAGTCTGGGCTTCTAATACTCAGTCCATGGACATGGATTTGACCGTTTAGACTGAATTGATTTACATTTATGTAGACATAGCTTCAGTTCTCCAAATGTTGTGTTTCTTTAATGTTGCCTATTTCCTCCCTAAATTTCAAGCATCTTTCTAATTCACATGTAGATTTGCATTAAATATTGTCTCTTTATTGGAATAATATCTGTAATTCTGTAATTGCACTGCCCAGTATAATAGCTACTATCTCCATGTGGCTATTTAATTATTTCCTCATGTTCACTGGTCATATTGTAAATGCTCAGTAGCCACATGTGGCCAGTTGCTGACATGTTTAATAGTGTAGATATATTTCCATCCTTGCAGAAAGTTCTACTGGATAATGGTGGTCTAGAATCATGCCATTCCTACTTGGGTAATTTTTACTTAAATAAAGATGATCTGTTAAAAATATGTTTATTGGTGATTTTAAATTGAGTGCATTTCTGACAAAGTGGTTTCCTGTCCCCATGCTGTTCCCAAGTTCATAGGTGAAAGAGGTATATGCCCCAAACTAATTAGAAGGTTCAGCCGCAGGAGTCTTAATATTTATAAAACTGTAGTCTTTGACTTGTACTGGCAATTCAACCCCAATCCCAACTTCGTGTTGGAGGAATTTAGGTAATTAATCATCAGCCTTCCTTTCTGACTCATTCTTGATCTTGTACCCCAGCTAGAATAAATGAGCTTCTAAATTTTTCTCAAGGCTTCAGCCATACTTTTAAACTCCATACTGGTTAACAAACACAGGAAGTTTTGTTTTTCTGTTTTCTTACCCAGGAAGGGTCATGATATTGCAGGAAAAGAGTAGTCCTTAACTAAGGACTTGGGTTTGTTGCCAATGCCGTCACCAACAAGTTATTTGATTCTTCTGATATTCCATTTACATGTTTATTGAATTCATTTAAAAATTGCATCTTTCAGTCTAAAATGATAAAATCCATTTAAAGTAATGCTACAAAATGATCACCATCATCATTGTAATTCTAAATACATATGATGTTACCTATGTGTATACTTTGTACAGAGAGGTTTCTACAAACGTGTTAACATTTGTTCTCACAACACCCCCTCAAAACAGGTACTCGCTCAATATGTTTTAGTTTTTTTTAATAATAGAGTCTGTCTCAGTGATTAAGAGGACTGTGTTAGTGTATATTAAGATAGATGCCATAACTGATAAGACCCAAAACTCAATAAATGCTTCTTTCTAATACAATAATTAAACATGAATATTCAAGGATGACTTTCAACCTGGTGATGGATAAGGCCAGATTTCTGCCATCTTATTGCTCTACCATAGGCTAGGGCCTTGGAGATATTTGCTTACAGCCAGAAAAAAAAAAAAAAAAAGAAATGATGGAGAAGGTACTTTGACTACTTACACACTTTGACCTAGAAGAGGCACAAATCACTTCCACTCACTTGCCACTAATGAGAGCTAGTCTTATGGACTCAGCTAGATACAAAGGATGCTGGGAGCCTCTGGCCCGGCAGTCATCTCTCAGCAATCAACCCTTCACTATGAAAGAGGAGTGTAAATCTAATATCTCCTTACTGTGTGACCATAACTTTAACGTACATAAACTTTCTTTTCCTGCTTTCTGTAATGGATTAAATAACCCTATCTCATAAGTATTAAGTGAATGTAAACTGTTAAGTTCAGGGCTCAAATATAATAAGCACTCAGTAACAGTAGCTCGTTAATTCATTGCCATCCTCCTTAATAAGCTATAAAATATTCTGGTCCCTGCAAGACTGGGGCTTATTTGATTCTGACAATTTCTTTAACAATCAACCTACTTAGGGGGACTCTGTCATGGCTGCCGGCTTTTCATGATGCTGAACCCCTGCCTGCTCGTGGTCCCTGAATATCACTTTGCTTTTAATTACCCGCCACTGTGCTATGCTTATTTATTGAAATTTCTGTTTTTATTTTGTTTATTTTCTTTTTATCTTGGGCTCTTGATGCCAAATGAACATGTTTTTTCCACTTACTCATTGAAAATTGTGCTTTTCCCATAAGTGGATGCTTTCTCTGTGGCTGAAATTGAGGACGTGTCTCTATCAGCAGCCTCATCCAAATTGCAGATTTAATTCAGACCTTTATTAGATTGCTCCATGCTGTATATGTGCCATCAAAGTACAGCTCTTGAGCAGTGAACAACCAAATAGGCTAAATGAAACCAGACAATATGTACAGAAGAAATAATGTGTATATAAATCTATCTGTTTTTGCATTCCTTTTTAGTTTATCTTCCTCGGATATGAAAATGTGTGTGCATCTGTGTGCATGTTGTATAAAGTGTGTGTGTGTGTGTGTGTGTGTGCATGTGTGCATTTAGTTTGTGGCTGGATGGTGAGAAGGAAGAAGTTTATATAATTAAAGCCGATTTTTGTCTTTAGGAGGTCTGGTTAAGGAGAAGTTAGTGAGGAAGGCTTCACTGGCAATAGTCAAGGTGAATATTAGTAGAGACCCAGTGGCTCTGGGTGAAAAAAAATAGCAGGATTTATACTTATCTTCCAGAGTTGGGAATACTGTATGTATTCAAGAAACACAGTATAATAATATTTCAAAATAAAAGTGTCAATTAAAACACATTACAAAGTGATGTATTAGACCAAGGTGTGAAAATGTTAAAGGTAACAGAGAAGCATTCACAGAGGATTTTTAGTCTTCTTAACCCTATAAGGAATATTAAATGGTGGGTTTGATTAGAGAAAGATTGGGAAGAACATCTTCTTTAGCGACAACTGTGCCTTAAGAACTTCTTAACCCCCAAATTGGGAAAGTATTATACTTTCTAACCTCAAATAGAGTCATAATAGCTTCACAGAGTTTATTTGAGAGTATTTTTAGCATATTTAGATAGAATCATGTTGTGAATTCCTTCCCTCCCAAAGGAGAAAAATGTGGTATTACTTCCAAATCCTAAGTCAAAAGAGAGGGGCCAAGGAGATACCACAATGAGCTTAACATGTGTCCCCATAAATTTCATGGACACTGGAACTGGCATTTAACTCATGCCAGCAGTAAGAGAGAGCTATCTGCATAGCAGTTTGATTTCACTCCAAATGTTTATTTGAGTAAAAATTGTATGACTATTTCCTGTGGCCCAGATGTGGACCATGAACAAGAGAAAGTAAAAATATGATTTTCTCAGATTTTGTTCCATGAAACCTCCAGAAATGTCTGTCAGGTCATAGAATAAATAATCAGGAAGTTTTTCCAGATGTCTAGGGGCTGGAGGGTGAAAGGGCAACTCGTGAGCGTAGAAATGCCGATAGTTTTCCTTATCAGTGAGAAAGTATGTGAGATATTTCCCCATAATTAGGGGAACCCCAAAGGAACTCATCAAAGAATCTGCATCACATACCCAATTGTCACAATAATATTGCATAACAAACAAGCAAGAAAACCTCTTCTACATACAATAATAACTTTGTGGTTCATGCATCTAGGGTTTGTCATCTAGATGTCTCTACTGATCTTGGCTCACCTCATATACATGTTTAGGGATTGGGTGACTCTGAACTTTATCTAGGATGCTTTTGACTGGAACAACTGGAATGACACGTGCCTCTTATCCTCTAGCAAGCCAGCACCAGCGTGTTCTCGTGGCTATGGAAGAGGCCCGAAAGTGAGGGCAAGCCCATATACACAAGCATTTTTCAAGCCTCTGTTTACATCATGATCATTCACATTCCGTTGGCCGAAACAAGTCATGTGACCATCCTCAGCGTCAGAGTGAAGGAGTATTATCAAGTTTTGGGGAAAAGGTTGTGGATAAGGGAGGGGTGATTTGGGGACATTTTTTAAATTAGTCCATCACAATGACCATGAAGAAAACAAAGTCAGATTTAATCGATGACCAGTTCCAAAGAGTGCTGGAGTTAGAGAACTATGCCATTACTAAGCAAACAAGAACTTTCCTACTCAGTCTACCTCTGTCTTTCCCCAATATTCAGCCATGGTGTAATCATATACTATGAACGGTGGGGTGGAGGAAGAGTATTAAAAAGCCTAGGTGATAATAAAGTTGACTTCCACCTGAAGAGGAACCAAGCTCAGGCGGATGAGAAGGCTAAATTTTAGAGCAGATGGAGACATTTTAAAAATCATTTTATGAGACTGGATATCTTAATTACTGAATTGAGCCTGTGTTTCAGAACGAAAAGCAACAGTTGAATTTTATTTATCACCTTAGTGTAACTAGAGAAGCCATGGGGCTTTCCTTGAATTTTCATCATGAACCTGATGAATAAAAATAAAAATAAAAATAGAGATACAATGGGACACAAAACTAAAGTTACTTAATGATTAAATCCTATCAGTCATTCTTATTTAAGTAAGTACATTACCTCAACAAATAACACTACAGCGTAGTGATTGAGAATTAGAAATCAAGAGCCAAACTTTAGGATCCTTGGGTTCAAATCCCAGCTCTGCTTCTTGTTGACTCGAGTATGTTTATTTTTTAATTTTATTTAATTTTTATATTTGTGCTTCAGTTTTCTTACCTAGGCAATTAGGATAATATCTCTTACCATCGTCAAAGTGTTGTTGCAAGGATCAATTGAGTTAATACATTCAAAGCATTTTCGAACAGTGCTTGTTACATAGTAAACACTTGATAACTGCCACTAAAATTTCCTATTTCCGTTTAAAAATAAACTTTTTTACAGTGGTATGTGAAATGGAATAAGCTGACTGGAGACCACATTAGCCCATGATGAACGGCCTGTCAAAGGTGCATCAATTATACAGTATTCGGGGAGAAAAACATTTGGTTACCCTCATGCAGAAGCACTGTAGGCAATCCATTCCTTCCAAGAACTGGGAAGTCTCATTTTACCAAGCTCATCTTGGAATGATATTCCCTTGGAAATTTTCTTGGAATTTTTACCACTAGTGACATTTCTCTGGGTTGTCACGTGTGAGCCCTTTGTTCAGTTAGTGTGCATTTGTTGTCTATTAGTGAGGCTTTAGCACACAGAATGATTGTTCTAACCTCCAAAAGGTGACTACTAAAAAGTATTTTCATATATTTGATTTTTTTTTAATTTTTATTTATTTATTTATTTATGGTTGTGTTGGGTCTTCGTTTCTGTGCGAGGGCTTTCTCTAGTTGCGACAAGTGGGGGCCACTCTTCATCGCGGTGCGCGGGCCTCTCACTATCGCGGCCTCTCTTGTTGCGGAGCACAGGCCCCAGACGCGCAGGCTCAGTAATTGTGGCTCACGGGCCTAGTTGCTCCGCGGCATGTGGGATCTTCCCAGACCAGGGCTCGAACCCGTGTCCTCTGCATTGGCAGGCAGATTCTCAACCACTGCGCCACCAGGGAAGCCCCCATATATTTGATTTTTAAGGCAGATGATTTTATCAGTTTCCTTAGATAAAAGAGGATCTAGGTCTCAATATGAGATACAGAGTCATAAGTTTAGGGCTGGAAGGAACCTTAGAGAACAGTTTATTCAACTCCCTTACTGTACAGATGACAAAATCCAGGCTACAATGTTTACAGTTATGCTTCCAGGGTTACAGACTATTTTCTGAGTCAGGGCTGCAAGTAATGTCTTCAAATTCACAAGTCCACTGCTCCTTCCATACCTCATAGCTTTCCACATGAGCACAGTCTCAACAGGGAAAAGAAGAATTTGGATAATGTGGGTAAGCAGGGGTTAATGTTAAAAAATAGAATGCAGATCCAAGGCCAGTAATAGAAACCAATTTCGGTTTTTTCTAATTTATTTTTTATTGTAAATAATACTGCTGTGAACACGAGTATATAAATATCTCTTTGAATCCCTGCTTTGAATTCTTTTGGGTAAATATCCAGAAGTGGAATTACTGGATCATATGGTAATTTAATTTTTAATTATTTCAGAAGAAGCCAATTTTTTAATTGAACACTGGTCATAGTGACGGGGTCTTAAATAGTCTTTTGCACAAAAATGTGAGAAATGCTTAACAGGAGGAATGAGGGAGATGAGGCACCTCCTATACACCTTTGCTTCATGGTAAAAGGACTATTGAGAATTTACTTCCTTTTTTCAATCACACTCCCCTTTTCACAATGATGAAATACCACTGAGTAGTATCATTGTCTTTGTCAGTGTCATGTGTCAGTCACCCAAAGAGCTTGTTAAACACAAATCCCTGGATTTCTCCTCCAGAATTTCAGATAAGCAGATCTCTGGATGGGGGTTGGGGGGAGGGGAGGCGGTGGTGGTACTGGTACTGAGACTACATTTCTGACAAGTTCTCAAGTGATTCTGATGCTGTCAGTCCCTGGATCAAACTCTGAGAATCACTGACTAATGTAAATAGTAGTAAATAGTAATATGACAAATATGTACGAGGCTGTGCATTATGCTAAAAATTCCACACATTGTATGTGTGTATGTACTCCATTTAGCATAAAAGGAAAACTTCCTGATAGAAGTAAAGAGAATCAAAGAGCTTATGATATGTGATGTAGGGTTTGTAGATACATTTCATCTTGACTGTGTAAGTGACTGATTACTTTAGAGATGTTGCGGCAGCATTTTTATATCTCAAGAGAGATAGTTTAGGATTGTCTTGCTGTAGCTTCATAGCTACTATCAACTACTCTAAGATCTGCTTTAACCTAAAGAACTCTTCATTTATTTTATTTCAATAAGAACAGCTCAGTAAACCCTCTCTTGAACAATCTCACCTCTCTCAACATGTCTTTTCTTCCTTCACAATCTGTCTGCACACTGGTACGATCTTATAATCCTTACACAAGCATGTGAATTCTGGCTGCTATACATATAAGACATGTGATTCCACGTTGTATTCTGACTTCCAAATGACACATTTGTACCAAAATATTTCTGGAAGTCTTTTGGGGGGTTCAAAATACCTTATGCTCTTTGAAAAAAACTTTCCTATGCGGTCTTTAGATTTTAACTAGGAGGCATTTCATGAGGATGTCTAAGGGCAAGTATATGAAATATGGCAGGAAGAGACCATGACAAGCATGTAGACAAATGAAATGGGTTTTCACAAACAGTGGCCTTAAATCATCACCACATCCAGAGATGCTTCTCTTCCTTCATTCTCTCTCTTCAACTCTTCTTCAACTCTGGGCCCTTGGAAAGTCCCAGCCCACCTTCCAGATATGAGCATCCAGCACTGCCCATCTGTCCCAAACTCTCTCCCTCCCTTCCATGTCCCTCACTCTCTTTGTTACACTTTCTGTGAAACTCTCCTGTTTACTGGAGTTCAGGAAAAACCAATGGATCATCAAAAACCTTCTCACCTGTCAACTCCCAAATGACATCTTTATGTTTCAGTAAGCGTCTTATGGATGTACATGGCCTCAATATGAAATTGAGAGCTTCAGGTAGCCTGGAGAGAAAAAAATATTAATTCAAATATGATATTTAGTTTTCCTTAGCATAACATCACGTGTACAGTTGCTTCCTTGCCTGTACAGATGAATAGTTCTGAAGAGAAAAAAAAAAGAAAGAAAAAGGCAAAATAAGACCAGATGGTGATATTGCCAATTTCTGTTATTTTCATATTTGAAACTTATAAGTATGATGAAAATGATGGAGGTAAACATGTTTACTGCCAGCAATATAATTATCTACTTAGATTATAATTATTTGAGATTAGGTCATCTCTACCTTCCTATAAATTCTGAATGACAAAGGCCATGATGTTTTCACCTGCCATAGCACCTATCATGGTATTTTTCTCATAGTAAGCATCACTAATAAAAAATAATAATGCTATAACAGTAGTAATAACTACCATAGCTATTAAAGAGAAAATCACAAAAATGAAATACAAATAAGTAACATGAACCCCAGTGTTCATTGCCGCACTATTTACAATAGCCAGGACATGGAAGCAACCTAACTGTCCATCAACAGAGAAATGGATAAAGAAGATGTGGTACATATATACAATGCAGTATTACTCAGCCATAAAAAGAACAAAATAATGCCATTTGCAGCAACATGGATGGACACAGAGAATAGCATACTAAGTGAAATAAATCAGGCAGAGAAAGACAAATACCAAATGATACCAGTTATATGTGGAATCTAAAAAAAAGGGTACAAATGAACTTATTTACAAAACAGAAGTAGAGTCACAAATGTAGAAAACAAACTTATGGTTACCAGGGGATGGGGGGCGGCAGAGGGATAAATTAGGAGATTGGGACTGATATATACATACTACTATATATAAAATAGATAACTAATAAGAACCTACTGTATAGCACAGGGGACTCTACTCAACATTCTGTAACCTATATGGGAAAAGAATCTTAAAAAAAAAAAAAAAAGAGTGGATATATGTATATGTATAACATTCATTTTGCTGTACACCTGAAACTAACACAACGTTGTAAATCAATGTTATACTCGATAAAAATTTTTTTTAAAATACAAATAAGTAGAAGAGAGAGAATTTTTTTCAGTTTCTCTATTTCTTTTATTGTAAGCTTTCTTTTTAAAATTGAAGTGTAGCTGATTACAGTGTTTCAGGTGTACAGCAAAGTGATTTGTTTATATATAATATATAGCTATTCTTTTCAGATTCTTTTCCATTAAAGGTTATTACAAGATATTGAATATAGCTCCCTGTGCTATACAGTAGGTCCATGTTGTTTATCTATTTTACATATAATAGTGTGTATCTGTTAATCCCAAACTCCTAATTTATCCCCCCACCACCACTTTCCCCTTTGAAAACCGTAAGTTTGTTTTGTATGTCTGTGAGTCTATTTCTGTTTTGTAAATAAGTTCCTTTGTATCATTTTTTTTTAGATTCCACATATAAGTGATATCATTTGATATTTGTCTTTCTCTGCCTGATATACTTCACTTAGTATGCTATTCTCTGGGTCCATCCATGTTGCTGCAAATGGCATTATTTTGTTTTTTTATTGTTGAGTAATAGTCCATTGTGTGTGTGTGTGTGTGTGTATATATACACACACACACCACATCTGGAGAAGAGAGATAATTTAAAGGAAAGAAATATCCATTGCAAAAAGGAACAGTATTTTGAGGACAGCTTGGTGATTCTCAAGATTATCCTTAAGTCATTCCCAAAGATCCTGTCCCTGAATTTCAAGGAGAAGTGGAGTTTTCAAGGGGGAAACTGAAGAGTGCTGTTCATATGATTCTGTGAGATGTTAACAGGACACCTGGACACTTCTGCCAACATTGGGACAGAGGGGTGTTTAGTGATGAGCAGAGATGGGATTTTTTTTCAGAGTCTAAGGGGCAGCCTCAGTCCATTGTGGTCATGAGACTTTCAGGAACGTCCGCAAGGGGAAGAGGTGAAGGAAGCCATAGCAGTGGCCTGTCCCCATGTCATGGATTTCACTGTCTCTATCACCAAAAGGAAAAAGACAAGGAAAAATAAAAGATACCTCAAAATATTGGGCAAGACTTACCGGAGTATCATTAAGATCACTTCTGTGGATGCCAGAGTAATTTAGGAAATTATTTGGGTGGGGGAATGAATGTCTCAAGATTGTGATGGGATTGTGTGGAAAAAACATATGGCACACTATCATTTATTGAGTAGCTATTTGAGAGTGCCAGTGTGGCTTAAATACTTCATATACATACGGTGCTGTCCAATAACATGTAGTTATTTAGCAATTGAACTATGGCTCGTATGGCCAAGAAACTTGGTTTTAAATTTAATTTAATTTAAATAATTTACGTTAAATTTAAGTGGCCACATATGGCTAGTGGCTACTGTATTAGACAGCATAGGATGTAATCCTCAAGAGAAGTCAGAAATTATGTTTTTAATACACTGTATTTTAGAAATGTGGAAACTGAGTAAAGAAAGTTAAGTAACTTGATCAAGATCACATCTAGAATATAGCTGTCTACAACATAAAAATACATCCTCTTTTCTCACTATTACATCTCTTTATCCAGTTTTCTGGAATGACTGGTAAACTGACTTCTCTTAATTTAAAACCAAATATTATGCATACCAAAAGACATGTGCTAGAATAGTTTGCAATAGCCCTGCACTGGAAACTACCCATATAACCAACATGTCAAATGAATAAGTGTGGTTTATTCACACAATAGAATTCCCTGGTGGTCCAGTGGTTAGGACTCCATGTTCTCATTGCCAAGGGCCAGGTTTCAGTCCCTGATAGGGGAACTAAGATCCTGCAAGCCTCACGCGGTGCAGCCCAAAAAAAAAAAAAAAAAAGAATTATACAGCAATGATAATGAATTATCTACTCCTCTATGTAACGATTCATATAAACCTTACCAACAATATTGTTGTGTTAAAGAAACCAAAGCCAAACGAGCATATAATGGATGATTCCATTTATATAAAGTACTTAGACTAAATGAATCTATACTGTTAAAAGTCAGGACAGTTGTTACTCCTGGTGACAGAGGTGGAGGAATGGTGAGAGGTGGGTGTGGTATGGAGGTGAATTCTGAGAAGTTGTACTATTTCTTGTTCTGGATACTGGTTATACTTTGTGAAAATTCACTGAGTTGTGCACTTATGATGCATGTGATATTTGTTTTCTGCTGCTGCCTAACATTACCACAAACAGAGTGGCTTAAAACAAGACAAATTTATTATCTCACAGTTTCTGTAAGGAGAACTCTGGGCATGGCATGGATGGATTCTTTGCTCACAGACTCACCAGGCTGACATCAAAGTGTTTGTCTGGGCTTTCGTTCTCAGGTGTAGCTCAGGATCCTCTTTCAAGCTCCCTGGTTGTTAGAATTAATTGCCTTGCGGTTGCAAGGCTGAGGTCCCCCCTCTTCCTGCTAGCTGTAGACTACTCTTAGCAGCTAGAGCCTGTCCATAGTGCCTTGCCATGTGGTCCCCATAGCAGTTCACAGCATGTGTATTTACTTTCTATGCCAACTAAAGCACGTCTCTCTGACTTCCTCTTCTTCGATGAGCTGGAGAAAACTGTCTGCTTTTAAAGGGATCAAGCCCACCCGGATAATCACTGTATCTTAGGTCAACTGATTTGGGCTCTTAACTATATTAGAAAAATCCCTTCTCAGCAGTACTTAGATTAGTGTTTGAATGACTATCTGGGAGGTGTGCATACAGCAGGGGCTAGGAATCTTCTGGTATCAACTGTGAATTCTGCTTACTGCAGGTACCTTTTTCATGTCTAGGTTAAAAAGTTAAAAATAGTCCTTGATATCACCTATGAAGTACCAGGGATAAACTTCTCCCTCAAGATACTACTGTCCTTCACTTCCACTGCTTTAGAGCAAGAATTAGCAAGAGGAAGGAAATTCTGTGGATGGCATTATAGTAACAGGCAATGGGAAATGATACAGCTAATCATTATTTTCATTTTGTATTCTCAATTTTTTCCATTCTCCAAATATTGATGAGAGGGAATATAAGCCTCCAAATTTACCATACTCCTAAATATGAATTCAGATGTCCTGGTCCAGACAATTTATCTGTGAATATAGTGAGAAATTTATGGCAATGGTTGTTGACCTTGACAACTTTGAGAATGCTGTGTTGGTATAGCAGGGATAGTTTCATACATTAAAAAGAGATAGGACTGAGGTGAACATGGACCTGCACAGTCTGTTAGGATGGAGGGCCCTGTGTTTTATGACAAAACATGTTGCCTTGGCATCCCCAGGTCATGTAGGACTTGATAGATTGTGAAGATCTCCAGCTCTAGGTCACTCCAGTGAAGTAACATTCAAGTAAAGAAAATCCCAGTTCCAGAAGAAGCCTTTATCAAGAGTGGTCAGACAGAGTTCACAAGAGCAAGACATGTCAAGCTAAACCGCCTTCATTTCATGACAGATCATTAGGATAGTAGAGCAGGGAACTGTGTATATCTGGACATCAGCAAGGCATTTGACATTTTCTCCTATGATATTTTTATGAAAAGCTGTAGACACAGACCCTGGATAGGAGTTCAATTAGGCAGAATTACATGTGGTCGACTACACAGAGAAGAATAGGCTCCGTCTTGCCTAGTATCGTCAATCACTGCAGCCAAGTTTGGAAAAACATGATTATCCAAATTGCAGATGACACAAAAGTGGAAAGAATACATTTGCTGGAAAACAGAATCTGTATTCAGAAAGATGTCGATAGACTGGAACGATGAGCCAGAGCTAACAAGGCAAAATTTTATAAGGAAACATTTAAAAGCGTTGCCTATGAGCTCCCTAATTAAAATGACCATAGCTACCTAGTTTAAAGTATCACATTAACGTGCATAATTTTGTGCGTTCAGTATGTGCTAGGCGTAACACCGAGAATTTAATTTGTGTTATCCAATTTTCTTTATTTAACCACACTATTAGGTGCATTTATTTTCCTTAATTATGCACTAGTGGAGGTTCAGAGAAGTTAATGTATTTTGAGCAGGCCAGAGTTGGTGTACTTAATTACTCTGCAACCCTGGAAGTACATACATAAAGGGTTAGAGGAGCTTGTGCTTTAGGGATTGTACTTTTAGAGTGGATTATAATTTTAGATTTATTAAACTCAACATATGAAAGGTAAGATGTGGCAAAAAATAGTTAAAATATAAGTCTGAATTCCTTATAAATATGGTATCTACAATGCCAAAGATGAGAGTTTTTCTTTGCCTTATCTGCTGAGACCCAGAGCTTTGGGTTCAGATCTTAACACCATAATTTTACATGAATATAGACAAACTAGAGCCAGTTCCAAAAAACCACAATCACTGTTGTGAGAATGCTCAATACTTTGTCAAAAGAGGGAAAAGTAAATGAGATTTATTTTATATTTCTGAAGAAAAGATTTACTAGGATTCCTTACATCTACAAGTATTAGAAGGATTTTCTATTAAAAATCCTAGTGAAAGAGGAATCAGACTTGCAAAGGGGGGAACTAGGACACTGGGTAGAATTTATTCTAAGAAAGGATTTATTTCTATACAAGGAAATGTATTTAGTAATATTTATAATATCATATTTTATGGTGTTATGATTATTAATTATCTTATTTAGCAAAACATAGTTATGAGTGGTTTGATTAATAGGAAAAATAATACTAACTGGTAGAAACAAAATCTACTTTCTTTCATGTAACATTGAACTTGAGGTGTTTTGCAAATGTGAACAGCTTTCCGTATTAGAGACAGAGCTTAATTTCCTAGCATTTGGTGATTTTAAAAGTCTATCTAATCTCTCTCTCTCTCTCTCTCTCTCTCTCTCTCTCTCTCTCTCTCTCTAGGTTAGATTTCAAGAGACATTTTAATTTTCTTATGTTAAGTATATTATCAATTAAACTGGATCAACCTCTAAGTGGGTTTATTTTTTAAAGTTTTAGATTTCAAATTTAAAGACAAAGTATATATATGGTAGAAAAATAAAGTTTTAAAATTATACAAATTAACTTTATTTTTTGGCATAGAAATTTCATTTCAATATTCCATGGGTTACTGTCGATATTTACAAAAATGATTTCCTTTCCCACAGAGTTACACTCCCGAATTTCTTTTTCTTTACCATGAGGAAAACTTCCATTTATCCTCTTTATAAAGGTGCTCTGTAGTACAAAGTTTTATGTTGCTTCCTTCTCTTAGAAGGACATTGTAATTGTGGTTGGAAGTGAAAGGGGGAAAAAAAGACGTAAAGTGAATTCGTTTTCTATAGTTCCCAATTAGAGACTTTTTCATGACAACCCTTCTCCCTAGCTCATTGTTTTTTCTCACACAATTTTCTGGAATATTTTAGAAGTTACTGTAGGATAACAGTAATATTATATGTCAGTATTCTCATCAAATTGAAGTAGTTGTGCTCTTTGTCAAATGATTGTAAGACAGTTAAGCTTCATCTATTTGCATTTAGATTTTGTGCCATAGCTGCAAAAGTAAAGAGAATGATAGATAAATCAGACAATTCAGATATAATACTTCTTCTCTAGGTTGGTATGACTAGTAATTGATACTGTCATTTAAATGCTGGCTTATGTAACCAAGATTACTAGTAGTACACAAAACTAACAGCCTAGAATCAGAACTTTAAAAATTGCAACACATTGGCCTAATTAAATGAAACATCTAAGAGGGTTAAAATACAGTGGGAATGAAAATCATACATATAATAATCTTTCAAATCAAAAGACATAGAATTATAGGTTATCTGCTATAATCCATAGATAGTGATATATTGATAAAACCAAAAAAGTGAAATTCAATAGGAGATAGTGTGAAATCTGTCAATAAATTCTGAAATATCATATACACATTCAGTCTTTCAGTTATCTAGTTTAACAGAAATTCATGTTAAAATATACTTCAATGAGTTGTTAAACTGGATGGTTTTAAATGTCCCTTTCAATTGTACAAGTCTATGATTTCATGATTTATGGCCTCTACTTAAAGGTTGATACAATAGGCTTATTTCATAGAATGTGATGTCAAAACAAGTCAGGCAGTCTTGCATGACTGAAACTCACAAACCCGTAAACAGCAAGATAAAGAACTCCTAGAGATCAGCTGTACAAGATTGTGCTTGTAGTTAATAATGCTGTGTGTACACTGAAAAATTTTTTCAGGAGAGATCTCATGTTAGCTGATTTTTACCACTCCCACCAAGAAAAAAACCAGGAAAGGCAATAGTATTAATCTGTTTTGAATGGCCAAACATTGATGAGGTCTGTGTTTATTTAAGAAATCCATATTTTTAGAGACAAGTTGACAACCCATGATGAATCTGGTAGATTGACCAGAATGAAAATGGAATTTTGAAACTATTTCATTTGCAGAAAGTTTGAGGACATAGAGATGTTTAACCTAAGAAAAAGAAAGCCTCTTCCTGTGTTTGTGTGTATGTGTACAGTTGAGTTTGATGCATGCATGTGTTTAAGTGACAGGCAGGTGTGCAGGACATTAAGATTTTCAGTTATTGTGAAAGGAGTATTAAACACATTCAGGGGTTTTTCCTGATGGTTGATTTGGAAAAACAGTTGGGTCACAGCAGTTACAGTAATAAAATCATTTCTGCACAGCATAAGGAAGAATTTTAGAGCAATTAGAGATGTCTTTAATGAAACTGACTTCCTTGTGAAGACATGATGGAGATTCACCCATCTTAGTTCCCAAAGAATTTTAATAGTCATATAAATAGGGAGATAAAGCAGTTGAAACTGATATCTGGGCACCAGTTCTAGATCCTAAAATATTACATATTCAGAGAAGTAGACTAAAAAAATCCATATGTCAGCAAAAGGAAGCCAGGATGCTTACCTGCCTCTGATTAGCCTTTAGATGGAATTAAAAAAAAAAAAAAAAAAACATGAAAAATCAAAAGCACAGGCCTGCCTTACATAGGTGTCTGGTTCGATTTTACCATTTCTCCAGGCTCTCCAATTTGAGAAATTAACACAAAAAATGATTCCTCACTGCAGATGGCCATATTATATCTGGGAGGAGCCAATTCATTACTACTATTACCATCATTAAGAATAAGTACAGTAAGAGCCATTTTCAGACAGACAAAAAGAGAGAAGGAGAGACTGTCACAGAACTTCCAAATATACACTTGAAGATCAAAATTAAACCAGATAGAAAAGACAGATAAATCAGAAGGACGAATGAACAAAGACATTAGTAAACATGTTGGTAAGTTTAAACAAATAATGAACATATAATGTGAATGTAAACAATGGATGATACTTTGTAATATGAAATATTGGGTTGGCCAAAAAGTTACTAGAGTAAATATTTTTAAGGTTATTATATTGTTTCTGAGAAAGAGAGTGATGTAACCTTCAAAATTTGTTCATTTCAAATGTGGCTGATTCACTTTGGTGTACAACAGAAACTAACACAGTATTGTGAAACAATTATACTCCAATAAAGATCTATTAAAAACAAACAAAACTGCATGTGCAGTCAGTGAAATAATACATATGAAATATCCAATGCAATAAAGAGAATAATGTATCATAAAACTCAGGCAATAAATGAAGGTAAGAAAAGAGAAAAACCCAGTAAAATTAGAACAAATGAAAAATGAATATGTTAAAATTATTTAATATATCAAGAATCACTATAAATGCAAATAGTCTGAAATCTTCATATAAAATATATATAAAAATATATAGAGAGCTATAGGTCTAGATAGATACATAGATGATATCGGTCTCTCTGTCATATATATGTATAACCATTCTTTTAATTTCTAGCAATTTGCTTCCCTATGTTTTAAGTGCATCTCTTAAATAGTCCTTCAATCATTGTGAAATAAACATTAAGATAAATATTTCTAGATAGTATCAAAATATAATGATAATTTCAGTTCATTCAGTATAATAAAAAATACTCAACTAGTATGTACCTAATAAATTTATGTTATGTCCCAAAATATGTAGACCAAAAACGATTAGTATTTCAAAGAGAGGGAGTCAATTCCAGTATTAGAGTGGGAGTGTTTTCAAATGTTTCTCAAATAAAGAAATTGAAACAGATTTTTAAAGTATGGATTGAGAGTATGTCAAGACACAATTAACAAAATTAACAAGCTTATTAAGAGTTATCTTATGCTTATGTCCAAGCAAGAAAGTACACATTTTAATAATAAGCACACAAAGAATATTTTAAAAATGTGGTCATAATCTAAGTTAGGTTATAAATCAAGACTTAGAAAATTCAAAGGCTGTAGCACACAGACTACATTCTCAACAAAAGTATAATTTAGTAATCAGTAACAAAAAGAATACTAATAAGCCACATATATTTTAAAATAAGAAAACTGAAAGTTTATGTATTGAAGAAATCATAACGAAAATTAGAAAATTACTGGGAACTGAATTAAGACAGAACCATTGCAGATAAAGATTTTTGTTTAATGTCACTTAGAAGAAAGTTAAAATACAGGAAAGATGGTTGAAAACTAATTTTTTAGGTATTTAATATATGAAGTAAGATAGAAACAAGACCAAAAACACCTAAATGGTGTCAGAAATTAAAGAGTAGGCACAACTAGAGGTAAAACAGATTAAAGGGACTATCATAAACAGCTTTATGCCAATGTGTCAAAACGGTAAAAATTTACATTTTCCTCACCCATATACAGAGACACACAAAGTATAATTTTGCAATTATGAATCTAAATTATACACCATATATGCTTACACAGCAGCATGGAAAGACTGGAAATATTTTGATGGCTTTTTGTGGACTGTAAGGTTTTGAGTAATTTTTCAATATTTTTCTTTATTATCAGTTTTTGTCAAAAGAATCTAAGTGACCAGAGATTTTAACATAAAGTCGATGCGTTATTCACCAATAATGGAATTCCTATCATTCTTGTATCAATATTGGAATTAGCACAACCATTTTTCTTGTCATATTTACAAGTATTCTTTGCCAATATGCTCTTCCTGGGTAGCTCTGTAAGGAACGAGTTGCCTGGATTAGAATCTGGGAGTGGCCTGACCAATTCACTGAGAGTGTCTTGATCAACTCCCAGACTCTTTTGACAAATGCTGGCATTAATTTTGTTGCAGTTTGAAAGTTGGATACATGAGTAAATCCCAATAAATGCTGTAAAATAAAATTGCAAACGTTCATTGATGATTTTATATTGGTGTTGATATCCCTCCATTAAATAGGTATAAATATTAGGAAAAAATTCAACTGATTTTAAACCCTTTTGAAATTGCTTTACCCAACACCTTTTCTAATCAAATCAGAAGTTTGTTCTGAATCATTTCACTGCCTGCAGATGTTCCTTGGATATCTAAAAGCATTCAATGAACTAAACTTGACCATTCCCTTGAGGTATTGTCTAAAAGGGTAAGGAAAGGTGACTTCACCTTTCACCAATGTTCAGGTATTTCTCTGTATTCAGAGCTTTAACATTCTGTGAACAGAAATTCTCAGTGACTGGATGGATTTTATAGAACACTTCATATTTGAAGTAAATTTCATTGTTTCGTAAGCATCATCAAATGCATTGCCTTAAATCTAAAATGTCTAAACACAACCTCTCTTCTATCCACAAAACCTGCTCCTCTTCAGATTGGCAAATAACACCTGCATCCAGGGCATCCCGGGCATGCAATCTGTGAAGTCTGCGTAAAGCTCTACTGTCATAATCGTGACATTTTCAATAATTTTTTAACAAAACACCCTGCATTTTCATTTTGCCCTGAGCTCCACAGATTATGTGGCTGCTTGACTGACTGCCAATTTTGTTTGCCTTTAGATTATATTTACTTCTCATCAGTTGCACTACTACCACACAAGTCCATGCCCCCAGCATCCATCCAGAGCCTCCTAACCCGTCTCCCCTCCTCCTTTCTCGGCCCTCTCCCCAGAGTCTCTTCTCAATAGAGCAGTCGAAGTGATCTTCATAAAGGAGAAGCTGAGTCATATCACTCCTTTGCTCAAATCCCTCCAATTATTTGTTTCACTTGACTAAAAGCCCAAATCCTTGCAGTGGCCAGCAAGGTGCTACAGGATCTGGTTTCCTAAAATATTTCCTTCCTGATCTCTTGACATCCCTTTTATTGTCCCCTCAATTTTACCAACACTCCTATTCTTCCCATTCCTGTAACCTCCCAGCCATGGGCCTTAAAACTTTCTCCACAGTTTCTATCTCTCTGCTGACATTCATCCTCTGTTAATTTAATACATATATTTTCCTTTAGGTCCCTGGAAGTATTTAACAGCTGCTTTAAAGTCCTTGTCTGATAATTGTAAATCTGGGCCATCTTAGAGTTGGTTTATTGACTATTTATTTTCTAGAGTATACTCAAATTTTTCTGTTACTTTACATGGCTAGTGATTTTTGATTGAATACTAGACATGAATAATATGTGGTAGAGACTCTAGATTCTGTTCCTGTGAACAGTGTTTTCTTTCCAGCAGGTAGACAACTTGGAGGAACTTGAGTTCCAAGTTCTATCTCCTCTGTGGGCTACAAAGAATGAGGTCACCACTCAGTTCTTTCAGTTTTCAGCTGGTGAGATTTTGTTGTGCCTCTTAGGGTCTTTACCATATTTTAGAGCTTAGCCAAAGATCTGGGTAGATTTTGTGCACAGATAGTGGGGTTTTCCCCCTCTGCAGCTCCCTCACTTCCAGGGTTACTAACTTTCTGTCTGCTCTGCTTTTCCAAACTCTATCTTCTGTTAGGCTGTAGCTTTTTATGCCCCCATACTGTATAGAGTTTTAGGAATACTACAAGGCAAAAAGATGTAAACTCACAAATTTCACCAAGTACAGTTATGTTCTTTCAAGGGTAGATTTCCCCACAGTTTCTGCCTGTTTTTGTTCTTTCTTCTATGGCTTAAAATTAGTATTATGTTATATTTTGTCCAGATTTTATAATCCTAGGGAAAGTTAAACGTATTCAGCTACATGTATTCAGGCAAATTATTTATCTTCTCTGTGCCTGATTTTCTTCGTCTGTAAGAGGCAGATAAGATGCAGATAATAATAGGGTTAGTGTAAGGGTTAAATATGTTACATACGTGTCAGGAGTTTTTACTGTGTCAACTTAGCTGAGCTGGGACTGTGTTTCTCAGAATTCCCTTTCCTTAATAGAAACATTTTGCGTGGGAATTGGAAGGTGAGAGTGAGGAATACACCTTTTCCACTTGGAAGCAGAGTGCAGGGCACCAGTCCCTGGTGTGGTCACACAGGTTGTCACTCTTCTACTGGCTCACCTTCTAGGCTCCCACATGGTCTCCTGCTTCAGTTTCTCTAACTTTTATGCCCCTGCCTATTTCTGGAAAAGAAGAGCACTAACTAGAGTAAGATACAAGGATTAAAAAGATATGACCAGGAAAGCCAGAACAACCTGGTTTATAATTCTCAATGTTATCCTGTCCCATATTCTAGAAATAAATCAATCTGTACTTCAGATGGTATCTGTTGGTTGGGTTCCTGGAGAAGCTGACTTTGTGACTGAATTTAGATCTCGACATATTAATTAGAGAGCATCCTTGGGTATATCTGTGGAAGAGAGAGGGAAGAAGCAGGATAAGGCAGATGAGGAAGGCAAGTTGCATGGCAGGCCCGAACAGGGAACTCAGGAGCTAAAATGGCCTGTCAGAGTCGCTGTGCATTGAGCACCCTGAGCACCAACTGGGTCAATCAGTCATTGCGTGACAGTCTCTCTAGGAAGGGCTTGACCTTGGCCATGGGAACCCTACAGCTAAGGCAGTCCCTGAGGGGCTGACAGTGAAAGCAGCTGGGAGTACTTTCAATCCTTCATGGGAATTTCTGGACTGTGCATCTTTATGTCCATCACAGTATCCAGTAAAGGCGTTGAAAGAAAATCTGGGGTGAAATTGTGAATCCATTGTCCAAGAAATATATAACATTTAAATGTGCATAACAAAAGTGATGGTGGCAGAGAGAAAGACAGGTTAGCCAGATAACACTTTATGACCCTGATATCATTTTCAAATTTGGCCGTTGGCCACCCTGGGCCATGAGTCTGTTATTTCCCAGGCACGATGCTGGCATCTAGAAGGAAGGTCACTATTAAGTCATCCTTGGGGAGCACTGATTTTATTTCATAAGAAAAGTGTATTTAATAGAATGGTGATGCTTAGGTTTGGGATTCAGACTAAACAATTTTATGTTCAAATTATTTATTTCTAAAGCAATTTGCATTTCCCTTTAGAAGTATATTATTCTTAGTAGTTTCCAAATAGGGTATTAATTACCAAGGATTGTCTGGAAGAGAATATTTGTCAGTTACTTCAAGGACCATGGGGTTTGTATAGGTGTGGTGTAATGTCAGAAATTGGAGCTAATTTTGGAGAATGTGGCTTGAATGAGTGAAATGACATGTAATTTTGCTTCAGTGCTGATATTTTTAACACAGTTTTGGCTTCTTTTTTGGAACTGTGCCTGAGGACTTTTGACAAGCTGCACAAGATAATCAGTCAACCATCTATATTGTCATCCTTCATTTTTGATCCAAAGTGGAATTATCCACCTTGATGTGCTTTCTCTCTCAGTTAATAGGAAGAATCAATAATTACTGCAGATTTTAATTCTCCTTCCTGATTTTGAAAGGGTAACTTTACATAGCCATTTATTTTCCCCCATCCTTATGATAAATAAATATTTTGTCGATGCATAACATATTGAATTAAATATTGAGGTTGTTTTTAATGTTATTAAAGACAGATTGACGTATGTGAATAGAGTAGTTAACTTTCTTCAATAATAATCTACTCCTGATTTCTTTCTTTGACTTCTTTCCCTCTCTCCCTTCCTTCCTTCCTTCCTTCTTCCTTCCTTCCTTCCTTCCTTCCTTCCTTCCTTCCTTCCTTCCTTCCTTCTTTCCTTCTTCAAACACATTATAAATATCTACTAAGTGTTACTATCTCTACCAAGCACAGTGTGGGAGTGGGGATGGAGAGGTTGGGGGAAGAGATTAATTTAATATAAATGAGATTATCCATCATGACTTGGTTCCCTGGGCTCAAAAATACCTCATACATAATGAGAACTGTGTTAGGTGCTAACAATTAGATAGATAGATAGATAGATAGATAGATAGATAGATAGATAGATAGATAATGCAGTCTATCTATCTATCTAGAGTTTATACTCTAATTAGATTATTTATATGTTATTTATATTATTTATACTATTTATATGTTTTATTTATATCTTAGTTTGGAGGGAGAGAATACATCAAGATCTACTTAGAAGACTGAGCAAATCAGAGTGACTGATTAGGGATCTAGTATGGATAGTAATAACTTTTGAAAGGTGATGAACCTTGAGTATTCTGCTAAGAATTTTACACATCATCTTCTAGGCAATGAGAAGGTACTGGATATCTTTGGGGTAATGAAGTTGTGTGTTACAAACATTGAATTTGTTGGGATACACAGGATGTATCGAAGGAAAGAGATTCTAGGAGTAGATGACCCAAGGAGAAGACTATTGCCACATGCAGATTTGATGCCATGTGCACAATGTATAATATGGAACTTGTCTCCTTGGTGTATCTAATGATGCTACATTGAAAATTAATAGAGTAACAGTAATAATAACCACCTGAAGAAAAATCTTAGAAACATGCCTGATAGATTTGATAGTAATATGAAGAGTTAAAAAATGAGGGTACAGTTTTAAAATAATTTATATTTCAGCAGCATTATAAAATATATACATAAGTCAAGAGATGATGATATTTTAGAAGAGAAAGCACAAGAATAGAGCTTTCACGTTTAAGGTCACTTGTCTAGCCAGATGGTTACTTAGTATTTGAGGAACATTCAGAAGGCAAAACAGATAACTTTGTTAATTATTTTTGAGCACAAAACCTTCAGGTGTGTAAGTTAACTTCTGTGGAATTGAAAAGAAAAAAATATGGCTTCTGTGCTAGGCAGTTTACACAGGTCAGAGCACTCTTACTAAAAGAAATATCTTCCATTTGAAACAAAGAGGATTCTCCAGTTGAAGAAGTATCAGTGGAAAAAAAAAGATTAATTTACTGGTTCTCTCTCATAACTTCTGCCTTAATACTTAGCATTTGGCTTGCAGACTGTGTATAAAATCATGCGGCCCTCAGACCATGAGTAGAAAAAAATGAAACAAAGTAAGAAAAAAATAAAACTTTCTTGGTACACTTTCATACTGAAATTACTGTCTAAATATTCAAAACGGAGATAAGTGAAGGAGTTTTTTACTTTCAATAGAATCAATTCCATGCTTCAAGAATCAGTATGAAAAAAGGGAGACATATCACACATAAAGCAGAGTGGATTCATTCTCCTTTTTTCTTCTCTTTCTTTTCTCTCTTTTTCTTCCTTTCCTTTCCTTTCCTTTCCTTCCTTTTATTTTTCATTAAAACTATTCCAATTTGGGATATTCCTGTATTAATTATGCACATCAATAAAGGTGTCCTTACACAGGCAAATGTCAGCCTTTTAATGGAATTGGTAACATGATGATCCACCTATTAAAAATATCCTGTTTGGATGAATTGGGAGATTGGGATTGACATATATACACTACTATGTATAAAATAGATAACTAATGAGAGCCTGCTGTATAGCACAAGGAACTCTACTCAATGCTCTGTGGTGACCTAAATGGGAAGGAAATCTAAAAAAGAGGGGATATATGTATACGTATTACTGATTCACATCATTGTAAAGAAACTGTACTCCAATAAAATGTTTTAAAAAATATATCCTCTGTTTAAGACAAGTGCAAAGGTTGGGACTAGGGTTGAAAATGAGAAATTTTTTAACCAGTGCATATTCTTGCCCCCTTGTGTAATTCAGTCTCAGCTTACTATATGGCATATTTCACGAGCTTTAAACAAACTGCAGAGCACTGAGAGATAACACGAATCCCAGAACACATGCAATGTCATATACTGTAATAAAATGAGCATGAGGTAATAAGCAGACTGTAGTTCACAGTCCTAGTTTGACACTTGTTATCCATGTGTCCTTGGGTCATTTCTACAACCTCTGTGAGAATGACTTTGCTGAATCGGCTAGGAATTGTGTTTGGCTCTCATGAAGGCAATCTGACTAGACAGGCTTAAATACATAAAGTGTGATATCCTCATCTAATAAGTACTAAGTATGGAAGTAGGAGATTGATGATGTGGGTTCAGCCGCTCAAGGATGGCAAGGCCAAGTCTGTGATATGCTCTTGACCTTTGTCTCATAATCCTCAAATGGCTTTCCAGAGCTCCATCTAGTTAACAGCAGGAAGGTGAATGTTCAGATAGTCATAAAGTACTTTCCTGGATGTCCCTCTAACTTCTGCTTCATCTTATTAACCACCTCTATCTTTGAAAGGTTGAAAAATATGTGAGCATATTGCCTGGGATTTTATTAATCAAGAAAAATAAACAAATGAATAGAAAAATAAGATGCCTCTTAATCAAAAATCTCATAGAATTGTGGTAAAAATTAAATAAGAAATGTATGTGACTCATTACAAGAGGAAGTTGGTACTTGTGGATTTTGAGAGCATAAAATAAATAGAACACATTATTCCCTGTATCAGGAATAAATAATTTAAAATAGTGAAGTGTTGCTCCAGTAAAGTCTCTCAGACAGAATTATGTCCAATTTGGGGCTGTGCCAGGTAGTACAGAAAATGTTAGGATGAACACATCACATCATCTTGGGTCAGCTATTATGATGTAATATTTAGGTGGGAAAACTTTATATATAAGAACATCTACCCTCTACTGTGTGTGTGTGTGTGTGTGTGTGTATGCGCGTGTGCGCGTGCTATATACATACTGTATATAGTAAATAGTATAAACCTTCATCTAGGTAAAGTAAACTCTGGTAGAAGATATTTCAGAAAAACAAACCAATAATAGAACTTTATTTTTTTAATAAAATCTGAATATTGAAAGGGGACATTGAAGTAAATATTTGAATATGACTTTCTGAAATGAAATAAATTTATAAACTCGTTATGATCCACCAAGTTTGCCTTTAGGCAATAATTTCTGTAAAGATATGCTTTGCATAGATTGTTCTACACTTATGACCACAGATTTTAGATTTCTTATTATTGACATCTGAGAAATGAATCAGTGATCATTTATTCCGGATATCTTTATTGACCATCTACTAGTGCTGGGCACCTAGAGGACTAAGGCTAAGACAACACCCCTGGATTCTAGAAGTTCACATTATGGTGAGTGAGGCAAAAAAGTAAACAAAGTAGGGTGGTATTTACCAGATGGGAGTGGGATAGGCAATGTCTTTTGAATGATCCATAGAGGTGGCAGTATGGAAGCTAGAAAAGAATTCACTGAACACACAAGTGAGGTTAAGGGATCTCAAACAAGGAGAAAATGTCTTATTCTAGGGATTGTACGAGTGAGGAATGATAACAAATGCTCCCAGAAATATAGTCAGAGGAGAGATTATGAATTTTTCATGCCCTGCTAAGTAATAAATAGTTAGCCTAGAGGCAATAAGGAGTCACATATAATAGTCAACAAGTGCCTTGATCACAGTTATATTCTACCATGATCATTCTGACAGCTGTGTGATACATTGAATGCAAGAGGCAAGGTTTTAGGCAGAGTTCAGTCCTTACATCATCTCAGAGGAAAGAAATTATGGGAGTGTAAACGTAGGAAGATAAACTGGAAGTAGATGTGCATAACTGCGTTGGTAAAATAAGTATAAAGAAGTGATTACAGTTGTTGATTAATTAGATATGGTTCTTAAGGAAGAAGCCCAGAATTATTTGATGTTGTCGGGTGAAATATTTAACATGAGAAGAATTTTGGTGAAAGAAGAGGATGACTTAAGTTTTTACCAAGTTGATTTTGCGATTTCTGTGGTATTTTCAGATGTTGTCCAGTAGGTATTGAAAAACTCAACCTCATGGTAACAGAGAGAGAGATTGTAGCAGATATTAGAAATTTAGAGATCACTGATGTCAAGTTGGAAGATAAACCTGTCATTGCGTGTGTATTAGCCACATAGAGTATGAAGAATGAGGGGGAAAGTAGGTACAAAGTTAGAATCCATGTAAAACCAATACTTAAAGTTAACACAGGAACAATGTGTAGATTTTATCAGGAATCAGTTACTTTGAGAAGACTTCACTGAAAAACACCCTCCCCCAGGCTGATTTAAATGTCCAAAAGCAGAATTTCCATAATGCCCTTTATTTATAACACACATAATATCAACATAATCATCAGTTTACTTCTCTGTCACTTCCATTAAATGGTACATCTTTCTGTGTCAATTTCTAATTGAAACTTTATTCCTAATGTCTAACAATATAAAGTACGTAGTAATCACTGTATTAAAAAAAAGAAAAGGATGATGTTATTGCACTGATAATTAGGAGGCAAGTCAGGGGAGAGTAGTGCCTTATACACCAAAGCAGAATATTTTCAATAAAGAGAGATTAAAAACATCAAATCCGATGAAGAACATAAGTCAGATATGAATAGTAATGTGTCTACTGGCTGTTTTAGAATTTGTAACTATATTATTTTGGAGTATGTCATTCTTATTCTTGAAAATGAAAGCATCATATTTAAAGTAGGTACTTTTCTTCTTCAACATGTACTTGTAGTATGTTATTAAATTGTTTGGGGTTTGGGTATTGTAGTGAACAGTCCTCTTTCTTTTTGCTCATCCAACAACTGAATCTCTATCTTGTGTTTGAGGTATAAGTCTCCTCATGAGACAAAGTCTACCTTTTACTAGAAAAAAGAAATATACATAATTTCAGACTCCCTTACAGCTGAGGAGTGGGCAAATGCATCTTTGCTTCTCGATGTATCAGGTGCACTGGATTGGGACTTGGATCAGTGAATGCCATTATACTATTCATCAAATAAATGGCCATGACAGGCAATTCTTAATTATCTCAAAGATGATTATCTTGTCTGTGTATTAATCATCATCCTTTTCTTTTTCCTTTTTCCATTCACCTTTAGGACAGAAAAAAAAGAGAACCTTGCAATGTTTCTATGTATTAAATTTAGTATGTGGGAGCTTAAAATAATAGTTACACTGAGATATTTGGATCAATGATATATCTGACATCTCTATAATTTTCCTATCTATTATTTCTATAGGTGACTGAAAAGTTACCTCTATTTTTACATATATAAATTACCTGTTGTATACATCTATTTTAGTTCAGAAACCACCTTTATTATAAAATTTGTCCCTGGATATTTATAATGGGAAATATTTTCTATTTTCATTGGCCTTGATCCTTTAAAGTGCCACCTAGAGTTGATTGTGATAACATAGCTCACTTTTTAAATTTTAATTAAGTAGACTCATATAACAATTGGCATCTCACCCATTCCAAAGTGTTGGCACAAAAAATTCTGAATCATGACCTTGAGCTTCTGAGAATGCTACTTATGTTAAGCAAATTAAGTACAACTGTCTTGGGCACTTTAAGTAAGAATCAATCTGGATCATTACTTTTGGCAGATTTACAGGTAAACCTAAACCCAAAATATTTAAAAGCAAACAGGGAAAAGATAACAAGTTCTAAAGAACTTGGAACATTAACACGGGAGCAGTGAATGAGGCTAGTGCCAGCATTGGAACCGGATTTGGCAAGGAGATAAGCAGATATTTCCTGAGCTTAACAAAGAAATAAATACACTACTTGACACTTTATGAGTAATTAATAAAATAAATAATTATTTTATTTGTCATTTTTAAAATAAAGTTGGACCATAGTGAGGAAGAGGAATGCAGTCTTATATTTTGAAAAGGGTATTAACTACATGTAATTAAATTCTACTAGAGAAAAATTGTATCACTTTAAGATATTAAGCCTATGAATGTCTTTAGGAATTCCTTTGACAATTGACCAGCAAGCACTTCATTTATTTAACTAGTTCAGGGGTATAACTGTGAGATTAAGTCAATTATATTATGAGATATGTTTATTCCTACTTTGGAGATGTCAGTCACTTTTTTTTCTGTCTATTCACACTTTGTTTTATGATTTTTTTCCAAAATACACATGTTGCAAACCAAATACAATGAATAATACTTTACACCAGGCACTTCGTGTCACAGAACAGATTTGGAAATACTTCTAGGTATTAATATGACTGATATCAATAACATAAGAACATAATTTAACATAGCTGGTTCTTTTTAAGTAAAAGTAAAAAGAAATAATAAATAAATTCAAAAAGTGCCAAACCATTGCTTGTCTATTCTAGCAATTTCCTCCTCCATGAGACAGTTTTGAGTGTTTAATCTTATTCCAGTGAATGCATTCCTGATCTGCCCTGCTCCGTTATTCAGGTGTAATTGTGATCTGTTGGCATGGTTCTACTTGCTTGGCTTTAGCTGCTAGAGAGCAATTATACCTGAGCATTTCTGGTAGTTATTACTGCTATTATCACTTGCCTGCCCAGGACCTGCCAAGATTTTACCAAATACCATGACAATTTTGTTCAAGAAAAAAAATTAAAATATATATTTATATATATATAAATGTAAAGAGAGGGCAATTTCATTCCCATATTTGCATCTATCTTGGGAACCACAACTGTGATGTTTGTTCTGCAAAATTTTCTTTTTGCTGATTTTCATACTAAACTTCATGGGTGTAATGTTAGTCAGAATTGGGTGTCTAGCCCCTCAAATTCTGTTTTTTATGGTCTCTACAGAATTCTGTTCTCTAGCGTACAGTCCGGCTAACCTATTATTTTTCAGGATATGGTTTACTCTTCTCCATTTCCAATCTAAGACAAAACTTTTTAAATGCAAGTTGCAACATGTACAAATGTAGTCAGAGTATGCTGTCAGTTTCATATTGCTCCCTCCTTGTTTTCTCGCCAAATAGACCTGATGTTCAATACTTCCTCTACTTTTGTTGATGGCTCTTGATTTTTTTACTCCATCAGTTTTAATGACTATATATACTATACTGGTCTTTCACACTGCCTGGATGGGAGGAGAGGTTTCATTTAAACCGAAGAATACTTGACAGTCATGTCAACAGTCCCAAATGACACTGAAGGTGACAGATATATGGGAACATTTTGTGAAACTAATCCAGTGTCTGTAGGAACAAGCTAAATAGTAGAATTTTCATATTGTCTTGAATTTTAGATTGTTATGCATGCATATTAGAAGTTACTTTTTGGTCCACTTATTTTGCTTGAATATTTTCTTTTGGCATATAAATTGAATACATTATTTTTTCTTTGTTCATGCCTGATTGAGCCAGGAATACGTTTTGAAAGAAGATAAATTTTGCTACTTAAAAATCATCGATTCAAGTCTATCAGTAAATCATTCTCACTTAGAGTCAACCATGTTCAAAATCCTATTGATTGTGGGTATAAAATAGAAATCCTAAAGCTTGCCTTCCAGGAACTTGAAGTCAATTTGCAGAGAAAAATTAAGGTAGTTTTAACTATAAACACAAATATAAAAGAACTAATGGTCAAGGCAGGTTATGATCATTGTCAGGGTCTGTTTTGGTCTCATCCCTATCACACGTCCACAGTCGTCTCTAGACTTGCCCTGCCCCCAGAGCCAGCAGGAGCCCTGCTTGGTTATACGGCACAGCTTCTCTTTGCACCAGTAATGTCAGGATTTAGAAGTAATTTTCTGATGCTGTGTGCTATCCTTCTATCTTTCTCTCTACTTGACCTCATTTCTGGCCGTCCCATCGCTTGTGGTTGTTTCTAACTTCTGTCCTTGGAGTTGGCTTCATTCCCACTTGCTTCCTTCTTACTAGCTCAGCTCCTCCTTACTCTCAGCGTGCCATATGGCAAGTGATGCACAAGAGTCCATGCTAATCCTTTTATGAGTGTGAGTGCCAAATCAGTACTGCAGCTTACAAACTCTACAAGAATTTAAATAAGTGATGGATTACTCCAGACTAGGTTGTCAGGGATCTTGGTCTGCCTAAAATCAGAAAGTACGGAGAAAAAGGAAAAGCTTCCCAGGTAGAGAAAAATCATGAGTAAAATCAAAGATAAGACAGTGTTTAATTGTAGAAGGATGATATGAATTTGCTTAGGCAAGAGGGCTTGTGGAGACATAGGTGAAAATATAGTTTGAGTCTAAATTATTAATGTTCTTAAAACTAAGACATCTGGAATTAAATTGTGTGTAATGGAAAATTATTGAAGATTTTTGAGTACAGGGATGTCATTTTTAAGCAGCATTTTAAGAATTTGGTTATGTAAACATGTTTATCATTGCAAACCAATGGACATATGTCCATTCTTGAAACAATCACTGGACTAATATATGGGAATGCGCTTCTTGTTGATATCTACACATTGAAAAAAATCCTGAATTTCTAAATTTTCTACAATAAATCTGTATTACTTTTAAAAATAGAAAAAAATATTACTTTAAAGGAAAGAATATGCCAATGAAAAAATGTTTACTAAAAAGTCAATAAGCATTAGTTGTATTTATTCACTTCACTGCAGAATTTGTTCAGAGTACTTCAGAGTCATTCTCAACACTATTATAATATAATGAATCATAGTAGTCATCAAGAACATTTAGAGTAATTAATTCTCATAAGAAATTAATATTGTCTTCAACATTTATTGCATACCTACTGTTCTAGATACTATCTCATGTTCTGAAAAATATAAACCTGAAATGATGCCTGCTATTAAGTAAAGCTAATGGAGGAGACAGTCAGATGCAGCAAGGATTAACATAGATTAGTGGATGGCAAACTGCTGTCCATGGGTCATATTTGGCCTGCTACCTTGTTTTGTAAATAAAGTTTTATTGGAACACATTATGCACCTCTTATGTCCCATTTGTTTATGCATTTGCTAAGGCTGCTATCATGCTACAAAGACTTGGGTAGTTGCAACAGAGACCACGTGGCCCACAACGCTGAAAATATTTACTAACTGGCACTTGATGTATAAAGTTTGCAGACCCCTGACATGGAACCTGACCATCACTGAGCTGAAGGTATACCCCAGATGAACCGGGAGCACAAATAAGGGCATCTCAATCAATTCCATTCACTGAGAGGGCTTTTTAAGCAAAAAGTAATTGAAATTCACTTTTAGCACACTAATTACCCCAAATCTGAATGACTGTCCATATATGGATAAACCATCTTGAAAACTAGCTGTACCTGTGAAACATTTTAGTTTCTTTGAGACACAGCATGACAACAAGTTCTAAGCACAGCTGTGTTCATTATATTTTGTGAATTATTTGACTGTCAAATATAAACTGATTAAATCATGGATTATTTTGTTTAAAACAGTCATATTTAAAGTAAAACTCTCTAAGGGTGATTTTTTAATGTAAGGACCACTATTCATTTGCTGCATTCAAGTGGTATGTCATATAAAATAAGTCTTTCCAAAATATCTCTCGTTCCTCATATGAAAGGTCTTATGTATCTTTATTTATTTATTTATTTATTTTTTTACATCTTTATTGGAGTCTAATTGCTTTACATTGTTGTGTTAGTTGCTGCTGTATAACAAAGTGAATCAGCTATATGTATACATATATCCCCATATCCCCTCCCTCTTGCGTCTCCCTCCCACCCTCCCTATCCCACCCCTCTAGGTGGTCACAAAGCACGGAGCTGATCTCCCTGTGCTATGCTTATGTATCTTGAATTATTTTCTTGATTTGTTTTTTGGTTTCCATTCTGGTCACTCATATAATAGTATATTTAAAAGAGACTGAATGCATTTAACACAATTATACTACCATGATATCAATCATTTGTTGAACTTTTTTTCCTAAAATATTCTGATCTGTGTGCCAGAAAGGAGCAGACAAAAACTTATAAAACTTATTAAGCTGGTATTTATTCTTGGCTGTATTCTGACCTTGATCCACTTTAATGATATACATGCATTAATAATGCATTTTTTATTTAAGTCAGCTTGTATCCAAATTAGATGTATATATGAAATAAAAATCAAAAGTTTAGCTGTTTGGGATGCAGTGATCATTCAGTCATAAAACCTGTTGTTTAAGTATTCCAAAATGAATCTCCAAAATGAAGAGCATGCTTATTATTTGTCTTCTTAATTCAATAAAGAAAAGAGTATTCTAAAATTATCCATCTGTTTGAAGGAAGAAGAGAGTCTAGAACTCCTAATGGTCCCAGTATCATGCACCACCTCCCCAAGTCTCTACTGCTTCAAGAGCAGGGTAAAGAATAAGCCTCAGTCACCCAGTGTTCAGAGCGCTCCTGGTAACACTCCCTCTCATCCACCTTCACGTGATGGCAAGAAGGAAGACGGGCCCCAAAAGGCCAGTGATCTCTGTGAGAGCCACACTTCTCCTTCTTCTGCCCCAATAATCACATCCTCATCATCTCAATAAGATTTTCCTGTCTTCCCCATCCAACCCGCTCTAGCCTTCTCCATCACAGTAGGTACCAACAGCTCTATCCTCTCAGTATTACCAGTCAAAAGAAGGGAGTCGTCCTTATTCCTTTGCTCTCACATCCCCCCCCCCCCTTATTATATCACAGCAAATCCTATTTTCTCTACTTTCAAAGAATATACCAAATCCAAGCACTCCTCACCAGCTGTACAGATAACAAACTACCTTCATTTCTGGTCCAAATTACTACGCTCTTTGGCCAAAATTATTGTAATATTCTCTTAACAAACCTTGTTGTTCAGCCCTTTGACCCCTAATTATTCTCGGTTTATTCTCAGCCCAACAGCCTAGGTATTTCACTTATTACTTCCTTGAAGATGTCACACTTCTACTCAGAACATGGTAATGGTGCCCAATCTACCTTAGTATAAAAGCCAAAATAATTAAAACGGCCTATATGTTCTGACTCTCTGCTCTCTTTCTGATCTCAGCATCTCACATTAGATGAAATTGGAATAAATATGTTGTGTTTTGCTTTAAGTTGAATCAAAAAAACAAACCCAACAGAAAAAAAGTATTATATAAATGATACTCACGGGGCTTCCCTGGTGGCGCAGTGGTTGAGAGTCTGCCTGCCAATGCAGGGGACACGGGTTCGAGCCCTGGTCTGGGAAGATCCCACATGCCGCGGAGCAACTGGGCCCGTGAGCCACAACTGCTGAGCCTGCGCGTCTGGAGCCTGTGCCCCGCAACGGGAGAGGCCGCGATGGTGAGAGGCCCGCGCACTGCGATGAAGAGTGGCCCCCGCTTGCCGCAACTAGAGAAAGCCCTCACACAGAAACGAAGACCCAACACAGCCATAAATAAATTAAAAAAAAAAAAAAAATAGAAAGTATTTAAATGATACTCACTAAAAAGTTACTTTAGGTCCGCTAAACCACCCCCTTCTCCGTCACACATATTCTTTTGATCACAGTGAGGTGGAAGTTTCAGTAAACAAAGCCGATAGTTAAAGAGCCTCACTGATTCAGTCTTCCCAGTTAAGTATGGGGCCAGATTCTTCATTTCACCCATCCTCATTCAAGCACTGTCTGAGGCTCAGAATCTCCAAGGATCTTAAACTTTATATCTCCAGAATCAATTTTTTTAACTTGGTGATTGAGAAGCTGATATCTTGAACCATCTAGACCTAATGTTTCTGTAGGGAACAACTTGCAAGCAGTTCCAGACATGATGGTCACCCTGGGTAGGATTTGAGGATCTATCGGGAAATGCAAGCACAATTCACTTTTGTCATATTTGGGACTAAAAAGGACAACTTACTCCTCATTGTGTCAGGAGATGAATATGTCAGTAACATAAAAAATAAGATTATTCATCAAAAAAGACATTATTTTGATCAGTAGTATGCAAACTTAACTTGTTCTCCCTCAGAACAGTTCTCCATGGTGCCTTTCAGGAAAGGGCCCAGTAATTGGCAGTATAACTTGGGGATCAAGAGGGCAGACTCTTGAACCAGGCAGTGGGGATTTGAATCCTGGCTCTGTTCCTTAATAATAGCTGTGTTCTGCGCCCCCATGTCCTTATGAATATAATAGGACTCATCTCCCAAGGTGAATTTACCATGAAGCCAATGGAACTTAAACCACAGGACTCCTCATATGTGTGGGTTCTTTTAAAAATGAGGAAGGAAATCAGTGCTAGCTGGAAGCATTTTGTAAAAGTCATTTCTGAAAAATTAACTGAAGTTTCTCAAAAGAAAAGGATCAACTCCAACACTCCAGTAATTTGTCAGGGTATCTTTTCACACTCAAGCAAATATTCTTTTTCCTACCAGTTTTTGTGTTCATAATTTTGTATTATTTTTTAATAAAGAGTGCCTCAGGTACCACAAAATCTGGACTCTGCCCGCCACCTAAGGATTTTGTGAGGATTAGAGGACATAATATGGTTTAGTTACTTAGAGCAGTGCCTGGCACACAGGTAGGAAATGTTAGGCATTATTATAAATAGGTTGCTTAACAGTGATTAACATAGCGATTGGCCATATAATTTTCTGAAAAGGAATCAGTTTTGAATGGCAGTGTCAAGGATCTCAAGTTTACTCAAGGAAGTTCCTCAAGTTCTCCGAAAGCAAGAAGCAAATAGAATGATTAGACCTCTATTGACTGAAGTTTACTGCTACATCACTGAACACCAATTGGTTAAATTAGAATGCTCAAGTGACAGAATCCATTGCCTAGTTGCTCAGAAATCTTGGGCTCTTTTTTATTTCAGTGAATATGAATTTAAATTTTTTTAAATGCAATTTAGGGAATTCCCAGGTGGTCAGTGGTTAGGACTCTGCGCTTTCACTGCCGAGGGCGTGGGTTTGATCCCTGGTCAGGGAACTAAGATCCCACAAGCTGTGCGGTGCGACCAAAAAAAAAAATACGATTTAATATGGTTTTTTGTCTTATTTGATTATTCCTTCTCCTCCATTACCCGTGCTCTTGACTTTTAGAACTCCTGTTTTATGTACCTTCTGGAAGGATTATTCATTTCTCTTGACTTCTATCTAATATTCCCTATGTATTTGTTTAGCTTTACAACTTGCATAAATTCCCCAATTTTATCTTCTAGAACACCAGTTTGGTCTTTATTACTATCTAGCTAATATTTACTCTGTGCATTGAATTATTATTTTGTAATCTCATAAATAATATATTAATTTCCTGGACTTCCTTTTCTTTCTCTTAGTTTTTTCATAATTGTTTGTTTATAATTACTATATAAATTCAAATTTTTGAAATCAAGTAATTTTATTATTTTACCTAAATTTTGTTTACTTAATTTTGGATTCAATGTGTATATTTGTGTGTGTGTGTGTGCATGCATGTGCATGTGTATAGGCTAGGTTTTTATTTTGTTTTTTCCATGGCATTTGTTTTCCATGATTTTGTGGTTGGCTGTTTTTCTGTTCTGTATGCATGGATGGAGGAATAGGTCCATTAATTAAGGCATCTAATATTGGATTTCTCTGTAGTTATGGAGAAGTGTCTTCTCAATATTTTTTTTTTTCTTGACTTGGACTACTGACATCAGTGTCTGGAGGGTACTTTATTCTGTGTGGAACTATTTTACTCCTAACTAAAAGGGGTTTTCCTTGATTCCACTCTCTTACACTTTTCTACCATAATACAGTCTTTTGTAACAATACTAGACATACATTAAATTCTGCTCTGCTAATCTCTTAGGCATGAGTACCATGAGTAGGATCTCTTTTTTCTGATGATTGCACCCATTCTTCCAATACTAAGGTCTTGGGTCAAAAACACATCTTCCTGTAGCCATGTGCTCAGGAAAGGAGGAGGTGACAGTCTACTAGCTCTTCAGGCTGCTAATTCTTAATGAATTGCTCCAATAAGTAACTGTGGTAGGTAATATCAAAGATAGCCCCCAGGGAACCATGTATCCTGGTACTCACAACCTTGTGTATTCCCCTTTCAGATGAAACTGGACTGGCTCTGTGACTCACTTAATCCAATAGAATGTAGTAAAAGGATGCTGTGCCTGTTCCAGGGCTAAGCTTTAAGGGAACCTGACAACTTTATGCTTTTGTCCCCCTGGGAGTGCTGAGCTGACATGTAAGGAGTCTGTGCTACTGGAGAGATGTTGTGTATAGACCACATGGAGAAGCCACAAGGAGGAGAGGCCCTGAGAATACATAGAAAGAGAGAGAGACGAAGTCATCCTAGTGTGCTGAGATCAGCTCTTCAGCTGTCCCCATCAATGTGCCAGACATATGAATGAGGCATCTTGGATATTCCAGCCCCGTTGAGACTCCAGAAGTTTGTACCCCGAGCTAGAATCACATGGAGCAAACTGTCCAACTGATCTAGTCAGCTCATAGAATCATGAAAAAAAACAAAACAAAAACCCAACAATGATGACAACAGCAAAACAGTTGTTCTTCTAAGCTACTAAGTTTTTGAGTGGTATTTATTTTTTTACATAGTAATATGGTCTTATTTGGAAGGGTCTCCAAAAGTCTCTCGGGAAGATCTTGCAGCTTCAGCTAAGTTTCCACTACCCTTTCCATACCAATCTATTTCCAAATTCTCTCTGTTTTCTGGAAATTCCTTTTGAAAAAGTTTCCTGGTGGCATCTTTTCCATTTTTCTGGTCCTACAATGTAAATTTCATATATTTTCTCTAATTTCATTGGTACTCTGAGAAGAAGACAAGGTCATAAATATTCTCAGTTTACCATAATGAACTGGAGGCCAAGAGGTATATTGTACTCTAAAATTATATAGATGAGGAAACTGCCAATTTGAAAGTTTAAATAGCTTACCTAAAGTCACAACTAGTCACACCTGGGATTCAAATTATTCCTATATTCTGTTAAGTATTATATCCAAAGGAAGTGAAAGTAGAAAGACACTGAATTTGAAAACTACATTACATTACACACACACACACACACACACACACACACACACACACACTGAATATCATCTACTTCATCCCAGAAGTGGTACATATCATGTCCACTCACTGTTCATTTGTCAAAACAAGCCACAAGGCTCCAAACTAACTGCAAGGGAAGTTAGGAAAAGTTAAGAAGCTCAAGAAATATGTGTTGAGCACTAACTGCTTCTACTTGCACTGCTTGATAAAGTGGCCCACTTAAGTCATCTTGAAAAAGGCCTGCCTGCTGGATAGAGGATCTAGCAGAAAGAGGATGAAATTTCTTACCAAGAAACTTAGATGTGTCTTCAATTTCTCTATTGATCTCTTAAATTGCAACCTAGCATTTAATGTTTAGGTGGTAGGATTGCTTCTAGACAAGTATTATACTTTTTATCCCACTTAGAAATAGTCACATCCTTTCATTATGTGCATGAATGAATGGAGCTGCAAAAGGTCACAAAAGAGATACCGTCCAGGTTAGAGGATGGTGTGGCCCCTCATCTCACTCTTACCCTAGATGATAACCTAGAAAGCCATGTGTTCAGGAGGCATAGCTTCAAGAAGGAGGAGAGCTACCTGGCTACCTGATCCATAAAAGACTCTTCATAAATGAGAAACAGTCATTCTTTTAAGCCACAGCACAATGTAGCATTAACCTCAATAATGCAGGCATTCACTTGGCCCCCAGGGAACATCATATCATGTTACTGTAGCAAATTAGGAGAATCAGTTTGCTTAATGGTAGTTCCCATCACAGGTAGCACTCCTCTGCCTCTTACTGTCACACGTTTTCAAACATCTTCATGGATTCTCCCAGATATTTAAGAAAATGTCAGGTTTTGTCCAAGATCTTGTCAGTGCTCTGTGCCAACAGTGTTATACAGGGAGCCTACCAAATTCTGCCATTCAGTAAGGATCCAGACTGGTTCTCTTGGAGATCATAACACTTGAATTGAGAAATGGAGGGAAATGTCATAGCCCTCTCTATTCCTGTGAAAATCTTCTTATAAAAAATATCATTAAGGAATGTTCAGCTTTCTCTTGTATGCAGTAGACATGGATGATGGTTATGAAACCAGTTTGGTTTCTGCTTTGTCCCTTCTTCACTGATGTGTCCAGGATATCCTTTTAGAATATTCGAGCTCTTACCCTCAGTTGCTGTGAGCTTTGGGTCTCAGTCAGAAATCTAAAGGACATTTTTATCATTTTGTTACAAGTATTTGAGTAGGCAGTCAAACGGGATTTATTTTCTCAGAGTTTTTATTATATAACCCCATGTTTAGAGCAGATGCAATACATTCTGAAGTATCCCTTTCATTTTTCTTTCTTTCTTATTTTCCTTCTAATTCCCTGCCCATATTTTTTCCCCAAACTCAAAATGATATATGGATGGTAGTTAACTAGTTTGGGATATGTTGTTGTGGGAACAGGTCCAGCTCTATTTCCCACATGTCAAACCCTGGTCATTACTCAGTGACTGCTAAAAAACCACTTTCAAGGTCTGTCCAAAAAGAAGATCAGTTACAGACCCTGATTCTAATCTAAAGTCAATGAGAAAACAAGTTTTAGACATAAATAAAGGGTAGGACTACATTCAAAAAAGGGAAAAGAAAGACAATAGGTAATAAGTGCAATGCTTTTTCTAAAGCAGTCCTACTACCTAAATTCTGAATAATGAATTATATTTTAAAAAGAAATGATGACTATGAAATGTGATAGAGCTGGTAATTATCTCTTCAATGGCAATTGTATCACAGTATATAAATGTATCAAATTAACATGTTGTACACCTTAAATTTACACAATGTTATATGTCAAATATATTTCAATAAAATCGAAGAACTTAGTTATAATTTAAGCAATCACTGAAAAGCCATCTAGGTTCCTTGGAAGGAATTATTTTATCTCTTGATTGCAAAATATATTAAAAGACCAACAATCTCTATGGCCATCAAAATGGTTAGAGAACTACATGTCAGTTTGGTCACTGGTAGCCATAATAATGACCTCCTAATCCTCAAAACCTGTGACTATGTTACTTTACATGATAAAAGGGACTTTGCAGCCTTGGTTAAGGTTAAGGACCTTGAGATGCAGAGATTATCCTGGGCAGACCAAATGTAGTGACATGAACCCTAAAAGTGGAAAAGAAAGGTGAAAGAGGAGGTCAGGGAGATGGTGGCGTGAGAAAGACTCAATGAACCCATTGCTGGTTCTGAGATAGAGTAGTGTGCAAGGAACAGAGAAAGGCTTCGAGAAGCTAAGGGCAGCCTTCAGCTGACAGCCAGCAAGCAGTGGAGATCTCCTCATTGAAACGAATTCTGCCAACATCTCATTTCATGAGTAATGAAACAGATTTTTCCCAAAAGCCTCCAGAGAGTAATGCAGCCCTGCCATTACCTTAATTTTAATCCAGTGAGACCCACATCGGACTTCTGACCCAAAGAACTCCAAGGTAATGAATTGGTGGTGTTTGCAGCCTCTATGTCTGTGAGTAATATGTTATAGCAGCAATAGACGTGACCACCAAGTAAGTATGGTTTCCCAGATGCGGCAATGTAAAGTTTTCTTTAAACACTGTGCCTGTCAACAGATAATCTCAACGTTGTATTTTACTGGTAGCTCCCAATAGTGAAATCTTGGCAGTGGATTAGATTTGTGGTGTCTCCCATCCACGATAATTATTCTCCATTGCTTCTTCTATCATGGGTTCTACATGGTGGGGGCTTCCATGGACAGCTGTAATACTCAACTCTTACTCTTTCTGGTACATTTTATGAGTAGCCTGATACTGTTGCTAGTGTATTACTTGGGCAGCCTAGTAGATAGATTTTGATTGTCAGATCTGCTGGTTACCACCTGTCAACCCTTGGGTAATTAAATTCACCATTCTGAGCTCTAGTTTTCTCTTCTGTTAAAAAAGAATGCAATATTCACATTTCCTCCATAAGGATTCATTAAGATGTCATATTATGAAGGGCTCATCACAATGCCTACATTTGATTAACGTTGTATCCTATCTCCTCTCTCTGTTCATTCATTCAGCAAATATTAAATGAACATTTATTACATGCTAAATATACTCCTGGGCAGTTAGGATGCTTTAGTGTACAGAAGACAAAATACCTCTTCTCATGAAACATATTCTAGTGTAAGCTCCACTGCTTGCTCTATTTTATCCTATATGGGTTAACAGAAATGATATATTGATGTACTGCATGGTGCCATATTTATAATTTCTGGTTAAGCTTGTTTCTCTTTCCTGGAACCCGAGAACTCTTTGCTGATTCAGAAGTATGTTTATTCTCTAGAGTGTTTTCTCATACATTGTATTGAAGAGTCCCTTGCTCTCTCCATTTAGTAAATTTAAGGTACATATATCTAAAAGTAAAAAAGATAATCAAAGTAATAGCTGGGTGACCCACAACACAGCCATGGGGAGATAGCCTTTAAACATAGGAAATATTTTTAAAACATTAGAAATTTGTAATGAGTGATTTTTGAAAAAGAATCAAAGAAACAAAAACCAAACCAAGAAGGCCTCTGTAAAACTTCAGAGAAATGTCTTAACCATAAAAATAATTCATGACTATTCTTAAGGGAGAACCAATTTTGGATAATGGGATATTCAAGACTATTGTTAGCTTTACTTAGTAACAATTTCAAAATGAAGTTTTCAAGATGCACAGATGGCTCTCTTTCAGCAGTGTCACTATTAGCTATGCAGTATAAATGTTTTGTTTGTTTGCTTATGTTTAAGTGCCAATTATATTTTTATTTACCTTATTTATTTTTAATGGATTATTTTTTCAGGCCTGATTTTTCTAAGAAGAAAAAGGATGAGCTAATTTTAAGTTGTAAAATTAACATTCTGTCTAAAAATACACGATGTATCTCTTAGGCAAATGATGGTTTCCATTCAGTTTCCCTTTTTTTGTCATCCAAGCGCATCTTAGCACATAGAAAAAAGATTTTCTGTTGAATTATTTTTGCAATTTGTATCTAAAAGTTCCTCTTGGGACAATTGAAATCTTACTCTTTCAATTTCTGGAGACTGGTAAAACTGATAGGTGTGTTTCATACGCATAGCCTTCCTCTACACCAAGCCCTTCATGTACAATTGAGCAAACATCAGAGTAAACACAGGTTTATTTTAGAGGAGAAGTCAACATTTATAGTTGCGAATAAATCCATACAAATTTAAATCAATGCTAACTTCTAAGAGCTGCCCAAATTCCTGGCAGTGGCAAGGGTAAATTTCAGTCTAATTTGGGCTGCCACCAAAACAAGACAAAAGAGAGTTCTCCCTTTCAGCTGCAAATAAAGGAAATGAATTTGGCCAAGCAGAAAGCTGTTAGATGAGGAGATAGGAAACTGGGAGGAGGGCTGGCTGGTAAAAGACTGATTGAGAGATTTGTTTGGGGTGTGTGGGTGTTTTTTCCAGAAGTAGGAGCACTTTACCAAAGAGTATAAGGTGAATGCTCCAGTAAGTAGCAAAAAGCCACAGCTAAAGTAAAGGACTTCTACAGAATGCCTTTTGGCCACTCAGCCAAGTTTCCCTCAGAACTCAGCCCGGGTAAGTTGTTCCCCAGTAATACAGGCAGTCACTCTGCCTCTTTCTCCTAGCATTGTCAAAACAGATTCCTTCCCACAGAACCTCCTTCAGCTTGGAAAATGGATCATGTTCTTTATGTATTACAGGGGAGCAAAATTTGCCACTCCAAAGTGTACCACTTTGGCATGTGGATTATTTTGAGCTGAAAACAGTTAAGGCCTAAAGACTCAGGAAGAAACTTTGACCTTCTCCCTAACTGCCTAAAAAAACAGAGGACCTGTTCCAGGAAGGGAGTTACCACCATAGATAACTATAGTATGACCTAGATGTGTAGACAGGGAGGAACCTAGCAAAGTCTATCTATTAAAATTCCTCTCTGTGTCCCATTATCTCCACATGACCCAGCAAACATTTGATTACCATCTTCATGTGAATTACCTTCCTCCCCTTTGAAATCCCAAACCACTACCCTCAACATCCTCTTTTGTCCTTAACTGAAGATAGTATTTAAGGTGAGGGCTTCAACCATTTGGGGGATTTACTCAGTTTCCCTGGGTCTCTCCCATATATACATGTTATTAAACTTCTGTTTGATTCTCTCCTGTTAACCTGTCTCATGTCAATTTAATTCTTAGACCAGCCAGAAGAACCTAGAAGGGTAGAAGAAAAAATTTTCCTTCCCAACAGTATCCTCTCTCTGGACACCACTTCTCTTCTCTTTTTCACCTAATACCCACTCATCCTTCAGATCTCAACCTCAATGTCTCTTCCTCCAGAAAGACTTTGACCACTTCCCCAGTCTATGTAAGGCACTTTTCCTCCTCCAAGTTCCCTTGGTATCTGTGACTTCAGTCACAGCACACATCATACCAGAAATTGTGGTTTAATTGTATGTGCTGTTGTGTGGACTCTAAGGGAACTTTCTACCATTATCACCAGTGAATCCTAAGTGCTTAGCTTGTAATGCTCTATATATTATGTTTGTGGAATGACTGACCTGAAACCTGGGAACAAATTCGACTATTTAGATCAATGTGTGACCACAGTTGGTGCTTCCCCCAGGTCCCTTCAGATCTCTGTTATCATTTCTGTGTATTTAGATTTTCATAGTTCATTCAATCAACTCAAATGCTTTTATATGCCATCATTACTATGTAGAGTATATAGCAATAAGAATCCTAAGGAGGGATCCCCTGGTGGCACAGTGGTTGAGAGTCTGCCTGCTAATGCAGGGGACACGGGTTCGAGCCCTGGTCTGGGAAGATCCCACATGCCACAGAGCAACTAGGCCCCTGAGCCACAATTACTGAGCCTGCGCGTCTGGAGCCTGTGCTCCGCAACAAGAGAGGCCCGCGCACCGCGATGAAGAGTGGCCCCCCGCTTGCCACAACTAGAGAAAGCCCTCGCACAGAAACGAAGACCCAACACAGCCATAAATAAATAAATAAATAAATAAATAAAAATTAAAAAAAAAAAAAAAGAATCCTAAGGAATCTGTGACTGGGTCAAACTGAAGCAAGCCATCATTAGCACCTTGTAAATGGTCTTATAGCTACCTCAAAGTCAGAATTGTATCAGAGAGGGGCTTAAGAAAATAATGCTACCTGACTACATGAATTGGAAATATAAATCCCAACATATGGAGATTTTGGAATTGAGATTTAGTATATAAAAATCACAGACTCTTTTTATAATTTCACTCATCAATAAGCATCTTTGAGCGTCAGGTTGGCATAATAAATGTATAAAATCAGAAGCATAAATAATATAAAATTAAGTATCTCTTAACAACTATAGCCTTAACCTTAAATTTTATTTCCAGATGAATAGAAGTTCACAGAATCTTTTCCTTCTATTTTTTTTTTCTAATCAAAATAACTCCTCCTCCTGATTCTAAAGCAGTGAAGTGAAATGGCTAAAATCATGTTATTTTATGGTAATAATTTTACAGCTGCTAAGAGGGAGACGTTTTTAAACATCCCATATCTATTATAAACGACACTGAAATTATCATCCTTAGATTGAAGAAGAGGGTGAAATATTTGTCACAATATAGTCTCTCCACCCCACTATCCTGAGAAGAATGTGATGACTAAAATTAGAGAGTGCATGCAGCATTACTTAATTTCAGTCTTCTTGCAGAAGGAGGAGAGAATTGCGCCTGAGAAGATAAATAGAGATCAGAACAAAGAAGCTAGTCAGTTCGTGTGAGTCTCTCAACACCCTGGGTGGTAAGCCCACAGTCATCCAAGAAACAGATGCTAGGCTTAAAACTCAATTCAGGGTGTGGGTGAATTGCATTAAACCTTATATTTTGTTTTTCTCGTGAAGAAAAGAGAAAAACCGGTCTCATTTATCAAACACAAGCTTGTTTTTTTTTTTTCAGAGATTTTGTTCTGATGTTCTGCTTTAATATCACATTCCCTAATGTGTTCAAGTCGCCCTTAAAAGTGATGTCCACCCAATATTCTAGTAATAAGTTAATTTATATCTCACATGATGAGTCTCAGCAGGATAGTCAACATGGCCTATCACAAAATGTTTGACTTTTATTTAGCATAATAGAGCATGAGTCATGCATTTAAAGCTTCAGTAGATTTCTCCTGTTTTAAAGTCTAATCTTGGATTAGAGGAGAACAGACAGGTAGCAGAGTGAGCAAATTACATTAGTGGCAAAACTACAAGGAAATATTCAACTGTCTGTAAAAAAAGAGTATCTTGGGATGCTTTGGTATTGTACAGCTACCTCTCATGCTTATTATGTAGCTTTGAAAAAAATAGACCAGTCCACTGATTGGGTTATTACAGTTATTAAGAGAACAAAAGTTACTCTCCACCAGGTGTTTCTAAGAGAAGTTGCTGTCACTTGGAGACTTTCATTTTTTACAGAATTGGGAATTCTTGGTCATGCTAAGAAAACGTAACGACTTAAGAAAATTTAACAACTTAGCAGTATTTTAAAAGTACTTAGCAGTACTTTTAAGTACAGATAGATATTGTGAATGAAAATACAACTGTATGAAAATAGATATTATAATGCAAAGAATTAGGATTTATATTGTCATGGGTATTACAAGCCTAAATTTATTAACCAGTCTTGTTCTTTGTCACCACTTAATGTTCCTCCTTTTTTCCTTCTAGACAGAGATAGTGTATATTGCACGTGATGATTTAATTTCAGGTGCTTTGTGCCTTCATTGGAATGACTTGTGACTCTTGGACATGCCTTTTTCACTGATGACTTTTTAACTCAGAGTCTTACTAGACATTGGCAGGGTATTTTGTAATCACTACTTGTGGGGGAGGAAAAATCATTTTCCCTCTACCCTTCTAGGTTCTTGGCCGAGACCCCCGCTGTAGTAAAAGACAGTTTAATAAGAGAAAGACAAAAGCTTAATAACTTGGATACCTCCTGTATACATGGGAGAGACCCAGGAAAATGGAGTAACTCTCTGAAATGGCCCAAGCCACCACCTTAAATATCATCTCCAGCTAGAGTTAAAAGATGTTGGAGGAAGGAAGCCAGTTATGGGAGGTTACCAGGCAAAGCGCAGTAGACAAGGGTACAGTTGTAATGCAGATGTAAGTCTCTGCCTTCTCCAATCATAAGAGTTTCTAGAGATTTAAAGTTATCCTTCTCTTCCTGGTATAGAGAGGGAAACACCCTTACAAATGGATATTTCCCTTCTACAGGTAAATGTCTGTAACACAAGGGTAACTTCTACTCAGTTTTTAGAGCTTTTCTTACATCATCCTTTTCTTAAAAAATCAGCCTAAAATAATGCTTACTCCAAAGAGGTATATTTGGTGGAGGTATACTCTGCTCCCCCTCAATATCAAAAAAATAATTTCCCGCTATTTAAAAAAATGTATTCATGGATAAAATGGGTTCAAAACATATCATTTAATCTGTATATAGTATTACTCTTTTTAAAATAAACGATGTGGTTAACAAAAGAAAAATATTGTTAAGGAAATGAAAATATAAAGAAACCACAATAATACAGAATTCCAATATTAAGATCCCCAAGTTTGACTTTAATGAAAATAATTATCTGTGTATAAATTTACATATCTGATTGAAATTTAATAGGTTATATATGAAGAATTGTGAGAAGCATTTTATTTTTAAAATATTTCTGTTTCCTCAAACTGCTCCTAAACCCTGAGTGAGAAAGGAAGAGGATTCCCCACTCTTTTTCAGTGGAAGATTTTCTCCTCTCCCTCTTTTAGAATATTGTCAAGGAAAAGACATGTTTTAAAGTTTTTTTAACAAAGAGAATGTGATAATCTTGGATAAAATAATTTATCCAAGATTTATCCAAGAAATTTTAAGAACTAATATTTATCATTTTATATGTAAAAATATGAATAATTATGGCAAATATTCAGATAAAATAGAGAATAGAAATAAAGCATATTCACATAGGTTGTCAAAATAATCTTGGAATATAAGCTGCTATCTGACAGCATTCTTCAAGAGCAAGGTGATTTTGGCAATTGATGTAGTTAAATAAACAATTAGTACATCCCACAATTAAACTAAAACTGTCAGACTATTACCAAACCAGTCTACATATCAGCCTTTTAGGGGAGAAAAATTCTTCCCTTCTCCCTTCTAGGTTATTTGACTGGTCTAATAATTAAATTGACATAAAACAGATAAACAGGAGAAAAACAATTAATTTCATAAATAAGGGAATCCCAAAGACATGAGGCTTCCTGACGGTCAGGCAAGTGAGGCTTATACACCATCCTGGGCTAAGGAGAAGGCGGTAGGGTTTGGGACTTCAAAGGGGAGGCACTTGATTCACAGGGAGATGGGAAGAGCAGAAGCTTGGTCAACGAATGCTTGCCACGCCTTGCTGAGTAATCTTTCTTACATAAAAAAGTTATCTGTGGTAATAGCTCTCTTCCAGGTACAGACCTCCTATCTAAATTGTTTAGGCAGTTAAGGGGAAGGAAGGTAAAAAGCTCTTCTTGAGTCTCTTGGGCCTTAATCATTTGCAGCTCAAAATAATCCGCATATCAAAAAGAGGCACATTCTGGGATGAAATACCCTGAACCCCATCAGTCTTTTTGTTTATCTCTGTTTTAACAGGGTATTCCAGCTCAAACATCCTGAATAGGTGTCAGAATCTCGTGTCCTCACTCTGTCTTTTCAGTATTACTCAACAAGTATCTTTCAAACAAATAGTAAAGGTGCAAAGGTGTCTGTTGACACTTTCTGGAAACATCTGACTTTTAGCTAAAGTGTCATATGTGTATGTCTGAGGGAGAAGGTGAGTCTGTGTCTGTGTGTGTGGTCATTGCCATTTGGTATTTTGCTTTAATTATTGGGCTCATTGCTCTTCCTTTTGGGGGACATAGATATGACATACTGTCCAAGAGGTATTTATACTTTTACAGATTTAAAATCCCTACTTAATATTTCCTGGATTCAGTTTGTACAACACATTGATATTTCAATTAGCCAAACAAATTTTCCATTATTCTAGAACATTGTGAGCAGTATAGTAAAATTACTGTTAGGATGTGTGTGTGTGTGTGTGTGTGTGTGTGTGTGTGTGTATCCAGTTCACGGCAATTAAGAGCAAGTACTGTGTCTCTTGAGTCATAAGCCAACAAACAGAGACAGATAGAAAACAAAAGCCAACAAACAAAAGACCCCTAATGGTGCACAGTGATGGGAAGCATGACAGTTTTTCTACAATAGTAGTGTCATTTATTACAACTGAAACATAATGCAATCAAACAATTCAAAATTCCGGTAAAGAAAAATTTTATCTTAGCAGATAATAACTTATTGATGCTTATGTGAATGGCAATAAATTAATATCTAACACCATTGAAGAGGGAACAATGGATGTAATATTTTCCATTGGTGTGTTTTTTGTAGCTTCAGATAATTTTAAAAATGCCTTGGGGCTTCCCTGGTGGCGCAGTGGTTGAGAATCTGCCTGCTAATGCAGGGGACACGGGTTCGAGCCCTGGTCTGGGAAGATCCTACATGCCACAGAGCAGCTAGGCCCATGAGCCACAATTACTGAGCCTGCGCGTCTGGAGCCTGTGCTCCGCAACAAGAGAGGCCGCGATAGTGAGAGGCCCGCACACCGCGATGAAGAGTGGCCCCCGCTTGCCACAACTAGAGAAAGCCCTCGCACAGAAACGAAGACCCAACACAGCCATAAATAAAATAAATTTTAAAAAAAAAAGCCTTATAGTGAGTTCAAACAATTTATTAGAAAGCTCAAGTAATGATAAATAAAGGTTTAAAAACAGAATTTAAATAATATTGTGATGGATATATATTAAAGTATGATATGACATACCTATTAATGATTTATTGTTTCAAATTCAGAAATGTCATTCCTATTTTCAAAACTGGGACACAGAAAAATATAGAGCTCAGTAAAAACATTCAAATCCAAGAGAAAGGTTTTCCTTTAAACTTTGAATAATGGATACAGTGAAAATTCCTCTTGATCACGTGTGTGTGATTCACTTGTGCCAGATGTTGGCCAAGCCCCTGGGCTCTGACCATACTAGCAGGAAGGACAGAGAGCAAAGACTATAAATTACCTGATGAAGATGAAAATGGAGCCCCTCACGTCTACACTGATTACTCCTCGTAACAGGGACGTCCCCAGGGAATTCTCAGTCACAACGAAAGTTGCGGTATTCCCACATCTCTGTGGGCTTAGCAAAAATGCTGAGGAAATGGCGATGATTGTCTAACCATGAAAGAAATAAATATGACAGTAATGAACAGAGTCTTCTTAACAAGCAATTTCTTCTTAGAATAGTGATTCCCAGTTTCAAATCTGTAACTCAGGGAAACTCTGTAAAGAGTAATGAGGGTCTGTGGGATTTGCCTCCTGCCAATATTTCACAAAGTCTAACAGTAGTCTTTGGATAAATTTTCTAAAGACACTAGTGAAAATAATTTTCAAAACATGAGGTCTAAGTGGGAAAAGTAATAGGAGGGCTCTAGTTAATGGAAAAAACTGGAAGTCATTGTTCTAGTATAGAATTTCCCGACATATATTACTCAGAAAATTATTTCTGTAGGTTAATAGGCATTATTAGAAACAAACAAAAATAATGCAGTAGTCAAAAATGTTTAGGAAATGCTCTGTTTAAAATAAATAATTTAATAAAATTCAAAAATTAAAATAAAATAAAATGAATAATTTGACTTTCTAAGAATCTCCAAAAGGGGAATAAAGGAAAGTTTCCCAAACTTATTTTTTGGCCATAGGGTATATGTGTGTGTGTGTGTATGTGTATGTGTGTGTTTCTTTCAGAGAATATGGCAGGACTAAACTTCTACAGAACTCATCTTGGGTAATGTTTACCTAGGTGATAGAGCCAACAAAACAGGAATGGAAACCTCAAGACAAAACCACCCAGCTGCCCTTAGACTCTGTTAGAATATTTTCATTCTCATAGAATAATCTGGATGCCTTAAGGTTTTTTATCTGGAGGTCTCTTCTGATCCACTGACTCAAAATCCTGTCTTGGGACTCGTCTCTGTGATGTTTGCTTCTTGATGACTTCTTTTTACAAACTGTCTGCCCAGGGTTATGCTTTGTCTGACTTTTCATGTCACAGGTCCGGAAAAGTAAGAGCCTGTTTTTTTTTTTTTTAAACTTTCAAGGAGGCTATGTCATGTTTCAACTCAACTGCAGCACTGTGTACCAGACATTCCAGCAAGGAACATGTAATCTGGGCTGGCTATAGAACTAGGGATCCTTGGAGCACGTGGGACAATTAAGTTAAACCAGGAATGTGATCTGGGCAGATACCAATGTATTATTCCTACTAAGCTTGGCATGTTGAAAAGCTATGGTATTTGCCAGCAAAAAGATAGATCTGAATCTCACCTTTGGCCATCGTTAGCTCTGTGAATTTGGACAATTTATATAACTTTTCTAAACTTCAATTTCCTCATTTGTAACATGAAGGCAACACTGCCAACTTTGAATACTTAGAAGATTAAATAACAATTTCACGTAGAAGATTCTGGTATGTATTAGGTATTAAATAAATAGAATCCTCTTGCCCCTACCACAATCCTTTGAACCTATTTCTTCCCAGCCCATCTTCTCCTTCTGCACCTCCCCTAACCACTAGACTATAGACAACGATTCTAAGTAGCATAAGGTGTTTCTGGGAATTCCCTGGCGGTCCAGTGGTTAAAACTCAGCCTTTCGGGCTTCCCTGGTGGCGCAGTGGTTAAGAATCTGCCTGCTGTAAAGCAATTATATTCCAATAAAGATGTTAAAAGAAAAAAAAAAAAAGAATCCGCCTGCCAATGCAGGGGACACGGGTTCGAGCCCTGGTCCGGGAAGATCCCACATGCCGTGGAGCAACTAAGCCCGTGCACCACAACTACTGAGCCTGCGCTCTTGGATCTGGAGCCACAAATACTGAGCCTGTGTGCCACAACTACTGAAGCCCACGTGCCACAACTACTGAAGCCCACGTGCCTAGAGGCTGTGCTCCACAACAAGAGAAGCCACCGCAATGAGAAGCTCGCGCACTGCAACAAAGAGTAACCCTGCTCACTACAACTAGAGAAAGCCCGCGTGCAGCAACAAAGACCCAAAGCAGCCAAAAATAAATTAATAAGTTATTTCTTTTAAAAAGAAGGTATTGGAAAAAAAAAAAAAAAAAAGACGTGGGCTTTCACGGCCAGTGGACCTGGGTTCGATCCCTGGTCAGGGAACTAAGATCCCACAAGCCATGTGGTGCGGCCAAAAAAAAAAAAAAAGATGTTCCTGTTTCCACAAATATTTTCTCTTTAGTGGATGATGTCTGATGATTGAAAACACATATGGAAATAAATTCATTTCTCATGATGACTTTTCAAACAATATGAAATACTGTAGAGGAGCTATTTCTAGTGTGAACATCTCCCCAGTGTTCCAATTTATATCATCCGTGGGGGAGACTAAGTCTTCACAAAGCTGACCCTTGACCCCACTCACAACACTCACACTTCTATGAACCTCTTGAACCTTCTACCCCAATGCTTTTGATAACAGAAATTGACAGCATATTATCTATTGCTTGTCTAGCTATTTTTCATTACTCTATGCAAACCCAGAGAATAAAAATCTTATTTTACGCTGATGATGTTCACTTTTAAAATACTTCTCAAATTTTAATTTTATTTTCCATTTCATGTCTTCATTCTATCTCCTTTTTCCAACATTATAAACCAAAGTGAATTACGTGATGGAAGTACTAATTGTGAACAGCAGAAATATGTGTGAAATTCAGGTCTACCACTAAACTTACACAGCAATTGCTCACACTGAAATTTTATGTAAATGCTGTAAATAAAAAATGAGATCATTTAGTGCCACTTAAATGTTTATATATTGCAAAATTGCTGATACTCAGTGCCCCCTGGTGTTTGAAGTTATTTATTTGCTATAAAACATTTTAATGATTTTTCTCTATTATTTAAGTCAAGCTTTAAGTCATATATAATTTTACTAACAGCTCTACCAAGAGACAACTCTACTCATCTGTGTTTTCTTATAGCTTGGCCCTTGTTCTGTGCATGAGCCATGTTGTTTTGTTTGTTTTTTGTGTTTTCCCAAATGGGTTGTGCAGTCTTACACTGTGGAGCCTTTATTCAAACTGGGTTGAAAAGCTTCTCATGTACTTTCCTACTCTTTAGTACTTACTTGCATCATGGTTCTCACAGTCTTCTGGGATTCTCTCTTTGCTTCTCTCTCTCCCCAGATCTAAGCCCTTGAAAAGTAGGTACAATGTCCTACCCACTACTGCCTCCTCAAAGCCTATCACAGCATCTGGCCCTTTAGATGTGCTTAAGAAATCTTTGTTCCATGAATGAATGTATGAATGAATGTTATTGCAGAATCCTAATTGTAGAAGGGGTTCATGTTCCATTTCCAAACAGAAATCACATGTACAGTAATACCCCTGGGGGTGAGATACATAATTTCCAGTAGAACAATTCTAGTAATGTTGAACTTATTATAGAGCTCATCTTATTTCTAAATAGTTCAGATTATTAAGAACTTTTTTGGTTATGCTGATCAAATATGATTGATATTAAAAATACTCTATTTTCTGTCTTTTGCCAAAGTAAAAAGTAAATATAGTTTTATATCCTTTTGGCATTTTTATCATATTTGCACAGAGTAATTAATTCCTGACATTTTATCTTGTTTTAGATTAAACCTCATCAGGTATTTTGATAGTCTTTGTATGCTATGCTATAAGGTCCTAAGTCAACTTTTCTGTGGCTTGAACTCTATCCCTTTTATTCAGAAAAGACCCAAATGGTGAAAATCCCAGTAATTATAAAAATCAGCTTCCATCCAGAATCTGGTCAAATGTCCTGTGTCTGTTTTCATAGGCAAAAAATGAAGAATGATGAAAATAAGAAGACTCAGCCTTATTGTCATTTAAAGAGACCAGAGAAGGCTTGTTTGTGGAGCTGCTAAACTGCAGATCCAGTGCAGAAAGTACCAGGTAAGAAAACTGAGAACAGTGATCAAAATTGTGCTTTAAAAATAGTGCATAGGAAATACAGGTACAGGTTCCAAAAGACAATTTAATTTGCTAATTTTGAAGGCCTATAAGCTATCTTCTCTCTTGAGGATTCATTCTTCTCATAATATAATGTTTGTAAGATGCAATCTCTCACAGTTCCCCAGTGGAAAAATATGGACGTAGTAAACTAGGTTTTGTCTTCAGCTTGTGTTAGTATAATCATCTGCCTCATTGCACAGCAAGCTTAGATCCCATTTATATATACCCTCCTCAGCTTGACTGATTTCCCTGTTAATGATCAAACTGAAAGCACATTTCATTTCATATATGAAACTTCTTTCACAGTACACCTGCATATCATCTTATATAGATATTAAAAATCCAAATCCTAGGAAAATGTATTCCTATCATCTTTACTAACATCCATGAAATATGGACATTACTCCAATAATTGAGAAATATGAAAAATTAAACTGATAAGGCTTACAAATAAGTCCCCAAACATATATGAAATGTATAGCATTCAATAAATGTGTCATAAACAGGAGCAAGCAGTTACAATATAACACAATTGATAGAGGTTGTGATATTATTATATCAACTTGATGAACTACCCCTTCGTAGACACTACTTTGAAACTCTATTTTTTCGATAGTTTTATTTTGACAAATTCCATCTTTGTATAAAATTTGTGAAAGTAATTTGAAAAGACTTTTATTGAGTTAATCTATTCAGTGAGCCATACTGTATTCATTTTACTTCTCTGGCAAGTATTTTCATTGATCCTTTAAATCTATAAACACAGTAACATTAATGTTGTGCTTTTTTTTTTTTTTAACTGGACAAGACAATTCCATAGCTAGTGATGTTTACATTTTAAACTACCACACGTTTTCACATTAAAAAGGCAAATGTTTGGGCAGATGATAAAGACAACATGTGGGAGGGAAAATGTGGACTCTGCCTTGACTCTCAAAAGTATTTTTATGTATTTTGGAAGCAAAGTTGAAGTTACTCATTTTGCTTCTTAGTGAGTTAGACCCTGAATGGCCAATGGAAATTAAGAAGCTTTAAGTTAAAATGTGCTTTAAGGCACTCAAATGAGCAAACTTGAATTACTTCTTATATCTTAGGGGAAAAAAAAAATAGTGGAAGGAGTTTTCCAATCACAAAATAGTAGTCGGCTAAGACTTGAATCATATCAAAAGTTTATTCATCTTTAGGACATATTTGAGGCAATTGCTTATTTAGTGGAGAAATAAAATAAGGAAAATAATCCATGCAGCACAGGGGATCATGCTTTTGGCATGCAACTCTTTTTATATCCAGTGACACATTACTGGTGAATGTTCCTTACTTAGTTTAACCTGACTTCCTACCAACAAACAACATATAATTGCAGTGTTCATAGATTGATACTGGATGAGCTTAATAAAGGGTTCTACTTCTGCACATCTCTGGAATTAAAACAAAAGGCACCAGACCTACAATTAACAGCTGGAGATAACATATAATTTTCCAGAGCCCAATAGCAGTTTTTATGTTACTGCATTGTGCTTCATATATTGACATCTTTGCTGTGAATTCTGCCCTGGGAAAGCTGAGAGTTTGTATATGCTGAATTGGGATGTCATTTTCTGTGACCTCTGAAAGTTAGCGATAAAAGCTTTACTGTCGGGGAAACATGGGCACCATGTTGCCTTTTTACCATCAGAGATGTTGTCATTTGCTTCTCACAACAGAAATGCCCGTGGGTTGCACCACAGCCGAGACACGGTTTGTCAAGCACAGTTAATCAGCAAACACATCAGAGCACAGTCACGCTTGGAGCACCCATTCCATCACTGTGAATCATGTGTTATTTAGTAAAACACTCTGCCAAAGACATCACTGAAATAATTTGATGTGGTTAAAAGAATAATACTACATAAATCAAGGAAAGAAGCAGCAAAGCTTTTAGATTTTTCTTAGCAGCCTACTGTATGTAGTTAGTAATTGGTGTGAGCATTTTCCTTTAAAAATAAAGAAATATCAAGTAATTGAGATGATTTCACTGAATTGCATATACTCAAATTTAATAGTATAAAAACAGGGACATTTAGAGCCAAAAACCTAAGCCATAATGTCATAAGACTATAAAAAAAGATGCCATCTCTACTCTGTGAAAATAGCTCATATAAAAATGCACATGTGCAGAAACATATGCACATATAATGTCTAAGCAGAATTTTTGATACTTATATTTTTTTAAAATATACACAAGAATCCCAGAGAAAGAGTCTTCATCATTTTATACTAACTGTTGAGCGATGGATGATAAAAGTTTTTTTAGTAAAAGTAAAGAAAATAAAAATAATTTGGAAAATATATGTTAATTAAAAAAAAAAACTCAGGTGATGTACTAAGGTTCCAGGCTTAGTAGGTTAAAAATTTAGTCCAATTTTTTTTCATATATGTATGGGTTTATTTTTAAATTTCTTTCTTTGGAAGTTTCTGCTAAGTCTGGGTTTCTGTGTTTGGGCTTCATTTTATACACACTTCTCTTTTTTTTTTCATTTTAATGCTACTTTAAAAAAAAATTTTTTTTGGAGTATAGTTGCTTTATAGTGTTGTGTTTGTTTCTACTCTCCAGCAAAGTGAATCAGCTATATGTATACATATATCCCCTCTTTTTTGGATTTCCTTCCCATTTAGGTCACCACAGAGCATTGAGTTGCCTGTGCTATACAGTAGGTTCTCATTAGTTACCTATTTTATACATAGTATCAATAGTGTTTATATGTCGATCACACTCTCCCAATTCATCCCACCACCCCCCTTCCCCCTTGGTATCCATACCTTTGTTCTCTACATCTGTGTCTCTGTTTCTGCTTTGCAAACAGGTTCCTCTGTACTATTTTTCTAGATTCCACATATATGCGTTAATACATGATATTTGTTTTTTTCTTTCTGACTTACTTCACTCTGTATGACAGTCTCTAGGTCCGTCCACGTCTCTACAAATGACCCAATTTCGTTCCTTTTTATGGTTGAGTAATATTCCCTTGTATATATGTACCACATCTTCTTTATCCATTCCTCTGTTGATGGACATTTAGGTTGTTTCCATGTCCTGCCTATTGTAAATAGTGCTGCAATGAACATTGGGGTGCATATGTCTTTTTGAATTATGGTTTTCTCTGGGTATATGCCCAGTAGTGGGACTGCTGTGTGTGATGGCTTGCAATAATAAAGATAATACATATACTATGTATTATATTAATTATATATAATATTAAGAAAGATGGGGAAATATATAAATACTATGAAAACAGATATAAAGTTACTCTAGAAAAATACACATTGTAATGTCCTTGCAATACTCAAGTTGGACTGCAAAATTGGTTCTGAAATTCCTGTAGATTAAAACAAAAAGTGAAATGTGCTAGGTTACAAATTTACATTATGTATTGCCTAAATCTCATACCACAAATGCATAGTAAGGAAGTATAAAAATAATATGGGAAGACAAATTCCAAATATAGCAGATAAAAGATGTAAATGTAATAAACATATTGTGTCAAACAGACTAAATAAAATATAAAGGTTTGTGGGGTATTTTGCTTTTGATGAAAAAAATTTAACCTATTTGTATGCAGTCCATGAAATGATATACAGGAATAATCGAGACAAAGCTAGAGATATAGGCATGAATTTATGACCTTACAAAGCAAAATGTTTGACTTATTAAGATTGCACACTAAACAATCCTAATTTACTCTTAAAACAAGCCTTTCTAATTCTCTGGGACAGGAGGACTTAGAGGTAGTCTGGGGAGTATATTTTGGATCAGTGGTAAAATGTATTCAATTTTAAAAACTGATCAAGGTTTCTACTTTTTCTCTTAAATCACAATTGAACAATAAATATTAATTTTATAAAATATTTTCCACTTTTCCTAAGTTTACCTTTCTACGGGCATATTATTCATAATACCATATTATAAATTTTAAAATACCGGCTATTGCTGTGATTACTTCCCTTTTTATGTTTTCTTCTCTACTTTATGTTTTTTATTTTTTTATTTTTTACCTTGTTTATTCTCTCTTTTTGACATAATCAATCTTTCCAGAGGAGCATCTATATTATTATTCTTTTAAAAACTGTGTAAATTAGCATGCAATAATTTAAAACATTTTCTTAAGGAGTCAGAGTTTGCATTACAAACAATATTTCTACAAGTTCAGGAAAAAAAAAAAAAAAGAACAATTACCTAGAACAGTGAAAGAAAAAAGGCAGACAATAAGATGCAACAAATATATCTTAGAAAGCCAGCATAAAATTGGCAACAAAATCAAGCAAATATCGCACAATAAAAGAATATGAAAAACAACCTCTAATGAATTTTGCCCTCTTTTCTCAGTTACTTTTTTTCATTTATTGAGGTATAATTTATGTATAATAAAATTCACCCTTTTTTTAGGTGCGTAGTTCAATGAAATTTGTCTGTCTTATACAATCATGTAATTATCACCAAAATCAAGATATAAACATATGCCTATCACCTGAAAAAGTACTTATATGCCCCTTTGTAGTCAGTCCGTCCCTTCTACTCCCATCCCTGGAAATTACTAATTTTATTTCTATCTCTAGTTTTATCTTTTTCAGAAGGTCATATAAATTGAATTGTGCAGTTTGTAGGATTTTGGGTCTTGCGTCTTTCACTTAGCAAGTTTTTGCATATATCAGTGGATATTGTTCCTTTTTGTTGCTGAGTAGTCTTTCATTGTATGTGTCTATCACAGTTTGTTTATCCATTCACCCACTGATGAACATGTGTGTTGTTTCCAGCTTTTGTCCATTGTGAATGAAGCACTTACAATTTTTGTGTATAAATATGAGTTTATTTCTCTTGGATACATACGTACATGCAGAATAGATGGACAATATAGTAAGTATGTATTTTTATTTTTTTGGTTTTTGTTTTTGTTTTCAGCCATGTTTATTCCAAAATAATAATAAGTGGAGACATTTGAAATATCTTTGAAGGCTTTTCAAAAAATGCCATGGATTATATGCAGAAGACATAATTTAAAAAATTTTTTTAAACTTTTCTTCCACCTTACTAAAGACTAGCTCTGACTAACATTAGCCTGAAGGTGTTCTATTTCTCCCTTGCTATTTCTCTACCTTCTTTTCTTATTCGTCTAATAAATAATTCTGAAACTTTGTTTCTTGTCTCCCAAGACTCTGACTATGCAACAGGGAGCACTAGAAAAAGACTTAACTGACTAACTTAAAGTTACCCTGAGGATGTTTGTCCACTTTTCTTTTCTTTTGTTCTTAGATTGGCTTTAGGAATCTATCTACACTTCCACAATATAGTTAGGGGCAGCAGAGGTACTGTATGTATGATTTGTACTTGTACATATTTCCCAATTCCATCTGGTTTTTTTTTTAACATCTTTATTGGAGTATAATTGCTTTACAATGGTGTGTTAGTTTCTGCTTTATAACAAAGTGAATCAGCTATACATATACATATATCCCCATATCCCCTCCCTCTTGCATCTCCCTCCCACCCTCCCTATCCCACCCCTCTAGGTGGTCACAAAGCACCGAGCTGATCTCCCTGTGCTAAGCGACTGCTTCCCGCTAGCTCTCTGTTTTACATTTGGTAGTGTATATACGTCCATGCCACTCTCTCACTTCGTCCCAGCTTACCCTTCCCCCTCCCCGTATCCTCAAGTCCATTCTCTAGTAGGTCTGCATCTTTATTCCCATCTTGCCCCTAGGTTCTTCATGACCATTTTTTTTTTTTTTTTTTTAGATTCCATATATATGTGTTAGCATACGGTATTTGTTTTTCTCTTTCTGACTTACTTCACTCTGTATGACAGACTCTAGGTCCATCCAGCTCACTACAAATAACTCAATTTCCTTTCTTTCTATGGCTAATATTCCATTGTATATATGTGCCACATCTTCTTTATCCATTCATCTGTTGATGGACACTTAGGTTGCTTCCATGTCCTGGCTATTGTAAATAGTGCTGCAATGAACATTGTGGTACATGACTCTTTTTGAATTATGGTTTTCTCAGGGTACATGCCCAGTAATGGGATTGCTGGGTCACATGGTAGCTCTATTTTTAGTTTTTTAAGGAACCTCCATACTGTTCTCCATAGTGGCTGTACCAGTTTACATTCCCACCAACTGTGCAAGAGAGTTCCCTTTTCTCCACAACCTCTCCAGCATTTATTGTTTGTAGATTTTTTGATGATGGCCATTCTGACCAGTGTGAGATGATATCTCATTGTAGTTTTGATTTGCATTTCTCTAGTGATTAATGATGTTGAGCATTCTTTCATGTGTTTGTTGGCAATCTGTATATCTTCTTTGGAGAAATGTCTGTTTAGGTCTTCTGCCCATTTTTGGATTGGGTTGTTTGTTTTTTTGATATTGAGCTGCATGAGCTGCTTGTAAATTTTGGAGATTAATCCTTTGTCAGTTGCTTCATTTGCAAATATTTTCTCCCATTCTGGGGGTTGTCTTTTGGTCTTGTTTATGGTTTCCTTTGCTGTGCAAATGCTTTTAAGTTTCATTAGGTCCCATTTGTTTATTTTTGTTTTTATTTCCATTTCTCTAGGAGGTGGGTTAAAAAGGATCTTGCTGTGATTTGTGTCATAGAGTGTTCTTCCTATGTTTTCCTCTAAGAGTCTGATAATGTCTGGCCTTACGTTTAGGTCTTTAATCCATTTTGAGTTTATTTTTGGGTATGATGTTAGGGAGTGTTCTAATTTCATTCTTTTACATGTAGCTGTCCAGTTATCCCAGCACCACTTACTGAAGAGGTTGTCTTTTCTCCATTGTATATCCTTGCCTCTTTTATCAAAACTAAGGTGACCATATGTGCATGGGTTTATCTCTGGGCTTTCTATCCTGTTCCATTGATCTGTCTTTCTGTTTTTGTGCCAGTACCATACTGTCTTGATTACTGTAGCTTTGTAGTATAGTCTGAAGTTAGGGAGCCTGATTCCTCCAGCTCCGTTTTTCATTCTCAAGATTGCTTTGGCTATTCGGGGTCTTTTGTGTTTCCATACAAATTGTGAAATTGTTTGTTCTAGTTCTGTGAAAAATGCCATTGGTTGTTTGATAGGGATTGCATTGAATCTGTAGATTGCTTTGGGTAGCATAGTCATTTTCACAATATTGATTCTTCCAATCCAAGAACATGGCATATCTCTCCATCTGTTGGTATCATCTTTAATTTCTTTCATCAGTGTCTTATACTTTTCTGCATACAGGTCTTTTGTCTCCTTAGGTAGGTTTATTCCGAGGTATTTTATTCTTTTTGTTGCAATGGTAAATGGAAGTGTTTCCTTAATTTCTCTTTCAGATTTTTCATCATTAGTGTATAGGAATGCAAGAGATTTCTGTGCATTAATTTTGTATCCTGCTACTTTACCAAATTCATTCATTAGCTCTAGTAGTTTTCTGGTAGTGTCTTTAGAATTCTCTATGTATAGTATCATGTCATCTGCAAACAATAACAGCTTTACTTCTTCTTTTCTGATTTTGATTCCTTTTATTTCTTTTTCGCCTCTTTGCTGTGGCTAAAACGTCCAGAACTATGTTGAATAATAGTGGTGAGAGTGGGCAACCTTGTCTTGTCCCTGATCTTAGTGGAAATGGTTTCAGTTTTTCACCATTGAAGACGATGTTGGCTGTGGGTTTGTCATATATGGCCTTTATTATGTTGAGGAAAGTTCCCTCTATGCCTGCTTTATGGAGGGTTCTTATCATAAATGGGTGTTGAATTTTGTCAAAAGATTTTTCTGCATCTTTTGAGATGATCATATGGTTTTTATCCTTCAGTTTGTTAATATGGTGTATCACATTGATTGATTTGCGTATACTGAAGAATCCTTGCATTCCTGGTAAAAAACCCACTTGATCGTAGTATATGATCCTTTTAATGTGCTGTTGGATTCTCTTTGCTAGTATTTTGCTGAGGTTTTGCATCTATGTTCATCAGTGGTATTGGCCTGTAGTTTTCTTTCTTTGTGACATCTTTGTCTGCTTTTGGTGTCAGGGTGATGGTGGCCTCATAGAATGAGTTTGGGAGTGTTCCTCCCTCTGCTATATTTTGGAAGAGTTTGAGAAGGACAGGTGTTAGCTCTTCTCTAAATGTTGGATAGAATTCACCTGTGATGCCATCTGGTCTTGGGCTTTTGTTTGTTGGAAGACTTTTAATCACAGTCTCAATTTCAGTGCCTGTGACTGGTCTGTTTATATTTTCTATTCCTTCCTGGTTCAGTCTCGGAAGGTTGTGCTCTTCTAAGAATTTGTCCATTTCTTCCAGGTTGTCCATTTTATTGGCATAGAGTTGCTTGTAGTAATCTCTCATGATCCTTTGTATTTCTGCAGTGTCAGTTGTTACTTCTTTTTCATTTCTAATTCTGTTGGTTTGAGTCTTCTCCCTTTTTTTCTTGATGAGTGTGGCTAATGATTTTTCAATTTTGTTTATCTGCTCAAAGAACCAGCTTTTAGTTTTCTTGATCTTTGCTATTGTTTTCTTTGTTTCTATTTCATTTATTTCTGATCAGATCTTTATGATTTCTTTCCTTCTGCTAACTTTGGGGTTTTTTGTTCGTCTTTCTCTAATTGCTTTAGGTGTAAGGTTAGGTTGTTTATTTGAGATTTCTCTTGTTTCTTAAGGTAGGATTGTATTGCTAAAACTCCCCTCTTAGAACTGCTTTGGCTGCATCCCATAGGCTTTGGGTGGTCGTGTTTTCTTTGTCATTTGTTTCTAGGTATTTTTTTATTTCCTCTGCTTTCTTCAGTGATCTTTTGGTTATTATGTAGTGTATTGTTTAGCCTCCATGTGTTTGTATTTTTTATAGATTTTTTTTCCTGTAATTGATATCTAGTCTCATAGCATTGTGGTCGGAAAGGATACTTGATACAATTTCAGTTTTCTTAAATTTACCAAGGCTTGATTTGTGACCCAAGACATGATCTATTGTGGAGAATGTTCCATGAGCACTTGAGAAGAAAGTGTATTCTGTTGTTTTTGGATGGAATGTCCTATAAGTATCAATTAAGTCCATCTTGTTTAGTGTATCATTTAAAGCTTGTGTTTCCATATTTATTTTCATTTTGGATGATCTGTCCATTGGTGAAAGTGAGGTGTTAAAGTCCCCTACTATGACTGTGTTACTGTCGATTTCCCCTCTTATGGCTGTTAGCATTTGCCTTATGTATTGAGGTGCTCCTCTGTTGGGTGCATAAATATTTACAATTGTTATATCTTCTTCTTGGATTGATCCCTTGCTCATTATGTGGTGTCCTTCTTTGTCTCGTGTAATAGTCTTTGTTTTACAGTCTATTTTGTCTGATATGAGAATTGCTACTCCAGCTTTGTTTTGATTTCCATTTGCATGGAATATCTTTTTCCATCCCCTCACTTTCAGTCTGTATGTGTCCCTCGGTCTGAAGTGGGTCTCTTGTAGACAGCATATATACAGGTCTTGTTTCTTTATCCATTCAGCCAGTCTATGTCTTTTGGTTGGAGCATTTAATCCATTTACATTTAAGGTAATTATCGATATGTATGTTCCTATTACCATTTTCTTAATTGTTTTGGGTTTGTTATTGTAGGTCTTTTCCTTGTCTTGTGTTTCCCACTTAGAGAAGTTCCTTTAGCATTTGTTGCAGAGCTTGTTTGGTAGTGCTGAATTCTCTTAGTTGTTGCTTGTCTGTAAAGGTTTTAATTTCTCTGTCAAATCTGAATGAGATCCTTGCTGGTAGAGTAATCTTGGTTGTAGGTTTTTCCCTTTCATCACTTTAAATATGTCCTGCTACTCCCTTCTGGCTTGCAGACTTTCTGCTGAAAGATCAGCTGTTAATCTTATGGGGACTCCCTTGTATGTTATTTGTTGTTTTTCCCTTGCTGCTTTTAATATTTTTTTCTTTGTATTTAATTTTTGATAGTTTGATTAATATGTGTCTTGGCGTGTTTCTCCTTGGATTTATCCTGTATGGGACTCTCTGCGCTTCCTGGACTTGACTATTTCCTTTCCCATATTAGGGAAATTTTCAACTATAATCTCTTCAAATATTTTCTCAGTCCCTTTCTTTTTCTCTTCTTCTTCTGGGACCCCTACGATTCGAATGTTGGTGCATTTAATGTTGTCCCAGATGTCTCTGAGACTGTCCTCAATTCTTTTCATTCTTTATTCTTTATTCTGCTCTGCAGTAGTTATTTCCACTATTTTATCTTCCTGGTCACTTATCGGTTCTTCTGCCTTTTATTCTGCTATTGATTCCTTCTAGAGAATTTTTAATTTCATTTATTGTGTTGTTCATCATTCTTTGTTTGTTCTTTAGTTCTTCTAGGTCCTTGTTATACATTTCTTGTATTTTCTCCATTCTGTTTCCAAGATTTTGGATCATCTTTACTCTCATTACTCTGAGTTCTTTTTCAGGTAGACTGCCTATTTCCTCTTCATTTGTTTGGTCTGGTGAGTTTTTATCTTGCTCCTTCATCTGCTGTGTGTTTCTCTGTCTTCTCATTTTGTTTAACTTACTGTGTTTGGGGCCTCCTTTTCGCAGGCTGCATGTTCATAGTTCCTGTTGTTTTTGGTGTCTGCCCCCAGTGGCTGAGGTTGTTTCAGTGGGTTGTGTAGGCTTCCTGGTGGAGGGGACTAGTGCCTGTGTTCTGGTGGATGAGGCTGGATCTTGTCTTTCTCATGGGCAGGACCACGCCCGGTGGTGTGTTTTGGGGTGCCTATGACCTTATTATGATTTTAGGCAGCCTCTCTGCTAGTGGGTGGGGTTGTGTTCTTGTCTTGCTTGTTGTTTGTCATGTGGTGTCCAGCACTGTAGCTTGCCGGTCATTGAGTGGAGCTGGGTCTTAGCGTTGAGATGGAGATCTCTGGGAGAGCTTTCACCGTTTGATATCACATGGAGCCGGGAGGTCTCTGGTGGACCAGTGTCCTGAACTCGGCTCTCCCACCTCAGAGGCACAGGCCTGACACCTGGCCGGAGCACTAAGACCCTGTCAGCCACATGGCTCAGAAGAAAAGGGAGAAAAGAAGAAAGAAAGAAAGAAAATAAATAAATAAAATAAAGTTATTAAAATGAAAAATAAAAAATAATTATTAAAAATTAAAAAGTAATAAAAATAGGAAAAAAATGAAAGAAGAGAGCAACCAAACCAAAAAACAAATCCACCAATGATGGCAAACGCTAAAAACTATACTAAAAAAAACAAAAAACAAAAAAATACGGACAGACAGAGCCCTAGGACAAATGGTAAAATCAAAGCTATACAGACAAAATCACACAAAGAAACATACACATAGACACTCACAAAAAGAGAGGAAGGAAAAAAATGTGTATATCTTTGCTCCCCAAGACCACCCCCTCAATTTTGGGATGATTCGTTGTCTATTCAGGTATTCCAGAGATGCAGGGTACATCAAATTGATTGTGGAGATTTAATCCGCTGCTCCTGAGGCTGCTGGGAGAGATTTCCCTTTCTCTTCTTTGTTCGCACAGCTTCCGGGGTTCAGCTTTGGATTTGGACCCGCCTCTGCGTGTAGGTCGCCTGAGGGCATCTGTTCCCGCCCAGACAGGACAGGGTTAAAGAAGCAGCTGATTAGGGGGCTCTGGCTCACTCAGGCCAGGGGGAGGGTGGGGTACGGATGCGGGGTGAGCCTGCGGCGGAGGAGACCGGCGTGACGTTGCACCAGCCTGATGCGTACTGTGTGTTCTCCCGGGGAAGTTGTCCCTGGATCACGGGACCCTGGCTGTGATGGGCTGCACAGGCTTCTGGGAGGGGCAGTGTGGATAGTGACCTGTGCTCACACACAGGCTTCTTGGTGGCGGCAGCAGCAGCCTTAGCGTCCCATGCCCGTCTCTGGGGTTCGCACTGATAGCCACGGCTCTCTCCCGTCTCTGGACCTCGTTTAGGCGGCGCTCTGAATCCCCTCTCCTCGCGCACCCCAAAACAATGGTCTCTCGCCTCTTAGGCAGGTCCAGACTTTTTCCCAGACTCCCTCCCGGCCAGCTGTGGTGCACTAGCCCCCTTCAGGCTGTGTTCACGCAGCCAACCCCAGTCCTCTCCCTGGGATCCGACCTCTGCCAGTGTTCAGTAGGTGTTCTGTAGGAGTTGTTCCACATGTAGGTGTATTTCTGATGTATTTGTGTGGAGGAAGGTGATCTCCACTTCTTACTCTTCTGCCATCTTGAAGGTCTCCCCTAAGTATGTATTTAAAAATACAAAAACTGCCAGATTATTTTCCAAAGTTGCTGTATCATTTAACATTTTCACCAAAAAATGTATGAGAGCTCTGTTTGTGTTCAGATATTGAAAGACTCAATATGTCAAGATGTCAGTTCTCCCCAAATTAATCTAAAGATTCAATGCAATCTTATTCAAAATTCCAACAGGTGTTTTTATAGAATGTAACAAGATGATTCTAAAATTTATATGAAAAAACAAAAACCCTAGACATACTGATTTTTTTTTAATGAAGAAGAACAAAATTGGGAGACTCTTGCAACCTGATTTCAAAAATTAATGTAAAGCTACAGTAATCAATATTGTGTTTTACTGGTAAAAGGGTAGACACATAGTGTAATGGGACAGAATAGAGTACAGACATAGACCTACGCATATATGGTCAATGGATTTTTTCCTTACTCAGGAAAGACTTTATTCAAAAACATTTTTGCAGGCAGGAAGGAAGGGATTGTTATAGTAGGAGAACAAGGGCTATTGTAATAGAATGCTGTGACTTATAAGATCTGCAAGGATCTCAAGAGTTAGGCAGGTAGTTCTCTTTTATAGAGAGGTGTAAGCAAGGCTAGAAAGAACTGGGTTTGGAAAGCAGAATTAAAGCATGGCTTGATCAGACAGTGTTCTCTCTCCCTCCAGACTTGGCCTGAGACCAACCTGCTTTCCTGGAAGAGTCTTTAAGGAGGGCTGTATGCTAACTCAGACTGGGGGAATGGGGGGCGAGGCAAAAGTCAGGGGGTTGAGAAAAGGAGGCAATGCTTTGTTTCTATTGATCAGTGAAGTAGCAATTTAGCTAATTTACGAGACAAAAAATGGGAATTTGGAGGGTCTGTGTTTGGCCTTGTCATAGGTAAACATGGGTACTGAGGACTGCTCTTGGCATTGTTTCTGAAAAATCAGTTGACCCATCTGTTGAGGGCTGCTAACAAAGGTCACTTGTTTTAGTGTCAGGCATATTAAGAGAGGGATACCTAAAACGAAAAAGAGAAATATTAATATAACATGTTATATTAAACATTAGTATATTAAACCATCCAAGAGGTTGGTGGGCGGAAATGTTCTGATCATATAGCATTGCTTTTTGAGTTTCTTGAAGCTATGATATCAGTGCTCTTGGTCTTGCTTATCTCTCACGTAACCACTTGCATGATCTGAGCATTTTTCCAGATTTGTTCAGTGACCCAGACAGTGACTTTCACAGGAAGAAACCCAGCCCATGTGTGATCAGTTGCAGGGACATGTCCTTTGTTGTGTATATGAAGTCATTGGGCTTTAACTCTCAGTGCTTCTTCAGCTCCTGGGAGAAAGGGCCAACTTCAAGGCAACCTAGAGTTTCGATAGGGATCTGGCCAGTCAGGTTTCAGTTCTCAGTGATGCCAAGTCTGGAGGGCGGGAGAAAAATCGGAAATGTTCGTTTGGAGAGTTGTAGCCAGATAATATGTTTGACAATATGTGCAAGATGGTAGGTCCAATGTGCAGGTAGATAATAAAAGCATGCAGTTGCAAAATAGCTCAAAGACAATGAACAGGACCGGAATATGATAACCCACAATAGTGTGCTATAGTTTACAGTTGAAATATAAATTTCTCTCTACAGTCATACACTTTTTCATCAAGGATAATGTCAAGAAAGGTTATTCTTGGTCACTAGTCTGTCTCATTAGATTTTGTCTGATTATTTACACAGGTACAGCAAGAATGGCAAGTTACTAAATAGGCCCTTTAAATCTCGCTTTGCTGGAAGTTTTTATAAGGAATTTTATATTGGACTTTTAAAATCCTCTTGAGTCTAGTAAGCCAAGCCAAGAACTCACCACCAGATTTCACTTGCAGTACCTATTAATTTGGGTAAAATTCCTGTCTTCTCAAAGCCCCTCAAATATCTTAATATTCCTGGGCCTGCGAGGAAGCAAACTTCCTTACTCACCTGAAAGGCTGGGGATCCTATAAGCTAGGTGCCAGGCAGGCTTTCCCAAAAGGGCTTTGTAAGCATTGGTTTCAGAAAGTCAACTTTAGCTCTTCAGGAGTGTTCGTTCAAATTTGATTCTATGAGCCTGATTCTCAAATATGATATTCCAGTCAAAGCCTTAGTTATGTAACCAATGTTTCCAATTATGTTCTGTTGATGAGGAGAACAGATTCTTATTAAAACCATGAAAACAATTATTTTGCCATGAAAAAAAGAATATTCAATTAGGAGTTTCTGAATTCTGGAAGGATCAGGCCAGTAGAAAAAATAAATGTTTCATCTCTGTTTATAAAATTATAATCTACTAAATTGTTATAAATTCTAGCTAAAGAAAAAAGGGTTCCTTTTTTCAGAAAATAGAATAACATCAATATTCCAAACAAAACTGACAATCATCCTGCATAAGTTCATTCAGTCCTATGCAATTAATCCTTGTTCGGCTCCATCTAGAATCAGCAGTTTCATGAACTCATCAACTTGTCTACTAAAGTTCTACAAATCCTGACTCAGTACAATGGTTTGGCCTCAGATATTTAAGCAAGGCTATCAGAAGTCTGTGCTCCAGAGTACTTGGAATGGTCCTCTCCACAGAGATCATAGACAATCTTTTTTGTTGAAGACTAGCATTCTAGTCTGATGGCAGAATTTCTGGGAAGCCTCAGAGTACAGCAGAAAACTATCTGTGGATACCGAAAGAGTAAAAATATCTGATGAGACTTAATTATAAAAATAAATGCAAATGACAAGGAAATTTGGTTGTTTCTGTGTTATACAACATTTGAAAAAATAACTAAATTTGTGATCAAAGTAACCTATTTTGTGATCAAAATGACCAGTAACACTATACTCTTGTAGTCTAATATCAGGCAGAGCAGTACCAGGACATATCATGGACAGCAAGGACATTGACAAATCTCTAAGAACTTCATACAATTTCTGTAATATTTATGTTAGTAACATCTTCCCCATACAAATATAAACTAGGAAATGTTAAGCATCTCCTCTGATTTGATAACACTTCCTATGCAACGCTAACATATCAAATAAACCTAATTATTTCTAGCCCCACTCTTTTTACAAGGTGAAAGATCTTTTGTGATTTTCCAGGGGTCCTCTGGGAACTCTCAAAAACAGTTTGAGATCCAGAAGATATCATTTAGGATTTGTTTTCTAGAATGCAAAATGTCAAAGATTGTCAAGTTTGAACACTTGATTAAATAGGGTCCTGGGTCACTGAGAAGCCATATTTGGCTACCCATTTAACCAAAGTGACTATAAAAGTTTTCAAAAGTAAATATAGGCGGTAACATGATTTTATAAAACCTTCACTCTTTCAAAAGAGAAGACTTTGTTTTCTTAAATAATCAAGGGCATGATAAAGTCAACACAAAGCGCAGGATGTTATTCTGATAAAACATAAAATCTTTACCTTCTAGGCAGATTATTTAGAAAGTACAGAAAGTACCTTTTACAACCACTTATTAAGAGAAGACCAATGATCTAGAAAAACTTGTCGTTTTAACAGAGAGAAAACCAAATTCTAGTTTTGTATCAGTACAATATTTTATACTAAAGCTCCTTTTTAAAAAAATCTTATATATAAATCCATCAAATCTTAGCTAGCTTTGACCAAGACAAATAAATTCCTTTTCTGCAAACTTTGTACAACTTTCCCCTTCCATGCAGATTTTGTTGTACATTTCCTCTTTCTCATTCTTGAACAACGAGTCATTTTACTCCTGCATACCTTGCACACTTAATTTTAATTTTCATGCAAGTTTAAGGTGTTAAAGTATGCATGATTAGCTAATTCATTTTTAATCAAGAAGGAAATATCAAAGAACATATTGCCTTCATTTTAAAAATCAAACTTTATAATTTCTTTTAGAAACTATATAGTGAAGTGGTCTCAGAAAGGGGGAAAATGAGAGAAGTACATTATGAGGAAATCATTACTGTATTTAGATAAGCCCACAAAATCCAGGCAAAGTAATTGTCAACTGATTTTAAAGTTTACTTCTTTGTTTTCCAGAACTTAATTCATATATGATGATCTCTTCTTAGAATACCCCAGATTACTTTTTATTTTGGTGCATAATTCATTGAAAAGAATTAAACATTATTCTTAAATCAATTGAAATACCTTTCATCACTTACTAAATACAAGGGACATTTAACTGTATGTTATAAAAACTGAAAACTATACACACTGCTTGAAATGTCTGTCCCAAATTTATCGGTACTAATGGGATTTTTCAACGTATTGTACTGCATATTTCTATAAATAGGTTGTGTTAACTGTGCCACTTTCTTATTTTAAAATATATTTTATCCTTGTCCTTTTAAAATTAAATACATTTATTTTTCTAGTTGGTCATTTCTATTAGCGGGGGTTTTTGTAACTGACTTTCTGTTTATGATGCTTCTTTTAAGGGCATAAAGCAAAAATATTTTTTCTTTCAGATATTTTCATTTGCTCATTCTTAATATACTTTTATCAGATTTCTATACCACTTTGCTTCCTCAAATAATTACAAACTCATTTGTGACAAAGATTACAGTAAATATTGAGAAGTATCTTTGAACACAGAACAAGTAATCCTCTCATTCTGGTTGTATTTTATTTTAGCATATTTTTTCAAATATTTCAGGTAAAATCAGGATTTTTTTCTTTAATAAAAAAAATCCCTTTGTGGATTTTTAAGAAATGGGTATAACCAGGTTTTGGTGCAGTTGTAATTTGAATTGTTACAGATATTTCTTTCAATAACTGGTTATTGTATTCCTTGATTTTTCAAGTGAAAAATCTAAGAAATACTATTATCTTTCTCAAGCAACCCAAATGTGAAGGATAAAAGAAGAGTGGCTGAGAAAAGGGATATAGTAGAAATTGTTTTTGCCCTCTGAGACTCAAAGGTTAGAGTGACGCTCCGTTATTGGAATGATGGGAGTCCTGGTGTGTGGTGTGCTACCTAGGTGAAATCCAGCTTTTAGTTTAAAAAAGACAAAAGCTAGTATTCCTTCATAATTGTGCATTAAAGACAGAAAATTGACATTGAATAAACTAGACATTTAAAATATCCTTAATGCAAATTATCTAGAAGCTGTTGACTGATAGCCTCAATCAAACCCACAGAATTACAGAGGCATCATTACCAAGAAAATAGGCCCTTCCATCTGTTGTTTTTACCACTGATCCTCTTTTCCCTGCCAGAATATGAAGGAGACATTACAGGCAGGTGATGCAGGGTCAGATCGAAGGAAATCTTTTCCAATATAGAATTGGTTTTCCCCCAAAATTAACAAGGTAGAGACTGAAAAAAATAATTTGGAACAATTACAACTTCAGCTGTTTCTAAGATTTCCTTCCTTCTCTGTTGATTTGCCAAGAAATACAGGGCTAGAAGAAGAAATTACAGACTTTCTTATTTCATTAGATTAATGAAATGGCATTCACATGTCCTTACTGTCAAATTGAGTTACAAAAATCTCCATTAATAAAAACCATAAACTAAAAATGAACACATTTAATTTTAAAAAGACAAAGGAGATATAATATATATAAAATATATAACTATATAGGCTATCTATATTACATATAGATATTATTTTCAATATCAGTGGGTATTTAAAAGGACAAAGGAGATATATATATTATATATATAACTATATAGGATATTTATATTATATATAGATATTATTTTCAATATTAGTGTAACCAACATAGTATCAATATAATCAATAATATCAATAATATGTTACATACTATATTATGATATATATATATAAAATCAACCATCCAACTTAAAATACTACTAAGAACATACGCTTCTTAGTATTCTAGATTTTTAATATTCAAGATGTTTTTCTCTTTATTGCTGAAGAACACAAACTCCTCCTGGCCCTTGATAAGCTTTGGTCATAGTTTTGTCTTTCCAGTGGTTCTTTCCTCCCTTTCAGGCACTGATCTGTCCACAGCTGAGGGCTCCCATGGAACCCTCTGCAAGTCTCTTGAGCTTTTTCTCTGTGTGGTTATTTTCTTTCTGTGCAGATCTTTCTTCACTAGTACTCTGACTTGTAAACTCTCGCCTATCTGGTTCTTAGGTATCTCCCCTCAAGCTCCTGTGAACTGCAGCCTGGATATTCACTCTACGCAGTAAACTGGGGCAATCCTAAGGCTCACCTAATTGGTTTCCTGTCTCAGGGATTGCTGTCCTGTGCTGTGAATTGCTCAATTTCTGAAAACTTTTGTTTTGTGTATTTTGTCCATTTTTTTAGATGTTTAAAGTGAAATGATTATTTTGGTCGCTATTATTCCATCATGGCTAGAAGCAGAAATTTACCCTAAATTTTGCATTGCAATTTTTCTGCTTTGCTTGTAGTTTTCCCACATATCTAGATATTCTTTTCCTCAGCTTTATTGTGGTAAAATTGACAAAAACGTATACATTTAAGGTGTACCACTTGATGTTTTTACATACGTATGCATTGTGAAATTATCACCGCAGTCAAGCTAATTAACATATCTATCGCCTCACATAATTACCATTTTCTTTGTGTGTGTGTGTGTGGTGAGAACACATAAGATTTACCCTCTTAAGGTGTGGAGAAAAGGGAACCCTCCTATACTGTTGATGGGAATGTAAAATGATGCAGCCACTACGGAAAAACGTATGGAAGTTCCTTAAAAAACTAAAAATAGAGTTATCATATGATCCAGCAATCCCACTCCTGGGCATATATCCGGAAAAGACAAAAACTCTAATTCAAAAAGATACATGTGCCCCAATGTACATAGCTGCACTATTTACATGGACAGAGAAAGACAAATATGATATCACTTATACGTGGAATCTAAAATATGACACAAATGAACTTATTTACAAAACAGAAATAGACTCACAGACATAGAAAACAAACTTATGGTTACCAAAGGGGAAATGTGGGAGGGGGAGGGATAAATTAGGAGTTTGGGATTAACATATACACACTACTATATAGAAAATAGAAAATCAACAAGGTATGAAGTGTCAGTTATGCAAGATGATTAAGTTTTAGAGATCTGATGTACAACATAGTGACTAGAGTTAACAATACTGTATTGTACACATAAAAGTTTAAGAGGGTAGATCTCATGTTGTGTTCTTATCACAATAAAAAATAAATAAAACCCCAAATTTCTTTAATTATAAATTTTCCTTCTTTGTCTATGCTCTGGAAGAGTTCAGGTAAAGTTAGCAGCCTCTGCTCTTTGAGGGTGTAGAAGGATTTCTCTTAAAACAACTGACCCTGCTCCTTTTTTTTTAGAGGGCAGTTCTTTGATAACCCTCTCTATTTCTTCCATGAAAATTAATTTGGAATTTTTTTCTATAGGGATACATTTTGGTAAATTATATTTCCTAATAAATCATCCATTTCACAGACAATTTCAAGTTTACTTGAAAAGAGTTTTGCAAATGATGTCCTCTGTTTCAGTCGTTATTTCAAACTTACTGTGAATTGTACTTTTTTTCTAGGTTAGTTTAGCTGAAGATATCTGTTTCATTAACTTTTCACAGAAATAAGACATTCATTTATAAGTAGTACTACTTTTCTGGTTTCTAATGCATTAATTTCTGTTGTAAGCCCTACTATTTCCTTCCTTTGCTCTCTTTTACTTTATTTTGTTGTTACTAGCTTTTTGAGTGGGATATGTAATTAATGTGTTTTCATCTTTTTCATTTATGCTGATATGAATATTTAAGGGTGTGACTATTCCATCACTGCTTTAATTGTATCCCATAAAATCTAAAATGCAGTATTGAGTTTTTTAATTTCCAAATAGAATTGTCTTTTTAAAAATATATTGACTCTACATATTGAATTGTGAACCAAGTATACTGTTCATATTATTTATACACATTGAACTTTTCTTTCTGACCCAATTAATCTCATAAATGTCCCAAATCCATTTAAGAAAAAATGTGCATCCTCAATTATTGGAGTGAAAAGTTTTATGTATACGCCATTAGACTTTAATAATTAGTGTGCTTAGGTCTTTTGTATCTAGTGATTTTCAGTTCACTTGTCTTGATTTGAAAGTAGTGTGTTAAGAACTCATGTTTTTGGTGTGTTTCTATTATTCCTAGTATCTCATGTAATCTCTGCTGTGTGTAGGTATGTTATTTAGTGCATAGATATTCATAGCTATTATGTCTACATTGTGAATTTGACTTTAGAATTCTACCGTGTTCTTTTTTTTTTTTTTTTTTTGGTATGTGATTATTTTGACCTGAATTCTGCCTTGCCAAATATCAAGATCACAAACACCACTTCCTCCTTTTTTTCAGTCTCCTGACCTGCTTTTTCTTATCTCTTTATATTTAGCCTTTCTGAATCACCTTTTAAAAGTTATATCTCTTGATTTCAGCATAGACTTGGCTTTTGCCTTATGAGCTACTCTGAAAATAATTTCCATTTAATAGGTGAGTCAAGCCTATTTGCTTTTATTGGGATGGCTGATATGGCTGATAAAATTAGATTCAGCTCTGTTAAATTGCTGTATATTATGTTTAATATGTGGTATTTCACTCTCTGGTCTCCTCATTTGGGTCTTCTTTTTGGACTTACAAAGGTTTAGAATATTTCCTAGTTGTTACCTTAAACTAATATTCTAATGTAATGCTATTATTTTTCTTTTCCTTATTTAGTCATATCTTTGGTTTGTGAGCTTTAAATGTTATTCCTTCCTACCCACATATTATCTAAATGCACACAGTGTGCTTATTCTACATTTGAATTCTCCTCAATTTTTAAGATTCCATTACATCTATTTGATGGAACAAATAACATTTATATTTGAGTCTTCAGTTCTTACCTCCAATTGTGTGCGTCCTTGATCTAAACCAACCATTATATCCATTTAATGTTCACTAGTAGTCATCTTTCTGAAGTATCTCCTGTCATCAATGGGTTTATGAAGCCTTTTCTCTAGTTACATGAATATAGTAGATTTGGAAGTGTTTATAAGGACAATACAGAACCCTCTGAGTCTGGCGTGTATGTATAACTATGTTTTTCTTTAGCCTTGTACTTGAAGGACACATTGGCAACATATAAACTCCTTAATTCTCATCTTATTTTCTTATATTCCTTGGAAATATTGCTTCTCTGATGCTTTACTTTGTGTGTTGTTGTCTAGAAGTCAGATTTAAACTTGTTTTTTTTTTCCTTTGTAAGTGACATTCTTTTTACCTGGAGGTCCACAGGGGCTTTTCTCTGTCTTTTAAGTTTAATCATTTTACTAGCATATGTTTCAGAATTTACCGATCTGGATTTTGTTGCTGATATACATGTCTCATATGTTCTTTTCTGTAATTGCCTTCCATGTGCTCCTTTAGCTGCCTTCTGGAGAGAGAGAAATAGAGATAGGGATATATCTTCCTGTTCACTCATTCTCTCAAAAATATTGAGTGTAATTTTTTTCTGTTTTTTCTTTTATGCTCGGTTATGTTTTATTTAGTACTGCACATTTCATTTTAGATAATGTAGAAATAATTTGAGGATCTAGATAATGAGGCTTTCCCTTAAAGATCTGTATTTGTTGGCTTCCTTTCACAGCACGGTTTTGTCTCTAGCTTGTAGCTTTTCTGGATGTTTTCACCAGCCCCTCCTTTTGGCAGGACCTGAATTCCATTGTTGTTTACAAATCCCTCGGAGTCTGAAATCACTCTTTCTCAGACTCTTAGCTGCATCTTTAAATATTAGTAAATATTTCAATGGGAAATTTAACACAAAATCTGGGATTATCTCCAGAGTTTACTCTTTCTCTTTGCTGATCAACAAGGTCTTCCAACGGTTGTTTCTGTTTCATAATTTCTCCAACTTTTCTAGATATTCTCAGCAGGAAGGATAAAACAGAACGACTTAGTCTTCATTACAAGAGGAAGTACTTTATTTCCCTCTCACCACTTTGGAATGATTCCCTTTACTTAGCTTGTTGTGAGTTGTTGATGCTTAGGAACAAAGATTTAGTGGCCAAGATAAGTGATGTTCTTTATAGCATTTATAGTAATCTACATCTTTATAGACAATACTATAGCAGAGAACTGGTATTTACTTTCCTGGATGAATATTGACAGGATGAAACTGAGTCATGGGCAATACTAGGTAAGTGCCTGGGCTAGATGTGAAGGCATCACCATTCACCACTGAGCAGAAAGAAAGTGGATTTTCTACAGATGGCTAATTCCAAAGACCTATTATCATAATGTTTTGCGTATTTTTACTTAGTATCTGTTTAGTTTGTGCAGCTCCTCTGGTTTTGTCATTGAAAGTAAATCTCAATATTGCTTATTTCTTTGCTGTTTTTCCCTTGCTAAATCTCACTAGAGTTGCATCAAATGTTTGTCTTTCACACAATTAACTTTTGACATTGTTCAGCATATATTCCCTTTGTCTTTTTTTGTTTTTTTTTAGATTTCTTCTACTGTTTCTTGATAACCACTTAAATTTGATAATTAGCTTATTAGTCTTCATCCTGACTGGTTTTCTAGTGTAAGCATTTAAACCTATAATTTCTCAGCTCTAGCTGCAACTTTCAAATTTGATTTGGAGTGTTTTTGTTATCATTTGGTTATAAGATTTATCTTTATTCTAATATATTTTTGACCTATTAGTTTTGAAAATATTTTGAAGATTTTTAATTATCTTTTCATATTTTCCCAAAATGTGTTTCTAATTTACTTTCATTTTTATTAAAGATTATGTATTTATTATGTTTTATCTGTTTGATTTAATACTTATTGGAATAATTGTGTTAAAATCTTCTAAAATATTGGTTTCTTTGTTAAGGGCTCCTTGTCACTCTTTTACATTTTTTTGCTTAAATATTATGAACCATGTTGGTAGATCCATACAAGTTCAGAATTGAAATATTTACTATGTATGAAGTAACCATTGTAAATATAATAATGACTTAATGTCTGTTTTAGTTGATAACTCTTCCTTTTGTCTTATTTCCTATTTTTTCACATTCATTTATGTTCAAACTTTTTGTACTCTTTTGCTTTATACATGTCTCTTGTAAACAGCTTACTTTTGACTGTTCCTTGGGTGACCTACCATTTCAGGACAATTTAAAATTAAAAGAAATTTTTAAAAAAATCAAATATATATTTATATATATATATATATATATATATATATATATATGGTGTCTTTAAATGGAAACATACATAAAACAAGGTTATATATTCATCAGATGATGAAAATATTGTGACTGGAAATATACAGAAGTCTAACCCTGTATTTCCCCTAGGAGTAATGGTTCAGTATTCACTAATCCAGTGTTTGTGGTGACTTTATAGAATATAACTACCACAAATAATGAGAATTGACTGTACTTCAATACTTGTGATTGACTGAAGGTTGTGATTGCTTCTTTGGAAATATTTTCTTTCTCTCTATTTCTGCTTCATTATTTTCTTCATTTGGGATGATTTCATGGAAGATAGTGAAAAATGGCTTCACTTTACCATCTTTAACCAGAAACATAATATGTAATTTTATTTTTAAAATACTGACCTCAGGGTTTTTTTTCCAAAGGATATTTTGTTCTGCTATCAAAGGACCCATGGTTATGTCTTCAGAGGTTCACCTTTGATGATCTGTAACTTTAGTATGTGGTTTTCAAGTTAGGGTTTGGAAATTTGAGTTCTTTCAAAATCACTCTATTTGCTCGTAGTTTTGTGCAATTTTGATTCCCCCACCACTAAAAAACATAACCCATTAAGTATCTTAATTCTAGGTAAGCTTTTAAAAAATAAAATAACGTGAGCCTAATCACAGTTTTCTATACAGGCATATGGTAAAGACTTCCTCTTCCATTAAGTTTTAGAAAAAAAAATCTCCCTTATTTTATTACAATTTGTATTTTCCATATCTTGAATTTGATCTATACTGAATTTTGGACAAAATAGTATGGCATTGCTTGGAAAAAGACAGTCAGTAAGATACTCTCAACTTCAAAAATTTAATTTTTTAATTAATTTTTTTTTAGTTAATTTTTTTTGAGTTATTTAAAAAGCTAATGCTAATTTATTCCTCTTTTTCTTTTGTTATAATTTTGTGTAATCATAAGAAAAAACTAGACATCTTACCTCTATGGCCTTCCTCTTAAAAACCCATAATGCTGTCTAATCATGAGAAAAACATCAGAAAAATCCAAATCGAAGGGCATTCTACAAAATGCTTGACCAGTGCTTCTTCAAAATCTTAAAGTCATCAAAAACAAGGAAAGTCTGAGAAACTGTCACAGTCAAGGGGAAGCTAAGGAGACAAGAGGATTAAATGTAATTTAGTATCACAGATGGGACCCTAGAGTAGAAGAAAAAGGACACTAGTGGGAATTCCTTAGCAGTCCAGTGGTTAGGACTCAGTGCTTTCACTGCAGTACCCTGGGTTTGATCCAAAAAGACATTAGTAAAAAGGAAGGAATTCTGAAAAACGTAGGGAATTTAGTTAATAATAATGCATCAATATTGGTTCATTAATTGTGACAAGTGCACCATACTTAATAACATTCCTCTTTTGTGTTTTTATAACCCTAAACTGAAAATCCTGGATAATACATCGTTATTTTTTTGAGCATGGGCTATGTGCTAGAAACTGTTAAATGCTTTAACTATATGATCTCATTTAATTCCCACAGTAACTCTATGACAGAGATTCTATAAGTAATCCCTCTGAGGTAATAATTAACACTATAATTAAAGATAAAAGAATTTAAGTAACATGTCTAAACTCCTGATTTTAGAGGTGGAGAAACAGAGGCCCAACAAAGTTAACCCAGTTTCACAAAATGAACTTTATCAAGATCAAGGCCTTTATGCTACATCTATCAGCACAAAAATCAGTGTGAGAAAATGAATAATTGCTTAGCAGTCTAAACAATCAAATTGATTTAACTAAAAACATGAGTTCATTGACTGAATTCTACTTTTTATTTTCAAAGCAATTTGTAAAAAGAAAGTGTGCTTTTTATACATATATGTGTATATGTATGTATATTTTTTCTTCTTTTCCACAAAACCAAAATAATTCCATGAATAGATAACACATTAATTTAAATATGTGACAATCCATCAAAAAAGTTTTTATTGACTTTTAAAAACATCAAAATGCATTTGTGGATATGTGAAGACACAAAACATATTGGCCACATGATATTATTCAGGCAAATATTTCATAAGCCTGTAGAAGATATATTTTTTTCATATTTATGTTGCTTCTTTCCTCATACTATGGGAATACTCTGAACATTCCTAATTAATAGTCTTTCCTCAAAACAATTTTGAAATAGCATATCACAAAAGTATATTCACAATAAACCTATTAAATTCCAAATTCCAGTTCTCGAAATTACCATTCGCTAAGAGAAAGGTTCGAGAACTAGTAAGTTTGTAGGGGAGCTGAATATTGAAGCCAAAATCTTTGGTTCTAGGATACATTTCTCAAACAGTAGTTGTCCATGCATTTAGAATTCTAGTAGTAATGGACAGCATATGGTTATGTGCTCTTCTGCTTGTATGTCTTGTAATCTAAGTAATGGATACTGGCACCATGGCATATATATAAATTTTCTCTTAGTTCTAATTTTAAATATATATGTTAAACATATGTTAAACAGATTTGCCAAAAGAAAAAAAACACCCAAAAAACAAAAAAACAAAACAAAACAAAAAACCTACTCCCATATGCTCATTTATTTCTTGTTTTTAAATAACAAAATCAAACTTCATAAAGAATAGAAGAAATATAATTGTTGTCATAGTTTAGAAACACATTTTTAGCACATGATTCCTATGAATTTATGATAGTTAAAAGTGTTTTATGGAAACTAAATGTAAATTTTGGAGGCAGTTTAAATTCTAATAACCATTTCCAGCACTCTTCTCATTTAAAGTAACTCAGGTATTTCAAAAATTTTTTTATTTTGTAAAAATTGGTATTAAGGAGGGAAAACTTTTGCCTGTCCTCTTTTCCACTCTAGTTAGAGTCGTTCTTAATTTAACATCTTAAGTTTACCCAAGTAAAAACAGTTTAGCCAATCATTATCCATAAGCTATGTATGTATGTCCTTAGGTTTTAAGTACGGCTGCCCTGAAATTAGAACTAAAGATGGAAAGCACATGGCTATGAGCTCATCACAACATAATGAGATGGGCTTCAGAGATTGCAAAGTGTTTCACTTCCACAATATGCAAATTGTGTACAATGCCAGATGCAGAAGCGCTGATCCAGTTGCCAAGTTCTATGGAGGGCATGGTGATTCATTCACAAATTGTCACAAATTTAGATACTCAGGAACTAAGCAGCCTGTTTAGGACTGCCTACATGCATGGTTACGGTGGACTATTGTATGACATTCTGGCACCTGGAAGGAGAGCTCAACCTTAAATTCTGTCAAAGTCTACCATAATGTCAGACTCGGTTAACCCCAGGACATAACTCAATATTTTTATGTGCCTGTGGATATTGGATCTGCCTGCTCCTGACAGAGAGAAACCAATTCAAAGAGAAGAATTGACCTCGATGTAAATTAGCACCTGTTAGCACCTCTTTCCACATTCAGATTTATAGATTTCTCCTTTGAGACAAATGATCTTCTGTCTCCATAGGCCAATTTTTAACTTCTATATTTATGAAAATTACCAGTCTTAGATTCTACGTGACATATGATTAGAGCTATCTTACTATCTTAGAATAATATTTTCATTTATTCAACAAATATTATTTGATAACTTACTGGGAGCCAGGAACTAAGTTAGATATCAAGAACAATATAACAAATTAGAGTATGCCTTAAAAATATCTAAGTCTAGTGGAACTATAAATAAGTCATATGTTCTTTGCTATATGTGTGTGGCCAAAACTATTTACTTTTTAAAATATTTGATTTGTGTTTTGGGGGGTGTTTGGGAGTGGACCAAAATTTTGATACTAAAAAAAATAAATCCTGGCCAGTTGTTGAGGTATTATTCATCCTTCACAATAAGAGTGTAGGCAGACTTTTACAAAAGAGTTAGTTGGTTTGTTCCTTCAATCAATTTTCTGCAGGTTTATCCCAGAGGTCTAATGTTTTGGCCTAATGTCTCTTTTTCCAAGATATCAATCTTTTGAAAGAATGAAATACTGAGAGAGTAAAGGCTAGCAGATCTTTGAAAAGTTGACTTTCTTAAGGGAAAGAAGCTATATTTTTTTCTCTGTGGATGCAGTATAGATGCATGTGGTGTGTATGTGTGATATCAATGGGAAAATATGCATTCAAAAGTCTAGATAGTTTATAATGAGGTCAGAAAACTATGGCCTATAGGACAAATCAGGCTCACCACCTTTCTTTGTAAATAAAGTTTTATTGGAAGACAGCCATGCTCACTTATTTACATATTGCCTGTGACTGCCTGCACGCTATAGCAGCAGAGTTGAGTAGTTACGGTAAAGACCATATGGCCTGCAAAGCCTAAAATATTTACTATATGGACATTTACAGAAAAAGTTTGCAGACCCCCTGGTTTATAGTTTTGCATTATATTCCTGTAAAAATTAGTGTTTCTTTCAAAAATCAACTCATGTTTGCAAAGTATTGCCCAAATAGAAAGTGCTAAATGATAATGCTTATGCAGGTTGATTTATATCAGATTGTACATAAAAATGCAAAATATTAAATAGAATCAAAATAACCCTTTTGTATAGAAGCCAGCCTATAGAATATATTTAACAGAGAAATTAAAGAAACACAAGTATTTCCCATTAATACTTTCTACAGAAATTACTAAATTTGGTACTATATTTTCCCTGTGTATAAGGATCCAGTAAGGAAAGCAGAAATGACACTAAGTAGTTTATTACAAGGTATTAGTATAGGGAACTAGATATAAAGACATTAGAAGAACTAAAACTAAGGATGGTGAGCCAACTCAGAGATTACCAACTGTATGGGGCAACTGCCATCAGTAGGGCTGAAAGAATAAAAGGATACCAGTGTTGAGGAGCTAGGGCTTCCAAGTAGAAGCAGGAATCACAGAGGTGCCCCCACTGGGAACTAGGACCATGAAGGGGTAGTGTGTTAGTTTCCTTGGGCTGCCATAATAACTTATCATAAACTGCGTGGCTTAAAACAACAGAAGTTCATTCTCTTACAGTTCAGGGGTCCTGAAGTCCAAAATCAAGTTGTCAGCAGCACCATGCTCCTTCTGAAGGCTCGAGGGAAGAAGTCTCCTTGCCTCTTCCTAGCTTCTAGTGGTTGTCACCAATCCTTGGCATTCCTTGGCTTGTTGCTGCGTCACTCCAATTTCTGCCTTCACTTTCATGTGGCCATCTTCTCTCTGTGTCTCCGTCTCCTCTGTGTCTTTAAATTTCTTTCTTCTTATGAAGACATCAGTCATTGGATTTAGGGCCAACCCTAACCTAGTATGGCCTCATCTGAAGTTAATTAAATCTGCAAAGACCCTATATCCCAATAAGGTTACATTCACAGGTTCCAGGTGGGCATGAATTTGGGGGTGGGGGGGCACTATTCAACTCAGTAGAGCTGACTGCCGGCAAGAGCTGGATCCACTCAGGAAATTGTTGGAGATGTCACCGGAAGCATTCTCCATCCAGTCCCTTCCATTTGCCAAACCTAACAAGAAGCCAGTTGGCAATGGAGACTGAGAAATGTGGTTTGCAGAGGACAGCTCTTTGGAACATGAAGCAGATCAGGGGCTGGCTAGGTGGGTCTGAGAAACAAGCAAGCAAGCAAACAAACAAATAGAAAAACAACCTACTCATTGTTTTTAAAATTCTTCAGCACCCCCTAATCTTCTTTTAGTTCTACACTAAATAAATTATAGATGAACTTATATGATGTTTGGAGTTTGCTAACAATAATACAGAAAAGGGACAGAGTGAGTTACGATCTAGATAAAGATATTTCAATAGCAGCAATACTAATATTTTGGACTGGGTAATTCTTTGTCATAGGAAGGTGGGGGGGATGTGCATTGTAGAATATTTACCAGCATCTCTGGCCTCTACCCACTAGATGCCAGTAGCTAACCCCCCCACCAACTGTGACAACCAGAAGTGTCTCCAGACATTGACAAATGTCCACTTGGGGGCAAGACTGACCATTTTTGAAGATCACTGGTTTAGGTGAAATGATACCGACTTTGAGTGAATAATTGTTAAAGCTGGAAGATGGGTACAAGGTGGTTTGTTATGCTATTCTCTCTACTTTGGTATATTTTGAATATTTCCATAACTAAAACTGAACAACACAAAATAGACTGCCTTAGAGAGTGTTCTGCTTCTGCTAAATTTAGTATTTGAATTAAGGTTCTTACTAAAGGTCACAAAAGTCAATACTTGAGTCAATTAGTAATGATGCTAATGAATTCTGAAGGTCAACTTGTGAAATGACTTCACGGAGAGAAATTGAGCAATTTTACATACTCTATATCTTCATCATCAATATTCATGTATTAAGTATATAAACATATACAACACCCAATTAGATATTTATTTTTTAAATATATTTATACATATACAACCCAAGTCTCCAAAAATCTTCAGTCAAATAAAGATAGTTCCTTTGCACATAAACTGGCTTGACTTTGCATTTGCAATGCAAACAATCACATCATATCACACAACATAAGATTATGATGCCAAAAACTCGGCCTCTGTGCACCGGTGCCAAATCAAATCTATGAGACAGAGTTTTGGGTGAAGTAGAAAAGAATAGCTTTATTGCTTTGCCAGGCAAAGGGGGACACAGTGGGCTCATGCCTCAAAAACTGTGTGTCTCAACCGGAGAGGATTTGGTGAGGAGTTTTATAGCAGTGGTTCAAGGGCGGGGTTGCTGATAAGAATTAAGGTTTGTGCAGGGCCTGCACTCCTTTGATCTGGTCTCAGGTGGTCTCCTAGAGCTTCTCTGTTTCCTTTAATCAGGACTCGGGTGGTCTCCTCTGGAATGAAGAATGCTAACATCTTCCATTTGTTGGGATTTTAGTTCTGTAAAGAGCTCAAAGATACTGTTATGTGTATCCCTTTAGGCAGAACCAGGACCCTGCCCCAAGGCTGCACTACTGTATTGTTTCTTGGCTGCTCCTCCTTTGTCTCTGCATCCCCTCCCTTCCCTGATTAGCAACAGTTTGAAAGACTTCCCTGCTGGAGCCCCACAGGGTCCTGCTTAGTTTCAATAGCTGCATCCTATAGTGAACCAGAAGTGAGTCTGATGAGTTTGAATTCCAGTTTTGATATTGTCCAGATCCCTATTTTGGACATATGATCCCTAGACCTCAGTCTCCTGAGGACAAAATAATTCTGTATAATATGACTATCATGATCTTTCTAAAATATATACCATAATCATTTCCTTCTTATATCTTTAAGGATAAAGTACAAAATCCTTAGCATGGTATCTACATTCCTTAAAATCTAGTCTTTGCTTATCTCTCCAGTTATGTCTTGCCACTTCTCACACCTCTATGCTCCATTCATGATAAACCACCTATAGTTCTGTGTATGTGTCATGGTTTCTGATCTCTCTATACTTATCCACATTCCCTAGATCAACACAGTTCTTATCATTTCACTTTGTTATATTACTGGTGTCAGGGAGGAAGAAACTTTCCTCTACCCTCTAGGTTCTTCTGGCTGGGCTAAGAATTCAATTGACATGAGACGGATTAACAGGAGAAAATCTCAACAAAAGTTTATTATCATGTATACGTGGGAGAGACCCAGGAGAACTGAGTAACTTGCCAAAATGGCCAAAACCCTCACCTTAAATACCACCTTCAGCTAAAGACAAAAGAGGATGTTGTGGTAGTGTTTTGGGACTTCATAGGGGAGGAAGGCAATTCACATGGAGATGGAAAAGCAAACATTTCATAAACAAATGTTTGCTGGACCAGGCAGAGATAATGGGACCCAAAGTGGACTCTGACCTCTGGGCCCTGCAGAGTTTCCCCGACCACACCTAACCTACATTCTTTGCAGATATCTCTGATGATAGCTCTGTACCAGGAACAGGCCCTTTATCTAATTATTTTTAGGCAGTTAAAAAGGAGGTAACAAGAAAAACTTCCTGAGTCTTCTCTTTCTTAAAAATAATCAGCCTAAATTAATCCTCATACAGAGACACATTTGAGGTAGCAAATTTTGCACCCCCGTACTGACCCAACCAGGTTTTGCCCCTCTGTAAGACACAAGACATTCATCTAAATATCAAGAAAATGGTTGAAATTTGTAACATACCTTATTACAGAGTATTGCTAATGTCGATGAAAAATTAATCAGTCGATCTTAGAAAGAAATGGAAAATTTTATTCAAGCCAGATTTGAGGATTATAACCTGTGTGAGCATCTCCGAAAGCTCTGAGAACTGTTCTACCCATTAGAAGTCAAGGCACAGTTATATAAGTTTTTTAAGACATAGGGCTATACATCAAATAATGTATTATGTAGATAGTTTACATAATCCAGATCTAAGTGGCATCATGATGGGTCATGTGACCCCTTACAAGATCAAGAAGGAATGTTATCTTTTAGGGAGTTGACTCTGATGCTAAGACAGTGTTGCTCTTTTCAGTTGAGCAGGTATTCCTGCCAATGGGGGAGGTCTGGCCGATGCATAATGCAGATACACAATGCACAGGGCAGGGAGAGAGGAGGCCAAAGGGCAGAGAAGATTTTTTGTTTAAATTTCTCTTGTCTTGCTGTAAAAATATGACTTTTATTTCACACTGATATATATTTGAATGTGTAACTATGCAATCTATCATTTTTCTGTGGCAAGTTTTAGTAATGATGATTTAACTGTCCAAAATTTCTAGCTACTCTTTTCATTTTGTAGTGTCTCTCACCTCCCTTTGCCTATACTTACTGCTTTTCAACAAAATGCTTCTATCAGTAACCTCTCTTTTTAATGACTTCCTCTTCGTGGTTCACTTTTATTACTCATGAACTTCCTCAGTGACTATGAGATGAGATCCAGGCATCTGGCTTTGTGCCACTCAGCTCCACTTCCCTATAAAAAACATTACTAGAGCCAAGGGACTATGGACAAGACAACTTTCAGCTTATTTTAATCTTCAGATAAACTTGGAATTTGCCTTCACCTACTTTAGAGGTACGTGCAATAAATTCCCATGGCAAACACACAATAATGTCAAAAAACCCAACAGATCTATTTCCTTCAACCTGAGAGGAAATGGTTAAGTTTTAGAAATGTAGGCAACACTATTTGCAAGCTCAGAGCAGATTTTGGCTTCAACCCACAACTAGGTTGGCATATTATTATTTGGAAACAGTGGTTAAGCAGTCTGATCATTTCCTTGAAGTCCTTTCTCCATATGTTGGAAACATTGTTGAGTAGTCAGTGATGGTTGAGTCAGCTGAGTTTCACAAAATATCTGGTACTGATGTTGAAAACTCGGCTTCTGTGCACAGGTGCCGTATTGAATCTCAGAGCTAGAGTTCTGGGTGAAATAGAAAAGAATAGGCTTATTGCTTTGTCAGGCAAAGGAGGACACAGTGGGCTCGTGCCTCAAAAGCTGTGTGTCCCAAGCTGGGAGGATTTGGTGAGGAGTTTTATAGCAGTGGTTCAAGGGCAGGGTTGCTGATAAGGATCAGGGTGTGTGCAGGGCCTGCACTCCTTTAATCTGGCCTCTGGTGGTCTCCTGATGAGTTTCTGTGGTTCCTTTAATCTGGTGTCACGTGGTCTCCTGATGAGCTTCTCGAGGTTATCAAACTGTGACCTGCTCTCTGGAACATCTTCCATTTGGTAGGGGTTTTAGTTCTGCAAAAGAGCTTAAAGATATTGTTATGTGTATCCCTTGAGGTGGAACCAGGACCCTGCCCCAAGGCTGCACTATTGTTTCTTGACTGCTCCTCACTTTCCTCTGCACACCCTCCCTTCCCTGAGTAGTAACTGTTCGAATCTGCTTTTTATGACTCAGGGAAGGTCATGGAGCCTGGAGTCTATTCCCTACAAACGAGAAACAGGGGACACAGGAAGGCTTTCGTGCCCAGGACTCCCACAGGGTCCTGCTCAGTTTTAGTATCAGTAAGGCATCAGTTTATTTGGAAAATCACATTCTGGATTTGAAACATTCATTCTTCCAAATTTCCTGCCTGGTGAAAATCAGAATCATTCTAGGTAGCAAAAAAAAGGATAATCCAGCAAGATTGCTACTTCTTATATCAATTTGCAGTATTTTAATTTTTATGAATTATGTAATTATTACACATTACACATATACCATAAAGAAGAGAATATTTATTAAAATGGTATAATCAGACTCTACACCTATTGTATAAACATAGAACTCATTCCCATTCTGTATGCATACCTCTATAAGAGGACAAAGAAAAACCTTTGAAAATGTATGAGCATACATATCTTTCAGTAAATATTTTTATGTCTTTGTGCATTGTTTCGTAGTATTTGTCTAAAATGTGAAAATTCCCATTAAGGTTTGGTCTATAAATGTTTAGTATATTTGTGTAATTTGAAGGAATAACTTAAGTAAAGTTACATTTAATAAGCCCAAATCATCTCTCTTACCTACTTGGGTTCATTAAATATTATAAAGTACAAGGATGTAAAGTGATCATTGTGTTAGAAAAGTTATCTTCTTTCAGTTTCCTCTCCCACTTACACTCTAATATCAGAACTTAATAGTCCTTTTAATATAAAACCCACAGAAAACTCACTTTTTATAAATTGTCTGTTTAAAATAAAATTTCTTAACATATTTCATTATTTAATTTTGCTCCTGAGCAGCAACGTGCTTCAGCACAAAGCAAACAACAGATTTACTCATAAACTGGAAGCCAAAAAGCATCAGGATAGAATGAAAGCCTTCCTGGTAAAGGAATTTTTAAACAGCAGATCATTTACTGTCAAACTCTAAATAATACTATGTTAGGAATGCCTCAGGGTGTCTTAAAACAAATTGTCCCCATTTCGGATTTCACAATTAAAAGGGAAGGAGGACTTCCAAACATCCTTCATTCCAGAAATATGAGCATGTCTGGAGTTACAACCCTGGCAGCGATCAGTGGTGACGTGTTAGAAAAGCGTGCCCCCAGTTGCATACCTGGGATGGCGAGGATGGCTGGCTTGGTGAGTCACTCAACCCCTGAGGACATTTTTGCAAATAGAGGCAAAACGTCAAGACCTTTCTCAAAAATTAAATCAGCAAGCTTCCTAGTTATCCTCCTGACTTAAGCAGAGGGAGTAAATTCCTATTCCCTGAAGCATCTTGTAAGAGCAGAGCTGACTGAGCTCGGTTCAGAGATGCCTTTAGCGTGAATGGGGGCTGGAAAGAAATAGCCTTTTCAGAATATAAAGCAGGAAAACTTTTCTCTTCCCATAAACCTATATGTAATACTTTCGTAAAAAATAATTACTCTGTACGATTGATGCATAGGAGTTTCGCTAGTGATCTCTAAGCAAGGTCAGAATTTTAAGGAATGATTTCAGTTACTTATAATGTGCTTTTTATAAAGACGTATGAATCTCTGTTTCCATGGGTATCTATTTCAGATACTACAATCTATCTTCAGCTTTCTATATCTATTTTAAACGTGCCTTTGCCCAATGACTTTAAATACAAGCAGGCGATACTCTCAGCAGCGCTTTCCAATAGTACTTTGCGCTGTGATGAAAATGTTCTCTATCTGCATTGTCCAGTATGGTAGCCTCTGGCCACATTTGACTATTGAACCCTTGAAATGTAGCTGGTGAGACTGAGGAACTGAATTTTTAATTTTTACATTGTAATTAACTTGAATTGATATAGCCACGTGTGGTTAGTAGCTACTCTCTTGGTATTGGGCAGCGCAGCTTTAGAACAGCACTTTCGAGCTTTAATAAGCACCAGAGGATCTTGTTCAAAGGAAAATTCAGATGCACTGTATCTGGGGTGAAACCTGAGATTCTGCAATTCTAGCAAACTCCCGGGTGATGCCGATGCTACCCACCACAGATTACGCTCCAAGTGGCAAGGCTTTAGAAGAATGATTCTCAAACTTTGATGAATATTAAAATAGCCTGGGGAGCATTAAAAACCCCATGGCCCAGCCTGAACCCAGTACCAAACAAGTAAGGAATTCTCTTGGTAAGACACAAGAATCGATATTTTTTTTTACCTCTCTCCAGGTGATTCCCAATGTCTAGCCAAGTTTGAGAACTAGTGCTTATTATACTTAAAAGTGCATGGGAATCATCTGGAGTTTTTGTTTAAATACAGATTCTGAGTCGGTGTGGTCTGCTGTAGACATTGCTTTGTCATGGAACAGCGCAATTAGCATCACCTGGGAGCATTTTAGATCTGCAGGATCTTGGGCCCCGCCCTAGAATAAATGAATCAGAATCCGTTTTTGAATAGCGTTCAACGGCAATTTGCATGTACATTATAGTTTAAGGGGCACTATCCTGAAATCTTAACCATTTTTGTTAATGTTGAATTTAAAGAGAGTAGGGAGTGATTTTTAAGGTTACAATTCAAGCTCAGTGATTCTCCAAGTATGATCCCAGGTCCGCAGCGTCTGCATCACTGGCAACTTACCTGGGGATAGGGCCCAGCAATTTGTGTTTTATTGAACCCTTTTGGTGATGCTCGTATATCTTAAATTTTGAGAAATAATGCTCTGGCTTTTGTTGGTTGCAGATTTCTGGAGAAAAAGCTTTATTAATATTTATTTTTTATATTCTTGTAATATATGCAAAACACATACCCAGTGCTTTATACACACAGTATGGTGTATCATGTAAGAAGGAACTATGTATCCCAAGGAAGAGTACTGTCGCATAGATGCTCAATTAATATTAGTTGAATGAATGGTTATTTATGAATAAAATACATAATATGTAGAATTCTTAGCATCTTCCAGGATGATCTTTTAAAATGCAAATCTGATCATTTTATTTCCTCACTAAAATCCTTTAATGCCTTCCCATTTCTGTCAGGATGAACCTAAAACTCCTTAAATTGATTTGCAGGATCTGGCCACATCCTGTACCACTGTCCACTATCACCACTCAGAATCCCCCATCCACCACCCAGCTCTTCATTATACAATTATTCTAGCCTTCCATCACTTTTATCTTTGAACCATACAGCTTCCAACCTCAGGACCTTTGCTTGTGCTTCCTAAAGAGATTGTTCTTTGCATATCTGCCCCATTACCTAGTTAATTATTTTTCACCCTTTGTATAACATGTCCCATATCCCTTTGAAGAGAATTCTCCCCTGAATAAGTCCACCTCTTATATTTTCTTATAGCTCTTTGTATTTTCCTTTAATTCACACATATTAGTATGTATCCATTTATTTGTTTAATTGTTTAAAGTCTGTCTTTGATTGCATGTTGTAATCTCCTGAGAGATTGGGTATGAATTATACCTCAGGTGCCTAGCATATAGTAGCACTGTATATCTGTTGAATGAACAAAGTTATTCATTCAAATTAGAATGATCTATCAACTGTAATACCTCATCTCTTTTTTCTCCTTTGCTCCCCATATCTGCACATTTTACAAATTAGAAAATTGAATGACTGGACTTCACCCAGAAATATTCAACTAGGAATACTCAAAGAGTTCACGTAATATATTTTCTTTATATAAATTTGAAATTCCTGGCTGACAACTTTCCAAAAGAGAGACAGTAGTCCAATTGGAACTGTTTCCTTTATTGTCTTTTAAAATTAATTTTTAGATTTTTCCAAACTTTCATTTTTTCCAAAGCAGATGGATTTATAACTAATTTACTGTCTGTACCACCCTTTTAGTAGATCAATAAGAATTCAGAGTTAAATGTGTTTTTTCCGTATTTTTATGCCCTCTATATTAGTTTCCTAGGGCTGCCCTAGTAAATTACCACAAAATCGGTGGCTTAAAACAACAGAAATTCTATTCTATTCTCTCACTGTTCTGGACTCCAAAAATTTGAAATGAAGATGTTGGCAGGGTTGGTTGCTTCTTGGAGGATCTGAGGAAGAATCTGTTCTGTCTCTCTCATAGCTTCAGGTGGTTGCTGGCTGTTCTTGGCATTGCTTGGTTTGTGGCAGCATAACTCCAATTTCTGCCTCAATCTTCACATGGCCATCTTTCTTCTGTGTGTGTCCAAATTTTCCTCATCTTATAAGGATACCAGTCATTTGATTAGGACCCACCCTAATCCAGTATAATCTCATCTTTACTTGATTATATCTACAAAGACAATATTTCCAAATAAGGTCACATTCTGAGATTCTGGGTGGAGATGAACTTGGGGCAGGAGGTACTATTCAGTTCAGTGTAACTTCTGTCCCTAACAAAGGGATAAAGATTTAGTTAAAAGGCAAGCAATTATCATTTATTAGGTATTTCCTTATTTATTTAGTCTATATTTCCTGATTCATTTAGTCTATCTCATGTAATTTACCCAATAACATTGTGAAGTAGGTACTACTAGCTCTATTTGACGAATGAAAGACTAAGGTTAAAAGAGAGTAAGTAACTTGTCTAAGGACATATGGTCAATTTGTAGCAGAATCAGAATTGAAATCAGATTCTGATTTTTTAATCAAATCCTGTGCTCTTTCTACTTCACCATCCTCCATACTGGCCCATACCAGGCCTTCCTACCCTACCACATTCCATAAACTAGAATAATATACTTTAATAGTATCAACTCAATATTTATTCACAATATTGTTAAAATGTTGCAAAGACAATATATTTACTCTTTGCATTTCACATATACTCATTACCTAACTCCCAGACCTAAGATTTTACCAATTCTGCCTCTTTATCATTTTGACAACCTACCATCTGATGTAATGGGCAGGGATGTAGTGAAACACAGCATTTGCCAAAGGTAAATCCTGTGCCCCCTTGACTTACGTATCATCATTCTCCCCTTTCTTCACCTACCTATATATTTGTTCTAACTGGCCCATTGGGGTCATAGGTCATGCTCAGACAAGTCATATATGTACTTTTTTTTAGAAACTAATAAACCAATCTTAACTACTGCCATCAGAATTTACCATTATTTTCAACATCATCCTAAGCATTCCCTGATTAATGTTTTCTATCAGCAGTGAGTCTGATGTCATTTTGTTACTGGTATATGTAATAACATACAACGTAATTTTTAAAAGTATGTGCTCTTGATGATTTTCAGATAATTTCTATAATGAGTAAAAGGAACATCTAATTCTATACATGCAATTTTTTGGTTTGTTTTTTGTTTGTTTTTTTTATTGGAATATAGTTGATTTACAATGTTGTGTTACTTTCAGATATACAGCAAAGAGAATCAGTTATACATATACATATATCTACTCTTTTTAGATTCTTTTCCCATGTAGGTCATTACAAAGTATTGAGTAGAGTTCCCTGTGCTCTACAGTAGGTTCTTATTAGTTATCTATTTTATGTATAGTAGTGTATATATGTCAGTCCCAATCTCCCAATTTATCCCTCTGCCACTACCACCCCCCCGCTTTCCCCTCTGGTAACCCCATAAATTTATTTTCTACATTTGTGACTCTATTTCTGTTTTGTAAATAAGTTCATTTATACATGCAATTTTATTAGACTAGAAGTATAAAATTTTTTTAATTAGCCTGAATCCTGGAAATAAATCATTTTAATTCAAGTAAATATTATAAATAAAATATTTGAGTAATTTCTAGAGGGAGGAATACAAACATCATCTGAAGATAATTCTGAATTAATATGCGTATATATATAACTTTCCTGTTTTTAAATTATCTGATACTGTATTATAAATAAGTCACCACTGTCTCTAAAGGAGATTAAAGCTATCAATTAGTGCCTTAACTGAAATTAATTAATTAGGTAGGCTAGGTTATTCTGCAGTAAAACCAACCTCCAAAATTTGGCGACTTAGAAAACAAAAATTTATTTCTCACTGATGTTCCATGTGCTTGGTGGATTGGCTGGGAACTCTGCTACACATCATCTCAACTCAGGACAAACTCTGATGCAGCATCCATTGTCTCAAACATTAGGGTTGCTCTGGCAAAGTTGTGAATCTCCTATTTTAAAAAAAATTTTTAATATTCAAAAAATTTTCCAGCTTTATTGAGATATAATTGGCATATACCATTGTGTATATTTAAGATATACAATGTGTTCATTTCATATATATATATATATATATATATATATATATATATAGCAAAATGATTACCACCATAACCTGACACATTCATGATGTCACATAATTACCATTTCTTTTTTGTGGTGAGAACACTAAAGATTTACTTTCTTAATAACTTTCAAGTATATAATACATGATTGTTAACTATAATCACAATTCTATGCATTAGAGCCCCAGAATTTATTCATCTTCTAATTGGAAGTTTGTACCTTTTGACCAACATCTCCTACTGCTTTTAAAGCTTCTTAAAACTTCTGCTTGAGAGTGGCACAAATCACTTCTACTCACATTTTATTAGCTAAAACAATTCACGTGGTTTCAACTCCAAGGGGGCTGATAAATGCAATCTTGACGAATATCTGGAGAGAGAACAAGAAATATTAGTGAAGAGCATGAATGATTATCACACTCTGTCCTGATGGTTACCAAAGATTTGGTTTCTTCTTCTTCTTGCATAAAAAAATGGACACATCTCCCTGACACCTTTTCAAGGTAAAAAGTCTAAAAAATCCCATCTTATCATTATTTGGTGGAAATTTCAGAATTTCTGAGCGATGTGTGAGAATCTTTACATCAGATCCACACGTGGCCAGTCTTGATCCAGAGACCTATGACCTATGAACTAATAAAACAGGTAAATAAATGATACGTCCCACAGCAATATTTTATATATATATTGGGAAGGTGTGTCCAGTTCATTGCTTTCCATGTCTCTAGGTACAAGCTTTGAAGATATTTTCTTTTCCATTATCCCCCTCAGACACATTTGAAATAAGCATTGGAGAATATCTCTCCTTGGGGGTCTTTGAAGTTTTCTCAATCTGCTGCCCCTGGAAAGGTTGAGATGCCAAGGATATCTTTGAGTCTTAAACAATCATAAAATTTTCTGATTCTTTGGCAGTAACGTTCTCTTAAGAAACTCGTAGGCTTATCATTTATTTAATTCTAATCAGTTCTATGCTCTAAAAGCCATATACACAGTCCATTTCTGTACTTGCTTATTAGATTTGCTATATTTCTTGACTTTCTCACCCCCATGTCTTCCTCTTTCAGCTTAATTACTTATTTCTTGAGCTTATCAACTTCCGGTAGGTGAGCCATAATTTTATTCTCTTTTTCTTGAGTTATTTTGTCCAATTGAAAGGATTTACTGGATGTCAAAGCTTTAATTGGGGCTTTTCTCTGAAAGATCTTAATTTGTTCAAAGATGGTAATAGTGCATATGGAGGGAATACCCTTATTTGATTTCTGTCACAAGGCTGGGTTTTAATTGGCCTTTGTCCCTCAAAGCCCTTCTCAGATGTATATTTTGCCAATTAGTGTTAAAAAGCAGTTTCCTCTTCTAATCCTACAAGTATCCAACTTTCTGGATTCTCAGTCTTCCCTTTTATTTCTGCTTGCAAACCAGCCAATCCTGTTCAGAGCCAGTCTCTTTCTTGTAGTACTTTATCAGAGGTAGCATCAAACAACCGACACACACACTTGCATTCTTTTTTTTTTTAATCTTTATTTCTTGATCTACAAACTCACAAGGTATATAATTTGTCTTCCAGATTATCTGTCCACAATTTTATCAGATGATTAGATGCCACATAACTGTAATTCTGATAGCCTCTGATAACAGTTTCCTCACCATCCACTTCCCAGTCTTTATTTTAAGGTTTTGTTATGGCAGTACTACGTTTCTAGGTACACATTTCTGTAGTAATAAAGATAGATGAGATTATTCTGCAGGTTAAAAATTATTAGTGACATATCATCAAGATTTAGTTTTTGCTCCCACTATATGCAATAGCTAGAGGCCATCCTCATTCTAGGGTTGAGGCAATGGTACAGGGACAGAGAGAGGATGGTGATTCAGCTTGGTAAGAACACATCATGTTTTACTCATATTTGTTCAGCTAAAGCAACTCACATGTTCAGTTACAAACTCAGTGGTGGGGAGATACAAGCTCCCCACATGCCTGGAAAAAGAAACAAAAATTATTGTACTTTGTAAATTGCACCAATGATTATCCTATCAAATAATAAATGAGTCAATTTGGCTGTCAAAAATATTGGAAAGAAATTTGACATGAATCCGTAATTTCACTAACGCTCCAAAATAATTTAAAATACATATACTTCCTACTATATATAGTATATCACATAATACTTACATTTATATTACATATATTTTCCTAAATATTTTTGCTATTTACAGTAATAAAAATAGTGGTTATGTAAAGTGGTCTCTGCACTTTCTACATGTTAATTAATTTTATTCTTACAATCACCCTGTGAGGTAGGTGTTACTAATTCCTTTTTCAGAGATGTTGAAACATTAGTATTAAAGTATCAAATTGTCCAAGAAGTGCACTCATCACTTGGTAATAAGTGAAGATGGGCAATACTCAAATTTCTAGTCACTTTCTGGACAGCTTGTATGATTGTTCTTCAGGCATTCCGAGATTAACAAATTATAAACAACAACAACAGTAGTAGTAATAGTACTACTACTATGAAAAGGCAACTACCACCTCTAACCAAAAAGTTTTTTATCTTTTTTATTTTATTTTATTTTATTTATTTATTTATTTATTTATTTTTGGCTGAGTTGGGTCTTCGTTGCTGCACACAGGCTTTCTCTAGCTGCAGCGAGCAGGGGCTACTCTTCGTTGCAGTGTGCGGGCTTTTCATTGCGGTGGCTTCTCTTGTTGTGGAGCACGGGCTCTTGATGCACAGGCTTCAGTAGTTGTGGCTTGTGGGTTCTAGAGCGCAGGCTCAGTAGTTGTGGTGCACGGGCTTGGTTGCGTGGGACCAACCAATATCCCATGTGGGATCTTCCCGGACCAGGGCTCGAACCTGTGTCCCCTGCATTGGCAGGCAGAATCTCAACCACTGCGCCACCAAGGAAGCCCCTTATCTTTCTTATTGAGGATAATGTATCAACCTAACCATTGATGTTAGGTCATTCAACTTTGCTTTTTACTCTTTCCTATCATCACTCCTCACACCAAAGTTCTACTAATTTTATCTCTTTAATTATTCTTAAGTATTCTCAAAGCGGCTCTATTTCAGGCTGTCAAATGAGTTCTACTTGGTGTCAAAGAGTATAATAATGCCTAGTAAATAGAAGCAATATAGATATTTAATATGTAAAAAAACATAAGGGAATTTCTATCACTAATGGTGCTCATGTTTAATAAATGTGCTCTGGACTGATACGTTGTGGAAACTTTCAAACATATAATGGGTCAATAAATTAGATAAACTACAAAGTGCTTTTAAAATCTAGGATGTCATGACCCTTACGTGCTTGTAGACCTACTTTCTTCTTCCTTTCATATTTCTCAATCTTTTATGCAAATCAGTACATCTATACACCAATTTGAGTTTTGCCTCCATGTTTCCTAACTTAAAATTTGCCATCTCTGAAGTCATTCTTCTGTCCTTCAAATTCTGTCTTGATTGTCCTCACTGTGCCCTCTGCTAGCATGCTCCTTCCTAGTTGCTATTTTGCCCACCTTTTTTCATTTCTTATTTCTCACTCTACCAGTCTAAGTTGCAATGGTTCGGGCATGTCAGTGCATTCCTACTGGCTCCTTAGCTATAAACCATAGTATCATCTTAATATGTGCTGAAAAATCCTTTGATAAATTCCCATACCTATTTATGATAAAAAATATTAGGCAAACTAGGAAGTTCTTTTAGGGAACTTCCTGAGCCTGACAAAAGGCATCAATGAAAACTTCTACAGCTAAAATCATATGATTTGTGAAATACTAAGTTTTTACCCTTAAAATCAGGAACAAAGCAAAGATGTTCACTCCTACCACTTCTATTCAACAATTTAGTGGGGGAATCTAGCCACTGAGAAGACAAAGAAAAGCGGTAAAAGTCATAAAGATTAGAAATGAAGAAATAAAACTGTTTTAAATGTAAACAATATGATTGTGCACTTAAAAAGTCCTAAGGAATCTCCAAAAAGATCTTAGAACCGTTAAGTAAGTTAAGCAAGTTTGCAGGATACAAGATCATATGCAAAATTCAGTTGCATTTTTATAAACCAGCAATTGAAAATTGAAAATTGCATCCCCAAACATGAGATGCTTAGGTAAAGTCTAAAAATATACATGTACAATTTCTACATTAAAAATTATAAAGCATTGCTTAGAGAAAACTATTTTAAAAAGCTAAATAATTGGAGAGTGTACCATGTTCATAGATTGGAAGATGCAATCTTATTAATATGCTGATTCTACACAATTCATCTATAGGTTCAATGCAATTCTAGTAAGAGCCACAGCAGGCAGGCTCTTTGTAGAAATTGATAAGCTAGTTTCAAAATTTACATAGAAATGCAAAGAAACTCACATAGCCAAAATCATTTGAAAAACAACAAAGTTGGAAGACTTAAGGTAACTGTGAATCAACTGTAATTTGAAAACTAACTGTAAATCAACAGTAATCAAAACAGCATGATATTGTCGTAAGAATAAACGTATAAGTCAATGGAATAGGATATGGTAAATTGATTTTCATCTGATGTGCCATGATGTTTCAACGTAGAAAGGATAAACTTTTCAACAAATGGTGCTGGAACAAGTGAATAAGCAGATAGAAATAAATGAACTTTGACCCTTACCTTGTACTGTACAAAAATAACATGAAATAGATCATACACATGGAATAAAACTACAAAACTTCTGGAAGTACCCATAGGAGGACACCTTGCAGCCTTGAGCTAAGCAAAATTTCTTAAAATAGAACAAGAAAAATATGTCATAAAAGTAATTTTTTGTTGTGATAAAATATACGTAATACAAAATTCAGAATTTTAATCATTTTAATGTATAGTTCAGTGGCATTAAGTACATTCACCACCAGAATGCTCTAGGAATTTTTCATCATTGCAAACTGAAATTCTGTACCCATTAAACAATAATTCCTCATTCCCTTCTCCCCCTCACCCCTGATAATTACTATTCTACTTTCCGTCTCTGTGAATTTGACTATCCTAGGTACCTCGTATAAGTTGAAACATACAATATTTGTGCTTTTGTGTGTGGCTTATTTCCCTTAGCATAATGTTTTCACGATGGATCCATGTTGTAGCATGTATCAGAATTTGATTCCTTTTTAAAGCTGAATAATATTCCGTTGTGTGTATTTACAACATTTTAGTTATCAGTTCATCTGTCAGTGGACACCTGGGTTGTTTCCACCTTTGACTATTTGAATAATGCTCTAAATATCAGTGCACAAATATCTGTTTGAGTCCCTGCTTTCAATTATTTGGGGTATATGCCTAGAAGTGGAAGAGATTGCTTCTGTTGGCCTGGAGGATTTAGGGGAATTTGTGAGTATAATATTCTCAGGCTCAGCCTCCATATGTTCCCTTTCCAGATGTCAGGACTCCATTCTTTTTCCATCAGAGTCCTAACTTTGTCATAGGGTACTGTTGACACCATATATCCCATCTCTTTTCTAGCTCTGCTACATTTACAATCAAATCCTAGGCCTGATCTTTTTAAATAATAATATATGTTATGGACATTTTCAAATATTTATATAGGTAGATATAGTGGTAAAATGAACACACATGTACCCATCACTCAGGTTCAACAATTATCAACACATAACAAATCCTGTTTGAAATATACCCCCACTTGCTCCCACCTCCTGATCATTTTGTAGCAAGTCTCTGACATCAGTATTTTATTTGTAAATATTTCAATATATATATTTCAGAAAGATAAGGCTCTTTTTAATATAATATAAACAAAGTATAAACAAATATAAACAAAGTACTTAATATAATTACTTTTTTAATGTAAACAAAGTATTGATACTTTTATAACACCAAAAGGAAATAATAATTCTTTAAAACTATCAAATATCCAGTCAGTGTTTACCATATATTCCATAATGCCTTATAAATATATGTGTGTGTGTGTGTGTGTGTGTGTGTGTGTTTGTGTTTGTGTGTGTGTGTAACAGTTTGTTTATGATGAGATCTGGGCCTGTCTGCCTTGCAGCTGTTGGGAATGAGAGGCCCTCTGGCTTTTACAGCATGCTATCCGTTGTCAGTTGGCTTCTCTGAGACTTTCATTTCATTTTTGCTAGGATTTCAAGGCTGTTAACAGAAGCCAGACTACTCTACAATCATTCTAAATTAGCTTTGGCCTCATACAGTTAAATTGCTACAGCAACCATATATTCCAAAATCTCACCGTCAACCTGCATTTCATCCCAATTAACCAGAGGTTTGAAAAAAGCCTTTTTGATTGTAATGCTATTGCACGTCACGGGTTATCACCAACTCACTTATCACCAGAAATGGCATGCCTATTTGCATTGATCTGGTGAGTAAGCCAAATCCAAAAATCCATCCAAAAGATATGGGATAGGTTTGTTTTCTAGGGCCACTCCTGATGTAGACTACCAAGCTGGATTCTCTGAAAAACCAAGCCTGAGGGAAATCTTATATGCTGGTTTATTAGGGAGTGAAATCCCAGGGAAGCAAGAGGGAGTTAGATGAAGACTGAGTCATGGGCAGGAGACAGTGTGAGGAAGGATTACCAAACTGGCCTCCACTTGGCATCAGGTGTAAGTTGTTATTCAACATCAGTGGACTTTCTTATGAGAAGTTTTATGAACTCATGAGTCTCAGGAAAGCTGACTGGAGGGGAGAGTAGGGAAAATTGTTTTCACTGGCTTCCAATCCCATTAGTTAAAGCTTCTTTTCCTTGGGTTTCATCTCCCTCACACTTCTGGGTTACACTTTGGTCTCATACCTCAGTGGCAACAGACAAGTTCCAGGTGGAAGGCTAGAGGCATAATGTAAAAAAAAAAAAAAAAAAAAGTGAGATTATGTTGTGTGGTGCGTGCAGGTAGTCGCACTAAGTTGCTAACTTCGGCAGTGGCTGGTATGTGTAGTGGAGAGGGTGTTGAATGAAGTGGTCAAGAGCTGGAGAGATGAGTGGGATCAAGAGAATCTGAGGTGGCCCAAAAGATGTGTCTGATCCAGAGCACTGTCATAAATTATCCTGACCTCACTCAGCCCTTCATTATCCACATAGACTGTGTCTTGTCAAGTTAAAGAGAAGTAACATAAGTCACTAGTCAAAATAATTTGAGTGAAATTCTTAAGGGAAATTCTTGTACCAAAATGATCTATCACTGTCAAGTTCGAGAGTGCCTTTTGAAGTCGAGAATGGCAGCAGTCCACTTACATAAAACATTACCAGCAACAAAGAAAATAGGTGACAGCCATGGGTGGCTACCCTAACTGAAAATTCCATATTCATTACATATCAGATCAAGTATCAAAGGGATATAGATGTGTTTTTCTACTCTCTGAGCACAAAAATCAAAACATTATATTTCCTAAAAGGGAAGGACAAATTTGGGACACTAAAGGGGAAAATGTGAGACAGATGAATTTTTGAGTCATCCTTCTGTGGCAATGTCCACGGTAACCATAGAACACATGCCATTGGGGAAATTACAACTACTTCAATCAGACTGGAAGAGGGGAGAAGTAAACATCGGACTAGTTCCTACCTGAGAGAGGATGAAATGGGTAAGAGCCAGTAACTCTCTGCTAAAAGAGTCAGGGATGCCTCTCAATGTCTTGAAACTAAAGTACTTGCATAACTAAAGTAGATGTGAATTCATTGCTGTGAGTTCTGCTAAGTATTGGGTGGGCCAAAAGGCGCCTTCGTTTTTTTAAGTAAAAATAAAAGATACATTTTTCATTTTTCACCAAGAACTTTATTGAACAACGTATTCATCCTTTTGTTCCACTACCTTCTGCCATTTTTCAGGCAATTTCATAATTCCATCTTCCCAAATCTTTTTAACGTTTTGAGCAAAGAACTGTTCCAGGTGCCTTTTACAGTCTTCCAGGGAATTGAAATTTTTTTCCATTAAGAGAATTTTGTAAAGAAATGGAAATCTGAAGGTACAGTGTCTGGTGAATATGGTGGATGAATCAGAACTTCCCAGCCAAGCTGTAACAGTTTTTGCCTGGTCATCAAAGAAACATGCAGTCTTGCATTATCCTGATGGAAGGTTATATGTTTTCTGTTGACTAATTCTGGACGCTTTTCATCGAGTGCCACTTTCAGTTGGTCTAATTGGAAGCAGTACTTGCTGGAATTAATCGTTTGGTTTTCTGGAAGGAGCTCATAATAGAGGACTCCCTTCCAATCCCACCATATACACACCATCACCTTCTTTGGATGAAGACCAGCCTTTGGTGTGGTTGGTAGTGGTTCATTTTGCTTGCCACACGATATCTTCCATTCCGCACTGTTGTACAGTATACACTTTTCATCGCCCGTCACAATTTGTTTTAAAAACGGAACGTTTTCATTACATTTCAGTAGAGAATCGCATGAGGAAATATGGTCAGGAAGGTTTTTTTCGCTTAACTTACATGGAACCCAAACATCAAAGCGATTAACGTAACCAAGCTGGAGCAAATTATTTCCAGCGCTTGATTTGGATATTTTGAGTATGTTGGCTATCTCCCGTGTGGTATAACGTTGATTGTTCTCAATTAATGTCTCGATTTGATCGCTATCAACTTCAACTGGTCTACCCGACCTTGGAGCATCATCTAGCGAGAAATCTCGAGCACGAAACTTCGGAAACCACTTTTGACACGTTTGATCAGTGACAGCACCTTCTCCATAACACTGCACAAACCTTTTTGTGCATTTCAGTTGCGTTTTTATCTTTCTTGAAATAATAAAGGATAACATGCTGAAAATGTTGCTTTTTTTCTTCCATCTTCAATATTAAAATGGCTACACAAAAAATAACCAATTTTGATAAGTTTTTTAAAAATGCACGCTGATATGACAGCTGTCACATACAATCTAACAAAATTGTTTCGAATGAAGATAAAGACAACTAAGTGCTACTAGAACCATCCTATGGAAAAAAAACAAATGAACCTTTTGACCCACCCAATACTTCAGTGCCTAGTGCAAATGTCACCAAAATTATTGATATCATCACCGGCATACTGCTCTCTGTGTTGGAGAAGGTTATCTGATGGCTCCAGTCACTTGGTGAGAGGAGATACTTTAGAACAAATCTGAGCCCAGTGATTTGAATTGATAACAGCAAAAGATATTCGGGTCAAAAGTCTGGAGACTTTTCAGAGCTGCAAGTACCTGCACTTAGAGTGCACTGACTTCATCTCCCTAGAACTTAACGGCCTTGTCATCGTGCTCACTTCACTGACTATGCACAGACTTATTTCACCAGGAACCAGAAGGTATCTGCCATTGTGTCATTCTGGGTGAAGCACCATTCACTACATGGTTTCAGTGGCAGAACTCAATCTGATCAAGGGTTAAATTTTGAGACGTGTTTTCTGTGGAAAGCACACAGCTCTCTAGAATGTAGAGGGGCAGAATTTTCCTCAGAATCCACAATAAAATATAAAATACCCAGTAAGAGAGAATTAACCACATTTGGCTTTTTTTTTTTTTTTTTTTTTACACAAATTGCTACTGAACAGAAGAAACTTTGTAGACAGTAAGTGGAATTGTTAGTGTGTACCTATACTCCCATGAGGATTTACACCATTGTCTTTCTCTTGTTTCACAATCTTTGGCAGGAAACTAATTAATGGAGGCCCATTAATCTCCTTTTAGGGATTCACAAGGGAGATGAGATATCTGAGAAGCTCACTCAGAATTCAGCTAAACTTAAGTCTACTTTGTAGGAAGTAAATTGACTAATCCACATGTTGCTCAGTGCTAGAATAGAAACTGATACATGGCAGGATCTTCCAGTATTGCTACAACTGTGAGGAGTCCTTATAGGAGTGAAAAAACCAATAGTTATATCTGCCTTCTGTTTCAAGGGTAGGAGAGTAGACTTATGTCTTACTTATATACCAAAAGTGAGGTGAATGTGGTTAGGGAAATTTAAGATGATTCACAAAAAAACTTTTTGGTTACATGGAAATTTAAGGGGGGAATTTACCTCCATTTTATAATGCCGAAGGAGCCTGTCAGAATGAAATTTTGTCAAGCTGAAATAATAGATTCCTCACCTTAACTTACTAGGGTACCCAGAGGAAAAGTGGGGCAGTCATTCAGAGTAGAAAAATGGGGACAATAAAGCCATGGCCCCAGTGCCTCAAAGTTGTTATGAAACAAAGATGTGACTCACTTTTTATTATATCAATTGGAATTCAAGTGTAATTGTACTCTATGGTAAAAATACTTTGATTTCCTATCAGAAAGTTCATGTAGGAAGGATATAGAAGAATAGTTGGAATCTGTCCTGGAATGTCTTCTGATGTAAGAGTGATAAATATTTTGATGTAAGTGTCACAAATTTCCCCAGAACTGAGTCTAGAATTGACTCTTTTGTCCCTTTTATTGCTCATCATTAAATTGCCTCTTCCAATCTGAATATATATAATTGTTTCATCAGATCGTAAAACTTTTCTCTATATTTTTTAGTATTTCTTTCCCTTTCCTTTTTTCTTTGTTATCTCTATACAAAAATTTCATTGGATGTATTGACCTAAAACAAATAAATTTCCAGATATTTGTCAAGCAAGGATGGATTTATTTGGGATCAACGGAGAATAGCAGTTCAAGGTCTGCAATCATGGCGAGCCACATGCAAGTCCCTACATAGCAAAGGCAGTAGGATGCTTTTATGGAGAGGAAAAGGAAGTTGGGAGGGCACTAGTAAACAAAGAGTCCAGGGCTTTTCATTGGCTGAGTCCTTGCAGAAAGAAGAGGAGTCTTTCTTCTTCCTGTTGGGCTTTGTTATCTTCGCAGGACATGAGAGCTCCCCTTTCCGGTCTCCTGACTCTATTTAATTGAGGTTTCTGTTTACTAATTTTTTTTACAGATGGGTTCTAGTGTATCTAGTTTTATCCTCCCTGTCACTTAACATTTTTCTCATATTTATCATCCCTTTATTCTTTTCCCTTGAATTTTGAAATATTCCCCAGTTCATGAATTTGATTCTCTTGGCCTGGTTTGGACCACAATCTTCTGCTACCCAGGATTTTAGATCCCCCTGCTCTAGGAACCAGTTGTCAGTTTAAGAAATCATTGGCCCCTTCCCAGCACATCAAGTGGGGAAGAAACAGGCCGTGATTTAGTCCCCCAGCACTAACTTCACTTCAGTTCTCCCTGGAGAACAGCCTTTCCCCTCTAGCCCCTGCTCTAGGATAACACAATGAATAACACCTAGTCATTGAAATCAGTCTCTTTGGTTTGTTTTGGATTATGTTGTACGTCGTTAAAGATCTAAATACAAAGGATATAGAGTTTTGATGAATCTAAAGTAATTTGCTAACTATTTTGATTCTTCAGAGAGAACTACTAATAAAAATCTAAAAGGTAAAATCATCCTTTCTACAATTTAATGTATAATTTTGAGTTTTTAACTTCAGAAACAATGATTTAAATTTGAATTACATTTAATTATTTTATCCTTAAAATCTTTTCTTTTGGATGTGACATCTGCTGGTATTACTTGGAAGATATGCATTATACTTATTTTAAATATGTGCTGTTTTCTCTTTTAACTCTCACTGTGAGTTTGATTATTTTGTTGAGTTTAGTACCTCTCTTTTGTGCTCTTATTTTTCCTCAAACACTTGGTGATACTTGTTTTACTCTTCATACTGTAGATGGGGTTCTTGATTTAGCAACATTTATAGCTTGCATATGTCTGTTTAGCTCAAGTGAAAATCCTAATCTAGCATTGTTTAAGGATTCTGAGGACAGGATCCCTAATTCTGGAAGCTTCATGGTGGAAGGGCATATAAATGGACTGCAGTTTATTCATTGAAGATATTCAAGTAGTTTAAATTCCAGAAGTCGTAATTCACCTTCCCTTGTGACACCTGTAAGTTACCAGAACACTTTCTATTTATACTGATTTATACTGCCCTGTGATCATTATGACATTACCTAGGGTCACAAAGACCTGCATTAGAAAACTGTATATTACCAAGTATATTGAAAGCAGGATCTTTGTAAATGTCATGCGTGTATTAGGTGCCATGAAATATTTGCCATGAAATTGAATCTAATCTAGAAATGTCACTTACAATTCAAAATACTAAATCATTTTATCATCCAGTTAATTTAATTTAATTACTTTTTATCCATATTAGTGTAGTGAGTATGGGCATGTGATATATGCTTTTGATATAGTGGTGAATGACATAGGTGGGGTTCCTACCCTCTCATGGTTTATAACCTGGTAGGAGAGCATAAAACACATTACAAAAGAATGCAATTGCTGCTATAATAGAAGTCTTGTTTAGCACTGGGTAGAACACAGCAGGGGTGATGTAAAGAAGACTTCCTGGGAGCAGTGAAATCTAAGCTGGGAGGGATATGAAAGGTAACTAGAAATTATCCAAATGAAGTTGAGAGAAAACGTGTTCCAGGTGTGAAGAATAGCAGCTATAATGGCCCAGAAGTAAGATAAAGTGTGGCACCTTCAAAGGACAAAAAGGAATTTGAGTGTGGCTCAGAGCACGGGATACAGTATAGGAAGTGGAAAGACGTAAGACTGGGAAGGTAAACAGGTTCAGATCATGGAGAATCAGGTATGCCATGTTAAAGGATTTGGCCTTTGTTTTAGATATATAGTTAAAGAGTTTTAAGAAAGAGACTGGTGTAATCAGATTTTCACTTTAGAAAACTAAACCTGGTTGCACTATGAAAAATAGAATGTTGGGATGGGAAGCTGGAGGGATGGGTAGTGACCAGGAGTTGCACAGTGGTAAGGCAAGAGATGCCGGTGGCCTTGAGATGAACTTAGTAAGAGCTATCAAACTTGGTTATTGTTGGGCTGTGGAAGACTGGAAAGGGGTCAAGACAAATGCTCAGGTTCGTGGCATTGGGGACTTGGTGGAAGTTGTGTTTATTTCTTAGAATCAGAAATACAGGAAGAAGAGCTATCATTGGCAGATGGTTTGGGGGCAGTGAAGATGACTTTAGTTTTGCATAGCTTATGTTGAATTGACTATAAGATATCTATGTTTATATGTCCAGTAGGCAGTTCTATATCAGAATCCTGGAAAAAAGTAACAGGCATATCCAACATGTACAATTAAAGAGATTTTAAGGAAAGACTGTTATAAGATGTACGTAAGGTTTAAGGAAAAAGGTGAGTGAAGCACTTGAGGCTAGCAAGAGCACAAGACAACAGGACAAGAGATGTAGCCTTCAGTAGAATAACAAAACCATGGCAAAACCATGTTCTGTCAATGAAGGGGCCAGTGGAGTACATATCTTGACCTTTCTCTCCTTTTGCCCTCCCATTTCCCACTAGTGCCTCCACTTGAAATAACCCAATTAAAAGCAAAAGGCAAGGGAGCCCAGTCCAAAGAGCTCAGCTTTTCCATAGAGAAAAATGGATGGTAGACATAAAGAAATAAAGGGGAGACATCCAACACAAGATCCGAATCTATTAATGGGTTAGAAGATGGAATTTTTAGGAGCTATCTACTACATAGACATGAATTTCATTGTGTGTTTGTGGTGGGGAAGGATGAACTCACTCAGGAAAGTTATATAGTGAAAACAGAATAGAACACATATCAGAGCTCTACATCAGGGGTTGGCAAACTTTTTCTGTAAAGGGTCAGATAGAAAATATTTTAGACTTGGTGGACCACATGATCTGTGTTACAACTACTTGTACAATAAAATTCGTATTTGATGGCAAGACAAAAATTTAAGCAAAAAACATTTTCTGCCCTTTAGCCTGCTCTCTCCCCCAAGCTCCATTGCACATTGTGTATTTGCATTATGCATCAACCAAAACTCCCCCTCCCCCATCAGCAGAAATACCTGCTCAGCCATAAAGAGCAACATTCTAGCATCAATAAGATAACTCCTTAAAGGTAACATTCCTTCTTGATAAGGGGTCACATGGCGTTTAAATCTGGATTGTGTAAACTGTCAATAATAAGTCACTTAATGTACAGCCCTCTGTCTCAAAAAACTTATATAACTGTGTGTTGACTTCTAAAGGGCGGAACAGTTCTCAGAGCTGAGATGCTCTTTCTGGGTTGTAATCCTCAAATTTGGTTCAAATAAAATTTTCCATTTCTTTCTTAGATCGACTGATTAATTTTTTGTCGACATACTCAACTCAGTCATTTGTCATTGGCCAAAGCTTTAGATAGTACATCAATGAATGAGGCCATGCTCCTATAAAACTTTATTTACAAAAGCATGTGGAGGTCAGGATTTGGCCTGTAGGTCACAATTTGCTGATGATGGGTCTTAAGGAAATAAGAGTGAACAGAATAAAAGAAATGATCAAAGGATACCAAAAAGGACAGGATAGTTGTTAGAGTACAATGAGAATATTAAGTGTTATAAAGCCAAAGATAGAGAGTGTTTAAAGGAGAAGGGAATGACCCATAATATCAGGAGATGCGGGAAAATTCAGTCTGAAAAAGACTGAGGAATTTCCATCGGGTTTAGGGATAGCAAGATAAATCAGTTTTAGTGGTGCTCCAGAAGTCAGATTTCAGTGCATTGAAAAGACGAAGTGAGTAAAATTACTGATTGTAAACAACTCTTTAAAATTGTTGGGTTGTAAAGAGAAGTAAAGTGAAGAGATCTGCTGCTAACTGGAGGTGATGATAGGTTTAAAAATATGTTTTAAGATAAGACAGAACAAAAGATATTTAAATGTGAATAGGAACTAACTGAGAGGTAGTAGAAGATGCATGATACACATGATAAAGAAAGCATACTTGGCATAAGAAAGGTCCCTTGAGAATGCAAGAGAATGGGCAAAGATGGAAATTCAGTCTTAGGAAAAGGAATATCATTTTCATTATAACTAGATGGAAGCAGATAGTGGCATTTGAGGCTTAGATCCATTATCTATCCTTGCATATCAAACCACCCCTCAAAATCAATAAGGATTTATTATTCACACATCTTTAGGGTAGCAGTGTTCACTTGACTAGTTCTTCTCTTTCATTTATGTTGGCTGAGATCACTCATGCAGTAGCAGTTATCTAGAGACTCACCTGGGACTGAATGACTTTAAAAGGCTTCACTCATGCCTAATGATTGATGCATCCAAAAGACCTCTATTCTCTATATCTGTGAGTCTGGTTTTGTTTCATAGATATGTTGATTGTATCATATTTTAGATGCCAGGGGGAGGGCAGGTAGGGGAGGGAAGGAATGGGAGTTTGGGATTAGCAGAGGCAAACTATTAGGTACAGGATGGATAAACAACAGGGTCCTATTGAACAGCTCAGGGAACTATATTCAATATCCTGTAACAAATCATAATGAAAAAGAATATGTATATATGTATAACTGAGTCACTTTGCTGTACTGAAGAAATTAACACAACACTGTAAATCAACTATACTTCAATAAAATTAAAAAAAAAAAGAAAGAAAGACCTCTAGCTTATGTTGCTCTCCCCCAGGATAACCATGGCTCCTCAGAACTTAAGAGGGTGAAAATTGAAGTGGCAAGGCCTTTTAAGGCCAAGCCCCAGAGTTTGCACAGTATCTCTTCTGCCACATACTATTTGTCAAAGAAGTCACAGGGCCAGCCTAGATTCAAGAGGAGAGCAAACAAACACTGCCTGCTAATGGGAGGAAGGAAAAGTCCCATTGCCTGAGGGCATGTTGGGACTTGCCCTCAGAGAGGTTGTTTCTGACATCTTTGTGAACCATCTCCCACAAGCCTTCATAAAACCCATTCATTTTGAAACGTGCCTATTTCTCTTCCTTTTCTCAACAAAACAGACTGATTAGAACTCGAGTGTTGAAGGTATTATAAGCCATAATAACTAATGGGTAGAATGAAGAAGAATCTTGATTTTATTTAGCTCTTCCTGATAATACAGAAATATTAAACAAAAGCAGCTAGAATACTTTAGATTCTATAATCCTTAATGGATGGAAAAAATATGAAAATGCTTCTGTATGGTTGTTTCAAAGACTAAAATCCAAAGTATAATATGACAATTCCATTGATTTTTGTCTTAAGGTTTCTGTTTATAACTTGCTTTCTACTTTCTGCTAAAGAGCGATTAAAACTTGGTCCCACTGAAATCGAGATTCAAAGGGTTGAGATAGGACAAAAAGGCTTTGGAATTATTTGGTATATTCAGTTGATTTCTAGAAATATGATTGAAAAGTGGCACATGCAGTTCTTAACCATCAGAATTTAGATTGATCCTTTTATCTGAGTAGAGTCTCAGTGGGTGAAAATCACTGAAATTGTAGAATATCTGAAACAACTTCAATCCATCACACTGCAAAATATCATCAGTGTGCTGAAAGGAATACAAAATAATGTTTACTTGCCTATTTGGTTCAAAGGTTTTCACTCTAAAAACTAATAAGTGGTTCAAGGTTTCCTAGTTGACATCTTTCTTAGAAACTGCCTTTATAAAATTTCTCCTCTATTCAATAATTCTGAAGTGCTGAATTCAGTATTGATGATTTTTGAGAATGCTTTTATATCTCTTACTCTCTCTTTTTTGGTCTCTCTTTCCCCTACTTCATCCTTCCCTTCCTCCCTTCCTCTGTTCCCTGTTTCCCTCTTGTCTGTCCATAGATCGAAAGGGAGGATATGTATGTTTGAGAGCCCTTATTTGCAAATGCACCAATCTGAGATTTTATGCCTAAACTCATTTTAGTTCAATTTTATATTAATTTAGGAGGGGCTGTTCTTAACCCTGAATGGAAATTGAGCCATGTCCAGATAGGTCTGAAGAGGTTCTGGATTGGGTATCACCAGGGGACAATCTGTGTACTAAGAGTTCCGGGCTAAAGGAGAACAAGGAAAAACTTGTGTTTCAATATTTAAAGGGAAATTTGAGGCCAAGCAGGAAGTGGGGAGACAATTCTGGCCAATCTCAGTTATTGTCTAAGTATCTGGTTCTATCAATTTCTGTATAAGCTAATTGAGAACAAGATGCAGGCATGTCTTTTGCACCATATCTTGGCAGTGGGGAGGCACCATCTTCAAGTGGCTTCTATTGTAGTTACCATCAACAAAGCAGTCCAGAGCAGACCATGAACCACATGAGACACCACTAGGGACCCAAAAACTGAGTAAGACTTTGAGGGGCCTGGGTAACCTGCATAGGCAAGTAAGAGGAAGAAAGAGTGAAATGTAATCCATCATATTAATATCCTCCGTATTTATATACATGGCCTGATTAGGTTTGAGAGACTTAGGCTATTCTTAAACAATTTGCAACAGAGCATTTAGAAATTTGGTTGCCAAGCAATTTCTGATGTATCCAGGACTTGATATTGAGCCTGTTAGGATGTATTGGCTATGCATTATGACTCAGTAATTTTTTTCTTTGATAACTTTTAAAGGTAATACTAAACGGGAATAAATAGCTTCTTATTTGGGCTGAAGTTTATGAATTTCCCTCTTCTGGAGTCACAGATAATTGACTAAATTATACAAATCATTGTCTGTAGTTTGGTTTGGGCCATCAGGGCATTAGGAATTTTGGATTAATTGATCACAGCTGCTACTGGGTAAATTTACACTTGTCGGCAGTACAAACACCCACACATGAACAGAATTATCTTGTGATTAACATACACTTTGGGAGTGAAACTCCCTTATTAAATACTGGTTATCTTTAAGAAATATTCTTAATTTAGGGCGGCCATACTGGCATGGATCATTTATGTCCCTGTTACTCTTCGCATGAATACAGACGTGCAATGCAAAATAGCTTATATACATCATTGTCTGAATATTTGGTATACACATTGCTAAATATTTAAAAAAAAAAAAAACTGTCATCACTTAAGATGTTCTTTTGCACATCCTTAGCCTTGCTTTTCTAGTTTTTTTTCTTTTTGTCTTTGAGTCAGTATTGTTACAATTTCCTATTCTTTTATTGAGATTACTTATCTTCTCACCAAAATCTAATTTTCATTTGTTCAATTAATTGATTATACTCTTTTTAAAAAAATGTTTCGATGTGCAGCGTTTTTTTTTTTTTAACTTAGTTTCGGTGATCCACTCCTACCATTCAAATTACCGTTTAAGCCATTCATCTTCAGTGATGAAATTAAAGACTTTGCCTTTCATAAAAGATCCTGATTGGTCAGCAAGGAAGTCTGCTGAATCTCTTTAACACAGGAAATCTCTGTATAGAGCCTCACGTTGGGGCTGGGTTCAATGTGTTTATAAATGAATCGCATATTTGGGGAAAAGGAGGTTTAGTCCAGTTAGAGGTTGAAATCAAGTTTTTAGAATTAAATATATTTTATACATTTAGTCATGAAAACTGAGATGAAAGGTAGAAAATCTTAGCCAGAGGTCAGTCTCACTGGACTGCAAAGAAGAAGCTAGTTGCTAAGAGAAAGTGACTCAAGCTAAGCCACACCTGTATCTTTACGCAGCCAATTAACACCACCATGCCCCATCAGCCTTTCCATTAATGTAAAGCTTTGTCACTTTAAAAAATGTGGGCCAATTTAATTAATTCAGACTTTCCACAGACACACCCTGGTTCATGCTATGCTTAGGAACCTTGTAATCCGGAAAACTTGTTATTCACGTGTAATGAAGTCTCACTTGGGGATCTGAGTCTCCCTTCAGGCCATGGGTTAGCTTGCCTCTCATCTATGAGGATATCAACATAGTGAAGTGATATGATTAGATATACTGAGTTAGCATTTTCATTTTTCTTAAAATTGGTGACTAGGCTCCGTAGCTAAAGAAAGAAGAGATAAGTACCTATAGATCATTGGGAGTGAATTTAGAGTCCAGCAATGCAGCCTTACGTTACGGTCAATTGACATTTGACAGGGTGCCATGACAATTCAATGGAGGGAAAGAAGAGGTTTTTTTCAACAAATGGTCCTGAGAAAACTGGACGTCCACATGCAAATTTGAAATGGATCATACACCTAAATGTAAAATCTATAACTATTAAGACTCTTAGAAGGAAATATACGAATGAATCTTTGTGACCTTGGGTGAGGAAATGGCTTTTTACAGAGGACGCCAAAAATAAGTGGCAAAAGAAAAATTAGATAAATCGGGTGTCATCAAATTTAAAACTTTTATGCTTGAAAGGACACCATTAAGAAAGCGAAAAGACAACCGACAGAATGGGAAAAAATATATTTTCTGATCATATATTTTATAAGGAACTGGTTTCCAAAATACATACAGAATTCATAGCTTAATAATTAAAAACAAAATAGAACAAATGAACTAGTTTAAAAATGAATAAAGGATCTGCATAGACATTTCTCCAAAGAAGATAAACAAATGGCTAATAAACCCATGAAAAGTTGCTGAAAATCATTAGCCATCAAAGAAAAACAAATCACAATGACAATGAAATAACACTTCACACCCACTAGAATGGCTGTAATAAAAAAAGACAAATAATAACAAGTGTTGGTGGGAATGTGGAGGAACTGGACCCTTATACACTGCTGGTGGGAATGTAAAATAATGAAGCTGCTGTGGAAAACAGTCTGGCAGTTCCTCAAAAGGTTAAAAAGAGAGTTACCATATTACCCAGCATTTTCAGTCCTACATCTATGCCCATGAGAAATGAAAGCATATGTCCACACAAAAACTTGTATACGAATATTCACAGCAGAATTTTTCATCATAGCTAAAAACTGGAAACAGCCCAGATTTCCATTAACTAATAAACGAAGTTCATATATCCATATAATGGGACATTATTGAATCATAAAAAGTAATAAGGTATCAATACATGCTACAACATGGGTGAACCTTGAAAAGATTGTGCTAAGTGAAAGAAGCCAGTCACAAAATGCTATATATTGCATGATGCCGTTTATATCAAATGGCCAGCTGCAGACCTGTAGAGACAGAGAAGCTTAGTAGTTGCCAGGAGCTGGGGTTGGGGTTAATGGAGAGTAACTGCTAATGGATATGTGATTACTTTGGGGGGGTGATGAAAATATTATAAGATTGTGCTGATGGTTACATAATTCCATGAATATAATAAAAACCTTTGACTTGTGTACTTTTTGTTGTTGTTGTTTAAATATTTTGCTTTTTATTTTTTATTTTTTTAATTTTTTTATACAGCAGGTTCTTATTAGTCATCAATTTTATACACATCAGTGTATACATGTCAATCCCAATTGCCCAATTCGTCACACCACCACACCCACCCCCCCCCCCACGGCTTTCTCCCCTTGGTGGCCATACATTTGTTCTCTACATCTGTGTCTCAACTTCTGCCCTGCAAACTGGTTCATCTGTACCACTCTTCTAGGTTCCACATATATGCGTTAATATACGATATTTGTTTTTCTCTTTCTGACATACTTCACTCTGTATGACAGTCTCTAGATCCATCCAACTCACTACAAATAACTCAATTTCGTTCCTTTTTATGGCTGAGTAATTTTCCATTGGATATATGTACCACATCTTCTTTATCCATTCGTCTGTCGATGGGCATTTAGGTTGCTTTCATGACCTGGCTAGTGTAAATAGTGCTGCAATGAACATTGGGGTGCATGTGTCTTTTTGAATTGTGGTTTTCTCTCGGTATATGCCCAGTAGTGGGATTGCTGGATCATATGGTAATTCTACTTTTAGTTTTTTAAGGAACCTCCATACTGTTCTCCATAGTGGCTGTATCAGTTTACATTCCCACCAACAGTTCAAGAGGGTTCCCTTTTCTCCACACCCTCTCCAGCATTTGTTGTTTGTAGATTTTCTGATGAAGCCCATTCTACCTGGTGTGAGGTGATACCTCATTGTAGTTTTGATTTGCATTTCTCAAATATTTAGTGATGTTGAGCAGCTTTTCATGTGCTTCTTGGCCATCTGTATGTCTTCCTTGGAGAAATGTCTATTTAGGTCTTCTGCCCATTTTTGGATTGGGTTGTTTGTTTCTTAAATATTGAGCTGCATGAGCTGTTTATATATTTTGGAGATTAATCCTTTGTCTGCTGATTCATTTGCAAATATTTTCTCCCATTCTAAGGGTTGTCTTTTCGTCTTGTTTATGGTTTCCTTCGCTGTGAAAAAGCTTTTAAGTTTCATTGGGTCCCATTTGTTTATTTTTGTTTTTATTTCCATTACTGTATGAGGTGGATCAAAAAAGATCTTGCTGTGATTTGTGCCAAAGAGTGTTCTTCCTATGTTTTCCTCTAAGACTTTTATAGTGTCCGGTCTTACATTTAGGTCTCTAACCCATTTTGAGTTCATTTTTGTGTAGGGTGTTAGGAAATGTTCTAATTTCATTCTTTTACATGTAGCTGTCCAGTTTTCCCAGCACGACTTATTGAAGAGACTGTCTTTTCTCCATTGTATATCCTTGCCTCCTTTGTCATAGATTAGTTGACCATAGGTGAGTGCGTTTACCTCTGGGCTTTCTATCTTGTTCCATTGATCTACATTTCTGTTTTTGTGCCAATACCATATTGTTTTGATTACTGTAGCTTTGTAGTATAGTCTGAAGTCAGGGAGCCTGATTTCTCCAGCTCCGTTTTTTTCCCTCAGGACTGCTTTGGCTATTCGGGGTCTTTTGTGTCTCCATACAGATTTTAAGATTTTTTGTTCTAGTTCTGGAAAAAATGCCATTGGTAATTTGATAGGGATTGCATTGAATCTGTAGATTGCTTTGGGTAGCATAGTCATTTTCACAATATTGATTCTTCCAATCCAAGAACATGGTATGTCTCTCCATCTGTTGGTATCATCTTTAATTTCTTTCATCAGTGTCTTATAGTTATCTGCATACAGGTCTTTTGCCTCCCTAGGTAGGTTTATTCCTAGGTATTTTATTCTTTTTGTTGCAATGGTAAATGGGAGTGTTTCCTTAATTTCTCTTTCAGATTTTTCATCATTAGTGTATAGGAATGCAAGAGATTTCTGTGCATTAATTTTGTATCCTGCAACTTTACCAAATTCACTGATTAGCTCTAGTAGTTTTCTGCTGACATCTTTAGGATTCTCTATGTATAGTATCATGTCATCTGAAAACAGTGACAGTTTTATTTCTTCTTTTCCAATTTGTATTCCTTTTATTTCTTTTTCTTCTCTGATTGCCGTGGCTAAGACTTCCAAAACTATGTTGAATAATAGTGGTGAGAGTGGACATCCTTGTCTTGTTCCTGATCTTAGAGGAAATGCTTTCAGTTTTTCACCATTGAGAATGATGTTTGCTGTGGGTTTGTCGTATATGGCCTTTATTATGTTGAGGTAGGTTCCCTCTATGCCCACTTTCAGGAGAGTTTTTATCATAAATGGGTGTTGAATTTTGTCAAAAGCTTTTTTTGCATCTATTGAGATGATCATATGGTTTTTATTCTTCAATTTGTTAATATGGTGTATCACATTGATTGATATGCGCATATTGAAGAATCCTTGCATCCCTGGGATAAATCCCACTTGATCATGGTGTATGATCCTTTTAATGTGTTGTTGGATTCTGTTTGCTAGTATTTTGTTGAGGATTTTTGCATCTATATTCATCAATGATATAGGTCTGTAATTTTGGTTTTTTGTAGTATCTGTGTCTGGTTTTGGTATAAGGGTGATGGTGGCCTCATAGAATGAGTTTGGGAGTGTTCCTTCCTCCGCAATTTTTTGGAAGAGTTTGAGGAGGATGGGTGTTAGCTCTTCTCTAAATGTTTGATAGAGTTCACCTGTGAAGCCATCTGGTCCTGGACTTTTGTTTGTTGGAAGATTTTTAATCACAGTTTCAATTTCATTACTTGTGATTGGTCTGTTCATATTTTCCATTTCTTCCTGGTTCAGTCTTGGAAGGTTATACCTTTCTAAGAATTTGTCCATTTCTTCCAGGTTGTCCATTTTATTGGCATAGAGTTGCTTTTAGTAGTCTCTTAGGATGCTTTGCATTTCTACGGTGTCTGTTGTAATTTCCCCTTTTTCACTTCTATTTTTATTGATTTGAGTCCTCTCCCTCTTTTTCTTGACGAGTGTGGCTAATGGTTTATCAATTTTGTTTATCTTCTCAAAGAAGCAGCTTTTAGTTTTATTGGTCTTTGCTATTGTTTTCTTTGTTTCTAGTTCATTTATTTCTGCTCTGATCTTTGTGATTTCTTTCCTTCTGCCAACTTTGGGTTGTGTTTGTTCTTCTTTCTCTAGTTCCTTTAGGTGTAAGGTTAGATTATTTATTTGAGATTTTTCTTGTTTCTTGAGGTAGGCTTGTATAGCTATAAACTTCACTCCTAGAACTGCTTTTGCTGCATCCCATAGGTTTTGGATTGTCATGTTTTCAATGTCACTTGTCTCTAGGTATTTTTTGATTTCCTCTTTGATTTCTTCAGTGATCTCTTGGTCATTTAGTAATGTAGTGTTTAGCCTCCATATGTTTGTGTTTTTTACTTTTTTTCCCCTGTAATTTATTTCTAATCTCATAGCATTGTGGTCAGAAAAGATGCTTGATATTATTTCAGTTTTCTTAAATTTACTGAGGCTTCATTTGTGACCCAAGATGTGATCAATCCTGGAGAATGTTCCATGCGCACTTGAGAAGAAAGTGTAATCTTCCGTTTTTGGATGGAATGTCCTATAAATATGAATTAAATCTATCTGGTCTATTGTGTCATTTAAAGCTTCTGTTTCCTTATTTATTTTCATTTTGGATGATCTGTCCATTGGTGTAAGTGAGGTGTTAAAGTCCCCCACTATTATTGTGTTACTGTCGATTTCCTCTTTTATAGCTGTTACCAGTTGCCTTCTGTATTGAGGTGCTCCTATGTTGGGTGCATATATATTTATAGTTGTTATATCGTCTTCTTGGATTGATCCCTTGATCATTTTGTAGTGTCCTTCTTTGTCACCTGTAACATTCTTTATTTTAAAGTCTATTTTATCTGATATGAGTATAGCTACTCCAGCTTTATTTTGATTTCCATTTGCCTGGAATATCTTTTTCCATCCCCTCACTTTCAGCCTGTATGTGTCCCTAGGTCTGAAGTGGGTCTCTTGTAGACAGCATATATATGGGTCTTGTTTTTGTATCCATTCAGCAAGCCTGTGTCTTTTGGTTGGAGCATTTAATCCATTCACGTTTAAGGTAATTATGGATATGTATGTTCCTATGGCCATTTTCTTAATTGTTTTGGGTTTGTTTTTGTAGGTCCTTTTCTTCTCTTGTGTTTCCCACTTAGAGAAGTTCCTTTAGCATTTGTTGTAGAGCTGGTTTGGTGATGCTGAATTCTCTTAGCTTTTGCTTTTCTGTAAAGCTTTTGATTTCTCCATCGAATCTGAATGAGATCCTTGCCGGGTAGACTAATCTTGGTTGTAGTTTCTTCCCTTTCATCACTTTAAGTATATCATGCCACTCCCTTCTGGCTTGTAGAGTTTCTGCTGAGAAATCAGCTGTTAACCTCATGGGAGTTCCCTTGTATGTTATTTGTCGTTTTTCCCTTGCTGCTTTCAGTAGTTTTTCTTTGTCTTTAATTTTTGCCACTTTGATTACTATGTGTCTCGGTGTGTTTCTCCTTGGGTTTATCCTGAATGGGACTCTCTGCGCTTCCTGGACTTGGGTGGCTATTTCCTTTCCCATGTTAGGGAAGTTTTCGACTCTAATCTCTTCAAATATTTTCTCTGGTCCTTTCTCTCTCTCTTCTCCTTCTGGGACCCCTATAATGCGAATGTTGGTGTGTTTAATGTTGTCCCAGAGGTCTCTTAAGCTGTCTACATTTCTTTTCATTCTTTTTTCTTTATTCTGTTCCTCAGCAGTGAATTCCGCCATTCTGTCTTCCAGGTCACTTATCCGTTCTTCTGCCTCAGTTATTCTGCTATTGATTCCTTCTACTGTAGTTTTCATTTCAGTTACTGTATTGTTCATCTCTGTTTGTTTGTTCTTTAATTCTTCTAGGTCTTTGTTAAACATTTCTTGCATCTTCTCGATCTTTGCCTCCCTTGTTTTTCCGAGGTCCTGGATCATCTTCACTGTCATTATTCTGAATTCTTTTTCTGGAAGGTTGCCTATCTCCACTTCATTTAGTTGTTTTTTGGGGGTTTTATCTTGTTCCTTCATCTGGTACATAGCCCTCTGCCTTTTCATCTTGTCTGTCTTTCTGTGAATGTGGTTTTTGTTCCACAGGGTGCAGGATTGTAGTTCTTCTTGCTTCTGTGGTCTGCCCTCTGGTTGATCAGGCTATCTAAGAGGCTTGTGTCGACTTTTGTACTTTAAATGAGTTAATTATATGGTTTGTGAATAATATATCAATGAAACTATGAAAGAAAAGTATAAGAAGAGGAAATAATCACCCTGAATTCTACAGAGAACTGCCACAATGTGGAGCCACACACTTCCCATGAGGCCACATTGCCACATTGATTGCCATATTGCCAGATTGCCACATTGATTTTGCACCCTGTAGGCACTATCCAAACTCTCCTCCCTTTTCTAGTCTATATAAAAAGGTCTTAGGGGTAGAGATATAGAGTAAAAAGAGTTGTCAGAATTGTTGACTATGATGGTTTTAAAATATGTCTGTAGATTCTTTGACACTCCTCCCATTGAAAGGTCAATTTTCTTGAACTTGAGCTGAACTTAGTGACAACCAGGAGAATACAGCAGAAGTGACACAGCAGAACATCCATGGCTAGGTCAGGAAAAAAAGGCCATGGAGCTTCAGTCTGGTTTTCCTTGGCTACTTGCCTTTGTATCCCTGAGCTACCAAGTAAAAATTCTAAGGACAACATGCTGTGAGGAAGCTCAAGCCACGTGGGGAATCCACATGTCAATGCCCTGGCTCACAGCCCCAGCTTAGATCTCAACCCATAACCAGCATCAACTGCTAGGCATGTGAGTGACGGTGCCTCCAGAGTATTCCTCTCCCTGCCACCATGTTTTCTTTACTTAGACAAAAGCTGTCCCCACTGTACTATGTTCATACTCCTGACACATAGTACCTGTAAACATAACAAAAGTGTTGTTTTATGCCACTAGGTTTTGGGGTGGTTTCTATGTAGCAAGAGTAAAAACAATGTATAAGGAAAGGCTTTTCCCCAAATTTGAGGCCTCATGAAGTGGAGAAGTTCAGAGAGAATCTTTTACAGAGATGAAAGTGTATGAAAAAGAAGATACTGGCTTTTCATTAACCATTTTGATGTCTGCTAATGGATCAGATTCAGTAATCTGCCTGTATGGTTATCCAAGTAGAGTAGAATGGAAAGTTGTCAGGGCGTAGAGAACAAGAGGCAGTGAATCAGCCTGCATTACCCATTTTGTATGGTAAGTGAACACCACATCAGGTATTTGGGCTCAAGCCATCTTGTTGGTATCTTTCCTAAGTTGACTGTCAGGCTACCAGTCTAGGTGATTTGAGCAGCTCTGGGGAGTGCCTTTGTGGCAGGAGCTGGGATTTGGGTTTGGAGTAAGTACAGGTGATTGAAGAGCAGAGCCAGAGCCAGATCATTAAGAGGTACTCGTGGGAACTATTCAGGTTACAAGCCCAAGATAGAGACTGCAGCCAATTAACGCAGATTGTCTATTCAAGATTAATGGAAGAACATATGTCTGAATAAAGCCCATGATAGTGAACACAGAGGCAAATTTAAGAAATCAAAAAGCAAGACAAACTACAAACAAAAAGGGATGGACACTAACTGGTATAGGGTTACAAGGCTCAGGACCACTCGGGGACAGGAACACTGTGTGGTGAGTTTCCGGAACTGGTCCAAAAGTGATGAGTTAAGAGCTTGCTTCCATAGTTGTTTGGAGAGTAGTCTGACAAAAATACCTGGGTCTGACAAATTCCAGTGAGGTACTAAACATTAACACAAAGTTAGGAAGCTGGGAAACAGTGGATCAGGAAAACCCCTAATGATGTATCCCACAGAAAAGATTGCCTTTGCGTACTGCCACAGATATCAGTCAGCAGTAGCCAAAGATGCTATAATAAGCAAGAAAGCGAGGGGGGAGAGATTATAACCGATACCAGTTAAAAAAAAAAAGACCTTTTTCGCTTTCTCTTTTCTTCCTCGTTATGCCAACTCTTTGGCCTTTGAAAAGAGTTGGAGGTAGGAGTAGGAGATGTCTACCAGCTGACCTTGCTTCCCTCAGCCACTACACACAAAGTCCCAGATCAAGCTTGAGCTGGGAAAGAAGAGAGAGATTGAACTGAAAGTGCCTAAAAATGACATTAAGGGAACAAGCTATCCATAATGTTTTATTACAGGTGGTAGCTTATATTCCCCTTAGTTAAGATTCTTCAGTAAGCAAATCGCTTGAATAATATGACTTTATATCCTTGAGCCTTGGGTAGCTCTTGTAGAGTGCTGGGGTACTAAAAGTACTGGCTTTGTAGGCTTATCATGATAATTAACTGCAAAGTTCCTAAAAAGATAAAAGAGCAAAGCAGGATCTCAAGATGTAACCAGTATTATCGATGTTTTCATCCTCCCATGGGAGGAAGGACCAGGGGACCATTTTGGATTTCGAATGTTTAAACAGAATTCTAATAAACTGCTCTGAGTTGCAAGCTTGAGACATACAGATTTTCTAAGGATTTCCACTTATTCTCTATGAAAAGATTTTATTTTAGTATTTTAGCAGAGCATTGTAGTTTACAGATACCTTTAACATGTATTATCTTTTTTTGACTTTCATAATGCCCTTGTAAAAGAGAGGGTTAATTTTAGGATCGTCATTTTATATATGAGGAAAATGATCACACATCTCTTAAAACTTGTTCAAAGTCATAAAATTAGACTAATGTGGTGTCTAGCGGTGACTCTAAATTTCTGACTCTCTTCTTATTTAGTGACTGCCAACATTTTGTATTTGTCATTAGATCTCTGAAAATGCATACACAAACGTGATATGAATACAAAGGTAGATATTATGTGACAGTGAAATCATACAACAGATTACCATAAAGTACACAGGAAAATTAATGATTTTAAGTCAGAAAATATTTTGTTGAACTTTCCAAAGAGACTTAAAATGTTAAAATGCATAAATGTAGAAAATGTGAATTTATCCAGTTTGTATATTGAAATAGGATAAATAGCCCAAAGTGAAATGTTTAAAAAATCACCTTCAATTTGTTATGAAAAAAAAATATATATCAACATTGTATATAAAGTTTAGAATTTTTATTAAGGGTTGCTGATCTAAGAAGTAAAATTAGATTATGCATAATTTTCATTAACTTTTTGGCTCCTAGAATACCTATGGGTTCCTTATGCCACAAAAGACACTAATTTAATTAAGTACCACATACCAAAGATAACCTGGGTCTGAGTATTCTAATGATCATTGTCTTTTTGGACTGGACCATGGAATAATCAGCATGTTAGTCTGTGATACTTTTTCGCTTCTTTTCTTCAGTTTAGTGATCCTAGTTAAAATAGCTATGTGATTGATTCTTGCCTTGGCTTCCTGTTTTTTTCTGTTGCGTATTTTCTCCAGCAGTCAGTGAGAATAAGGAAATGTTTTATATATGGCAGCAAAGTCTCATGATTATATTGCTTCAGCAAAATGTAATATTCATAAGAGAGAGACTTGGAACATTCATTCTTCTGTGTTAGTGTGTGGGTATGTGTAGGTGAGTGTGTAGGTAGCTAGCTAGCTAGCTGGTGAGTAGGAGGGGAGGTTTCAGACCCCAAAGATAGAAAAAAAGCCCTTTTATAATAATACAGTGGACCTCATTGTGCTTAATGAACTGATTACTATTTTAATCAGTTCAACTTGGATGAATGTCAAGAACCACATAAAAATTTGTCAAACTCAATTCAGGTCTTTTTATCAAACTAGACTCCAAAAAACTATGGGAAGCAAACTCTGAACTGTTCAGTACTCTTGGACCAGTTCTAGAAACTCACCACAGTGTTTTTGTCCCCAATTAGTGCTGAGCCTTGTTACCCTATATGAGTTAGTTTCCATCCCTCTTTCTTTGTAGCTGCAGTCTTGCTATTTGATTTCTTGCCCAAACTGTAGATTTGAGTGTAAGATAAATGTTGGTTTAATATCTAACATGGGCAGCTACTGGAATAGATTTTTTTAGCCTGGAATTGTGGTACTTCTGTAACAAAATGTAAAGCATATGACCTTGGGATGAGGCAATATACAAGGAGGGAGAATCTTTGGTTTTTTTTTTTTTTTAATTGAAGTATAGTTGATGTGCAATACTATATGTTACAGGTGTACAATATAGTGATTCAAAACTTTTAAACATTATACTCCATTTATAGTTATTATAAAATATTGGCTATATTCCCTGTATTGTACAATATATCCTTGTAGCTTATTTTATACATAATAATTTATACCTCTTAATCCCCTATATTCCCCTCCCTCCCTTCCCTCTCCCCACTGGTAACCACTAGTTTGTTTTCTATCAGTCTGTTTCTTTTTTGTTATATTCACTAGTTTGTTTTATTTTTTAGATTCCATATATGTGATATCATACAGTGTTTGTCTTTCTCTGACTTATTTCACTAAGTATAATATCCTTCAAGTCCATCCATGTTGTTGCAAATGGCAAAATTTCATTGTTTTTTATGGCTGAAGAGTATACTATTGTATGTATACACCACATCTTCTTTATCCATTTATCTGTTGATGGACGCTTAGGTTGCTTCCACCTATTGGCAATTGTCAGTAATGCTGCCATGAACATTGGGGTACATATATCTCTTCAAATAAGTGTTTTCATTTTTATCAGATATATACCCAGGAGTGGAATTGCTGGGTCATATGGTAGCTCTATTTCTAGTTTTTTGAGAAAGTATACTGTTTTCCACAGTGACTGTACCAATTTACATTCCCACCAACAGTGTATGAGGGTCCTCTTTTCTCCACATCCTCACCAACATTTGTTATTTGTGTTCTTTTTTGATGATAGTCATTCTGACAGGTGTGAGGTGATATCTCACTGTGGTTTTGATTTGCATGTCCCTGATAATCAGCGATGTTGAGCATTTTTTCATGTGCCTTTTGGCCATCTGCATATCCTCTTTGGAAAAATGTCTATTCAGGTCTTCTGCCCATATTTTAATTGGATTTTTTTTTTGATGTTGAGTTGTATGAGTTGTTTATATATTTTGGATATTAACCTCTTATTGGTCATATCATTTGCAAATATTTTCTCCCATTCCATAGGTTGTCTTCTCATTTTGTCAATGGTTTCCTTTGCTGTGCAAAAACTTTTAAGTTTAATTAGATCCCTTTTGGTTTTTTGTGCTTTTGTTTCCATTACTTGAGGAGGTGGATCTAAAAACATATTGCTGTGATTTATGTCAGAGTGTCCTGCCTATGTTTTCCTCTAGGAGTTCTATGGTATCCAATCGTACATTTAGGTCTTTAATCCATTTTGAGTTTATTTTTGTATATGGTGTTAGAGAATGTTATAATTTCATTCTTTAACATGTAGCTGTCCAGGTTTCCCAGCTTATTGAAGAGACTGTCTTTTCTCCATTGTATATTCTTTCCTCCTTTGTCATAGATTAATTGACCATAACTGCGTGGGTTTACCTCTGGGCTTTCTATCCTGTTCCACTGATCTATGTGTCTGTTTTTGTGCCAGTACTGTATGGTTTTGATTACTGTAGCTTTGTAGTATAAGTCTGAAGTTAGGGAACATGATTCCTCCAGCTCTGTTCTTCTTTCTCCAGATTGGTTTGGCTATTTGGGGTCGTTTGTGTGTTTCCATGCAAAGTTTAAAATTATTTATTCTATATAAATTATAGTTCTGTGAAAAGTGCCTATAGATTATAGTTCTGTGAAAAGTGCCTTTGGTATTTTAATAGGGATGGCATTGAATCTGTAGATTGCCTTAGGTATTATGGTAACTTTAACAGTATTAATTCTTGCAATCCAAGAACACAGTTTATCTTTCCATCTGTTTGTGTTGTCTTCAATTTCTTTCATTAGTGTCTTATAGTTTTTTGAGTATACGTCTTTTGCCTCCTTAGGTAGGTTTATCCCTAGGTATTTTATTCTTTTTCATGTGATTGTAAATGGGATTATTTCCTTAATTTCTCTTTCTGATAGTTCGTTCTTAGTGTATAGAAATGCAATAGATTTCTATATCTTAATTCTGTATCCTGCAACTTTACTGATGAGCTCTAGTAGTTTTCTGGTGGCATCTTTAGGATTTTCTATATAGTATCATGTCATCTGCAAACAATGACAGTTTTACTTCTTCCTTTCCAATTTGGATTCCTTTTATTTCTTTTTATTCTCTGATTGCTGTGGCTAGGACTTCGAAAACTATGTTGAATAAAAGTGGCAACAGTAGTCATCCTTCTCTTGTTCTTGATCTTAGAGGAAATGAGTTCAGTTTTCCACCATTGGGTATGATGTTGGGTGTAGGTTTGTCATATATGGACTTTATTATGTTGAAGTATGTTCCCTCTATGCCCACTTTCTGGAGAGTTTTTATCATAAGTGGGTATTGAATTTCCCAAAAGCTTTTTCTGCATCTATTGAGATGATTAAATGATTTTTACTTTTAAGTTTGTTAATGTGGTGTGTCACATTGATTGATTTGCAGATATTGAAAAATCCTTATATCCCTGGGGTTAATCCCACTTGATTATGGTGTATGATCCTTTTAAAGTATTATTGGATTCTGTTTGCTAGTATTTTGTTGAAAATTTTTGCATCTGTGTTCATCAGTGATAATGACCTGGAATTTTCTTTTTTTGTGATATCTTTGGTTTTGGTATCAGGGTGAAGCTGGCCTCATAGAATGAGTTCAGAAGTACTTCCTCCTCGGCACCTTTTTGGAATAGTTTGAGAAGGATAGATGTTAACTCTTCTCTAAATGTTTGGTACAATTCACCTGTGAAGACATCTCATCCTGGACTTTTGTTTGTTGGGAGTTTTTAAATTACTGATGGATTCAATTTCATTACTGTCAGTTGGTCTGTTTATATTTTCTCTTTCTTCCTGGTTCAGTCTTGGGAGATTGTACATTTCTAAGAATTTGTCCATTTCTTCTAGGCTGTCCATTTTATTGGCATATAGTTGTTTGTAGTAGTCTCTTTTGATCTTTTGTATTTCTGTGGTGTCAGTTGTAACTTCTCCTTTTTCGTTTCTGATTTTATTGATTTGGGCCCTGTAAGGGTGGAGAATCTTGACTACAGTGTTAGTAAAAGACTAAAGGGCTTCAAATATGCCAGAAGAAAATGAAAATAATCTAAAGAGTATCTCACTTTCAAACCAGGCCTCAAATAATTTTCTACTTATAAAGTTTCAAGGAATATAATATCACCTTAAAAAAAAAAATCTCAAAATACACAAAGAAAGTAATCACCATGAGCATAAGTCAAAAGAAACAACAGCAAAATGAGACCAACTAATACAATAAACATTAGAATTACTGGTCATATATTATAATATAAATAACTGAATAATTTTAGAGAAACCAAAAGACTGAGAATAAAAGTCAAAATGGAGTCAGTAAACGTTACAAAACATGTATTTTTAAAAAAACCCAAAAAGTTCTGTTTCCGGTAATGATAGACTAGTTAATTTGGATTAACTCTCCCACATAGAATAACACAAATTTGTACAATTAAAAAATTTTATTGGTTTGAAAGTGTTGAAGAACTAACACGGAAAGCAACAAATAAAGAAAACCCAGAAAGGTAAGTTGAGGATTGGGGGATTTTTTTCTTTCCTAGGGATATCTGACAAGGAGGAAAGAGTCAATAGTGAGGCTAAGAAGCTGTGCAATGCTTCTGATAGATATGCAGGGCCAGGGAAACAAAAATTAAGATTTAGTTTCCCTATCAAATTCTAGAAGTTTTGTATTGCTAGTAACACATGGCCTATAAGCCATAAGAAAGTGACTGAACTATCTGGAAGAAAAAAAGAATGTTTTCTCTTGAGGAAAAATATATCAAACTAGGCTTAAAATTATTTCTATGACTTTTCATATACTATGTCTTACAATCAATTAAAAACTATCAAGTAGACAAGAGAAATATTATTAAAAGCAGAAGATACAACAGAAAAACAGAAACAGATTCAGAGGGAAACACAGACAATGGAATTAATAGACATATGTTTATTTTATTTTATTTTAATTTCTCCCCAGCTTTATTGAGGTATAATCGACATACAATATTGTATAAGTTATCTGTTGTTTAATGACCATGCTGAATATGTTATGGAAATAATGACAATAACAACTTTGGAAGTGATACAAAAATTATAAAAAGAGCAAGATAAAAATTCTTGAACTAAAAAAAAATCAATAACTGAAATTTTTTAAAGAGTGATGCATGTGGTTAAGAGCAGAGTAGACAGAGCTGAAGAGATCATAGGAGAATATTCAGAATGATGCATGATGATAAAAAAGAATGAAAATATGGGAAACTAGATAATGGTCATATGGAGTACAATGGAAAAATTATATATATTTGAAATTGGAGTCCCATAAACTGGGAAGAGAATGGGAAACAAACGGTATTTCAAAAGGAGAATACATGAGACAGTTTCAAATGTCATAAAAGACATCAAGCCACAAAGCTCTAGTGGTTCCAGAAAATAAATACAAAAATCCACACCTTGCACATCATATAAAACTACTGAAAGCCAATCATGGAGAGAAAATTCTAGAACAGCAGAGGAGAAAAAAACTACCCTACAAGGGTAACAATAGTTTTGATATGCATTTCTCTAATGATTTAATGATGTTGGGCATTTTTTCATGTGTTTGTTGGCAATCTGTATATCTTCTTTGGATAAATGTCTATTTAGGTCTTCTGCCCATTTTTGGATTGGATTGTTTGTTTTTCTGATATTGAGCTGTATGAGCTGCTTATAAATTTTGGAGATTAATCCTTTGTCACTTGCTTCATTTGCAAATATTTTCTCCCATTCTGACGGTTGTCTTTTCGTCACTAATCATTAGAGAAATGCAAATCAAAACTACAATGAGGTATCACCTCACACGGGTCAGAATGGCCACCATCAAGAAATCTACAAACAATAAATGCTGGAGAGGGTGTGGAGAAAAGGGAACCCTCTTGCACTGTTGGTGGGAATGTAAACTGATACAGCCACTATGGAGAACAGCATGGAGGGTCCTTAAAAGACTAAAAATAGAACTACCATGTGACCCAGCAATCCCACTCCTGGGCATATACCCTGAGAAAACCATAATTCAAAAAGAGTCATGTACCACAATGTTCATTGCAGCTCTATTTACAATAGCCAAGACATGGAAGCAACCTAAGTGTCCATCAACAGATGAATGGATAAAGAAGATGTGGCACATATATACAATGGAATATTACTCAGCCATAAAAAGAAACGAAATGGAGTTATTTGTAGTGAGGTGGATGGACCTAGAGTCTGTCATACAGAGTGAAGTAAGTCAGAAAGAGAAAAACAAATACCGTATGCTAACACATACATATGGAATCTAAGAGGAAAAAAAAGGTCATGAAGAACCTAAGGGCAAGACGGGAATAAAGACACAGACCTACTAGAGAATGGACTTGAGGATATGGGGAGGGGGAAGGGTAAGCTGTGACAAAGTGAGAGAGTGGCATGGACATATATACACTACCAAACGTAAAATAGATAGCTAGTGGGAAGCAGCCGCATAGCACAGGGAGATCAGCTCGGTGTTTTGTGACCACCTAGAGGGGTGGGATAGGGAGGGTAGAAGGGAGGGAGACACAAGAGGGAAGAGATATGGGGACATATGTATATGTATAGCTGATTCACTTTGTTACAAAGCAGAAACTAACACACCATTGTAAAGCAATTATACTCCAATAAAGATGTTTTTAAAAAAAGAATATATATATATATGTATAACTGAATCACTTTGCTGTACACCTGAAACCAACACAACATTGTAAATCAACTATATTTCAATAAAAATTTTAAAAATAAAAAAAAAGAATAACAGTTATACAACTGACATTGCACAGGACAAAATAAAGCCAGAAGACACTTTCAAAATTTAAATCTGTAATTTGCAATTCTCCTCACAAAGAAAACTTCATTTCCAATGTCTTTGTTGTGAATTTTATCAAAGATTTAGTGCAAATAAAGCCAAATTCTTCTTGAAAATTGAAAAAATTCAAGTAAACATAACTCGAATGCCAAAACATATCAAGACGTTAAAAGGAAGGAAAGTTGCAGATCAAACACATAGGCTGAAAGTGAAAGGATGGGGAAAAAAAATTCCAGGCAAATGGTAAACAGAAAAGAGCAGAGGTGGCTATACTAATATCAGACAAAATAGACTTTAAGACAAAAACTATTACAAGAAACAAAAAAGGACATTGTATAAGTATAAAAGGGTCAATTGACCAAAAAGATTTAACAATTATAAATATGATACACCAAACATAGGAGCTCCTAAATATATGTGGCAAAATTTGACAAAATTGAAATAGAGAAATAGACAGCAACACAATAATAGTAGGAGACCTCAATACCCCACTTTCAGTAATGGATAGACTAACCAGACAGAAGATCAATAAGGAAACAGTACTTGAATAACACTATAGATTAATTGGATATAATGGACATATACAGAGTACTCCACCCAACAGTAGTAGAATATACATTCTTCTTAAGAGCAAGTGGAACATTCTACAGGATAGGCCACATGTTAAACAACAGAACAAGTCTCAACACATTTTAAAGGATTGACATTATACAAAGTATCTTTTCTGATCACAGTGGAATGAAACTAGAAAATAATTGCATAAGCAAAACTGAAAAATCCACATCTATGTAGAAAGTAAGCAACACTCTCATAAAACAACCAGTGAGTTAAAGAATGAGTCACAGTGGAAATTAGAAAATATCTTGAGACAGATGGAAACAAAAACACAACATACCAAAACTTATGGGAAGTAACAAAAGCAATACAGACATACGCTGAAAATATTGCAGGTTCAGTTCTAGACCACCACAATAAAGGGAATATCATAATAAAGTGAATCACATGAATTTTTTGGCTTCCCAGTGCATATAAAAGTTATATTTACACTATACTATAATCTATTAAGTGTGCAATAACATTATGTCTAAAAAATGTACATACTGTAATTAAAATGTACTTTATAGCTAAAAAATGCCAAAATAATTATAATGGTAACATCAACAATCACTGATCACAGATCACCATAACAAATATAATAATAATGAAAAAGTTTGAAATATTGCAAGAATTACCGAAGTCTGAGAGACATAAAGTGGGCAAATGCTGTTGGAGAAATGGTGCAAATAGACTTGCTTGATGCAGGCTTGTCACAAACCTTCAAATTATTTTTTAAAAAAAGGCAGTATGTGCAAAGTACAATAAGGTGAAGCACAAGAAAATGAGGTATGCCTATACTAAGGAAAGTTTATAGCTGAAAATGTGTACATTTTAAAAGAAGAAAGATATCAAATTAACAACCTAACTTTACACCTCAAGGAACTAGAAAAGGAATATACTAAACCAAAAGCTAGCAAAAGGAATAAAATAATAAAGATTAGAGCAAAGATTAATGAAACAGAGAATAGAAAAACAATTTTAAAATACCAACTAAACTAAGAATTGGTTTTTTGACAAGGTCAACAAAACTGATAAATCCTTGCCCATTTTAATTAGAAAAAAAAAACCCCAGTAACTAATATCAGAAATGAAAGAGGAGACGTTACAACCAATGCCACAGAAATAAAAAAGGGTTATAAGACAATACTATTAAAAAAAAGACAATACTATAAATAACTGTGTACCAATAGATTGGATAACCTTCGAAGAAATTGATAAATTTCATAGAAACACACAACATACAGAATCATGAAAAAAATAAAAATCTGAACAAATCTATAACTAGTAAGAAGATAGTATCAGTAATCAAAAACCTCCCAACAAAGAAAAACCCAGGATTAGATGGTGTCGCTGGTGAATTCCACCAAATATTTAAAGAAAAATTAACATTGGGCTTCCCTGGTGGCACAGTGGTTAAGAATCCACCTGCCAATGCAGGGGACATGGGTTCAAGCCCTGGTCTGGGAAGATCCTACATGCTGCGGAGCAACTAAGCCCATGTGCCACAACTACTGAGCCTGCGCTCTAGAGCCCGTGAGCCACAGCTACTGAGCCCGCATGCCACAACTACTGAGCCCACATGCCTAGAGCCTGTGCTCTGCAACAAGAGAAGCCACCACAATGAGAAGACACTGCAACGAAGCATAGCCTCCACTGACCACAACCAGAGAAAGCCCGCATGCAGCAACAAAGACCCAATGCAGCCAAAAATAAAATAAATAAAATAATATGGCCATTAAAAAAAATTAACATCAATACTTCCCAAATTCTTGCTAAAATTTGAAGAGAAAGGGAATACTTCCACACTCATGAAGCCAGCAAACGCACCAAAGAATAGTTTGTCTGAATAACTGCAAAAAATTCAACTTGCTGTTTAATAAAGTTCCTACAAAGGAACCTCTGGACCCAGGTAGTTTTATACTGATTTTGTTGTGGTTGTTTTAATAAACTTGCCAAGCTAGCTCTCAAATTTATGTAGAAGAGCTAATTGCCAAGAATACATAAGATGTTCCTTAAGGAAAACATGGTAGGGGGTTATTTTATTAAATGTTCATTATTATTATACTTTAAAGCAATCATTAATTAGGATAACAGGATGTTTGTGCAGAGATGGCCAAATGGAAGGAAAAAAAAAATTTTAAAGCCTCTGAATGAGAACCACCATATATGAAAACTTAATTTATGTCAGAACTGAAACATTTTAATAAATGAAATGGAGTGCCCTAATAAACATTGATTGCTTTAAGTTTTTCAATTGCTGAAAGAACTCAATAGGACTTAGTCAGTTATATTTACAGCTTTATTAGAGGTAAAAGATACATTACAGCAGCAGCAGTTGAAGTGTATGCACTGAAGGGTCCAGAGATATCAGAAGCAGGCTTCTTTGTCCTCCCACCACTGGGTTGCAGAGGACATTCTCTGCCTCCATATCTCAAACCACTACTGCTCTGCATGCAAATGGAGACCAGCCTTAACCATCAAAATCCCCCAGGGTCCACTGAAATCAGATACAAATAAAAAATCCAATCTTTGTATAGCCACTATGGAAAACATTATAGAGGTTCCTCAAAAAATTAAAAATAGAACTACCATATGATCCAGCAATTCCACTCCTGGGTATTTATCCAAAGAAAACAAAAACACTAATTCGAAAAGATATATGCATCCCTGTGTTCATTGCAGCATTATTTACAATAGCCAAGATATGGAAGCAACCTAAGTATCCATCAGCAGATGAATGGATAAAGAGGATGTGGTATATATACACATGGAATATTACTCAGCCGTTAAAAAGAATGCAATCTTGCCATTTGTGACAACATGCATGGACCTAGAGGCTATTATGCTAAGTGAAATAAGTCAGACAGCGAAAGACAAATACTGTATGTTTTCACTTGTATTTTGAATCTAAAAAACAAATCAAGTATAACAAAGCGGAAACAGACTCACAGATACAGAGGACAAACTAGTGATTGCCACAGGGGAGGGGGATGGGGGTTGGGAAGAATAGGTGAAAGGTATTAAGAGGTACAAACTACCAGTTATAGAATTATTCCCAGGGATGTAATGTAAAGCACAAGGAATATAGTCAATAGTACTGTATTAATTTTGTATGGTGCACAATCTATAAAAATATTGAATCACTGTTGTACACCCAAAACAGTTATAATAAGTCAACTATATTTACCTTTTAAAAATCCAATCATTATTAATAAACAGTGTTGACAGGCTATGTCCTACCCTGAAACAAGTCATGTACTCATGGCTGCAGAATATCATGTCTCTCTAGTTCATGTATTCCACAGCTTTGCCCAAGAGTCATTACCAGGCCTCAGGGTTGCCTGGATTATGTATGTGGTCAGTCCAGTCCTGTTGAGATTAACCCATGCTATACATGAAGTGAGAAAAATATATTATCCACAGGGAAAAGCATTGGAACTAAACCTCTACTATAATGGATGAAATCATTTTCTGATGGATTATAGTATTAAATAAGAGGGCCATGTCTGCAGTATATTAGAAAACAACATAAGAGATTAACTTTATGACAGTTGGGAAGGGGAAGGTTTTTAAAACAAACACAGAAAGCATAAAAAACATTTTAAAAAGAATTGATAATATTTACTACTTTAAAATTAAGAATTATCTTTTATCTCAGAATATATTTTTAGAAAGGGGAAAATATTTATCAAATGAGGAAAAACTGTAACACATATAACTGATAAAATCTTAGTATTCACAATATAAAAACAAAACTCCTAAAATAAGAAAAAGATCAACAACCCAATAGAATAAATGTATGGGAAAATTTTGAACAGTTGAGAAATATAAATAAACCCCAGATATGTGAAAAAATGTTTAACTTCATTAAAAGTCAAGGAAATAGAATTTTAAAACACAATGGATTATAGTTTCATACCTAATAGATTCAAAAGGAAATGAGGGAAGAGAGAAAGAAAGGAAGAGAGGGAGGGAGAGAAAATAGAAAAGCAAGTCAATCTTGTTACGGAATAGGTCATATGGACCCACTTGGGCCCTAGCCGGGCCAAGGCCCCCTGCCTTGGTGGGGAAGGTTCACAAAGCCAATAACAAAACTGCTGCTGAGACTGAAACAGCACAGGCTTCATTCAATGGCCAGAGAATGGAGAAGTGGTAACTTAGTTCGCAGATTAACTTCTCGACCAGGGGGGTGATTAAAGCAAGATTTTAAAAGCAAGGTTAATGAGGGGGAGGTATATGTATTGGTTTTCTGGGAAAAGGCCATGTTCTTCCTGGAACTGGGGTGCCACTTTTTTCCTGCCCTTGTATGGTCCTTTGGCATCTGGGTTGGAAGTGGGTTGAACCATCATGGCACGGCTGGGTGCATGCACACCAGGAGACAGGTAAAATGATGTTCTTAGAGGCACTGTTCATAACAGAAAAAAATTGGAAAAACTCAAATATATATCATTCATTTAATAGACGAATTAATTTTGGTATGCTCGTTCAACACACTATACGGCCATGTAATCGAATGAGCTACTGCTAAACACAACCACACAGATGAATACCAAACATATAATCTGAGAGAAGGGAGCAAGTCACAGAAGAATATTCCATTTATAGAAATTCAGAAGCTGGCAAATTTAAACAATGTATTGTAAGGAGTACATGCAGAGAGGCAACCACTATAAAGAAAAGCAAGTTTATGATTATTACAACTCATCATCTTTACTTTTTTAATTGAAGTATATTGATTTACAAGTTATGTTAGTTTCTGGTGTAGAGAAAAGTGATTCAAAGACCCCGAATAGCCAAAGCAATCTTGAGAAAGAAAAATGGAGCTGGAGGAATCAGGCTCCCTGACTTCAGACTATACTACAAAGCTACAGTCATCAAGACAGTATGGGGGAGTTCCCTGGTGGTCCAGTGGGTAAGACTCCACACTCCCAATGCAGCGGCCCCAGGTTTGCTCCCTGGTCAGGGAAATAGATCCCACATGCATGCCACAACTAAGAGTCCGCATGCCACAACTAAGAGTCCGCATGCCACAACTAAGAGTCCTCATGCTGCAATTAAGAAGTCTGCATGTGGGCTTCCCTGGTGGTGCAGTGGTTGAGAATCTGCCTGCCAATGCAGGGGACATGGGTTCGAGCCCTGGTCTGGGAAGATCCCACATGCCGCGGAACAACTGGGCCCGTGAGCCACAACTACTGAGCCTGCGCGTCTGGCGCCTGTGCTCCACAACAAGAGAGGTCGCGATAGAGGCCCGCGCACCACGATGAAGAGTGGTTCCCGCTAGCCACAACTAGAGAAAGCCCTCGCACAGAAACGAAGACCCAACACAGCCAAAAATAAATAAATAAATAAATAAATTTAAAAAAAGAAGTCCGCATGCCACAACTATGAGCCTGCATCCCGCAACTAAAAAAAAAAAAACGATCCTGCATGCCGCAACGAAGATCCTACGGGCCGCAATGAAGACCCAGCACAGCCAAAATAAATAAATAAATTAATTAAAAAAATATTTTTTTAAAAAAGACAGTATGGTACTGGCACAAAAACAGAAATACAGATCAGTGGAACAAGATAGAAAGCCCAGAGATAAACCCATGCACCTATGGTTACCTAATCTGTGAGAAAGGAGGCAAGGATATACAATGGAGAAAAGACAGTCTCTTCAATAAGTGATGCTGGGAAAACTGGACAGCGACATGTAAAAGAATGAAATTAGAACATTTCCTAACACCCTACACAAAAATAAAATGGATTAAAGACCTAAATGTAAGACTGGACACTATAAAGCTCTTAGAGAAAAGCATAGGAAGAACATTCTTTGACGTAAATCGCAGCAAGATCTTTTTTGACCCACCTCCTAGAGTAATGAAAATAAAAACAAAAATAAACAAATGGGACCTAATTAAACTTTTTTTTTTTTGACCTAATTAAACTTAAAAGCTTTCGCACAGCAAAGGAAACCATGAGCAAAATGAAAAGACAACCCTCAGAATGGGAGAAAATATTTGCAAATGAAGCAACTGACAAAGGATTAATCTCCAAAATATACAAACAGCTTGTGCAAATCAATATCAAAAAAACAACCCAATGAAAAAATGGGTGGAAGACCTAAACAGACATTTCTCCAAAGAAGACATACAGATGGCCAACAAACACATGAAAAGATGCTCGACATCACAAATAGAGGAATGCAAATGAAAACTACAATGAGGTTTTCACCTGACACCAGTCAGAATGGCCATCATCAAAAAATCTACAGACAATAAATGCAGAGAGGATATGGAGAAAAGGGAACCCTCCTACACTGTTGGTGGGAATGTAAGTTGGTACAGCCACTACGGAGAAGAGTATGGAGGTTCCTTAAAAAACTAAAAATGGAACTACCATATCACCCAGCAATCCCACTATTGGGCATATACCCAGAGAAAACCATAATTCAAAAAGATACATGTACTTTGTTATACAGCAGAAACTAACACAACATTGTAAAGCAATTATACTCCAATAAAGATGTTAAAAAAAAAAAAAGATACATGCACCCAATGTTCATTGCAGCACTATTTACAATAGCCAGAACATGGAAGCAACCTAAACCTTATCTCTTCCTCTCTACTAATTTGGCTGTTTGTCTCTTTGTTCTTATTTCTCAATACCCACTTACCTCTTCCTCTCCACTCTTGAATTTCTCATGTCCTATTGTCTCTGATTGAAACGTTCCCATTTCAAACCCCTCTTGCCTGGCTTATGTTTCTCTATCTTCCCTGCCTCAAAGTGGATGTCACTTCCTCTAGGATGTCTTCCCTATGTCAACAAGATTATTTTTAGTGTCTATTTCATAAATGCATGTGCATTATAAACTGTACTTCCCATGTTGTACACTTTTCACATTGCATTTTTCAGGGTTCTTCCCAATACTATGAGTTTCATAGGCACAGTGATCATTTCCACTTTGCCCTATTTGTGTACTGAATCCCCAGTATTTAAACTTGTGACCAGCACATATTTAATATACACTGTTATGAATGAATAAAATTAATTATTTGAGCAGAATACAAGTAGATTGATTTCAGTTGTTTCTCAGAAATTTACATTTGGTGTAAATTTCTTTAACTTCTTTGGGCCCCAGTTTCCTGCCCTGTAAAATGACAGATCTCTACTTTTCATAGGTGATGAAATTCTTTTAATAAAATCATCCACTAGCCCTCATTTTGTGTGACTCTGTAACTTCTAGTTCTCCTGTTACTGCATTTGAGGGTGTTAAAAACCCTGGGCCTCATGCAAGGTCTCTAAAATGCTCAAAAATAACTTGAGACTAAATCCATCATGACTCTCATCTTTATATGCATCAGTCTTTTAGTGAAGTGTGAGCTTTGATTCTGGAACACAAAAACATCCTCTCATCTGGATTCTCAGTGGCCTCCTAAATTTTCTGCCCTCTTATATTTAGTTTCTCACCTATTATCTTTATCACAGCCAGAAAATCCTTTTCACAGTATTTATTCATTTACTTCTACTGCCGGCCATAGGTCTTTATTTATGATATTTCTTCTAGTCAGTGCATTTTATTTCTCCTACTCTTCCCAGAAACAACTCCTACATATATTTCTAATCTCAACCTTAGTGTCAGATTTCCAGGGATTCCTCACTAAGTTAAATATTTCTGTTAAAGACTCATAACACTGTCTACCCCTATAGCGTATGCACAGTTGACACACTGAAATTCTTTGCAAGGATATTTGTTTAATGTTTAATGCTCATTTCCTACACTAGACATATGCTACATGAAAGCAGAGGTCATATCTGATTTTATTCTTCACTATATCTCCAGTATCCTCCAAGGTGGCAGACATGTAGTAGGCTCTCAATTTATATTTTTAATTTTTTTTTTTTTATAAATTTATTTATTTGTTTATTGGGTCTTCGTTGCTGCATGCAGGCTTTCTCTAGTTGCAGTGAGAGGGGGCTTGTCTTCGTTGTGGTGTGCAGGCTTCTCATTGTGATGGCTTCTCTTGTTGTGGAGCATAGGCTCTAGGCACGTGGGCTTCAGTAGTTGTGGCTCACAGGCTCTAGGGCACAGGCTCGGTAGTTGTGGCACATGGGCTTAGTAGCTCCATGGCACGTGGAATCTTCCTGGACCAGGGAATGCACCCATGTCCCCTGCGTTGGCAGGTGGATTCTCAACCAGTGCACCACCAGGGAAGTCCCTCTCAATTTACTTTTGTTTAAAATTAAAAGGAAAGAAGGATGGATGGAAGGAAGGAAGGAAAGAAGGAAGAAAGAAAAGAATTTCTTTTTTCAGACAGAGTATTAGGAACACAAAGTTGAGACAGAGAGACTTTGACATATTAATTGTCCAAGTGAGAGACCTGGGCACATATCCAAAGCCCCAAGTGGGACTACACATGAATGAACTGTACCCCCAGCACTGGAAAATTGCAGAACTGGGAGTATGGAAGTATCGTTATAGCAAATATGGGACCCAACTTGGAAAGTTCAAATAAGGCCAGTGGCCCATAAAAGGTCAGAACTAGAGAAACTTAAGTGAACATCAAAGTAAATTCTAAGCAAGAAATATTATTCAGAATGAATCAACGATCAAGGATATTATGATGCTCGTGGCTATGCCTTCTCACTTATGAGATTCTCATCACAGGAGGGTGCATGAGAGCAGGTCCTGCTAATTGCAACAGACTAAATTTTTAAATAATTATATATTTTCTTATTTGCTTGTTCTTCTTCCATGCTTCTCACATTTTGCACCTTTTGACAGTTTGCTATTGAAATGTGTTCTTTTGAAGAAGAACTACAATCCTGCAGCCTGTGGAACAAACACCACATTCACAGAAAGATAGACAAGATGAAAAGGCAGAGGGCTACGTACCAGATGAAGGAACAAGATAAAACCCCAGAAAATCAACTAAATGAAGAGGAGATAGGCAACCTTCCAGAAAAAGAATTCAGAATAACGATAGTGAAGATGATCCAGGACCTCGGAAAAACAATGGAGACAAAGATCAAGAAGATGCAAGAAATGTTTAACAAAGACCTAGAAGAATTAAAGAACAAACAGAGATGAGCAATATGATAACTGAAATGAAAAATACACTAGAAGGAATCAATAGCAGAATAACTGAGGGAGAAGAACGGATAAGTGACCTGGAAGACACAATGATGGAAATCACTGCTGTGGAACAGAATAAAGAAAAAAGAAACAAAAGTAATGAAGACAGCCTAAGAGACCTCTGGGACAACATTAAATACACCAACATTCGCATTATAGGGGTCCCAGAAGGAGAAGAGAGAGAGAAAGGACCCAAGAAAATATTTGAAGAGATTAGAGTCGAAAACTTCCCTAACATGAGAAGGGAAATAGCCACCCAAGTCCAGAAAGCATGGAGAGTCCCAGGAAGGATAAACCCTAAAGAGAAACACTCTGAGACACACAGTAATCAAATTGACAAAAATTAAAGACAAAGAAAAATTATTAAAAGCAGCAAGGTAAAAATGACAAATAACATACAAGGGAACTCGCATGAGGTTAACAGCTGATTTCTCAGCAGAAACTGTACAAGCCAGAAGGGAGTGGCATGATATATTGAAAGTGATGAAAGGGAAGAACCTACAACCAAGATTACTCTACCTGGCAAGAATCTCATTCAGATTCGACAGAGAAATCAAGAGCTTTACAGACAAGCAAAAGCTAAAAGAATTCAGCACCACCAAACCAGTGGTGGTTTATAACCACCATATAACAAATATACAAATATATATATAAAATATATATATATATTTGTATATATATAAATATATATATTTGTATATATACAAATAGCATATAACAAATGCTAACGGAAGTTCTTTAAGTGGGAAACACAAGAGAAGAAAAGGACCTACAAAACAAACCTAAAACAATTAAGAAAATGGTAATAGGAATATACATATCAATAATTATCTTAAATGTGAATGGATTAAATGCTCCAACCAAAAGACACAGGCTGGCTGAATGGATACCAAAACAAGACCTGTATATATGCTGTCTGCCAGAGACTCACTTCAGACCTAGGGACACATACAGACTGAAAGTGAGGGGATGGAAAAAGTTATTCCATGCAAACGGAAATCAAAAGAAAGCTGGAGTAGCAATACTCATATCAGATAAAATAGACTTTAAAATAAAGAATGTTACAGGAGACAAGGAAGGACACTACATAATGATCAAGGAATCAATCCAAGAAGAAGATATAACAATTATAAATATATATGCACCCAGCATAGGAACACCTCAATACATAAGGCAACTGCTACCAGCTATAAAAGAGGAAATCGACAGTAACACAATAATAGTGGGGGACTTTAAGACCACACTTACAACAATGGACAGATCATCCACACAGAAAATTAATAAGGAAACACAAGCTTTAAGTGACAAAATAGAACAGATAGATTTAACTGATATTTATAGGATAGTCCATCCGAAAACAGCAGATTACACTTTCTTCTCAAGTGCACACGGAACATTCTCCAGGATGGATCACATCTTGGGTCACAAATCAAGCCTCGGTAAATTAAGAAAATTGAAATAATATCAAGCATCCTTTCCGACCACAAAGCTATGAGGTTAGAAATAAATTACAGGGGAAAAAACGTAAAAAACACAAACACATATAGGCTAAATAATACGTTACTAAATAGCCAAGAGATCACTGAAGAAATCAAAGAGGAAATAAAAAATACCTAGAGACAATTGACAATGAAAACCCAATGATCCAAAACCTGTGGGATGCAGCAAAAGCAGTTCTAAGAGGGAAGTTTATAGCAATACATTCCGACCTCAAGAAACAAGAAAAATCTGAAATAAACAATCTAACCTTACACCTAAAGGAACTAGAGAAAAAGAGCAAACAAAACCCTAAGTTAGTAGAAAGAAAGAAATCATAAAGATCAGAGCAGAAATAAATGAACTAGAAACAAAGAAAACAATAGCAAAGATCAATAAAACTAAAAGCTGGATCTTTGAGAAGATTAAACAAAATTGATAAACCTTTAGCCAGACTCATCAAGAAAAAGAGGGAGAGGACTGAAATCAATAAAATTTGATATGAAAATGGAGAAGTTACAATGGATACTTCAGAAATACAAAGCCTCATAAGAGACAACTACAAGCAACTCTATGCCAATAAAATGGACAACCTGGAAGAAATGGACAAATTCTTAGAAAGGTATAACCTTCCAAGACTGAACCAGGAAGAAATAGAAAATATGAATAGACCAATCACAAGTAATGTAATTGAAACTGTGATTAAAAATCTTCCAGCAAACAAAAGTCCAGAAACAGATGGCTTTACAGGTGAATTCTATCCAACATTTAGAGAAAAGCTGACACCCATCCTCCTCAAACTCTTCCAAAAAATTGCAGAGGGAGGAAGACTCCCCATCTAATTCTATGAGACTACCATCACCCTGATACCAAAACTAGACAAAGATACTACAAAAGAAGAAAATTACAGACCAATATCACTGACGAATATAGATGCAAAAGTCTTCAACAAAATACTAGCAAACGGAATTCAATACATTAAAAGGATCATGCACCATGATCAAGTGGGATTTATCCCAGGGATGCAAGGATTCTTCAATATACGCAAATCAATCAATGTGATACACCGTATTAACAAATTGAAGAATAAAAACCATATGATCATCTCAATAACATTCAGTAAAAGCTTTTGACAAAATTCAACACCCATTTATGATAAAAACTCTCCAGAAAGTGGGCATAGAGGGAACCTACTTCAATATAATAAAGACCATATATGACAAACCCACAGCAAACATCATTCTCAATGGTGAAAAACTGAAAGCATTTCCTCTAAGATCAGGAACAAGACAAGAATGTCCACTCTCACCACTATTATTCAACATAGTTTTGGAAGTCCTAGTCATGGCAGTCAGAGAAGAAAAAGAAATAAAAGGAATCCAAATTGGAAAAGAAGAAGTAAAACTGTCACTGTTTGCAGATGACATGATACTATACATAGAGAATCCTAAAGATGCCACCAGAAAACTATTAGAGCTAATCAATGAATTTGGTAAAGTTACAGGATATAAAATTAAGGCACAGAAATCTCTTGCATTCCTATACACTAACAACAAAAGATCCAAAAGAGAAATTAAGGAAACAATCCTATTCACCATTGCAACAAAAAGAGTAAAATACCTAGGAATAAACTTACCTAAGGAGGTAAAATATCTGTACTCAGAAAACTATAAGACACTGATGAAAGACATCAAAGATGACACAAACAGATGGAGAGATATACCATGTTCTCAGATTGGAAGAATCAATATTGTGAAAATGACTATACTACCCAAAGCAAACTACAGATTGAATGCAATCCCTATCAAATTACTAATGGCATTTTTTACAGAACTAGAACAAAAAATCTTAAAATTTGTATGGAGACAAAAAAGACCCCGAATAGCCAAAGCAATCTTGAGGGAAAAAAACAGAGCTGGACGGTGCTTTGTGACCACCTAGAGGGGTGGGATGGGGAGGGTGGGAGGGAGGGAGATGCAAGAGGGAAGAGATATGGGAACATATGTATAACTGATTCACTTTGTTATAAAGCAGAAACTAACACACCATTGTAAAGCAATTATACTTCAATAAAGATGTTTTAAAAAAATTTTTTTAAATAAAAAAAAAAAACAGAGCTGGAGGAATCAGACTCCCTGACTTCAGACTATACTTCAAAGCCACAATAATCAAGACAGGATGGGACTGGCACAAAAACAGAAATATAGATCAATGGAACAGGATAGAAAGCCCAGAGATTAAACCCACACACCTATGGTCAACTAATCTATGACAAAGGAGGCAAAGATACACAATGGAGAAAAGACAGTCTCTTCAATAAGTGGTGCTGGGAAAACTGGACAGCTACATGTAAAAGAATGAAATTAGAACACTCCCTAACACCATGCACAAAAGTAAACTCAAAATGGATTAAAGACCTAAATGTAAGACAGGACACTATAAAACTCTTAGAGGAAAACATAGGAAGAACATTCTTTGACATAAATCACAGCAAGATCTTTTTTGAACCACCTCCTAGAGTAATGGAAATAAAAATAAAAATAGACAAATGGGACCTAATGAAATTAAAAAGCTTTTGCACAGCAAAGGAAATTATAAACAAGACAAAAGGACAACATTCAGAATGGGAGAAAATATTTGCAAATGAATCAACAACAAAGGATTAATCTGCAAAATATATAAACAGCTCACACAGCTCAATATTAAAAAAACAAACAACCCAATCAAAAGATGGGCGGAAGACCTAAATAGACATTTCTCCAAAGAAGACATACAGATGGCCAAGAAGCACATGAAAAGCTGCTCAACATCACTAATTATTTGAGAAATGCAAATCAAAACTGCAATGAGGTATCACCTCACACCAGTTAGAATGGGCAGCATCAGAAAATCTACAAATAACAAATGCTGGAGAGGGTGTGGAGAAAAGGGAACCCTCTTGCACTGTTGGTGGGAATGTAAACTGATACAGCCACTATGGAGAACAGTATGGAGGTTCCTTAAAAAACTAAAAATAGAATTACCATATGATCCAGCAATCCCACTACTGGGCATATACCCAGAGAAAACCATAATTCAAAAAGACACATGCACCCCAATGTTCATTGCAGCACTATTTACAATAGCCAGGTCATGGAAGCAACCTAAATGTCCATCAACAGAGGAATGGATAAAGAAGATGTGGTACATATATACAATGGAATATTACTCAGGCATAAGAAGGAACCAAAATGGGTCATTTGACGTGGATGGGACTAGAGACTGTCATACAGAGTGAAGTAAGTCAGAAAGAGAAAAACCATTATCGTATATTAATGCATATAGGTGGAATCTAGAAAAATGGTACAGATGAACTGGTTTGCAAGGCAGAAATAGAGACACAGATGTAGAGAACAAACATATGGATACCAAGGGGGGAAACCGGGGGCGGGGGTCATGGTGGGGTGAATTGGTAGATTGGGATTGACATACATACACTAATATGTGTAAAATAGATAATAAAAGAAAGAAAAAGAAAGAAATATATATGTTCTTTTAAGAAATGAAAAGTATAAATAACACATTCAAAGAAATGGAGACAAAGTTGGGAAATGTTGGTAAATTTGGGAGCTTTCAGTGTGGTTTGATTTCCTGACAATAAATTACAGTTTTGAGGCCATGGACTAGGCCTTTTGCACTGGAACTTTTTATATAGTTGAATCCTCTCCAACCCCTGCCCCCAAAATAGGCGTTATTCCTATTTTACAGATAAGGGAACTAAGTCTCATAAAGTCTTAGAGTTCTATGGAAATAGCTTCAAGCATGTCTAGACCAAGGTTCACTTATTTCCATGGGGAAATATTAACCTTGAAACTAAGATCCTCCTTCCTTTACAGTAGATTCCTCACATATTTGCCTTCTGCACTTACAACACTTTAAAAAACAAAAACACTTTAAATTTCCTCTCCCTTTGTATAGAGGAAGGAGGGGGTACTAATGTGATATAAAAACTACATTAGTAAATCTATAGAAAATGCCTTTCTTAAGGATGGGTTTTAAGAGAGCTCGACTTGTATTTTTCAAACTTTAAAGGAATGTACATTTTTCAAATGAGATCTTACCCAAAACTATATATAAACAGATAAAAGAGGAGCTGCCCTGGCAGAATTGAGGGTGGAGGAGACTCATGGATCCTGAATTCCCTTCCATTCTAGCTGAGGTGTCCTGGGGCAGCTCTGGAAAAACCCAGAGCCCTGAGGTTTAGAGCTTGTACATTCAGAGGGAAAGGAGGCTATAAAGCCCTGGGGCTGGTGCGGGGTGGGGAGGGTGGGGACATCAAAGTAGAAGTAAAACAGAGCTTTCTCCTCATCATTTTAAAAATATGGCTGAACTTCATTTAAATATTCATGGTTCAATCATTCTTTACCATTATTTTTTTCCATACTGCTTCCAGACATATGTTGTTCGGACATTTCTTTAGCTGTCTGAAAAGTAACTGAATCCCAGCTGGTGAACTCCAGTGTTCTGGCTTTCTCCTCTTAGGGTACTACTTGACCTATGCATCTTGAGAGTTTAGTGTGGAACAGGGGTACTGCTGTTCCCCGGGCATTACTAATACAACCATGGCATTCAAAATCATATCCAAGCAGAGGCCTGCATACTGTTTCTTGACACTCATTTTCTAGCCATCTGTACTAATTTCTCATCGCCATTCAACTCTATATGTGTTTCTATATTTAGCTAATATAGCATGTTTCCCTTTTATTCTTCCTTACTGTTGACTTGGTTTCTTTCTTATATGTCCAGAATTTTTGTAAAAATGGTAACTACCTTCACCTATTAATTATACATTTATTTAATACTTACCAAACTACTAATGGAAAATTTGCTTTTAATCTTAATTACTCATTACAGATGACGATAAGCCCTATGTGAAAGGCTTTATTTTTCTTAGTATTCACATCTTATAATGATACTATATGGTATGTTATCTCTTTCTCTATTTTACAGATGAGGTCATTTTTTTAGTGTTTTAGTCATATCAATGTGGCCTAATTTGGTATTTAAATAGACAGGGGGTATTAATTCTGGTTTTGGCTCCCTGAAGTATCAGATAAAAGGCTTATTTCTGCCATTTTCACGTGGAAAAAAATAGATCTCTTTTTCAATAGATCAATATTGAAATGGCATAATTTGCCTCAGTTAATGAAAGTTCTTAAAGAATACAGTGTTGTGTAATGATGCTGTCCAAAATAAAGGAAGAAGAATCATGGATTACAGGAAAGCTCCTAATACTTGATTATAATTTAGAGAAGGCTCCAGCATTTATACCACTTTTAATAAGATTTAGCTTCATAATCATTAGAGTAATACCTGCTTGTGTAGTGATAAAGACACATGCACTGATTGTATGTAAAATTATGAAATTTTCACATAATCAGAAATTGACATTGCTAAACAAAATGTCCCATTTTTCCATTCATAAGTAACAAAAATCCTACCTTATATTTTTTTCTACATAAATATTCAACATCTGTACCCTATACATATAAAACAAAATAAGCTCAGCATTTAATTTATTGTTAGTTACCATTCCTAGATAGTGCCATAATGGGGTCTAAACCATCTTTTTCCAATTCAATTGAAGAAACATTTAGTGAGTAAAATTCTCTAAAATTTCTAAAACCCATATAAGTAAATGCAGTCTTGGTCCTTTGAGTTGTTTCTGATAGAATATGAGTGACTATGAGTTTCTACTTTCCAATGTTTAATCCATTCCCACATCACTAGGGCTTCAGTCATTTATACCTTAACTCATTCAACAAATATTAATTAAGAATCCATGATGGTAAGGTGTCATGCTAGTCACTGATGCATTCTATGATTGACATGATGTATACCCTCATACGTCTAATGGAGAAGATATAAAACTAAACAGGCAAAAAATAAAATGCAATAAGTCCTGTGATAAGGGAAACACTGAGTGGTAAGGCCATACATTGCAGGAACATGAGGAGCTTGGGGAGACATCGAATTCTTAGGTCACATCCACTGGCTTTTTCCTTTTTCTCTTCCAGCAGATGTGTTGATGCTCTGCCTATATTCTCTTGTTACTCACAATTCTAGTAAAAGCTTACAGCATCCAACTGGAAGCACCTGCAACCCCCAGCCTGTGTGTGGGACAGGCTAGAATTCCTGATGAGTTGATGCCCCTAAGAGCAGCCCTTAACCAATAACAGATGGGTTTTGGAGGTAAATATCTAAGCTTCCTTAGCTCTCAGGTGGGAAATCTCTGAGGCACGTTCTGCACAGATTCCCAGCGTTCCTCAGTGGGATTGCACCTTGGTTGCCCACAGGAGTAACTCCATCAGTAACATACCCTTTCTTGGCTTCCTTTCCTGACCTGTGTCATGTCTCCCCTCCCAAACAGGTGTTTCCAGGGTCACCTTGCAAATAAACTACTTGCACCCAAATCCTTGTGTCAGGATTTACACTAGGAGGAACCCAACCTATTATATTCACACTCCAAAACCTACAGAAGCTTCCTTAAAAATTCTTGATGCCTCAGTGTTGGTCAATCCATATGATATCTTTGACTTAACCCCCTCAGAAGAAAGAAATGAAGGCCATCAAAATTTACCACCAAAGCCAAAACTAAAAGACAGGTTTTCTGAATCTAAGACCATTGATGTTTCTACAAAATCATGATAGTCTCTCCCCAAACAGTTGATCTCATGGGAATAAATAGCATGTCATATAAAAGCCTTTTTAATTATCTGGTAAATATTTTCTCAGCTAGATAATTGAAATTGAAACAACAATCTTGAGTACTGAAAAGACAAGAATCTTGTCATTGTGCCTGGACAACCCACATTTATTCAGCCATATAAGTAACTTGATGTCTGAATTCTTATGTAGAACTTTGCCATGCAAAATAAAAATTAAGTATATCAAATTTCAAGATCCAAATTCTTACAATCAAAAGCATACATAAGGGAATGATAAACATGTATATTACTAGATAAAAACACCTAGATTATTATTTAGAATAGAATAGAACTAATGACAATCACAAGCATATAACTAACTTTCTTGTATCAATAGTTGGCACGTCAAAACTATACAGAAATTATCAGAATAAGAGAGAACTTAGTGCAGTTTACCCTGCGTGTGTTGGGGGTTAGCACTAAAAGCAGATTTGAAATATTTTCCTCAGGGACAGAAAATGCCGTTTTCTACATGTCTTTCTGGTCTTGAAATGAGTCTTTGATCATTTTTAGAAATTTCAAGTAACTATACCTTAAAGCATTTGAAGTATAACTGGAAACTGATATTTTTCTGTTGTTTGGTATAGAAGATAGGTTTTCATATTACTTCTCTAAAAATACATTTCTGAATATCTACTCTGTGCAATGATGCTTTTTCTAAAACCTTTGGATAAATAAAGTTATCAGGACTGGACTCTGGCACTTGAGTGCTTTTGTTGGTCAGAGGCACAAATTAAATGTAGAATAAGTGCATCAAGTAATAGATAAAGTGATAATTTCTTTATATGTTCAAATATTTATTTATATTCTGCTTTGTTCCAAAAAGAGGTACTTGATAAAAAATATCTTTACTGAAGAAAAGTTTAAAATATATATATATTTCAGATATCAAGACAAAGGGAAAAGAACTACGGAAAAAGAATAGAGTCGAGAGTAAAAGTAGTGTACTGAGAACTATATAAATGTAGACAACCATAGATTTTATGGAGGATTCCAAATTTATTGCTAAGAACTCTTTGCTAGACATCTTCCATTCAGTCCTGTAGTGCAATTCTTTATCCTTCTATACTTTGAACTCTGCCTCTTCGCATCTGACCTGTATGGACTATGTCAACAAGCTTCCTAGCCCTCTGGTTTCTAGTTGAGTTCCGCCATGGGTATACCCAGTAGGAAGCTGTAGAGAAGTGAGAGAATGAGGCCAGGGTTTTTATTTCTTTTGTTCTTACCTGTGGGTCACCTCACCTGGTTGTATCCCTCGAATGAGAGTCACTGTTGCTTTGAAGGAAGCCCTCTGTGCACAATAGGTTCTGGGTTTTCATCATCACTTTATTCCTTCATAACTTCTGGCCTGTGATTGATACAATCTTTGCTGTTACAGAGGATTCCTGCACTCTCCTGAATGGCTTCCCTACAGACTGCTCCCACCTTTGCAAATGGTCCCTTCATTAGACTCTCTTTCGTGTTCTGAAATTGGAGAGTGTTTAGGGTTGACCATTTGTTTCAGGGAGCACTTTTGTAGGTTCTTCACGTTCTTTCCTTTATTCCCAACCTCCAGGCCCAGGGTTTCCTCACCTATATTTCCCTGGATGAAGAATTATTCTCTAGTCACTTCATTCTATTATCACTTCGTTACATCCTAGGCATCTGGTGGTAATTTCTAGCTTATTACTTAATGGAGTCTGCTTCTCTAAGAGAATCTTTAGACAGGACATAAGACAATTCCATGCATGTTTTTTCACACAGAACTCCAGGGACATTTACACATTCAGATCTCTGAGAAGCACTTGGAGAAGTGCAACTAAATACTAAAACACGATCCTCAATTCTGGTACCAAAGACCAGTTCAGACTGCCTCTTGTCTTTTTTGTTTTTATGCCATCAGTCAGATCCCCAAATATTGTTCCCTCTTTCATCCTAAAACAAAAACAAAAACACCCTCAGGTGATGCATATCCAGTTCTCTAAGTAGAGTCTTTAGCAGTTCCTCTCTCTTGAATCAAGACTGAGGGGAAAGCACCAAGAAGCCCCTTCTTTTGACAATACAATATTTTCTTATGGCACACAATTGGCTCTCTTCAGATAAGTCATTCCTAATCACCTACTCCCCAAAATTTTGTACCTTCCGTATCAGTGACCTCATCCCTCATTCTGGAGTATACCTCAACCAACACTTCCATTTTAATAGACCCTAATGGTCAAATGCATAAGGATATATGAAGTCAAAATAATGTCATTGTTCCATCACAAAATCTAGAAATCTACTTGCATCCTTACCCATAAGACTCATCTTCCTTTGCTTTAGAATGGAAAATATGTACCTATGTCTGATAAAGGTAAAACCCTTCCATTTGTCTCCTCTGACCAGTCTAGGACTTTGGTCTTACAATGATCTCTTCTCTGTCCTATATCGTCAGTATTCATTCAGAGAAAAGCATGTGGTGGAGACTACATCATTTCCATCTGCATTCAAAGATAATCTAGTAACGCACATCATTAAAACACTCTTCGTAAATTGTTAGCCTCTTTTGGAGCTTAAAGGGTCACCCAGTAATTCACACTGCTTTTTTCTAAGATGGCTACCAATTGAGAAAGAAAATACAAAGTACAAGGCATATTAAATCACCTTTACTAATCTTCATATTGGCACTTTTTGATATCAACATTCAGAAGCTTAAACATGTCCATGTGATAGCAGGGATAAGTCTCTTCACTGCACTAAAATCTGTAGTAGCAAAAAAAAGAAATGGTGATGATCTAATGTCCATCACTAAGAAATAAAACAGGGTACAAAATCATAATGTATCTTTACTGTGAATAACATGTATTAGTTAAAATTGATGATAAAGATGCATACATGCTGATTTAGAAAAATCTCCAATATGTAGTTAAGATAAAAATGCAAGCTGCAGAATGACACATATATTATGCTACAGTTTATGCAAATAAATTGCAAAATATCACTATGCTTTTCTATTTGGATACACATTAATGTATAGAAAGTTTCTGTGAGCATAACTTCCAGAAAGGAAACAACAGTGGATTCAGGGATTGTGATACACTGCAAATGGCCACAAATTCTTTGCAACTCCTCTAATTAAGAGGTGGAGTATATTTCCTAACTCACGGAATCTGGAATGGCCTTGGAACTTGCATTGTCACATTGTTCAAGTCCAAGCCTAGGTTTCAAAAGGTCTTGCAGCTTCTGGTCTAGCTCTCTTAGAACCCTGAGACCACTTACTTGAAGATTGAGATGTCACATGGAGAGAGAAGCCCAACCATCCCAACCATCCCAGCCGTCCCAGCCGTCCCAGCCGTCCCAACCTTCCCAGCCGTCCCAGCTGTCTCAACCGTCCCAGCTGTCCCCGCCGTCCCCACCATCCCCGCCATCCCCACCATCCCCACCATCCCCACCGTCCCCACCATCCCAGCTGTCCCAACCATCTCAGCCGTCGCAGCCATCCCAGCTGAGGCACTTGCATGTGGGTGAACTCAACTGATACCACAGAATAGGGAGAAAATAAATATCTTTTTTCAATGCAGAAAAAAAGATAATATAGTGCTATTCTTTAAAATGCTGTTCAGTTTTATGTGTAATTTTTGAAGTATATTACAAGGAGACTATATGTCTGTATTCTTTGTGCAATTAACATCTGTTAAAAAGACAAAAATAAAAATATTTATACAGAGAGAAAAACCATATATGGTACCTCTCGCTATCTATTTTTATGGACTAACCAAGCAAAACACTATATACCCATGTTCTAGTAAGAGCTGAAGGTAATTTGGGGTATATTTAGTAGTCAACGTAGGAAGCAGAACCTGACCTCTTTCCTTTTCGATATTCTTAGCCTCAGAGCAGGTTATTCTCATGGCTTGGACATCCTCCTCCAGGATGCATTCTCTTCAACCTTTGTTTTCCTCAAGTCTCTGCCAGAACCTTTTTCTCTTCGCAAATGTCAATATGTGAGCATCAGGTTTTAGGAGTCATCTAAATAAATGGAATTTAATACAGTAACCACTGCCTCCCTGGCAATGACCAGCTTCAGTATTGTTTTAAGACATGATCTCTGGAAGTCAGACAGCTTTAATACTTGATATACTCTACCAGTGTGCCCTTGGGCAAGTTACCGACCCCTCTATACTTCAATTTGCTTATCTGTAAAGTGAGTAGAATAATAATACTTCATAGAGTTGTTATGAGAATTGACATATGGAAAACATTTAGAGTTTTGGCACAAACTGCAATACAAATGTTAGCTGTGAAGATGTTTGTCATTATTATTTTCTGTCATCAGGAGTTATCACCTGATTCTTAGTGATATATCTTGCCCAAGCTTGCCATGTTAAGAGTTTGGGTTCATTCTTTTTTTTCCTACTTTTTTTTATTGTAGTACAATACACATAACATAATTACCATTTTAACCATTTTTAGCTGTACGGTTCCGTAGTGTTAAATACATTTACATTGTGCGCTTATCACCACTATCCATCCCCATAACACTTTTCAACTTGTAAAACTGTAACTCCATACCTGTTAAACAATAACTCCGCATACTCCCCTCCCCTTAGTCCCTGGCAACCACAATTATTCTTTCTGGCTTTATTATTTTGACTATTCTATACCTCATATAGGTGAATCTTATAGTATTTGTCTTTTTGTGACTTATTTTGCTTAGCATAATGTCCTCAAGTTTCATCCATGCTGTAGCATATTGCAGAATTTCCTTCTTTGTTAAGGCTGAATAATATTCCATTGTATGTATATACTACATTTTGCTTATCCATTCATCCGTCAGTGGACACTTGAGTTGCTTCCATGTTTTAGCTATTATGAATAATGCTGCTGAGAACATGGGTGTACAAATATCTCTTTGAGACCCTGTTTTCAATTCTTTTAGTTGTATACCCCGAAGTGGGATTGCTGGATCATATGGTAGTTCTATTTTTAACTTTGAGGAACCACCATACTGTTTTCCAGAGTGGATGCACTATTTTACATTGCCACCAACAGTGTACAAGGGTTCCAATTTCTCCACATCCTCACTGGTTCTTTTCTGTCTTTTTGATAGTACCTATCCTAATGGATGTGAGGTGGTATCTCAATGTATCAATAGTTTTCATTTGCATTTCCCTAATGATTAGTGACGTTGAACATCTTTTCATGTGTGTATCGGCCATTCATATATCTTTTTTGGAAAGATGTCTATTCAAGTCCTTTACCCATTTTTGAATTGGGTTGTTTATTTGTTGTTGAGTTTTAGGATTTCTCTATATATTCTGGATATTAATCCATTATCAGATATATTATTTGCATACAATTTCTCCCATTCTGTGGGTTGCCTTTTTACTCTGTGGATAGTGTCTTTTGATTTGGAGCACAGGGTCCTTTTTTCATACCCTGGCTCCTGAAACCTACATGAAAGCTGCCCCAGGAACATATGCACAGCTGCCTGTTACATGGCTGGGGATTGGGATGGGTAGCTGCTACTGTGCTAAGAGCTGAAATTGACCAAAATTAACAATTTTCAGTCCATCCTTCCCTGGAAATTGTAAGCCTTCAACAGACTCCAGAGTTACAAATAGTTACATCAAGCAGATTCTGCCATGCAATTGTTGTCTAGGTGAGGAGGCAGAATCCTCATGCATTTTACTCTACCATCTTCCCAGAATCCTCTTGGGTTCATTTGATAGGCTTGTTATTTTTAATGGCCAGCTCATTAGAGTTAGGGCTTATTTCTAATTTTCTCAACTATATTACGTAGTAAATCTAATTTATAAAACACTAAAAACATATTTTGTAATTATAGTGTACAAAAGGATTTCTAATCCATTTACTCAGAACAATACTTTTATGTTCTTATAAAAGTTATTGGTCTTTTATTTTGGAGTTAAGTATAAAATTTTAACAACCTGACATTAAATAGTTCCCTTCCATGTCCCAAAATTAAATGCAAACTCTTGAGCTTCTTGCACAGTGAAATAGCAAATGTTTCATGGAAGATTTTACAACCTCAACATGGAAATCAAGACTACACAAGAGCTTACACATTACAGAGGGCAATGAGAAGGAAAATATAACATTTACTATAACTTAAAACTTAGGTTGTGGAAGACATAGAAAACAAACTTACGGTTCCAAAGGGAAAGGAAGGAGGGATAAATGAGGAGTTTGGGATTAGCATGCAGAAACTGCTATATATAAAATAGATCAACCACAAGGTTCCACTGTAGAGCACAGGGAACTATATTCAATATCTTGTAATAAACTATAATGGAAAAGAATCTGAAAAAGAATATATATATATATATCTGAATCACTGCTGTACACCAGTTTTAACACAACATTGTAAATCAACTATACTTCAGTAAAAAAAAAACAAAAACTTGGCTTGCAGGTTGTGGACCAACACACACACACACACACACACTCACTCATTAAGAGTAATAGCTAGACTGAGAATTTTATTTTTATTTTTTTTCTATTTGTTTAATTTTGTGTCCATATGAAATGATGGATGTTCACTAAACTTATTGTGATAATCATTTCATGATGTATGTAAGTCAAATCATTATGCTGTACACGTTAGACCTTAGACTTATACAGTGCTGTATGTCAATTATATCTCAATAAAACTGGAAGAAAAACAGTTTATGTACAAGGTGTTTATCGCAACATTATGTCTAATCATGAAAAGGCAGAAACATCCTAATTGTGCAACCCAGTCCTGGTACTTGCTCTCTGCTCCATGTGCAGCAAAAAATGGTAGGAGATTGTGGTGGATTCCCGAAATGGCCACATCTTTCACTCTTCCTTCTATACACCCTGGGCAATATGACTTTGCAGCAATTTCCATCTGGAAATGGAGTCTGTTTCCTCATCCCTTGAATATTTGTTGGCTTTGTGACTTGCTTTGGGCAACAGAAAGTAGCAGAAAGGAGGATGTGCCTATTCCTGGTACATGCCTTGCATATTTCCACCCTCTTGGATTCCTACTGCCACCATGGCAGTAAGCCCAGGATGGCCTGCTAAAGGATGATAGACAGGTGGTCCAAACAACCAGCTGTAGACTGAGCATTTTATTTTTTTATATAATCATTCTTTTTTTTTTTTTTAACTATTTATTTATTTATTTATTTATGGCTGTGTGGGGTCCTCGTTTCTGTGCGAGGGCCTTCTCTAGTTGCGGCAAGTGGGGGCCACTCTTCATCGCGGTGCGCGGGCCTCTCACTATTGCGGCCTCTCTTGTTGCGGAGCACAGGCTCCAGACGCGCAGGCTCAGTAATTGTGGCTCACGGGCCTAGTGGCTCCGCGGCACGTGGGATCCTCCCAGACCAGGGCTCGAACCCGCGTCCCCCGCCTTGGCAGGCAGATTCTCAACCACTGTGCCACCAGGGAAGCCCTGGACTGAGCATTTTAAATACTTAAATATCTACCTCAAATATATGAACATTTAAACTCAATTTAGTGTTACTCTTCCCTGTCCCAAGAGGAGGTAAACTCAAATCTATTCCTTAGGAAATCCCTATAAAGTATTATCCAAATATTGATATTGACTTCTCTTTAACCCACCCTACTGTCTACTCAGAGAATTCAAGATCAAGGGAGAATCAGCAGAAGGTGCAAACAACTTCGTCCTGCTTCTGAAATGTTTCTCTATAAGTTGTTAGAGAGGAAACAATGAGGAGAAGAAATGCCTAAACTTTTTCTGTACTTCATGTAGAATATGGATCAAATAAACCTAGGCTTCACTAAGAAAATTTTACAGAGTTTGGAAGGAATGTCCAAGAATGATATAGTCCTATATTATATACATATATATATATATATATATATATATATATATATATATATATATATATATAATGAGTATAATAGAGAATTGACTCTTAAATGATTTTATGCATGAAATGATAGCCAGATTTATTGAGGAAAAGTAACGTAGTAGGAACTGGAGTCTTTTCTTCAGAATTCTAATAAACAAAAGTTGGAGTGCATGATCTTTATCAGCTTCTTTGCTTATATGAGTATTAGAGGATGATAAGTCTTCTAGTTTCTGGTTTGGCATGTAAGAAGCTTAGAAGTCACCACTACCCTAACAAGAAATTTGGTGGTATCTTACAAAACTAAACCAACTCTTACCATATGATCCAGCAATCACCTTCCTTGGTGTTTACCCAAAGGATCTGAAAACTATGTCCACACAAAAACCTACACATGGACGTTTATAGCAGCTTTATTGATAACTGCCAAAACTTGGAAACAACCAAGATGTACTTAGTAGGTGAATGGATAAATAAACTGTGGTACATCCAGACAATGGAATATTATTGTGTTAAAAAAATGAGCTAGCAGGCCACGAAAAGATATGGAGGAACCTTCAATGCATATTACTAAGGGAAAGAGAAGCCGATTTGAAAAGGCTACATACTGTATGATTCCAACTATATGACATTCTGGGAAAGACAAAACTACGGAGACAGTAAAAAGATCAGCTGTTGCCGTATGACTGGGGGAGAGATGAATAAGTGGAGCCCAGTGGCTTTCTAAGGTGGCGAAAATACTCTATGATATTGTAATGATAGATACATGTAATTGCACATTTGTCCAAACCCATAGAATGTACAATGCCAAAAGTGAACCCCAAAGTCAACTGTGGAGTTTGGGTGATTACCATACATCAATGTAGGTGCATCAACAGCAATAAAAAAATTAAAATAAAAAATAATAGCCTTTTAAATCTATTTATAAAAAGAAATTTATTTCAAATGTAATGTATATGGAAAATAGTGTCATTTCCTCCCCCCTCCCCCCAAAATAAAGCATCTTGATTACATTTAAGTATCTTTAAATTGTGAGGCTACGTTCTTTTATCCATAGTCTTATAAGCAAACACACACACATACACACACACACACACACACACACGAGTTTATTCTAAGAGGGATCTCACTGCTCTGCAACCTTCTTCTTTGTCACCCGCACCTTAATAGTGTAATCATTTTACAATATCATTAAGCATCCTTTTCTACATTTTAGTTTTAATGGTCAGACATTATTGCATCAGTTTCCAGTTACCGTTTGATTACAAATATTATTCTAATACTTATCATTTTAAATACCACCGTCATGAACTTTCTTCTGTATAAATCTTTGCACACATTATGATAATTTTCTCTGAGTAAATTAATAGTCAAGGGGTCTGTACACTTTTAAATTTTTGAATGCTTTTTTATCTCAAATTTGTGCCAATGTGATCTCTCATCGGGTATATCCAAAAAGGCCCATTTGCCAATGAGCTGGACTCCCTGGGGATAATAGTATTGGTTTTAACGGCTAGTTTCATAGTTGACATATTTCATTCTTAATTCAATATGCATTCATTGGATTACTAGTATTTTCTCCCAGTTTACATATGATTATGAATCGTTTAGTAATTTTGAATAGTCTATGAAACGTGTTTGTTTTTCTACTGGCACGTTCAGTTAATTGGGCTATTAAATCAGTTGTACTATATACGGAAGCTTTAGGTGTATCTCTTTGGGAAAGGGGTCTGGGATCTACAAAGGTCAAGGTATTTTTCTTTGGACTGAAAGTTCTTGACTTCTTATCATTGTAGAACAGCTATACTTATAACCTACTTTCTTCTGATCTCAACATGTAGAATTTACTGAGAAAATATATAAAAATATACGAGTTGTGTGTGGGACATATATATTGGCAATGAGGATGGGTATTAAACTACTTTCAGTGGTTAGGGACCCAAAAGACTAAACAGTGGCATGGAACGAAGCCAGTCCCCCCGACTGAATCCAGGGCCAATGCTGTGAACCCCAAAAAGTAGTAGCTTCCTTGTGGCAAGGGGGAAACAACTATAATGGAAAGATTGACAAATGTAACTACCTCAAAATTAAATATTCTATTAAAAAAAAAAAAAAAAAAGATCAGTGCCCAGACCGGGTTGGGGGCACCGAAAAAAAAAAAAAGATGACACAAAAAGTTAAAAGGTAAAGATTGCCTGGGGGAAGTTTTGCCTGGGGGAAGTTATTTGAACATACAGTATATCGGACAGTATCATAACTCAGAGTATATAACAAACTGTTGCAAATAAATAAGACTCAGGCAAACAATTCAATAGAAAATTAGATACAGAATTAGGACAGTAATTTCACAGAAGGTAAAAACCCCAATGGCCTGAAAATACATGGAAATAGTTTAAACCACACAAATAATGAGAGACTAGAGAAGTAAGTGTCTTCTTTACTCTCACTGCTGCTTTTAAACTATCTTCCTCCTCCTTCAAAACTCCAGATCTGAAATTCATGTCATGATTCTTCAGTAACCGATACTTCTCTCAATACTTCCATCTACTGGCCAAAGTCACTTCTCATTTACCTTGTATTCAGCACGTGGCTTACTCTAGTCCTTTCTCCCACTTCTCGTATCATCATATACTTGGAGAATGCAGTAGTATCCATAAGGATGACCTCTCCCATATTTTGTCTTCACAGTTTCTGAACATCCTGCTGCAATTTTCATTTTCTCCATCAACCCCATCTCTGACTCTCATGCCCTTACCGTTACTATCGAATAATAATTGCATGACTCCAAAATCTCTGCTGTAATTGTCCCACACTCTAGCCAAGATTTCCTATCTTTCCAGTTTATCTAGTCTAGAATTTTATTTTCTGTAAATTTTCAACCTCACTGAGACCTCTAGCTATTTGGTTTACTATTTATTTTTATTATATATTAACCCCACAGCTTCACGTATACTCACTTCTTTCATTATCCAACTTGGGTTTTGTGTTCCATAATTGTAGTGACTCATTTCAATTCTATTGCCTTTCTCTTCCTCCATAGTACACAACTGGCCAAGGTCCAGTCTTGGCTATAACTGAGTGTGTTTCTACTGAATGGTTTTTCCCTAAGCAGTTAAATGCTGATTGGAGAATAGTGCACATTATTGTCAGTATCTTTCCCATTAATGCCTATTAATATTAAAAAGGCACTCTCTGCTGGTCAGAATTTCCACAACACTTCTCTGCTATATTTACATTTCTATTCTTCCAGAAGATTATTTCACATAGTGTACTTGTTTTCCAATCCCTGTTTATGTCTTCCCCAAAAACTGTATTGAAAGAAAAAATTTATAGAAAAAAAAAGCCAGTAATTTCCTCATGTCTCACCAACAATTTTACCAAACTATCTGCATCTGTGTGCATATTCACTGCCTCATCCCATGTTGTAAACTAAATACATTGCATGCACCAAAGCCTGTTCCTCTGGATCCTGCCCTCTCTCAACATCTCAAAGACTTAATTTCTACAGTTATCACATTCTCTCTGTCTCTCTGTCTCTCTCTCTTTCTCTCATATTATCGATTAATCTCACTCTACTGGATCATTCCCATCAGCATACAAATGTATTCTTCTCAAAGAAGCATTTAATTAGTTAAAATTTTAGAACAACTTCAGTTTTTAAAATGAGAAAGTAAAATAAATTCATACATAAGATACTTATAAGTTACTAAAAAGGATGAAATAATTCTATTAGTGTTAATATGGGATGTCGCCAAGAAAAATAAATTCATACATACATACATATTTGCTTACGTTTGTATATACATTTAAAGTTTGTGCATTTGTGCATGAAATTTGTGGGAGTTACATAACAAATTTTTTTGTAATGGTTACTCCTAAGAGGGTGGGGGGTAGTGGAAATTGAATGAAGGCAGTCAAAAGGCATAAACTCCCAGTTATAAGATAAATAAGTACTAGGGATGTAATGTACAACACGATGAATATAATTAACACTGCTGTATGTTATATGTGCGAGTTGTTAAAAGATTAACCCTAAGAGTTCTCATCACAAGGAAAAAAATATTTTTTGTATTTTTTAATTTCCATCTATATGAGAGAATGGATGTTCACTAAACTTACTGTGGGAATCATTTCATGACACATGAAAGTCAAATTATCATGCTGTACACCTTAGACTTATACAGTGCCATGTCAAATACAGTAAATACAACATCAATAAAGCTGGAGGGAAGAAAAAGAACATATAAAGAGTATTAGGAAACACACCTATACCCAAACTCCAGAAGCATAATGATTAAGCACATTGTCAGCTCCTGACCGCCCCTTATAAGATCTCAGATCTTCTCACCTATAAAATGGGAGTAATAAAGTGTTTCATAGAGTCATAAAAGTCATATGTAAAAAACTAATAGAAATACTCTTATAGTAGCAAAAAAATAATAGTTGTCCCTAGAAAGAAAAGATTTTGTTGCCAAAGTGAGATTTATAACTTGTTAATTTTATATATCTCTGTATTGTTTGCAGAAGTGTAATTTTGTAAACTTAATCTGGTAGTAATGAAGTAACAGAGTGGAAAGGATAGTTTAGCTACACATTCAAATTGTTATTATTGCAATAATAATACAAGCTTCACAGGAAGCTAACAGGAAATAAATATTTATTTTTTTATTGAAGTATAGTTGATTTACAATGTTTCCAGTGTACAGCAAAGTGGTTCAGTTATACATATATATATATTCTTTTTCAGATTCTTTTCCCTTATAGGTTATTACAAGATACTGAATATAGCTCCCTGTGTTATACAGTAGGCCCTTTTTGGTTGTCTATTTCATATATAGTAGTGTGTATCTGTTAATCCCAAACTCTTAATTTTTCCCTCCCCAACCCCCCTCCCCCCTTGGCAACCACAAGTCTGTTCTCTATGTCTGTGAGTCTGTTTCTGTTCCATAGGTAGGTGCATTTGTGTCATGGTTTAGATTCCACATATAAGTGATATCATACTGTATTTGTCTTTCTCTTTCTGACTTACTTCACTTAATATGATAATCTCTAGGTCCACCCATGTTACTATAAATGGCATTATTTCATTCCTTTATATGCCTGAGTAATATTCCATTGTATATAGGTGCCACATCTTCTTTATCCATTCATCTGTCGATGGACATTTAGATTGCTTCCATGTCTTGGCTATTGTAAATAGTGCTGCAATGAACACTGGGGTACATGTATCTTTTCAAATTAGAGTTTTCATCTTTTCCAGATACATGCCCAGGAGTGAAATTGCTGGATTATACAGTAGTTCTATTTTTAGTTTTTTAAGTCACCTGCATACTGTTCTCCATAGTGGCTGCAGCAATTTATATTCCCACCAACCGTGTAGGAGGGTTCCAGGGAAATGAATATTTCTTGAGCGCCCACTACCTCCTGTGCTTGACTTTCACATATAGCATCTTATTTATTTACCTAATTTTTATGTGTAGCTAGTAATGTAATGCTTTTGACAGAAAAGATAATTCAGTGTTCCTATGTGGTTTATGGAAGGAAATCGTGAGCTCTATGTTTAAGTTCTTTCTTTTAAGACTTTTCCCCCCTCCTCAATTTAGGGTTAATCCCTGTTGCAAATAAACAATGAAGTCCCTCCTAATGATTTAATAGGAGGAGCCAACAAATTGGAGTGAGTAACGTGTTCTAAGAACTAAATACATATTTTTTAAATTAATGAATAGATGAATCTTGATCAGTTCACTTTATGCTTATATAAGAAAATAAACACAAAATGAATAGTCACCTGATTATAATTCACCAAGATAGATATTGAATCTTCTATGAAATAAAGGCTGCATATAATTACACAAACTTCAAATTTATTATTTTTTCAATCCTTTAGAAATATCTTTTCCACAGAACTATCAGGTTTCCAATTATAACCATAGTCTTATCCGTGTGGTGTTCTCTGTGATTAGGCAATTCATTATTATTCTATTAATTAGTGCGGTGATTTTCAACCTCAGCTGCACGTTAGTATCACTTGGGAAGCTTTTAAAAATACCATGCCCAGGGAAGCTGAACTCCAAGCCAGTTACCTCAGGATCTCTGGGGGTGCGACCCAGGCATCAGTCCTGTTAAAGCTTCCCAGGTGGTTTCATTGTGCAGCAATTTTGAGAATCACAAGTTTAACGGAAGTTGCAGGATTTGCCCTCATAAAAGAAGATGTGAATTCTCTCTGAAACGTGCAGCATGCAAAGTAAGCAGCAGCATCAGTGGTTTTTATTTTTTTAAGAAAATTATCATTTTAAATGTAAAAGAGAAAGGAACAGAAGGCTCACCTGTTTAAATGTAATACTGGATCTTCATTTAGGCACAGAGCCTGAGAGCATGGTGGTAAAATTTATTTACTCCGGAAAGGTTGGCATCTGATGAGTAGCTTCAGCTAAAGTTGGGATTTGCCCAGGGCAATAGCACAGTTAATGAAGACAGAGAAGTGTTAAATCACAAGCCCAATGATTTGTGTTTTGATTGACTTCACGGAATTGTGAGAGCTACATTTTAAGTCTGATCCTCACCGGCTTTCTATAATCAATTACAGCCTAAAATAATCATTTCTGCTTATTAAATCTGAACTTGGGAATGCAAATACACGTATGTGAATACAGATCAGAATTTGAAGATAAATGGAAACTAATGCTTCCTGTATATTTGACTTCTCCTTCCAGCAGAAAGAGTAACTCAACTGCATGTTTAATTTTCCTTCATTAATTGTACATTATACTTTTAGATGTTCCTTTAATATCTATGACTCTGGATGTTGTACGTTATTATTCTACATAAGCATAATCTTCAGAGATTTTGTATGATTTCCTGGGGCATCAGAATAAATTTTTCAGAGTGATATTTTTTCATGTAGTTTCCAATTCATAATGTTTTAGAATTCATAAAATTATATTCATCACTTAAATTGTTCCTTAATTTGTTAATTGTTTCTATTCTCTTCAACAAATATTTTTTATAATAAACCATATCTCAATATTATGGTCATGCTTAAGTAGAGTACTTAAGAAAAATATACCATTGGTGTTGCTCTAAAAGATGTTAAAATATTTTGAGTCAACATATGATATACATGAGGGCACAGAAATATATAAAATATAAAATATACAGAGGAAAGTGGATAATAGGTAAAAATCAAATTTAGTCATCCTATGGGCTAGGACTTGTGTTTGGCTTTGAGCTCACTTACATCAACAAGATGTAATGACCAATGTCTTCATAGGCTTTACTGACGTGTGTGTGTGTGTGTGTGTGTGTGTGTGTGTGTGTGTATGTACGTGAGAACAAAAATATTATATATGTGCATTCGTTGAAAATTGATCATAATGGAAGTAAATGCATAAAGTGCATGCACTATAAGAATATTTTACAGGAGGAACTGACCTTTACCTATGTTAGGGCTTGGGAAAATTAAGACCAAACGAAACTACTGTACAATATTTGTGGCAGAGATCCACATGAGAAAAGGATCCAGATGAGAAAAGGGGTAGGTATAGCATGATAAAGTGTATGTTTCTATCAGAAGGTAGCAGGTATATTGCCATTAGTATAATATCAATAAAAGATATTCAAATAAATATTAGAAATCAGGAGGCAAGGTGACAAAGGTGAGGCTGAAGAGGGAGGCAAGAGAGCGGTAAAGCTAAGCCAAAGCAGACTAAGTATTACATCTGGGCTGTGTGAGTGCCCTGCACCTTTATGATTTCAGAGACAAAACCCTGGTGCCTGAGTTGGGCTGCTGGAAGGAAGGAGCTCCAAATACCTTCAGGTCCCACCATGCCCCCTCTTTATAGGAAACCACTCTTGGTTCACTGGAAGCACACTCTCCCCTCCTGCTCACCACAAGTCAGCAAGTCTGCGTGGAGAGGGGTCAAGCAGCATCAAGTGATCAAGACATGCCTGCTCTGGTACCCAGGGGCTGGTAGATGAGGTCACGTCCTCCCTGTACTGAAAAAGCTGGATGAGTATGGGCTTCACTCCCTGGGAGACATTTCCACTGCTCTGAATTTGAACCCCAGGAACTTTTCCCATTCCAAAATGCATGGGTCTCCTCCCACCTCCAAAGTTTACAACTACCCCAAGATTACCATAATTGCTTAGCTGACTTCCTTTCAATGCTCAAGGGAAAAACTTATGGCAAAGAGAGGCCCTGGATCATCATTACATTGACAGTTTTAACTAATGATCCCTCTGGCCAGGTGCCAAATTTGGAAAGGGCTTGTAAGCACCTTGAAGATTTTGGATCTGATTCTACAACCCCAATAAGTGGTCTTTGAAGAATTTTAAACACAGGCGTAATATGATTGATTTTGCATTACTATAAAATGTAATTCTAGCTACAGTGTAAAGTACTAATTAGAGGTTCTAACTAAAGATGTCATATAGGAATATACTGCTCTCTCCTCTCCTACTTCACATGCATAGAAGTAACAGAAAAGTTATGTATCTTATAATCCATAACCAAGACAGGACATGAAAAAAGAAGTAATGAGAAATTCTGAAAAGCAGAGGGGAATGTTTCACATACGATGAAGGACTAGGTTAGCCTGAAGGAACTTCTGCTGTGAAATAGCTAGAAATTTTGGATTAAATATTTAACAAAGTCTTAAATGCAGAACAGAGTTTAAAATAAATTAAGAGGAAATCCCCATAGATTTTTAAAAAATGCATAGGAAAGGAGAGCCGCAGTGGTGTTAAAAGGTAAAATGAGGCACATTAAAATTTTCTAGAGTTTGAGTTTGCAACGATTCAAATTGGGCAGCGCCAAATCAAAAATGGTTAACAGCACTCCACCAACGGGAGATAGGAGAGAGATTTTTATAGAGAAGGCACAGAAACAAAGCAAGGAAATTATTTGATCAGCTATAGCTTAAGTAGTTACCTTATTTGAGAAAGCCTAGTGGGCTGTTTGTGATTGGTTGTTCTGAAGTTTCATTTTCTAGGGTTCGAGTGTGTTGATTCCAGCTTAGGTTTTGGTTTGCTTATGTAGGCTACCAAGGCATTAGGGCCATCTCAGTCGGATGGCCTCCTTATTTAATACTTTAAACAGTGGTAAATGGGTATAGAATCTTTGATTGCCTTAAAATAATTTGCTGGCTTCATTAACCAAATGCTTGAGTTGTAATGACTATACAGCTATAGAATTCAAAATAAATACATACATGAAACCCCTGAAAATGGTTGTCCAAGAAGAGACTACATCGTCAATGGAATATTGGGGGGCAATAAACTGCTGGACTTTGGGTGAAAAAACAGTGACCTAGGACCAGTTCTGTTATTTATTCTAATTCCAATGCTCTAATTTGATACTTATCTTGTTCATAATATGAAAAGCTGATTTATTCTCCTTTCTCTTTTTTATGAGGGGGGGTGTTCAAGATATACTTTATCTTTAAATTTATTAGTAGAGACCCAGAATGCCCTCTGTCCTTGCCAACATTGTTTGCATCGGCACTCATGTTGGACACTATATATGTGGAAATGCTCTGAGCTCCCTGTGGGAGATTTATCATATTTAATACCAGTGAAAATACCTCACTGTTATAAACCTGGCTCCATGACAAAGTAGAGAGGAAAAAGTTCCAGGGAGTTATCTCACCATCCATGTAAAATCATAACATTTTAGAACAGGAAGAGTCTTTAGTGATGATCTGATTCAATGATCTGATTCAAATGATTAAATCACAGCCTACCAAAGCTAAGTAGAGCCTGACGTTTTCTTTAGGGAGTAATTTAGCATTGTGGAGGAAAAAAAGGACCTTTCTCGATCACTTATTAAAGAATTAAACATGGATCCAATTACTTGCAGGTGTATTTCAGATTAATTCAGACAACTAGTACTCCTTCCTCTAATTCCTCTCACTAGTCCTTGAAATACTGCAATATGATGTCTTCACTCCTATCAAGAGAAAAGGTAAAGAACAATCAGTATTAATTGATACAAGTCACTGATAGAAAACCAAGCAATGATGAACTATATCTACTGTCAGACACCACTTACTTGCTTAGTTGTCTCATCCAATATTCTTTAGGAAGAATGTTGAGCCTTACTATTCACTCTATAATATGTGAAAAAAATCTTCTGGCAGTGTATGAGTTTTGTGGATTACCTTGTGTGACCAAAATATTCATTTTCAACAGTCACAAATTACCTGTATATAGAATCCTAAAAATTTGCACTATATTATTACCTTTCCAGAGTCACTCAAGTAAAAAAAGGGAGATAAATGATGCAACATAATATAACTTCTCTCCTCCACCTTACTATTCTTTGCTATCATTATGATTGTTATTGATATATAACTTATATTTTAATACTGTATCAAAACAGCATACTTTTTTCCTGGGGAAGATTTCATTTGCATTTTTGAGGATACGACTCTCCATACGTACGAATCTAAACATAAATGTTTATTTATATTAAAGAACATAAATGTACACATGTGTCTTCTAATCTATTTCCCTTCAATTTTTCTCTGTAAACCAATACAATTTTAGCCAATACTCAAGAACAAACATGACATATTTAGTAATGCCAAGTCACATGTCCAAAAGGATGGGGAATATGTGTGAGGAGTTGATGAATAATGATTAATGGTGATTATGATGATTAAGAATAAATGATAGGTCCTGGATATTTTGGGGTTCTCACCCCTCCCATTTGTATAACAGATGACAAATGCAATGTACAGCTGCATCACAATAAAATGCTTTTTTCCTTTGTAGAATTAGAACCCTTTTTGATACTGTTTAATATGCTGGGTCTATAAGGCAACTATACACACAACTGATCCAATCTGTAACATTAATGATTTAACCAAAATTATGGAAAATGATAACTGGTCTAAATAATTTACAAAATCACAAAAGACATTCATGATATGTGGATAAGTGCTTAAAAAATAACAAAAATACAATCCAAATTTATTTAAACCATTAAAGTTTACAAAAGAGAAAAATGTTTCTTGTCATAATTGAACAGGTAGATTATTCCCTTTGCATGTAAGGCATTTATAAAAAGGCAGAAATGCCAATTTTTGGCATCGATGCTCTCTTGGAATTAGTTCTGTCAACACCCCTACAGGTGGCACAAGAGAAACAGATTGAGAAGTTTGTTGATAATATGGGGTCATTCCAAAATCCTATTTTGGCTGTCCTCTTCAGCATCATTTTAAGCACCTGGATCCGACTCATAAAATCTTTTTGATTTGGAAAATAATTTTTCTGTATCCTGCCATAAAAATAAAAATGTTATTTTGTAACAAAAGTATCTGTTAAATGTCAAAAATTTGCCATGTGTTCTGCAGAGTTGAAACGCTCCCATTGGTTCAAGAATATGCCAGCTGTAGCTTAGATGACTCACAAGAGAGGTAATGATCATGGTACACGTATTGTTTTTGTTTCCACTCTAGACTGACTACTGGGATGTGGACCAGAAAACTGTCCTAATACAAATTCAGCTCACTTCCTGAAGACTTTTGAAATAACATACTTTTTCATCAAATTCAATTTTTCACATTTATTGTTTTGCTCACCTAATTGTCTCTGAAACTTGTCATGGATTGAGACCATGAATTAATGAATTTCATTTTGCTTATTTTTAAATCCTCAGTACTTATCACATGGCAAATAGTATGCACTAAACATAATATATGCCTACTGACTGATGATAATGAATGAGTAAATTATTCTCTTAATACTGCTAACTCATTTATTTCACTATGAAAATAATAATAATAACACTTTTAGTACATTTTCCAATGTTGTTATTAGTAATTAATAAAAGCACCCTGATTATTAGTGTCTGCCCAGTTAGAATATTGGAATATGAGTAGCACAGCAAAAGCCATTACTTTGAAAATCTCAGCCATCCACCTAATTTAATTTTTCTCTCAGTCAATATTGGTTGTAAAGCAAAATCTGCATAAACCATGATAGACAATTCAGGCATCATAATTAAAACTGACCTTCTCTGTCCTTTGTCTGTCATGATTCTTTTTGCAAAAAAAAATCACCAGAGCTTTTGTTTATCACATTGACTGAAATGTCAAGGTCTCTGATGATTGTGACTCTCAGAGAAAAGCTTTATCAGAAATATGTAGCACTAGGAGTACTCTAAAATAAAAAATAATACTATATAAAAGTTTTTATTTGAGCTCTGCAGTATTCTAACATTATAGCAATTTATTTTTTCTCTGCATTTCAGAAATTAAATAAACACAAGTATAACAGTACCTCAGGTTTCTCAATGGGAAACAAAGAAACAAACAAACAAAAGTAGCAAAACAGTTGTTATAATAGGATAAATGAAAATGGCATCTAGGATTAAAGCATCAGCCTTCACCAATGTGAATCCAGTTGATCAGCCAGTTGTTTGTGAGACAGTCTGGTGTGGGTGAGGAAGGATGGGAGGAGGAGAATTAATCCTGTAAAATATAAGGCATAAAAGGAGAGGAGGGCAGAAAAAGGGTATAAAGGGACCAGGCCTCTGGGAGATTCTAAAAGATTAATTTCAAGGTCTAGCCAGATTGAAACCTGGGTAAAATTTCCCAAATTATCATGCAAACAAAACTAGTGTACATTCATAGAAAATTGTCATATATTATAATTGGATCTATGCAGAAATGAGGACAAAAACTTTCAATGTAGTATATTAAAGTGTACGTGACTTGATCCCTGTCCAAATTTCCACTTTAATCTCTCAGCAACCACCTCACTGTATATGCTCCGATAATACGGAACTTTTTGAGTTTGATTGAACTCCCTTGTTGTTTCTCAATTTTGGCCTTCTTCAGAGTGTTCTTTCTGTCTAGAATACTTCTCTGCCCCCCCAGTTCTTACTTCCTTGTGTGATTCCTATTCACCCTCTGTAACACAACTTAGAAATCACTTTGAAAAGGCTTGACTGGCTCCACTAAACCTGTACTGTGTATTCCTTCCATGTTCCTATATATCAACCCAGAGTTTATCATATTAGATTGTAATTCAAGATATGCTTTCAACCATAATTTGCTTCTTAAATTCTGTGAAGGCATCAGGACATGGAAGCAGCCTAAGTGTCCATCAACAGATGAATGGATAAAGAAGAAGTGGCACATATATACAATGGAATATTACTCAGCCATAAAAAGAAACGAAATTGAGTTATTTGCAGTGAGATGGATGGACCTAGAGTCTGTCATACAGAGTCAAGTAAGTCAGAAAGAGAAAAACAAATACTGTATGCTAACACATATATATGGAATCTAAACAACAACAACAACAAAAAATGGTCATGAAGAACCTAGGGGCAACACGGGAATAAAGACGCAGACATACTAGGGAATGGACTTGAGGATATGGGGAGGGGGAAGGGTAAGCTGTGACAAAGTGAGAGAGTGGCATGGACATATATACACTACCAAACGTAAAATAGATAGCTAGTGGGAAGCAACCGCATAGCACAGGGAGATCAGCTCCGTGCTTTGTGACCACCTAGAGGGGTGGGATAGGGAGGGTGGGAGGGAGAGAGATGCAAGAGGGAAGAGATATGGGGACATATGTATATGTATAACTGATTCACTTTGCCATAAAGCAGAAACTAACACACCACTGTAAAGCAATTATACTCCAATAAAGATGTTTAAAAAAAAAAAAGGAAAATTCTGTGAAGGCAGGAGATACATCCAGTAACGATATGTCTCTTGTTCATCATAACATGCCTAATTTCTTGCACAGAGCCTGTTTCATATAGTAAATGCATCTGTTGATTTAAATCAAAATTGAATGGTGAAGAAAGATGGTTATTCATTAAGCATTCATTAACTACTTACTACAGAGCCCAAATAAGTCAGAAGAAACAAAAGCTAATACTAGGGGGCTTCCCTGGAAGTGCAGTGGTTGGGAGTCCACCTGCCAATGCAGGGGACACGGGTTCGAGCCCTGGTTTGGGAGGATCCCACATGCCGCGGAGCAGCTGAGTCCGTGTGCCACAACTGCTGAGCCAGTGTGCCGCAACCACTGAGCCTGTGTGCCACAACTACTGAGGCCCGCACACCTGGAACCCGTGCTCTGTAGCAGGAGAGGCCACCGCAGTGAGGGGCCCCCGCTCGCCACAACTGGAGGGGGCCCACGCAGAGCAGCGAAGACCCAACGCAGCCAAAAATAAATAAAAATTTTTTAAAATAAATAAATTTATTAAAAAAAAAAAGCTAATACTAGGCAAGGGGATAGAAACCAAGACAAAAGTTCAGCTACAAGTGGTTCAGGAATTCAGACTGACACTTGGGTGGGAGGACCATTATATCATGTGACAGCCTGGGCCCCAAGGTGGGAGAAAAGGGTCATTTTGTGGTAAAAAGGGGATCCAGAATACAGTAGCAGATAGAAATGAGGCAAACCTCAGCTTTAGACAGAAAATATTTTGTGCTGTTATTTTTAGGACAAAAACCGATCTTTGATCAAAGTTGCAGAGAGAATAGAGTGGGGTTTAGCATTTTCCCTGCGATTAAAAATATATTTTTTATTTGATCAGTTCTATTGAAATACAATTTACACATGGAAAAATTATCCTTTTCGGAGTGCAGTTCTGGGAGTTTTAACAAATGTATACAGTCATGTAATCATCACCGTAATCACGATATAGACCAGGTCCACCAGTCCATCACTTTATGCCCTTTTGTAGTTATCCTTCACCTTCACCTCCACCCCTGGCAACCAGTGATCTGTTTTCTGTCCCTATAGTTGTGCCTTTTTCAGAATGTCATATAAATGGAATAATAAATTGTGTGGCCTTTTGAGCCTGGCTTCCCATAATTAGAGTAATGCATTTGTGATTCATTTGTATTTTTATGTGTGCATATTAGAGGTTTTTGGGGTTTTTTTTTAACCCCACAAGCACAAATTCTGCAATCAAGTTTCCCACATGTGGGAAAATCACAGGGGGTCAGCACATCCGCAGTGCAATGGGCAAGACTTGGCTTGGGAAAACCAACTTTGTGATCATACTATCTCTCCTGTCAAATAAGTATTTATTAGATTACCTTTTACTGCTGAGCAGTATTCTGCTGCTAGGTATATCACAGATTATTTATCCTTTCTCCCATTGAAGGCTATTTAGTTTGCTTCTAGTTTTTGGCCATTATGAATAAAGCCACCATACATACTCATGTACAAGTTTCTTGCGTGAAGATAAATTTTTTTCCCTCTTCAGGTAAAATAAAAATTTGACTTTAGCAAAAGGGCCAGACTTTTTTCCAAAGTTGCTATAATATTTTGTATTCTGAGCAGCAATTTATGAGAATTCCAGTTGCTCAACATCCTTGCCAATGCCTTGAGATTGTCAGGTTGTATATCTGAGTGTTCTCTTTTGTTTTTCATTTTATTTTTGTTTTAGCATTTCTAATCAGTGTATAATGATATTTCATGGTGGCATAATGATATTGAGTATCTCCTTTTCTTGTGTTCGATGTTAGACATATCTTTTCCTCATTGAAGTGTTTGTTTAAATCTTGTCCACTTGCACTTGCGATGTTTATTTCCTTCTTATTATTTATTGAGTTTTGAGATTCTTTTATATATGTGAGATACAAGTCCTTTACCAGATGTATGTTTTGCAAACATTTACCCTAATCTGTGATTTTCCCTTTCATTGTGTTAACAGCTTCTTTAGAAAAGCAGAAATTTTACACATTTATAATGTCCAACATAAATTTATTATGCCTCTTTTGATGTTGTATTTAAGAAATGCTATGTACCTCAAGTTCACAAAGATATTTTCCTCAAGGAGTTTTATGATTTCAGGTTTACATTTAGGTCTATGATTCAAGTCAATTTAATTTTGTATATTATATGAAATGTGAGTGATATTCATATTTTCTTATGGATATCTAATTGTTGCAGGATCATTTGTTAAAAATACTATTCTTTCTCCATTGAATTACCTTTGCACCTTTCTTAAAATCCTTAAAAAACTAAAAATAGAACTACCATATGACCCAGAAATCCCACTACTGGGCATATACCCTGAGAAAGCCATAATTCAAAAAGAGGCATGTACCACAATGTTCATTGCAGCACTATTTACAATAACCAGGACATGGAACCAACTTAAATGTCCATTGACAGATGATGGATAAAGAAGATGTGGCACATATATACAACAGAATATTACTTGGCCATAAAAAGTAGAATATTACTTGGCCATAAAAAGAAAAGAAATTGAGTTATTTGTAGTGAGGTGGATGGACCTAGAGTCTGTCATACAGAGTGAAGTATGTCAGAAAGAGAAAAACAAATAACGTATGCTAACACATATATATGGAATCTAAAAAAAAAAAAATGGTACTGATGAACCTAGTTGCAGGCAGGAATAAAGAAGAAGACATAGAGAATGGACTTGAGGACACGGGGTAGGAGGGGAAAGCTGGGGCAAAGTGAGAGTAGCATCGACATATATACATTACCAATTGTAAAATAGCTAGCTAGTGGGAAGCAGCAACATAGCACAGGGAGATCAACTGGGTGCATTGCAATGACTTAGAGGGGTAGGATAGGGAAGATGGGAAGGAGGCTCAAGAGGGAGGGGATATGGGGACATACGTTTGCATATGGCTAATTCACTTTGGTGTACAACAGAAACTAACACAGTATTGTGAAGCAATTATACTCCAATAAAGATCTATTTAAAAAAAATAAATTGGCCTCCCTCTCACCACTCCTTTTCACAATGGTATTAGTAGTCCTTGCTAATGCAATGAGGGAAGAAAAGGAAATAAAAGTATACAGATTGGGAAGGGACTAATAAAACTGTCTTTGTTTACAGATAACATGATTCTCTATATAGAAAATCTGAAAAATTGGCTAAAAAAGTCCTGGAATTAGTAAGTGATTATAGCAAGGTTGTAGGATACAGGTTAGTGTACAAAAGTCAATCACTTTCCTACATGCCAACAATGAACAAGTGAAACTTGAAATGAAAAACACAGTACCATTTACATTAGCATCTCTCCAAAATCTAACAAAATATGTACAAGATCTATATGAGGAAAAGTACAAAACTCTTGTGAATGAAAACAAAAAACTAATAAATGGAGAGATATTTCATGTTCATGGATAGGAAGACTCAATATTGTCAAGATGTTAGTTCTCCACAACTTGCTGTATAGATTCACCACAATCCCAATCAAAATCCCAGCAAGTTATTTTATGGTTATAGACAAACTTATTCTAATGTTTATTTGGAGAGGCAAAAGACCCAGAATAGGCAAAACAGTATTGCAGGAGAAGAACAAAGTTGGAGGACTGACACCATCCCACTTAAAGACTTATTATAAAGCTACAGTAATCAAGACAGTGTGTTACTGGCAAAAGAAAAGACAAATAGATCAATGGAACAGAATAGAAAGCCCAGAAATAGACCCCCACAAATATATTCAAGTGATCTTTGACAAAGGAGCAAAGGCAGTACATTGGAACAAAGATCATGCTGGAACAACTGGACATCCACATGAAAAAAGAAATCTAGGCACAGACCATATGGTCTTGACAAAAATGAATTCAAAATGCATCATAAACCTAAATATAATACACAAAACTAAAATTAGAAGATAACACAGGAGAAAACCTAGATGACCTTGGGTATGGTGATGACATTTTAGATATAATACCAAAGAAAAAATCTATGAAAGAAATAATCAATAAGCTGGACTTCATTAAAATTTAAAACTGCTCTGAGAAATACAAGATCAAGAGAATGAGAAGGCAAGCCACAAATGGGAAAATATTTGCAAAAGATACATGTGATAAAGGACTGTTATCCAAAATATACAAATAACTCTTAAAACTCAGTGGAAAGAAAATTGAATTAAAAAATGGGTCAACAGCCTTAATAGAAACCTCACAAAAGATGATAAACAGCTAACAAGTATATGGAAAGATGCTCCACATCACATCTCATCAGTGAAATGCAAATTAAAACAATAATGAGAGACCACTACACACCTATTAGAATGGCCAAAATCCAGAACACTGACAAGAAGTATGGGTGAGGATGTGGTGCAACAAGAACTTGTAAATTGCTGGTGAGAATACAAAAAGGTACAGTCACTTTGGAAGACAGTTTGGCAATTGCTTACAAAACTAAACATACTCTTACCATACGATCCAGCAGTTGTGCTCCTTGGTATTCACTCAAAGGAGCTGAAAACTTACGTCCACACAAAAACCTGCACACAGATGTTTATAGCAGCTCTATTCATAATTGCGAAAACTTGGAAGCAACCAAGATGTCCTTTAGTAGGTGAATGGATAAGTAAACTGTGGTACATCCAGATGATGGAATATTATTCAATGCTAAAAAGAAATGAAATAGAAAGCCATGAAAAGACATGGAGGAAACTTCAATGTATATTAATAAGTGAAAGGAGTCAATCTGAGAAGTCTACTGTATGATTCCAGCTGTATGATATTCTAAAAAAGGCAGAACTACAGAGACAATAAAAAGATCAGCAATTGCCACAGGCAGAGGGAGAAGGAAAAGGATAAATAGGCAGAACATAGACGACTTTTAGGGCAGTGAAAATACTCTGTATGATACCATAATGATGGATACATTATACATTTGTCAAAACCCATAGAATGTACTACACCAAGAGTGAAGTCTAAGGTAAACTACGGACTTTGGGTGATTATGATATGTCAATGTAGGTGTACATCCTTTGTAACAAATGTACCATTCTGGTGAGTGATGATGATAATGGGGGGAGGCTATTCATGTGTAGAAGAAGGGAGTATATAGGAAATCTCTGTACTTTCTTCTCGATTTTGTTGTGAACCTAAAACTCCTCTAAAAAAATTCTTTAAAAAAATCAATTGACTAACTACTTGTGGGCCTGTATTTGGACTCCATTTTGTACCATGGATTTATGTTTCTATTCTCTCTCTCTTTTTTTTTTTAGATTTTAAAGGTAGTCCTTTTATTATTTTTTTACAGCAAAATAATTCAAACAATCATAGAACATAGTATACATTGTGCAGATTCTTTTGAAATTATTGTGGCTTTCTTTTTGGCCTTACATATGATCAGTTTTTGTGAATCTATGCTCTTTTGGGGGTCTATTCTCTCTTAATACCACATTTTCTTGATTGATGTAACTTTAATTATTGAAATCAGGTTAAGAGTATCTTCCACCTTTATTCTTTTTCCAAAATGCTCTTTTAATTCCTTTGCATTTTCACATAAATTTTTAGCATCAACTTGTTGATTTTTAGAAAAATTTTTGCTAGGATTTTGATTTTTGCTGGGTTAGTTGAATCTATAGAACAGCTTATGGAAGAAATAACATTTAAATTTGCATCGGTGTTTAGGACTCCGTGCTATCACTGCCAAGGGCCCGGGTTTGATCCCTGGTCAGGGAACTAAAATCGCGCATGCTGCATGCACTGCAGCCAAAAAAATAATTTTTGCATCAAAACCATGAAACAGACATAAATCTGACAAAATATATGCAAGATCTGTACACTAAAAAGTATAAAACACTACACAGGATACCACATTACATTTAGTTGTCATGTCTCCTTAGGCCCTTCTGGTCTGCGACAGTTTCTCACCCTTTCCTTGCTTTTGGTAATCTTGACAGTTTTGAGGAGTATTAGTTAGATATTTTTAGAATTTTTCTCGATTGGGATTTGTCTGACTTTTTTCGTATGATTAGACTGTAAAATGTATAAATGTATAAAACGTATTTATGTATATGTGTAACGTATGCATGTATTTTTACAGTTTATAAACATGAAATATGTATGTATTTATATGCTTAGTATAAATGTGTGAAATGTATAAAGTGACATTGGTGACTGATGACTCTAGTAGAGCTCAAACAATGCTTAGCAAACTTCTCATCACATCATTCTGCCAGCAAAACCAGTAATTCAGAGTTGACAAATGAGATCATACCTATCTTCCCCAACAAAGTATTGTGTTTTTCTTCACTGTCAGCTGTCTAGGAAGCCCCTGCTGAAACAGTGGCCATTATCCTGCCAGATGGGGTCCATCAGCTATCTCAGAAGACTCATACCTTTTATTCTCACATTAGTCTTCTAAGGAAGACTACCCCAGAATCTAAAGTGATTTTCTATATGTACATGATTGGCCACATCTCTCACTACTGAAAACAAACAGAAAACCTAACTGCTTAAATACAACCTCTAGTCAGGTAACTCATGACAAACTCCCTCCTCAAAATTACTCCTAACTCTACAAAGAATAACTAAAGAGATCAGGAAGTTTACAGTCATCAGCAAAACCATCAAATGCTGCTCCAGAGAAGGTTCCCCAAACAATAACTTTACTACATCAGATAGTAGTTCACTTTGTGTGTGACGGTTTCGTCAGGCATTGTGGTATTCTTCTTGGTTATCCTGAACACAGGATAAATTTCATGTCTCCATTTTGGGCTCATCTCCTGGAAATGAATTCTCTTTCCCCAGATTCTCAATCTTTTTTAGTTAATCACTAGATACAAAGAGTGCTTCTGCATAGGTATTGAAGAGTCGGGTATAGACTGGCCATCCCTCAGTCCAGTGTTCTGTTGTGCCCAACTTACCATTGTTTGACTTCTCAATTACTTGTTGTTTTTCTTTTTCTACACAGAATCAAGAACAACCTTCTATAGGATGTTTTCCCTAGTGAACTGTTCTCTTTGCTCACCAATATTTGATGTGGACAGGCAAGCATCTCTCACCATTTTTCCTATGGATAGGAAAATAACTTGGAACATCACTGTGAGTTACTTAGTCCTATTTGGCTTAATTTTTATATAAGATATTAATAATATTAGCTTTGCTATTAGATATAATATTGTTGTAATTATTCTACTAATATCAATAGCAGCAGCAGTAGTAGTAATAGTAGTAGCATCAGTAATTAAATATTATCCCTTAATGGAAACTCAGTAGATAGGGTTAGAAGACTGACCTTGCTTTTAATGACCTAAATAATCAAGTATGAAAGAAAAGCAAAATATCTAACCTTCTTTTACATTCCATAAGTTCCAAGAATCTTTTCAGAGGTATTTTGTGGGCAAGCTGGGAAAGGTGAGAAATCATTAAAAGGCAATCCCACACTTGTTCACTCTTTCCCACATTCTTTTTACCAAGCTGAGAGTGCTGCATGCCATTACTGGGCACACATAGACTTTAAAAAAAAAAGAACTTTTTTTGTTTTAAACCCTAAACTACCAGGAGAGACAAACCTACTCAATTATGTGTGTCAGTACTTGACTTTTCCTTCCAAGACTCCATCCATAAGATACACAAATGTTCCTTATTAGAAGAAATATTTTCAGCATCTCTCATGAATGAGATAAAGTTTACATGGAGTCATATTAAAAATATATATTAAACTATGAGATATAGTGTTCTTTGTTTCTTACTTGAAAAAAAATCTTTGTATAGGCCAACTTTTTCAATTAATTATTTTTAACTAAAGTCCTAAATCATTGAATCTCTGAATACATAGGAGAGTTAGTGAATAAATTAATAAATGTTTTACTTAATTCAATGGGTATTTTGAATGTCCCAAAGTTAATATTTTATGGATTAAATAAAATATGCATACTGGTAGGCTATTTATAGCCACAGTTTTACATGTATCTTACAAGTAAGAGGAAAATGAACTAAAGGTAATTTTAAAAGAGCATGACTTTAACATGGAGGGTATTTCTTACTTTGAGAACCTTTTGTCAGCTGAAGAGAGTGGAGATGTAAAATAACAAGTCCTGACTTGCATTCTCTATAGTTCCTTCTTCAGTTTGTCTCTCTCACAGTGCCCTATCATATGAACTAGAAGCACTCAGTATTCTGCCTCAAGATCTCATTAAGCTTATGGTTACCAAAGGGGAAAGGTGGGGCAGGATAAATTAGGAGTTTGGGATTAAAATATACACACTACTATATATAAAATAGATAACCAACAAGGACCTATTGTATAGCACAGGGAACTATAGTCAATTTCATGTAATAACCTATAAATAATGGTAAAGATTCTGAAAAAGTATATATATATTATATATGTATATATATATATATAATATATATATATAAACCACTTTGCTGTATACCAGAAACTAACAAAATACTGTAAATCAACTGTACTTCACTAAAAAAAAAAAGATTTCATTAAGCAATTCCTCATATTCACTGAGTATATTTTCTATCTTCCAGATTATTGTAGACCATTTTTTTCTCCCAGCCTCTTCCAGAAAGTTACTCATTGCTTCCCCAGCCTCCTTGTATAGGTTCATTGTGCTCTTCCAGCTTCCCCTTGCCACTTAGTCTCAAAGCCAACGCCCCATGTTTCAAGTTTTTGTTGTGGCACCACTCCATTTCTAGGTACCAATCTGTACCAGTTACCTATTGCTATAAAACAAGCCATCTCAAAATTTAGTGGCTCAAAATACCAACCATTTTATTTGTTTATTTTTCACTATTCTGAAGGTCAGCAGTAAGGCGTGGATTCAACTGCAGTTTTTCTGCTGCTCTTTTCTGCTGTTTTTCAAATGGCTGCAGTCATTTGGTTGTTTGATGCTCTCTTGATGGTCTATACTCACATTTCTGACAATTGATGCTGGATGTCAGCAGGCCCACATGTCTAAAGCAGACTAGCCTGGGCTACCTCACATAACTGAGAAAGAATTCCAAGAAGGTGAAAGTGGACATTCTCAGGGCCTTTTAAGATCTGTATTCAGAATTCCCATTTCAATTCTATTGGTCAAAATAAGTCACAAAGAATTTCTGGCCGAAGAAGAAAGAGTTAAGTGATAAGACGGCAGTATGATTTGTTTTAATTTTTACTGAATGAAATTTTCTAAACTCTTCTCTCTAACACAAAAATATGTCATCTATTTAATCACAACTTTTGGATAGAAAATCAGATTTATTTTCTAGAAGTCATTATTCAAAGGTAAGGATATGAATTAATTGTTATATAAAAACAATAATCTGAATATGAAACCCAAAATTAAGTTTAAAAACCCTACTTGTGGACTTCCCTGGTGGCGCAGTTGTTAAGAATCCACCTGCCAATGCACCTTCTATATGTGGAGGCTATTTCACTTCCTCTTGAATCTGGACTCTGCAATAGAATGTGGAAGAAGAGACAATGTGTAACTTGTAATATTAAGCGTTAAGTAACCACATCTATACATCTGTAACCACAGCCCTTTTCAGAGAGCTTCCATGTTGGGGACCACATGCCATCATGCTGACCCCTAAGCTCCACAAAGATAGAAACTGCTTTGTTCAGAACATTGCCCTATGTATTCTTTATCTGGCTGTTGGTTCATATACTTTAGTATCCTCTTATAATAAATCTGTAATCTACTGAGAAAAGAAAGAAAAAGAAAGGAAGGAAGGAAGAAAGAAAGAAAGAGAAAGGAAGAAAGGAAATCTGTAAATGCAAACTGCACCTCTTAGAATGCTCCCTCTTGAGGGGGGGGGGGGAAACATATCAAAGACATACAGCTACACTAAGGCAACCATGCTGTGAGGAAGCTCAAACTAGCCACATGAAGGGAGAGAGGGAAGCCACATGGAGGAGCATGAAGATGCCAGACATGTGAGTGAAGCATTTATGCACTTCCAGACCTGCCCCATCACCAGCTGATTGGAGCCGAGTTACTAGAGTAGAAGAACAACCTAGCTGAGCTCTGAATTCATGACCTACAATATTCTGAGCAAATAAAATGGTTCTTTAAACTTCTAGTTTTGGTATGCAACAATAGGAAACTAAATCAGTGAGAGTGTATCTATTACCAGTCACCCTTTTCCTCCTAAGCACAAATAATTTTAATGATTAGTATTCTATGGAGAGGTTTTTTTAAATTAACACATATAGAATATTTATAAAGATTAAAATAACAAGTACATATATTAATTACCCAGTTTAAGAAACAAAACATTATGAAAGGTAATAAAACCCCCCCCGTACATACTTGTACAACTGTATTTTCCTCCCTCCCCTTATGAAGTAACCACTATCTTGCAATGTTGTTTGTTCTGTTTTGTTTTGTTTTGTTTTGTTTTTACTGATGTGTAGTCTTATTATTTTTTAAGTGAAGTATAGTTGATTTACAATGTTTCAGGTATATAACAAAGTGATTCAGTCATATATATATGTATATATATATATATACACACACACATATATATATATTCTTTTTCAGGTTATTACAAATATTGAATATTTCCCTGTGCTATACAGTAGGCCCTTGTTGGTTATCTATTTTATATACAGTAGTGTGTATCTGTTAGTCCCACATTCGCAATTCATCCCCTTCCCCTCTTCCCCCTTTGGTAACCATAAGTTTGTTTTCTATGTCTGTGAGTCTATTTCTGTTTTATAAATAAGTTCCTTTGTATCACTTTTTTAGATTCCACATATAAGTGATATCATATGATATTTATATTTCTCTGTCTGACTTACCTCACTTAGTTTGATAATCTCTAGGTCCATCCATGTTGCTGCAAATGGCATTATTTCATTCTTTTTTATGGCTGAGTAATATTCCATTTCATATATACACACACACACACACACACACACACACACACACACACACACACACACACACACACACACACACACACACACACATACACACACACACCCCACATCTTCTTTATCCATTCATCTGTCAGTGATTGTTTAGGTTGCTTCCATGTCTTGGCTATTGTAAATAGTGCTGCTATGAACATTGGAGTGCATGTATCTTTTCGAACTAGAGTTTTCGTCTTTTCCAGATATATGCCCAGGAGTGAGATTGCTGCATTATATGTTAGTTCTATTTTTAGTTTTTTAGTGAACCTCCATACTGTTCTCCATAGTGGCTGCAGCAAATTATATTCCCACCAACAGTGTAGGAAGGTTCCCTTTTCTCCACACCCTCTCCAGCTTTATTATTTGTAGACTATTTGATGATGGCCATTCTGACCAATGTGAGGTGATTGTAATCACATTGTAATTTTGATTTACATTTCTCTAATAATTAGTGATGTGCAGCAAGTTTTCATGTGCCTATTGGCCATCTGTATATTTTCTTTGGAGAAGTGTCTGTTTAAGTCTTCCACACATTTCTTGATTGGGTTGTTTGTTTTTTATATTGAGCTGTATAAGCTGTTTGTATATTTTGGAAATTAAGCCCTTGTCAGTTGCCTTGTTTGCAATATGTTCTCGCATTCCACAGGTTGTCTTTTCGTCTTGTTTATGGTTTCCTTTGCTGTGCAGAAGCTTTTAATTTTAATTAGGTCCCATTTGTTTATTTTTTCTTTTGTTTCTATTACTGTAGGAGATGGATACAAAAAAATATTGCTGTGATTTATGTCAGAGTATCCCACCTATGTTTTCCTCTAGGAGTTTTGTGGTATCCAGTTTTACATTTAGATCTTTTTTTTTTTTTTTTAAATGTTTCCAACTTTTCATTATCATATACAGTGCAGCGCTGGAATACATTTTTTTTTTTTTTGGCTGTGTGGGGTCTTCGTTTCTGTGCACGGGCTTTCTCTAGTTGCGGCGAGCGGGGGCCACTCTTCATCGCGGTGTGCGGGCCTCTCACTATCGTGGCCTCTCTTGTTGCGGAGCACAGGCTCCATATGTGCAGGCTCAGTAGTTGTGGCTCACGGGCCCAGTTGCTCCACGGCATGTGGGATCTTCCCAGACCAGGGCTCGAACCCGTGTCCCCTGCATTGGCAGGCAGATTCTCAACCACTGCGCCACCAGGGAAGCCCCACATTTAGATCTTTAATCCATTTTGAGTTTATTTTTGTGTATGGTGTTAGAGAATGTCCTAATTTTGTTTTTTTACATGTAGCAGTCTGGTTTTCCCAGCACCACTTATTGAAGAGACTGTCATTTCTTCATTGTATATTCTTGCCTCCTTTGCTGTAGATTGACTGTAAGTGTGTGGGTTGATTTATGGGCTTTCTAGCCTGTTCCATTGATCTATATGTCTGTTTTTGTGCCAGTACCATTCTGTTTTGATTACTGTAGCTTTGTAGTATAGCCTGAAGTCAGGGTATACCACAGCTCTGTTTTTCTCAAGATTGTTTTGGCTATTAGAGACCTTTTGTGTTTCCATACAAATTAAAATTTTTTATTCTTGTTCTGTGAAAAATACCATTGGTAATTTGATAGGGATTGCATTGAATCTGTAGATTGCCTTGGGTAGTATGGTCATTTTAGTAATATTGTTTCTTCCAATTCAAGAACACAGTATATCTTTCCATCTGTTTGTGTGGTTGTTGTTTATTATTCTTAATGTACTATTCAGGCATGACTTATTTTCTTACATTTCACTTTATTGTGTTTTGCAGATAATGCACTTTTTACAAATTGAAGGTTTGTGGCAACCCTGCATTAGGCAAGTCTATTGGTGCCACTTTTCCTACAGTATTTGCTCACTTCATGTCTCTGTGTCATATTTTGTTAATTCTCACAATATTTCAAGCTTTTTCATTAGCGTTATATTTGTTATGGTGATCTGTGTTCAGTGATCTTTGATGTTACTACTATGACTCCCTGAAGGCTCAGATGATGCTTAAAATTTGTTAGCAATAAAGTGTTTTTAATTAAGGTATTTACATTTTTTAGACATAATTCTATTTCCCACTTAATAGACTGTAGTATAGTGTAAACATAACTTTTTTATTAATTTATTTATTTATTTATTTTTGGCTGTGTTGGGTCTTCGTTTCTGTGCGAGGGCTTTCTCTAGTTGCGGCAAGCGGGGGCCACTCTTCATTGCGGTGCGCGGGCCTCTCACTATCGCAGCCTCTCTTGTTGCGGAGCACAGGCTCCAGTTGCGCAGGCTCAGTAGTTGTGGCTCACGGGCCTTGTTGCTCCGTGGCATGTGGGATCTTCCCAGGCCAGGGCTCGAACCCATGTCCCCTGCATTGGCAGGCAGACTCTCAACCACTGCGCCACCAGGGGAGCCCTAAACATAACTTTTATATGTACGAGGAAACCCAAAAATTCGTGTGACTCGCTTTATTGTGATTATCTGGAACTGAACCTGCAATATCTCTGAGGTATGCCTGTATTTTTGCTAAATGTCTATCTTTTCTTAAGCACTATAGATTATTATATAAATGTAATCTTCATACAAATGGCATTTTACTACATCATCCATCAGCAAGCTGTCATTTTTTATGCACTATTAATTTTTAGTGATTCATCTATATTGATACAGGGTGTTCTGAGTTGTTTCCAGTTGTTTGTACTACAGTGTTGCTATAAATATTCTTGTCTCTTATGCACCTAGGAGTGAAAATGCTGGGTTTTAGGGTATGCACAGTATCAAATTGTTTATCAAGTCACCAGTACATTTTTTACACAATTGTCCTTACTTTCTTGAGATTTGCTGAGCTCAAAATATAACAGTGGAGATATGCTTCCCTTTATAGTTTTGCTTTGGTAAGGTCAATATGCAGGTTGTTTCACCTTAGCATTTGATATGAAATAATATATTAATATTAATTCAATAATATTAATATATTAATAAAATATATTAAATAATATACATGAATTAGAAATAGTTTAATATATAAATAATATATTTATAATGTTAAATTATATATTTATTAAATATATTATATACTATATTCTATTTATTTGTATAGCTAGGAGAATAATGGTTCAGAGTGTGGGAGCGAAGTCAGAAATGGTTAAAATTCATCTCTTATGAACAAAATTTGGCTTTCTGGGAGCCACAGGTCATTCCTCCTCTTTCTTTTTCTCCTCTTTATTTTTAAAATTCATAACCAAAAGCAAAAATAAAAATTTCAAACAGACTTATTTACTCCCTATGCCAGCACATTCACCTCCTGGTTATTCTTTTTTTAAATCAGAAGAGTCATTTATCTCCCCTGCCTGCCTCTTTGTCCTTTGATGCAATTCTGGTATTTTATATAACACTGACTTCTACAGTTCCTCTGTAACTTAGTCTCTTTCTGCAGGACATAACTCTAAAGAACACAATTAAACAGAACAGAAGAGGGTTTTAAAGTAGAGATAAAAAGCTATTTCTCCACAATAATGGTGGAATAGATTTATACATGTTTATACAAACTTATACAACTTATACAAATTTATACAACTACTATTGGTAGTTCCCAATCCACCACCAGAAATCAACAGCAAAATATCTACACAGTAGCAGTCTGAATTGTTGCCCGGAGTGCTGTACTTGTAAATATGTAATGGAAAAGAACTCTAAACTGGGTTTCACATTTGCCTTGATAACACACTCTTCACGCAGAAAGCAGCACCTGAGCTACAGATTCTACCAATTTAGGTTCCTTGCAGTAGGAAAAATACATACGTGGAGGAAGCATTTCTTGTCTCCAAATATTTTACCCTTGTCTCATATTGTTTCAGGGAGAATACTCTCTCAAACTCCGTACAAACTCTATCTAACAGCAATATTTTGTATAACTTAATTCCAGACATCATTTCAATAGTCCCTCTTTCGTGTCATCTAAAGTTTAAATCAAATTCTTGAACAGAGTTGCAGAGCAAAACTAAGGTTTTCAAAGATTTATATTCACAGGAGAGCAGTGTATTTAATTCTTGATGATCATTAGTTTGAAACTAATGATAACTCCACTCCAAACTTGAGGAATGAGAGGAAGGAGACATAGTTTGAATTTTTAAGTATCTAGCATGTGAATCTCCTTTACCTCATTATATATAATTTGTTTTTGTTTGAATCTTATAGTACCTTTCCTCAATTTGTAATTGCAACTGAAATGAAATAATAATTACTAACACTTATTAAAATATTATTGAACACCATATGCCAGATACTGTGTTAATTGTTTTACACACATTTTATTTAATTCTCTCAATCAATTTATGAATCAATAATGCCCCATTTTACATATGAGAAAATTGAAGCATATAGACTTTCCCTTATTATTTGGGTTTATACGAAAATCTATCATTGTGTTTATTCAATTTCAGACATTTGAAACACAGTAAAACTGAAAATATATAAACTTAACAGTTAAGAACATTATTTAGAAAGTATTCAGTTAAAATTAACAAAAAATATAAAGAAACACAGTAAATTAATTATATGGAAGCTCTTTAAATAAACCTATTCAACCCCAAATCAATATGAAATTGAGACTAAACTGTCCTCTAACTAAAATATTTTAACTAAAATATCTTTATTTAATGAAAATATTTTCATTCATACTTTAATTCCCTATATGAATTGCAGGAAACTATTTATAATGAAAAATAGTCCTTTACATACTTTATAGACTTTCAAAATGGCATTTTTGATTCCAGCCCTTGGTGAAATCATTGGTTTTTGTGTCGTGATCATGACCAATCACTTTCTGTTCTCTTTGGTTTGTCATGGAATTCCTGATATTTTACTCTATACGTCTGTGTTCCATTAATTGAACAATCAAGTTTATGATGTGAACAGATAAAATATTTGCTAATAAATTCTGTTAAGTTTATCAGATTTCTTTTTCTTAAAAATGGATGAAATGAGGAAGAATGCAAGTGTGTAGATTTTTTTCTTTTATGCTTGCTAATATTTAGTAAACACTGGAAGGAAATAGGAGAAAATTTCCTGCAATACCTAAGCAAATAATACCACAATTAGTTTATTTTAAAAAAAAAAAGATGATTGCATATAATTGTGTATAGTTACTGAAGTAACAGTTTAAAATAAGTAATGAGGGAAGCATAAATTTAGAAATGTCATTTTATATCAAGCTATTTATTTTGTCTTTTGATAAATTGTTGGAATTTATACCTGGTATTGGGGAGAAAGAAATTTTTTTGTGCCCTTCTAGGTTCTTCTGGCTGGTCTAAAAATTAAATTAACATGAGACAGATTAACAGGAGAAAGTCAAACAAAAGTTTAATAACATGTATACATGGGAGAGACCCAGGAAGACTGAGTAACTTGCCAAAATGGCTGAGACCTTCACCTTAAATAGCATCTTCAGCTAAAGATAAAAGAGGATATTGAGGGTAGTGGTTTGGGACTTCACAGATGAGGAAGGCAATTCACATGGAGATGGAAAAGCAAAGGTTTTGTAAACCAATGTTTGCTGGGCCAGGCAGAGACAATGGGACACTGAGTGTACTCTGATCTCTAAGCCCTGTAGGTTTCCTGCACCACACCTACCATGTATTCTTTGTAGATATCTCTGGTGACAGGGGAACAGGTCCTGTATCTAAATTCTTTTAGGCAGTTAAGGGAGAGGTAACAAGAAAACCTTCCTGATTCTTCTGTTTCTTAAAAATAATCAGCATAAATTAATCCACATGTCAAAGGGACATATTTTGGGGTGGCAAATTTTGCTCCTCTACACTGGAATATAAAATCAATTAATTTGTACCTCTAGGAATAATCGAATCATAGTTATATGTTCTATATTGAAATATGTTTCCTTCTTTATAAAATAACTCATTTCTCATTTTTTATCTGCTTCCTCTGTATGTAGAACTTGAGGTATATTTTTTAATATTACATTTCAATGAGATGAAAGTAACAATGACAACAGGAAAAATACCTGAATTTTATATTGTCACACATGTTAAATTTTAAGGAAATAAACATCCTTGCAACGTAAGAATTTGGAAATTTCACAAAATGAAATGCCTTTTAAATGTTACCGCATCACTGTCATTCTAAGGAGGATTTGTTACATGCTTAATTGTTTGATAGATTTAGATTCCACATGGAATTCACTCATTCATTTGTTCATCAAATATTTATTAAGTGCCTGTCAGGCACTAGGACTTGTACTAGGTAGTAAGGATGCAGGATATGGCTCAAGTATCTTACAACAGTCAGAAAAGAAAACAAACTGATAGTTTAATTTAGAAAGCAAAACAGAAGTGTTTATGTGTGTTTCCAGAAGTAAGAAATTCTCTTATGGGGAAGGAAGATAAGAACAAGTAATGATAAAATGTATGTGTATGTTCTCTCTACCATTAAAATAGTAAGGACCTCAATAAAGATGCCATACCTTATTTTTGTCTCATTCAAAGTGGGATTTTCTGTTATAACCAACAACCCCCAGATCTCAGCGGCTTACCAAACGGAGTTGTATCGCTTCTTTTGTCACAGATAAATTGGCTATTTGGTGGAAAGCTTTTCAAAGGAGGGATTCAGAATGAGATTTTCCATTCATTCAGTGGATCCACCACTTCTAGAGCCTTGGAGCTCTCCTGTGAGCCTTCTGCAGCAAGCCTAGAGGCAAAACGTAACAGACATAGTGGGTAGCAAATTGTCTTAGTAGTCAGGACTGGAAGTGCCATATATCAAATCTGCTCACATTCTATAGGCCCGAACTCCATCATGTGACTCAAACTTAACTCCAGTGGTTTGTGGAAAAAAGAGAACTTGGATTATTTTTGAACAACTTGCCAAATTCTACCACATATTTTTTTCTCCAAACCAGCCCAATGCCTGACAGATACTTGCTATTAATAAATGTTTGTTGAACTCTTAGTTTGTATTAAAAAGAATTTGAGCAAAGTAAATATACTTCTGTAGCCCCCAAATATCTGTTTTTGATTTGCATTTTACAGACTTAATCTTTATTCAAAATTAATTGTGTATAGTAAGCAACTAGCTACACTATATCCTTTAATCCTTATAACAATAACCCTTTATTTTTTCCATTTTTCTCACAAGGAAAACAAGGATCCTCAAAATTAAATTACCTGCCCCAAATCATATAAGGCAGGCAGTCTGATTTCACTGAGCTTTGTTATTTGGTGGTGATTTTGATCATTTTCAGTTTTTTAAGATTATTGTTAAGTGTGCAGTGTTGGTCCCAATAAACTTAGGCAAAAGAACTTTGTGACTTAAGTAAGAAATATATATTTGGTCTTCATCCCTGTTTCTGACACAGAGCTCCTAAAACCCTTGGAATTTCCTAAATGGTGAGAGTAATTGAGGTGTCTTTTTTTATGATAATGAGGTGACTTTTGGACCCACCTAAAGTTGGTGGCTGTTTGCCAGGGGAACCAACCAGGTGATTAGAGGGTTGGAACTTTCAGTCCCACCCCCCAACCTCGGGAGAGGGGGATGGGGTAGTGTGGGGAGGAGAGGGGGGAGCTGGAGGTTGAATCAATTGCCAATGGCCAATGGTTTAATTAATCATGCCTAAGTAATGAAGCCTCCACCAAAACCCAAAAGGACTGGGTTTGGAGAGTTTCCTGGTTGGTGAACCTGTAGAGATTGGCGGGGGGGGGCGGGGGGGGGGGAGTGATAGGCTGGAGAGGGCATGGGAGCTCCACGCCCTGTCTGCATACCTTGCCCTATGCATCTCTTCCATCTAGATGTTCCTAAATTATATCCTTTTATAATAAATCAGTGACCTAGTAAGTAAAATGTTTCTCTGAATTCTGTGAACTGCTCTAGCTAATTAATTGAACCCCTTGAGGGCGTCTTAGGAACCTCTCTGATTTATAGCCAGTTGGTTAGAAGCACAGGTAACAACCTGGCCTTGTGACTGGTGTTGGAAGTCAGCCAGGGTGGTGATGGGGAAGGGCAGGGTGGAGCTGTGGTGTCTTGTGGGACAGAATCCTTAACCTGTGGAATCGGACATCATTTCTGGGTAGATAGTGTCAGAACTGAGTTGAATTGTAGGATACCCAGCTGATGTCCCAAGAGTTGCTTGTTGTTGCGGGTTACCCTCCCTGACATTGGAATTGGTACCAGAACCTAGTTAAGCTTTTATTCTCTTAGGTGGAGATGATATTAGGACACAAAAAGAGAAGGTTTAGAGCAGGTTGAATAATGGCAATGTACTCTACATGTGGGTACAGAAGCAAACTCGGTAGCATTGACTTTAAATGTACTTACTAATAATCTACATTTTCTGAAATAGGCCAAATGGTGTTTCATAAACCTGGCTAGCCTAGCTGTTAATAGAGGGTGTTCTGTCAGTCATGGAGGTGTGGGTCAAAAATATTTGTTAAAAGTAGTGCACCAAAATGTTTTAAAATGGAAGACAAGTGTTCTGAATGTTCATCATTAAATAACTTTATGTCTATACCTAAAAGAGGAGATTTTTCATATAGCCTCTCTCCACTGCTGCGACACACTGAATACCATTAATCAGATTCCGGGGCTTAGTATGACATAACATTGAGCTACAGGACTGATCTAGTAACCCCAGTTTATGGGATTGTTACGTCTTCTTGGAGAATTGTCCCCTTTATCATTATGTGATGTCCCTCTTTATTCCATATCATTTTTCTTGCTCTGAAGTTGGCTTTATCTGAAATTAACACACCTAATCAACTTTCTTTTGATTAGTGTCAGCATGGTACATATTTCTCCATCCCTTTACTTTTCTTTTCTTTTTTAATCAATCTGTGTCTTTACATTTACAGTAACTTTCTTGTGAATGATGTGCAGTTGGGTCTTGTATTTTTATCCATTCAGATAGTCTGTATCTTTAAATTGGTGTATTTAGACCATTCATATTTAAATTAATTATTGATAGAGTTGGATTAATATCACTGACATTTTAATTGTTTTTGTATCTGTTGCCCTTTTTCTTCATTTTTCCCTTTTTTTTATTTTTATTTTTTTGCCTTTCTTTTTCTTCCTTCTTTGGCTTTAATTGAGCATTTTACATAATTTCATTTTCTCTCCTCTTAGCATATCAATTATTCTTTTTTTTTATTTTAGTGTTTGCCCTGGAGTTGGCAATATACAACTAATATAAGTCTATGTTCAAATAACATTATACTGCTTCATAGATAGTGTGGGTACCTTATAACAATATATCCCGAATTCCTCTCTCTCATCCTTATAACACTGTTGTCACTCATTCCACTTATCTGTAACCTATAGTCACTGAATACATTGTTGTTATTATTATTTTGAGCAACCTATTATCTATTAGATCAATTAAGAATAAGAAAAATAAAAGATTTTATTTTACTTTCATTTATCCCTTCTCTAATGCTCTAAGTCTCTGACATATATCACTTTCCTTCTCTCTGAAGAACTTCTTTAAAATTTCTTGCAAGGCAAGTCTACTGGCAACAAATTTTCTCTTAATTTATGTTTGTCTGTGTAAGCCTTTATTACTCCTTTACTGTTTTTCTTAATTGTAGTAAAATACAAAGAATGTAAAATTGGTTATTTTTTAACCATTTTAAGTTTACAATTCAGTGACATTAATTATATCACTCCTATCTCAAAATTTTTTTCATCATTCCAAACAGAAACTCTGTTCCTTTCTTTCTTCTCTTTCTGGTATTCCCATTCCAGCTATGTTATACCTTTGGTAATTATCCCACAGTTCTTGGTTATCTGTTCCATTTTTTCTCTTTGCTTTTCAGTTTTGGAAGTTTTTATTGGCTTCCTCTAAAGCTCATTTTTTCTTTCTTTAGCTGTGTTCAGTTTACTGATCAGCCCATCAAAGGCATTCATTTTTTATTTAAGTGGTTTTGATTTCTAGCGTTTCCTTTTGATTCTTTCTTAGAGTGTCTGTTGCAGGAAGGGGGACCCCTTCCAGGGCCTGAGAATGAGCTCTTGTCTAACACTCGGAAATGAATTGTCCGAGGAGATGCACGTGCTGACAAAGCAAGAGACTTTATTGAGAAGGAGGCCTGGGAAGAGAGCAGCAGGGTAAGGGAACCCAGGAGAACTGCTCTGCCACGTGGCTCACAGTCTCGGGTTTTATAGTAATGGGGTTAGTTTCCGGGTTGTGTCTGGCCAATCACTCTGACTCAGGGTCCTTCCTGGTGGCACTTGCATGGCTCAGCCGAGATGGATTCCAGCGAGAAGGATTCTGGGAGGTTGGTAGGACGTATGGACTGACATCTCCTCTCTCCTTTTGACCTTTCCCGAATTCTTCCAGTTGGTGGTAGCTTGTTAGTTCTGCATACCTTACGAGGACCTCCTATTGTAAGAGAACTCATGCAAGTGGTTATTATCGTGCCTGGCCAGGGCGGGTGGTTTCGGTCAGCTGTTCCCTAACATTTCCATCTCTCTGCTGCTTACACTGTCCGTTCTTGCATGTTGTCCACTTTTTCCATTGGAGCCCCTAGTATATTAGACTTAGTTATTTTAGATTTCCAGTCTGATAATTCCAGCATCTCTGCTATATCTGAGTCTGGTTCTGATTCTTGGTTTGTTTCTTCACACTGTGTTTTTCACCTTTTGCCATGCTTTGCTCTTGTTGTTGAAAGATGTAACGTGGTGGGCAAAAAGAACTAAGGTAAATAGGTCTTTTGTGTGAGGTTTTATATTCATCTGGCTGTGTGTTAGGCTGTATTTACTGTTTGCTATAATGTTGGTGTCAGAGGCAAAAATTTTCTCTGCTGTCCTTGTTTTGGTCTCCCCTGTTGTATTTCAGTTTTCCTAGAGAGTTCTTAAATAGAGTCTAAGCCTTGGAATTCTTTTCAGCTGCAATGCCCTGTTATTTATTCAGGATGGCTAGAACGGACTGGATTTGGGTTTTTCCCTTCCCCCACATGGAAGGCTAGAGGGGCCTGGAGTTGGATATGTCTCTTCCCCTACCTGAGTTAGGCTTTGTTAACACTCACATTGGTTAGGCTCTGGTAAAATAATTTCCCTTGAGGACAGTCTTCTGTTAATGAGAGCAAACCCTATAGCTTTTTTTCAAAGTGGTTACTTTTCCCTTCCTACTTTTTTCCAACTCATGGATGCGTGAGATTTTTATCTAATCTTCACTCAGAAAACATGGTGGTAAAATTCAATACCTGCTGGTAAAAGTGTAGAAGCCCCCACTAAGGACGGGCCCACAGGAGTTTTTATCTCTCAGATTAGTACACACTCAGTCTACAATTATTCAATTACCCTTTAAGTGTTCCTACAAATCTCCAGCTGTGGCTTCTCCTCCTGGGAAGCTCAGATTCTCTGTTTCATCTCTCTTTTTGGACCAGTGGATTGCCCGGTGACCTCAGTTCTCTAATGGATCTCAGATACGTTGTTGATTTTCAGTTTGTTCAGCTTTTTGTGAGAATAGGAGTTTATGGCTTTCAAGCTATTTACATGTCTGGTAAGCAGAAGTCACTATAATTTGTGGGAAGCTTACTGTTAAAGTCTATTTCCTTTAAAAGTTTCCTGCTGAATAGCAAGGAGTTCTAAATATTTTGGAAAGAAATTTGTCTTGGAAAAATATATATATAATTCCTTAATAATTAGCAAACTTTGTAAAGAGTAAACCCAACAATAATTAGATATATGATAGTTGTTTGGGTCAAAATACTTCAAAATCCTCACTTCAATTCACATAACCTAGAATCCCTCAGTTTTTGTCTTTGAATTACCACTGTGAACTACAGGTTAGAGGTTCCCTAATTATTCATTTATTAGAGGTTAACCGCACTAGTTTTCTAAAGCAGTTTGACTACACTATTGTTACATAGTACCCTAATCAGAGCAATCTGATAATTTTTTACATAAGACATCAGTTGAAGTCTTTGCTCAAGTTATTTTTAGAAAATATCTGTCTTGTCAGTTGCAGAGAACTTCTATGACATTTAAAAATGCCTATACAATTATTTACAGGTACTCAGCTGCAATGTAGTAGATTTTAAAAACAAGTTATATTACTTGTACAGCAAACTGTGAATTGATGTATCATAGGTTGGGTTCCCTGGGAAGCCAACCTTGAAACTCAGTTTAGTTTGCAGGTTTTTCATGCTGGAGTGTCACTGGGTTCAAAAGCAGTGGAAGGGAGGAGAAGAAAGCAGAAGTGGGAGGAGGGAGAAGTCAGTTCTGAGGCAGGCCCATCAGGAGTCTCAGTCCATCCCATGGGGGAAGGTCTGGAATTAGACTGGTCCTTCAGAATTGTCCCTCATGGGATCAAAAGGCTAGGTGTTTCTACTCCCATCTTAAGCAGTCATTGGATCTGGGCTGCCTGAGAGGCGTGACCTTGAGTAAGGCAACTGAAATGATACCTAAAGGAGCTGAGAGTAAATGGGGCAACGAGTCTCTCCTTGAGGAGAAACTGTGTGTTGCATCTCTCTGCTTATCATGACCTGATAGTTGGATTAAAAAGCACATTTCAATACCTTCTTCATTTAAATATGATTTGAGGTTAAACAACAGTCAAGGAATTGAGAGACCTTGATTTTATCACCTCAACAGATATTCATCTCTATGTGAGATTAGCTAACATAAAAAGCAGATATTCCTTTTTACAGGGAATTTTTACAAAGGGATGCATTACAAACCAGAAATAGTTCAGAAATTTAAAACACTGTATGAACCCAGTAAAAGTTGCTCTTATAGAGTGGTGCCCTTTTTATTTTAGTAAAATTGAAGTTAGGACTTTTTATTTGATGGCATCTTGCTAAAATGTATTACATGTGCTATTGCCTTTATAGTCCAAGTGAGATGAATACTATTTCAAGTTTTTAAAAATGATCTTTGGTCAACATTTTGATTACATATTATATTATATTATATTATATTAATTATATTATATTAATCATATTATATTAATTATATTATATTATATTATATTATATATAAAATTGGCGTATACCCAAGAACTCCCCAAGAGGGTGGTCCAATTTGGTTGGGAAAGTGACTATAGAGACGGTATGTGTTAAAAGGTTAATTTGGAAGAATTCCACACTGAGCTAAAGAGAAACAACAGTGTAGTTGAGAAAGACCAGGACGTTCACTGAGGTGAAAGTTAAGTCAAGGTTTGCCAGTTGTTTTAAGGCCAGGATGTTGAAGAGTATGGAAAGAAAAGGAGGGAGAACAGGGTTGAGAACATTAGAAAGGCAGATGGAGAACATCCTTAAGAATAATCATCTAGGCTGAAAATTTGTGATAATGTGCTGAGTTTGTACAATACCCAGCAGAATATTCCATATGAATATTATAAAATTAAAATTCCTTACATCTACTCGCTTTATGTTCAATACTTCATTCAACACATACTTACTGCTTTCCCACTGTGAACTGTTATGAAAATTTTGAATCTTAATTTTTCATTCTGCAACTAAATGTATACAGAAGTCAGAGAAAAAATCCAATATATTTATAATTTCCCATTTATTTACCATACCCTTAAATTTATTTGGCCAGAATCAACCGTACTTTTCTCCTCCCTTAGTTGCTTTCACATATATGAAAATAGTAATGAAATTATGCTTTATGACATTTCTGGTAAGATGTATGTCTTTACCATTGGCTTGTATAACAAGCAATTAAGAATAAACGTTACTTAGAATTCCACAATACCCTTTCTTAATTTTCTTTTGTCAAGAGCATAAATTTATAAAGCTTTCAACACCAAACCTTAAAGGTTTTAGTGAGGGAGCAAAGAAACAATTTATTTCTATTTTGCACTTTATTAATTCTTAGTTTTTTTGTAGTGCCATTGAAGCAATTTAAGTTCATCTGTGGAAATTTAAGTTTTTCACACTGGAACTATGACAAACAGATGTAATTTTAAAATATTTTGTAGCAGTAGGGATAAAGAAAACAGGACAGATGTTTATATAATCTTTTCATGCTCTGGGTTGAAGGTGAAGGTTAATTATAAGGATAAGATGTTAGACCACAGAGAATGTGACTGTTATTAGGGGAATTTTCATGAAGTTCTAAACCAGCACTTCTGAAGTATTACTACGTACTGATTTTTCTAACTGGACTGGATATACAAATAACTACTTTTAGGATTTAGGGAAAGGAAGTAATATATTTATTCTACACATTTTGAACTCCCTTCCCCCAAACAAAAAATGATTGAAGTATTTTGATTAATTATAAATATCAAAATTTGGGAAAAAATATCCCTTTGAAATTAGCATGCAATAATTTAAAACACTTCCTTAAGGAGTCACACTTTGCATTTCAAAAGTATAGTATGTAATTTGTATTTCCTATTCTTGGTTGTGTAAGGTAGCACAATAATATCTTAAAACAAAATAAGCTTAATAGATTTTATTTGTTGATTTAGTTTGGATAAACATTTCAAATTTTCACTAGAAAGACAATATGAGCTTTTTTATTGAAAGGTTTATAAGAAATAATATGCAGAATATTACTTGGTATATAAATATGCTAGATGTGTTTAGTTTCATTCCCACAATATTGTGGCAAAATGAATACTACTGTCCCCCTGATAGCATTGATTTCAATTGTGTTATTAAGAAATATAACCTTTTCAATAAATTAAGCGTATTACAATTTCCATCAAAATCAAACCAGTTTTTTTTTTTAAAAATTGAAAGGTAACTTCAGTAAAGATGTAGAATTCAGTTAAATAAACAGTAACAGTGATTTCATTTAGATATAATCTCACTAAAGAGTGCTAGAAAATTCTACATTTGTTTAGGGTTTGGATATCCTAATCTGTGGCGCATGAAGATAACATACACCTTTCCTGTGCATGTGTGCTTTATAACCATTTTGGAAGCAAGGAGCTTAAAAGACTGTTTTTGGTCTGTAATCCTGCATGCTTCTAAACCTTATTCATATTTTGAATTTTAGCTGTTCCCAATATGCTGGCATGGTGGCTTTATTTTAGCTATTGATCTTAAAGACAACAGAGGAGAAATTTAATGCACTTTATGGAAGCACAGATATCATTTTAAAATTATTAAAGTTCAGAATCATTATGCCCATTCCCCTAAATAAACTGCATGCATCTTGTTCTTCTGCTTCTCTTTAAGCTTGATTACATCTCTGCTCAATTACAGAAATGAGCTTTTAATTGGACTTCCTTAATTGGAAGCTTGGTGGTTGCAGAGCACAACTGCTCACTTATTCCTTAAGAATCAGTTAGGTCTGGTCTATGTGAATGCAATATGAAAGAATGACGAAGATTGGTGAGGTCTCCGTAAATATAATGTGATTCCTAATGCAGGCTTCTAAATTACAAATGATACACTATGATTAGCCATATCCAACCCTGTCATTTTATTTGTGTCTCCTTGGTGTCTGGTAGTCCTTACAAGACATCTGTAAATGTAAATATTTTTAAGTATCTTTAATAAAAAATAATGACAGTATGGTTTATTAAAAATTGAAACATGTTCATTTATAAAAATTAAAATACTCAAAAATTCTACTCATTTTACAAAAATAGAATTGTACTCTATGTGTTCTTTTTAAATTAGAAAGTAATTTAGTTTTGTGAAAACAAAATAAACTGAAGGGAAACATGGAATAGCAGCACTTCACATAAATGTTTATTTGAAAAATCTAAATGATACGACTAAATGTAAAAATAGACTTTCAAAAACATAAAGAATTTGGAGCCATTTTGGTGTCAATACATGTTTATGTTTCAAATCTACATGATACATTTTGACACCTTCCTGGGAAACTTGAGAAAATTGGCAGTCAGCCACTTATTCCAACTTTACCTTCTCCATCCTCAGCTTTTATTCACTTATAATAATTTTACTATTGTCAAGTTTTATCATATTTATGTACTCTTTTTGAACTCTAAACTTACAATAGGATCAATTCAGTAAATTTAAATTGATTCATTGCTTATCATCGTTTCCGTCATTCCTGATTTCTTTATTTTAAATCACACAACTAATTAGTTGTGTTTCATGATCAGGTAGTATTTGTTTGTGAGTTTAATTTGTGAGAGGGAAGCTGTATTTTCTGGGTATTATATGCCTTAGAGTACTTTCTTTTCTTTCTTTCTTTGCTGCAAAAAGCTTTATTGTTTCCATTTGGTCCAAGGCTTGGGAGAGCGCTCCAGGGTGGTTAAAAAGCTGCCTAGTGGCTGCAGAGAGGGGCTTCAGGCAGAAGCCCTGACGCCAGAGGGGCTCCTCAAAGGCCGCTGGGCTCCGGAGGCTCCTAGTCGTGCTGGAGGGTGAGCCTTTCGACGAGGGACTCGCCCAGCCCCGCCTGGGGACCGGCCGGCCTGCGGAGGTTGGTCAGGTGAGCGCGCATCTTCTGGATGAGTTTCACCTGCTCATCTAGGCGGCGGCTCTCCGGGAAGTCACGGAGGCGGGGGTCTGCGCGGGCAGAGCCCAGGGCGTGCAGGTCCGCAGGGGCCTGGTTCAGGTTCTGCTCCATGATAATGGCGGCTTCCACAGCGTCCTGGGTTTCACCCCGCTCATCCTGAGACGCTTCTGCACGTCCTGGAAGAGGGCGCGGCCGCCGCGCTGTTTCTGCATTTTCAAGAGGCGCTGGGCGCCCTCACGCTTCCCCTCGGGCACTTCGCGGAGAAAGTGGCCCAGGCCCTCCAGAGCCGCGTCGTGGCGGTGGAAATAGGAGCCCAGAGAGAGGTAGGTGCGCGAGGCCCGCAGGTGCATGTTGACCAGGCGGTTGACGGCGGCCTCCACCTCGGCGGAATCATTCTGACGAATCTGGGAGCTCGTGGTGGATCGGTAATACGGCGTTAAGCTCAAAATATGGTGCTGGCGGTCCCGGTGGCCGAGGACAGCTGAGCGGCTGGTTCCGAAGGTTGCGAGTGGAACACAGGTTGGAGGGGGGTTGGAGGCGGGAGCAAGGGGCGCCCCTGGGTCTGTTCTGTCCACACACCGTTGTAGCAGGAGACAGAGCCGTGGGACTGCCCAGTGCACTGCTTGCCTTAGAGTATTTTCTATTGTCTTTTCACTTGAAGAGATACTTGGCTGGGTATAAAATTCTTGAAACATGGTTTCTCCCTCACTATGGCATAACTTTGCTGCATAATCTTCAGCTGATGTTGATTTGTAGAAGGCTGAAGTCAATGTACAGTTGACCCTTTTTTTTTTTTTTAATATTTATTTATTTGGTCGTGTCAGGTCTTAGTTGTGGCTCGCGGGCTCCTTAGTTGAGACATGCGGGCTCCCTAGCTGTGGCATGAGAACTCTTAATTGCAACATGCATGTGGGATCTAGTTCCCTGACCAGGGATTGAACCCAGGCCCCCGGCATGGGGAGCGTGGAGTCCCAACCACTGCGCCACCAGGGAAGTCCCCAGTTGACCCTTGAACAACATGAGTTTGAACTGCACGGGACCACTCACATGCAGATGGTTTTCAATAAATATGGTACTACCCCATCCGCAGTTGGTTGAACCCAAGGATGCAGAACCAGTATATGGAAGGCTGATCGTAAAGTTATAGGTGGATTTTTGACTGGTGGGGGGGTCAACGATGAGAGGTTGCCCCCAACCCGTCCCCATTTTTCAAGAGTCAACTGTACTTTCCATCACCTTCTACACGACTTGCTCTGCCTCTGCCAATGTCCATTTATATAGTTTTAATACATTTAATGTTCAGTGGTTTACCACAATATGCCTCGGCATTAAGCATTTCATTTCAGTTTTTCTAGAGACAGTGTGCCCTTTTGGTGTACATATTAAAATCTTTATTTCATTGAAAACTTCTGTTTTACATTTAAATACTTTTTAAGTTTAATTTTTATTCCATATTTCTCATTTCCATAATCCTTCATTATTCTTCAGGTCTGATCTTTTCAGTTTTGTTTTGGTAATAATCTCATGCCTGCTAGCCACGTTCTTCATTATGTTTTCATTCAAGTGCCTCTTCCATTTGTGTTTATTCTAATTTGTATTTAATCTCTGAATTGTTTTATATTCTTCCTTGGCTTCCTGGAGCCCTAGCAACTCATAATTTGTTTCCTTCTCTGTACTGAAGTCTTTATTATGTTCTTCTTCTCTGTAGCATGTTTTATTTATTTTTAATTTAATTTTTTATTTTATGTGGGGGCATAGTTGATTTATAATGTTATGTTTTTATTATGTTCTTTAAAGCATTTGCACAGAACATTAAATGGTTCTGTGTTGTTTTTAAGAAAAAGAAAAATAACCTTGTCACTTGTTTCCTCTTTTTTCTTTTTTGTAGTAAATGAATTTATTAGAGTCCCTGCTGACCTCTTTTTTTTTTTAACATCCTTATTGGAGTATAGTTGCTTTATAATGTTGTGTTAGTTTCTGCTGTATAACAAAATGAATCAGCTATATGTATACATATATCCCCATATCCCCTCCCTCTTGCATCTCCCTCCCACACTCCCTATCCCACCCCTCTAGGTGGTCACAAAGCACTGAACTGATCTCCCTGTGCTATGCGGCTACTTCCCACTAGCTATCTATTTTACATTTGGTAGTGTATATATGTCAATTCTACACTCTCACCTCGTCCAAGCTTACCCTTCCCCCTTCCCATGTCCTCAAGTACATTCTCTACGTCTGCATGTTTATTCCTGTCCTGTACCTAGGTTCATCAGAACCATTTTTTTTTTTTTTAGATTCCATATACATGTGTTAGCATGTGGTATTTGTTTTTCTCTTTCTGACTTACTTGACTCTGTATGACAGACTCTAGGTCCGTCCACCTCACTACAAATAACTCAATTTTGTTTCTTTTTATGGCTGAGTAATATTCCATTGTATATATGTGCCACAACTTCTTTATCCATTCATCTGTTGATGGACCCTTAGGTTGCTTCCATGTCCTGGCTATGGTAAATAGTGCTACAATGAACACTGTGGTACATGTCTCTTTTTGAATTATGGTTTTCTCAGGGTATATGCCCAGTAGTGGGATTACTGGGTCATATGGTAGTTCTATTTTTAGTTTTTTAAGGAACCTCCATACTGTTCTCCATAGTGTCTGTATCAATTTACATTCCCACCAGCAGTGCAAGAGGGTTCCCTTTTCTCCACACCCTCTCCAGCATTTATTGTTTGTAGATTTTTTGATGATGGCCATTCTGACCAGTGAGAGATGATACCTCATTGTGGTTTTGATTTGCATTGCTCTAATGATTAGTGATGTTGAGCATCCTTTCATGTGTTTGTTGGAAATCTATATATCTACTTTGGAGAAATGTCTGTTTAGGTCTTCTGCCTGCTTTAGATTGGGTTGTTTTTTTTTTAATATTGAACTGCATGAGCTGCTTGTATATTTTGGAGATTAATCCTTTGTCAGTTGCTTCATTTGCAAATATTTTCTCCCATTCTGAGGGTTGTCTTTTCATCTTGTTTATGGTTTCCTTTGCTGTGCAAAAGCTTTTAAGTTTCATTAGGTCCCACTTCTTTATTTTTGTTTTTATTTCCATTTCTCTAGGAGGTGGGTCAAAAAGGATCTTGCTGTGATTTATGTCATAGAGTGTTCTTCCTATGTTTTACTCTAAGAGTTTTATCGTGTCTGGCCTTACATTTAAGTCTTTAATCCGTTTTGAGTTTATTTTTGTGTATGGTGTTAGGAAGTGTTCGAATTTTATTCTTTTATATATAGCTGTGCAGTTTTCCCAGCACCACTTATTGAAGAGGCTGTCTTTTCTCCCTTGCATATTTTTGCCTCCTTTATCAAAGATAAGGTGACCATATGTGCATGAGTCTATCTCTTGGCTTTCTATACTGTTCCATTGATCTATATTTCTGTTTTTGTGCCAGCAACATACTGTCTTGATTACTGTACCTTTGTAGTATATTCCGAAGTCCAGGAGCCTGATTCTTCCAGCTCCGTTTTTCTTTCTCAAGGTTGCTTTGGCAATTTGGCGTCTCTTGTGTTTCCATACAAATTGTGAAATTTTTTGTTCTAGTTCTGTGAAAAATGCCCTTGGTAGTTTGATAGGGATTGCGTGGAATCTGTAGATTGCTTTGGGTAGTATAGTCATTTTCACAATGTTGATTCTTCCTATCCAAGTACACGGTATCTCTCCCCATAGGTTTGTATCATCTTTAATTTCTTTCATCAGTGTCTTATAGTTTTCTGCATACAGGTCTTTTGTCTCTTTAGGTAGGTTTATTTCTAGGTGTTTTATTCTTTTTGTTGCAATGGTAAATGGGAGTGCTTCTTAATTTCTCTTTCAGATATTTCATCATTAGTGTATAGGAATGCTAGAAATTTCTGTGCATTAATTTTGTATCCTGCTGCTTTACCAAATTCATTGATTAGCTCTAGTAGTTTTCTGGTAGCATCTTTAGGATTTTCTACGTATAGTATCATGTCATCTGCAAACAGTGACAGTTTTACTTCTTCTTTTCCAATTTGGATTCTTTTATTTCTTTTTCTTCTCTGATTGCCATGGCTAGGACTTCCAAAACTATATTGAATAAAAGTGGGTGGCAGCAGCAGCAGCATTAGCGTTTCATGCCCGTCTCTGGGGTCCAAGCTGATAGCCGTGGCTCACGCCCATCTCTGGAGCTCACTTAGGTGATGCTCTGCCCTCTGTGGGGACACAGGGAAGGAATCCTCTCTCCTCGCACACCCCAAAACAGTGGTCTCTTGCCTCTTTGGCAGGTCCAGACATTTTGCCGGACTCCCTCCTGGCTAGCTATGGTGCACTAGCCCGCTCAGGCTGTGTTCACACAGCCAGCCCCAGTGCTCTCTCTGGGATCTGACCTCTGAAGCCTGAGCCTCAGCTCCCAGCCCCCACCTGCCCCGGCGTGTGATCCGACAAGCCTCTCAGGCTGGTGAGTGCTGGTCGGCGCCGATCCTCTGTGCAGGAATCTCTCCACTTTGCCCTCTGCACCCCTGTTGCTGCGCTCTCCTCCTTGGCTCCGAAGGTTCCCCCCGCCCAACCCCCATCTCCACCAGTGAAGGGGCTTCCTAGTGTGTGGAAACCTTTCCTCCTTCACAGCTCCCTCCCACTGGTGCAGGTCCCATCCCTGTTCTTTTGTCTGTTTTTTCTTTTTTCTTTTGCCCTACCCAGGTACGTGGGGAATTTCTTGCCTTTTGGGAGGTCTGAGGTCTTCTGCCAGTGTTCCGTAGGTGTTCTATAGGAGTTGTTCCACTTGTAGAAGTATTTTTGATGTATTTGTGGGGAGGAAGGTGATCTCCACGTCTTACTCCTCCACCATCTTGTAGGTCCCTACCACTTATTTCTTTAAGATGGTGAAAATACTTTTTAGAATGCTTTTTTTCATGGTGTAGTTTTCCTTTGTTTTGAGTGTGTGTCATTTGTACAACTGATGCTGGTTTCATCATCATTATTTCAAATTTGAATATGAATGGCTACTAACAAAATTTTGTGTGTACATTGTTCTGGAAGTGATAATTTCTTATGGAGTTTGGCCTTTAGAGAATATTATGGGCCTTACACAGTGTTGCAGGGAATGTTGCTAACAGAAGGTCATTTGTGTATGGAGAGAAATATTTACCACTGTTTTCTGATACTCAATAAAGTTATATTTCCATGAATCGATTAAAAAATGTTTAAATATTCTGGCACAAATAATATTAAAATAAATACACTAAGTATTGCTACACATTTAAATGTTGATTACAGACTTAGTCAAATGCTCTTAAATGTATCTATACAGTAAGTCCAGTATGTCAGAGATTCTCAACTCTTTCTAGTACATTTGTCATATATAAATTTTTACTATGATAATAAAACTTATTATTATTTATACACTGAAACCAATATTAAAATACCAACATTGACGACTTGTCCTATTTCTTTATTAATACTATACATGTGTAATTCTACTTGAGATTACAGAAATACTAGTAGATCCCCAAGAGAAACAGTGCAATGTCAGATCAACCACAGTTGCTAATTCTGGCCAAGACATGGGCTATAATTTTATCTTTGAAAGGGATTCACACCTAAGCCAAAATTTACAGGCTGGGTCCCTTGTAGAGTTAATATTCATTGGTAATTCAATTGGAATTTCCAAATCCACACCTGATCTCAGATTGTGTGTCTCCCTCTACTTACATGCCCAACAAGTCTTGATCTGAGAGTATTCTTCCTCAGTTTCGAAGTTACTTCATAATGCCTTACAGGAATTTATTATTAGATATTAGGTTTATGTAAATGTGTCTGCTCCAAGAAGAGCACACATTGTGTCTATGTGATCAGTTCCTGTCTCTGGATTTTCAGCTAATCTATCATCTTGGAACTCATCGCTGTATCCTCATTTGTCAGGTCGTTGTGTCTGAACACCAGTGCTGGTTATTTGTCCTGATTTTAATACAGTGCCTAACTTCAGAGAATTATGTATCTTTCCTACAGTTCCTAATGGCCAGTTTTCCTTACTTAATGGAGATACAATCTATGTAGCAACCCATAACTAAAATGAAAAGAAAATTTAAAAAATAAGAAATTCTGAATAGGTTGCCATTGTATTTAAGCATATTCTTCTGTTTGTCATCTTCTTTTATATTTATAATTAACTTTGGTACATTTTAAATTAACTTTTCCATTGGCAAGTATCATTATAGACCCAAGGCTTTTCACAGATAAAACAAGTTCCAAATAATTGTAATTATTACTCTCTTTTTCAGTGTTTCACAACTTGGCCAGTGGGAGCTTTTATAGGGCACAGCTTTGACCTTTTAGCCCTACTGTAGATCTGCTTTAAAGGCATCTTTCTTTTCTGGCAACGAAGTCTTCCAATTCATTATTTACTTTTTCCTGCCTCAAGACATTAAATCAGTTACTCACTCCAATGCACAATAATTTTGAATTAAGAAAGACTTTTAGAACTGTAGCAATTGGAACTATATTCAGGTGCTGGTCACAAGGTCCAGAAATGACATTTATTTAAACAAGTTAGGGGTCTATTTTTCTTACTCTCAGGAAGAGTTTCAGAAGTCAGCAGTCCAATATTAATTATAATATTAAATGGTTTTGCCTTCTTGTCACCCTCAGGTCTCTGCTTTGACATATGTGTTGGAAAGAATCCCTGAGCAACAATATGCCTAGAAAAGAGCATTTTAAAATACATAGAATAATTATAGCAACAATCATTCAATATTTTTCTAAGTCCGTATTTCTTCTCATTCTAAAATATTGCTTAACAATGTCAATGAATGTATCCTAGTAGAGTGGCTTTCCCCCCCCCACCATTATTGAAATATAATTGAAATATAATATTATGTAAGTTTAAGGTGTACAACATGATGATTTGATACACATATATTGTGAAATGATTGCCACAATAAGGTTAGTCAACACATTCATCACCTCACAGAATTACAATTATTTTCTGTATGATGAGAACCTATAAGATCTACTCTCTTAGCAACTTTCAAGTAGATAATACACTATAGTCACCATGCTGTACAGTTAATCCTCAGAACTTATTTACCTTATAACTGGAAGTTTGTACACTTTGACCAACATCTTTCAATTTCCTCCACCCCCCAGCACCTGGCAACCACCATTCTACTTTCTGTTTCTATACGTTTGACAGTTTTTTTTAGATTTCACATTTGAATGTTGGTCTTTCTCCGTCTGCCTTATTTCACTTAGCATAATGCTGTTCAGGTCTATCCATGTTATCACCAATGGGAAGAATTCATTCTTTTTTAAGCTGAATAATATTCCATTGTGTATGTGTGTGTGTATACATCCATTCTTCCATCCATGATAACATAGGTTGTTTCAGTGTCGTGGAATAGTGCTTCACTGAACATGGAGGTGCAGATATCTTTGAGATACTGATTTTATTTCCTTCACATATACCCAGAGGTAGGATTGCTAGATGGTATGGTAGCTCTATTTTTAATTTTTTGAGGAACCTCTGTACTATTTTCCATAGTGGCTGCACCAATTTACATCCCCACCAACAGTGCGGGAAGGTTCCTTTTTCTCCACATTCTTGCCAATACTTGTTGTTTCTTGTCTTTTTGATAATAGCCATTCTAAGGGTGATATCTCGTTGTGGTTTTGATTTGCATTTCCCTGATTAGTGATATTGAGAATCTTTTCATATGCCTGTTGGCCATCTGTATGTCTTCTTTGGAAAAATGTCTATTCAGGTCCTCTGCCCATTTTTTTTTTTTTTAAATTATTATTAATTAATTAATTAATTTATTTATTTATTTATTTAGCTGTGTTGGGTCTTCGTTTCTGTGCGAGGGCTTTCTCTAGTTGCGGCAAGTGGGGGCCACTCTTCATCGTGGTGCGCGGGCCTCTCATTATCGTGGCCTCTCTTGTTGCGGAGCACAGGCTCCAGACGTGCAGGCTCAGTAGTTGTGGCTCACAGGCCTAGTTGCTCCGCGGCATGTGGGATCTTCCCAGACCAGGGCTCGAACCCGTGTCCCCTGCATTAGCAGGCAGATTCTCAACCACTGCGCCACCAGGGAAGCCCTCTGCCCATTTTTTAATTGGATTGTTTGTTTTCCTGCTATTGAGTTGTAAGAGTTTGCTAACGAGTTGTATATTTGGATATTAACTCTTAATCAATTATATGATTTGCAAATATTTTTTCCCGTTCAGTAGGTTGCCTTTCATTTTGTTGATGATTTTCTTTGCTGTGCAGAAGCTTTTTGGTTTGATGTAGTCCCACTTGTTTACTTTTGCGTTTGTTGCCTGTGCTTTGGGTGTCATATCCAAAAAAAATCATTGCCAAGACCCATGTCAAGGAAATTTTCCCCCAGCTTTTCAAACTCCTTGGTTATTATTGCTCTGTTAAGATTTTTAAAGATCTTACTAGGTTTTATGTTTCTATGAACTTTTCCATTTCTTCTAAGTTATCCAGTTTATTGGCATATAATTGTTCATAGTAGCCTCTTACAATCCTTTGTATTTCTTTGGTGTCAGTTGGATAAATGTCTCCTCTTCATTTAGAATTTGGGGTTTTTTTGTTTTCTTTTTTGAGTCCTCTCTTTTTTTCTTGGTTAGCCTAGCTAAAGTTCAATCAGTTTTGTTTATCTTAAAAACAAACAAACAAACAAAAAAAACCCCCAAACTCTTAGTTTCTTTGATTGTTTTTTCTGTTTTATTTCTAGTCTCTATTTCATTTATTTCTGCTCTCATATTTATTATTTTCTTCCTTCTACTAACTTTGGGCTTAGTTCTCCTTTTTCTGATTCCTTGAGGGGTAAACTTGGGTTGTTTGAGATTTTCTTTTTATTATTGTAGGAATTTAATGCTGTAGACCTCCCTCTTGGAACTGCTTTTGCTGTATCCCATAAGTTTTGGTATGTTGTATTTTAATTTTTGTTTATCCCAAGATACTCTCTGATTTCCTTTTTGATTTCTTCCTTGACCCATTGGTTATTTAGGAGTGTGTCATTTAATTTTCACATATTTGTGAATTTTTCAGTTTCCCTCCTGTTATTGAGGGTTTCTTTCCAGTATCTAAAATGTTTGATAAAGCATATGAAAATATATAATAGTAATTGGCTTCTAAACACTGATTCAAAAATTTGCTGATTTAAAAAAATTTTTATAATCTCTGATCTTACTGGTCTTGACTAAAGATGAGAAACTTCACCATGTGAGATATATAAGTAATTTGTTTTTTTAATTTATTTTTATAAATTTATTTATTTTATTTATTTTTTGATTGCATTGGGTCTTTGCTGCTACGTGCGGGCTTTCTCTAGTTGCGGCGAGCGGGGACTACTCTTCACTGCGGTGTGCAGGCTTCTCGTTGTGGTGGCTTCTCTTGTTGTGGAGCACGGGCTCTAGGCACATGGGTTTCAGTAGTTGTGGCACTTAGGCTCAGTAGTTGTGGCTCGCGGGCTCTAGAACGCAGGCTCAGTAGTTGTGGCACATGGGCTTATTTGCTCTGTGGAATTTGGGATCTTCCCAGGCCAGGGCTTGAACCCGTGTCCCCTACATTGGCAGGTGGATTCTTAACCACTGTGCCACCAGGGAAGCCCCTAATTTATTTTCAAATTGTTTAGTATCTCCAAGTTATATGCAGGTAATTTAGTTTTAGAAGAAAAAAAAAAGCTTGTCAGGTAGATTTACTTTTGGACCTGCTTTAAGCAAGAGTTAGAATATGTTAATCATTTTAATTAGTTGGTATGTGTTAGGCAGAATAATGTTCCCCAAAGATAACCAAATCCTAATCCCTGGAACCTATGAATATGTGACCATAAATGGCAAAAGGGATTTTGCAGATGTAATTTAGTTAAAGATCTTGAGATGAGGAGGTTATAACCATATTGTCTGGATGGGCCAATATAATCACAAGACTCCTAAATGTAAAATGAAAGCAGGAGAGTCACTTTCAGAGAGAGATTTGAAGTTGTTAAGTTGTTAGATTTGAGGATAGAGGAAGGGACCATGAGCCAAGGAATTCAGGTAACCTGTAGTAGCTGGAAAAGCAAGGGAATGATTCTCCCCTAGAGTTCCCAGAAGGAAAGCAGCCTGGTTGATACCCAGATATAAGACCCATTTTAGACTTCTGACCTCCAGAACTGTAAGATAATACATTTGTGTTGTTTTAAGCTCCTAACTTTGTGGTACTTTATTACAACAGCAGTAGGAAGCTAATATAGTATATAAACAGGAATTCTGATCAAGTTCACTGTATATTTTTAGTGTATTTAGAGGACTCAACAATCTTTTACATTATTTATTTTTTAAATAAAGCCTTAACTTTATCTAACTTTGTTTTACATAATACTAATACAGATAAGATTATATATGACATACAACAAATCAATCACTTCAGCTGTTTTACTGCACTAAGCTAAACTGTCCCAAAACAACTATACTAGGGGGAAAAAATACCTTTACCAGTTTTCTAATCAAATAACTTAATCAGCAAACATTTATAATCAATTAATAATAATAGCACAACTACCTTAATGAAAATAAGTTGCTATGTATTAACTAGTGCTATAATTTTTTCACATTTTCCAACTAAGACACCTTAAAATATTTTTAGTTTAAAGTGAACATAGTGTATTATTAATTTTAAATGAATATATAACATTCCCAAGTAATTTATTAAAACAGTGTATCAACATTCTAAGTCACTTTACCACCCTATACTAGGTTACATATAAAAGAAAATCAGAGTTGTGTAACAGAGAAGAAAGTAGCTGGGCTGCATATTTTGAATTTGCTAAAATTCTAGTTTTCAAACATTTTTGAGACTGCTTTTGTCTCCCATATCTATGTCCAAAAAGCCACGTTATGTGTTTCTCCTCTCCTTTGCATTTTCTCTGCAGTTGCCTCCGGTAATTTAGATTTATGCTTAGAACCGGTATTCAGCTAGTATTCACCTATACAACCACACAGGTGTCCATAATGACTGGTTGTTGCCTGTGCCACACTGGCTGTTAAATATTTTGTATATCACCATTCTTAAGCTTGTATATATAAACCCACAAAAAACTGATTATCTATCCATGGTGTATTCAATCTTGCCTTGTGGAAATAATGAGAGTCCAAAATGTTGGAATTAATACTATATTGATCAAGGTAAAATACTGTGAATTATTATCATATTTGGGTAGTACCTAGACCGAGGCCAAGGCAAAGTACGTCCCAGTTTGCTTCTCAAATCCAGGGTATGGGAGTCATATTAATTGCAGTGGTAAAGTGAAGCCTACAACAATTCTGCTATTCTCTAAAATTGTCAAAAAAGCAGCTAGGACCTGAAGACTGTATCATCCTCAGCTTCTCTACCAAGGGATGTGCCATTAGCAATAATTGTTATTCTTATCAGGTTAAGCTAGTTCGTGGGGAAAAATTGTACAGAAACAGAACTATGTACTGTTTTGGGAGGAAAACCTGGGGAGGGATGAGGTCACAGTATTGTATAACCTGACCATAAGAGGCAATGACATTTTTATATATGTAGAGCAAGTATACAACATCCATCAATTTGCCTAAAACTTATTTACAAAACTATGCTAATGTTTAGAGTTGTCAGAAAGTCTGTAAGTAGCACATCACTTAGATGTAAAAATGAAGCTATAGTGAATTCACTATAGTGATAATGTTCTTTATTTGTACTCTGATGCAGGGAAATGGGCATGAGTCATTTAACCCAAGATGTCTTTTCAACATAGCAAACTGAAATTAGTTTCTTGGAGTTGAGTCAAATGTAACAGGTCAAAACATCCCCACTAAAGTAGAGAATAAACTTCTGCCTTTTGCTTCTTTGATCAAAGTCATCAAAGGAAACACAAGGCTGATGGGACATTCTGAGTTATGGCATCAACATAATCTTACCTGAGGCTATTGGTTGGCCTACACCTAAAGTCTTTGAAGTTGTTGCTATTCTTATTGGGGTCTATCCTGGACACAGGTCTTCTAACAGTTGTTAGGAGCCCTCCCTTTAGTCCTGTAAGCCCTAATAGAAGTAGAGGTCATTCTACTAATTCCAGATGTGATTTGTCACATTTAACTGCTTCTCATGGAGAAAATTCTGAAGTTAACACTGGGTTGCTACAGTCTTTTGAAAATTTTGAATGTCTGAGTTAAAATGATTATTATTGGGGGACTTCCCTGGTGGCGCAATGGTTAAGAATCCGCCTGCCAATTCAGGGGACGCAGGTTCGAACCCTGGTCCAGGAAGATCCCACGTGCCGCGGAACAACAAAGCTCGTACGTCACAACTACCGAGCCTGCACTCTAGAGCCCACGTGCCACAACTACTGAAGCCCGCACGCCTAGAGCCCGTGCTCCACAACAAGAGAAGCAACTGCAATGAGAAGCCTGAGAAGCCTGTGCACCGCAACGAAGAGTAGCCCCCGCTCGCCGCAACTAGAGAAAGCCCACGCGCAGCAACAAAGACCCAATGCAGCCAAAAATAAATAAATAAATGTATGAAACAAAATGATTATTATTGGTATGTCATTGTGTATTGATGTCTGGCAGAGATCATCAACTAAAGTTGGAGCAATAGGAGGGTAGCCTGAAAGGTGGACTACCACTACAGTGGCCAAAAAGTGATAAATTGATTATGAAAAGCAATAATTAAAACCTGGTGGAACAAAATGCATCTTTATAAAGAAATTTTGTTTCCTTTATAACGACAAAGGAAAATCACATAAAATATGCAAAAGTTTTCGACGAACTGATTATGAAAAGCAATAATTACAATCCAGTGGAAAACTGTTTATTTAAAAAGGAGTCTCATGTTCCTGACGATACTGAAAGAAGGAATTTGACAGAAAGCATACCAAAGCTAGTTTTGAATTAAATTTCCAATTATTTTACCAAGAAAGTGCTTTACAGGAATCTTATTTTTAAATGTTGGCCTAAACACAGGTTACCAATACAAAATTTTGTCCCTACAATTTATAGGGCTATCTAAAGTGTTGGTTAGAGGTTCAGAGTTTATGTAGCATTTGACTTGTTTGTGAATAGTATCTGATTCATTTGAAAGGAGAGATCCTACTGGGCCTGTTTGAGATGCTTAGTAAGGAGTGCACATGACATATGCTCCTCTTTCATCTGTAGACAAACTTACACATCACTGATGTACACACAGAGACACGTACACAGTCACACCGTAGAGCTTGGTGTTTGTTCTTGTAAATTCCTAAGATGCAACATATAACACACTTTGTCAACTGAAGGAGTGATGTTTCTTTTTCTTTTCTGCAAAGAGGTGTTAGAGATAAGTATCAGTTAATGATAAATTACTGGATTTTATTGTTCCCGTCTACTATATTCTGTTTAATCTTAATTTCCTTTTATCTTGTGGAATACATCATGGATCACTTAAAAAATAGACCCAAAGGGGAACTGACATTAAATTATCACTGGTAAAATGTTGACACATCAACCTTTTCTATGAGTGTAATAGAAGTGCTCACAGACTGTTTCATTCAACCCCACCACTGAAGTTCAGATTCATTCAGTTGCTTTGCTACTGTTGATTCCCCAAGAGACCACCAGAAAACTTATTAATTAAGGAAACAAACTTAATTGGATTTACTTCGGTGAAGGAGGACACTACTATGACAGTCTTAATATTATATCAGGATAGGGTGTCAGGAGAGAATATTTATAGAGTCATGGGGTCTGAAATCAAGTGGTTTAAGGTGGGTCTTCCAAGACAGGAAACTGATGGAGACCAGCAAAGTATGGCTATAATAAGTTACAGTTGATGAACTTCCCTAGGTAGGCATCTTGACACGCGTCTTGATGAGTCAACTCTTGTTTGATAAGTGAGCTATTTGCTAACGTGAACAATCTGTTATCCTTAAAGGAGATCTGTTTGCCCTCATGAATAAACTGTCTGCCTGGCCAAATTGGCTTGTAACAATTTCTTGAAGCAAAAAGTGCAGTTATATATTGGTTTAAAAGTTTTATCTTCTAGGGCAAGAAGTTCCAGAGAACAGATATTGTAATCATGTTGACAAAGGTGGCCTCAGTTCTCAGTCTTAACTGTTAAACCATGTTGATGCAGGTGGTCCCAATTCTTACTAAAAGTTCATCATAGCAAACATCTAGAGTCTCCCATTGTGCAATACCAGTGTCCCAGGACATTAAGCTAAGTAAAGCTTTCCAGCACTGCCAAGAATCTCCTTCTGGGCCATTCAGTAGGTAAGATACTGATTGAAATCAGAGCAGGTTTGTCTTTGGAAGGAGGTAAAGATCAACAAGCTTGAGAATGTGACATGAGTTTTTATTCAAGGAAAGAATTGGTGGTTCACAGGTGAAGAATCAGCTTCTACACAGATATTATGTATTAAACTCTGCTTCATGAGATATTCCATCTTATTTCTACTCATCCATATCTTCCCAGAGAGTAAGCCCCAATGCGTTTTCTGCAGCTGCCTCAGAATCAATAATTAAGCTTTTGCACCTACTTCTAATAACCAACACTAGTTCCTCTTCTTTGAAGTCTTCCTCTATCCCACATACGCTCTGTATTCCTTCATCCCCATTTCCTCTTATTTTTGTTCCCCTATTTCCCTTACATAATAAATTAGGATGGCATTTGATCCCAAAGACTGAATCATTAGCAACTAAGAAATTATTTTCTCTCCTTTTTGTGGTAATAAGGATTTACTTAATCTTCCAAACCCTCCTAAGGATGAGGGAAAATAATTATAAATAATTATATTTATTCATCTATTGTACAAAAGAAAACCAAAACAGTTAAGTTTCTGTGATGATACGGACTGAATATTCACATCTGTAAATGCAAATTTCGTTGATATCCTGAGAACCAAGGCTTATAAAAGTTGATATTCTGAATAGCTGAGTGCTGTAAGAGGAATGTGTGTTGTGAACAGTGCCTTTACTTGATCATCATCCGTATTTTAAAATTAGTTAATAAAACATAAAGATGCAGGCAAAAATGGTAGAATTGGTGGGTATGAAATGGTCATTGTGGAGGTGTGTCTGAGCAGGAAAGAAAATGTTGTAACTTTCAGCAGATACTTGTTATATTCTGTTGGGGAGGGGGAAATTTCTCCCTCTACCACCCTTGAGTTCTTGAGGCTGAACTAATAATAAAGTTAAGACAAGACAGATTAACAGGAGAAAAAGAAACAAATTTAATTTGTGTGTACAGAGGTCTCATAGAAATAGGACTCCTATGAAGTGGTCAAAGCAGGCAGCTTTTATACTTTTTAGACAAAGAAACAATAAATTTGAGAGGAATTGACAGGACAAAGAAACTTAGGTTTGGGTGCTTAATTAGAAAGGAATTTAAGCAAAGTTTGGGCTTGGGTAGTCCATTAGTAAGGAAGTAGCAAGTTTGCGTATGCAAGCTTCTCAGCCCTGAATTCCCTGTCTCTGGGATAAGGGTGTCCTTCTACCTCCAGATACAGGGAGTGCACCTTTCACGTGGGAGATTTATTTCCCGCTTTCGGGGAAACAGGAAGGAGGGTCAGAGTGCCCCTCTTGCATTGGCCGTTTCTTAAGTAACTTTAATTCAAAATAATCAGTATGCCATTGAGGCATATTTTGGGGTGGCCTGCCCTAGGCCCCAATAATTCTAATCAGTACAAATTCTGTGATATAATCAGTGGGTATTAATGAAGCAAAAATAATATCTATGAAGCTTCCCAGGAAATTGAAGACTATCAGGAAGAGTAAATCCCGTTTTGTCATCAGTTTATCAGGAAATGACCTTTGGGAAGGTCATATGTACTTCAGTCCACTCATTTTGTACCCATTCATAAGGTATGCTCTGAAAGACTCAATTGTGCTTCTCCTAAGGATAGTTTTTGAAAGAGAATTATGGGCAAAGTAGCTACAATGCCAACATTGTAATCGGTTCTGATACACTATGACAGGATTCTATTAGGCTGATATATTACTTCTTCATGAATCTTAAATTAGTTTTACTTTAAAGATAGTAAACTTCAATAAAAATCATGATTCCCCATGTATCATAAATTTATGTGACAGCTGGGGACATTTCCTGTTGAAAGAATGAGTATGAATTTATTGAACATGAGTATGAATAACATTGAAGTTAATCCATTTCATTGACATTTTACAGGGAAGTGAAACAGAAAAAATATTGATAGTCATTCTTAACAGTCTATAATGGAGCATAGCTATTCACTTGAATTAAAAGAAATAATAGATCTAAAAATATTATTTGTGATCCTAAAAAAATTTGCGGTAGATGACCTTTATTTAACCATGGCAATTCTACCTTCTAAATGATTCCCACTCCTCACTGTGAGATGATAAAAGTATATACATTTATTTCCCCACCTACACCAAGCTCTGGTTCCTATCAAGTTCTAGAGCTAATTCAAGCTATTTCCTACTGTATTAGTTTTCTGCTGTTGCAAAACAGATTACCACAGAGATAGCGGCTTAAAGCAACACAATTTTATTATCTTGCAGTTTCTGTGGGCCAAGAGTCTGGGCATGGCTTGGCAGGGTCCTCTACTCAAGATGCAATCAAGATATTGGCTGGCTAGAGTCTTATGGGACGCTTGACTAGAGAAGAATCTGCTTTCAAGCTTATTCAGGCTGTTGACAGAATTAATTCGCTTACGGCTGTGTGACTGAGGTCCCTGGCTGCCTACTGGAGGACAGCTACAGTTCCCTGCCGCATGGCCCCTTTCACACGCAGTTCACAAAATGGCTCTTTGCTTCTTCAAAGCCACCAGGAGAATCTCTGTCTCTGTGTCTGTCTGTCTCTCATCTGCTATGACAGATTCATGCATAACAAAACACCGTCATAGGAGTGACACCCTATCACCTTTGTCATATTCTACTGGTTAGAATCAAGTCACAGATTCTGCCTGTACTCAAGAGGATTATATATGAGTGTGACTCATTGGGGGTTCACCTCAGAGTGTGTCTGCCACACATCTCATCCCCAAAATCAACTCTAAGGACACTACAGAGATTAAAAGGTAGCATTGATTCGAGCAAAAAAAAACAACAGCAAAAAATTAGGAAACACCTGGAGAGTCATAGGCTCCCTTGAATGGCGTGTGCGTTGAGCAGGTGTGCTGCAGCTTGGGGCAGAGAGCAGCCTGAGACAGCAATACCAGAAAATAATGGAAGGAGTATGTTAACTTCTGTTTTTACCTCTCTCTTTTACTCTGGGACAACAGCCACCAGCCCCTTAGCAAAGAATTCTGCAGCAACAGAGTAGACTACCAGTGTAGAAAATAACAGTATGGAACAAAAGTCCTGCGAGGATGAGTTCAAAATAACAGACATGGGCTAACTAGACAGTTGAGAGAGTCCACTTCTCTGTGCCTTCACACTCCAAGCCTAAAGGCCAGTGAATGATCACCTAGGGAGACCATCTCCAGCCAGCGCTGCTTTTTCTGAAGAGTTGAAAGTGAAATCCTGGCCAGAGGGGTTATTTTGTTGAGTGGCAGCAACTGGGAATGACATACAGTGCTTCTACGGTACCATATATTCTGCCTCTTTTTAAATTCACCCTGAGGAACTGCCCAAGACCTTGACTTTGACTTTATTCCAATACCAAGCAGAATGGCTGACACTACCAGGGAACATGTGCTCTCAAACCAAGTATATTAGACACCCAAAGTACAGTCACCTCAAAAGAAAGGCAACAAACCAAACAACAGGTATCATATGGAACAAAACAGAAGCACCCAAAGTTTAAGTATACTTAAATAGTTGAGATGATATAAGCAATAAAAATCATTAACAATGAAACTTCAATAAGAACCAGGTAGAAACATTTGATGTAAAATTTACAATATTTAAAATAAGAATATAATAGTTGGATAAATAGTAAGATAGACGTATCTGAAGAATTACTTAATGAGTTGAAAGATGAGGTTGATGAAATCTAGATGGCAACCTGAAAGGGAAAATAAGTCAAATTATAAAACTAAAGCTGAGGGCTTCCCTGGTGGCGCAGTGGTTGAGAATCTGCCTGCTAATGCAGGGGACACGGGTTCGAGCCCTGGTCTGGGAAGATCCCACATGCCGCGGAGCAGCTAGGCCCGTGAGCCACAACTACTGAGCCTGCGCGTCTGGAGCCTGTGCTCCGCAACAAGAGAGGCCACAATAGTGAAGAGGCCCGCACACCGCGATGAGGGGTGGCCCCCGCTCGCCGCAACTAGAGAAAGCCCTCGCACAGAAACGAAGACCCAACACAGCCAAAAATAAATATAAAAATAAATAAATAAAAAAAGATTACTATTAAAAAAAAAAAAAGCTGAGAGTGAAGTACGATAGCATTGTGAGTTGCAAAAAGAAAACTAAAAGGAAAAGAGAAAAGGTAATGTTTGAAGAAATAATGTTTAAAAGTTTCCCAGAATTTAAGAAAAACACAGACCAGAACTTTAGATTTACAGTATTTCTTGAGAGCTAAGGGGGAAAAAAAAATCCACGCCTAGACACATTATAATAATATTCACTAACACCAATAATAGATACAAATTTTAAATCATCCTAGAGTAAAAGGAAAATAATCTACAGAAGAATAAGGATGAACCATTATATCAGAATTATCAACAGCAAAATTGAACACAAAAATGAAAGAATGTTATAAAATAAAGAAAAATATGTTTAGATCAAGAATGCAATATTGAGCCTCATAGTCATTCAAATGTGAGGACATAATAAAAAATAATGTTCAAAAATGATGTCAGAATGTTTGCCAAAAGAAGAAAGATATTATAGATACACTTGGAAAAATTATAGAAGAAACAAACCCAGTAATACACTTCAATATGTAAGCGATGTAAGAATGTTATAATCCGTTAGTAGACTTTGTAGTCTTAAAAGTAAATTAAAGCTAATTCCCCAAAGGGATAAAAGTGATGTCTACAATATCAACCTAGAAATAAAAATCCAGACAAACAACGTAATAGAAACTTTCCAGAGCAAGTATAAAAGGGATATATTTAAATACCTGCCTCTTAAATATCTGATTGTTAAGGGATAAAGATTTATAGGTTTAAAACTTCAAAATGAAAAGATTTTCAGTTTGATTCAAGTCTGGGTATACAAAGTCACAAGAGTATTGCCCTCACCCTAAGAACCAGAAACTAAAGACACAAAGAAACTTATATGAACCAAGCTCCAGAGAGTGAAAAGCTCTTCTTAGCTGAAAAGAGACCCATGGCTGTTCTCATACCTAGTAGAAAGGAGGAAGAGGAATCCACCATAGTTGCGAGGTGCTGGTGAGGGGAAACTAGCTGAATTTTAATGTTGGGTGATAAGACAGATTTGAATGTGGAGGTTCCTCAGCTGCAGAGCAGCTGAACACCCATCTGCCAACTCTTTCTCCGAGGTGTTCCCTGAATGCTCAGTGGTAGTGCTCTATATACTAATGAGATTTAGAAAATATATTAAAATTCATCAGTTTCTAGAAAAACTATTATATACACAGATTGATTGCTTGATCTCTACCATAAAGCTTTAGAAAGTGAAACTGATCAATATTTTTGTAATCCCACTGATCAATATCAGAGAATATAATCAATATTTTTGAAATGCCCCTGTGGATACTTCCTGTTCTCTGGAGAAAACTACTATCCAAAATTTTCCACGGGTAATTTGTTTTATTTCACAGTTTTATAAGATGTTACAATCTTTGCAAGTTTTTAACCTTTACATGTATGGAGTCACATAATTCTTTTTCTGTAACTTTCTTTTAAATTCAATAATATATTCATTCTTTTTGATTTGTTAGTGTTTCTCATTCATTTTCACATAGTATTCAATCCAGTGAATGTACCACAGCATGCTTATCCATTCTACTGGTGCTGATCATCTGGACTGTTGTACGTTGCCTGCTATTACAAACTATGCTACTATGAAAATGTTTGATTTTTCCTTTGTGCAAATGTTCAAACATTTATCTAGGTTATAGATGCATAAAATTGGAATAGCAGATATTTAAACTGTTTTAAAGGTGTGTATACCTATTTATGAGAGTTTCTGATGAACAATATTTTTGGCAATGCGAGATACTGCCAAACGTTTATTAAGGTTTTACAATCTTGTAAAATTATATCTTATAGTAGTTTTTTTTTAATTTTCATTACCTGATCACTAACAGAATTGAACATATTTTCATATACTTACTGGTCATGTTTTCTCTTCTAGGAAATGTCTGCTAAAAACTTTTGTTACATTTTTCTTGGAGATACATTGTTTTATTCTTATTGTTTGGCAGAAATTCATCACATGTTCTAGATTAAAATTATACTTCATTATGTATGTTAGGATTATCTTCTCCCATTTTTGGCCTTGTTTTTAAACTTTGCAGACTTGTTTTTTTAGTTATCATGCTAAAAAACACATAACATTAAATTTACCATCTTAACCATTTTTAAGCGTATACTTCTGTAGTGTTAAGTATATTCATAATGTTATGCAGTAGATTCCTAGAACTTTTTCATCTTGCAAAACTGAAACTCTGTACCCATTAAACATTAATTCCCCATCGCCTCAGCTCTTGGCAACCACCTCTCTACTTTCTCTTTTTATGATCTTGCTACTTTAGATACTCATGTGAGTGGAATCATGCAGTATTTGTCCTTTTGTGACTGGCTTATTTTTCTTAGCATAATGTCCTCTGGGTTCATCCATATTTTAGAATGTGACAGAATTTCCTTTTTTAAGGCTGCATAATATTCCATTATATGTATATATCAGATATACATTGATATCACATTATCCATTCTTCCTTTAATGGGCATTTGTGTTGCTTTCATCTCTTGGCTATTGTGAATAATGACGCAGTGAATGTGGATGTGCAAATAATTGAAATCCTGCTTTCAATTCTTTTAAATATATATCAAGAAGTACGGTTGCTGGATCACATAGTAATTCTATTATTAATATTTTGAGGACCCTCCATCATGTTTTCCACGATGGTTGCACCATTTTACACTCCCACCAATAGTGTATAAAGATCCCAATCTCTCCGCATCCTTGTCAACATTTATTATTTCCTGTTCTTTTGATAGTGGCCATCCTAGTGTGTGTGAAGAGATACCTCATAGTGATTCTGATTTGCATTTCTCTTGTGATTAGTGATGTTGAGCATCTTTTTGTATGTTTTTGGCCACTTGTGTCTATCTTCTTTGGAGAGTTCTTTTTTTTTTTTTTTTAATGTGGCTGTGTCAGGTCTTAGTTGCGGCACGCAGGCTCTTTCGTTGCAGCATGCGGGCTTCTCTCTAGGTGTGGCTTATGGGCTCCACAGTACATGGGCTCAGTAGTTGCAGCGCATGGTCATTCTAGTCGTGGCATGTGAGCTCTAGAGCATGGGCTCAGTAGTTGTGGTGTGTGGGCTTAGTTGCCCCGTGGCATATGGGATCTAAGTTCCCCAACCAGGGATCGAACCTGCATCCCCTGCATTGGAAGGCTGATTCTTAACCACTGGACCACCAGGGAAGTCTCCTTTGGAGAGTTCTTTACCTATTTTTAAATTGTGTTGTTGTTGAGTTGTATGAGTTCCTTATATATTCTAGATATTAACCACTTATCAGATCATGATTAAAATAAGTATTTTCTCCCAATCTGCAAGTTGTCTTTTTATCCTGTTGATCATTTGCTTTGGTTCATAGAAGTTTTTATTGAATAAGTATGATTTAGTCCCATTTGTCTATTTTTGCTTTTGTAGCCTCTGCTTTGGTGTCATACCTAAGAAATCATTACCAAATCCAATGTCATGAAGTTTTTCCTTATATTTTCCTTATATTTTCTTCTAGGAACTTTATAGTTTTAGATCTTACATTAAGGTCTTTAATCCATTTTGAGTTAATTTTTGTATGTGGTGTAAATTAAGGGTCCAATTTCATTTTTTTGCATGTGGAAATCCAGTTTTCCTAACACCATTTATTGAAGAGACTGTCTTTTCCTCATTGTGTGGTCTCAGCAACCTGGTAGAAGATATTTTGACCATATATCCAAGGATTTATTTCTGGTCTCTTCATTCTTTTCCATTGGTCTATATATCTGTCTGTATGCCTGTATGACATTGATTTGATTATTGTATTGATAGCTTTGTAATATGTTTTAAAATCAGGACGTGTAAGGCCTTCAACTTTGGTTTTCTTTCTCAAGATTGTTTTAACTAATCAGAAAACCTTGAGATTCCACATGAATTTTAGGATTTTTTTTTTACTATTTCTGCAAAAAATGTGATTGGCATTTTGATACAGATTGCATTGAATAAATAGATTGCCTTGGGTAGTATGGATAATACAAATTTTAACAATATTGTCTTGTAACTGATGAATATGGGATATCTGCTCATTTATTTATATGTTCTTTGATTTCATTTAGCAAAGTTTTATAGTTATCAGTATACAAATCTTTTGCCTCCTTAAGTTTATTTCTAAGAATTTTATTCTTTTTGATGCTATTGTAAGTGGAATTGTTTTCTTAGTTTTTTTTCAGCTTGTTCATTCTTAGTGTATAGACATGAGACTAATTTTTATATTGATTTTGTATCCTGAAATTGCTGAAAATGTTTATTAGTTAAATAGTTTTTTGGTGCAATCTTTTTAGGGCTTTCTAGATATAAGATCATGTCATCTGCGAACAGAGCTCATTTTACTTCTTTTCCAAGTTGGGTGCTTTTTATTTCTTTTTCTTGTCTAATTGCTCTGACTAGAACATACACGTGGTGAGGGTGGATATCCTTGTCTTTTTTCTGATCTAGAAGAAAAGTTTTCAGTCTTTCACCATTGAGTATGATGTTAGGTGTGGGCTTTTCATATACCGCTTTTATTATGTTGAGGTGATTTCTTTCTGTCCTGCTTTGTTGAGAGGTCTTATCATGAAAAGGTATTGAATTTTGTCAAGTTTTTTTCTGCATCAGTTGAGATGACCTTGTGGTTTTTGTCCTTGACTCTGTTAATGTGGTGTATTACGTTGATTGAGTTACATATGTTGAACTATCCTTGCATCTCAAGGACAGATCCCACTTAACCGTGGTGTATGATTCTTTTAATGTGTTATTGAATTTGGTTTGCTAGATTGTTTTTTTGTTTTGAGGATTTTTGAGTCAATATTAATCAGGGATATTGGTCTGTAGTTTTCCTTTCTTACTGTGTCTTTGGTTTTCCTATCAGGGTAATGATAGCCTCATAGAATGAGTTCAGGAGTACTCTCTCCTCTTCAGTTCTTTGGAAGAGTTTGAGGAGAACTGGTGCTAATTCTTCCTTAAATGTTTGGTAGAATTCTCCAGTGAAGCCATGTGATCCTGGGCTTTTCTTTGTTGGGTGTTTTGATTACTGGTTCAATCTCCTTAGTAGTTATAGATTTGTTCAGACTTTTTATTTTTTCATGATTCAGTCTTGGTAGGTTGTACGTTTCTAGGAATTTGTCAGTTTCTTCTGGGTTATACAATTTTTGACATATAATTATTCATACTATCTTACACTCCTCTGTATCTGTGTGGTATCAGTTGTAATTTCCCCTCTTTCATTTCTAATTTTAGTTATTTGAGTTTTTCTCTTTTTTTTCTTTGTTATTCTAACGGTTAGTCAGAATAGGGTCAATTTTGTTGATCTTTAAAAAAAAAACTCTTGGCTTCATTTAGTTTTTCTACTGTGTTTATAGTCTGTGTTTTATCTCTGCTCTAATATTTATTGTTTCCTTCCTTCTGCTAAATTTGGATTTAGATTGTTCATCTTTTTCTACTTCCTCGAGGTATAGATTTGGATTGTTGACTTGAAATCTTTCTTCCTTTTTTTTCTTTTTGGTAAGCATTTATAACTATAAACTTCCCTCATAGTACTGCTTTTGTTGAATCCCATAAGCTTTGTTTTGTTTTGTTTTCATTTGTCTCAAGATATCTTGGGAAATGTTCCATGTGCACTTGCCAAGAATGCTCATTCTTGCTGTTGTTAGGTGGAATATTCCAAACATGTTTGTTAGATCCAATTGGTCTATGGTGTTGTTCAAATCCTCTGTTACCTTATTGATTTTTAGTATGGTTGTTCTATACATAACTAAAAGTGGGGTATGGAATTCTCCTATTATTATTGTGTTGCTCTCTATTTCTTTTGTATTTCACTGATTTTTTTGTAGTGTTAAGTTTTAATTCCCTTCTCATGTCCCTTTGTGTATATTCTAAACATATTTTCTTTTTGGTTACCATTGCAATTACATAAAACATATTAAAGTTATAACAGTATATTTTAAAGAGATAACATCTTAATTTAAACCACTATAAAAACTCCTTTAAATGTTCATACCCCTCTCCCCCAGTTTATGTTATTGGTGACACAAATTACCTGTTTTATATCACATATCCATTAACACAGATTTATAGTTACTTTTTTTGCATTTAAAAAAATTTTTCTATACTGAATTTTAAAGTGATTTATATAGCTATATAACTATACTACAGGATTCTATAGTTGTCTATATAGTTACCTTTACTGGGGAGTTTTACATTTTCATGTGGTTTTGTGCTGCTGGTTAGCCTCTTTTCATTTCAATTTGAAGGTCTCCTTTCATCAGAAAAAAAGCAAATTAAAAACACAGTTCATTATCATTACACATATATTAAGATGACTGGAATTTTAAAATCTGATAATAGTAAGTTTCAGTAAACATATACAGCAGCTGGACCTTTCAGACTTTGCTGATGTGAATGTAAAATGGTACAACAACTTTAGAAAACAGTTTAACAGTTTCGTATAAAGTTAAATATAGATTTAACAGTGATTCAGCAATCCCACTCCGAAGTATTTACTTAAGAGAATGAAAATATGTCTACCCAGAGACTTGTACTTGAATGCTCGTGGCAGCTTTATTCTTAACAGTCAAAAAATGTATAAAAACATTCTGATACTTTCAATTTGCTATTTCTATGCTATTGAACAATAAAATGTAATGAACTATTATGTACAACAAAATGAATGAAAGTTAAAAGCATCTTGTTTGATCCCATATATATGAACTTCTAGAAAAGACAAAATTACAGTTACAGAAAGTGTATCAGTAGGTACCAGAGACCACTGGTTTGAGGAAGGGATTGACTTCACATGATCACAATAGAATATGTTGGGCTGATGGAGATGGTCTATATCATGATTTTGGTGGTCATCTCATAACTAAATACATGTCAAAACTCACTGAATTGCACACATAAAACTGATGAATTGTATTGCATGTAAACTAAATCTCCATAGATTTAATTTTAAATTTAAATATAGAAGTGACTTTTTTTAAATTAATTTTTATTGGAGTATAGTTGATTTACAATGTTGTATTAGTGTCTTTTTTATTTTTTATTTTTTTTTATTGGGGTATAGTTGCTTTACAATGTTTTGTTAGTTTATACTGTACAGCAAAGTGAATCAGCTATATGTATACATATATCCCCTCTTTTTGGATTTCCTTCCCATTTAGGGCACCACAGAGCACTGAGTAGAGTTCCCTGTGCTATACAGCAGGTTCTCATTAGTTATCTATTTTGTACATATTAGTGTATATGTGAGACATATTACCAAATATATGACAAACTTTGAATTCAAAAAAATCTCAGAAAGTTATACTGAAAATTTAAAAAGGGAAGAAAGAAACATTTGCATATGTGGATGTCTGGCATACCCTAGATTCATTTACCAAATTCATGCCTTTTGGTAATAGCTAATGGAAAATAGCTTACTAGTGTCCTATGCACATTAGAAACTTTGAAAGTTAATGAAGAGTTAATTTATTTTTAATAATACAATTGGAGTGCTTAGGTTGAATTTATAAGTTTTTAGTATATGTTATGTTAATAACAAATAGAAACTCATCAATTAAGTGCAAATGTTCAATTTGGTCTTATAGACAGTTATGCTACACAGTTATCTAATAGGCAATTTAAAGTTAATATGTACCAAATACAACTCTTTAACTTCTTGATATGCAAATCCAACAATATGTATGTTCCTGGTTATTTAGGAGTAGTTCTTAATTTGGAAGTCCTCCTTAATTTCTCTTTATTCCTTACCCACTACATAGAATTCGTCAACATATTTGGCTAGGTCTACTTTAAAATTTCCTCTGAATTGTGTCACTTCTTATAAGCTGTATTACAACAACCATAGTTTCAATCCCAATTAGCTCTTGTCTGAACAATTTCAATAGCTGTCTAACTGGTCTTCCTGCATTCAATTCTTGTCCCTCTATAGCCCATTCTCTACAAAATCGCCACACTGACCTTTTAAAAACCTGAATTTTAGATTACTCCTGTTCTCTCCATATAACCCACAATGTTTAGAATAATATCCAAGAAGTTTCTCAAGATTATAATGCCCCTTATATCATACTGTAAAGTGGTTCCTTTTTTATTGCTAAAAAGAGCAAAACTCAGTGAGCTTGCTTTATTAAAAGATTTTAGACTTTAGAAATATGAACTTGGCCTTAAATTGTTATATACACACACACTCTCTCTCTTTCTTTAATTCACTTAGTATATGTACTGTACTTATAACAGTACCTGGCATGAATTATATACCAAATAAATATGAATTAAATGAAGAAATGAATTAATGAATGGGAACGTCATTACATATAAGTCTGAATTTGGTAAGTTTATCTCTTATTTAGTGAACAACAAATTACCTAACACAATTAGTTTAATTTAACTTATCCTAGTATTTATGCTATAGAATGATATAAGATGATTCTATATGTATCGTGTTGTGAACACATCATCATCATCATCATCATCATGCCAGAGTACTTCTCCATAAGGATTTTATAAAGACAGTGAAATAAGAATAACAGTGTAGGCCAAATTACAAATTCCTGAATTGTATACACATGTTATACATAAAATCACAAATATAGTTTTTCCCATCCTACCTAGTCCTCATTAACAAGCCCCTCATATCATTCCTGATTCCAGACAGTAATCAAACAACAGCATCATGGAGCGACCTAGGGTTTAGGATAGGGAAAATTCACGAATCCATTCACGAACTAAAGCATGAAGCTGAGAATGATTCATTATCTAATCTATGCAGTCAGCAGTCTCCATGTTTACTGTGGGAAACTGAGGCCCACTGAGACCCTTTCAGGTATCTGTGAGGTGGAAACTATATTCATAGTAATATTAAGATGTTATTTGCCTTTTCACCCTCATTCTCTCATGAGTGTAGTGTGGAGCTTTCCAAAGGCTACATGAAGTGAGATGTTACAACAAATTGGACACAGAAGCAGATATGAGAACTCAGCTAGCCTATATTAAGCTGATAATTCAAAAGATTTACAAAATTGTAAAAAAAAATAAAAATTGCCATTCTTTTTACTAAATTCTTTGCGAAGGTATATGTAATTTTTCGGTTAATATGTAAAGTGCTTATTAGTATCATTTTAAATGAAGTAATGAGTATATATTTAAAATTTATGTTTTAATTTCTAATATGATGAATATTGATAGATATAACCCATATAAACAAAAGCTCTTCGGGATCCTCAATAACTTTAGGTTTATAAAGCATCCGTGAGACAACATAGATTGAAAAGTGCTATGTTAAGAGAACCCTCAAAAATTCTGGAGAACGGATACATGTGTATACATGTATATGTATGGCTGAGTCCCTTTGCTGTGCACCTGAAACTGTCACAACATTGTTAATTGGCCATACTCCATTATAAAATAAAAAGTTAAAAAAAAATTCTTTGTTTTTCTATGACTTACTCTCCTTCCATCTCTACTTCCATCAGCACAGGGAAATAATACCACATTTGGTTATTAAGTGAAAATAAGATAAAGAATGCAAAAACCTCATAGCATAGTGCTCAAGAAAAGCTAGCTATTATTATTGTTGTTGTTGTTATTGTTATTATATTATTAGTAGAATCATGGTTTAGAATAGGAAAGCATTATTTTAAAATCACAGTTAAGATATGTGCCTACATAGTTTGACTAAAAGCAGACCCAAAGTGATCTTTAGCCAAATCTACTCTTTTTCTACATAATATCAAGTGATATTTTTTGTTTTTTACTTCAAACAATTTTGGTTAAGTAGATATAGCCTTAAATTACAAATACAGCAAAAACAAACAAACAAACTTTAACATGAATCTAAAATGCTGATTTTATTTATGAATAAAAGGGCAACATCATATTCAAATTTGAGGGAAAGAGATCTCAAAATGCCTTCTTCCTATTTCAAGGTATTCTTTAACATAGTTATGCATTTTCATTTTATGGTCCATGGTGGAGAAAGGAATTGTATTTCAGGTACAAATGTAAATTTGTATGAGAACTATTGGCAAGACTTCTGATGAGTTTTGTTGGTTAAAAACCTCATAGTATGGTAGGCTGTTTAACAAATCACATCCCAAAACCAAGTTGCCTGGCAGTGGTTATTTGCAGTCATCTGTAAATATTTGACTTGATTTTAGTTTTTACACCTAGAGGGAAACCAGAGAAAAATTATGCTGAAACATGCTCCCATGAAACACTGAAAAATGAGGTAGAGAAACGAGAATGCAGATTGCTTTCTTCCCTAGGCCTTTCAACCTGTCCACCCTAGAACCAAAACTAGACTTTCTGAAAGAATGAAAAAAATCACAAGATTGCTTACATCGTATATACATGATTTAGAATTAATGGACTACCTGCTAGCACACATCACTGAGGTCAAGTTTCCCCTAGAATTATTTGATGAACTCTGACTTCATATGAAATGATAAAGATCAGCAAAGTCCCTCTGTGTTACATGAAAAAGTAAACTTGAACTGATTCAGGGAGTAGTGCAACAGATACAAATTAGCATGAAAGTACATAGATAGAAAAGCAGTTTTAACATCATCTAAAAGAAGATTGGTGTTCAAGATAAGACTAAAGTCCCCTTGATAAGAAAGTGAAGGAAAATCCATTAATGTATAATAATAGTATATTACTGTAGTAGTAATAGAAAATATATAGGAAGTAAAATTAAATGAATATTGAAACTTGAACAGAATATTTATTGCAGCATTCCAGGTAAGATAACATTCATTATATACCTAGAGAAAGAACATATTAATAAAAGGGAGTTGGTTTGCAGTGAATGTACAGAAAAGCTGAAGTAACACAAGAAATACTGATAGAACTCATCAAAACAATATCCAGGGGAGAAATCTTGACCAGCACATTTTGAGTGGTAGAATCCCAAGGCAAAGCTATCCCTCCTAATTTCATTATATCATTGTTTTAATATGATGAAATGAAATGTTTTTAAAAGGATTTTGAAATCTTTTTTCCTTTATTCCCTGCAGACCAAGCAACCTTTTGAGAATAGGTGGTATCAAGCACAAATCCGTCTACATGGAAGCACATTGCTGGTCATGGGAATACAGTTATGCCATGGAAGTTCAATTTTTTTCCAACCCAGACCTCTGTGCTAAGGGCATTAACTATTAATTTTTTCTCATATTACTTCCAGACATCTTCTGTATCCTCATGTATCAGAGATTATTTACCAATTTAATGGCTAGTATTCTACGACATGACTCTAATTTATCATGCCTGCTCCCTTTTAATGGGCATAAATTATTTTAGGTTTTATATAGGCAAGGTTTCTAATTTTAAAATAATAAACTGTCTCACATATATTTTAATGCCCCATCTCAAAAAAATGGTTAATATATGACTGGCCCTAAAACATGTATCTATTTTCAGTATGATTACTAAGTGCTGGTGATTTTTTAAAATTGAAGAAAAATCCTGAATCAAGACAAATTTACCAAGATAGTAGCCTTGTGGAAGTTCAGGATGAATCCTACATACTAGAGAGGGGCTAAACCTGCAGATTAGGAAGTATATGAAATCTCAAGAATATTGCTGAGATTAACTGAATGATGTTAAAAATGATGGTTAATCACCTAGACTAACTCACAAATGTTAATTTCATTAATAATGTAACTGAGTTAGAGAAGCTAGTATTTATGTATGACATGACGCCAAAGGGAATGGCAGGTTTCCCATTTGGGACTCCAACCATATCTCCTTACCTATTGACAACTCTAAATAGGTTCACAGGGACTCTTCCTGTCCTAACTTGTCACACAGAATCCCAGTGGAGCAAAGACTAAAGGGACCTTATTAGAATGATGCCAAATGTGTTCATATTAATCTAACCAAACAATTTGTATTACTAAATCTATAACATGTTGCCAAATTTTCTTTTTATATTAATTCTAATCTACATGTAGTAAAAAGGTGCATTATTGGCATAGACCTATTTCAGGATGATGTCCCAAATCAGATAAATCTATGTATCTGTGGTCTTGAAAGTACAATTGCAGGCATTTCTAACAAATGCTCATATATACTGGTAAAATAGGCTGTCAGTGTTTGGTTGGTTTCAAAATCTCCTAAATTGCCTTGGTGAAATTTCCAGCTTGCACTAAACTCCATGCTTGGAGGGATAATACTGACCCTGCACCTGTCAGTGAGGCTGCAGATGGTGCACGTAACACACACGATTGCCTTCAAAACAGGAAGGAGGAGGAGATGAAGGAACAGATTGCTGCGTGAAATGAACACACACTTCCAAAAGGCTAATTATTTGTTCCCTAAAACTATTTCCAGTGTGTTGCATCCTTAAACACTGAGGCTCATTTCTGTGCATCATTAAAAAGCCAAAGAAAATTTACAACAGCAAATGCAATACATAAATATATTGTGATATCATTCACCAAAATGCATACTTGGTATTCTTCTGGAATTATTTGAAGTTGTGGTAGAGAAATGTAGATTATAGATTAAACTTTCCCACTTAAATTATGGATAGATGAAATAATAAATGTTGCATAATATATTTTTCTTCTTTTTGCAAACTGAAAATTGGTATTAGTTTCAATGTAACTCTTCCCGATGACCAAATTAAACCAGAGTATTGATTTAATTAAATCACATTTAAAAAGGAGACGGCTACCAAAAGAGCTTTGGCATTGATCTTGAAATATAAAGTTGAAAAGTATTATCACAAATGATCTAAAGTAGAACTTGTTTTTAAAGAAATGGAAAGTTAATAATGCATACATTAACAAATAAATATATTTAAGCAATAATTATATAGTAGTGATTGTATATATAATTATATAGAATATATAATAATACTTATATGTAGTAAATTATTATATAATGATATGTATTACATATATTATTTTTGTGATTTAAAAAATTTTTTTTTTAATATTTTGGCCACACTGCGTGACTTGCAGGACCTTAGTTCCCTGACCAGGAATCCAACCCAGGCCCCTGGCAGTGAGAGTGCAGAGTCCTAACTACTGGACCGCTAGGGAATTCCCTGTGATATATTTTTATCACGAATGGAGCTTATCGGCTGATAATTCAAAATTCAAATTATTTGATTTAAAAATAACTTAGAATATACAAAAAGTGTGATTCAGTGGTGTTAAGAAATCAAATTTTAAAATCAATACATTTATTTAAGCTGAAACAAATATAATATTTAGTAAAAACAGTTTTCTGGTTCTATAACGTCTGTGTCCACACGCATGTGCACAGATGCACTTTTTTACACATTTTAAATGTTTTAGCAAGATAAAGTAATGTGATCCCTGATCGTATTTTTCTATCCCACTGTTCATATCTCCAAACCTTCTGAGAATAGAAGTTTGGCTTTCCAAGCTGTTTTTGGAGAATTCTTTGCACTCTTTTATAAAAGCTCCTGTTTCTTTTGGGCTGATACCCTCATTACATCATCATTTGCTTCCCAGATGATCTGAGTTCTGGCTGGTAGATTTCTTCTCCAAAACAACTTTCTGGTAAAATTTAAGAACAGTTACATGCCTATGAAGACAATGCATCTAATATCTTAGTTCTGGGGCTCAGGATCCGCCACTGTTAGCATAATCCTACTCAGGCCATTCCATCTCAGGGCCACAGCACTGCTCAGCCAGAACTATTTCCCACCTGAAACGATATACAATAATTCCTGTTATTGACCCTGTGTCCTCTCATACCCTGAACCTATCACAGTTTGCCTTTTCATTCATTTCACATGGGTGGCTAAGTGGCTTTAATAAAAACCATGTATACATGAGGATTAGTAGTACCATGACAAACCCAAAGATTCCAACTTTATCTCAGCCCCCCAGAATTTTCCCAAGAATCTATGTGCTTGTCTGTATGCAGCTCCTAATCCCATCCCTGTTCCTTCAGTGACTATTCCTAATCACCCCTCTTCTGTAGCCCTCTGTTGGGCATCTAATTCTCAGGGGATAACCTAGTTTACATTTATACCATTGAGAAAATTGCTACCATCATTTTGTTCCCAAACCTAAAAACACCTGCATCCACCTTTTCTTACTACATTGAATCACATTTGAGGATGAGATATCTCTCACTCTGATCAAGGCCACTCCTTCCATCTGTAGCTATGACACCCTCCTTCCTTGGAATCTTATTTCAGTGATGGTCACCATTCTCTGGTCTCTTCAGTCTCTTTACTTGTTCTTCATCACTGTCACCACACATGCTGAGGTGTCTAGCAACTTAAATATATTTCTTGAATTTTGACCCCATCTAGCTGCCATATAATCTCTTTCCTCATACAGACTTCCTAAGACTTGTCTAGCTTTTCTATTTCTACTTATTCTCAGAAATTTTCAACCCATCAGAATCTGGCTTCTTCCCCTTCTTTATACTCTGAAACTGGTAATGTGACCCCTAATGTCACCCAAGACATTCTCATTTACAAAACCTGTGATATTTTAAAAATATTTATTCTTGTGACTCTGCTGAATTTGACACTGTAGAGCACACCTTGTTTTGTATTTTATGCAGATAGTACATATTCATTATAAAATAGCAAATAAACAAAATACAATAAATACTTGGTATACATCTTTCAATTTTTTGTTTTGTGAATTATTATTAATATCTATATATAATGGTTAAGCAAAAATGGGTTTATGATATAGATAGTAATTTGGAACATAACAATTTTTACTTAAGATTTTATTGAGAATGTAGGTCGATGATAAGTATTATTTTAGAACATAATCATAATGTGGCCATTATATTTTTCTTAATTTATTAATCAATTCTTAGATTGATTGGTAGACTATCCAGTTTCATTACTTTTAGAAGTAATGCAACAAATGATATTTTACTTGGATCTTTTAAAATTTTAGCTAGTAGTCTGTTAGGATGGATACACAACTGAATTTGGAATTTTGAGGCTAAAATGAAAACACATTTTTTAGGTTTTTGCTATATATTTTAAACAGTCCTCCAAAGGGTTATCACAATTTACAGAAATAGTAGATCCTATGAGCCCTTGCTCCTCAAAATAATGAATGTATATGTTTTATTCAATTTGATTGACAAAGGATATAACTTATTTAAATTGCTTTATCTTTGAATACTAGTGAGATACATATTCAATATTTCTTCATCTATATCATACTTTACTTATTTTCGTGATTTTTAAATTCATATCACTTGCCTTTGTTCAAATAGACTTTTTGTAGGTGAGACTTGACAAATATACACAACTTTTTAACCACTACAGAAATGTATCTCTTTGCAGTGAGTACAAGCCTACCCCCACTCCAAGAGGCATCAGCTATTCTGACCTTTATCATCATCGTTTTGCTTCACCTGTTTCTTTTTAAATTACAGCTTTATTGAGAATTAATCTACATACTATACAGCTCACCTATTTAAGGTGTACAAGTCCGTATTTTTAGTGTATTCACTGATATGTGTAGCCGTCCTATCACATGGACACAATTTTAGAACATTTTAATCACCTCAAAGTTACCCCTGTACCCTTTAGCTATCATGCCCTATCACCTTAGCTATTAAGACCTAGATTTTCCTATTTGGATGTTTCATAAACATTGAATTATATATGTGATCTTTTGTAACTGGTTTGTTTCACTTAGCATAGTGTTTTTGAGTTTCATCCATGTCATAGCATGTCTCAGATCTTCATTCCATTTTATGGTTGAATACTATTCCGTTGTATGGATATGCTACATTTTATTTATCCATTCATCATTTGATAGATATTGAGTTGCTTCCACAATTTGGCTATTATTAATAATACTGTTATAAACATCATGTACAAGTTTTTATTTGAACACTTCTTTTCAATTATTTTGGATATATACCAAAACTATACAGGAATGGAATTGCTGGATCATATGGTAATTCTATTTTTACCTTTTTGAGGAACTGCTATACTGTTTTCTACAGAAGCTGCACCATTTTGTATCCCCACCAGGAAAGCTTGAGGGTTCCAAGTTCTCCGTATACTCACCAACACTTGTTATTTTCTGTTTATTATAGCCATCTTAGTGGATGTAAAGTGGTATCTCATTGTGGTCATATGATAACTGTATGTTTAATGTCCTATCTCAATATTTGGGAATTGCCATCATAAAATTGGTATCTAAAGCAGAGATAGTGGTTGAGATCATCAGTGGGTTAACTGTAGATAGAGAATATAAGAGGGGTATGGATTGAACCCAGAGGTAATTTAAGTTAGAGAGGGAGATGGAAGGAATCAGTAAAAGAATATAGAGGAAGAGCATGTGTTATGAACTGAAATGTGTCCCCCCAAAATTCACATGTTGAAGACCTAGCCCACAGTGTGACTGTTTTTGGAGATAGGACCTTACAGGAGATAATTAACATATAAATGAGGTCATAAGTGTGGGGTCCAAATATAATAGGACTGATGTTCTTAAGAAGAAGAAGAGACACCAGAGATTTCTCTCTCTGCATGCGCACAAGTCAGAGAGGCCTCATCAGAAATCAACCCTGACAACCCCTTGATTGGGACTTCTTGCCTCCAGAACTGAGAAAATAAGTTTTTGTTTTTTAAGCCCCCCAATCTGTGGTATTTCGTTATGGCAGCCTCAGCAGACTAACATAACATCCAATAATTTAGTAGAGTACTGAAGCCCAGTGAACCAACCATTTCATTCAGTAACATGGATCTCATCAGTGCCTTTGAGTGGTGGTAGGTTGAAAAGCCTGATTAGAGTGGGTTTAAGAGAACATGAGAGAAATAGGAGACAGCAACTCTTTCAATGAGTCTTGTTTTAAAGGTAAGCAAAAAAAACGGTAGGACTTGTAACTAGAGGGAAATTGGATTAAAAGAATTTTATTTATTTAAGATGGTAGCTATAACAGGATGTTGGTAGGCCAATGGAAATGATAATATCAGTAGTGAGGGGAAAATAATGACACAGGAGGGGAATGGAAAATTTGTTTGAGTGAAGCCCTTAAGTGGGTAAAGATGAACAGATTCTAGTGCATAAATTGCCTTTATGTAGGAGTCTTTGAAATTTATCCTCACCAACAGGAAGGAAAGCAAAATATATAGGTACAGAAGCTGGTAGGTGGGTGATCTGGTTATGGAAGCCTATGGATCATCTCTGATTGTGTCTATAAACATGAGGCAAAAATCTGACTTTATATTTTTCTAAATATGTATAAATTATCATTTAATGAAAATCCCAACTTTTGCCCACGGAAAAGATGTCAAATGTTTAATACAAATTTCATTATTTATTCCTAGTTTTCCAATGATTCCTCTTTACTTACTTGAGTTTACTGGCCCCTCTAGTACTTGATTTGTATACTGTATGTTTATAGAATATTTTAACATATGTATCAGTGAAAGTATCCTATCAGTTTATTTTAAATATTTTATTTTCCATTCTTATGTATTTTTAATTTTACGTGAACTTTATAAAGTTCTAAAAGTCCCTTGCAGAGTTTTATTTGAATTATACTAAAAGTAGAGATCATGATAAACAATTGACATTAAAATATAGCTTTTTTCCTATCCAAATATTCTAGGTACCCTTTATTTAAGAATTTTATGTTCAATAAAATGTTCTTACTTTCTTCATAGATATCATATATTTATTATAACATATATGTATAACTATTAGTAAAATGATGAGTGTTTATATAATTGAAATTGCTGATATATAGAAAAACATTAATTAAATCAATATACACACTATTGAGTAGTCTGATAATCAGATATTAGGTCATTCTCCTGTGAGGCTGTCACATCATATGAAAATTATAATGAATATACCCCTACATTTCCAGTGACCATAATTGTTCTCCCTTGTCAAATCTAACTGGATTTACTTGGACTTCTGGAAACAAAAGAGTTACTTAATAATACTAAGTGTGAGAATCATTTTTCTCCCTATATAATGAAAATTACTATAACATATCTGCACTAATTAGAATCTGAGTAATAACTTGGCAATGGATAATTTTTAACATAATAAGGAAAAAGTAAGTTTGGGATATCTATGTTGGACTTCGGCAAATAAATTTTCAGCATATTTTGAGAGAAATATATTCTCTTCTTTATAATAATGTATAAAATCCTTTAATATAGTTATAATATTTGAATTATATAAATTATATAATTAATATTTTCATGAATTAAGACATTAGACATCAAAACTGTATTAAGGTAATTTTTTACATTATTATGTTAGAAGAGAAATAAGTTTCAAAAGATGCTGAAAAATTATTTGTAATTCAAGAAATGACCTATACTTGATGGCAATGACCTTCAAAATATGCTTCTGTTTTTCATGTCTTAGTACTTTGAGAATTTCTACATTATTATTTCTAAGTGACATTGGTTCACACTTTACTATTCTGAATTATCTTTTACAGGATTTGTTCTGAGGATTTTATATGCTTTGTAAAACAAAGTGGGAGGTTTCAGTCATTTTAAAATTCCTGAAAAGAATTTACATAGAATAGAGTATAACTAGGTCTTTTAAACATTAAAAGCATTCTCTTGAGTTTAATATTAACTTCTCATATTTTGATAACATAGTGTTGAAAATCATGTTATTACATTTTACTTCCAGCACTTCATTATTTTCCTGAGTATTTTATTGTCTTGTTTTCTATCTTAAACTGAAAAATAACATAAGTTTATAGTACCAACTCAGAAATCCAAGAATGAGGGCTAATTTATTGATTTATTTATCTATCTCTTTAGCATTTCAATTACCCAACAAGGCTACAACAACATGGCAGGCATAATTATATAAAGAAGAAAGGACCTAGTATGGAATCTCAATAGCTGTAAGACCATGAATATGTTAGTTAATCTCTCTGAGTCTTATCTTCCTCTTTTATAGGTGAGAATGATAGTAAAACTAGCGTCACATCATTATTAAAAGCTTGTAATGATATACTGAATACAAGTCTGCTGCATAATGTCTAGAGTTCAGGAAGTACTGAAAAATGACAGTTATTATTCTTGATTATTTATAAAATTACAAATGAATAAATTGATGAATGAATGAAGTATAAAATAGATGAAACTGCACTGTGTCACATTCTTTTGCTCTTCTGAAAGAGCTAGTATGTTACGTTTGCAAACCTCATCAGTAAAAATAATCTTATTTTCACAAATACAGTGCCGTTCAATGATGGTGAGATTATAACTGTATTACCTCTAAAAAACATTAAATAATTTAAACCAATGTGAATTTAGTGTGCTAGATATGTACCCTGTTCTATAAGATGAGTGTAAAAGATTTGCATGCATTTTCAAATTGCCTACTGAATGATCGGTACTCCTCATTAAATTTAAATGATAGAGTTGGCATTTGCAGTGGCTAAGTCATAAAGAATATTATACTAAAACTCAGCCCAGAATGTAGGCATAAAGTCATAATTTATTGGCTTTTTTGTGTGTTCTTACTATAATAATAATCATAGGCTCAATGATATAAAAATTTTTCGGGGGTGAGGAGCAAGTGGCAAGTATCTTTGTGTATCACTTTGCCCAATTAGGCACTTACAGTGGAATTTCAATCAATTTTTTTAACCTTTCAGTAGACACAATGAGGCCTGTTAAAAAGTATGAAACTACAGGCTTCTTGAAGGCAGGACATGTGCCTGCCCTTATTTTAGTTTTTCCTTTTGAATTCCTTGTACATTGAGTTCCTTGTATATGATAAGTGCTCAATTGTTGAAATAAAGGATTAAGTATCATAAAGGACTTTTTATGTGTCTTTAGAACCTCAAGTTAGAAAGCTAGAACTGAAAATTGATGAGAAACATGACAGCTGGAACTAGACCACGTGAGTCTTGCAGAGGTTATTTTGGTACCACTGTAACTGCTGTGAACTTGTCACTACTTGCCAAGGATGAAGGAAATAGCAGCAAGGAGCCAAAGAGGCCAGATTTGAGGTGGCAGAACTCTGGCAAAGGCCATGACAGGATGGGGCCGCTGCTTCTGCTTAGATAGTTGTCTACAAGAGGCACTTGCTAATCTCAATTCCCACAGCTCCCTTGGGAATCACTGAAAGTTTGTGGCAGCAATCAGAGCCCCAAAGAGAAGGTTACCTATTACATTGACACATCAAAGTTTCTTCTTACTTCCCTCACTTTTTTCCTCATCTCTTCCTTCCTTAACTCACTTCCATATTCAGAGAAAAAAGAAAATATGCCTAACTCCCATCCTCCACTTCCACCTTAAATATGTTCTCAGTTATTCAATTATTTTTCAAATATCAGGGTCTATATAAATGATATTTATATTGCCCTATAACTAGTTAAGTATTCTTCATGAAAGATAGAGGTGGGGATGGGAGAGATGGGGATTTTATTGAGACAGTCATTACCTCCACTTACGCAACTAAGCATCAATAGCTGTCTAACATTTATGTAACAAAGAAAATGAGATTTTAGTAGATTGTTGAAAACTACAGTGATTTGAAATTCTGGTTTGAAGGTGGTGGTGTAAAACCAGGATTCCTTCTTCTTAGCTTTTGAAATTATCCATGAGCAACAAGGGGAACTAGAAATGAAAGTGCAAACTCCATTTTTCTTTCTTCTTCTTTTTTTTTTTTTTTTTTGGCTGTACCTCATGGCATGCAGGACCCATTCCCCCTGCAGTGGAAGCATGGAGTCTTAACCATTGGACTGCCAGGGAAGTCCCATTTTTATTTTTATTTTTAGTGGATCAGTGAGACAACTAAACCCTAATCCATAAAATAAATGGAACAAATGCAGTGGAGTTCAGGCATAGGTGAAAGTGACAATCATCTTCGGTCTACATCTCAGAAAGAACCAAGAAGACTGAAAGGATAGTGCAGAAAAAGAAAAAAATTATAACAAAATCAATGATAGAACTAAAAATAATAAAGCTACCCAAACTTAGTAACAGGAACAGGAGAAAGATGGTAAGTAACTTGAATTAAATTTTTCTTCCTTCATTTTGGAGTAAATTGAGACTTTCAAAAACTAAGTTACAGAGAAGTCTTACTTAGGAGTTTGGTGGTAGGAAAACACACACACACACACACACACACACACACACACACACACACAGACTGAGAGAGTAAAGAGTTCAAAGTAATAAGCCCTAGGATTGAGACAATTATTTTCTGCCAATTATGTTTCCTCTCACTGCTGAATAAGGGTCTAAAAGTCGGTAATTCATAACTCTTATAGACACACAACATCAAAGTCCATGTAGATGTTTTTTTAACATTTAGTGCTACTTCCAACTTATTCCTAAGCAATCAAAGCTTCTGAGAAGTAAACTCCATTAGTTTAATCTAAATATATCTCTTTATAAAATCACCAAATTGAATCTGGAAAGTCTACCTCTCCTTGAACAAAATTACTTTCATCAGTTCAGATTTTGATGGTGGAAACCTATGAAGCTTTTTGACCAGGTTGGGTACTCAAAGGCAGAGATCACTAAGAGTTAAAAACTACTATTGAGTAAATTTGAATAGAGTATTGAATGATAAATTTCTGAGAATCTGAGCCCCACTATGGAAATGGGCACAAAAGCACTCTCTCCATGGAATTGGGGGTGTTGTGGGAAAGGTATAGGGCAGGACAAAGAAAGTGCTGTTTCTTTTTTTTTTTTTTTTTAAAGTATTTATTTATTTATTTATGGCTGTGTTGGGTCTTCGTTTCTGTGCGAGGGCTTTCTCTAGTTGTGGCAAGCGGGGGCCACTCTTCATCGCGGTGCGCGGGCCTCTCACTATCGCGGCCCCTCTTGTTGTGGAGCACAGGCTCCAGACGTGCAGGCTCAGTAATTGTGGCTCATGGGCCCAGCCACTCCGCGGCACGTGGGATCTTCCCAGACCAGGGTTCGAACCCGTGTCCCCTGCATTGGCAGGCAGATTCTCAACCACTGCGCCACCAGGGAAGCCCCAAAGTGCTGTTTCTTGTTTTGAGAGAAATAAATCATCCACAAACTTATCGTACAGTGGTTCTCAATCCTTGGTACACACTGGAATCATCCAGGGAGCTTTTTAAAAATATGGATGCCTAGACACCAACTTCAGAAACTGATGTAATTGGTCAGGGACACAGTCAAGGTATTGTTAGATTTTAAATTTCTCCAGGTGATTCTAGTGTGCAGCTAGTTGCACACTATTATGTTAGAGCAGTGGTTCCCCAAATTTGCTCATATTAGAATCGTCTGGAAAGCTTTTAAATATTCTGATGCCCTGGTCTTATCCAAGATTGATTAGATTGGAAAGTCTCAGTATGGGAGTCAGGAGTCAGTATTTTTATATGACCCAAAGGCGATTCCAATTTGGGAACCACTGGTTAGACAAGTAAAGAAATGAGAATGACATTAGAAATGTAGGGGAATTCCCTGGCGGTCCAGTGGTTAGGACTCTGTGCTTCCATTACAGGGGGCATGGGTTCCATACCTGCTCGGGGAAGTAAGATCACACAAGGTGGGTGGTGCGGCCAAAAAAAAAGAAAACTGCAACCCATCTGAGCTACACAGCTGGTAGCTCTGATAATGACTACCTATGTGATTTTGATCATTAGTTTCTTTGTCTACAAAATAAGCCCAGTGATTCTATTCCAAGATTGTTTGGGGATGAAAGTAGAATACAGGGTAAAGTAAGCTATTGATATTTTAATTTTAACTTGATGACTTCCATGATACTTCTTATCTATATAATATTTATTAGCCTTGTCACATGCTTTGTTGTACCATTCTTTTCACTATTTTTTTTTTTTTTTTTTTTTTTGGTCAAATTATACTCCAAACTAGGGTGACCAATTATTCTGCTTTTATAAGGACTGAGGACTTCCTGGAACATGGAACTTTTAATTTTAAAACTAGGACAGTTGTGGCCCATCCTATGCCAAACCTCTGTTGAATAGAATGCAATTCATTTTTTAACTCTAATTGTTACATTAAACTTCAAAATACTTAATTTTTTCTTCATTTGATGATTGAATTATCTGCAGAATTTTAGAAATTATTAAATGATGAAGTGAGATCTCAGGCAACTCAGAAGGAAAACCAAAAATAAAGGACAAGAAAGATGGATATGAACTTAAAGGATTGCCTCAAACTGGAACAGCAGGCACAAAGCCCACCCCTAATTCTGCCATGTTTTGCTCAACATTAGTATAGGGAATTACTTTCCATCTACTTTTACACCTCCTATATTTCCCACTCATCTCTCTGTACCATCCTGTACCCAGCAGAGATTATTATATCCTGTTGCACTATGTGCTAACCTCTCAGATGAAGAAAACTGCAGCTTTTAAAATGTTGTTCTTCATTTTACTGCCTTATCAACACTTTCAAAACAGTGATTGAATACTTATGGTGCTCTTTGTAACAAGATCAGTGTCTTTATCATTTTTTATTTTCTTTGATTAATGTTATTTAATCTGGTATGATACTTTAAGATATTATTATTATTCAACACTTCACTTAAGATCCAGAATACAGAATCCCTGGTGACTAACATAACAAGGTTAGGGGCAATAGAATATCAGATTGGGCTTTTAGAAACTTTCCGGTTTCAGTTACTTTATAATACCTTCAAAAGACTGTGGCAGTGGGCTTCCCTGGTGGCGCAATGGTTAAGAATCCGCCTGCCAATACAGGGGACACGGGTTTGAACCCTGGTCTGCGAAGATCCCACACGCCACGGAGCAACAAAGCCCGTGCACCACAACTACTGAGCCTGTGCTCTAGAGCCTGCGAGCCACAACTACTGAGCCCACGAGCCACAACTACTGAAGCCTGCATGCCCTAGAGCCCATGCTCCGCAGCAGGAGAAGCCACCTCGATGAGAAGCCCGTGCACCACAATGAAGAGTAGCCCCCACTCGCCACAACTAGAGAAAGCCCGTGCGCAGCAACGAAGACCCAATGCAGCCCAAAATAAATAAATTAAATAAATAAATTAATTTAAAAAAGAATGTGGCAGCAATAACTCAATATATCTATACCTGAAACAAAAAGTGACTAAAAATTAATTGATTTAATAGTCATTGTAAATAAAAACACAAAATATAGTGTTTCTGTAAATGCCAAAGGAAGTTTTTAAGGATCACACAGTAAAGAGATGATGTTATAATTAGCTTCATAATTTCATAATCATGCTCTGATCAGAATTTTAGTACAGAAAATAATTGTAATATGGCAAAGAAAATTTAAAATCATTTAAATTAATTTTTAAAATGAGTGCAAAACACATTTAAAATATAATGTCGAACAAAGTTAAGGATTTAAAATGGTAATTTCCTTCTATTTGAAATAAGTTACATAATTAAAATTTTTCTCATGAGCAAATTAACTTGACATTAATTCTCTCCCTCTGACCCTCGGCATATGGCTACCATTCTCCCAGTTAGGAAACCTAGAGTTATTTACTGGAACAATTGATGGGAAGAGTCTCCTGATTCAGGTTTAGGAGGCATTCCTGTCTGGCAGGATTGGGCAGGGAAAGATAGGAGGCTAAACATAGTGGCAGTCATTGGCAGTCTGTAGAGTGAAGGCAAAAAAATCTTCATCACCCTCCCGCTGTCCAGCTTTGTAAACCTTTTAAACTAGGAACTCCAGGCAGGATTCTGAAGAATTATATTCTAAGGATATTCAGTAACCATAGAGATAAGACTTCCAGCTTCTAAACTTTGAGGAGTCCCCAATTTAAAAGTCATCACCCAATCACTGCATTGTGAATTCTATCAGTAAATAAACCTCTTTATACACACACAGTCATCTTCTCAATCACAGACGATTACGCATTTGAAAAAAGCCTCTAAGGTGAAAGACTAGCATCTTAAAAACGGCAACAACAACAACAAAAACCCCCTAAAGGTAAAATTAGTAAAAACAAAAATGATACAGAGGATGTAAAATGAGTTCAAATTTTTTATAATTAGTAGTCTCATTGTAATATTATAAATGAAAGAAGAATAAAGTATTTTAATGAAATAATCATAGGATAAGAAAGGGTTCTTGGAAATTGAATATAGGTTAACTGACATTAGAACTAAATGTAGGGGAGTACACCTTTTCTCTGCTGCAAAATTCTGCCTTGGCATTTGGCTTGCTGCATGTTGGACAAAGGAACTTATACACAAAGGACAAAGGACAAAGTACACAGTCCTGAAAACTGAGATGGAAATCATTGGATACATTTCAGGCAGAAACCAGGCTCCAGTCAAAAATATAGGCCTACAAAGCAGAGCTGTGCTTTTTAGTTCAATGTAGCCGGGGACAGGAGATAGCAAACAGCTGCACCTCAGCAGCTGAGCAGAGTGCAAGCCAGCTCCAGCTCTTCAGTTTTCTAGGAAGGCAGACAGCAGAAGCCAGAAGAACTACAATGCTGCAGCCTGTGGAACTAAAACCACATTCACAAAAAATAGACAAAATGAAAAGGCAGAGGACTATGTACCAGATGAAGGAACAAGATAAAACCCCAGAAAAACAACTAAATGAAGTGGAGGTAGGCAACCTTCTAGAAAAAGAATTCAGAATAATGATAGTGAAGATGATCCAGGACCTTGGAAAAAGAATGGGACAAAGATCGAGAAGATGCAAGAAATGTTTAACAAAGACCTAGAAGAATTAAAGAACAAACAAACAGAAATGAACAATACAGTAACTGAAATCAAAAATACACTAGAAGGAATCAATAGCAGAATAACTGAGGCAGAAGAACGGATAAGTGACCTGGAAGACAGAATGGTGGGATTCACTGCCACAGGACAGAATAAAGAAAAAAGAATGAAAAGAAATGAAGACAGCCTAAAAGACCTCTGGGACAACATTAAACTCACCAACATTCACATTATAGGCATCCAAGAAGGAGAAGAGAGAGAGAAAGGACCTGAGAAAATATTTGAAGAGATTATAGTCGAAAATTTCCCTAATATGGGAAAGGAAATAGCCGCCCAAGACCAGGAAGCATAGAGAGCCCCAGGCAGGATAAACCCTAGGAGAAACATGCCGAATCACATAGTAATCAAATTGGCAAAAATTAAAGACAAAGAAAAATTATTGAAAGCAGCAAGGGAAAAATGACAAATAACATACAAGGGAACTCCCATAAGGTTAACAGCTGATTTCTCAGCAGAAACTCTACAAGCCAGAAGGGAGTGGCATGATATATTTAAAGTGATGGAAGGGAAGAACCTACAACCACGATTACTCTAGCCAGCAAGGATCTCATTTAGATTCGACGGAGAAAGCAACAGCTTTAGAGACAAGCAAAAGCTAAGAGAATTCAGCACCACCCAACCAGCTGTACAAAAAATGCTAAAGGAACCTCTCTAAGTGGGAAACACAAGAGAAGAAAAGGACCTACAAAAACAAACCCAAAACAATTAAGGAAATGGTAATAGGAACATACATATCGATAATTACCTTAAATGTAAATGGATTAAATGCGCACCACAACTAGAGAGAAGCCCATGCCACAATGAAGAGCCCGTGCACTGCAACTAAGACCTGCCGCAGCCAAAAAAAAAAATAGTGTTCTGCCCATGTTTTCTTTTAGGAGCTTTGTGGTTTCTGGTCTTACATTTAGGCCTTCAACCCATTTTGAGTTTTTTTTTTTATATGGTGTGAGAAAATTTTAAATCTCATTGTTTTACATGTAACTGTCCAATTTTTGAAAGTTCTTAACTTCTTATCACTTCTGTTAGAGTTTAACTTTAATATTCATTAACTCCTGCTTTTGTATTTTTAAAGTGTTGGAAATACAATTTTGTTATTCTGTTCTACTAATAAAGCATGTTGTCTATACCAGGGATCAGCAAACTCTCTGTTCAGAGCCAGGGTATGAATATTTCAGGTTTTGTGGACTGTGTGATCTTTGTTACAACTACTCAACTCTGCCTTTGCATCTCATGCAAGCATCTATAGACAGTATGGAAATGGATGAGTGCAGAATGTGTTCCAATAAAACTTTATTTACAAAAATAGATAGCAGACTGGATTTGACCTGGAGGCCTTTGTTTGCTGACCACTAGTCTATACTCTCATTACTCAAAGTGTGTTTCATGGACAAGTCAAATCATCATTACCCAGGAGTTTATTAGAAATGTAGGTTCCAAACCAGAGCTAGAGAATCAGAATCTGCAATTTAACAAGATCCCCAGGTGAAGTTTGAGAAGGACTGGTAAATACTATAGATTATTTAGATTATTTATGTTTGCTGGTATACATGCTCTTAGGCAACAAAAGTTCTAAGAATGACAGTGGTTTTACTAGTACAAGGATTAAGGACTTATAAACTGCCTCCCCAAGTACTTGTGCTATTTCAGTGTATAAGAATAAATACTAGATAACATTGTTCAGGGGCCTGTTCTGTGACAAGTATTGTTATAAGCATTTGTAATCTGTATAACAAATCTCTAAGGTATGTGTTACTAATCTCACTTACATATGAGGAAACTGAGAAAAATAATTTGCTCAAGGTCAAAGATCTCAGAAATGAAGAAAATGAGAAATATTATACATATTGTAAATATTGTAACATCTAATTTATATTCTGTTATATCAGTCTACCCATAGTGAACTGTTTTCCTATTGAAGTACACTTGAGTTTGTGTTCGTGTGTATATACATGGCCTGCAACTCCTATTATTTATTTAGGATACAAGCTAAGAAGAGAAATGATGTTATCAAACGGTGGTTAATTTAATTAAAGCTCATAATGCATTAAAAAATAGTTTTAAGGCACATTCTATGTAGTTCCACAGCCACTGACAGTAAAGAGGAATACTTCAGTGACTCTATCCACACCAGCCCATAGTATTATTTATTCTTATGATTTCATAATCCACACATTTAAAAAGATAACACATTTAATTTTATATTCTTATGATTTCTAATAAACTTGAATAGTGTTTTCTTAATAAGTATATGTATTTTTTCTTGGAGGAATTGCAATTTTATGCCCTCTTACACATTTTCTACAGATGTTAATATATTTTTCAACGCTTAACATTTTTTTGTTTCAAGCATACAATTTTTCACACTGTTTAGTTTGTTTTCTTTTAAAACAAATGAAATTACATAAATTACATTTAAAAGTAAAGCTAAAACAAAGTTGCGTTTGATTTTTAGTGCACAGAGGTATTACATTTTTATACACAAACATTGGCCTCCAGATATAACTGAGTAATTTGTATTAGGCAAACTTTCCAATCATCAGTGTATAAGTGTAAAAGTATACAATTGGATAAAAAACAAAGCTGATACTTGAAGCTTTGGGGCAACAAACCTTTAAGAAGTTTCTGCTTTCTGTAAGTGGACCGTGGCTAACACAATGGTGAAAAAAAAAAGAAAAAAAAGCATGGCAAATCTTACCCTGGAGTCACTCAGCTGGTTCCATGTGCCAAGATTGGTCCATAAGCCCAAATCTGAATCATAAGTAATGAAAGAAAAAGAGTCTACAATAATTTACTTTTTGCAGTGAACCCCAGTGTCTGAAGCCAGTCTCATGGTCCCTAAAACTGTAGCTGCCTATTCCTTGGAAAAACAAACACAAACAAACAAATAAACAAAAAGACTGGGATTCTGTCAACCAGAAGGAAAAAATGACTGCTGGGAGAAAACACCAGAGGATCTGCACAGTCTTTTCCTTTTGGAACCGAACATCCATGCACCCCTTTGTCCCACAGTGTGAAGAAGGATAGCAACCAGAAGATTGTAGGTAATTTCATGAATCGTAGTGAAATGTCAGGTGCATTTTTGTTTACGTCATGGTTGTGGCAAGCATACCTCATCTGTTATTCTCCAGCAAATTGGTTGTGCTTATAATTATAATGACATGATAAAAAGATTTAAATAATTATTTTAAAAGATGTATGGGTATTTATAATTTGCAGAGAGTGTATCCTGAGTAAAATACAAAAGAATGAATTGACAAACTTTATATATCATCAGTGGCTTAAGTTTCCTTTATAAAGCAAGAACCAACAAATTAACAGTTGCCCTATAGATTGATAAGAATCATTTAAGAACTTCTGGCAAAAAAAAAGAACTTATTTAAAAATTACCAAAAAATAGTAAAATATTATAATTAATAAGAATGCAAGATCTTTGGGAATTTCCTGGCGGTCCAGTGGTTAGGACTCGGCCCTTTCACTGCCGTGGGGCCAGGTTCAATCCCTGGTTGTGGCCAAAAAAAGCAAGATCTTTATGGAGAAAGCAATAAAAAATTACTGAAGAATGTAAAGGAAGACCTTAAAAGTGTAAAGCTATACTCCTTTTACTACTGGAAAAATTGAGTCATAAACCCAAATATCATAAAAATGCCGGGTTTTCTCAAAGTAATTATTAAATTTGAAATAGTAAAAATCAAAATCACAGCAAGATTGTTCATAGAACTGGATAAGCTGATTCGGTTTCATGTTGTTGAGTCAATGTGAATGGTAAGGCAAGATGATTTTTCAAGATAAACGAAGATAGATATATGGGACCCTTTGTGAATACGCTTCCTTAAATGGCAAAAGGGACTTGAAGATATGATTAAGTTAAGGATCTTGACTAGATGAGATTATCCTGGTTATCTGGGTGTGCCAAACAAATATAAGTCATTAAGAGGGGAGAACCTTTCCCAGGTGGGTCAGAAATATAAGACAGAAGAATAAGAAGAGATTTGAAGTGTGATGGGACTTGACATGCCAGTGCTGGCTTTGAAAATGAAGTAACAGGACCACAAGCCAAGGAAAGCTGCATCCTCCAGAAGCTGGGAACAGCCCTCAGCTGCCAGCCAGTAAGGAAATGAGACTTCAGTCCTACAAATGCCGGGAACTGAATTCTGCCAATAACTCAAAGAGGAGGAAAAGGATTCTCCCCAAGAGTCTCCAGGAAGGAATGTAGTCCTGCTGTCACCTTGATTTTAGCCCAGTAAGACCCAGGTCAGACTTCTGACCTAGAACTGTCAGAAAATAAATTTGTGTCGTATGAAGCTACTAAATTTGTGGTAATTTGTTAAGACAGTAATAAGAAACTGAAACTGAAGGCTATAGTGTGATGCTGGTATAAGAGTAGACAAAGTAGTAAATGGAGTGAAATAGAGTTCAGAAATAGATCCATGTATATAATCATTATTATATGAGAAAAAGTGACATTTTAAACTATGAGAGAAAGCATAGGCTATTTCACAGAGTTTAGGGCAGTTGACTGTTGTGAAAGAAATGTTTGATACTTTTCCCTTTAGAAAAATTAATTCAAAATGAAACACAGAGGTTAATAGAAAACATAAGTGAATATGTGTATGATCTTAGGTTACAAAAATGTATTTTTAAGCTGACACAAACAGTAAAAAACTTGAAGAAGAAGATTGAGAAATGTAACTTCATTAAAATTAACTATATACATGAAAAAAGAAAATCTAAACAATTTTGAATAATTCAAGGGGAAGAGAAGAAGTATATATATTTATTTAGATTCTATACATATATTTCTAAATATATATATTTAGATTCTATATTTAAGGAAAACAGAAGCAAGTGAATGGAGGTACAGGTAAAGAATAAGAAAAAGAGAATCAAAGAAAAGGTAATTTAAGTTATTAAAAAATATGTGAAGTGAGAGTCGATCCCATTAGTCATCACAAAAGGGCAAATTAAAAGTAACAATGAGGTTTTCTCAACCATTAGATTGGCAATCATTCCGAAATTGGAAAATGTGTGTATTGATAAGGGCTCAATATACAGATTCCAGGGAATGGGTGTACTCCTATAATCCTGTTGTGTGTTTACCTAAGTTCAAACAATTTGAAAGGTAACTTGACAGAATATATTAGAAATAAAATGATGCAGAAATTCTAAGTTTCTGTATTTCAGAAAAAAAAATGTGCATGAACATGAAGAGGATTCTATACATGGATGTTCATTTCAATATTGTTCATAATAGAAACTACTTACCAGTCCGTCCAAAATAGTATAGCTCAGTTCACTGTGGTGTATCCATCTCATGGAGTGCCATGCAGTAATTAGAATAAATGGCCAAAATGTATGACACCAACAGAACGTCCAGAAATATTGCTTAGAGACAAAACATGTTGAAAAATGATATAATGTTTGGAAAATACACAAAAAATACTATGAATTTCTATGAGTATATAAATAGATGGTTTATGTACATACATGGCTCAAGTTCCAATATGTTAGATATCAATCTTATAATACTGATGAGCTCCAGGAAAGGAGGAATGGGCATGCAGAAGAGTAAAGAAAACTGTCCAGAAAAGGTAGTCAGAGGGGACTTTAGCCTTCTTTGGGAGATTTAAAATATTTCCCAAGAATATATATTCATACACTATATGTACAATTATAAATTAAGCAAAAATATTCCTTTCACTATAGCTAGATATTTACAGAGATTGACAACATTATTCTGTACCAACTACAAAAAGAGTCGTATAGAACTTTTTTTCTTCCTAGAGATAAGTATTTCTTCACTTAAGGAAACTAATGACTATGTTTTCCTTTCTTGCGCGAGATTAAACTATATAACTTTCCATCACATTTTTGCTACAAGTTCTAGGAATTTTGGAGTCACATTCATTGCTCAAAATTCAGTATTCAAATTGTCCAAATTTCTAGAATTCCACGTTATCTGTTATCTGATATTTAACTTTGTCGTGACCTTCTTTTAGATAGAGAATGGTTCTTATTTTAATGTATTTTTAACACTTTTTTCCCACATCCATTACCTATAGGCTATCTCTTTGGAGAGGAGAAAGACTTAAATAAAAAAATGATTTTTTTGAATAATGTAATAAATAAATTGACCAACAAATATATCATTTGGAAATTTAGTAGGAAGTAATCGAAATTGTAGACAAGATAAGTAGTCTTCATATAGTTGAAAGGATTGTGATTTTGAAAATAAAATGGGTAAGAAAGAATTTGTTTTGAGGAAAACCTAGATTCAGTGAGTTGAAGATAGAGGAATGCAGATTTCACCTCTTGTTTTCCCTCCAGATATAATCATGGCCAACTCTCTCCCTCTTCCAGATCTTTGTTGTGTCAGTTGTCACCTCAATGAGTCATACTCTAACCAGCCAATTTACAATTCTAATCTCTCTTTGAACCACCTCCCTATTGCACTCCCCTTATCCTGTTCTTGTTTCATTTTCCTCTTTCTTCATAAGACTTTTCAACTTAATATTCTGCATGGTTCAGTATAGTTCCACTAACCACATGTGGCCATTAAAATATCAATTTTAATGAATTAAGTGTAAATAAAATTTTTAAAATATTTATTTAGCAGCACTAGCCGTGTTCTCAGTGCTCAATAGCCACATGTGGATACTGTCTACCATATTGTACAATGCAGATATTCCAGGACATTTCCATAATTGCAGAAAGTTCTATAGGACAGCACTGTACTTTATAATTTATTATATTTACTGCCATTCAGTTAGAATGCCAGCTCCATGAAGACATGCCCTGGGAACATAGTAGGCCTTCAATAATATTTGTTTAATGAATGAATGTAGGAACATAATGAGAAGTTATGATAAGAATAACAAATTAGGCAATCTGGATCTGACCAGGTTGTACAGAGTACACATCCCAAAGTACTCAGTAGGCACACAGGAAAACTAGGAGATTTAGAATGAGTGATTATAGATACTAAAAAGAAAAACTGTTTTTCTAAGGTCACTGTAATGGAATGAATATTGAAGAGTCTGATTTATGTCTCCCTGAAATAAAGAATTTGATAAACCCACCAGGTGGATGTCAAGTTTGATTCAGAATTCTTAGCAGTGAGTTTGGAGATAGCCAGATTTGGAAATCATGGAAGAGATTTGATCTGAGTACCCTGAGGATATGAGTTTATCAAATGAGTCTATGCCAAAGGAAAGCAAAAAAGTTGAAAACAGAATGTTGGGGAACACACCAAATCTTAATCAAGAAGGAATTTTTTCCTTGTGTTTTTTAATAGCAAATTTCAAAAAGCCCTCTGGAATGAAGATAACTTTATTTATTCTATTAGCAAAATTGCATTATACAAAAGAGACCATGGTAAATAATTAAAACACATATTATGTTTTCATCACAATTAGTACATGAGTCTGTCTCTAACTGGCTTTGTCTCTTATTGTTAACAACCTATAGAGATATTTATGAGCACCAATAAGGAAACCTTGTTTTTTCATTTTTTATTTGGTTATTTAATAATTTTAGTGGTACCCTTTAGTTCTGTTTATTCTTTAGTAATCTTGCTCCTATACTATCTTAAGCATATTTTTCTTTAACAAACTGGCAATACTTCATTTCAAATCAGTGTGAAAAATAGAGGATATTTTGATAAATGAATATAAGATCTACCTCAGCAACACTAGGAGAGACACTTACTTGTTAGTGTATAATGGTGTATATGTTTGTATATACATGTATATATGTATGTATGTATCTTTATTGAGATATAATTGGCATATAACATTTTGTAAGTTTAAGGTGTACATCGTGTTGATTTGACACATTTATATATTGCAGTATGATTACCACTATAGCATTAGCTAACGCTTCCATCCTGTCACATAATTACCATTTATTTTTTATTGTGAGAACAATTAAGATCTAGTCTCTTAGCAATTTTGAAGTTTATAATACAGTATCATTGACCATAATCACTGTGCAGATTATTAAGATCCTCAAGACATTTACCAGTTGCACCTTTGTATCCTTAAACATCTCCCCAGTATCCCTCAGCCCCTGGTAGCCACCATTCTGCTCTCCGTTTTTATAAATTCACTTTTTTTTAAGATTCTACATAAATGATATCATACAGTATTTGTCTTTCTCTGACAACTTACTTAGCATAATACCCTCAAGGTCCATCCATGTTGTCACAAATGGCAGGATTTCCTTCTTTTTTAAGCCTGAACAATATTCCACTATATATATCTTCATTACCCTTTCTTCCATTGAAGTATGCTTAAGTTGTTTTCATATCTTGGCTGTTGTGAGTAATGCTGCAATGAATATGTGAGTGCACTTACTTTTTTGATGTCCTGTTTTCATTTCCTTTGTATATATACCCAGAAGTGGATTTCTGAAGCCATGTATTGGATAAGGGATTGATATCCAAAATGTATAAAGAACTCACACAACCCAATAACAAAACCCCCAAAATTCAATTAAAAAATGTGTAGAGGAACTGAATAGACATTTTTCTAAAGAAGACATCCAAATGACCCATGGGTACATGAAAAGATTCTCAACATCACTAGTCATCAGGGAAATGAAAATCAAGACCACAATGAGATGTCACCTCACACCTGTTAGAATGGCTATTGTTAAGAAGACAAGAGAGGGCTTTCCTGGTGGCACAGTGGTTAAGAACCTGCCTGCCAATGCAGGGGACACAGGTTCGAGCCCTGGTCCGGGAAGATCCCACATGCCGTGGAGCAACTAAGCCCATGTGCCACAACTACTGAGCCTGCGCTCTAGAGCCCGTGTGCCACAACTACTGAAGGCCGCGCACCTAGAGCCCGTGCTCCACAACAAGAGAAGCCACTGCAATGAGAAGCCTACGCACCACAATGAAGCGTAGCCCCCACTCGCCACAACTAGAGAAAGCCCATGCACAGCAATAAAGGCCCAATGAAACCAAAAATAAATAATAAATGAATAAAAATAAATTTAAAAAATAAATATAAATAAATAAAATTTAAAAAAATAAGAAGACAAGAGATTGGACTTGGAGGGTATTATGCTTAGTGAAATAAGTCAGACAAAGACAAATACCGTATGTTATCACGTATATGTGAAATCTAAAAAACAAAACAAACTATTGAATATAACAGAAAAGAAACAGACTCACAGATATAGACAATAAACTAGTGGTTACCAGTGGGAAGGGGGGAGGGGGAGGGGCAAGATAGGGGTAGGAGATTAAGAGGTACAAACTACTATGTATAAAAGAAGCCACAAGGATATATGGTACAGCACAGGGAATATAGCCAGTATTTTATAACAACTGTAAATGGAGTATGATTGGGACTTCCCTGGTGGCGCAGTGGTTAAGAATCCACCTGCCAATGCAGGGGACATGGGTTCGAGCCCTGGTCCAGGAAGATCCCACATGCCGTGGAGCAGCTAAGCCCATGCGCCACAACTACTGAGCCTGCGTTCTAGACCCCGTGAGCCACAACTGCTGAGCCCACATGCCACAACTACTGAAGCCCACGCACCTAGAGCCTGTACTCTGCAACAAGAAAAGCCACAGCAATGAGAAGCCTGCACACCGCAACGAAGTGTAGCCCCCGCTCGTTGAAACTAGAGAAAGCCCACGCACAGCAACAAAGACCCAATGCAGCCAAAAATAAATTAATTAATTAATTAATTTAAAAAAATAATAAAATAAATGGAGTATGATCCTTAAAAATTGTGAGTCACTATGTTGTACACCTGAAACTTATATAATATTGTAAATCAACTATACCTCAATAAAAAAATTTAAAAAGACGAGATAAATGTTGGCAAGGATGTGGAGAAAAGAGAATCCTTGTGCACTGTTGGTGGGAATGTAAATTGGTTCAGCAACTTTGGAAAACAGTATATAGGATCCTCAAAAAATTAGAAATATTATATGTTTTTATTAACATTTGAGGGAATTTTCTGGTACTAAAAGCAAGAAAACTGTCTTTGACTTATACACTTTATATATTCTTGACACCAATACTTTGTCACACATGCAATTTGCAAATAATTTCTCCAGGTCTGTGGTTTACCAATTAACTTTCTTAATTGTATTTTGATGAGCAAAATTTTTAATTTTGTTGAAAGCCGAAGTATATATATATATATTTTTTCCGAAGTATATTTTTTAATCTATTAGGTTTTTTTTTTTCTGTGTCTTTGCTAAGAAAGCTTTGCCTACTCCAAGTTAGTGAAGATATTCTCCTGTTTTCTTTATGAAGTTTTATTTGTTTAGCTTTTTATAGTTAGGTCTGTGATCTATCTTATATTAACTTTTATAGAGGTTGTTAGGTAAAGATCAGGGTTTATTTATTTTCCATATTCAAGTTATTCCAGCATTGTTTGTTAGAAAGACTTTCCTTTTTGTATTGATACGTGTGTGTGTGTGCGCACAGATGCACACGTGTACATGTGAGTGCCTTGGTCATATATCATTCAGCTATATAAGTGAGGGTCTATTTGTGCACTATCTGTTCTACTGCATTGAACTATTGTCTTTCATTATGCAATGATTGCTATAAGGTGGTATAAGTCCTCCAGTGTAGTTATACTTTTTAAAGTTTATTTTAAATCCTCTGCATCTTCATATACATTTTAGATTCAACATATTAACTTATGTAAAAAATATCCTGCTTGGATTATTATTCAGACTGAATTTAACCTGTATGTCAATTTGGAGAGAATTAACAAGTTGACAATATTAAGTCTCTTCAAATCCCATAGACAGGCTATTTCTTCATTTATTCAAGCCTTCATTATGTTTTTTCTCAATGTTTTGTTGTTTTTATGGATCTTGAATGTCTTTTATTAAATTCATTTATCAGGATTTTAAGTATTTCCAGGTTATTATAAATGTATGTTTTTCTTTTTTATTGCTAGTGTATAAAAGTACAAATTATATTTGTATATCAATCCCCTAGCCTATGACCTTGTTAAAAATCACTTATTTTTTGTAGTTTTTAAATGGATTCCTTAGGGTTTTCTACATAAATAATCATGCCATCTGTGATTAAATACAGTTTTACTTCTTTTCTAGTTTTTCTGCACTCTATTTCTTTTCTTTTCTTTTTTTTTCCTCCACTAACTAGTAACTTCAGTTCAAATTGAATAGACAGCAGACTCTGTCTTCTTCTCAATCTTAGGGGAAAAGCATTCCATATTTCTGAATTAAGTATAATGTTAGCTGTAGGTTTTTGGTACATTTTGGGCTTTTTCTCTTGAGTCCTATTTCTCTGTTTCTACACAAAATTAGCAAAATTTTATTATTTAGTACACATTGTGGATGAGATATTGTAGAGATTCTGGATTCTGATATCTCTCTCTTATTCTTCTTCTAGCTGGAAGTTAACTTGAATCAACTGTACCCCAACTCTATACCAGCCCAGACCACATCTTAACCCCTAACTCTGTGATGGGCAGCCGCTGAAACTGTTTAGTTCTTTCAACCTTTTAGCTGTTGTATGCTCTCCACCTTTATATCTATATTTGAGGACTGCCCCTTCTGTGGCTCCCTCCTTCCAGATTTCCCCATCACTTTTCAGCTGTGTTGGTATACACCAAACTCTTCCTGACTCCTAAAGCCAGTGAGACTCCTTTCCTTCTAGCAGCCTCACACGAATTGGGAAGTGCCCTCAGGCAAGAAGTCTTATTACTCAGGAATTTTACTCAAAGCTCTTCCCTTTCCTCCAGTTTTTGTTTAATTTTGGCCATTCTTTAGTGCCTTCAAGTAGCTTTTACGCCAGAGTTGATAATGGTTTTCTGCAGGAAGGTGATTCTGAAAGAAGGTACTCAACCATTACCTGAAGTGAAACAACAGTGACTAGTATTTATTTCTGTGTAGTCAAATCTATCTTTAAATCTAGCTGAATGTATTGATTATTCATTTATTGTATAATACTTCCCTTTTTTTTGGTCTGTTCAAGTTCTCCGCATTATCCATTATATTACCTTGAATTTTCTGTATGTATTATCTGAACAACTAGCTCAAAACGTATTTGTAACAGGAACTATTATATGTTTTAGTGTCATTTGTTCCATGCTTAGATGATCACTTTACACATTATATATATGTTCATTAAATAAACATTAATTGGTTTGCTTCTAGAACTTGAATGCTTCCTAAGTGACCAGTTTCTGATTTTCTTTTTACCTATCAGAACCATATTCTGTAAGAGATGGGTGCACCGGAGAAAAAAGAGAAACGCATCTTAAGTACATTATTTATTTCTTCTTTATTATATGAATTTTACTATGGACTTCATAGAATAATATGTTGTTTTGATATCAGTAGTAAAGGTAACCTGTTTCAACCATCTCAGACTATTAAAATTCAGTCTCCTTTAAAGAAACTATTTCATCTACAGATAAATCATTATTATCAAAATGTTCTCTCTACATGTGCATTATAATGCAAATACTGAAATTCAAATTACCAGTTGCCTTCTTGTGGTTTAATAATCGTAACATTTTTATTTCCAGGTAAAATGCCATTGACTTCAACTCTTGAGATTATGAAATGAATTAATTTAGAATGTGTACCAGAATGAAAGGGAGGGTGGTAATGGATCAAGCTAAGTGAAGCTATAAAAATAAAATCATGCCAGAGTGAAGAAGAGTTAAAATATGCTAAATTCCTTTCCATTTTGAGTTTAATATTACTTCAGCTCATTACGTACGTAGAGAATAGATTAGGCTAATCCCTACTGTAATTATACATTCTATCAGGCATATAAAGGTAAATGAGAGTGTGTATCTGCATTGCCATAACATTCAGGTTTGAGATAATCAGCACAACAGAATTAAGCTGTCACCAAATGACACTCATTATGCAGCACAAGCCTAAAGCAGATGGAACTAACTTACTGTTGGCTTTATACTAGATGTCAAGAAACAAATATATTTAGCTAGTTTCTCAAATTTTAGCAAAATGCTTTTATGGTAACTGTACTGACACTCTTTTAGATAATACACATTAGAGCTTGAAACCAATATTGTCTTACCCCTGTGGGAAAGCAAGAAGAAATCAAAATGATTGTAATACTATGTTCTTTAACAGTGTACATTTGAGACTAAACTTTAGGTTTCTATCCTTGATTTGCTGACTCTTGGGAACGTGTTTGTATTTCTTAAGTTACTCAACAGTAAAAGAAATAACTTTTAATTTTTAAGTTTAACTTATAAGTTAAATTATATATCGCAGAATTCAAAAATAATTTAGAAATTTGGGTCTTCTCCACGTTTGATTTTTCTAACTCATCTCATATACTATTTCCCAATCACTGTAGCAGTTGAGTCAGATATTTTTGTGGTACTGTAATCATAATTCCTCTACTTATTTTGGTAATGACTTCCAGTTCATTCCAAACCTCCACCAACATTATTATATTTCAGATCCTACCTCAAGCTGTTGCAACTCAAGATTTCGGGCAAGTGTAATTGGAAAAAAAAAAGTAAGAAAGGACTAAATTGAGGGTGCATGTAAGGCAGCTATCATAATTTTGTATTGTGGAATCTAATCTGAATAAGGTTGAAAGTAAGGTTATTATAGTACACTTAGAGGAGTGGGAAGCATGTGAAAACCTGGTAACATTCATAGATTGTTGGTTCTTATAAGGTCAAAGAGTTGTTGCAGTCAAGGTACTGGAGGGAGTAATCTTTAGAGAGTGAAATGTTTGAAGCTCGTATTATTTAAGGATGAACAAGCATATATTATTAATGACTAAGTGTGATCATGGAATGGTGGCTAAGGAAAAGCACACGGAAGGAAAGAAGGTCCAGAAACTGAGAGGCCAGACTTGCTAAAGAATTATCTCCATTGATGTTAGAGTCATTAATAATTGTGAAAGGTTTTATTGAGAGGGTCATGCATATGGTCAATGAGTGAACGGAGTTGTATATGTATGAATGAATTAATGTATGTACATAGCTATGTGCGTATTAGAGGGCTTAGTTCAATTATAATGTTGCTCGTATTAGAGGGCTTAGTTCAATTATAATGTTGCTCCAATTTAGTCTTAGCTGGTGCATTTAATAAGTAAAAATTAATAATAAAAAGCATAACCACTATCCTGGTGTCAATCAAATACTGTTTTGAAAACAGAAATAGACTCACAGACATAGAAAATAAACTTATGGTTACCAAAGGGGAAAGAGGGGTGAGGGAGGGAAAATTAGGAAGTTGGGATTAACATATACACACTACTATATATAAAATAGATAACCAACAAGGACCTACTACTGTATAGCCCAGGGAACTATACTCAGTATTTTGTAATAACCCATAAGGGAAAAGAACCTGAAAAGGAGTGTATATATATATATCTCACAGTGCTGTACACCTGAAACTAACATGAAATTGTAAATCAGCTATATTTCAATTAAAAATTTTTTTAAAAAGAAAAAATGTACTGTTTTGTATCTTGGCTAAATGAGGACATGTCTTGCCTTCTCTCCAAGATAATCACAATGGCTAATTCTTTATTTCTCCCACAACTATGGTTTATAAGGAGTAATTAAATAGAGACAGAGTCAGCTTTGAAGAGGGAACATTTGTTTTCATCAGATCTTGACATTTAGTGGCAAAGCTGGTATGCACATATGAACAGTGGAATTGTCTTTAAAAAATACCATTAGCCAAGGTTTAATGACCTTTTTACTCTATGCCTGATGTTGTGCGAAATGCTTTGCATGCATTGCATTACTCTCATTATTTTTCCCCTAACTTGAATTTTTCATATTTGTAACTATTCAATGATTTTTAGTAACTTTCCCGAATGATGCAGCCATCACCCTAAACTGGTTTTAGAACATTCTAATTCTTCCAGTAAGATCCCTCATGCCCATTTATAGTTAATCCTCATCACCCCTAGGTCCAGGTGACCACTAATCTACTTTCTGTTTCTATAAGTTTGCCACTTCTGGACATTTCATATAAATGGAATCTTACAATATATATCTCTCGTGTTTGGATTTTTGGACTTAGCATAATGTTTTTGAGCTTCATCCACGTTGTTGCATGTAACAATACTCGTTCCCTTTTATTGCTGAATAGTACTCTATTGTATTGATATGCCACTTTTTGTTTCCATTCACCAGTTGATGGACATTTAAGTTGTTCTCAGTTTGGGGTCATTATGACTAAAGTTGCTGTGAATATTATTGTACAAATCTTGGTGAACATACGCTTTCATTTACCTTGGATAGATACCTAGGGATAGAATTGCTGGGTGGTATGGTAACAGAAGTATTCTTAAGGATAGATTTTTGCTTTCAAAAGCAGAACAGATGCTGATTATACTTAAATATATATATCTTGATATACTGTCCCAGATATAGAGCTCCTATCTAAAACTTTAGATACCTGGAAATTTTAAAGTCCACACACACATATCTTATTTAATGGAAATCTCATTGTTATATGTCTTTTTTTGCTGAAGGAAAGGAATGTGATCATATGAGACGGAAAGGTTCTGGAGTTGAGTGTAGTAAGTGATCTGTGATGGTTTCACTTGGGGAAATAATGTTTAAGTCAGTATCAAAAGATGAATATGAATCACTCATGAATATGAGTGAGCTAGATGAAGAGAAACTTAGAAGAGCATTTCAATTAGAGAGAACAGCATGTGAAAAATCCTTGTGGCAGGAGGGAGCTTGAAGATTTTTGAGGAATGGGAAGAAATACAATATGGCTGGCACTTTGTCAATGAGAAGACAAGTAGAGTCTTGGCCTCAAGGGTTTGCTCATGTTCCTAAAATCAGTGAGAATCACTGAAGGGATATAAGCAGGTAGGTGACAAAATCCAATAATCTTGTCTACATTGGAAAATAGTGATTAGTCAGGATTCGTAGTGAATGTTGGGAGACCACTTACAGTCTAGCTGGGTTTTTTTCTCTCGCCTGAATGTTTTTTGGGGGAGGGGAGGAGGGGGTAAGATATTTGCCATGTTGATGTGAACAGGAAAAGACACACCAGTGACTGACAGTTTGTTAAGTCATGTGCCCTGTGCCCAGGAAGGGTGGTGTTAGAAGCAGTGAGTGATCCCTAAATATATGATAATGGATCAATTAGCAAAAATGGTTATTCAAATATAAAATCAATTACAAAGCATAAAGACAAATATATAAACTTTTCTTGTAATTCATAGAATGATAAGCTTCATAACAAAAAGAACAAAACTAAATGCAAGCTCTTGACTATATACAATATTGTCCATTGGATAACTGCAATTTATAAACACCCAATATTTGTCTCACTAGTAATAATAATAACATTGTTAGCTACCAATTATTTAATGCCAACCGTGCGAGCTACTCTAAATACTTTATATAGCTTATCCTCAAAAAACATTACTAAGTAGTTATTTTTAACCCTTCTTTTTAGATTAGAAAACTAAGGTTCAGGAACATGAAATGTCTTGCCCCAAATCTCACAGGTAATAACTAATGGAACAGGTTTCCCAGTAATGTTCCACGTGTAACCCCAGGAAGGATGCTCACTGGTTCTGCTGTTTTGCCTCCCTCCAAGCTCTTTGTAAAATAAAAGTTACATATTTCAAAACCATTTCTCTAACAAATGGAAAATAAGTCATAGGTTTTTAAAGTGGCCTTTGGAAAGCCTACCTTTCATCCCATTTGTCTCTGCCAGGCTCTCCACCTTGGATGAAGTAATTCATACACAGAAAATATAGTAACCTACCCTGTCACTAATAGGTAAATGGACCTTTAGAAGTGAGCAGTTTTTTTTCCCCTTCCTGCCTATCAGTTTGACAAGGCCAACTATTTAAAGGGCAATTTGTTAATATTTCTAAAATTTATCTTAAGGATATAAAATTGGGAAAAGATAAATAGAATGAAGGGCAAATGACCTCCAAATGAAAAAAGACAGAAATGGTCAAGGCAAAGAAATGAACCATTTTGGATCCTATAACTAAAAGGAACTAATTGAATATTTCATGGTCATCCTAAGCATTCTGTTTTCCATATTAAACTTAAATAGTACTTATAATCACATAATATTCCCCCTTTTCTCTAGTTGCTAGCATTATTCCTAAAATAGAATATTTCTTGCTGGCACTATATCCTGAAATAATACACACTGATTTTTCTCAGATTTAGTGATGAATTTTAGAAGCTGCAAGTGGTAAAATTTATTGACTTGTCATCTACTGATATTCATGGTCATAAACTAGGCAATATTCCCGATGGGAAAAAAATTACTTTTTGTAGCTCTTGCTTCCTTTTCTTCATTAAAAGAAATCCAAATAGTGCATGAAATAAAACCTAATTTTAAAATTCTGTTAGACTTATGTCAGTGGGCTTTTATGCAAATGGCCAATTGTAGACGTAATAACTAAACAAGAGTGAGAAATGCTAGCAGAGTTCACTTAAGCAATGTCAATGAATGTTCCTGTTGACAATAAATAATGACAGATGGCTACCTTCTCAGTGACAGTTTCCAACTGTAATGGTTTGACACTTAAAAAGAACACTTCCCTAATGACACAAGAATGCCCTTTACTGAAAATTATTTGTGCATCATCCTTTTTATAATATGACTATTAATGTGATGCTAAATGAGTTATTTTCAAAACAAGTGTTTCAATTTAAGCTCACAGTCATGGGCAATCTATAAGAATTGTTGCAATACGTGTGTGTTCTGCCTTGCAAAGATGTCACTGCCTGTGTGCGATTTTTCTTTTTTTCTTCTAGTTTTATTGAGATATAATTGACATACAGCACTGTATAAGTTTGTGTACAGCATAATGATTTGACTTACATACATCATGAAATGATTACCACAATAACTTTAGTGAAAATCCATCTCCTATAGATACAAAATAAAAGAAAAAGAAAAAAAATTTTTTTCCTTGTGATGAGAACTCTAAGGATTTACTCTCTTAACAACTTTTATATATAACATACAGCAGTGTTAATTACTTATCATGTTGTATCAATACATTACATCCCTAGTACTTATGTATCTTATACTGGAAGTTTGTACCTTTTGACTACCTTCATCCAATTCCCCTTCCCGAACCAACCCCCTTCTTCTGGAAACCACAAATCTGATCTCTTGACCTACAACACTATGTTAGTTCCTGTTACACAACATAGTGATTTGATATCTCTATACATTTCAAAATGATCACCACTATAACTCTAGTTACAATATGTCACTATATAAAGATATTACATAGTTACTGACTATATTCCCCACACTGTACATTGCATCCCCTTGACTCATTTATTTTGCAACTGGAAGTTTGGATCTCTTAATCTCCCTCACCTATTTCTTTCCTCCCCCCAACCTCCATCCCCTCTGGCACCCACCTGATTGTTCTCTGTATCTATAACTCTGTTTCTATTTGGATATGTTTGTTCATTTGAATTATATTTTACATTCCACATATAAATGAAATCATACAGTATTTGTCTTTCTCTATCTGACTTATTTCACTTAGCATAATACCCTCTAGGTCCATCCATGTTGTTGCAAATGGGAAGATTTCATTCTTCTTCATGGCTGAGTAAAGTATATACAATGAGATATACATATACCAGATCTTCTTTATCCATTCATCTATTGCTGGGCACTTAGATTACTGCCATATCTTGGCTATTATAAATAATAATGCAATGAGCATAGGAGTGCATGTATCTTTTCTAATTAGTGTTTTTTTTTTCTTTGTATTAATACCCAGGAGTGAAATTGCTGGATCATATGGTAGTTCTATTTTTAATTTTTTGAGGAATCTCCATACTGTTTTCCATGGTGGCTGCACCAATTTATATTCCCACCAGCAGTGCATCAGGGTTCCCTCTTCTCCACATCATCACCAGCACTTGTTATTTGCTACCTTTTGGATACTGGCCATTCTAACAGGTATGGGGTGATATCTCACTGTGGTTCTATTTGCATTTCCCTGATTAGCGATATTGAGCATCATTTTATGTGCCCATGGGCCATTTTTCACGTCTTCTTTGGAAAAATGTCTATTCAGGTCCTCTGCCCATTTGTGTACTATCAATATATTTGTTAAATCATTGACATGTAATATATTTTAGGGATCCATCCATACAATGAGATAAAAGAGACACAATATCTGACAAATTGCAGAGAATTGTTAAATATTTATAGGGAATTGGTGATGCCATGATAAATAGTAGATAAACAATGTATATCATAATTTTAATTAAGGATACATATCAATGCATCCTAGTTTAATTCAATTCACTCATGCTCTTACACTTAAAAGTACCAGCCTGCAAACATAGGATTATGTTAGAAACTGTACTATTTTGGGCTGCCTCCTAGACCCAGATTCCCGATTTCCTTCTTACCACCCTCCTTGGAACTGGGTCTCCCTACCTATACTTTATAATGTCATATGGTTTTATTCATTGATTTGTGACCCTGCTGCACTCTCTTTCAAATTTTTGCTTATGCTAGTCAGACACTTCCTAAGGCTTGTGACTGAGAAAAACTGATCCATCATCTTTTTGAAAAATGGCAGTGAGAACTTTCTCTAATATTACAAGAGGCCGTGCAGATGAAAAAAACAAAAAACATTGATAAGTCCATGTTAGAGAGACCTATTATTGGAGGATGGTGAGCTAATGTGTTTAAAGCTACATCTTTTACTTTTTAAAATGACGTCAGGGGAAAAATCATGCCTCCTCTCATATTTCCTCTAAGATCCCTATTGGATGTGTTCATTGAGACAGCATAGAGTTTGGGTAGTATACAGAGTAGTCCAAACCTTGTATGACAATTCCTAAGTTCTTATTGGAAATATTTTTTAAAGTATGATATATTTATCCGTAAATATGGAATAAATGATTTACACATTCTAGCTAAATTCTTTTGGTAAATAGAATTCTACAAAATAGTGTTACCTGGAAATAGAGCTATTTATGTGGCCCAACTTAGTAAAAAAAAATCCTTTGAGAAGATATAAGGTTTTTTTAAAATATCGTTGAATTGGTTAACATGAGGTTGATATAACAATGGAAGGAAATGACTTGAGTTTTTTTTTATTAGACACAAATGCACATGTGCACACACACACATCTACATAGAGCAATTCCCTATTACATGTTGTGTAAACAGTTGCCTGTACCTATGAGTGCAGAAACAGGATCTTTAGCACAAAATAATGAAAACTAATTCAAACAACTGGGTGTCAGGATCCTTGGGTTCCTGCCCAGATCGGTCATCAAAAACCTGGGGGACATTGGTAATGTCACTTGCCATTTAACTTTTTAGAGCTTCTTCATTTGTTAATGTGGGGGTGGGAGGAGAGTAGTGGCTGGGTCATCTAAAATTTTCCTTTAGTGCTATTATTCTATAGCATTTCCAAAGAATTCTTTATTTAGAACCAGTTCATAAGTGGAAGCACCATCTGGTGTCATGAAAGGGAATTTCAGGGAAAGTTTTAGTTAACTGTCTTTCCAACAACAACATGTATCATTAGCTGAAGGGGAAAAAAAGAATGTATCAGAATGTGTCATGTATTATCTTAACAAATACTCATTCAGTGATATTCAGGACACCACCACGTAAGCATGTCTGACATGTTACCTATTACTATTTTCCACATCACAAGTATAGCCTTTTGATTATTTTACTTAATTTTCTATGCTTTGTTTTAATATTATTATTCTAATATCAGTTTGGGAGCTGACATGACCTGACCATTTAGTTGGGAGAAGTACTCAGATAAAATATTATTAAATCAATGGATTAAAATAAAATATTATCTCGATGTAGTTTTTAACCTCCAAGCACTCAGATGTAAATTGTGAAAATGTCTGAATAAAGATGCCATTGAATATTATAAAAAATACATGCTTAAGGTGTGTTATGGGGTGATTCAAGTCACCTATTTTAACCTTTTCTGTCCAATATATTTGTTCATTTGGATAACCATACCTGGGGTTCTGGCGTGAATTTATTTGCAAAGAACCTAAGTCCTCTGAACTCTACATACTGGAAGAAATGAAGTGAAACATTTAAATGAGGACATTTACATGCACATGAATTATCTTCACAATATGGAGTTAATAGGTCCCTAGTGCTTTAAAGAGTAGGATCCTGAAAGAGTTACTGCCCTGTTGGGAAAAATCATGGTTAAAGTTATCGAACACTATCGTACCTTGTGAGGAAACAGACTTCATATAACTTAGCTTCATGAGTTAAAAGAAATGAACAGAGAATCTGCTGATTTTCTCATTGATGATTAAGCAGCAGTCTTTTTAGAGTTACTCTCCTGAAATTTACTACAACAATAGCAGAAGAAAAACTACCTTGTATATCTTTAAAGTTTTAAAAATAGAATTTTAAACAGTAAATAGTGTGGCACTAAAACATTTTAACCAGTTTGGATTCAACCCCATAATAAAAACGAAATCAGACTAATTAATGATAGCTATAAACCATTCTAAATTCAGAATTAAACTTAGCAAGTAATTATTCTGAAACACGCACAAAATTTATCTTAAAGAATATTTGACCATAATCAATCACCAGGTGTCTATTTGCCTGTAAGGATGAAGCACATTCTAACATTTAACCATCTGTCAGTCAACATTATTTATGGAATACCTGCTGTGTATGGAATAGTTAACCTTAAAACAAATCAATCATAAAAAAGTCAAGATTTTAATACTGAATAAAGCAAATGAAAGCACCTACATCAATTTCTGGTCAATTTAATAGGAAGTTGCTTCATCATTTTGTATTTCTACTGTATACTTACTTACTCTTGGGAATGTATTATTTGCATACACTATGTATAGCCTTTAATTAAGAAGTCAAAGTATATAGTATGCAAGTATTGCAAGTATCCTATCAGCAACTGCCTTATAGTTAGGATTACCCCACTATCTCCACACAACATTTAACAGAGGGGTTTTCCTGTATCACCTAATGTGTCATTAATTAAAGGATTAACACTGGCCTGCTACCAAATTATCCTTAGATAAGATGCAATGTGATAACTTCTCTGCCTCTTATAATGTTATTACCAATATTCTAAGTGAGCATTGTTGAGGAGGAAAAAATTGCCCTCTACCCTTCTAGGTTCCTCTGGCTGATCTAAGAATTAAATTAACATGAGATAAATTAACAGGAGAAATAAAAGTTTAATGTGTATACATGGGAGAGACCCAGGAGAACCGAGTAACTTGCCAATACCATCTTCAGTCAAAGACAGAAGAGGATGTTGGGGGTAATGTTTTGGGACTCAAAAGGGTAGGGAGGCAATTCACAGGGAGATAGAAAAGCAAATATTTGGTAAGCAAATGTTTGCCGGCCCATATAGAGACAATAGGACACTGATGGACTCTAATCTTTAGGCCCTGTCCAGTCTTTGGCACCACACTTCACCCATATTTTTGGCAGGTATCTCTGGTGATCTCTCTATTCTGGGAACAGGCCCTCTATCTAAATTCTTTTAGGCAGTTGGGGGAAGGTTAGCTTCTTCGGGAATCTTTTGGGCCTTGATTGTTTTCAGCTCAAAATAATCCACATACCAAAGAGACATTTTAGGGTGGAAAATTTTTCTCCCCTACAGCATTATAAAGAAATCCTCACATGGTCATTTTTTTAAGATGTGGATAGAGTGTTTCTCTATTAGTTTTCTAGTTGAATCTATTAAATTCCATGTACATATGGGCACTTAATATATTTTAGAGATTTTATTTATTTTGCTATTACCTCCAGTTTAAAATGCAACTAGGAAACAGTATTAGGATATTACCTAATGTGGGCTGTTAGATTAAAGGTGTCTCACCCCCAAAATGAGGATACTTCGAGGCTGGACTTTGAAAAGTTAACAGTTCACTACTTTAGTGTAAACTGGAATGAGAGGAAGAAAAAAGAGAAGGAAAGGAGGAAGAAAGAAAAGAGGGAAGGAAAGAAGAAAGAAAGGAAAGAAGGTAGGAAAGAAAGAGAAGGGAGTAAGGAAGGAAAGTCTTAACATTAAAAACATTAGTTCCTGTAAGAAAATAGTTTTCATTCAGAGTTTCATTTTATTACCTTAAAATAAGGAGTACATTGACTTTTCTGAGAAAGAATGTCTATGAGTATACACAAAGTTTTTGCCAAAGATCTAGAAGATGAAAATTATATTAAGTCTAAATTACTTTGTCTTATTTCTGGTTATTTAATTTTTTTTCAGCTTTATTGAGATGTAATTGATACACAACCATGTATTTGTCAACAGATGAATAAACAAAACGCGGCATATATGCACAATGGAATATGTTTCTGCTTTAAAAAGGAAGGACATTCTGACACAAGCTACAACATGGGTTAACCTTGAAAACATTATGGTAAGTGAAATAAGACAGTCATGAGAGGGTAAATGCTATATGATTCCACTTATATGAGGTACCTGGAGTAGTAAATAGAGACAGAAAGTAGAATGGTGGTTTCCAGGGGTTAGGGGAAGCAAGGAATGAAGAGTTGTTGTTTAATGGGTACAGAGTTTTGGTTTTATAAGATAAAAAAAGCTATGGTGATGGATAGTGGTGATTGTTGCACAACAATGTAAGTGTATTTAATGCCACTGAACTATATACACTTAAAAATGATTAAAATGATAAATGTTATATTTATTTTACCACAATTAAAAATAAATAAGAATAAATTTTAAAATTAAAAAAAGCCATCTATCTCCTTACTCTCATAAAAACCAATGATTATTCTTTGTAGCAATTAAGAAAATGCCCAAATTTAAAACTATAATTTTCCATAACTCCATAAACCTATAAAAACGTATCTTCTCAGTTTACATCATCACTACGTCTTTCATTTTGTCCTCTCTGCATATTTAAATATGCATTTTCTAACATAAACTATATTTTTTCCTTTCCTGTGTTCTCTGGTTACTTTATATCCATTTTAATCCTAATACTTTTAGATAATGGCAGGCAGCCTCATCAATTCATGAATAAATATATATATAGATGGGTTTTAAAAAGAATACTGAAAGAATAAAATGTACTTAAATCTAATTACCAGTGTGTTTAAAATAACTAATTATTAACCAGTGATAAAGTCCAAAGTTAGCAATTAAAGGCCTACCTCGTTTTATTGCGCTTCACTTTATTGTACTTCACAGATAATGCATTTTTTTTAAGGTTTGTGGCAACCCTGCTTGGAGCACGTCTGTTGGTACCATTTTTCTAACAAAATTTGCTTACTTCACGTCTCTGTGTCACATTTTGGTAATTCTCCCCATATTTCAAACTTCTTCGTTATTATTATATTGGTTATGGTGATCTCTGATTAGTGATCTTTGATGTTACTACTACAACTCACTGAAGATTCAGATGATGGTTAGCATTTGTGAGCAATAAAGTAATTTTTAATTAAGGTATATACATTGTTTTTTAGACATAATGCTTTTGCACACTTAATAGACTACAGCATAGTGTAAACATAACTTTTATATGCACTGGGAAACCATAAGATTCTTATGACTCACTTTGTTGCGGTATTTGCTTTATTGTGGTGGTCTGGAACTGAGCCTGCAATATCTCTGAGGTGTGCCTGTATTGCATGTTTCAATGTAACTGAAGTCAATTAAAACATTCTATTTTTATTTGATTTTAGCATTGGAAAAATTTAAACTACTGTATTTGGTTACCATTGCTACTGTAATAAATTATCACAAACAATGGATGAAAACAACATAAAATTATTACTTTACAGTTCTGAAGGTCAGAATTCCGAAAAGGGTCTTAATGGGCTAAAATCGTGAAGTTGGCAGGATTGCGTTCTTTTCTGGAACTCTAGTGGACCATCTGTTTTCGTGCTTTTTCCAGCTTCTAGAGGCTACTTGAATTCCTTGACTCATGGCCTTCTTCTATCTTCAGTCAACAGTCACATCACTCCAGCCTCTTATCCCATCAAATCCCCTTCTCTGCGCTCTTCTCCTGCCTCCCTCTGCACCTGTAAAGACCATTGTGATTACACTGAACCCACCCAGATAATCTAGGATAATCTTCCCATTTCAAGGTCATGTGATTAGTAACCTTAATTCCATCTGCAACTTTGATTCTCTCCTTTGCTGTGTAACCTAACATATTCACAGGTTCCAGGGATCAGGATATGGAAATCTTTGGGGGGCATTATCCTGCCTGCCACAATCACATTGGTGAATTGGAAACTCTAGACAGCTAAACTTTTATTTTTTTATTTGTTTTTCAAAATACATTTGAGTTGCTAAGTTTTTATTTGATTTCCAAAGATAGTAGGGAGACACAGAAAACAAACAACTAAAAGGGCAATCTAAAAAATGCTCAAAGGACTCTTGACAAGGATTCATGTGTATTTTACGGCTACTGCTAAACAATAATTAGGTACCTGGTATATGATCAGGATGATGTTCAAGTGACTAATCAGGCCTAGAAACATGAAACATATAATTGCAAAGAAACAGACATGTGATGCGAATAACTCCTATCCAGATCAACTTCTCTCACAGCAAATCTACAAGCATAAGTAGAAATATAATTCTCTTTGTTAATTTAGATATGGAGAATATTGAATTAATGACCCCATAGGACACCATGATATGTTCTGTAACTATCATGTCAATAATTTACATTTATTCCCCAAAAGACAAAAGTAGGAGATAAACTTTTTATTAACCTTTAAAATCTTCCCAAATGCAATTATGTCTTTCCCGAGACACTGACAACTTCCATTTTTAAGCCTATACTTTCCTCCCTGTGTTCAGACACAACATTTTCCTGTTCTATGTGCCTTTTATCAGTGCTTGTTCACCTTGTTAAAGGGTTTTGAATCTAAGAATGGAAATCTGAACCATACAATTTATGATTCATTCTTGTATACTCTTTCCTCTAAACTTGCCAATCCTATTACAGCCATTCATTCATTAATATCCGTACCCCTGAGAAGTGAAGTGGCCAAGTAACTCCTCTGATAGAAAGGGGGAAAGAAAATTTAAATGACTTTGCTTTTAATTAAGTTACTACAGTCACAGAAGCAGATCCTTATTTCTTCACTATTTTCATTATACTAATAGCATGGGATAGTACAAATATGAAACACAAGAAACTACTTCCCTTTTTGCACAAAACTCAATATTCTTGTAGATTTTTTTTTACCATGGAAAGAAAGAAAAAAAGATTTATTTGCCCCTTCTTCATGTTATCTTACTGAACAATTTATGGAAGGAAATTGGGAGGCAATATGCCTGGTAGTTAAGAGTGTAGAATGGAAGAAACATGCCAGGATTTGGTTTATAATCCTTTTACTTAAAAACTGTGTGATTTGAGACAATTTTCTGAGCCTCAAATTCATCATATGTGATGTGGGGATGAGAATAATAGGAGGTACATCACAGAGTTGATGTGAGAAATAAATGAAATATGATGCACTAAGCATGTAGAATAGTCCTGGCTACATTCTCATCAACAACCCCGCTTCTTTTGTTTCACATTTAGAATCAATGAATAATTACTGAGTGTACATCATAAACCAGTCATTGTAATATGCACTTTCATGTACATGTTTAATAAACTGTCCTGTTATATGATTTTTGAGGTGAAATGCCTTGCATCTTAGTGGACCCAATAGAAACAGATCATCTCACTGAAAGAAAATTTTTTACTAACCGACCCAACATTTCCAACTGGCCACGGGTTCTCTGTCAATTAAGATCCCATGTATTGCGAAAGGTTTCAGAAAGTTCCATTGTGAAATGGAAATCAAACTTCAACTAAGGCTCCCATTTATCCAAGTTCTCAAACTGGTGGGTGCCCACTTTTAAAAATCTGTATGGCTCTATCTTTTGCTTTACCCAAACTGCTGGTGCAGGGGTGGGTACGTCTCCTCCAAGACTTCTATTTGACAGGTTTCTTCAAACAAGATCATTTTGTAATGTATAAAAATATCAAATTACTACGTTTATACCTGGAACTAATATAATAGTGTAAGTCAGTTATACTTCAATTAAAAAAAAGAAACTTCCATTATTATGTAATTGACTAGATAAACTGTCCCTCATGTACTTTTCCTATAAATGTATCAAGCAACATGGTGGGTGGGGTTTTTTCTTTTGGATCACTTTTCGTGGTACATCCAGCTAAGCCAGATCCAGAATAATAAGAGAACAGAAGATTTTGTTCACTGTAGCTTTTCTCCCTATAAGTTTTCCCAATAAAATTTATGTTATATTTATACCATATAAGTATGGATCTGTGTTCTTTTTATGATACACATATTTCCTTTGACTCTCTAGTAAATACCAAAAACGTCTATGGAATAATGAAATCAATGAGTGAAGATAGAGAAGAACCTATATGGTGGTGGAATGGTCATTCTAATGTATTTGCATACTATTTTTATAGGTGATGTTTTTCCAGCTACGTTGACAATGTTCTTCCCAGGAGTCAAGAGAAGCTGAACACCCGTTTTATTCTCAAATCACTTTATCACAGGTCAGTAAGTTGATGGTTATATCATTTTGGATTCCTTGTGGTTACATTTAATAGAAACTCAGTTATATTTACAAAGTTTTAAATATTGTTTAACTCAACATATCGTTTTCAAACACTAACTATGTGCCAGACACTTTTCTAGATACTATGGAAATGTGAGTGACCAAAAGAGGCAAAAATATCTGCACTCATGGAAATTACATCTTAGGAAGTAAGAGAGAAAATAAAGAAATGAAATATATAATATGTTAGCAGGTAATAATTACTAACAATAACTGTAAAGGGAAAAAGGTGCTGAGATTTTAGATAGGATGGGAAACAAGGGCCTATTGAGAAAGTGACATGTTGCATATAAGACTTAAAGAAACTGAGATAGGAAACTATGCAGATGTCTGGGGTGAGATTATTTCAGAATGAAATAGCACAAGATCATGACAGGCTTATTCAGGAAACAAGAAAGAAACTGATGACTAGAACAGAGTGAGCAAGTGGAAGAGTAGTAGGAGATAAAGTTAAAAGGGGTGATGAGAGGAGGGCTAGACCTTGTATAAATATATGGCTGTTACTGTGATTGAGATGGGAATCTAGAAGGTTCTGGGCATAAGAATGACAGGATGAGATGTATATTTTATCAGTGGATTCAAGGGGGCCTTTTATGAAGTTATTATAGTATTCCAGGCAGAAAATTTATGGTTGCTTGGATCAGGGTCATATCAGTGGAAGTGGTGAACACAGACATCATATTGCACAGTAGCAGGGGTATATTAACTTTGCAATCTATGTGAGTGGTTATGCACTGTATTGTTTTAGGGGGCAACATTCACATCGATGCCGAAAACTTGGCCTCTGTGCACAGGTGCTGAACCAAATCTTGGAGATAGAGTTTTGGGTGAAGTAGAAAAGAATGGGTTTATTGCTTTCCCAGGCAAAGGGGGACAAAGGGGGCTAGCCTCTCAAAAACTGTGTGGCCTAACCTGGGAGGATTTGGTGAGGAGTTTTATAACAATGGTTCAAGGGTGGGGTTGCTTATAAGGATTAGGGTGTGTGCAGGGCCTGCACTTCTTTAATCTGGTCTCAGGTAGTCTCTTGATGAGCTTCTCTGGTTCCTTTAATCTGGCCTCAGGTCATCCTCTCTGGAATGAAGAATGCTAACATCTTCCATTTGTTGGGGGTTTTAGTTCTGCAAAAGAGCTCAAAGATATTGTTATGTGTATCCCTTGAGGTGGAACCAGGACCCTGCCCCAAGGCTGCACTATTGTTTTTGGCTGCTCCTCCCTTATCTCTGCATCCCTTCCCTGATGAGCAACTGTTCGAATCTGCCCTTTGGGACTCAGGGAGGGTCATGGAGGATGGAGTCTCCTCCCTGCAAACAAGGAATGGGGGACAAGGAAAGGCTTCCGTGCCCAGGAGACCCACAGGGTCCTGCTCGGTTTCAACATGGCATGCATATTAACATCCTTCCTGGAATTGTACTCTACAATAACCCTGAAAAGCAGTCACATTCTGTGTGCACTTTGAAGGTAGAGATGATACATTGTGACAGGATGGATATGGGTTGTAAGAGAATGAGAGGAGTCAAAGATGACATCAAATATTCTGACTGAAGAAGAGTAAGGGTATAGCTGTCATTAACTAACCTAGTTAAAACTGAAAGGGGTGCAGGAATGGGGAGAAAAAGTAGAATCTCAGCCTTGGACATTTTGTGCTTGAGATATCCAGTAGAGACACAAGTGAATATTGAATAATCTGGTAGATATAGAAGTCCAGAGGTCAAAAGAGAGGAATGGGCTGGAGTCATACATTTAATAGTAATCAGCAAATAGATAAATTTAAGGATGTGTGACTACATAAGATCATCAAAATTATAAAACTAGAGTGAAAATATAAGAGGTCACAGAACTGAATTGTGGGGCACTCCAGTATTTGGAGGAGGTCTAGGAGAGGAGTAGCAGCCAGCAAATGAGACTAGAAAAACATGGTAAAGAATATTAGAAAAATTACATCACCTCTGTTCAATGCTGGTGACTTAATTTTTCATGAGCTTATAAAAATTCAAAACTGGGGGTGTGGGGGGTGTTCTCTGGTGGCCTAGTGGTTAGGATTCCAGGCTTTCACCACTGTGACCCGGATTCAATCCCTAGTTGGGAAACTGAGATCTAAACAAATTATATTGAAATGATTGGCCAGTGGGTCACTATTGAAAATGCTAAATGTATCAATATGAAAATGTGAGTTTCTAAGTTAAAAAAGCAGAAAAATCAATACATTTTTACCTGAGATATATATATGTATACATATGTATGTATATGTGTGTGTGTGTAAAATATATGTTATAAAAATAGTAGAGCATAGAGAATTACATAAATAATTTTTTTGAAGTTGTAGCACTGCGATTATTTTATTTTATTTTTTTAAGCATCTTATTTATTTATTTTTTAAACATGTTTATTGGAGTATAATTACTTTAAAATGGTGTGTTAGTTTCTGCTTTATAACAAAGTGAATCAGCTATACATATACATATATCCCCATATCTCCTCCCTCTTGCCTCTCCCTCCCTCCTACCCTCCCTATCCCCCACCTCTAGGTGGACACAAAGCACCGAACTGATCTCCCCGTGCTGTGGCTGCTTCCCATTAGCTATCTATTTTACATTTGGAGGTGTATATACGTCCATGCCACTCTCTTACCTTGCCCGAGCTTACCCTTCCCCCTCCCCATATCCTCAAGTCCATTCTCTACATCTGTATCTTTATTCCTGCCCAGCCCCTAAGTTCATCAAAACCATTTTTCCTTGTTTTTTTTAGATTCCATATATATGTGTTAGCATACGGTATTTGTTTTTCTCTTTCTGACTTACTTCACTCTCTATGACAGTCTCTAGGGCCATCCACCTCATGACAAATAACTCAATTTCGTTCCTTTTTATGGCTGAGTAATATTCCATTGTATATTTGTGCCACATCTTCTTTATCCATTCATCTGTCGATGGACACTTATGTTGCTTCCATGTCCTGGCTATTGTAAATAGAGCTGCAATGAACATTGTGGTACATGACTCTTTTTGAATTATGGTTGTCTCAGGGTATATGCCCACTAGTGGGATTGCTGGGTCATATGGTAGTTCTATTTTTAGTTTTTTAAGGAACCTCCATACTGTTCTCCATAGTGGCTGTAACAATTTACATTCCCACCAACAGTGCAAGAGGGTTCCCTTTTCTCCACACCCTCTCCAGCATTTATTGTTTGTAGATTTTTTGATGATGGCCATTCTGACTGGTGTGAGGTGATACTTCACTGTAGTTTTGATTTGCATTTCTCTAATGATTAGTGATGTTGAGCATCCTTTCATGTTTTTGTTGGCAATCTGTATATCTTCATTGGAGAAATATCTATTTAGGTCTTCTGCCCATTTTTGGATTGGGTTGTTTGTTTTTTGATATTGAGCTGCATGAGCTGCTTGTATATTTTGGAGATTAATCCTATGTCAGTTGCTTCATTTGCAAATATTTTCTCCCATTCTGAGGGTTGTCTTTTCGTCTTGTTGTTGGTTTCCTTTGCTGTGCAAAAGCTTTTAACTTTCATTAGGTCCCATTAGTTTATTTTTGTTTTTATTTCCATTTCTCTAGGATGCGTGTCAAAAAGGATCTTGCTGTGATTTATGTCATAGAGTGTTCTGCCTATGTTTTCCTCTAAGAGTTTTATAGTGTCCGTCATTACATTTAGGTCTTTAATCCATTTTGAGTTTATTTTTGTGTATGGTGTTAGGGAGTGTTCTAATTTCATTCTTTTTCAACTAGCTGTCCAGTTTTCTCAGCACCACTTATTGAAGAGGCTGTCTTTCCTCCATCTGTATATTCTTGCCTCCTTTATCAAAGATAAGGTGACCATATGTGCATGGGTTTATCTCTGGGCTTTCCATCCTGTTCCATTGATCTATATTTCTGCTTTTTGCCAGTACCATACTGTCTTGATTACTCTAGCTTTGGAGTAGAGTCTGAAGTCAGGGAGCCTGATTCCTCCAGCTTCATTTTCCTTTCTCAAGATTGCTTTGGCTATTCGGGTTCTTTTGTATTTCCATACAAATTGTGGAATTTTTTGTTCTAGTTCTGTGAAAAATGCCATTAGTAGTTTGATAGGGATTACATTCAATCTGTAGATTGCTTTGGGTAGTATAGTCATTTTCACAATGTTGATTCTTCCAGTCCGAGAACATGTTATATCTCTCCATCTGTTTGTGTCATCTTTGATTTCCTTCAATAGTGTCTTATAGTTTTCTGCATACAGGTCTTTTGTCTCCTTAGGTAGGTTCATTCCTAGGTATTTTATTCTTTTTGTTGCAATGGTAAATGGGAGTGTTTCCTTACTTTCTGTTTCAGATTTTTCATCATTAGTATAGGAATGCAAGAGATTTCTGTAAATTAATTTTGTATCCTGCTACTTCACCACATTCATTGATTAGTTCTAGTAGTTTTCTGGTAGCATATTTAGGATTCTCTATTTATAGTATCATGTCATCTGCAAACAGTGACAGTTTTACTTCTTCTTTTCCAACTTGGATTCCTTTTATTTCTTTTTCTTCGCTGATTGCTGTGGCTAAAACTTCCAAAACTATGTTGAATAATACTGGTGCGAGTGGACAACCTTTTCTTCTTCCTGATCTTAGAGGAAATGGTTTCAGTTTTTCACCATTGAGAATGATGTTGGCTGTGGGTTTGTCATATATGACCTTTATTATGTTGAGGTAAGTTCCTTCTATGCCTACTTTCTGGAGGGTTTTTATCATAAATGGGCATTGAATTTTGTCAACAGATTTTTCTGCATCTATTGAGATAATCTTATGGTTTTTATCCTTCCATTTGTTAATATGGTGTATCACATTGATTGATTTGCATATATTGAAGAATCCTTGCATTCCTGGGATAATACCCACTTGGTCATGGTGTATGATCCTGTAAATGTGCTGTTGGATTCTGTTTGCTAGTATTTTGTTGAGGATTTTTGCATCTATATTCATCAGTGACATTGGCCTATAGTTTTCTTTTTTTGTGACATCTTTGGTTTTGGTATCAGAGTGATGGTGGCCTCGTAGAATGAGTTTGGGAGTGTTCCTCCCTCTGCTATATTTTGGAAGAGTTTGAGAAGGATAGGTGTTAGCTCTTGTCTCAATGTTTGATAGAATTCGCCTGTGAAGCCATCTGGTCCTGGGCTTTTGTTTGTTGGAAGATTTTTAATCACAGTTTCAATTTCAGTGCTTGTGATTGGTCTGTTTATATTTTCTATTTGTTCCTGGTTCAGTCTCAGAAGCTTGTGCTTTTCTTAGAATTTGTCCATTTCTTCTGGGTTGTCCATTTTATTGGCCTATAGTTGCTTGTAGTAATCTCTCACGATCCTTTGTATTTCTGCAGTGTCAGTTGTGACTTCTCCTTTCTCATTTCTAATTCTATTGATTTGAGTCTTTTTCCTGTTTTTCTTGATGAGTCTGGCTAATGGTTTATCAATTTTGTTTATCTTCTCAAAGATCCAGCTTTTAGTTTCATTGATCTTTGTTGTCGTTTCCTCCATTTCTTTTTCATTTATTTCTGATCTGAACTTTATGATTTCTTTCCTTCTGCTAACTTTGGGGGTTTTTTGGTCTTCTTTCTCTAATTGCTTTAGGAGTAAGGTTTGGTTGTCTATTTGAGATGTTTCTTGTTTCTTGAGGTAGGCTTGTATTGCTATAAACTTCCCTCTTAGAACTGCTTTTGCTGCATCCCATAGGTTTTGGGTTGTCATGTTTTCATTGTCATTTGTTTCTAGGTATTTTTTGATTTCCTCTTTGATTTCTTCAGTGATCTCTTGGTTATTTAGTAGTGTATTGTTTAGCTTGCATTTGTTTGTATTTTTTACAGTTTTTTTCCTGTAATTGATATCTAGTCTTATAGCGTTGTGGTTGGAAAAGATACTTGATACAATTTCAGTTTCCTTAAATTTACCAAGGCTTGATTTGTGACCCATGATATGGTCTATCCTGGAGAATGTTCCATGAGCACTTGAGAAGAAAGTGTATTCTGTTGTTTTGGGATGGAATGTCCTATAAATATCAATTAAGTCCACCTTGTTTAATGTATCTTTTAAAGCTTGTGTTTCCTTATTTATTTCATTTTGGATGATCTGTCCATTGGTGAAAGAGGGGTGTTAAAATCCCCTACTATGATTGTGTTACTGTCGATTTCCCCTTTTATGGCTGTTAGCATTTGCCTTATGTATTGAGGCGCTCCTATGTTGGGTGCATAAATATTTACAATTGTGATATCTTCTTCTTGGATTGATCCCTTGATCATTATGTACTGTCCTTCTTTGTCTCTTGTAACAGTCTAGTTTAAAGTCTACTTTGTCTGATATGAGAATTGCTACTCCAGCTTTCCCAGAGGTCTGTGAGACTGTCGTCAATTCTTTTCATTCTTTTTTCTTTATTCTGCTCTCTGGTAGTTATTTCCACTATTTTATCTTCCAGGTCACTTGTCCATTCTTCTGCCTCAGTTATTCTGCTACTGATTCCTTCTAGAGAATTTTAAATTTCATTTATTGTGTTGTTCATCACTGTTTGTTTGCTCTTCAGTTCTTCTAGGTCCTTGTTAAACGTTTCTTGTATTTTCTCCATTCTAGTTCCAAGATTTTGGATCATCTTTACTCTCATTACTCTGAATTCTTTTTCAGGTAGACTGCCTATTTCCTCTTCATTTGTTTGGTCTGGTACGTTTTTACCTTGCTCCTTCATCTGCTGTGTATTCCTCTGTCTTTGCATTTTGTTCAGCTTACTGTGTTTGTGGTCTCCTTTTCACAGGCTGCATGTTGGTAGTTCCCGTTGTTTTTGGTGTCTGCCCCCAGTGGGTAAGGTTGGTTCAGTGGGTTGTGTCGGCTTCCTGGTGGAGGGGACTGGTGCCTGTGTTCTGGTGGATGAGGCTGGATCTTGTCTTTCTGGTGGGCAGGACCACATCTGGTGGTGTGTTTTGGCGTGTCTGTGAATTTATTATGATTTTAGGCAGCCTCTCTGATAATGGTTGGGGTTGTGTTCCTGTCTTGCTAGTTGTTTAGCATGCCGTGTCTAGCATTGGATCTTGCTGGTCATTGAGTGGAGCTGGGTCTTCGCGTTGAGATGGAGATCTCTGGGAGAGCTCTCGCCGATTATATTATGAGGGGCTGGAGGTCTCTGGTGGACCAATGTCCTGAAGTTAGCTCTTCCACCTCAGAGGCTCAGGCCTGACACCCGGCTGGAGCACCAAGAACCTGTTAGCCACATGGCTTAGAAGAAAAGGGAGAAAAGAAAAAAAAAAAGGAAGAAAGAAACAAAATAAAGTTATTAAAATAAAAATTTTTTAAATTATTAAAATAAAACATAAAGTAATTAAAAAAAGAGAGCAACCAAACCAATAAACAAATCTACCAATGATAAAAACTCAAATATTAAACTAAGATAAACATAAAACTAGGAACAAATTAGATGCAGAAAGCAAACCCCAAGTCTATAGTTGCTCCCAAAGCCCACCGCCTCAGTTTTGGGATGATTCATTGTCTATTCAGGTATTCCAGAGATGCAGGGTACATCAAGTTGATTGTGGAGATTTAGTCCACTGCTCCTGAGGCTGCTGGGAGAGATTTCCCTTTCTCTTCTTTTTTCACACAGCTCCTGGGGTTCAGCTTTGGATTTGGCCCCGCCTCTGCATGTAGGTCGCCCTCTGGCGTCTGTTCTTCACCCAGACAGACAGGATGGGGTTAAAGGAGCAGCTGCTTCGGGGGCTCTGGCTCACTCAGGCCAGGGGGAGGGAGGGTAACGGAATGTGGGGTGAGCCTGCGGCAGCAGAGGCCAATATGATGTTGTAGCAGCCTGAGGCGCGCCGTGTGTTCTCCCGGGGAAGTTGTCCCTGGATCACAGGACCCAGGCAGTGGCGGGCCGCACAGGCTCCCAGGAGGGGCGGTGTGGAGAGTGACCTGTGCCTGCACACAGGCTTCTTGGTGTCTGTAGCAGTAGTGTTAGCATTTCATGCCCATCGCTTGTGTCCGCGCTGATGGCTGCAGCTCGTGCCTGTCTCTGGAGCTCATTTAGTCCGTGCTCTGAATCCCCTCTCCTTGCGCACCCTGAAACAATGGTCTCTTTCCTCTTAGGCAGGTCCAGGCGTTTTCCCGGACTCCCTCCTGGCTAGCTGTGGCGCACTAGCCCCCTTCAGACTGTGTTCAGCAGCCAACCCCAGTCCTCTCCCTGGGATCTGACCTCCGAAGCCTGAGCCTCAGCTCCCAGCCCCTACCTGCCCCGGAGGGTTTGCAGACAAGCCTCTCAGGCTGGTGAGTGCTGGTTGCCACTGATCTTCTGTGTGGGAATCTCTCCGCTTTGCCCTCCGCACCCCTTTTGTTGTGCTCTCCTCCGTGGCTCCGAAGCTTCCCCCCTGCCAATCCCCCATCTCCACCAGTGAAGGTGCTTCCTAGTGTGTGGAAACTTTTCCTCCTTCACAGCTCCCTTCCAGAGGTGCAGGTCCCATCCCTGTTCTATTGTCTCTGTTTTTTCTTTTTTCTTTGCCCTACCCAGGCACGTGGGGAGTTTCTTGCCTTTTGGGAAGTCTGAGGTCTTCTGCCAGAGTTAAGTAGGTGTTCTGTAGGAGTTGTTCCACATGTAGATGTATTTCTGCTGTATTTGTGTGGAGGAAGGTGATCTCCACGTCTTACTCCTCTGCCATCTTGAACGTCCTGCTGTTTTATTTTTTAATTCTTTTTGTCATACCGCTTCCTCCTGTACTTCCTAAAGGTATTTTTCAATATAGGAGTCAAATATTTTTTAACAGTCTTATAATTCTTAATTGAAAAATATTGGGAGCTGATAATTCTGACACCCATTGGTCATTAGAGATATCCCAGGTATTGCAAAACCTAGACAGGGAATCACTAACCTAGAAAAACAATTGAAAGTAGTAAGCAATTCAATAGAGTTTGGAAATACTACATAATTACACAGTTGGCAGTATAGAATAGTGGTTAACTGTTCACACTCTGAATTGTGGTTTTGAATCTTTTTAAAAAATTAAGATAAAATTCACCTACCATACAAAATATTCACCATTTTAAAGTGTACAGTTCAGTGGTTTTTAGTATATTCACAAACTGTGCAATCATCACTGCTAATTCCTAAACATTTTCATCATCACTGTCCATTCCCTCCACCCTCCAACCCCCCCACCCCCCAGGCCCTTGACAAACACTAATCTACTTTCTGTTCTTATGGGTTTGCCTATTCTGGGCATTTCCTATAAAGGGAATCATATAATTTGTGACCTTTTGTAACTAGTTTATAGTTTTCCTGGCATATCCCATGTATACTGGAGGTATACATGCTATGAAACTTCTGTTTGTTTTTCTTCTGTTAATCTGTCTTTTACCACACGGGTGTCTCAGCCAAGAACCTAGAAAGATAGAGGAAAAATTATTTTTCCTACGCCCACCAGCAGAAGCAGAGGTACTGTTTGAAAGCAAAACAAAATTAAAAAACCAATCACAGGCCCAAAATGGAGTCACTTATGCTAGGCCACACCACTAACCTAACTGAAGGTCAACGTACCCCAGAAATGTAGTCTTAACCAGTCAGTCAGGAATTTTCTGATCAGTACCAATGAAGTAACTTATCACAAGGGCCTTCTCCATCCCCCAGAGGAAGATGCCGTGATCTGCCCCATAGACCCCCTTCTGTACCCCATAGGTTGGTTGAATGATCTGAGCCTGAAGTGATTTTTTTTCATTTATGACTTCCTTGTCTTTAAAAACCTTTCCCTTTCTGTAGCGCTTTGGAGCTCCCCTCTACTCCTCAGATGGAATGCTGCCCAATTCACGAACCATTCAGTAAAGTCAATTAGAGCTTTAAAATTTACTCAGCTGAATTTTGTTTTTTCACAGTACTGAGCAGGTAGTTTCAATGGCCTGTTTGAGGAGTAATAAGGCCCAGTGGCTCAAGCAAAGGGAACAAAGGGAAAGTGAAATAAAAGGGGGCTAGATCATATAGTGCCTTAAAGGAATTGTAAGTACTTTGTCTTTAGTAATATGGGAAGCTATCAGCATGTTTGAGAAATGACATGATTTAACATAGATTTTAATAAGATCCCCATGGATCCCTATACTGTGTTAAGAATGAGCTGAAGATTGTAACATATTCTCCATGATCTCTGTGCTTCAGGATATCCTCCCTCCGTCATCTGAGTTATGCCAGTTAATCCAAGATTAAGCTCATGTGTCTCCTTTCTGAAAAGCATTTGCTTTTTTTTTTTAAAAATTGGATTATAGTTGATTTACAATGTTGTGTATGCATTTGCTGATCTCCTATTCAGGGAGAAGAAGTAACAAAGGTACAGCATTTAGGCATTTAAAGGTCTGTTAAAAAAGAAATAACAGGCCCCAAGTAGAGTCATTTACCCACCATGACAGTGTTAGTGAACACAAGTTCTTGTGCCTGACGCACAGTGAAGCCAAACAAACCGAAATGTCGGAGTTTGGAGTAGAGAAAGTTTTATTTCAGGGTCAAGCAAGGAGAAATGGGTGGCTCATGCTCAAAACCCCCAAACTCCCCAGTGGTTTTGGGGGAGAAGTTTTCATAGGCAAAATTTGGGGTGAGGGCTGCAGGGTGTGTGGCTTTCTTCTGACTGGTTGGTGGTGAGGTAACAGGGCGGTGCTGCAGGAATCCTGTGCTCAGCCTGAGGTTACCATCCTCCACCTGGGTGGGGGCCTTGGTTCCTGCAGAAGGACTCAAAAATATTGATATGTATATATTCCTTGAGGAACTAGGATCCTGCTTTAAAGGCTGCACTATTGTTTCTCACTGCTTCTTTGTTTCTGCATTCCCTCCCTTCCTTGATTAGTAACTGTTTGAATCTCCTCTTTGGTACTCAGGGGAGGTCTAGGAGGCTGAAGCCTTTATCCTGTAAATAAGAAAATGGAGACAGGGAAAGGCTTTGTACTCGGGAAGCCCCGACAGGGTCCTGCTGGGTTTCAATAGTAAATCAAGACTTAATTGCAGTTTTGACTTTCTGTAGATAGGTAATCTTAATCAACCAGTCTAAGAATTTTCTGATCAGCTTCAATAAGTTGATCTGTCACATAGACCCTCTCTATTCCCCCAGTGGAAGAAGAGGCAATCTACATGATAAAACCCTTGCCATTCCCTCCACCCCCCACCCCTCCCCCTGCCCCCAATGATGTCCTGGCCTAAAGATAATTTTTTTTTCTCTTACTAATAGCTCCCTTGCCCCACTTTTCTTCCTATAAAAACCTTCCATTTTGTACAACCCCTCAAAGTGCCTTCTAGTTGCTAGATAGGATGCTGCCTGATTCATGAATCACCTAATAAAGCCAATTTGTTTCTTAATAGTTCTTCATTCTGGAAGTGTGTATATATATATATATATATATATATATATATATATATATATATATATATATATATATACACATTCATTCATATACAATGCCATGATAAAATGAGATCTAGACACCTTCTAAATGCTATAATGATTGAACTAGATGAAATAATTTTGGCTACTAAAGCCCTAAAGGGAGTAATTCAGGGAAATTTTCTCAAATATGAAAAGAGAATGGTTGATCTGGTCCATTACCTTTAAACATGGTCTTTAATATTTGCACAGTTGAAGTGTAGAACTACGTCCTAATGTTCAAAATATTACTGACTTTGAAGCAGTTTCAAGCATCCACCTCATCATTAAAACATATTTACAGAGTAAACTTTCTCTACCCCTCTATCCCACCACCATCCCCCTTGCATGTATGTATCTCATTCATGGATGTGTTTAGCAATTGTGCTGTATTCTGTAAAAGTTCTCTGCAAGATGGGCTAGGTATTCGGAATAGTTTTTCTACTGGAAAGTTACTTTCAATTACCAGTTTGGGCTTTAAATTTTCAAAAATAATCAGCAAATAGCCATTTGGGTTTTTCCCTCCAATATGACTTAACAGACTATTGTGAACATTCATAGCTAATTCCCCTAAGACTTCATTCCAAAATAAATGGCTGTTAGAAGAATTGATACACTCAACTTCTCCCTGACAGACGTTTTTTAGGGATCTTTGATTTCTGCCCTTTAACAGATATAGAAACTTTAGTTTTCTTCTAGGCTAACACGTTTCTGCAAATGGTTTATTATTAAAGAAGAATTAATTACTTCACATGAAGTCGAAAAGATAATTTCCAAAGGAAAATTCAAGTCCTAAAGTATGCAACCTATAAGACAAATAAGGAACAAAAATTCCATGAGGAAAAAAAAAAGTCAACAGAAACTGCCTTCATCTACAATGAATTGGGTGAATCTCCGAGGCTTTAAAATAAGAGAAAGGGAAAATTAAATACCATCAGCTGTTTATTTTAACATGCATACCTTAATTCACTTAAATTTAAATTTAAACTAAATTTAAGCTAAATTTAAACTGCCAATTCAATGCAGTCATTAAGGAACTGTTTACTTTCTTGCATTTACTTTTCTTTTGCTTGTTTGTGGGGTTTTTTTGTTTTGTTTTTTTAAATATCCAGAATGCCGATTTTCCCTGCTTCCCTGCCCTACCTGCCTGGTTATCTTGGTAAGACAGAAAAAAAAAAAAAAAGAGACCATGACTCTGATGGCATGATCGTGTCAGGGAGGAAGAAATTTTCCTCTACCCTTCTAGGTTCCTCTGGCTGCTCTAAGAATTAAATTGACATGCGAGAGATTAACAGGAGAAAATCAAACAAAAGTTTAATAGCACGTTTACATGGGAGAGACCCGGAAGAACTGAGTAACTCACCAAAATGGTGGAAGCCGTCACCTGATGTATCATCTTTAGCTAAAAACAAAAGAGGATGTTGGGGGTAGTGGTTTGTCATTTCAAAGGGGAGGAAGGCAATTGACATGGAGATAGAAAATAAATGTTTGGCAAACAAATGTTTGCTGGGCCCTGCAGAGACAGTGGGACACTGAGAGAAATTTTAACTCTTTGCTATCACACCTACTTTATATTATGCTATAGTTATCTATTGTGATGGCTCCCTTCCTAGAACAGATCCTCCCTCTGCATTCTTTTAGGCAATTATGGGGAAGGTCAAAGATTTTCGGGGAGTCTTTTGGACCTTGATTGTTTTCAGCTCAAAATAATCTGCATGCTAAAGAGATGCATTTGGCGGTGGCAAATTTTTCTCCCCTACAATAACATACCCGAAGTTTATTTTTAAGGTGGTTTGTATTAGTAAAAGTTTGTCTACTTAAAGTGGGGTCCTGAGATTAGTAACATGAGTATCACGTGGGATGTTTTACAAACACCTGAGCCCCACCTACCGAGTCAGAGTCTCGAAGGGTGGGGCTCTCAGGAGTAATTGATTTAAAAATCTCTTCAAGTGATTCTCATGCACTTAAGGCTTTGAGAAGCCTTGATCTAGCAGTTGTGGGTCCTTTGAGAAAAGACCCGGAAGACGGGAATGCTTCTCTACCAAGCAGAAAACCAAAGGAAGTGAGCTAAAACGCAGGGATCTTAGTGAGAGGTAGATGAGCAAACTGGCCGGAGCACCATAAGACTGAAGGAGAAAGGAAAACCAGATTGGAGGGACTCCATGATTCCTCTCCAAGGTAGGCTCTTATGATCTGCTGTGGTGTTACCCGATCTACGTGTACAGTGATATTCTGAGAGTAATGTTTTATTTCTGGTAATGGGCCGTCTGTATCTTCCTGATATTTAAAATGTTACAGCTACTAATACATCAACAGAGTTGAGGTAAATGGATTTTCGTGATCCTTTCAACTTTAATTGCTTAAAAGTCTTTTTACATAAAGACATCATGTAACATTGTATTGCCAGTACACAGCACTGGCATACCTAAATGTTAAAGGGATGCTATTAACTGTTTTATGTGTTCACCAGCGGTGGTGGTAACTAAAATATATTTTCATAGCATTTATTACTTTACATAAAACATTCCTTTACATTACGTCATTTTGTCCTTACACATATAAGCTGTTAACTTTGGGGAAAAAAAAGATCCCACGAATGGCTCATTCTTTTTCCCAACAATATAGCTAGAAAATTGCAGACCTAGAACTTGAATCCATGTATTCAGTCTGTGTTTAGGCTTCTCCTTTGGCCCTCAAAATATGTTCCACCGAAGCCTCGGCATCAATGAGACCATTTTCAGGTGGTCTGTGAGCATAAGGAAATCAATAATTATACGGAAAAGTTATTTCTCTTTTTCACTGTGTTAATATTTGCGCCAACGTTACAAAAGCAACAGGATAGAAGAGCTGGCACCTTAGAACAACTTAAGACAGTGGCACCAAAATATATGCACACTATTTAAAAAAAAAATGCTGGTTTCACTTAAAAATATTCTGGGAAAAGCGGGGAAAAAATACTAAGTTTCCAAAATCTCAATTGCACATCTTTTAGCATTTTGTCTGTTGACCTGGGAAGTACGGATAAAGCATTTCTGCTGTATGCTAAAGTAAATATTGTCTCAAGGGATTTGCGCGGTTGTTTTGTTTTGAGCTGAAGTAGATGTTTTGTTTTTCATGGAACATTATTTTTATTTTATTTTGAAAGAACTCCTGACAGACAAGAACTGGTTATTCAGACTTGGGCAGTTGGAAGATAATGTCTGAAAATAATTAAAAGTGAGGCTGCCACTTAAAGGAAAATGATTGACTCTTTGTTGCCAAAGAAAAATTTTGAAATTTCATGCAAAAATTAGAATTTTGGAAAACTTGTAAATGCTTCCATAAGCTTGACACCTTCTCAGTACTTAAAGACTTTTCTGATGACAATACTGGTGATATTAAGATGATTTTTATATTGCATAATGAAATGTCAGTGAACCAAAATTCTCCAGGGATCAATGTTTGATGTTACAAAATTGCAGGCGCATAAAAGATACTTTACATTAAAAGTGTAAGATATATCAATGGATTTTAATGTAACAGAGTACAAAAAGTCCATTGATAGTTTGATTCTGCATTGTAACTTTTATGAAACTATCACTTGTAAAGAATATCCAAAATTATCTTAAAAGGCTATTAAAATAGCCCCCCCCTTTTCCAAATACTTCTTTATGAGAGGCCATATTTTGTTCATGTGTGTACTTCTACCAAAGTAACATCACAACAGATTTAAAGTAGAATGTATGAGAACGCACCTGTCATCTATTAGGCTAGACATTTAAAAGATTTGCAAAAATGTAAAACAGTACCACTCTTCTGAGTAAATGTTTTACATTTTGTCAAATATAATTCTTTAAAAAGTATCTTTAATTTGTTTTAATTTCTAATTGGGTAAATATTAATAAATATACCCCCTCCCCAACAAACAAAAACACTCTTTGAGGGTCTTCAATAATATTTAAGAGCGTAAAGAGGTCCTGAGACCAGAATGTTTGAGAACAGCTCTAGTGTACCAAGCAGTAGCAGTAAAAAAATAGCATCTCATATTTGTTTAGTTCTTCATATCTAAAATGTTTTCTTTTCAAGAAATTATTACCTTTGGTTTTCAGATAATTTTCAGATGACTTTTATCTTAAGATAATCTGTTGCTTACAGATACATACACTGTTGCACAAATAATTTGTTTAAAGTAGAAGTATGAATTATGGAGTTTGTCACATCTATGCTGTAAGTGTTAATTCTAGTAGGCCTGAAATTGGCCTGTGTTGTCTTGCTAAAGTAAGACCTGTACCTGCCCAACCCTGACCAATGGTCAAAACATGAAACATACTGATTAATAGTGTTGTTTTGTAACCATGGGTTCAAGAGGTAATTTGGGGCATTTTATACCAACTGTTCAGCATTATTTACTGATTACAGAGATTGATGGTTTACACCTGGTTTAGGGGAATCCCCCCCCGCCAAGCCTTCCCAGAGGGCTCTGACACAAGCTGGTTACATAGCAAGAATATGCCTAAGTGAACAGAATTGTATAAGAAACCCAAGCTGAGACTCCCTTTGGGCTCCCTGATTTCAGGGTGTCCTGTATACATCTCAGTGGTTCCTGAGGGAAATGCTGTCTTAGTATAGCCATTACAGAGGGAGGATAATTGGTGCTTGAACCTGGCCTCTTCAGATCCTACTGTGAGGCAGTCTTTGGCTGTGGTACATAGCCTGGCTTTGATGCTGTTTCTATATCATATCCTTTGCTCAGAATAAACTGTAGGTTCATAAGCCATGCCATTTCAGTCCTGTGAGTTGTCTTTTGCAATCACATCCTTTCTGGTTGCCACAATTAGTACATGAGCCAATCAAATTTACTAAGAACAATAACCATGTGTTACTTCTTTAGAATCTATAAATACATCTAAGAAAATATTCTTTTAAAATACTAGCTGTTAGTTAACATTTCTAGATACTGTATGTTGAAGTATACACTCTAAAATATATCAAACCATTTATTAACATAAAATCATCTAGTAAATGGCCATAGAGATATATAAATATTGTATCCATTAGCGGAGTTTTGACATCAAGTACAGTACTTATCTTACCAAAAAGTCTGGAGAGAAGGATCTCCAGGATAAGTTGAGATGCTTAGCAATGTCATTAAGTAGACTCTTGCCAAAATGATTTTCCTCCACACTAGAGTACTGGCTTTTCATTCTCAGGATTGTTACTGCCTGGTGATACTCAGGCCATATAGGTGTCACATCTGCACAGTGTTAAGTAGATAAGGGTTTTTGTTTTGTTATCAGTCCTGACTCTGACTCTTAATCCTTCTCAGAGACCCTTCTCTCCTCTCTCACAGACTTGCTTTTGGGCAGAATTTAGTTAAATAGACACACTTAGTAGCAAGGGTGGTTGGGACCACGAAGATACGGCATTTCAGCCTCCATCATGGATGGCAGGCTTTGCTGGCAAGTAGGAGGAGGGAGAGAAAACACCCCTGGTGTGCAATTGCCATTACTGCCGCAGTATAGTACACGTGTGTGAGTCCCTAGAGTCATATGTCAGGTGTAAAGAGGGGAATGTGTGTGGGACGGTAAAATAGGATGATAGCTCTCAGATCCAACTAACTGGATGACCTTCCTCTCTGTTTAAACACAGTCCTGGGTAGATTTTTTTGGAATTCTACTATGTGATTCCTCTTTTCCTTAAATAACTAGATAAATTGTATTTTGTCGACCAAGATATGCAGAAGGCTGCAAATAAGAACCAGAGTTTATGTGGAGTCTTGGGAATTTTAATTCAGGAGGCACTGATTTGAGGAGCAACCCAAATATGCTCTGAGGGAAACAGAAAGTGATGGGGGTTTCTAAAGGCAACAGACAAAGACATTCCAGAGAAGTGATATAGGTTATCTTTGCAGAACTACAGTAAGTGCCGGCGAGCATTCAGGCATTTGCCAGCAGCAGCTTGGTTGCTATGCTGTGGTCTCTAGGGAATAAAAACAGCAAGTTCCAGGTGGTCTCAGGATGGCTGGGACAAAAGTTTGTTGCATTGGGGGTGGGGGTGGCGGCTTCCATTTTTGATCCTTTTGACATACGTGACTCCATTTTCATGTTCATGGTCCACACTCTAAAGGTCACATATCATTTCCTCTTTGAAATTCTCCTAGACACCAAAAGAAGGAAGTTTCTCCCTTCTGTGAGAACTTACAGTTTTGTGTTCAAGCCACTATTATAGAACTAGTTGTATTGAAGTAATCTGTTTACTTTCTGACTGCTCTGGTAGACTGAGGTCCTATAGGAATAGAACTGTACTTTATTTTTATATGCATTATCAGCTTCCATGTAATGGGTATATTACTACATGTGGATCAGATGGAAAAACAGATGGTTGAAACCATCTTTTTCACAAAGACTATAAAATGGGGTTGAAGAAAACAGGAAAAAAACACTATTTATTCAACACCACTTCTTAATGACCATGCAAGGCTACATATCAAGATGTTATAGATAAATTAGGCCCATAGTGGGTTCTATACTAAAATGAATCTCTCCATTCGTGGGTTAAATACAGTGCAAACACCAATGATGTATACTTTGTGATTAAAAAGCTTTGATAATATATGCACCCCTTTCATGCATCAAGCACGTTTGACCTTTGGGTTTAACTGCTACAGTATACTATTTATATCTTTCAAAGTTATTAACAAGAAAATACCAGGCATCCTCAGTAGTAAAAATAGCTTCCTCAGCTAAAATAACCTGCATTAAAATAAAAGAGCTATAAATATGCATGCTTTACAATATAAACCCAAATGTCCCCTATGGTATAATTAACCAATCCATAGCATTTAGGAGAGGGCTTTTCATCTGTGGATCTAAAAGTGATTCCCACGTTAATAATTCCAGAAAAATGCCTCTAAGGTAGAAAAGCTATAGATTAGAAAACTGAGATTTTGTGTTTATTTGCTAAAGGCTATAACGCCGGAAGGCCTCAGAGATGGGTTTTAAGGCCAAATGATAGATATATTTTAATCCTCTTCTTAGGTCACTAGTTAGTGTTCTATAACAACATGTCTTAATAAGCAGCCAAGTGTCCATGGTACAGTGCTGGGCACTGAGCACGTTGAATGAACACAGGCCACACCACAAACTAAAATCTAAGGCAGAAAATGTAGATGCAGACAAATTTCAAAAAAACAAAAAACCAAAATAAAACAAGGCTTGTGATACAACATTTGTTGGCAGTGGAAAAATTATGAAAACATCAAGTAAAAATCTAACTGGTGTCTCACAGTATAATGGCTCCCTCATGGCATATATATAGTTACATATAGTGAGAATTATGTATGAAGTGTTATAGATAGAAAGGGAGGGATAAGAGTGGGGGAGGGATGGAACGAGGGAGGCAGGGGCAGAGGGAAGGGAGAGGTATTTTGGGTTATTAATAAATATATTCTAAACATTATTTTGATTTAAATCAGGAATAACATGGAAATATGTGTGGTCATGAGCACAGACTCAGGGGAGAACTGGAAGAAGTAAGATGGGCATGTAAAAATGAATGTATGAATTAAGATTTCTATACACACACACACACACACACACACACACACACACACACACCCTGCACAAACAAAGAGAAGTAAGATTTATTGTCTTTTGAGGAAAACTCATTTCATGCCCCTGTATGACCACTGTTATAGTCCAAAGCTGAAATGGAATTTTCCCTGCACCAGGAGATTAACTGCACTTAAAAATGATCATCTGTACCCATAAACCTCTTTATGTCTTGACTGCCAATGCTTGAGAAGTAAAATGCTTAGCAAAATGAATTCACGTTCTCACAAAATACTTGTGTATGCTCTATACACTTTTTTGAATTTTATTTTTTTATAAGCAGATTCTTATTATCTATTTTATACATATTAGTGTATATATGTCAATCCCAATCTCCCAATTCATCACACCACCAGCATCCCACCCACCACTTTCCCCCCTTGGTGTCCATACGTTTGTTCTCTACAGCGGTGTCTCTATTTCTGCCCTGCAAACCAGTTCATCTGTACCATTTTTCTAGGTTCCACATATATGCGTTAATATACAGTATTTGTTTTTCTCTTTCTGACTTACTTCACTCTGTATGACAGACTCTAGGTCCATCCACCTCACTACAAATGACTCAATTTCATTTCTTTTTATGGCTGAGTAATATTTGATCATATATATGTGCCGCATCTTCTTTATCCATTCATTTGTCGATGGACATTTAGGTTGCTTCCATGACCTGGTTATTGTAAATAGTGCTGTAGTGAACATTGGGGTGCATGTGTCTTTTAGAATTATGGTTTGCTCTGGGTATATGCCCAGTAGTGGGATTGCTGGGTCATATGGTAATTCTATGTTTAGTTTTTTAAGGAACCTCCATACTGTTCTCCATAGTGGCTGTATCAATTTACATTCCCACCAACAGTGCAAGAGGGTTCCCTTTTCTCCACACCCTCTCCAGCATTTATTGTTTCTAGACTTTTTGATGATGGCCATTCAGACCGGTGTGAGATGATATCTCATTGTAGTTTTGATTTGCATTTCTCTGATGATTAATGATTTTGAGCATTCTTTCATGTGTTTGTTGGCAATCTGTATATCTTCTTTGGAGAAATGTCTATTTAGGTCTTCTGCCCACTTTCGGATTGGGTTGTTTGTTTCTTTCATATTGAGCTGCATGAGCTGTTTATATATTTTGGAGATTAATCCTTTGTCCGTTGATTCATTTGCAAATATTTTCTCCCATTCTGACGGTTGTCTTTTCGTCTTGTTTGTAGTTACCTTTGCTTTGCAAAAGCTTTTAAGTTTCATTAGGTCCCATTTGTTTATTTTTGTTTCTATTACCATTTCTCTAAGAGGTGGATGAAAAAAGATCTTGCTGTGGTTTATGTCAAAGAGTGTTCTTCCTATGTTTTCCTCTAAGAGTTTTATAGTGCCTGGTCTTACATTTAGGTCTTTAATCCATTTTGAGTTTATTTTTGTGTATGGTGTTAGGGAGTGTTCTAATTTCATTCTTTTACATGTAGCTGTCCAGTTTTCCCAGCACCACTTATTGAAGAGGCTGTCTTTTCTCCATTGTATATCCTTGCCTCCTTTGTCATAGATTAGTTGACCATAGGTGCGTGGGTTTACCTCTGGGCTTTCTATCCTGTTCCATTGATCTATATTTCTGTTTTTGTGCCATACCATCCTGTCTTGATTACTGTAGCTTTGTAGTATAGTCTAAAGTCAGGGAGTCTGATTCCTCCAGCTCCGTTTTTTCCCCTCAGGACTGCTTTGGCTATTTGGGGTCTTTTGTGTCTCCATACAAATTTTAAGATTTTTTGTTCTAGTTCTGTAAAAAATGCCATTGGTAATTTGATAGGGATTGCATTGAATCTGCAGATTGCTTTGGGTAGTATAGACATTTTCACAATATTGATTCTTCCAATACAAGAACATGGTATATCTCTCCATCTGTTTGTGTCATCTTTGATTTCTTTCATCAGTATCTTATAGTTTTCTGAGGACAGGTCTTTTGCCTCCTTAGGTAGGTTTATTCCTAGGTATTTTATTCTTTTTGTTGCAATGATAAATGGGATTGTTGCCTTAATTTCTCTTTCTGATCTTTCTTTGCTAGTGTATAGGAATGCAAGAGATTTCTCTGTATTAATTTTGCATCCTGCAACTTTACCAAATTCATTGATTAGCACCAGTAGTTTTCTGGTGGCATGTTTAGGATTTTCTATGTATGGTAGCATGTCATCTGCAAATAGTGACAGTTTTACTTCTTTTCCAATTTGGATTCCTTTTATTTCTCTGTCTTCTCTGATGCCATAGGTAGGACTTCTTCCAAAACTATGTTGAATAATAGTGGCAAGAGTGGACATCCTTGCTTATCACTTTTGACCCACTTCCTAGGGAAATGAAAATAAAAACATAAACAAATGGGACCTAATTAAACTTAAAAGCTTTTGCTCGACAAAGGAAACCATAAACAAGATGAAAAGATAACACTCAGAATGGGTGAAAATATTTTCAAACAAAGCAACTGACAAGGGATTAATCTCCAAAATATACAAACAGCTCATGCAGCTCAATATTAAAAAAACAAACAACCCAATCAAAAAATGGACGGAAGACCTAAATAGACATTTCTTCAAAGAAGACATACAGATGGCCAAGAGGCACATGAAAAGATGCTCAACATCATTAATTAGTAGAGAAATTCAAATCAAAACTACAATGAGGTATCACCTCACACCAGTCAGAATGGCTGTCATCAAAAAATCTACAAACAGTAAATGCTGGACAGGGTGTGGAGAAAAGGAACCCTTTTGCACTGTTGGTGGGAATGTAAATTGATACAGCCACTGTGGAGAACAGTATGGAGGTTCCTTAAAAAACTAAAAATAGAATTACCATATGACCCAGCAATCCCATTCCTGGGCATATACCTGGAGAAAACCATAATTCAAAAAGGTACATGCACCACTATGTTCATTGCAGCACTATTTACAATAACCAGGACATGGAAGCAACCTAAATGTCCATTAACAGAGGAATGGATAAAGAAGATGTGGTACATATATACAATGGAATATTACCCAGCCATTAAAAGTAATGAAATTGTTCCATTTGCAGAGATGTGGATAGACCTAGAGACTGTCATAGAGTGAAGTAAGTTAGAAAGAGAAAAACAAATATCGTATATTAATGCATATATGTGCAATCTAGAAAAATAGTGCAGATGAACCTCTTTGCAAAGCAGAAATAGAGACAGAAAGGGGGGTGGTGGGATAAATTGGGAGATTGGGATTGACATATATACACTACTATATATAAAATAGGTAACTAATGAGAACCTGCTGTATAACCCTGGGGGGAAAAAAAGAAGGTACAGTCTGTTTGTAGGACATATATTAAGTTAACCGTAAACCTTAAAAATGCATTCCAGTATACATTAAGTGCAGACAAATACTGTTTGATTCTACTTATGTGAGCTACCTAGAATAGTCAAATTCATAGAGTCAGAAAGTACATTGGTAGATGCCAGGGGCCGGGGGTTGAGGGGGCGTGGGGGGAAATGGGGAGTTAGTGTTTAATGGGGACAGAATTTCAGTTTAGGAAGGTGGAAAATTCGGGAGATGGATGATGGTAAGAGTTGCACAACAATGTGAATTTACTTAGTGCCACCGAACTCAGTTAAATATGGTTAAAATAAATACGTACAGTTAAATATGGTTAAAATAGTATGTTTTATATTATGTGACTTTTACCACAATAAAAAAACATTAAAAAAAAAGAATATACAAGAGAGACAAATTTTCGCTTATCAAAGAATTAGTTAGCTTTATTTTACCATAACACTAAAGTACCCGAAGTCATAGACAAGACAAAAAGTTTACATAATCTGGGAGGCCTACCAAAATGTTATTTTAAGAGGGAAAACACAAAAACAGTGTAAAGCAAGTTATTGTAATGTAGGCCTGTTGCTTTATATTTAGTATGTCTGCCCTAATTCCTTTTTAGTTGTAAGGCACAATTACTACTGTTTATTGCCAGGACTGTGTTATTTATGGGCTGAAGTCCCATCAAGAGGGTCTTCTTTCTCTGTCAGCAGTGGCTTAATGCAATAGCCTTTCACCTTTCGAGACAGGCCTTTAAATTCTCTCTGTACAAATGGAAGTGCTGTAGGTCATTTTCTTCTAATTGCTTGTGGACAAGGATTGACAATCCACCACACAATTTAGCTTGATTGGCAGATATTTCTCAGTAGTCCAAGCCTGAACCAGCAATTTCAGCACAAGCTTTAGATGTCTTGTCAGTGCTTGGTGGTAAAAATTAGCCTCCTTCTGACTCTCTCAAAGAGTTCTTTTTAAAAGAAAGAGAAGTATATCACAGTTCTTTAACAGCAGGTAGGGAGTTTTGTTTGACCATCCTATGAAATAATTTTGATAAGTTGCTTTGTATTTGCCATTTGGTGGCTCCTTCATAACCCTCAAGTGAGAAACACATGCAGGAAAAATACTTATGAGTTCAGATTATTTTTAGATTACATATTGTTTAAAGTATTAAGATTAAAATTATTGATTAAAAAATTAAGATTTAAAAAATATTCAGTATATATTAAGTTGTGATATGCTGTAAGAAATGGTTAAGGGTAATGCATAAACATATGTAACACTTCTTCTCTGACAGAAATGCTGCTCTTCATTTCTCAGTATTTCACCCATCATTGCAAATTGCCAAAAGAGTTGAACTTAACTACCATATGTGCCTTCACTTTGGATCAGATCTTTTAAGGCACATTCTGAAAATAATAGAATTACGTATTTGTTTTATTTAAAAGAAGGTCAAAATTTTTGAACTGTTACAAAAATAACAAAGGTCAAAGTTTTGAGATAAAGAACAGATAATCAAGTCTTTAGATTAGCAGTCCTCAAACTCTTTGGCCTCAGGAAAACCATTTAAACTCTTAAAACATTAAGGAGGATCCCCAAAGGCTAGTGTTGATGTGGATTAAACCTATTGATATTTATCACATTAGAAATTAAAACTGAAAAGACTGTGGAACATATTATTTTAAAAATAGCAATAATAAACCCATTACCTGTAGATATAATTTTATTTAAAAACGTATCTTCATAGTAAAAAATTAGTGCTAAATATGGCATTGTTTTACATGTCTGAAAATCTCTTAAATATCTGGAATTATTTTATTAAGGGAAAAAATGGTGCCCACTGGCTTTCACAGAGTAAGAGCATGAAAATGACACCCCACAGCCTCCCTCGCCAAAGAGTGTCCCAGCAGGCCCCTGCCCCTCTGGTGAAGGCTTAAGATTAGGAAATGAATCTTTTCCACATGAAATCTGGGTGCTTTTCAAATGGCTGCTTCTACTCTGGACCCTGGGGTGTGTGGGTCCAGGTGCAGGCCCTTTAAGAGCTCTTAGATCCCTACAGCTCTTTGGGTCTCGTGGAGGTGACCCCCAGTGTTTTTGAAAGCGAGATATTCTGGGGGCTCGTCTCTCAGGTGCAGGTCTTAAAAGTTGGGGTGCCCAGTATAGGGTACGAACACTTAACTCCTCAGGTGTGTGAAGCTCCAGGTTCGTGAGTTCCCTCCCTATTATGGGTTGCTCCCCAGGATGGAAGGGGGTGTGTTATAGTAAGATTGGTTCTCAGCCTCTCTTACTCGCTTCAATGTGGCTTTTTTTCTCCTTTGCCTGATGTGATGCTCAGCTAGTTTCCAGGTCTTTTTCAAGAGAAAATCGTTCCGTAGATTTGGTGTATTCGGGGATGGAGGTGAGTTCAGGAGTTTCCTAAACAGCCATCTCGAACCACGTGGCTTAATAGAAGGCACTTGATTTCTCATATATGTTTCTGTGTCTGTTGTAGCATCATGTGTCACAGAACCACTGGGCAACTTGATTGTAATACTTGAAAGAGAATGAGACTGAAAAAAGCAAATGACATAATTATTATGAAAATATATTTGCTTGCAGACCCCTGGGAGGGTTTCAGGGAAGGCCAGGGGTCCCTGGACCACCACACTTGTAGAATCCATGCTTTAGACTGAGATTTATATTCCGTAGAAGGTGAATATGTTTTATTTTTCTATTTGAAACTAATAAAATGTTCCCTTTGAGGCTAGCATGAGAAGTGTAAGTTTTTGAGACCAATTTTATTCCTTCTTTATTTGATGGTTGTATTTCACCTTCTGTAGAAAGCCTTCTTATATTTGGGCCAACGCTGCCACTGACAAGAGTATTATGGGGATGGCATTCGTAGCGTGGTAGAGAAAATTGTTCTTAATAAGACACTGAAGGCTGCTGAACCACGAAACAAATCCAATTCCATCAAAGATCAAAAAAGAAAAGCACCACTATTTATATTGTATTTTTTAGAAATACTCTTTTCATCTGCTCATCTGTGAGGAACAGCAGTAGTGCCCAAAGATGACCCTGAGGGCCAGGAGAAATAAAGCTAAAAATTGTGGGCTCCCATTTGTGTATGGATGGAATCAGCCCATTCATTTGTTTAGATTTTATATAGGTAGCGGTCATACTATTGGTAATTTTTTTCATAGAATATTGCTTGTTTGTTATAATCTCTTATTCTAGCATTCCTGGAACTATCTGAAATAATGACAATTACTCTTACTACAGATTCCTATAAATTAATATAAAAGTAATTTTGGTGATTGATCTACACAGTTTACACATACCTTTACCCCTAAATAGCAAAATCCCTGACCTTGTGCTTACCTCACCTAGATTATGGCAGCCATATTTATGGCTTGGCTCTACATTTTTATATCTTCTCTCAAGTTCCTGCTAAAGTTTGTGTCACAGTCACCTAAGGATCTTTTTCAAAACTCAAAAGTCAGACAAGCTTCCTTCTGTTGTAGACAACTCCCTGATCTATTTTACATCCACCTTTTCTGCAATTCATAAGACATGTAAAGAATTATTAAAAAAAAAAAAAAAAAAAAAGAATTATAGACCACCTCAGTGGTGTGCTGACATGCCTTGTATCTGAAATCCACTGCTCAGGAACTAATACATACTTACCACCATCTCTAGGGGAAAGGGTTATTTATTTATTTATTTATTTAATTTTTTAAAAAAAATTGAATTATAGTTGATTTACAATATTGTTAGTTTCAGGTGTACAGCAAAGTAATTCAGTTATCTGTTTTTCATATTTTCCATTATGATTTATTATAAGATATTGAATATAGTTCCCTGTGCTATACAGTAGGTCCTTGTTGTTTATCTACTTTATATATATAGTAGTATCTGTTAATCCCATACTCCCAATTTATTCCTCTCCCCTTCTTCCCCCTTTGGTAACCTATGTTTGTTTTCTATCTCTGTGACTCCATTTCTGTTTTGTAAATAAGTTCATTTGCATTATTTTTCAGATTCTACATATAAGTGATATCATTTGATATTTGTCTTTCTCTGTCTGATTTACTTCACTTAGTATGATATTCTCTGCGTCCATCTATGTTGCTGCAAATGGCAATATTTCATTCTTTTTTTTGGCCAAGATGAATGGATAAAGATGTGGTGTATATATGTATATATATACATACACACACACACACACACTGAAATATTACTTGGCCATAAAAAAGAATGAAAGGGATTTTAAATGTTTCTCACCAGACCAGATATCACTTCCCATTTCCCGAGGAAGCAATTTCTTTCCAACCAACTCCACCCTTTGCTATGGGAATACCTGCAATTCCAGGGTATATTTGCTGTTTGCTCTAGTGTAGGATTATATTGATCATCTTTAAGGAATCTGAAAACCCTTTTCTAGGCATTTGAAAGAGAGGAAGATTTTTTTTTAAATTTATTTAATTTATTTTATTTTTGGCTGCGTTGACTCTTCGTTGCTGTGCGCAGGCTTTCTCTAGTTGCGGCGAGCAGGGGCTACTCTTCGTTGTGGTGCGCAGGCTTCTCACTGTGGTGGCATCTCTTGTTGCGGATCATGGGCTCTAGGCCTGTGGGCTTCAGTTGTTGTAGCTTCCGGGCTCTAGAGCACAAGCTCAGTAGTTGTGGAGCACGGACTTAGTTGCTCCGCGGTATGTGGAATGTTCCCGGACCAGGGCTCGAACCCGTGTCCCCTGCATTGGCAGGCAGATTCTTAACCACTGTGCCACCAGGGAAGCCCCGAGGAAGATATTTTTAATGTGGTTGATATGAGAATCCCCTCTAGGGGATCTCCCCATGTGTAATCAGAGGATGCTTGTATTTCCCCAAACTTGTAATTGGAGGAGATGATGAAGGTGGGTGAGTTGGAATGCAGTGCTGCGAGTGGCATCATAAGGCCCCTCTCATTATTCTCCTGGGGGAGAATAATCTGTCAATACTATGCTGGTTACTAAGCATTTATTTGACAGTTTTTTTTTTTTTTTTTTTTTTAATTTGGGAGGTTGAAATCAATATGTGCTAGATTCTATCTATTGGTAGTTGAAGCAAACACATAAACTACCTGCGTAGTCAGGATTTGGATAACGAGGTGCTAGGAGAGACCTGAGATCCTTTTGTTTACAAAAACAAAGCTTTAAGAATATGGTTCAAAGCCCTTGAGACTGTTCCATAATGATCACTGTATACATGCAAAGTTGAATTATGTGGTTATGAATAACCTCGCCCTGGCAAGTGCAAAGAGTGGTGTGACCTTCTGGCTTAGGTAGAATCAGCTACTAGATACAAAAGTGAAACCTGAAAGGCCACTGTTGGTGTTCTGAGATGTAATGGCGATGCATCCATTGAAATGTGTGCAGGGGGGCTTCCCTGGTGGTGCAGTGGTTAAGAATCTGCCTGCCAATGCAGGAGACATGGGTTTGAGCCCTGGTCCAGGAAGATCCCACATGCCACGGAGCAACTAAGACTGTGAGCCACAACTACTGAGCCTGCGCTCTAGAGCCCACGAGCCACAACTACTTAGCCCACATGCCACAACTACTGAAGCCTGCATGCCTAGAGCCCATGCTCCACAACAAGAGAAGCCACCACAATGAGAAGCCCACGCACTACAACGAAGAGTAGCCCCCGCTCGCCACAACTAGAGAAAGCCCGCGCGAAGTAACAAAGACCCAACACAGCCAAAGATAATAAAAATAATAAAAATAAATAAATAAATATAACTCTCATAAAAAAGAAAAAAGAAATGTGTGCAGAAATCACTTCTTTTGTTAGACAAAAGAATGTTCCTTTTGATATTGTTCCTTCAGGAGTTTCTTTTTACCTTGTTTTGCTTATTTGAGCTGGTGGGTAAATAATAATTATGCACATTGAGAATTCCCTGGCAGTCCAGTGGTTAGGACTCTGCGCTTCCACTGCAGGGGGCACAGGCTCGATCCCTGGTCGGGAACTAAGATCCCGCATGCTGCGAGGCACGGCCAAAAAAAGAAATTACGCACATCATCTCTTCTCCTTTTGTTTGCTTGTTTTATCTCTTCTTTTACCCTGTATTTTCAGTATTATTTCTGTTTTATGGATAAAACTGAGACCCACAAAACCCTGGTTTCACCTGGCTAATAAGTGATTGGCTTGGTATCTTCACCCTGAACCCCTCTCAAACACCAACTCCAATAGAATCTGGTCTCTGTTATCCATTTATAGAAAATTAGATATCTGAAAAAATTTAACAATATAAATTATATAAGGCCAATATATTGATCATCTAAGCTTAGTAGGAGCAAAAGAGAGTTTCTTCGGCTCATTCTCCTTTTTTAGCATGAGTCAGTGTTAATTTTATACACATAGATGCCCTATTCTAGAAAAAAATCTCAGGAGAATAATTACCTTGCCCTGTTGACAAATTATTTAGCCTAAATAACAGTGCCATCTGCTGAAAAGGACTAGTGAATCACAGAAAAGTTTTCAGAGGGCTCAATTTTGGTCGGAGATACAAGGGCTGAAAATTAAAAAAATAAAAAGACACCAGAGGAGGTGCAGTCAAACAAAGGCTAAACCTAGAGGGAGAGAGAACTTCAGGGTACAATAACCTCCCCTCAATGGTGAGGAACTTTACAAGCCTTGATATGATATAAATTAAAACAGAGCAACACTTCAGTCATGTTGAGAATTTCAAGACACTGTGATTGAAATCATAATTGTAATACAAGTGAAACATTACAGTTAATCGAAAGATTTGAGGAAATATTATGATTTTATTAAAAATAGGTCAGTGAGAATAGGTTCTTATTGCTCTTAAGCCTCCTCAAAAATATTCTGATGAAAGATTGTTGATAGATGGCATTATTAAGACATTACGATTAAGAAAGAAACATTAATTATTGCTTCTCAACAAACTTGAATTTTACTGATGTGTTCTGCAGTTTGTTAAAGGCATATCAAACAGGTAAATTCATTTTCAAAGGACTGTCTTTAAAATAAACTTCTTAAATATCGTGTTATTACTTCCCATAATATTTGTAATTTCTAGTTGTCTCTTTTCTAACCCTATCTCAATGACAGTTCAGCAATTACTAACTGGTGTTCTGAGCATGAATGGATGCTGTGATTATAATGAAAGGTTTGTCCTAGAATGCTTTTGAATCAAAATAAGTAGTATGTGGCCCCTTTTATTACCATTAAAAAGAGAGAATTTAGAATGTACTAATGATAAGACTGCATTTCAAGAACTCTATATCTCTGTGTTAGAAGTAATGTAATCCTGGAAATATAATATATGGCCAGCAGTCTTAAAATAGGCCTATTGAATATATATTGATGAAGTTAAATGGATCATTGCATTTTTCCTTGTTTTAATGTATTTCCCTACTAAAGTTTTATGTTTTTCTTTTATGATATTATACAATGCCAAATATCTAAAGGGAAACTGAACATTTAGAGAGAACCTCCTGAACTCTGCAGTCCTTTTATGCACGTCTTTTAAATTTTTTTAGTTTTCTGAATTTATTTGTTTTAAGTTTATCTTTTACATACAGCATATTATTGGATTTAGCATCATTAGTGTGAAAACATTTATTTTTGATTGGGTGAATTCAGCCCATTTATACTTCTTGATATGTTTCTCTCTCTCTCTCTCTCTCGTATGTTTTTTATATATTTAGTCTCCTTGGCCTCCTTTTTATTTGGCTATACTTTATTGGTTCCCAACTATGAAATTAGTTTTAGCTAATTAATACCTTCTTTTCTATCTCTTCCCTTTCTCTTAGCATCAGATTTGAAATAGTCATTTTTCTTTTATTTAATGCTTATTAGGCAATCTATAAGTTTATTTTACTTTTCATGTACTCTCCTCATCTCTCCATTTTATTTTATTTTATTTTAATTAATTAATTAATTAATTTAGGCTGCGCCGGGTCTTGGTTGTGGCACGCGGGATCTTCGTTGTAGCATGTGGGATCTTTAGTTGCAGCATGCAGACTTCTTAGTTGCATGCATGCAAACTCTTAGTTGCGGCATCCATGTGGGCTCTAGTTCCCCGACCAGGGACTGAACCTGGGCCCCCTGCATTGGGAGCACGGAGTCTTATCCACTGGACCACCAGGGAAGTCCCTCTCTCCATTTTAGTTGAGAACATCTGTATTTTCAGAACATATTGGCCATTGCATATTATATTGTTACCCTTATAACCAACCTATGGTCTTAAGTACAGGTAATACTTAATTCTCACTACTGCTCTCTCCAGTCCTTTGAAATGTCTAAAGTTAATTCTCTGGAACTTTGCTAGATAAAGTCTCATGGTAAAAATATTTGCTGAGTTCTTGATTGTTGAAAAGATTGTCTCTGGCCCTGGCCTTAACACTTAAGTATTTACTGGCTGGATACAAAATTCTTAGCTAAGGTTTTCTTTACTAAAGTGTAATAATTAGACATTTCCATTGCCTTCTGGCATTAAGTATATACTCTGTGGGAAAATCTGACAACAAATTATCTTTCCCTTATATGTGACTTTGAATTTTTGCCTGAATATTCCTTTTTCTTATAGTCCAGTACTTCCACTCAAATTTGTCAGTGTTGATAGCTTTGGTCAGTTTTTCCGTTTATGTTGTGTGTATTGATTCTTCGTCACATTTCTTTGATTTTCTTCCTCTATTTTTTATTCTCTCCAATTCCTTATGATAACAAGTCCCTTCTTTTCATCTTGTTTCCATAAGGCAGCATTACCTGTGTTTATTGGTTTTTCCTTCCAGCTTAGTTTTCATATCTGAAATATTTTTGATTTAGTTATAATTCTTTTCTGAGTCTTGATGCTTCTTTTTCCAAATCTTCCTTTTCTCCAGTCACCTCATTACTAAGTTCTTCAAATTCGTGACAAGGTATTTCAAAAGATGCTCGACATCATTAATTATCAGGAAGTTGAGAATCAAAACCACAATGACATATCACCTCACACCTGTTAGAATGGCTACTATCGAAAACACAAGAGAAAACAAATGCTGGCAAGGATGTAGAGAAAAGGGAACCCTTGTGCACTGTTGGTGGGAATGTAAATTGTTAAAGCCAGTGAGGAGGTTCCTCAAAAAACTACAAATAGAACTACTGTTTGATCCAGCAATCCCACTTCTGAGCATATACCGAAAGGAAATGAAATTATAATCTGGAAGAGATATGGGCACCCCATGTTCATTGCAGCATTATTCTCCATAGCCAAGATTTGGAAACGATCTAAGTATTCATGTACCAGTGAATGGATAAGGAAAATGTGGTGTATATATACAGTGAAATAATATTTATTGAAAAAAGATAATCCTGCCATTTGCAACAACACAGATGGACCTTGAGGACATTATGGTAAGAGAAATAAGTCAGAGAAAGACGAATCCTGTATGATCTCACTCATATGTAGAATCTAAAAAAAAAAAGCTAAAGTCATAGAAACAGATGATAGAATGGTGGATGTCAGAGACTGGGGGCGGGGGTAATGAGGAGATGTTGATCTAAGGGTACAAACTTCCTGTTGTAGGATAAATAATTTTGGGGTATCTAATGTACAGCATGGTGACTATAGTTGAATAGTTGAATGTTGCTAAGAGTAGATCTAAAATGTTCTCACCATAAAAAAATGTGATCATGTATGGTGATAAATATGTTAACCTTATTATGGTAAACATTTCACAGTATATACCTGTATCAGATCATCACACTGTATACCTTAAACTTACACAATGTTATGTCAGTTTTATGTCAGTAAAGCTGAAAAACTAGGTTTTGAGTGAAATGTAAGTTGCTTTTAAAAAATCTACTTTGTGGGCACGCTTTTCTTTTGTACCTTGAGTATCTATACATTATTTTGTTCTTTATTTTTTTTCATATCCTAATTTTGTATGGTGTTTTAACCAGGATCCATTTTTTGTTTGGTATTTTGAAATCAAATTTCTTTTTCTGTGCTTTAATAGAGTAAACTGGCCAGGATATCTTTCCTAACTTCATCATCCTGGTGTTTGTTCTTCTACTGTTTTCATGAATTAACAATAAATCCTGCTTCATATATTCTGGGATCTGCTTCCTCTGTTGCACTCCTTAAATTTTATTTGAAACTTACCTTTTCTTTGCTCCTATTGGTCCTGTCCTCCTTAACTTGGATCATATTACCAGTAATTTGTCCTTATTGATGGGCTTTATTCTGGTAGAAAGTTTGTTTAAGCAGTTGACAGTGCTCACAACACTGTAACCCCTTCATTTCTTACTTCAGTCCTTTTATACTCAGTCATAAATTTAAGGATATGGAAATATGAATATATGCATAACATTTATAATCTTGTTTCCTTTCAGTATATCCAATCTTTTATTACTATATCAGTCATGTGAAAATATATTAATAAAATATTAATATATTAAAATATATTAATAGCTGTTCTAAGACACTGCATATTCAATGTAGGTGTCCAAATATTATTTAATATTTGAAATTTGTAACTTTTAGAAAGGTCTTAGAAATATTTGCATTAAGTAGCTATATGGCTTTTGTTTCAGTCATGTGCACTGAGGATCAAAAATTTTAATAATTAAATTTAGTTATTCTATATTTGAGAGTCAATGTGTGATGAAGTTAGATTAAAAAGTTAGATAAAATTATCTTAGGTACTCTTTGATATTATCTCCCAAGGAATCCTCCCCAAAAATGCCAACCCAAAATATCAAGTCTGAAAATGGATGTTTAAATATAAAAGTAAATTGATTGGTAGTGAGTGTGAAGGGACCAGATGAAATGTCTGTGATAAGAGGGTAGTTCTGGCTGACTTTATATTTGAACTGAAACTTCCCCTGTCCCTAATGTTCTTTGGAAGGAAATAAGAGAATGTCTTAGTAGTTTATTACAAATAATATTCATTGGTTGCAATAATGTTTTTTGTATCAAAGAACAAGTGTTATTTTTATTTTTGTCTTTATTGTTTTATGGTTGTTTTTTAGTATGTTTTACTTTCATGTATTTATTCCCAGGTATTTCTAAATGGGCTTAGGAGATTAGCATGCTTCATTTCCAGAATGTTTCTGCAGTGATTCAGGTAAGGAAACTGCTTGATTATTTAAAAAAAAATTTTTTTTAATATACTTATTTTGTGAACAGTCTGTTCACAAAAGAGACTTTTGAGTTGTAAGAGTCCTTAATACACTCTGGATACAAGGTCTTTGTGAGATATGTGTGTTGCAAACATTACTTTTTCTTTTTCGTTTAGTGCATTTATTGTCTGTCTATATCGGCCTTAAGACTGTAGAGATCTTTTTGAGTTTTTTTTTTAAGAAGCTTTATAGTTTTAGCTTTTACCTTTATGTCTATATGTCATCTTGAATTCATTTTTGTGTGTGAGTAGAGGTTGAGGCTCGTGTTTTCTTTGATGGATATTCCGTTGTTGCACCATCATTTGTTGAAGAGTTTTTTTCCTGGTTGAATTGCGTTGACACTTTTGTCAAAATCAGTTCATCTATATATGTGTATATTTCTGGACTTGATGTTGTTCTATTGATCTAATAGTATAACCTCGTATAAGTACCACACTGCCTTGACTACTGAAACTTTATAGTAAGTCTTGAAATCATGTTGTATAAGTCCAGCAACTTTGTTCTTTTCAAAATTGTTTTGGCTATGCTAGGTCATTTGCATTTCCATATTTCAGTAAAGCCCTCTGAGATATTAATTGGGATTGTGCTGCATCTGTAGATCAATTTAGAGAGAAAGGACATCTTAGTAATACTGAGTATTCAAATATATAGACTTGGTATAGATTACATTTATTTAGCTTTTCTTTATCTTGGAAGTGTAGAGGAGTGATATATCCTTTGTTAAATTTATTCTCAATATTTACATTTTATGCCATTTTAAATAGAATGGTTCTTTCATTTTCCACGTTTTTTCTTTCATATGGAAATAAAATTGATGTTTGTATATAAATTGCGTATCCTACATGTTATGTGGGTAAAATCCACATTTTAACTCTCATAGGATTTTTTAGACTCCTTAGGGCATTATATGTAGGCGAGTAAGTCGTTTGTGACAATTTTGCTTATTGTTTGACAAATGTTACAGCTTTTATTTAATTTTCTTGCCCTACTACACTTGCTGTGACTTCCAGTACAATGTTAAATGAAAGTGGTAAGAGCAGATTTTCTTGTTCTATTTCCGAGTTTAGTAAAGAATGTTCAATGTAGCATGATTAAGTAAGAAAGTAAGATGTTAGTTGTAAATATTTCATATGTGTCCTTTATCAGATTGAGATACTTTTAAAAACTTTAAAGAATCATGCTTCCTCTTCTAGGACTGAAAAAAAGCTATTCATGAGAGTTGCAAGGGGACTCTATAAGATGTTTTAAAGAATCCAACAGAGATGAAAAACCTAGCTACAGTACCATTAATTGATAGGTCCAAGATATGTATTTTTCAGCATGTCTCTTTAATACAAAAATACTAATAAGAAATTCTGTACTTCACAGTATATATTCCATAAACAAACCCACAATGTAGCCACACTTAGATACAAGCAAATAAATACAGATTTTTTCCTGAACATGATGTTTTAAAAAAGCAGTTATAGGTATTTTGTACTTACAATGATGATATATCTTTACAAGATATGAATTAAATAAAAACAACTTAAATAAAAATATTTCTCCACTGAAATCTTATCCTGCAAATAGATTAATTCAATGTTTTTAAAAAACTACCTTCAAAATTATAATTGTAACTTACTTAATGAATATTATACATTTGCTTTCTTCATACCCAGGGCTAGTAAGATCTATATTGTGATATAATGTGAATATTTAAGAGTCACTGTGATTTAACTAACATTACTGTAATTTTGTGAATATTTAATATTTAAGTAGGTAAATTAGCCACGCAAGTTAAAATATAGCTTCAGCACGTCTTCATATATTTCAAAAATAAAAACTCTAGACAATTTATAAGCAAAAACATTAGTAGCATGATTCCTTATGCTCTACATAGAGTATTCCCTAACAGGGGTCCCCTCAAGGGGTAAATAGTAGGTAAATTCTTCATTGTTTACCTACACATATCTCTAAATAAGAAGTTTGGAAAGTCACATTTAATACATAGGAGATGAAGCTAATGTGACAGCCCTGGGAGAAAGAAAAATTAAATTCATCCTATCAACAAAATCACAGTGAAGCCCTGTATTCAGTTTTTATCCAGAGCTACTGCTGCAAATAGGCAACTAATAGCAGCCAACAATTTAGACTTGGATGAATAAAGGTGATATATTGAGAGAAAAATTACCTTCACTTGTCCAAACCACACTTAATTCTTTTGTTGTTTTAGACAGATGCTGAGTTCAAGTGGGAACCAAACTCATAGAAGAAACATATCCTAAGAACAAAATCAAACCCCCTTACTGTCATAAAAACAAAGTCGAATGAGTAGTTAGCTAAGGTACTTCTAGAAGGTAAAATAAAGAGGAGCAAATTTTAAAGGATTAAGTGAGAAGAAGTTTAAGCAAACCAAATGAGGTACATAGTGATTATTAGTAGAAATTTATTCTAAACATGCATAAGCGTGTCTAATATGGCTTATCCCAATTTGGACAATCCAGGTACCACAACTATGTTATAATTAGAAAAAAATTCGTATTGTTTGACTTTGTTTTTAATATATTTATTAATTCATTTAATCCCTTTATTCAACTAATGTCTATTGAGTGTTGGCCACATTTCTGGTACTTTATATAGTGCCACTGAAATCATCAGGGGAACAACATGGCCTAGCTTGTGCCTATCACACCAGTTACCATAATACCAAGACCTAATTTTTGGCATCAGGACACCTTGTAATTGCACTGAGGCCTGGTGGTGAGTGCTTGGATGTCAGGGGCTGATTTTTTCCTTTGGCTTATTTGTGCGATTAGCAAGAAGGTCAGTTGGCTGCAGTTGAGTGAGTGAAGGGAGAGAAGTAGAATAAAATGTCAGGGGAGTCTCAGAGGACCAGATCGTGTAGAGCCTTGTAGATCAGGGGGAGCGTTTTGTTTCTATTCTGAGAGAAATGACAAGAATGGGAAGAACAGGTTTGGCAAGTGGGGGATACAGGGAATTCAGTTTTTAACCTAACAGGGTTGAAATGTCTATTAGACATTCAAACACAGATGTCAAGTGGGTAGTTAAATAAATGAGTCTGACATTCAGAGGATATATGAATGGGAAAGTTAGCCTGAGTCTGTTTGAGATGACCTACCACAGACACAGAAGTAATCAGAAGACTCAACACTAAGACCCTCCATCACTAGAGGATGGGAAGATAAGGAAGAATTGCTGCAGGTGACTAAAAGTAGGCAGAGGGTTGGAGGAGAACCCAGAGTGAGAGGTGTCCTTGAAGTGAAAAAAAAAAAAAATGAGGAAAAAACGGTGTCAAATGCTGTCAGTAAACCTAGTAATTTAAGAACTGAGAGTTGGCCAATAAATTTGTTAATACTGAGGTTTGTGACCTTGGCAAAAATAAGTTTTTGTTATAGCAACCCCCAATCTTCTGTGGCATGAAACCAAGAAAGAGTCAGAGGAAAGGAAGTACAAGCGGCGAGTATAGACAATTTTTTGAGGATATGTACTGTAAAGAAAGCAGAAAAATTCAGCCAGTAGTTAGGTGATATTATGGCATATTCCACTGCGATTCGAATTATCTCATAGAGTTAGAAAGGAATAATATGAAGTTAAGAGAACTGCAGAATAAAAGAGGTGAGTTAGCCTTAACCAGGAGTGCAGCAAATTCATTCATACTAATGGGAGAAGTCCAAGTACATGGGCATTGATTGGGAAATAAAGATCACCAGGAATTATGAAAGAAGTAGTTTTAGAATGAAAGTGAGCCAGCTGCTAAACGTGTTAAATAATGAGAGAGGGGACCCGGGTGCATGTGATGATAATAATAATAATAATAATAATAGGAAGTGATATGTCAATGGTATTTACCTTTAAACTTGAAATTTCCAGAGATAGGGAGTAACAGTACAATTGCCTGGAAGTGGCAATAACAAACAAGGAAGACATTGACCCTACTTCTAGGCACAGTGGTAAGGTAACAAACTCTTGAGAAGAGTACATGGGGAACAGTGTCCTGAGAGGAATGTGTGCTTTCAGTTAGAGGAAGAACATTCAGGAAAGATGGGATTTTCCAGAGAACAGAGTGAAACGATGTTGAATGTTGGAGAGCGGTGATAATGGTGTAAAATTAGAGGGTGTCCAGAATATATGGGATGAGTTCCTGGTGATGGGAAATAAAGTAGGGGTCTTGGGTTTCTTCTTACTGATTACATGCAAGTATATTGAGAGTGCCTAGTGATGACCTTCCTGGTAGTTTTGGTGGTGAAGTTTATTTTCTGAAAAGGTGGTAGTTTTCCACACCCACTTCTCCTGGGATGGGTAGGCTCAGAACAAGGCTGTGGTGGTGGTATGGAGAGTAGGGGGCAGGGTATGTTTCAATTACTTTTAGTCACGTGTCTCTGGAGAGACTTGAAACTGAAGTCTCAGTTTTCTTTTGGTTGAAAAAAGTAGGGTTATTACTGGCATTAAATAATGTTTTGGGTTTTTTCTGATAAAGTGTTCAATACATAACCTGACACATAGTAGATGTTCATTAGCTAGTGGCTTTTAGATATTATTGTAATTGCTGAAAATGATTTTAAGGACTTGATATTTAGTGAGCTTTTTGGGTTATTAAAATGTGTAGATATGCTTAAGATAGCATGTTCTAGAAAAGCAAATGGATGTAGTTTCTGATGATGTATGCAGCATTAAAAAATTTATTTATGGATTTATTGACGTCTCTGCTTGTCAGAGTGCCTTTTTTAAGCTGTTCAAAGAGCATGTCTTTGATGTAACAGTAATAGGGCTTATAACTAATTATAATTCTGCATACCACTGTAGTTAATTCAGTGAATCAACAAGGTGATGAATCAACAAGCCCTATGATGTCTATAAGGCATTTCTGGCACCAGCACAGCCTTTAAACCCCAGTATTTGGTCATTCAGTTTTCTTCTGCATGTTTGATTATATTGATTCTATGGGTTTCTTTGACTGATAGGTTATTAAAGACATTAATTTTTCCATTTTACTAATTCTGATCTAACAAATTAAGCTTCTCAAAGGTGGGAAACGAATTATAGTCTATTTATTTAGAAACCTTTTAAGTATGCAATGATATGCTCTCAACATGTACTTTAGAAATCTCTCTTTCTCTCAAAATCTTTTGCTCTGCCCATTCACTTGGTGCTAAGCATTTAGGCCCTGACAAATAGTGACCTAAACTGAGTATGAATAGAAACGATTGGATTGCCCTGCTTTCTTGAAATAATAACCTTTGTAAATGCATGACAAACTTTGCAAGTCTTTTTGTGTTTCTTTCCGGAACAGTTTATCATTTTTGTCATATTTCTAGCCATGGCTGTCTGCTTTTGGAATCCTTAGAAATTGTGGACTTACGATCCATAAAGATCTTAGCTTTTTTAACAAAAGAAGATAAAACCATCAAGTGGATGCTCTTTATGAATATTATAAACCTGGACATAAGATGAACCATGTAGTCAAGGTTAATAATTCTCATTATTAGCCTGAAAATGTATCATGATTTCTTATGGTTACAATGCTTGGGAGTATACCGGGCACTTTCACCCACACTGTCTCTGATTCTTAAAGTCATCCACTGAGGCGTGTGTTATTACTCTGATATTACAGATCACAAAACTAAAGCTCAAAGAATCTAAGTGATAATGCTTTAAGTTTCACAGAGAACTGAACAGTGAGGCTACAGTACACACATACACATAGTTTTGCCTGTGCTCCTTCTCTAGTCCTGTGTTCCTCAGATCTTTCCTTCATACTCTCCACCAGATCATTCTTTATAAAATATGGTGTCATATAGCTTTGATTTTTTTAAATTTGGGCAACACATTATTCTTAAAATAATATTCAAACCTGAAATGGCCTAGAATTCTATTCATCGACAATCTGGTTAACGCCTTCAACCTTAACCTCTATAAACCCCCTTTTACTCTTTAAACCCCTTTATTCCAGGCCTGGGAAAAGAGAAAAGGGAAGGCCACATGCCATGTATCAAAATATTTAAAAGATGTCACTCAAGTCATATAGTACATAAAATATATTTTATGCTTTTATTTTGATATGCTTTCTATCAATGACATTGAAAAATAGGTGCAAAGCTATGTTTTTCTAAGACTTAAAATGAGCAAAATATTAAGGATGACTAAGTTTCATTTTACACATTTCTGGGTGTTCCTATGGAATGGGGAGTTCTGGACTCATAATTATTATATAATTATCAGTTTACTTTTCTTGCCTTTATTTTGGCAAAGTACTGATTGTTTAATGTACCATAAAATCTTTTTCATAATTTGTGTGAATAGAAAGTAATACCAGAAAGTTGTGCTTTTCTTAAAAAAAAATTAATTTATTAGTTATATTTGGTTGCATTGGGTCTTTGTTGCTGCGCGCGGGCTTTCTCTAGTTGTGGTGAGCGGGGGCTACTCTTCATTGCAGTGCGCAGGCTTCTCATTGCGGTGACTTCTCTTGTTGCTGAGCACGGGCTCTAGGCCGTGCGGGCTTCAGTAGCTGCAGCACGTGGGCTCAGTAGTTGTGGCTCACAGGCTCTAGAGCACAGGCTCAGTAGTTGTGGTGCACGGGCTTAGTTGCTCCATGGCATGTGGGATCTTCCCGGACCAGGGCTCGAACCCGTGTTCCCTGCATTGGCAGGCAGGTTCTTAACCACTGCGCCACCAGGGAAGCCCAAGCTGTGCTGTCTTATACAGTAGCCACTAACCACAACACATGATTATTCACATGATATTAACTAAAATTAAAAAGTCGTTTCTCAGTCACAACAGTCACCTTTGAGTGGCTTAATAGCCACATATCACTGGTAGGTACTAATGGGATGTGGCAGGTAGAAAATACTTTCTTCATGGCAGAAAATTTTATTGGAAAACATTGATTTAAAAGGTTAAGAAGTTAAACATTATTGTGTTCAGAGTTGATATAATTTGAACATACAGTCATCGGAAATTAAAATTAAATAGAGAAACTCAAAACATTAAGTTACTTTTCATGTTTCATATGTTTTATAAAAGGTGGTTTTTCTTCCAAAATGATTTTTTTCATTAAAAATCAGAAGGCAAAATATAATTTGTAAGTGATGAGTATAAAAATTTTAAATCAAAATTATTTAAAACTCAGCTTTTAATTTAAAAAATGTATTATTGACTCTTAAATATTTTATACAATATCAGCTTTTTGCACTTCTAGTGTTTAGTGTCTATCCACTTGACAATGTAAACCATGCTGTGTCTACGTCTACACGTGTACAAATTTAAGAATAGTATAAATTTTGTAATATTGCCAAATATTCCTCAGCTGTCATGTGCAGCTTTGGAGAATCCCACCCTAATTCCTATGTACCTCTGGAACCATAAGTTGGAACATTCAAAGAGGCAGAAGATGGATACTTTGAACTAGTACTGGGAGATTCTATTTCAACAGGCAGAACCTATTTGCATTCATGCTGAGGGAAAGAATTTAACAAGTTAATTAATTTGCCTTTTCTCTTCCTTAAATGCTTCTGCCACTCAAATCCTCCCCAAACTCTGAAGCAGTATTCATTTTTCACACTGGCAGTAGCCCAGCTCCTAAACCTTCATGGCATTTGGATACAGTAATCTTTTTTTATTTTACTGGATTCTTTTAAAGACGATCTGGGGGAAGAGCTTGCCTTGGGGCCTGAACAGAATTTGATAAGAGCAGATGTTCCGGGTGTAAAAGTTATTCTGTGAGCATCAGACCCCAGGTGACATAGCCACCCAGGTGTGATATAACCACTTTATTTTTGCATGTCTATGACATGTGGGGCCTAACCAGAGTCCCACATCCTCTTGCCCAGATCTGTGGGGGCTACTGTACTACAAGCCTTCCAATATAAGCATACTGGTACCTTTGTCTGCCTTTAAATTTTCTGATTTTTAGGTTCCTCTGCTTATGAAATTCGATTTGTAATCTTCTAGCTTTAAAACATTTCTGTTTTCCAAGGTCAGATACAAACACCAATTTTTATTTTTTATTTTTATGTTTTTATGTTGTGTCTACTACAGGCTTTTTAAAAAATTTTTATTTTATACTGGGGTATAGTTGATTAACAATGTTGTGTTAGTTTCAGGTGTACAGCAAAGTGATTCAGTTATGCATATAAACGTATCTGTTCTTTTTCAAAATCTTTTCCCATTTAGGCTATTACAGAATATTGAGCAGAGTTCCCTGTGCTGTACAGTAGGTCCTTGTTGGTTATCTGTTTTCAATATAGCAGTGTGTACACGTCAGTCCCAACCTCCCAATCTATCCCTCCCCCCACCCTTCCCCCTGGTGACCATAAGTTTGTTCTCTGTGAGTCTGTTTCCAAACACCAATTTTTAATCCTTACCAGAAGTTAACATTCTTTTTGAATTCTTAGGCCATTTATGCCTCTACTTTAACTCAAGTTTACCTTAGGCCATGGAGGAGTCCCAAGCAGCAGGATTTCAAGAACTTTCCCAGCCACCTTTAGTGAGAGGAGTTATGTTTTTTTCTTTTATTTATTTTTTACTTGTTTGTCTTTTGCAGTTGAGACATCCATTTAAGTTATTTAAAGAAAAATAAAAAGAAATCACAAATCACAGTACCTTTTATTATTATATTGACTTATGCACATTACACATTCCATCGTGTACTAGACTGCCACATCCATCAAGGAGAGAACAACGACATATCACTGCTTCTTTGCTCAAAAACGTGTGTTTCTTATTGAATAATACCATTATCTCCCCATCCAGTGCTCATGGTCTCATATTCACAATCAGACAATTTCTATTTGGTCCCTATGATTCACTAAAGATTGTAAGAATGTGGACAAGAACAGAGTTATGAGTTCTGAGCCAAAGAATCATCCAAGTCACATGCTGTGCGTTGATATCTTTTCAAAGAGGGTCTCGATGCCTGAGGAGAATGACTAGGAGGGTCATTAGTGAGTAGTCAGGGAGGACGTTTTACAAACACGTGTTCTGACAAGGCAGATTTGGGCTACCATTAAAAGGTCAAAGCAGGGTACCAGCTTGACCGTGGTGTCTGGCCAGCAGCCCAAGTTGCAGCTCCTCCTAACCACACACGGATGGAACTCTGATAGCGGGAGAAAACAAAACGAAACCTCAAACCTAAAAATATGCAAACGCATTACACGGCAACTAGTACCACCAGTCAAGCTATTGGCAAAATCTTAACGTTAAGAAATCAATCCTTTTTCTCCCCCTTAGTGCATTGGTTTTGAATCTCAGTTAATGTAATAAGTTATCCTTCCAATTGTAATGATGTATACCTTGTTCTAAGTATTTCTTAGCTACGTTTTCTTCCCAAGCAGCCTAAAGCAACCCTTGTAAGTAGGCTTCCCAGTCAAATGTCACTTTCAAATAAATAATGGATACTTCTGTAGTATAAGTAAGTCTCAAATATTTCATGGGACATAACTATACTAAAAATATGCATTGCTTATCGGAACTTTAAATTTTAGACTTTTTTTTCCTTTCTTTCTCTTCATACCTTTGTTAGTCTGGTTAATGTTTATTTTCTAGTTTCAGAGGGGGAGCTAGAGTAGGCTCTTTTCCCTCTAGGTTAGAGATTTGAAATGATGGCTATGTGTTTGAACCACGGGAAGAGCTTCAAAATAATGTGCATTACCAGGAACCATCTAGGTCTGGGATGAGATCCAGGTATTTGTATTTTTAAAAGCTCCCAAGTTTACAGTAATACACAGCTATTATATTAAGAACCACTCACAGAACTTAATGGCATCCTCCTACCCACCTAAGACCTGATAGAGAAGAAACAATATGTCCCCTAGCTAAAGAGGGGACTAAAGGTTATAATTTCTAAATACCATTTAGGAGTTGGCCCAAACTAACAGCAGAAAACTATTGTGTAAAGGAGCAAAATTTGCCACGCTAAAATGTCTCTTTGGGGAGCTGAAAACAATCAAGGCCCCAAAGACCCAGGAAGTCATTCTTTTTTACCTCTCCTTCAACTGCCTAAAGAATTTAGATAAGGGCTTCCCTGGTGGCACAGTGGTTAAGAATCCACCTGCCAATGCAGGGGACACGGGTTCGAGCCCTGGTCTGGGAAGATCCCACATGCCACGGAGCAACTAAGCCTGTGCACCACAACTACTGAGCCTGCGCTCTAGAGCCCGTGCGCCACAACTACTGAGCCCATGTGCCATAACTACTGAGCCCATGTGCCATAACTACTGAAGCCCACGTGCCTAGAGCCCCTGCTCTGCAACAAGAGAAGCGACTGCAATGAGAAGCCCGCACACCGCAACGAAGAGTAGCCCCTGCTCCCCGCAACTAGAGAAAGCCCGTGCGCAGCAACGAAGACCCAACATAGCCAATAAATAAATAAATGAATGAATGAATAAATAAAATAAAATTAAAAAGAATTTAGATAAAGGGCCTGTTACCAGAATAGAGCTATCAGGAGAGGTATCTGCAAAGAATATGGGCTAGGTGTGGTGGGCCAGCAAACATTTGTTTACCAAACATTTGCTTTTCCATCTCCTTGTGAATTGCCTTCCCCCCCCCTTTGAAGTCGTAAACCACTCCCCACAGCATCCTCTTCTGTCTTTAGCTGCAGGTGGTGTTCAGGGTGAGGGTTTTAGCCATTTTGGTGAGTTACTCTGTTCTCCTGGATCTCTCCCATGTATACATACATGCTATTAAACTTTTGTTTGATTTTTTTTCTCCTGTTAATCTGTCTTACGTCAGTTTAGTTCTTAGACCAGTCAGAAGAACCTCGAAGGGTAGAGGAATATTTCTTCCTCCCGGACAATAGAGATGTCTCATCAGAATACAAATTGTTCCTTCCTAGTCTGGCTAGAACAAAACCAACACTGTGTTCCTGGATCCCAGGAGATAACGTAGCAGCAGCACAGGACATTTGCTTGTCTGTCCTGCTCTCTTCATATGGCTAAACAGGTGGGGGCCGTGCAAGCAGGACCTGAGCACTTTAGTCACATAGAAGCTGGCCCATTGGGCTTCCCCAGCTCACGAAGGGTGGCAGGATATTTAGAGACTGGTTTCCACAGGCAGAAATAAGTTACCAAGTCTTTTAATACTATAACTAAAAGCACTCTTTCATTTCAAACACAATGTTGGTGTCTAAATTTAAAAGGTGCATTATAATCAAGTTGCATTAGTCCATTTTATATCTGTAAACTAAAGACTTTAGTTATATCAGTGAATGATCTGGTGACTCCAAAAGCAAAGTCTTGTTACTATGTTGTATTTGTTTCAAGTATCATAGAACCTTACTATACAAATTTTGTTCAGAAAGGCAGCTGGACACCATCTGGGACCTTTTTAGAAATGCAGAATCTTGGGAATTCTCTGGTGGTCTAGTGGTTAGGACTCCGCACTTTCACTGTGGAGGGCCGGGGTTCGATCCCTGGTCTGGAACTAAGATCCCACAAGCCATGCGGCATGGTGGAAAAAAATAAATAAATAAAATAATAAAAAAAGTAGAAATGCAGGGTCTCAAGTCCCAGCTAGGAATCAGAATCTGCATTTTAACAAGATCACTAGGTGATTTGTATGTGAATTGAAGTCTGAGAAGAATTGATCTAGACCCTTGTGTGGGTCACAGCCCAGAGACCTCTATCTACCACGGCAGTGTCAAAGCACGGTACAGTAGGGAAATAATATATACTTAAGTACTTGGTGATTAGTAACATCTTATTTTTTAAAGGGTCTTTAAAATGCCAGTTTTTTTCAACTTTGTCAATCCAGTGGTATCCATGCAAAGTAAACTGTATTTATATTTTACATCAAATACATCATAAGTTATAGAGACCTTACGGAAAATAAAAACATGTTTTCAATTTATTTGCAGATACAGACATAGAATTTGAGTTAAGCAAATGGACCTTAGAAGTGACACTATCCAGCCCATTCATTTTATTGATAGAGATATTAAAAAAACTTGCTTAAACTTGCTTTAAGGTCAGAGTCAACATTGCCAATGACCAGTCAGTACTCATACTTGTGTAATATGTATCCTTTTCCCATGGTTGCATCATGAAATATTGGGAAACTACTCTTACATTCTTGATTGACCAAGGCCCTGGCCTGGCTATATGTAAAATGATTGATTGATGCCAGTTCAACCAATCCCAAGGTTTGGGGGATTATAAATTAATATAAACTTTCTGGAGGGTCATTATTCCATATGGCATCAAAAGCCTTAAATTGGACATGTCTTGCTGAAGCAAGTTTATTATTTATGCTAAACTTTATACTAAAGAAAAACACAGGGTTTTTTCCCTCCCAAATGCTATAACCCTTAGGTTATAGAATAGGAAACCTCATATAAGGACTGCCACTTCAGAGTGCATAAGTAATGTAACTGAGAATTATGATATGGTTTTACATAAATCAGAAGGAAAATTAAAAGTGCAATAATGAACTGGGAAGAGATTTAACTGATAAATGACAAAGGAAGAGTTTCAAGCATATGAAAAATATTAGTAATCAAATACCAACTAAAGGAAGAGTGGCAAATTACTTTGTCAAATAACACACTGAAACTTATTTAACTGGGCAGGGTGCTGTGTAACAGGTGCTGTCCTGCATTTTTGGAAAAACCAATGATTAAAAATTTCTGGAGGATTGATTTTATTTTTTTCATCAAGCATCAAAATCCTTAAACAGCATGTCTTTTGCCTAATTAATTCTATTTATAGAAATTTATACTAAATACTCGTGGTTGTTTACAAAGAGATGAATTTAAGGGTAATTAGCAAAAGTTCGTGTTGAATAATCAACTTTAAGAGCAAAAATATGGACATTCATCAAGTAAACTATAATACATCTTTATAGATACAACTTAATGGAGCCTTTAAACTGGATGTTGTACAAAAATAATATATTGCAAATATTTATAGAAATTAACAAAGAAGGAAAAAATTTTGGAACAAAGTATGTTCCAGATGTTACATACAAAGAGTAAATATCAACATTAACAACATACATACTCTGGAAGTTAGATTATAAATGATTTTATTTCCTCTTTTAGGATTTTTGAGATTATCTTGATTTTCAGCAATCAAAAGTAATAATAAATGATATTATCTATATAATAACTATATATTATCTAAATATTTTTTTATATTAGATTCAGGTGTACAACATAGCAATTCAATATTTTTATAGGTTATACTTCATTTGAAGTTATTACAGAATAAGGACTATTTTTCCTTCTGCTGTACAATATATCCTTGTTGCTTATTTATTTTATACATTGCAGTTCATACCTCTAATCCCCTACCCCTCTCCCCTTCCCTCCCTACTGGTAACCACTAGTTTGTTCTCTATATCTGAATCTGTTTCTGTTTTGTTACCAACACTCGTTAATTTTTTAGATTCCACATATAAGTGGTAACAGTATTTGTTTTTCTCTGTCTCGCTTATTTCACTAAGCATAATATCCTCCATGTGCATCAATGTTGTTGCAAATTGCAGAATTTCATTCTTTTTTATGGCTGAGTAATATTCCATTGTATAAGTATACTACATCTTTGTCCATTCATCTGTTGATAGACACTAAGGTTGCTTCCAGATCTTGACTAAGGTAAATAATGCTGCTATGAACATTGAGATTCATGTGTCTTTTCTGATTAGTGTTTTCATTTTCTTTGCATATGTACCCAGGACTGGAATTGTGGGATCATAAAGTAGTACTATTTTTAGTTTTTTGAGAAATCTCTGTACTGTTTTCTACAGTGGCTGCACCAATTTACATTCCCACCAATAGTGGACAAAGGTTCCCTTTTTTCCCCACATCCTCACCAATGTTTGTTACTTGTAGTCTTTTTGATGATAGCCATTCTGACAGATGTGAGGTGATAACTCATTGTGGTTTTGATTTGCATTTCTCTGATCATTAGTGATATTGAGCATCTTTTCATGTGCCTGTTGACCATCTGCATGTCTTCTTTGGAAAAATGTCTATTCAAGTCTTTTGCCCATTTTTTTTTAATTGGTTTTTTTTTTTTTTTTTTGATAATGAGTTGTTCATATATCTTGGATATTAACTCCTTATCAGTCATATCATTTGCAAGTATTTTCTCCCATTCAGTAGGTTGTCTTTTCATTTTGCCAATGGTTTCTTTTGCTGTGTGAAAGCTTTTAAGTTTAATTAAGTCTCATATTTTTGCTTTTATTTCTTTTGCCTTAGGAGACAGATCCAAAAAATATTGCTCTAATTTATGTAAAAAAATGTTTTACCTATGTTATCTTCTAGGAGTTTAATGGTTTCAGATCTTACATTTAGATCTTTAATCCATTTTGAGTTCAGTGGATATTTATGTAACTATTTGTTTATTAAATGATATATTTTCAGACAGATTACAATAGGAAAAGGACTCGACAAACATATTTGAAAGCTTATATTTGCATGCATGAAAGAAATAGTAAAGAAGGAAGCAGTTGGAATTAAGGAAAAATACCAGGTTTTTTTTTTTGTCATAAAAATAAGGTTTGATACTTGAGATCTGCTACTCCCTCAAACTCTTAACATCTTTGAGTTTCAGTATTTTCCCTCCCTTTTAAAGTCTGAAATACTTTGCAAGGTTCTCAAAGCAGATTATATAATATAATTAGGTTTATATTTATAAAATAAAGTACCCTTGTAGTTAAGTGAACAAAAAATTTTAAGCTATTTGACAGAAAAACTTGAGTTGCATTTAGTTTAATATAAAGTCATAAATTGTTTAATATGAAAGAAAAATGATACTCCCCTTGAGATATTCCAAGTTTATTCTGCATTGCCACATTCCTGCCTATAAAATTCCAAATAAATCTGTGTTAATATTGCTTTGGTCTCAAAAAGAGACATGATGGCAATTTTGTGAATGTTTGTGGCTGTATCAAGAACTACCACAGTTCTTCATCTATTTGTTCTTCATCTACAGTAGTGAAACTTTTTTGAGTTTTAGCTAGGTATGTAGTACACCAGTTACATTTTGCATCTTCCATTGCAGGTAAGTGTGGCTCTGTGACTAAGCTCTGGACAACTGAATGTATTTTAGACTGGTATAAAAAAAAATTCTGGAGAGTTTCCTTAAAGGGAGAATGCTACTTTAGAGGAGGAATCCTTCATTTTTTCTTTGTAGTTAGCTGGAAGGCAGCCATCACACATAAGGCTGGTAGCACATCACAATAGCCTTCTGTACCTGCTATATAATCTTTGGAATAACTGTCTAGACTATTATTTAAAAGAAAAATAAACTTCTGTCTTGTTTTACCCACGGTTATCTAGATTCTTCACCATCCACAGCCATGCCTAAGTTTACCTGACAGAGTGATCTTTTGGATTACCTGCACCTTTTTTGTTTTGTTGAAAGGACAAAGGAAGTAGCATTTGACTACTCTTCCTAGAAACTCTGTTCAATCTCTGGCAATTTATATGTCCTATTCCACAGTAGCCTGAGCTTGATCTTCTATTAGAAGTTACTGCTGTTATTTTTACCTCTTCGTAACTGAAGCTCCTCTAGAAACAGGATTAGACAGATCCTGTCTGAACAGAGTAACAGAGCAAACAGCGTTTTGTAACTTGCTGATAGAGTCTTTCTTTCAGCTTACAAAATAAGTCTCAGGAGTAGTGGGTAAAAACAGCTATAGTTCAAGAGAGTGCTTTTTACAAGCCTTTATAAACATCCAGCATTATTAATTTATGCAGTACCCACCTTGATATTATTTGATAGGGGTGGGAAAAAAAAGGATAGCTAAAACTCCTGAGTAAGCGAAATCGTACTCAACTGAGTTTTGTAATATATGGACATGTTAAGCTATCATGATTTAACACTTAAACAAATTACCTGCTTAGAAAATGTACTTCAGTCTATTAAATACTGGTCTCAAAAACTAATTGAGACTACAATTGCTGTGAAAATATGAAGATATTTTTATGCTGTTTGAACTATACATATTTAATGATGATTAATTTCATATTCTTATGTGCATGATTTTCCTTCAGTCAATTATTATCTGTGATATTAGTCTGAAAAAACAGGTCAACGTGAAAGAGAAATACGTTGCATCATGATAATGAAATAATGAAGGTAGTGTCTGTTACATTAATGTTGAAATCTGAGTTAAATATATTCATTTAAATGAGGAAGCATTTATCATAGTGTGCTCAATACCTGAAAACAGATATTGTCTGTTTTTCCACTTTTAATCATCTACACCTTTATTCTACACTACAATCCTTCAGAACATAAAACTAAGATTAGTGTATTATTTCAGTTATTTGTTTTGAAAATGAACTTCCTAAAGGGAGGAGAAAGACATAAAAATGATAAAATAATAAATATTTTTGGAAAGCATTCATTTTTAGCTCTGAGTCATAGTTGCACACTTGTAGGTATAAACATGACACCTATTAATCTTTCTTTGCAATAGTATAGGAATGAAGAATAAATACTAATGTTATTGGACATTGGTTAGCAAACACGTATGGTTAGTTGATTAGCTGCTAAATAAGAACTTCTTATTTGTTTTACTGTATTCCTTACAACAAACACAAATTAACAAGTAATTCATACCCTATATTCTTTTGTCCCCAAGGAGACTTTTGAATGTTGCTTTTAGATAACAGTCACAGAGACTCACAGCTGTTACACAGTCTGGATCCCCAGGGACATGCTTGTTAGCACATCAGGAGTATTGTTTGCTTTATATACATTTGATAAAATTCTCCTGTATTTTCCACCAGCCCCCCTCTTGTGAAAAAGATGGGGAGGAGGTGTGTGTGTGTGTGTATATATATATATATATATATATATATACATATATATATATGTATATATACATGATTTTTTTAAGCAAAGTGAGCTTTTGTCTAGCTATTCTGCCAAAGAAGATTTGAGAAGGAGCTATAAACTTTGACCCTCGCCTATGTATTTAGCTGGAATCCTTCAAATGAACCAAGGAGTCGAGCACTGCACCCTCCAGCCCTATTGGCTGCAACAATTTTGGATGAAAACGTGAAAACGATAGCCAGCATGCTCTAATAGAATTAAGTCTAGTCAATGCGGAGATTCTCTACAAAAATCACAACTTTATTTGGAAGACAAGATGTTCAATTACAAGAGATGGCACATAAGAAAACTATTATGGCATTTACTGATTCTCTGTTCAACTGAGAACTAATGAGGTTTTATAATGTTTTTAAAATTTACAATATTTATTACAGAGTATTTCATGTTTCTTATAGTAAAATTAGCATGTAGCATAAAGGGGACAAAAAGGAAAAATTCATACAAAATACAACCATTCAGCTCATCACTGTAATCTATTTGGAAAAATTTTTAGAAAATACATATGTATGTACAGTTGAATGATTATGGGATCTCATGTTCTGACACATACCACAAACATTCTTATATTACCATCTTTTTTTTTTTTTTAATTTTTAGGCTGCGCCGTGCGGCATGTGGGATCTTATTTCCCCGACCAGGGATCGAACCTGGACCACCAGGGAAGTCCCACATTCTTATATTACTAAATACGTATCTAAAGAATCTTTTTAACAGATGCTGGCTGAGCCACTCTGGGCAAGAAATAAAATCCCATACCCAGGACAGGTGTTCATACCTAAATGAATATAACACCCGTTTTTTCTGGAGTCTCCACAAGGAATACTGTCATACAAGGGGTTTGATGCTGGTATCTCTTGCTGGCATTCAGAGGCAATCATAGCTAGATTAGCCTTGGTAAGTAGGGAGACCATGTTGCTGAGCCCATGCTACCCTCCATCTCTGCCACCATGATCATCCACTTGTGTGCCCATCATGGACAGTTATGGGGTGGCCAATGTTGAACATTGGCTAATGTCATTTGGGCACGTTATTTTGTCATTTGGTTGTTTAGTGCCTCCTTCAATGGAGGATGCTTTCTGGAGGGTGTTAACACGTAATCAAAAGACACTCTCATTCAGTTCTCACGCTCCTGTCTGTCCACGTGCCTTTATGCCAGACCTTCTTGTCTCTAATCTCCCAATCATTCTCCTTCCACAACCCTGATCAGCTGACCAGGCCATTTGCCACTGCCCGTGAATACAGACAGATTCTAAGTTGTGGTTATTTCTTATTTTACCTAAAGTAAATGACTAGGTGAATTGCTCTCAGTTCTACCCACTGGGAAGATTTTCTCTCCTCAGTCTTTTAAGATCATTCCTGAGAGTGCCTGTAATATAGCCATTATCCCTGTTCAGAACTGTCTCATATTCTGAGCTGACATCAGCAGAGCAAGCCCCGGTTTTTCTTCTTTCAGCTCATCATTCAAGGCCTCTTATACAGAGTAGATGTGAGCTGCAAAAAGACCAATGTGGCAGTGGTGGGGAGTGACATATTAATCTGAGCGTATTTTCTGGGGATAAATAAGAAGAGTAGGCTCAACTCAAGCTGAGTTGACCTCTAACGGTGCTTACAGCTGGAGACGGCCTGCTAACCACAGTCCTTGCTACTGAGCAGCGAATCCTTTCATAAATCTAGGCTAATGTCATTTGTATCCTTTCAGATTAAGTTCAGAATCAGTTTTCCAAGTTCCAAATTCTAATGTAATTTAATTACAATCGGAATTTAGGTATTGATTGGAGATAATTTTTTTTTAAACAATGTTGAATCTTTCTAAAAAAGATCATGATGTGTCTCCATTTTACCAAACCTCCTTTTGTCTTTCAGTAGTTTTAAATTTTTATTCATATTCCTGTATACATTTCTCATTTGTTTTATTCCTCTTTTATTATTTTTGTCCTCTCAGAAAATGTTTTTTATTGGTTATTGATTTTAAAACAAAGGGTTATTTGCAAGTAAAAACATATTTAAATATTGAATAATTATTACATGAATAGAGTAAGCCCTACCTGATCATAGTGCTTTTTGCTTACACATAAGACATATTTTTTCTTTTATAAAAAATATGAACTTCTACACCAGTTTTATGTACAGGTTGCTACATCTTTCTTCTAATACTGTATATCTGCGTTTTCTGTTTTGTGGGTTTAGTTTTGCTAGAGACTGTTATCAGTGGTTCTTGAGCTTTTCTAATGCCTGTTCCTAACACACTCAGTGTATTCAACTTCCTGGGTTTCTGCAAGAAGGATAAAGTTTTCCTTTAGACTCATGTTTTATCAACAAATCCATGTACATTTTGCAACATTCTATGATATATACCCATTTGTTTTGATAATGAAAATAAGTACATTTGTTGTTTTCTTTTGCCTTGTTGCCTCTGAATAGTCAAGGAATATTGGATAGTTGTTCATGTCCTAAAGGCTTTTGTCATCCTAGAAAACTAATAGTCATTCTTGTTAAGAACACTCAGTCTAATCCAGAAGTCAGCCAACTAAGGCATACAGGCCAAATCCTGCCTGTTGCTTGTTTCTGTAAATAATTTATTGGAACATGGCCACACCCAATCATTTACATATTTCCTCTGTGTTCATGCTACAATGACAGCTTTGAGTAGCTATGTAGTATGGCCTGCAGAGCTTAAAATATTTACTGTATGGCCCTTTACAGAAAAAGTTTGCCAATTGTGGATCTATTAATTTATTTTAAAAAGGTTCCTGTATTTTTCAAAAATGTAATGTCTCTCTGTTTTCTAATGAATTCATATCTAATTATATTTTTATATTATCTCTTTTAATTTTCTTGGTTTTATTTGATCATTGCTTTTCTAACTTCTTGGAGTTAATTTTTTTTCACTTTTTATTGTGATTTATGCATAACTGTGTAAAATTTCTATTTTCTTCTTCCAAAATATTTTTGGAAAAGTGTTTTCCCTCAAATATTTTGATATTTTAAATTTAAAAGTTTGTTTTGATTAAAATCCATGTTTGGAAATGGGTTTTACTTATGGCCTATGATGTCATTTTTGGAATATTCTAAGAATATTTAACAAGATTTTGAAGTCCCTGGAAGGGAAAAATTTAGAAGTACATCTATTCAGTTACTCTACTTGTCTACTTTAGTTGCCAAAGCCTGTAAGATACATGTTAAGTATTTCTCAAGCTACATCTAGACCTTGTGAAATGGCCTAAAGCTTTGTCCAACTGAGTAAGAAAACTTTATTAGGTTAGGAATGTGGAAAGAAAATGATAAAAAGGAGTTTTGTAGATAAAACAGGACAAGTCCATGTGTTGCCAAATCCATATTAAGACAAATGCACCACGATGGCATGCCTGTGGACACTTGCCTGTTCTTCAGAGTTTTAGGATCAGAAACCTGCCATTCACAGCGCCATTAGGGCCCCAGGCTGCCAAGGTAATATAGTTCTCTTTCTGATTACAATATCCTTACATTAGTAGAAAACTTAGATCCTGGTAATGAATCTTTGAACCTATCTTCTATTCTTAAAAACATTTGCTTTGACCTTCTGATTCTTCCCTTATTGATGTAGATACATGGCAATGAGTTCAGAACCGGCAGTTAATTTAAATCTATGACATGAAATAAAGACTAGACTGGGGAACCATTTCTTAGCTATTTCTTCTTATAGCAAAATAAAAAGGTTATTTGCCTCCTGAACATAAATTGTTATATTCATCGAGTCTAGTTTTTGTAACATAAAGAGTTTTATGAGTACTTGGATAATCAGCTAACGGTAATAATTTACCTTTTATAAACAGTGGAAAACTAAGATTTCATATTGGTAGGCCGAAAAAAATGGTAACTTTTTGAAACAATAAAATAGAATTTACATATTAGTAGTTATAAAATAAATATGTAATATCCAAGAACCGCACTACTTTGACTTCATGAATCTATCTTTTAGAATGAGATATAATGAGTATTAGGTAGAACTGATGTCACAAAGATGAACATTTATAGAAATGAATTAATGAATTAAGAGTTGCTTTTAGTTAAGGAAAACTCTAATCACAGATGCTGGAAATAATTTACTACTGGGCATTTTAAGAGTGAAATTTTTTTTTTTTCGTATTTTAATAGAGTTTGCAAGGATTGCTTCCATTTCAGTAAGGTTTCAAATACCCTTTCTTCAGGGGGATAAAGTGTTTAATCACCATTTACTTTTATTTGAAATCAGTGTATAGTAATGCTGTATAATACAGAAAGGCAATTAAGAGGGAAAATATGCCAAAAATCGGTACAAACTGGCACTATTGCCAGTAGAAGACAGATGCAATGCAAAATATTTTTATTATCTTTAAAAAATGGAAAGTAGGATTAAAATTAAGAATCAGTCTATGGAAAACTGCCACAAATCCACATTTGAAAAAATAGTTTGTAAGGGTATCTAGCATCTCTTTAACATCTTGCAGTGATACATCAGCTCCTCCTAGAAAATATCAGTGGTAAGTCACAGGGCCTTTCCATGTCTTTTAATTTAACTTTTAAAATGCTCTTTTTATAAAAGGAAAAAACATGGCATATTTTTCAAATTAGTGCTTCACAATTTATCCTATTTAGGCACAGCAGCCTTTTCAAGATATGTTTTAACATTTAACTTAAAAACATGATTGGCCAAAACTGGTCCTTTTACTTTCTCTTTGTGTACAGCAGCACAGTTGACTCTTGAACAATGTGACTCTGCAACCCCCTCCCACCCCCACCCCAGCCTCCGGGCAGTTGAAAACTTTTTACTCCCCCAAAACCTAACTACAAATAGCCTTCTGTTGACCGGAGGCTTTACTAATAACATAAACAGGTTACATGTATTGCATACTGTATTCTTACAATAAGGTAGAGAAAAGAAAATGTTATTAAGAATATCATAAGGAAGAGAAAATACATTGACAGTATTGTACTCTACTTATCAATCCTGTAAGTTTACGTCCTGTTTATAAGATGTATCGTCAGTACCTACATCCATGTTGTCTTATGTGATACAAAATACTCTAGATATTATGTGTATAATTAACACTAGACATCAAAAATGAAAAGATAATATGAAAAATTCATATTTACAGGTATAACTATTCATGTATTGATAATGAAGACGTGGCAGTATGATTGCTTTCTGGTAGCCTAGTGTAATTGATACAATTACTTCATGGCAGCGTAGCCTATACAGTAATGAACGAATCATTATAAAATTTTTATGACATACAGTATTACAGTCATATTCATAATACAGTAGTGGAAACATCGTTGCATTTTTTCAAAAACCACTTACCTGTGATGATAGGCTGATATGCAATTTCTCCATTCATAACAGAAGAGGCATACTGTACAGTAATACAATTCTTTGAAAGCAAATTATAAAACAGTAAGAAGATGAATGCGTTATTAATTTATATTAAATATCACTCACCTTCTGCCTAGGTAATGGTGGGCTATCCACATCAATACAAGTCTTGCATACAATGTTCTACATGATGAATACTTAGGTGATGACGATGACACAAAGGCATCTCATACAGTTCTTGCCACACAGTTATTAAATTTTCACACGAAGACACTCATATACACATACTCAACAGATAAATTTATTAACTGTATGGCGTGATGATTATTTACTACTCATTGAGTGGAAGTGGATCATCATAAAGGTCTTCATCCTCGTCATCTTCATGTCGAGTAGGCTGAGGAGGAGGAAGAAGAAGGAGGGGTTGACCTTGCCGTCTCAGGGGCGGCAGAGATGGAAGAGGTGGAGGAGGTGGAAGGGGAGGCAGGAGAAGCAGGCACACTCGGTGTAACTTCACGGAAATACATTGTAATTTCTGTCCGACATTTTTGTGTTTTCATTTCTCTAAAGAGGTTTCTATACAGTACCAATAGTTTTTCTACCATTTGCTTTAGTTTTAGTGCCTGTACCATAGAAAGGTCCACGTCATAAAAGACGTCAGAAGCAGTCTTGAATAATCAGAACCCTCCTGCCAGACTGTTTAATGTCAGTTGTTTTCAGGCACTGCTTCTTCTAGTTCTCTTCCTCACTGTCTGGCTGTGGATCGGAACCACTTATCTCCAGCCCAAGTTGTATTCTGTTAATTCCTCTGCTGTAGTGTCTATTAGCTCTTGGATTTCTCCAAGATCATCTCTTGGAACCCTTCACCCCCCCCACCTTTTTTGCCATATCCAAAGTCTCTTTCATGATTTCCTTAATTGGCTCTGTCACAAATCCTGTGAAGTCATGCACAACATCTGGACACAGTTTTCTTCAGGAATCTGTTGTTTTGAGCGTGATGGCTTTCACAGCTTTTTCTATAACAACAATGGCATCTTCAGTGGTATAATCCTTCCAGACTTTTGTGTTGTTCTAGCGGCGTTCTCTTCTATTGTGTTGACAATCTTTTCCATAGAGCACCATGTGCAGTGAGCTTTAAAGGTCCTTATGACCCCCTGATCTACAAGCTGAATTAGAGATGTTGTGTTTGGGGACAAGTAGACCACTTTGACACCTTTAGTATTGAACTCGTGGGGCTTTGGGTAGCCAAGGGCATCGTCCAATATCAACAGAACTTCAAAAGGCAGTCCCTTACTGGCAAGGTGCTTCCTGACTTAAGGGACAAAACATTGATGGGACCAATCCCAAAAAAGGGTTTTTGTTGTCCAGGTCTTCTCGTTGTACAACCAAAAGACTGGCAGCTGGTGTTTATCTTTTGCCCCCAAGCCTCGGGGGTTAGCAGCTCTATAGATAAGGGCAGTCCTGATCATAAACCCGACTGCATTTGCACAAAACAATGGTTAGTCCATCCCTTCCTGCCTTAAATCCAGGCACTAGGTTCTCTTCCTTACTAATAAATATCCTTTGTGGCTTTTTTTTTTCCCCCCCCAGAACAGGGCACTTTCATCTGCATTAAAAACCTGTTCAGGTAGATCTTTCTCCTCAATGATTTTCTTAATAGCATCTGGGAACTCTTGGTCGGCAGAAGCTGCTTCTCCTGTTACCTTGACATTTTTAAGGCCAAACTTCTTTCTCAGATTATCAGACCATCCTTTGTTGGCATTAAATCCTCCACCTTTAGATCCTTCACCATCCTTTTGCTTTAGGTTGTCATATACAGTAATGACTTTGTTTTTCTCCAATCATATTAGAGTCTATGGGTAGGCCTTGCTTATAGCAATGCTGCAGACATAACAGCTGCATTTTCAATATGAGATAAAAAGATATTTCTTGCAAAAAGTGCAAGGTACAGCTGCAGCTCCAGCTTCATGAATTTTTCTTTTCCTTCCTTCCTTCCTTCCTTCCTTCCTTCCCTCCCTCCCTCCTTCCTTCCTTCCTTCCTTCCTTCCTTCCCTCCCTCCCTCCCTCCCACAGTGGTCCTTATGCTGGATTCATTCATCTTGAAATGGTGGCAACTGCAGCTACAAACTTCAATCTACGGTACAAATCAAGCAATTCAAATTTTTCTTGTAATGTCATGACTTTCCTCTGCTTCTTGGGAGCACTTCCCACAGCACTAGTGGCACTTTGTATGGGTCCCATGGTGTTACTCGGGGTTTACGGTATCATACTAAACACGATGAGAAATACCCAAGAACCACAGGGGATCACTGTTTACTGAAATACACAGTTTAGGAGGGATAAACACACATCATCCCAGGACATAATGAGTGTCACATGTCGTTTTAAGCAGGTACTCTGGACCCTTGAACTCAGTGTAATAGCAACAGGAGACAGATAGGGAGTTATTACAGTAGAACAACATGTACTACGCAGTTATGATCGCAGTTATGATGTAATACTGCATCTTTACGTTTGTTCACATTTCTCTCGACTGCGAATGGTGCTATGCATGTTCTGTAAGTGTGTGTGTACATAAGTTTTGATGAATTTTAACCTTTAATGATTTGCGTATATTTTATGGTAGTAAATGATAAAATAGACTAGTATCTACACATATTGTATGCATTCTTGACTTACCTAACTTGAGATATTTCTAGGCTACACGGTTTGTCTGTGAATTTTTTCAAATTGTCACCTATCTCCAAAACGTTTTCCAATATTTATTGGATTAAAAAAAACCCATTTATAAGTGGACCCACACAGTTCAAACTTGTGTTGCTCCAGAGTCAGCAGTATTTTCAACAAATCACAGATTTTACCAATGATCTGGGTTTGTAAATGTGTATATTAGTTTCCTCAAAAAAAAAACGATTAAACTTCAGTTGTCTAAAATATCCCATCAGGAAAAATCAAAGTGATCTAAGTGACAGCAAATCCCTAATCATCTCAAACACCAAAAATAATTTTTGTCTTAATGATTATTTTGTCTTTTTGTAACCAGATATTTGCAATATGGCATAATAAACTCTTGATTTCTCTCTGTGTTGCAAATTAACAGAAGGTTTCACCACAGATAAGGAGTTAAATCTGTATTATGAACACCAAACAGGCTTCCCCAAACTTTAAGATGTTGAATAGTATTTTGTTCTGGTTTGTCTCAAGAGAATGGGACAACAATAAATGGGCAAAGAATCTAGCCAAAAATAAAATAAAAAAAAAAGAGGAGGAGACAATTATATTGGAAGGATTCAAGAGCCCTCAGTTATTTTTTCTTAAATTGCGAAACCTGTATCTCCTACTTTTAAGGGATCATTGAAACTTTTGTTAGCATTTTAGTAAATTGAAAGAAAAACAATACTCAACTCAGATTGCTTGTATTGCTAAAGAGGAAAGAATCACATAACTTATTTACTTACTTTCAGACATAAATTCTTTTAAATCCATGTGTCTGAAGGAAATTTTTTGTCTGAATGAGATACTCCAGAATGATCTCTATGTAGAAGATTTCTCTAAGGCCATGTGGATTTTATACATAATACATTGTAAAGTTGCTTTTTGGGGGGAAATGGTGATTTTAACATTCTGCTTCACACACATGAGCAGTTCTATGAATGGACTTATCTGATGGACAGTGTTACTAATTCTTGTTTGTTTGTGAATGGGCCACATTACATAAATCATTTTTGAGATTTTTCACATTCAGGTCCTGAGCATGTGATTGAAATCTTGTCAGGGCCAAGAGATTTATCAGTACCTAAAATAAAATTTTAAAAAATTTAAGTAGATAACAGTCAAGGCAGTTTACCAAGGGTTCACTTCTGAAGTCTGGCATTTACTGTGCAGTAATTATAGAATATAATTTTAAAAATACATTGAGTGTCCCCAGATACATAGTACTTAAGCACTATGTATGATATTTCCATTTTTCTTTTTACATTGTTGGATCTTATTCTGGTCAGCGAATAGGAAGGAGAAAAGGGAAGAAAAATCTGTTTAAATTCTAGAACAAAGTACAAATCCTTACCAATACAATGCTGGGGGTTCTTGCTATAATTTTTCTGAATTGAAAAGCCTTATGCGTTTGGGAGCGTGTGTGTATGCATGCATGTATATTTAGAGGCTTGGGATGGGGGCAGGAGAGGGTGAAAGAGAAATCAGATAGATTTCAAGAACTATGAATATTGGAAGTTACACTGAATGTGAACAGACATCAACAAGATGGCCACATGTGGAGGAAAAATGAAAAACCAAGGGAACACATCAAAGTGAATCACTGAGAAGCAGGAAGGGAATATTTAGAATGTTATTATGTATATGTACTTTCACTCTTTGTGTCTTTGTTAATGTTGCAATTAGGGAAAATATTGACTTAAAATCAATTGTCTACATTTAGAATTACTCACAGAATCATATCTAAGATTAATTTTTAGTTCAGAAAGAGCTTTCCAGTGGTAGTTTCCTATTGCTGCTGTAACAAATTACTGCAAGTAATTTGGAAGAAAATAACACTATTTTCTTCCAGTTCTGTGGGTCAAAAGTCCAAGAGGGGCTCTCACTGGGCTAAAAATGCGGTGTCAGTAGGCCCATATTCCTTCTGGAGGATCTAGGGGAGAATGTTTCCTTACCTTTTCTAGTTCCTAGAGGCCGCTTAGATTCATTGGTTCATGGCTCCTTCACCACTTTCAAAGCCATCTTTGTAGCAGTTATTCTCCTTTCCTGACCTCTCCTCCCATCATCACATCTTTCTGTGGCTCAGACTCTTCTTTTTTTTTTTTTAATGGATTTATTTTTGGCTGCGTTGGGTCTTCATTGCTGTGCGCGGGCTTTCTCTAGTTGCAGCAAACGGGGGCTACTCTTCGTTGTAGTGCGAGGGCTTCTCATTGCGGTGGCTTCTCTTGTTGTGGAGCACAGGCTCTAAGTGTGCAGGCTTCAGTAGTTGTGGCACACGGACTTCAGTAGCTGTGGCTTGAGGCCTCTAGAGCGCAGGCTCAGTAGTTGTGGCACACGGGCTTAGTTGCTCCGCGGCATGTGGGATCTTCCCGGACCAGGGCTCAAACCCGTATCACCTGCATTGGCAGGCGGATTCTTAACCACTGCGCCACCAGGGAAGCCCTCCCATAGATTTTTAATTATTTTTGGCCGCGTTGGGTCTTCGTTGCCGCGCGCCGGCTTTTCTCTAGTTGCGGCGAGCGGAGGCCTCTCTTCATTGCGGTGCGTGGGCTTTTCATTGCAGTCGCTTCTCTTGTTGTGGAGCAGAGGCTCTCGGTAGTTGCTGCACGTGGGCTCAGTAGTTGTGGCGCATGGGCTTAGTTGCTCCGCGGCATGTGGGATCTTCGTGGACCAGGGCTCGAACCCGTGACTCCTGCGTTGGCAGGCGGATTCTTAACCCCTGCGCCACCAGGGAAACCCAGTTCCCATAGATTGATTCTATACGTAAACTAAATAAAATGCCTTCTCAGCTTTAGCACAACTAAGAAGGTGCTGCATGCTCACATGTGATCTGCATCAAGTATTCTTAGGTTCAGATTGTAGTTAAAGTGGATCATGACCCATGCTAGAGAATTTAGTCAGTTAGTCCTATTTTTACTTCTCATAGTTTACCAAGGAAAGAGAAAACATGCCGTGTTAAAGAAATTGCAGTTTTGTTTTGGAAAACATTTTGAAAACTGTTGAAAAAAGTGAATTGAGAAGAGTCACTTTTTTATACATATTTAATTAGTTTAGATACTATTAAAGTATGCAAAATAATATATTTGGAGCTATTTCAAGTTTTAGGAAAATACGCTCCTGCTATATATCTGTAGTAAAACAATTTTTATCTGAAAGGTTAGTCTAAGAAGATTGAAATTCCTTTAACTCAGGAGAGAAAAAATGACATGCTGCATCCACAGGTTGCCATGGTTTCAGTTTAGCAAAAAAAAAAAAAAGAAAAATGAAGAAATTGGAAGGTCACCAATAAGTTCTGAGCATATTCTTTTTTACAGAAAGAAGTCATATCAATGCAGTGTAAAATCCTAACAAGATTTGAAACAATACAGGCACTTTGAAAATTACAAAGCCATTAGTCAATACATATTAAGCTGACATTACCCTGTAGTGTCACAGCCTTTTAGCTGCTGATGGGGATCCAGTTAAGAAATAAGGTTATGACTCGTTTCTTGAGGTCTTCACACGCTATTTTTTCAGAAAATAAAGTAAATTAGACAATAAATCATTGTTCATATTACTTCTCAACTACTACCAATTTAAGAGGTTGATATTCAAGCTGAAAAATGTTTCCCTTTCCCTGTATCAAAATCCTGTACAGTCACTTTCAGGCAAATGATGCAAAAGACTCCTTGATTGCAAGGAAGAACACCCCATTTGAGCTAGATTAAAGAACAAAAGAAAAAAAATTTTTTTTAAATTTTTTAATTTTATTTTATTTACTTTTTTTTTTACAGTAGGTTCTTATTAGTCATCAATTTTATACACATCAGTGTATACATGTCAATCCCAATCGCCCAATTCATCACACCACCATCCCCACCCCTCCGCGGCTTTCCCGCCTTGGTGTCCATACATTTGTTCTCAACATCTGTGTCTCAACTTCTGCCCTGCAAACCGGTTCATCTGTACCATTTTTCTAGGTTCCACATACATGCGTTAATATACGATATTTGTTTCTCTCTTTCTAACTTACTTCACTCTGTACGACAGTCTCTAGATCCATCCACATCTCAACAAATGACCCAATTTTGTTCCTTTTTATGGCTGAGTAATTTTCCATTGTATATAGGTACCACATCTTCTTTATCCATTCGTCTGTCGATGGGCATTTAGGTTGCTTCCATGACCTGGCTAGTGTAAATAGTGCTGCAATGAACATTGGAGTGCATGTGTCTTTTTTTTTTTTTTTTTTTTTTTAAATTTATTTATTTATTTATTTATGGCTGTGTTGGGTCTTCGTTTATGTGCGAGGACTTTCTCTAGTTGCGGCAAGTGGGGGCCACTCTTCATCGCGGCGCGCGGGCCTCTCACTATTGCGGCCTCTCTTGTTGCGGAGCACAGGCTCCAGACGCGCAGGCTCAGTAGTTGTGGCTCACGGGCCCAGTTGCTCCGCGGCATGTGGGATCTTCCCAGACCAGGGCTCGAACCCGTGTCCCCTGCATTGGCAGGCAGATTCTCAACCACTGCGCCACCAGGGAAGCCCGCATGTGTCTTTTTGAATTATGGTTTTCTCTGGGTATATGCCCAGTAGTGGGATTGCTGGATCATATGGTAATTCAATTTTTAGTTTTTTAAGGAACCTCCATACTGTTCTCCATAGTGGCTGTATCAAGTTACATTCCTACCAACAGTGCAAGAGGGTTCCCTTTTCTCCACACCCTCTCCAGCATTTATTGTTTGTAGACTTTCAAAAGATGCCCATTCTAACTGGTGTGAGGTGATACCTCATTGTAGTTTTGATTTGCATTTCTCTAATAATTAGTGATGTTGAGCAGCTTTTCATGTGCTTCTTGGCCATCTGTATGTCTTCTTTGGAGAAATGTCTATTTAGGTCTTCTTCCCATTTTTGGATTGGGATGTTTGTTTCTTTAATATTGAGCTGCATGAGCTGTTTATATATTTTAGAGATTAATCCTTTGTCCGTTGATTCATTTGCAAATATTTTCTCCCATTCTGAGGGTTGTCTTTTCATCTTGTTTATGGTTTCCTTTGCTGTGCAAAAGCTTTTTGAAGTTTCATTAGGTCCCATTTGTTTATTTTTGTTTTTATTTCCATTACTCTAGGAGGTGGATCAAAAAAGATCTTGCTGTGATTTATGTCAAAAAGTGTTCTTCCTATGTTTTCCTCTAAGAGTTTTATAGTGTCCTGTCTTATATTTAGGTCTTGAATCCATTTTGAATTTATTTTTGTGTTTGGTGTTAGGGAGAGTTCTAATTTCATTCTTTTACATGTAGCTGTCCAGTTTTCCCAGCACCACTTATTGAAGAGACTGTCTTTTCTCCATTGTATATCCTTGCCACCTTTGTCACAGATTAGTTGACCATAGGTGTGTGGGTTTATCTCTGGGCTTTCTATCTTGCTCCATTGATCTATATTTCTGTTTTTGTGCCAGTACCATATTGTCTTGATTACTGTAGCTTTGTAGTATAGTCTGAAGTCAGGTAGTCTGATTCCTCCAGCTCCATTTTTTTCCCTCAAGACTGCTTTGGCTATTCGGGGTCTTTTGTGTCTCCATACAAATTTTAAGATTTTTTGTTCTAGTTCTGGAAAAAATGCCCTTAGTAATTTGATAGGGATTGCTTTGAATCTGTAGGTTGCTTTGGGTAGTATAGTCATTTTCATAATTTTGATCCTTCCAATCCAAGAACATGTTATATCTCTCCATCTGCTGGTATCATCTTTAATTTCTTTCATCAGTGTCTTATAGTTTTCTGCATACAGGTCTTTTGTCTCCCTAGGTGCGTTTATTCCTAGGTATTTTATTCTTTTCATTGCAGTGGTAAATGGGAGCGTTTCCTTAATTTCTCTTTCAGATTTTTCATCATTAGCGTATAGGAATGTAAGAGATTTCTGTGCATTAATTTTGTATCCTGCAACGTTACCAAATTCATTGATTAGCTCTAGTAGTTTTCTGGTGGCATTTTTAGGATTCTCTATGTATAGTATCATGTCATCTGCAAACAGTGACAGTTTTACTTCTTCTTTTCCAAGTTGTAATCCTTTTATTTCTTTTTCTTCTCTGATTGCCATGCCTAGGACTTCCAAAACTGTGTTTAATAATAGTGGTGAGAGTGGACATCCTTGTCTTGTTCCTGATCTTAGAGGAAATGCTTTCAGTATTTCACCATTGAGAATGATGTTTGCTGTGGGCTTGTCGTATATGGCCTTTATTATGTTGAGGTAGGTTCCCTCTCTGCCCACTTTTTGGAGAGTTTTTATCATGAATGAGTGTTGAATTTTGTCAAAAGCTTTTTCTGCCTCTATTGAGATGATCATATGGTTTTTATTCTTCAATTTGTTAATATGGTATATCACATTGATTGATTTGTGTACATTGAAGCATCCTTGCATCCCTGGGATAAATCCCACTTGATCGTGGTGTATGATCCTTTTAATGTGTTGTTGGATTCTTTTTGCTAATATTTTGTTGAGGATTTTTGCATCTATATTCATCAGTGATATTGGTCTGTAATTTTCTTTTTTTGTAGTATCTTTGTCTGGTTTTGGTATCAGGGTGATGGTGGCCTCATAGAATGAGTTTGGTTGTGTTCCTTCCTCTGCAATTTTTTGGAAGAGTTTGAGAAGGATGGGTGTTAGCTCTTCTCTAAATGTTTGATAGAATTCCCCTGTGAAGCCATCTGGTCCTGGACTTCTGTTTGTTGGAAGATTTTTAATCACAGTTTCAATGTCAGTGCTTGTGATTGGTCTGTTTGTATTTTCTATTTCTTCCTGGTTCCGCCTTGGAAGGTTATACCTTTCTGAGAACTTGTCCGTTTCTTCCAGGTTGTCCATTTTATTGGCATAGAGTTGCTTGTAGTAGTCTCTTAGGATGCTTTGTATTTCTGTGGTGTCTGTTGTAACTTCTCCTCTTTCATTTCTAATTTTATTGATTTGAGTCCTCTCCCTCTTTTTCTTGATGAGTCTGGCTAATGGTTTATGACTTTTGTTTATCTTCTCAAAGAACCAGCTTTTAGTTTTATTGATCTTTGCTATTGTTTTCTTTGTTTCTGGTTCATTTATTTCTGCTCTGATCTTTATGATTTCTTTCCTTCTGCTAACTTTGGGTTTTGTTTGTTCTTCTTTCTCTAGTTCCTTTAGGTGTAAGGTTAGATTGTTTATTTGAGATTTTTTTGTTTCCTGAGGTAGGCTTGTATAGCTATAAACTTCCCTCTTAGAACTGCTTTTGCTGTATCCCATAGGTTTTGGACCTTCGTGTTTTCATTGTCATTTGTTTCTAGGTATTTTTTGATTTCCTCTTTGATTTCTTCAGTGATCTCTTGGTTATTTAGTAACGTATTGTTTAGCCTCCATGTGTTTGTGTTTTTTACGTTTTTTTCCCTGTAATTCATTTCTAATCTCATAGCGTTGTGGTCACAAAAGATGGTTGATATGATTTCAGTTTTCTTAAATTTACTGAGACTTGATTTGTGACCCAAGATGTGATCTATCCTGGAGAATGTTCTGTGCGCACTTGCGAAGAAAGTGTAATCTGCAGTTTTTAGATGGAATTTCCTATAAATATGAATTAAATCTATCTGGTCTATTGTGTCATTTAAAGCTTCTGTTTCCTTATTTATGTTCATTTTGGATGATCTGTCCGTTGGTGTAAGTGAGGTGTTAAAGTCCCCCACTATTATTGTGTTACTGTCAATTTCCTCTTTTATAGCTGTTAGCAGTTGCCTTATGTATTAAGGTGCTCCTATGTTGGGTGCATATATATTTATAATAGTTATATCTTCTTCTTGGATTGATCCCTTGATCATTATGTAGTGTCCTTCTTTGTCTCTTGTAACGTTCTTTATTTTAAAGTCTATTTTATCTGATATGAGTATAGCTACTTCAGCTTTCTTTTGATTTCCATTTGCATGGAATATCTTTTTCCATCCCCTCACTTTCAGTCTGTCTGTGTTCCTAGGTCTGAAGTGGGTCTCTTGTAGACATCATATATATGGGTCTTGTTTTTGTATCCATTCAGCAAGCCTGTGTCTTTTGATTGCAGCATTTAATCCATTCACGTTTAATGTAATTATCAGTATGTATATTCCTATGACCATTTTCTTAATTGCTTTGGGTTTGTTTTTGTAGGTCCTTTATTTCTGTTGTGTTTCTCACTTAGAGAAGTTCCTTTAGCATTTGTTGTAGAGCTGGTTTGGTGGTGCTGAATTCTCTTAGCTTTTGCTTGTCTGTAAAGCTTTTGATTTCTCCATCGAATCTGAATGAGATCCTTGCCGGGTAGAGTAATCTTGGTTGTAGGTTCTTCCCTTTCATCACTTGAAGTATATCATGCCACTCCTTTCTGGCTTGTAGAGTTTCTGCTGAGAAATCAGCAGTTAACCTTATGGGAGTTCCCTTGTATGTTATCTGTCATTTTTCCCTTGCTGCTTTCAATAATTTTTCTTTGTCTTTAATTTTTGCCAACTTGATTATTATGTGTCTCGGCATGTTTCCCCTTGGGTTTATCCTGTATGGCACTCTCTGCAGTTCCTGGTCTTGGGTGGCTATTTCCTTTCCCATGTTAGGGAAGTTTTCGACTATAATCTCTTCAAATATTTTCTCTGGTCCATTCTCTCTCTCTTCTCCTTTTTCTCTCTCTTCTCCTTCTGGGACCCCTATAATGTGAATGTTGTTGCGTTTAATGTTGTCCCAGAAGTCTCTTAGCCTGTCTTCATTTCTTTTCATTCTTTTTTCTTTATTTTGTTCCACAGCAGTGAATTCCACCATTCTGTCTTCCAGGTCACTTATCCTTTCTTCTGCCTCAGTTATTCTGCTATTGATTCCTTCTAGTGTAGTTTTCATTTCAGTTATTGTATTGTTCATCTCTGTTTGTTTGTTCTTTAATTCTTCTAGGTCTTTGTTAAAGATGTCTTGCATCTTCTCGATCTTTGCCTCCATTCTTTTTCCAAGGTCCTGGTTCATCTTCACTGTCATTATTCTGAATTCTTTTTCTGGAAGGTTGCCTATCTCCACTTCATTTAGTTGTTTTTCTGGGGTTTTATCTTGTTCCTTCATCTGATACATAGCCCTCTGCCTTTTCATCTTGTCTGTCTTTCTGTGAATGTGGTTTTTGTTCCACAGGCTGCAGGATTGTAATTCTTCTTGCTTCTGCTGTCTGTTCTCTGGTGTATGAGGCTATCTAAGAGGCTTGTGTAAGTTTCCTGATGGTAGGGACTTGTGGTGGGTAGAGCTGACTGTTGCTCTGGTTGGCAGAGCTTAGTAAAACTTTATTCTGGTCGAGTGCTGATGGGTGGGGCTGAGTTCCCTCCCTTCTTGTCGTTTGGCCTGAGGGAACCCAACACTGGAGCCTACCTGGGCTCTTTGGTGAGGCCAGTGACAGACTCCAGGAGGGCTCACGCTAAGGAGCACCCCCCAGAACCTCTGCCGCTAGTGTCCTCGTCCCCACTGTGAGCCACAGCTAGCCCCCGCCTACGCAGGAGACCCTCCAACACTAGCAGATAGGACTGGGTCAGTCTCCCCTGGGGTCACTGCTCCTTCCCCTGGGTCCTGATGCGCACACTACTTTGTGTGTGCCCTCCAAGCATGGCATCTCTGTTTCCCCCAGTCCTGTCGAAGTCCTGCAATGAAATCCCAGTAGGCTTCAAAGTCTGATTCTCTAGGAATTCCTCCTCCCGTTGCCGGACCCCCAGGTTGGGAAGCCTGACGTGGGGCTCAGAACCTTCACTCCAGTGGGTGGACTTCTGTGGTATAAGTGTTCTCCAGTCTGTGTGTGAGTCACCCACCCAGCAGTTATGGGATTTGATTTTACTGTGATTGCACCCCTCCTACCGTCTCATTGTGGCTTCTCCTTTGTCTTTGGATGTGGGGTACCCTTTCTCATGAGCTCCAGTATCCTCCTGTCGATGATTGTCCAGCTGCTAGCCCTGACTCTGGCGTTCTCACAAGAGGGAGTGAGAGCACATCCTTCTACTTCACCATCTTGGTTCCTTCCGAGAATTTATTAAAAGAACAATATCTCCCTAGATTACATTCTAATAGTTTCATGATGAGTCTTCAATATGAAAATCCCATGGAAGGTTTTAAATGCCCCTATGTGGGTTCCTACTTAGGTCACAGGCCTCCCTACTCTAGGAATGGTTCATGTACCAGGTAACGAATATCTGATGATTGGCTTAAGTTCACTCAGTTGCCTTTTGCTCACCTGTCTGATAGTGACCAAGGTGGCCTTTGTTAGCAAAAAGGTATAGTAGGTAGAATAAAAAAGATGTCTATGCCCTAATCCCCCAAACCTGTGAATATATATTTGGTTATGTGGCAAAGAGGCATTAGGTTGGCAGATGGAATTTATCAGGTGACTTTAAAATAGGGAGATTATTCTGGAATATCCAAGTGTGCCCAGTGTAGTCACAGGGATCCTTAAAAGTGAAAGAGGGAGACAGAAGAGAGGCAGAGAAAGAGAAGTGATGATGGAAAAAGGGCCACGGAGGTGCTATGCTACTGGCTTTGAAGATGGAGGAAGGGAACCATGAGCCAATAGTAAGAGTGGCCTCTAGAAGATGGAAATGGTAAGGAAATGGGTTATCTCCTAGAGCGTCCAGAAGGAACAGAGCCCTGCTGATAGGTAGGTGGGTGCATGCTCGCACACGCACACACATACCGACTCACTCACTAGGGGTCAAGAACAAATTCTAAATTGGCAATAAAAATTAAAATGTTGCATTTTCAGTTTAAATTTTATGTTTGTTATAAATCAATGTAATTCGACCAACGTTTCTGTCTTCTAATTTCTCTCCCATTTCCTTGATTTTCCGCAGTAAGGAGCCTGGGGGTTTGGTTGGGTTTTATTTACTGTCATGGGAAAAAAGGGAACCTTACATTCACAGAGAGTATGGGAACGTGGATGATTTGTTCTCCTGGCAGCAGAAGGGAGTAGGGATTCAGTTTCAATTATTGTCCTGTGGGTTCTTTCTGGTCTCAGATGAGCAGCAGCTGATCTCGTTTGTGGACTGGTGATCATGTTTAATAAAGAGATCCCAGATCTGACATTCAGAATCTATGATAACAATCATTTGTTCTCTAACAGTCACTTCATCTACCTTTGCGTCCACTGGGCCTCTTAGCACTTCTGAGTCTTCTTGCTAGGGCACTTATCTTACGCCCAGGCCTCAGGCTCTTCTCTCTAGCCATCTCTCTTTAACACCACTCTGCTCTCACTTGAAAATTGTTGGCGTTTGGTCTAGAGAAAGGCTTTTCAGGTATGCCCAGGCTTTCAGATTCCCCTAAGCTTTACTCAGGAGGAAATACCTATTATCTCCCTGATGTTCTCAAGATCTCCATACTTACCTCGGTGTTTCTAAAGCACTCCCTTCCCTGGTTTCGTCGCAGTCGTGAGTGGATTGAAGACACCTTTTCCCACTACCATCTCTCTCCCACTTCCCACAAACCACTGTGGAAGAAGAGCAGACTTACCACTGGTTTTATATTATATTCATAAATTGCCCTAGATTGTATCTTTCTTCTTCCCTGTAGACACTAAAATTCACAGCTCTAAAAAAGATGAGATTTCTCTATAATCTAGTCTTCCAAGTCCATCTCTTAATATGTTAATGGAACCTAAAAGACTGTAAAAATCCTTGTCTTTCTCGATGTAACTTGGCTTTTAAGATTCTTAGCATGCTTTTAACTCAAAGCAAGTCAATTTTGGATTCCAAAAGATGACTGTTGATCTTTGTTTCTCTTTGTAGTTGTGTTCCAACAGTTCTAATCTTTCCCAAGTCAAATGAATGCCTGTGACTGAATAGGGGGAAGTTGTAAGCATAGGAACGTAAAAGATATATGAAAATGTATGTATTTTTGTGAAAATGTTATGTCTAGTACATGTCAATACATTTTTTTTGCCATAATATTTTAAATGTTTTCAAAATACATTCATATTAACACTTGTGGTTTAAGGAAACTCAAAGTATTAAAGTCCATTAATACTTTATGTGCATGTGAAGATTGCTCGTGACCCCAAAGATTTGGCAACCCTAAGGTCACATATTCTTCACCTCTGAGTGCCATGAATCCCTCAGTGAGCATACGTCATTGGTATGCTCTCTCCCATGAGACTAAAAACTAAGAGAACCTTTAACGTGGTTGCCACGTGGATATTTTTGTATGGTGGGTTAGTGGGGTCAGAAAGTGGCCGTGACTCAAAGGGGCAGTCACTCAACAAGCAATAAAGAGAAACAATGGAGAAAAAAGTGGAAGGGATTCCAAGTGGCAAGTGTTTTCTGCTAAGCAATATTGAGAAAATATAAATAAAATATAAAATCTTGAACACAGTAAAACCCCCCTAAAATAGTAGAACAGTGTGAACTATTTTGATTCCATTATTACCAGTTAAATGTAAATGGCCATGAAAAGTACTGAGTCTTACCTGATACTGTCTCAGATTATTCCATTGGTTTTGGGTACCAGCAGCAACAAGAACCACCACAAACATTTATTGAATGCTTATCCTGGGCTTGGTGCTTTTCCAAGTGCTAAGTATTTTCATTTCTAATACTCAAAACACCTTGCAAAATAGTTATTATTATCTCGGTTTTACAGGTTAGCAAATTGAAACACAAAGAGGTTAGGTAGCTTTTCTAAGGGCACACAGATAATTGACGTGAAGCTTGAATTTTGATTTATGCACTTGACTTCCTGCTCTTAATCTGTAAACTGTGCTGTTTCTCCAGAGGCACTCATCTGGTTGATGGAGAGTTATAGACTTCAGAGTTAGCCCAGGTATGACCAGGTGGTTGTGCATGCAGCATGACTATAATATCTCTGGGTGGATTCCTCAATTATTATTATTCTACAGAATCCTTAATTCTTCCTCATTTAGACATGCATAATCTACTATTACTCAAAGTTGATCAGTGATTATCACTGAGAGTATGACAGTCTGTAATTCCTGGTGTTGGGCTTTAATGAATAGGGACAGCCTCAAGGACTCAATCCAAAACTTAATAAACTACAGCATGATAATGGCAGGAGGCTTCTCTGGAGGCTTAGTCATCCAAGAGAACTATCCCAAGTTTCCCACTTGGGATACTAACTGATAACTGATTCAGAATACCTACCATCTGCACTGCTACTGCAGAAAGTGACCAAACTTCTGCCAGTCTCCCCTTTGCCCAAATAACTGTGGTTTTATGGAGGACAAGGCTCTGCCACCATTTAGGGTCCAACCTAGAGTCTTCAGAGGTCGGAGGACAAGTGCCCTGGCTGAGAAAACTAGTCCCCAGGATTCCTCATGGAGACAGTTTTGTGAATAAATTTATCCTCCATTTATGACTTTTCATAGGATGGGTAGTTCTGAATACCGTAACAAACTAAATTAAAATTAACGATAGAAAACTAAAAAAAAAAAAAGAAGAGCAAAAAAAATCAGAAAATAAAAACCCACTTTGTATCATAATCAGTTTGTAAATAGAAAACAGCTACATGGATACGTAAGTTTTACACATATATTTTACTTTGGGCATTCTAATTCATAACAAACAAATTTAACGATATTGAGGGAAATGTGATGCAACAGAGATGATGCGATTTAGTTGAGGTTTTGTTTAGGAATTTAGGGTTATAAACTAAATTAGAAATAAAGTTATAACCCAAATGCTAAAGTCTTTATGTAAACTAGTATGAAATTTTGATAAATTACTTTAAAATATAATTGTAAATCTCTGACAAAGAAATCATCTTATCAATTCAAGTTTTATTTGTGAATTTAAGAGATTAAAACAAACGAGTGGCCTATGATAAATAATATCTATTGTGCATTTAGTGTCTGCTGACTGCCACACATTATAATTATCTTCTTAACCGTCTCAAGAATCCTAAGATAGCATTATCCACGCAATTTTATGGATACCAAAACAGAGGATTAAAGTGAAGTCATTGACAAAGGCAAGATTCAAACTCAGACCTACTTGACTCATTACCATTAGTAGTATTGGTAAAGTGACATTCTACATACAGATGAGGGAGAAGAGTCATTGATTGGTTTTATAAACAAAGCACATCCCTACAAGACAAGAGGACTGAAGTTTTATTTTTATTCAGGTGAAGAATTTCTCATAAAACTTGTCTCAGATGGCATAGCCTATGAGGAGAAATCAAAGCAAAACAAACAAAACAGAGGTGGCGGATGTAGAAAAAGCGAAGTCCTGAGCTGGTCCAAGGGTAATTGTTACATCACACATGTTACCAGTCAGCTTTAACCTGAGAAAGAATGTTAGGATGAAAGAATGTCTTTCCTTGGGATTTTGAGCCTTGAATTGGGCCTGGCATATAAAACTCAAAATTTGTTACTGTATTTTTGTTGTTGTTCTTGCTGCCATTGCTGTTGTGATTGTCACTGTTTTCGAAGATGATTGCAACAAGGGAATAAGAAAGATGGGCAAACCTTACCACATCGCTTTTTGGGTTTTGTTTTGTCTGCATCCACAGTCTATTGAGTTAAAAGAGTGCTTTTAAAAAAAGTGCTTGTTGTTGAATATTTAATTCAGTTTAATCCTGGAGTGAGGGCACATGAATAATTTCCAAAAGGATTTTCAGTCAATTACGCAAGCTAGTTCAAAAGGCATTCCAAGGGGGTATGCTCAGTGGTACAGCATTTGACTGCAAAAGTCATTCCAGGACCATGGGCTGGAAAGAGTGGCCCATCCCTGCCTTGCAATACTGGAAGGGGACTATCCTCCAGCTAGAGAGCATGTGACTTACTGTAATCCATGGCTCTTCTTTCAGACAGAACTTTTTGTCAGGCAGGTGTACACACACACGCTCACATATACACACACGGGCGTGCACACACACAGGAATTTTCTTATCAAGTCTGAAAACCCTTGGTACAGCCAGACATAATATGGCAGAAAGAAGACAATGTGATGACCACACGTTATAAAGTCAGATACCTTCTGTTTGGATGGTGTCTCTCCCCCTTTATTACTTTATTACCAGCCTTATTATTCCAAGTAGTCTTATAACATTATAAAATAGTTATAATACCTCCCTCCTGTAGTTGTTTTGAGGACTAAATGAGATAACGTGTAAAATATTTAGTAAAATACCTGGAATCACTATTAGCAATCAATGGTATACAATAATGAAGTTATTTTTATTGTTGGCTTCTGACGGGAACTCCGTTTTGGGTTTTGTTTTGTTTTTTTGCTATGGCTACCCCTGTTTCTCCTTCCATGAATGAGTCAGACTCAAATTCAGATAAGTCCATCGTTCAGAAGAATCACTACAGATTATGGGCATAAATTAGACTGTTTTTCCAATTGGAATTTTTCATTAAAGATGAACACCACAGCGCTGGTGGGTAGGGTCCCTGTTCTCAGTCTCCCAGGTGGCAGGAAGGAACAGTGTCAACATTTCAGATGTCAAGAAAAAACAAGGATAAAACTTAGCCACTGAAAATATCCTCCTTTGAAATTTGTTCTTCCATTACCTCACTCTTTTCAGGAATTCTTCCAGTTCCCTGTTGGGGTTTTTTGGTTTTTTTTTTCATCCTCTGTTGGCTCATCTTTCCTCTGCCCACTCCTGTACACAAAATGTCCCCAACTATGTTTCTCACAAAGAAAAGTCTCCCTGGTCAGGTATGTATAAGAGAGGCTGCTCCAGACAAACTTGAATAAATGTTCTGTGCCTCAGCCTGGCTTTATATAGTTATAAAAAATGGCAGTGAGTTTGAAGTTACAGATGAGGTCTGGGAGCGCAGCCACTCCGTTTTGTCACTGAGGTGTGGAACCATGCCCTTTAGGAACCCACACAGCTGAGCCTAGGCTGGACATTCTTTGGTGAAAATTAATGCCCCTAACAAGAGCATGTCCCTGAAGGGAAAGTCATTTTATCTGCTCCCAGAATTTAACCTAGCGAGGATTTAACCCATAGAAAGGGACAAGATTTTTCCTAGCAATGTTTATGGACTTAACAATATCAAGTAAACAATTGCTTCAACAGTTTTTCAGCCGTTGGTTTCTCTTTACTGAAGAGAAAACAAAATGAAATAACTAGAACCAAGTATCTAATTTCTAAAATGAAAAGATAGCAATAATTAAATAAGCAAAAAATAAAACACATTTAGTTTTGCAAAAAGTAACTTTTTACTATAACATGTAAAATAAAATCTATTTTTACAGAGATGGCTAATACCTTTGGTATAAAGCCCTTATCGCTCACCTCCTAATTTGTAGATGGCAATGTCAATAGCAGTATTTAAATACCATTTCATACAATTCTCAAATATTAGAACATCTTGAGATATCTACTACAGTGATGAAATGGTAATAAAATAAATTCTCCATGTCTACTGGCATTTATTTTTATCCACCCTTTTTTCCTATTCCTACATGATCTTTAGGATCCAAACTGAGTCACCAATATTTAAGACAGTGTCATTCTCCCCACTCTTTGCTCTGTCTGCTTGAGACCTAGCACCAAATAGCCTTGGAGAACCAGCAGAGATGAAGGTGAAATCTATAGATGTTGACAGAGATTAATCAATGTGGGCTCTAAGAAGTAGATGGCTCTCTTGCTCAAAGTCATTTTTTCACTTCTGAAGTGTACAACACTTCCTTCCATTCACCATTAAAATCAATAGTCTTTGTAAGTGTTGCAGCCATGGGCATTTGAGAAGGTACAAATGAGCTGATCCACATACATCATTTACGTGAATTTATATTTATATGCGTATTTCCAAATGTCCTTAAATGCCACTACCAACAAGAGGGGTTCCAGAAGAGCAGGACCTAACAAAAGGAAACATGAAAGAAACTTTAGAAAAATAAGAGTTTGCAGTAAACTCTGCTTCTTTCTATTATACTTAGATTCACTCAGTTGTAAGAATGATCCTGCCAGATGAAGGTTTATGTTTTCAGATATGCAGAATGATAAGAGAAAGTTCTCTTGGTTTAGAGAGGTTGTTAGTTGAGGTGGTAGGGGAAAAAAGCCTACAGGCTTGATTTGGGCATCACGGCATGGGTATACTGTTGTTGATTTTTTTTTTTTTTTTTTTTTTTTTTTACACTGCTAGGAAACATTCTGCTATCTCTGATATTGTTCACTAGATATTCTCTCTTTTTTTAGAAAAATGACCTGGTCTCTTAAAGTACAATGAAGTTATTTTTATCCTTCTAGTAATTTTTTGAATCTGTAATTTTTTCAATAAGATATGTTTAAAAGAAATAGGAAGAGAATGTATAGTTTATTACAAATATTCCCATGGTTTTATATTTATCCAAATTGAATACCCATATACAACGTTTAAAGGATTTGCTACTTTAAAAAAAATATTCATCAATATATGAAGGTGATAGGCTTTTTTTTTTTTTTTTTTTTTTTAGGCCGCACCGTGCGGCATGCAGTATCTTATTTCCCTGACCAGGGATCGAACCCGTGTCCCCTGCATTTGGAGCACGGAGTCTTAACCACTGGACCACCAGGGAAGTCCCATGAAGCTGATAGGCTTGATAGGTCTCCACATGGCTAACACAGTCTATCCTTATGATATTATGCATTTGTATATTTATCCCTTTATTCATAATTGTGTATTATTTCCCTAGGCTAATATATAGAGGCTGTAGACAGAATCTCTGTGGGAAGAAAGATAGATAAACCCAAACATATTCATATAAGATAAGTGTGTGTACAAGGTGAGGAGGGGTTACAGAGGAGTAACACCTAACTTTTGAGAGAAAGTACAAGAAATCGAAAATGGATTCTGAGATGACACAGAACAAAGCATGAAGAACTAGAGGGAGTTTGAAGTAGATTAGTATTCTAGAAGGAATAAAATTGAGTGTACAAAGATATCTTTGACAAGAGGTCCTCCCTTTCCATTTCTTATTGGATTAATACAATTATGACTTTATCTCTAATATCAAACCTAATATCTCTAATATCAAAATACATCCATTTTCCCAAAAGCTAATGGGATAACTTTTCAAAAATCAAATCTGATATTACTACCATGGGTCCACATTTGCAATTGCTCACTATAGACATTAGGAGAAAATGCAGTCTTTATAAGTCCTGTTATGACTTTGACCCATGTTCTATTAGCACCTTTTGTAGACAGCTTTTACAGACTTGAAATTTCATTTAGTGACATTAACTTACATCTACAGACTTATAAGAAATATTTCTTTAAACCCAATAGCTGCATTTATTGTAGAAACGTTGAATGCAAATATTTCTATGAACCCAACAGCTGTATTTACTAGAGGAATGTTGACAATATTGTACATTACATTGTATGGGATTCTTTCTATGAGGACTTTTGAAAGAAATATCTCTCTGGTCTCAGAGTTAGAAATGGTTGTGTTTCTTTAGAGGAACTGTTTGACTTCCTCCTCTTACATACATTCTCGATCATGTAACTAATAGTTTACCTCTTTGACTGGTCTAATGGAATGCTTAGAACCCAGAATATATTATCTTCATTAGGAAATGTTTAGGATATTAAGACATTTTAAAAAAAACTAATCTTACTATTTACCTTTATCTTATTTATCTTATTTCCCATTGTAATTTATCTTTATTTTTTTCTCATCTCTTTTCTCATTTTCTTTTTTCATGTAGGCATAGCATAAGAGTCTTTGAAATTCATATCAAATTTTCTCAAACAAGATATTACTTGAAAGGAAGGGAAGGGGAGGAAAGAGGCGGGAAAGGAGATAGAAAAGTACACAGTCCTCCCGACTTTATAACTTTTAAAGAATAAAAGTTAAAGGGGAAGAGAAAAAACTATTCCTCTATATTCAAGTTATACATGTAAATACTAGGCTTCTCCTCTTTGTTTCTGAAATGTATCTTTTATAAGACTTTTAAAAAGCAAGGAGACATCTGGCCTTGGCAGATTAGCTGAAAGAGATCTTTCATCTGTTCAGAAATTCTTTGGGGGGGCATGAATCCCCTATTCTCGGTCCAGATGATTCTGTAGTTGCCCAGCTGACCCCCAAAAGCCAGGAGAGATCACATAATCTAGTCCAAGCCATTTAGAACATCCCAACCCCCCAAGTAAAAAGATTGATTTGGAAATAAAGTCACGACTCAAAGCTAGCCAGCCAGAGCCTTCTGTGAGACTTTCAGTAGAACTTGTATTGCAGACAAGAAGAATGAGGAAAGCCTAGAGCAGCTTCTGGTTCTTGTGTTTCCATTTGCAGAATGGAATTAGGCCATCTCTGTTAGGATGGAAGACTGAAAGCAGTAATAGAAACTTAAACTAATGCAATTAGACTGTCTAGATACATAAGCCAATTATTATCTTTATTGCTTAATATCATTTGAATTAAATCTTTGTCATTTGCAGATTCAAGTGTCACAGCCAACAAAACTCATATATAGATCATTGATTTAAGCTGAGGAAAAAGGTCTTAGAGTATAATAATAATAATAATACCCAAGGTTTAGAAGCTATTTTCTCCCCTCAGTGAACATACTATCTTTCACATTCTTTTGTTTAATATAACAAAGTAATACTTCCATCTACAGTTTCCTTTCTCAGGTGTAGTATGTGAATTACTACAAAGGGTTTAATTATTAAATCAGGCTCACACTAATAATAGATCTTATCCAGCACCAACTATACTAACAATTCAAAGGATACAGATAAGCATCAAGAAGAGATGGAATTTTGTTTCTTTGGAGGAGCCCAAAGTTGTCAGGTGTCCATTTTCTAGTGAGTTGTGATAAATTTTGCTTTTGGATTAACAGATGAGATTTTGAGAGTTTTTGACTCCTCCATTTTATACACTGTTAATTTCACAAGGAGAAAAATGCCCACTTTACCCCTTACTCTCCAGCCAACCATGCTTGTTGTTTATTTACAATAAGCAATATAGATCATAAGTATGTTTATAAGACAAGCTAGTCATCACCCATCTCCTTTTGTTCCAGGTGGGAAGGGAATAGATGACCAGTTTATTTATTTATTTATTTATTTTTCAGACACACACACACACACACACACACACACACACACACACACAACTGTATTTTATTTTTACAAGAGATAAATAAACTGACACCAAGCATTATAAATAGATGACCACAACAAAAGCAACAATGATTGCAATTACCAAACACGAAACACACTCATACTATAGATGACCAGTTTATGACTAGCTCTGAGTGCCTAAGCACCTAACATAAAGCCTAGATGATATATGGGATTGATAACAATATTACATATGTAGTACCAACTTTTTACTGTGCACTATGCCATAAATAGATGCTCACTTACAGCTGAAGGATGGCCCCTTGTCTTTACAGAACTCATAGTCTAGTGCAAACAATACATAAGTAAACAACACAATACATTTGCAATGAGGGCTAAAATTGGTACCAAGTTATTAAGTTAACAAAGATGAGGGATACCCAAATCACACTGAGAAATTCATAGCACAACCTTGAAGAGAGGGTACTTGAAACGGAGTCTTGAAAGATAATAATGACTTGGCTAAGAAAAGAGAGGATAGTCATTCCATACTCAGAAAATAGTAAAGGTAAAGGAAAGAATGTGTGATAAGCCAAGTGATTTATGGTGTAAATAGTTTGTTATGATGAGAGCAGAAAGAGTTTGTGAGAGTGTGTTAAAGAAGAAACCAATGAAGGAACTAGGACCTGGATCTAAGGTTTTTATTTTCATTTTGGAACCTAGGGGTAACCAAAGAAAAATTTTAAGGTCAGAAGGGACATATTCTACCTTTATTTCCATTTACTCTTTCATTATTTTCTATTCAACTATTCATTTATACTTTCATCAAATATTTATTGGGAGCCAAGCACTGTCATAGAGCTGATTTTACAAGGATGAATGAATGAGACAGTCTTTGATTTTACAGATAAGTGGATAAGGAAAAACAATTGAAAAGTAACAAATACTCATTATTATAAAATATGACATTTGTGACAAGCACAGACAGGTATCTCTGAGAATAAAAAGACCAGGTGGGAGCTATCCAGGAGAGTTTGTCAGTGAAGGCCTCTCTGTGGAAGTCGCATTAAAAATGATACATGAAAGAAGACAGGAAACCAGTCTTTGGTGACTCTGCATGACAGACAGAGAGAACTCCATGAACTTCTAATGAAGAAAATAATTCGGTATATTTAAGGAACATATAGAAGCTAGGAGCAGAGTTAGGAACAAGTTAGGAAGTTTTTATAATAATTCATGTGAGAAAGAATAATGAAGACAGTGATAAAGTTAACATTTCTTGAGCACGTACTTAGTTTGACTCACATACAATTGCTAATATACACCTATCTAACCTACCAAAATGGCAATTTCGTGTGGTTCAGCCTATATACCAGATATTACACTAAGCATTTTAATGCACAGTCTCATTTAATATTCATGCAAACCGTATAAGGAAGAGATTCTTGTTCATATTTTGCAAGGAGAAAACAGGCTTATCGAAATTAAGTAATTTGCCCAGAGGCACATGGCTAGTAAGAGGGTTTATCAGTCAAGTCCCAAGAGGGAACAGGTGGTGCATTCAGACAGAATAATGTAAAGAAATATTAATACAGGTACTGTGTATAAAGGCATTGACATAGTTTAGGGAAACCAAAAGGGTCAGTGCTGTAATCCAGGATAGCACCAACCACCAGCTGTTACCACTGCAAGCCTAAAAGGGCAAGCAGGGTAAGTGTTACCCAGAGAAGTAACTTGTGTATGTAAAGGATTACCTGACAGGAACTGTGGCCTTTGGTAAAGATGTGAAACCAGTCTGTGGAGACTCAGTAAGGACAGAAAAAAGCTAAGTAATACCCCCAAGATGATTCTCCACACAACTCCCGTCTCCCCCTGAGCTTCCTATTGGAGGAAACCAACCAGAAGTCAGAGGGCAATGAAGCCCATGGATATAGTCCATAAAGATCCATCTCAGAGGGCAGAGAGCAAAGTAGATAAGATGAGGGTGGTCTTGGAGGGGATTGGGAAACAGAGGTTATCTAGCATTATCGTGGAGCCCCAGGTATTGAATTGAACTCATGATAAAAAGCACAATTCAATATATTGCTCGGTGGTCTAAAGTAAAATAGTGGCAGTAAGATCGTGAGGATGGAGCAAATGGAAAAACTAATTGAGGAGCAATCTGCAGAAATGTGTAGGGGATGAGAAAAGAAGGAATCTAGAGTGAGTCAAAGCCTTTGACTTGAGTGTTTGGGAAGATAGTGATGGTGTTAAGTGAAATAAGGCCAAATGGAAGAAGAGACAAAAGTTCAATTTAGGGAATGTTCAGTTGTAGTGTCTATGGATTTTGTAGCCTAGTGGGTAGATGGGTAGGTAGAAGAGAGAGTTTGAGAAAATTTTGGAGATAGTTCTGAATGAGGAAGTTATTAGCATAAAGTTTTGGTGGTTGAGGTTTTGGATTTGATTGCAGTTGCCTGTGATAAATATATAGAAAGAAGAGAACCAAGACAGGAAAACTAGGCTGCACTGATTCTTAGGGGGCACATTAAGGGAGAGGATCCACTAAAAATCAGTGTCCTACTGTATAATTTTGAATAAATAAATAAACAGGATAAAACAGTATTGCAAGAAAGAAAGGAGGAGAGACTTATTGAGTGATGGTTCACTTTTCTTCTAGAAAAATGTAGAAATGTCTGCAGTAAACGGAATTAGTTAAAATAATGCACATGCGTCTCATACACTTAATTGAAACTTTCATGCTCTTTGGTCCTGCTACCGTAACAGTGGGAAGGAAAGTTTAGATCAACCAGGGAGGTGAATGCAGGGTCCAAATATGATAGACAGACAAGCGGACTTGTCACATTATGGTTGAGACAAACCAAGGAAGGGCACTGAAGGTAAAAGTCTAGGGGTAGGCTGTGGTCAGGATTTGTAAGAAAAGGGTATCCACATAGAATAGAATAAATAAGGAAAGCTGTATAATGTGAAGATAATTTGGAAAATTCCTTAAATATATAATGTCCATTTGTATAGTGGACAGTGTATATCCTTTTGACTTATTTTTCCTTCTTAATGGATAAATAGTAGAATAGGCAGATGAATTAGAGTTTAAACTATAACTTACCTATTAACTTATGAGAGCATATGTCTTATTACATAGTATTTAATATTCTATTGATTAAACGGGACTACCGTGTTTAAACATGATGTAACAGGTGAACTTAAAATAGGTACACTTTCTAAGGATATTAGCTTTGAACTTATTTGATGAAAGACAAGATAAATAATAAAATGCTATTGTTTTGGCCTATGCCTAGGATATAATGAAAACTTAAACACACAAGTATTATTGTATATTGAGAGTGCCATTAGACTAGATCCCAGAGAGTGATATTTAAGGCTTATTATTACTGATGAGTAACACTATTATTTTTTCCAATTAGCTGGACAGCATTATGAAACAGTTAACTGGCGAATTTTAGACTACAAAGGACATTTCTGACCAATCTAACATACATTTAAAAGCACTAAATATAACTTCTTAAAATAGATCTCTTTGGGGCTTCCCTGGTGGCACAGGGGTTAAGAATCCGCCTGCCAATGCAGGGGACACAGGTTTGAGCCCTGGTCCGGGAAGATCCCACATGCCGTGGAGCAAGTAAGCCTGTGCGCCACAGTTACCGAGCCTGCGCTCTAGAGCCCACGAGCCACAACTACTGAGCCCGTGTGCCACAACTACTGAAGGCTGCGTGCCTAGAGCCTGTGCTCTGCAACAAGAGAAACCACTGCAATGAGAACCCTGCTCACCGCAACAAAGAGTAGTCCCCGCTCGCCGCAACTGGAGAAAGCCTGCGTGCAGCAACGAAGACCCAATGCAGCCAAAAATAAATAAAATAAATTTATTAAGAAAAATAGATCTCTTTGGTACCTAGATAGAAAAGAAACTATTTGTTGAATTCCAACAAAACTCCCTACAGTTCAAAGATACAATTAAGACCTTCCTATTCTATCAAAGACTACAATTGGCCATTATACTAAATACTCAGGATTATGTTTTATAAAGAGATTTCTTGAAAAAGTATATTTCATCTCCAAGACTAGACTAAATGGCCACTTTCATTTTCATTTATAATAGTTCTCTCCCATGTAATAAACTACATGGGGTGTTTTTTTGAGGTCCCTAAGTATAATTTTGAATACAATTTACAGAAAATAAAAATTTGGCTTAACTTACTATAATATTAGGGCTCTTTATGGTTAAATAGACGTTTGCCCCTGAATAATTACGTGATGGTATAATTAATATCAATACTTGGGGAAGCATAAAAATAATTTGTACTTTAGCCAAGATTCATTTTTATTAGTGTTGGGTATTGCACATTATATCATCGTTTAGCTAATAGTCATTACCTACCCTGCCCCTACCTCCAAGGAAGGAGTAGACTTCCCTGCCCATTGATTTTTAGGCATGGAAAATTGACGTGATTTGAACAATGGAAAGTAGGCAGGAGTAACTATGAATTCCAAATCAAAAACCACAGAGACTTCAGAAGTTTATGCTTAGCCATCTGGGAGCTTAACTACAAGCGTGAGAAAATTATTCCCTGGTAGCCATTGTCCCTTCATCCTGGGCTCATAATGAGACCCATAGAAAAAACCCTGAACTCCACTTGGAGCCTGAAGCAGAGTTATTCAGATGAACCCCAGATGACCTCTAGCTTGAAACGGAACTGCATACACCAATCCTTAGGTAGAAAAATGAGAAAGTTTTGTGGCAAACCACTGACTTTGGGGGTATTTTGTTATAGAGAATTATAGAAATCTCTGGCCAAAAAAAAAAAAATTCATAATTATTCCTTACAATTCAGAATGGTTTAATAAAATTCTACTATAGATTGGGTAATAAAAATACCCAAGTGTCACGAAATTGCTAGATGAAAAGCAAAAAACAGAACCTTTGTTTGTATGTCTTATTTCTCAGTTACAGCTGTGGCAAAGTGTTAGATTCTATGTATGTAAATATTATGCCAACTATGTAAAAAAGCAAAACACATTTACTAGTATAAAGTGTTCTACTTCTTTAAAAGATAGCACTGAAATGAAATTTGAACACTTTTCCTTGAGTACTTTTCAGCTCCTTATTGTTCCCTTTTGAGATAGTGTATTGGTTTTTTCCTGCTGCCATAACAAATTCCCACAAATTTATTGGCTTAAAGCAACACAGATTTACAATCTCACCATTAGGTAATTCAGAAATCTTAAGATATGTCTTACTGAGCTAAAGTCAAGGTGTCAGCAGGGCTGCATTCGATTCTGCAGGTTCTAGGGGAGATCCATTTCCTTGTCCTTACCAGTGTCTGAATGTCATCCACATTCCTTGACTCATGGTCCTCTTATTCTACTTTTAAAGACAGAAATGTTGGGCCAAGTCTATCTCACACTGTCATCCCTCTGGTTCTCCCTATTCTGCCTTCCTCTTCCACTTTAAAGGATCCATGTGACTACAGCAAGCTCATTAAAATAATCCAGGATAATCTCTCATCTCAAGGTCACTCGATAAACAATCTTAATTTCATTTTCAAATTTAGTTCCCCTTTACCCTGTAACCTAACAGATTCATAGGTTCTGGGGATTAGGCTGTGGACATCGTTGGCAATTCATTTTTTGCCTACAACAGATGATATTGAAAGTTGATAGTGCTAATAATGACGTTAGGTTAAGATACTGTTTTAAATATTTATTTATTTATTATTTATTTATTTATTTTTGGCTCACGCCGAGTCTTTAGTTGTGGCATACGGGATCTTTAGTTGCAGCATTCAGCCTTCTTAGTTGCAGCATGCAAACTCTTTCGTTGCGGCATGCATGCGGGATCTAGTTCCCCGACCAGGGATCGAACCCAGGCCCCCCCGCATTGGGAGCGTGGAGTCCTACCCACTGGACCACCACGGAAGTCCCCCAAGATACTGTTTTGTAGACACACATATATGTACACTCACATTTTAGGCAAGATATCCAAGGTTTATAAGCTTTAATTTTCTCATCTGTATAATTGGGGATAATGGATAATCTACATCATTACTTTGTTGTGAGGATTAAATGCAATAATATGCATAAAGGTCATAGCAGGTGTCTGATATACATTGACTAATAAACAGTATCTATTATGTGTATTATTATACTAAAATATTTGTGTGCCTTGTATATGACTATAGTTTAGGTATTATGTCTACTTAAAATAACTAGGTTGTTTCTTTGATATGGCAGGGAAATTTCAAATTATGCAATCTGGCTGTATATGAAGAACATACAAGCCAAAAAATGAAGCTCATAATATTTTCACACTGAATCTACATTAATCTGAGTCATCAAATCCAGATGCATTCTCATTTAATACTATAAATGTTACTTTCCAATTACATTCGTCTCTAGCTAATCTCAAAAAATATCTAATATTAAAGTCTTGATAAGCTGAAATCCCATTTTATTGATTTGAAAACAAATACAAATAAGATTTTGAGGTTCTAGTATTGCTTGATGATAACTCATTCTTTACAGAAGAACCGATTGAAATTCAATTCCAAATTAAACTTTAATTACATCTCTAGTATTATTAAGGTATCAGTCTTGGTTAATGACAATTTCCTTGAGATAAGATCTGACCATTTATTTTTCTAATCTGCGTGATGCACAGAGATTTTCGCAGTACACACAGAAACTCTGATAAAACCGTCTCTTTACAGCAGTATAGAATTGGAGAGTGAAGTGATTCTAGAGGGTGTTATTCTTTCTTTCCTTCCTTTTAAATAAAGTTGTAGATAGGATAAATCCTCTAGCATTACACATTGCAGGATTCCGTGCTGAGCATTTTACGAAACTCTCATTCATAAGAAATAACTGTTTCAGGCAACCTGTGCTTAAAGTTGAAGAGAATTAAGTGGGGTTATATACCTTGTTATCCTAAAAGTTTAAAAATGTTTTCAGAGTTTATTTTGTAAAGACCATTGAGGAGTGCAATGTGTCTGAAGAAGGATGGTAAGGAAAACTTCCAGTGATCCTATTAGCGTAAATTTTCTAGCCTCAATTAATTAGCACTTCATTTAAAAATCATTTTTGTGGATATTGTTAATAAACAGCTCAAATATAACAACCCATCATCTATGTTAGCATGGAGTGTTTCACTGAACTGCTATGATTATTACAATATTAATACATTGAGTATATTTTCATGGCCATAAGCACTCATGGCCATAGCTTGAAAAAATGAGAGCAAAACAGAAAAAAGAAAAATCTGTAAAGCAGGTGGATGGGCAGTAATTGATTTATCGGAATAATTAGATTACAGAAATCTTCCTTTCTGGGTTCAGTGGCAGAGTGTTAACGTTCAGGCCAGAGACTGAGAGAGTCCTCTGGGAAACTGACCTGCTCAAAAGGAGAGATACTGCCACCAGGATTTCCCTAAGAAATCCCTATTCATAAGGATCTAAGATAAAGCTTAAATTTGCTAAGTTTCTTCCACATACTTGAGTTTTAGTCTCTCAATTATAAGTATAGGCAGATGCCCAAGTATTCCTGGCAAGTTTCACACATAGAATATGATAACTGGAAAGAAAAAAATCAGAAGCAGAGGAAGACAAAAAATAAAACAAAAACAACAAAGAAAAAAAACAGGAACTATAACTTAGAGGAACAGACACTATATAGGGAGAAGAAAATTTCAGTATCTACAGAGACAGAAAATGCCACATTCATGATATTTGGTCAGAATGTTATAAAAAATGAAATCTTCAAAAACAATAAAAGAGTTACTGTTTCTCACTTCCAAACCCATCCTTCTGTACTCTGCTTTGTGATGGTGGAACAGGGACCCTGTAAACTCTATTTCGGCTTTACCAGCTGTTCCAGGTTGGACTTTGTCACTAGGGTGGGGGGGGGGTGAGAGGGAGGCTGTGAGGCTGGGGCAAGGACAGAGGACTTATTCCCATTTGCTTCCCCAAAATGCTTCACCCCAGCAGCATCTCTTTCTTCTGATAGCAACAGCTAGATAAGTACGGTTGGCAGCTTTTTTTCCAACATTGGCAAAACTAGCTTCATCATGCCCTCCCACATCAGAGGTATCAGTGCTAGTCTACTGGAGCCCCTCCTCAGATGTCAAGGTCACAGGCCCAGAAGGCCCTTCCTCTGAATTCAGAGACACCAGCACCAATGTATTAGTATCTTCTCAGAAATCAGAGTATCAGTTCCAGGAGACCCCTCTTGTATATTTCTAGGTTTTAATTATTTCAACCTCTTACCTTTGTTCCTTTAGCACTAGGGTGGTGGCCACTTCCTGCCATCACTAATTTTGCGAGTTTTCTTTTTTAAATTTAATTAAATTAATTAATTTTAATTGAAGTATAGTTGACTTACAGTGTTGTGTTAATTACTGCTGTACAGCAAAGTGACTCAGTTATATATACATTCTTTTCCACATTCTTTTCCATTATGGTTCCAATATCACAGGATATTGAATATAGTTCCCTGTGCTATACCGTAAGACCTTGTTGTTTACCCATTCTATACATACCAGTTTGCCTCTGCTAATCCCAAACTTCCAATCCATCCTTCTCCCACCCCCCTACCCCTTGGCAACCACTAGTCTGTTCTCTATTTCTGTGATTCTGTTTCTGTTTCACAGATAGGTTCATTTGTGTCATGTTTTAGATTGCACATATAAGTGATATCATATGGTATTTGTCTTTCTGACTTACTCAGCATGAAAATCTCTAGTTGCATCCATGTTGCTGCAAATGCCATTAATATATTTTTTTTATGGCTGAGTAATATTCCATTGTATGTACCACATCTTCTTTATCCATTCATCTGTTGATGGACATTTAGGTTGTTTCCATGTCTTGGCTATTGTGAATAGTGCTGCTATGAACATAGGGGTGCATATATCTTTTTAAATTATAGTTTTGTCTGGATATATGCCCAGTAGTGGGATTAACCTTTCAGTTACCTAGTCAACAAACAACAAATTGGCTATAAGTTTATTGGCTAGGTGATTTTTTTTCTACTAAATTCTCTCCTTTCAAAAAAGGAGAGAATTTCTTTCTCCTCAAAGGACTCTGACTGACACTACATAATAGGAGAAATGAAAATCTCAGTGAATAGGTTGGAAGATAAAATTCTGCAAATCTTCAAAAGGAGAGAAATTAGGAAATTAGCAGATTGTACCAGGAAGCCTAATGGTTGAATAATAAGCATCCTAGAAAGAGAAAACAAAAATCCATGGCAGGAAATAAGCACATATTTCAAGAAAATTTCCCAGAACTCAAGTATGTGAATTTCCAGATCACAAGAATCCACTGAGTGCCTAGCACAGTAGATGAAAACAGACTCCCTCCAAATAACATGATGGTGAAATTTCAGAACACTAGAGCCAAAAAGAAGTTCCCATAAGATTTCCGAGAAGAAAAATGAATGTCACATGCAAAGGATCTGTAATCAGAATAGCTTTGGACACCTCAACAGTGACACAAGAACAAAGAGACATTGGAGCAATATGTTAAAAAATATAATTAATCAAGAACGTGAGAGGAAAATAAAAATATTTTGCAGACAATCAAAAATCTCAAAAATATACCTCATATACCTTTTAAAAAAGTAACTTAGCAAAGGATGACCTCCAGCAACACAAGCCAGTAAGTAAGGAAAGGGGAAGAAATGGCCTTCAGAAAACAGGAGCCACAACACAGGAAGGACTCAAAGGGAATTTCCAGATTGGTCAGGAAGGGAAGTTACAGGGTTACAAGTGTGCAGGAGGCATAAAGAGCACCCGTCCAGATTAAAGCCTGATAATATTTACTCTAAATACCAATGTAACTAAAATTTGTGCTGTAGCGATAATGGGTGTTTGAAAGAAGGAAAACACATGAATGACAATGTGAAGAGCTGTTCTATCACTTAGAGAAGATGAAAACAATAGCAGCCTCCCTCGTGTTATATGTATGTGTGCATGCACGTGTGTATGTTTTCTTCGAATTCATCTGTATGGTTTTCAGGGAAGATTTAGAACTAAGTGGCAACTGTATTTATGCTGAAACTTGAAGTTTGGTAACAATATTTGAATTAAAATAGCCATATGCACATCACGTGGAAATATGGAGATATAAAATTCCAGATTAAGCAGCCGAAAGATGCAAAAGTATTTGCCTTTAGAACAGAGGAATTGGGAGATTGGTGAGGGATGGGACACTGTTATTCTAATTTATTTTAAATTGAAGTATAGTTGACATACAATATTATATCAGTTCCAAGTGTACAACATAGTGATTTGACATTTATATACATTACAAATTGCCATGCTAAGTCTAGTAACCATCTGTCACCATACAAAGTTATTACAACGTTATTGACTATATTCCCTACTCTGTATATTACATCTCTGTGACTTACTTATTTTATACCTGGAAGTTTGTGCCTCTTAATCCCCTTCACCTATTTTACCCCTGCCCCTCTCCACTTTGGCAACCATCAGTTTCTTCTCTGTATCTGCGTCTTTTTCTGTTTTGTTTTATTGGTCCATTTGTTTTATTTTTTAGATTTCACATATAAGTGAAATCATTGTTGTATTTTATTTTAAACTGTAGTCACATTTAATTTGTTACACTATGTGTGCTCTTTGATAAAATAAAGAATTTAACAATACCAATCTTACAGGTCAAGTTAGTTTATTTTATTAACCTATAATGGGTTTTATTTATTTCTGGGCAAAAGCTATAGGTCTTTTCTACAGGTTTTAAAAATGTCCAAGTGAAAAAAATATTTAACCACCAAGATGCTTTATCTGCCTGAAGATAAACAGAAATTTCCAAATGTTCAAACAAAATACTAGATCATTTACTGGATCAGTATCTGATGTAAAATGTTCTTTTAATAAAAGTTCAAGAGAATGAACAGGTAATGCCACACTTTATTCACAGTATGGCTTGATCATTGTTCATGATTCATTTCTATATGCAGTAGGAAAGTGGAAATAATGTTTATTGAGTGTCTAGCTACCAAACAGTTCTTATTCTCAATAGAGTAAGATTCCTTGTATTTTAAAAATGTACATTTATAAAGACATGAAATAGATTCATTAAGATTAAGATTCAATAATTTACTCAATTTTTGGAGAAAATGGACTAAGTATCTTAGTAGACATTGTTCTCAAATGAAAGGATGAAAAGTAAATGTCAGTCCTGCCTACCAGTAATTCATGGTATATTGTTTAACAACAAACAAATAACAATTTACACAAAACAGTTCCGTTACCGTCACTTCACATGTTCTAGAATACTTAGCTATTTAATAATCTGTCAGAAGTCAAATAATTTTTAAGTGACAACATTGGGGTTTGAACTTAGACTTACTTTGCTCCAAAGTTTACTTTCAGCAAGAGAAGATTACCTGTATCATTCTCAGAAATAATTGTTTCACAAATTTATCAATTGCTAACAGATGTTGTTCTTCTAAGATTAACTCTGTATGTGTTACTATTTAACATTTTCAACAAGGTTAATACAACTGAGTGTATAGATACAGGTTTGATTATTCCTGAAATCCAAAAGGATTATGTTTTGCATATTCCTATGAGGAAGAATACCAGTGCCAACATCTTGAGCACAATGCAAATCCCGTGCCCTTCATGTTTAAACCCTCATTAGACAAAATTTCTATTTTCTAGGTATTCTAAACAATTGAGAGTAGCTTAGAATTTCAGAACCTAAAAGTTTAACATAATATAATCTAACTACAAATCTTATTAGTGGGGAGAAAAAAAAGTCTAGAGACATTAAGTGACTAATGAAAGATCAGAGCTTCTGTAAGGGCAGTTTTTGGATTAAATCCACAGGCGCTAACGCCCAATCCTGTGCTATTTGGACTGGAGGGGCTTAAAAGGAACATTGAAGAATCACCATCAAGACTCTGTTTTCATTATGTTACATTGCTGGCTTTTGTTTCCTAATGATTTTCTTATAAAATCTTTATAAAAATGACTGGTGAAGGCCTATATTTATTCTTTTAGAAAATTTGTATGTTGCAGTCAGTGAGTAAATAATAGGTATTCTAGAAAAGTAAAATGAGTAAAAGTGGACTATTTTTAAAACTCTAATAAACTCTGTGAATACTATGCAGAATTAAGGAACAATTAATTAGCTATACATAGAGCCCAAGAATAAATAATAAAATTGGGCATATTAAGAAAATGTGACATACAGAAAGAAATACAAAATAATATTATAATATGATTATTAAAATGCATAAACAATAATATATTATTCAAGTGTACATATGTTAGGATATAACTCATTCTAGTGAGTACTCTTGGTGGTGCTATATGGAGGGAGGAAGTGAGAGGGGGAATTAGGATAAATGGACAAACATCAAGTCATATTAAAAAAGTGAAATAAGCCAAGAGTGGGGACCTTGCACAGCCTGCTAATCTGATAAATAGGATTAACAGAATTCCCTGAACCTAAAGTTCAAAAAGTAAATTAAAAAAAAATTTGTTGAGGGACTTCCCTGGTGGCGCAGTGGTTAAGACTCCGCCTGCCAATGCAGGGGACACGGGTTTGAGCCCTGGTCGGGGAAGATCCCACATGCCGCGGAGCAACTAAGCCCATGAGCCACAACTACTGAGCCTGCGCGCCTAGAGCCCGTGCTCCGCAACAAGAGAAGCCACCGCAATGAGAAGCCTGCGCAGCACAACGAAGACCCAACAGCCAAAAATAAATAAATATATTTTAAAAAATTTGTTGATAATCTCTATTATAATGGAGTTATTTCTTAAAAGGTAACTTACAAGTATGGGTGATTAATACAATCCTACACAATTCATAAATAGAAGAAAAACTTTGGAATGTCATGACATTTAGAAGAATGATTTTATAAAAAAACCCAACGTTTTCTGTGTTTATTGAGATATAATCAACATATAAGATGGTATAAGTTTAAGGTGTACAAAGTGACGATATTTGATACACATGTATATTGAGAAATGTTTACCACAGTAAAGTTCTTTAACACATCCTCCTTGTCACATAATTACCATTTTGTTGTTGTTATGGTGAGAACATTTAAGATCTTTACTGCAAATTTCAGGCGTACAATATAGTATTGTTAATTACAGTCATCACGCTATACATTAGATCCCTGCAACTTACTCACCTTGAAACTGAAAGTTTGTACCCTTTGACTGACATTATGCTATAAAAAACTTTTAAGAAATTTTATAGGACCCAGATAATTTAACATCCTGAAAATTTGGAACAGTTGCTAAATCTTCAGTGAGAATATCTGGTTGTATTCTGAAGATTTATTTTCAACATTTTTATGGTGTGATTAATTACATCACTATTAATTATGTCACTGATGTTTTAAGTTTTACTTTTCCACGCTGCCATTGTTCATTTCATAGTGCCAATAGATGAAATATGTATTATTAAACATTTTTGCTTTCTATCACGCTTTGCTATCTCTTAGAACTTAAGAATATTCATGCAAACGAAGGTGATAAAGTATTCTTTTTTTAAAAATTTATTTATTTTACTTATTATTTATTTTTGGCTGTGTTGTGTCTTCGTTGCTGCATGCGGGCTTTCCCTAGTTGCGGCGAGCAGGGGCTACTCTTCATTGCCGTGCGCAGGCCTCTCCCTGCGGTGGCTTCTCTTGTTGCGGAGCACGGGCTCTAGGTGTGCGGGCTTCAGTAGCTCGAAGGCTCTAGAGCGTAGCCTCAGTAGTTGTGGTGCACGGGCTTAGTTGCTCCACGGCATGTGGGATCCTCCCGGACCAGGGCTCGAACCCGTGTCCCCTGCATTGGCAGGCAGATTCTCAACCACTGCGCCACCAGGGAAGCCCTAAAGTATTCTTTATATTGGAAAACCTAGCACTTTATAGGGACTATGCATCACATGTTGGCTATTAGATAAATCAGTAATTTAAGTTTTGATAGGACAGCTTTTGCATAAATACATAAGATCCTGATGATGATATGGAAACCAAAGTTAAAATAATCTTTAACATTTAGGTATTTTGGTTGAGTCTTGACAGGATAGTTGACTTCATATTCCAGGTAGCTATGGCAAGCCCTGTATACTTCATACTCAAGTAGTGGTTGTATCAATTAGCATGCTTTTGGACACATGTAACAGAATACCCAACTAATAGTGACAAAATTAGTTATTAATATGGTGCGATATTGGTGAGAGCTAACTGGACACTTGGAATGGGCACCAGTCTGGCATGTCATTTAGACTCTCAGAGCCTCATTGTGTTTATGTGAAAAGTAGTGATGTTAGATTACACAAATGCTTACTTTCAAATATACTTTAAAATCATGTAATTCCAATTTCATTCTAATGGCATTAGCCATTTATAGGACTGTTTTAAGGTTATGTTTCTGACTAACCTTAATTGAGGTGAATTAAAGCAAAGCAGGAGGAAAGTTCTGTTTCAGAATTGTCCTACAGAGTACGGTTCTGATTTGAGTGGGGAAGCAGGAAATTAACTAATGAGAGAGGAGTTACCACCTGTGATGTAACAACATTGGGAGAGAGAGAAGAACTTTGCTCACAAGGCCGTGATGGGTGAGGATAGGGGAAGCATGAGAAGGTTGATTGCCCCTCTTAGGTTTTAAAAATGAGTCTGGGCACATCCTTGTTTTTCATATGAGGAGTTGCAACAGTCTTCAACACCTAATGACATTCCTCATACGAATAGGATCATCATTCAGCCAAAAATGACTACTACATTTTTCCTTTCTTTTATGTCTACAGCTACATAATACTTTTTTTTCACACCTATTGTTAAAAGATGGCTAATTTCGTTGATATAAGCAAAGGAGAACTGAAACACTATCTGTGTAGGTAACATAGATCAAGATAGAAGTCATTCTGAAAATGATATATAAAAATTTATTTGAAATAGTTTCCATTTCTGTGGACAGTTAATGAAAGGAAAACTGATATGTTATATGCTAGATTCTCTTATTTTACAGTCATTGGGAACAGGTTTGTTCTAATTCATTCATTCTCCCTCTCTCTCTCTATATATATAGAGAGAGAGAGAGGGAAGAGAGTATCTCTATATATATATAGAGAGAGAGAGAGACATAAATAGATATAGGGGTGTGTGTACAGGTACACATACCAGACAAATGTAATTACCAATTAATAAATAACATTATTTGAATATTAATATTTCAAATTATTTTATTATATGAAAGTTTAAAAAATATTAGTTTATCATTTATTCATTTTAATAATTGATTAATGGATCTGTGTGATTTATAACTACATTTTTCAAGTTGGGACAAAAATATACAAGAGTTTTATCAGTTGATAATTATTAAGTGGAAAGGTAAATAAAATTACAAACATAAGCATGTTTCATAAAGTTTCTTATTGTCCTTGCTAACAATGGACATTAAGTTAATCTGGTCTTTCAGTGCTGGTACCAAGACACAATAAAATATCCTTATTTAAAAGTCAGAGAATTGTAATTAATCTTAATCATTCTGTTTACAGGATGCTAGTTAGAAAGTACTTAAAAATTACAGGTTTTAACAAATGAAATACACTTTAGATTCATAGAGAGCACATATTTACACACCAATGTTATGTTACTTGGTAGATTAAACTCATAGGTCCTGAGCCACATGCTGTGATGACGGATTTAACACTTCATAATGAGCGCTAAGTAATATTTACTGTGTATCCTCATTTGCATTAAGTTGCTTTATTTTAGAGAAATAAGAACCTTATCCTGAGTTTATTAGGGTAGTATTAGGTTTAAGACCTCCAGACTTTTCCCCATCTGATAACTGAAATAACTTTTACTTTTGAAAGCAGACCAAAATTAATGTACTTCAGTTAAGCTACTTGTTTCATAGCCATAGAATTTATTTTACATTTTACATTTTCTGTCTCTGTGGGAGTTGGAGAGTATGCAGAGGTAATGATGTCTTTATTAAACTACTTGACTCTATTCAAGAAAAAATAAATATGTTTAATGAAAAGTATTTTGTAAATTAAAGACAAACAAGGCAAGAAAACTGGAAAAGTTGCTCAAGCACCTAATTAATAAATCTTATATAGCATCTATTTTTCACTTTGTATATAAATAACATTTCTAAAGAAAATAAGAATCAAGGTTATTATTTCTGTCCTGAACTCATTTCAGCACTTATTTTTTAATCATTTAATTCATTTCTGGAAAATTGGAAATATCTGGAAATTATGGAAATTATGGAAAATTGCAGAGTCTCTTTATGGAGAGTGCTGACAGCTAAATTGAGGGTAACCGTTTTTAAGACATGTATGTCCAATTGAATTATCATATTAACTACTTTTTATCACAGTTGAATGTGTGTGAATCCTGGGCTACTGCAATTAATTCCTACAAAAAGGTCAAGTGTGGCCAGATATTGGCCATCAAAAATGCTGTTTCCCTGTTAATGCCCTAAATCTTTATCTTTATCATTCATATTTAATGGAAAATATCTTTCCTGCAATAGCTACAAAAAACATCTGACCTACCTTTATATTTGTTGTTGTTTGACAGTCTTCAACTTCCTAGCTTTATCCCTATTAACGTAGACCACTCATAGTCTATATATACATACACACACACACGTATATATATATATAGTTTTTTAAGTATCAAAACTAGCTAGCTGCAGGCAAGCTTGTGAACCTGGTGAATATGTCTTTCAGTGACTTATTTCCCCCTTTATTATTTTTTCTTGATTTCTCTGATCTCTGAAGCCACCTTTTTTTCTCTTTTACCTCTAACAAAATCTACTCCAATAAAATACCTGTCTACCAAATCATTTTATACTTAAGGTCATAATGTCTGTGGATTAACTTTACTTTAAACAAGAAGAAGAATTAGTAGTACCTGATTCTAATAATGAAATTTCAGGAGTGGGGGACTGGTCAATGAGATCTTTTGAAGAGTAGGAGAGCTACTTAAACCTTATCATGCAGGTAGTTTCTTATCCATTCTGTGGAAAGAATATGTTTTAAATGAGAAAAAATAGCACAGTTACAGAGTGTGAAGTCACTATGCTTATATCTTTCCCTTATTTGTAAAATATTTAAAGAAAATGTTGATCTCATTTGTAAAGGCAACATCTACAGAACCATCATAAAGAATTAAATATATTAGACTGCATAAGTTGTCAAGTCAAAATTCAGTCATTTTGCTCAAATTGCATGAAATTGGATCAATCAACTCTTTATTACATATGGCCTTTATATTTATAGATTTTACTAATAATTGTACTATTGTTAAAATGCTTAAGAAGCTTGGAATATAAGAAAGTTCCCCATTTTACCAGTTTTTAAGTGAAGGTTATAGAGAAATTGAATGAATTAAGGAAGAGCTGATCTATAGAGAATAGCTATGAAAAATTTTTAAACGATTTGAGGAAATTGTTGGTAAATGATAATTAAATGTGTTTATTTTAAGAAATAAAATTAGGGTACTTTACATCACAATAAGCCTTATAAATCTTAACTCTGGGAAAGTTTTCTTTTATTAATACTTCTAATATTCAGGTTTTATTCTTTTTTTGTTGTTTTTTTGTTTTGTTTTTTGTTTTAATTTTTAATTTTAATTATTTTTTTAATACAGCAGGTTCTTATTAGTCATCAATTTTATACACACCAGTGTATACATGTCAAACCCAATCACCCCCATCACACCACCATCCCCACCCCCCCGCAGTTTTCCCCCCTTGGTGTCCATATGTTTGTTCTCTACATCTGTGTCTCAACTTCTGCCCTGCAAACCAGTTCATCTGTACCATTTTTCTAGGTTCCACACACATGCGTTAATATACGATATCTGTTTTTCTCTTTCTGACTTACTTCACTCTGTATGACAATCTCTAGATCCATCCACGTCTCAACAAATGACTCAATTTCGTTCCTTTTTATGGCTGAGTAATATTCCATTGTATATATGTACCACATCTTCTTTATCTATACGACTGTTGATGGGCATTTAGGTTGCTTCCATGACCTGGCCATTGTAAATAGTGCTGCAATGAATATTGGGGTGCATGTGTCTTTTTGAATTACGGTTTTCTCTGGGTATATGTCCAGTAGTGGGATTGCTGGATCATATGGTAATTCTATTTTTAGTTTTTTAAGGAACCTCCATACTGTTGTCCATAGCGGCTGTATCAATTTACATTCCCACCGACAGTGCAAGAGGGTTCCCTTTTCTCCACACCCTCTCCAGCATTTGTTGTTCGTACATATTTTGATGATGGCCATTCTGACTGGTGTGAGGTGATACCTCATTGTAGTTTTGATTTGCATTTCTCTAATAATTAGCGATGTTGAGCAGCTTTTCATGTGCTTCTTGGCCATCTGTATGTCTTCTTTGGAGAAATGTCTATTTAGGTCTTCTGCCCATTTTTGGATTGGGTTGTTTGTTTCTTTAACATTGAGCTGCATGAGCTGTTTATATATTTTGGAGATTAATCCTTTGTCAGTTGACTCGTTTGCAAATATTTTCTCCCATTCTGAGGGTTCTCTTTTCATCTTGTTTAAGGTTTCCTTTGCTGTGCAAAAGCTTTGAAGTTTCATTAGGTCCCATTTATTTATTTTTGTTTTTATTTCCATTACTCTAGGAGGTGGATTAAAAAAGATCTTGCTGTGATTTATGTCAAAGCGTGTTCTGCCTATGTTTTCCTCTAAGCGTTTTATAGTGTCCAGTCTTACATTTAGGTCTCGAATCCATTTGGAGTTTATTTTTCTGTATGGTGTTAGGGAGTGTTCTAATTTCATTCTTTTACATGTAGCTGTCCAGTTTTCCCAGCACCACTTATTGAAGAGACTGTCTTTTCTCCATTGTATATCCTTGCCTCCTTTGTCATAGATTAGTTGACCATAGGTGCGTGGGTTTATCTCTGGGCTTTCTATCTTGTTCCATTGATCTATGTTTCTGTTTTTGTGCCAGTCCCATCCTGTCTTGATTACTGTAGCTTTGTAGTATAGTCTGAAGTCAGGGAGTCTGATTTCTCCAGCTCCGTTTTTTTCCCTCAAGACTGCTTTGGCTATTCGGGGTCTTTTGTGTCTCCATACAAATTTTAAGATTTTTTTTTCTAGTTCTGTAAAAAATGCCATTGGTAATTTGATAGGGATTGCATTGAATCTGTAGATTGCTTTGGGTAGTATAGTCATTTTCACAATACTGATTCTTCCAATCCAAGAACATGGTATCTCTCTCCATCTGTTGGTATCATCTTTAATTTCTTTCATCAGTGTCTTATAGTTTTCAGCATACAGGTCTTTTGTCTCCCTAGGTAGGTTTATTCTTAAGTATTTTATTCTTTTTGTTTCAGTGGCAAATGGGAGTGTTTCCTTAATTTCTCTTTCAGATTTTTCATCATTACTGTATAGGAATGCAAGAGATTTCTGTGCATTAATTTTGTATCCTGCAACATTACCAAATTCATTGATTAGCTCTAGTAGTTTTCTGGTGGCATTTTTAGGATTCTCTAGGTATAGTATCATGTCATCTGCAAACAGTGACAGTTTTACTTCTTCTTTTCCAAGTTGTATTCCTTTTATTTCTTTTTCTTCTCTGATTGCCATGGCTAGGACTTCCAAAACTATGTTGAATAATAGTGGTGAGAGTGGACATCCTTGTCTTGTTCCTGATCTTAGAGGAAATGCTTTCAGTTTTTCACCATTGAGAATGATGTTTGCTGTAGGTTTGTCATATATGGACTTTATTATGTTGAGGTAGGTTCCCTCTATGCCCACTTTCTGGAGAGTTTTTATCATAAATGGGTATTGAATTTTGTCAAAAGCTTTTTCTACATCTGTTGAGATGATCGTATGGTTTTTATTCTTCAATTTGTTAATATGGTGTATCACTTTGATTTTGCGTACATTGAAGAATCCTTGCATCCCTGGGATAAATCACACTTGATCATGGTGTATGATCCTTTTAATGTGTTGTTGGATTCTGTTTGCTAGTATTTTGTTGAGGATTTTTGCATCTATATTCATCAGTGATATTGGTCTGTAAGTTTCTTTTTTTGTAGTATCTTTGTCTGGTTTTGGTATCAGGGTGATGGTGGCCTCATAGAATGAGTTTGGGAGTGTTCCTTCCTCTGCAATATTTTGGGTGAGTTTGAGAAGGATGGGTGTTACCTCTTCTCTAAATGTTTGATAGAATTTGCCTGTGAAGCCATCTGGCACTTTTAAGGAGGAGTTCTAAATAAGGTTCCATGGACTGGCTGTAGGATAGGGTTCCAGTGGATTGTGAACATACTATGCTCATTAGCAAAATTTCATGTGTATCGTAATATGGGCATTTTGAAAAATGCCCATAGTTTTTATCACATTCTCAAAAGGTTCTTTGACAGTGCCCCTCAAAATAACATCGCCTTTGCATTACATTTCTCAAAGCAACTTTACCTTGATTATTTATTTTGATTCTGAAAATAACACTGTGGGGAGAAACAAAAAAATGTATCATCCTTATTTACACATAGGAGAATGAGATGCATGAATGTTAAGTAACTGGCCCAGTCTTACAGGCAATAATTTTAGAAATCAAGCTGAGGTCCCAGGAAATTTGTCGGCTAATTCAATGATATTTCGTATAAGATGAAGAATGATGCAGTTAATTTCAAACACATTGGATACACTTCTTTAAAAATAAAACCATAGATTCAAATTTACTTTGTCTGCAAAATAAATACAAAATTTCTATGTTTAGAAACTGTCACTTTATTTGTCAAATAGATCTTTGGTCTAATACCATAGCCCATATCCCTGCCATGTTATATTTTGGATTCTGCAGGGGAGAATAGTGCTCTATGAATACTGTGAATATTGAATTCTGTAGAGAGTTGGAGGATGAGGGGAACTTATTTGCAAAGTAGAAGTCCTGAAAGAACAATATTTCAGCTCTTTGCTCTCAATGATAAAGGAAGGTTATTTGATAAGCAAAGTCAAAGGAGCTGTCTTTCTTTACACATAAAAGGAAGTACAGTACTGATGTATCCAAACAAAAGATTACAGAAATAAAAATGAGTTTTTGTATTTTTTCCCTCTTTTGATTTGGCTTGACTCCCCCCCCCCCCACCTGAACATTCAGGCAGTACTAATAAAATAGGAAGTAACCTTTGTCACCAATGAAAAGTAGTATATCTTTTGGATGTCACAGTTAGGAGAAATATATAGGATTTTAAGACTTAAATAATTTTTCATTAGTAATAAGTTAACATTGCCCACGTTCAAATAAAAGAAATGAGACTTGCATAATGGATTGAAATAGGTGGCCAAGTGAAAAAAGATCTTAATGTCTTTCTATCAGGTCAAGGCAATATTGATAATAATACTACTCAAGCCTCCTATATAAAGGTTTAAACATGTTTCAGTACATCTTTCCTGTTATTAAAAATAAAGCTCACTCCAATAAAGGAGTTTAACTTCTTTAGGTCGCAAAGATACACGTTATCTGTCAAAATTCAACCAAAGAAATATAACCAATAAGAGATACATATTAAGGGATTCATTGCAAGCAATTGGCTTATGCAGTTGTGGTGCTGGCTAGTTTAGTCTGAAATCTGTCTGACAGGCCACCTGGAAAAGGTTGCCTGGAAATTTTTTCTTAAATTTTGGCTCTTCTCTTAAGGCCTTTCAACAAATTGAATTAGGGCTACCGAGAGGTCAAGCATAATCTCCTTTACTTAACATCACCTTATTATGGATTTTAATTACTACTACAAAATAACTTTGCAGAAATATTTATAAGTGTTTGAATGAATACTAAGCGACTGTATCCTAGTCAAGTTGACACATAAAACTGGCCATCACAATGTATTACTTATTAATTTGGCACTCGGTGTATTAAATAGTGCCTAGACTAAGTTAACACGCTGTACAGCCAAGTATATACTATTTACTCCCATGACTGTACTAGTCTAGATTGTTCCAAACCCCAGGTGTCAGCAAAATTTTCCCATAAAGAGATAGAGAATAGATATTTTAGGTTTGCAGACCATATGGTTTCCGTCATAACAAAAGTACATAAATGAATGAGTGTGTTCCAATAAAACTTTAGTTATAGAAATACGTGATGTTCCCTTGGGCTACAGTTTACTTACCCTCTGCTCTAAACAAGCATTTAAATTCTTAATATCATCATGGCTTATGGAACACTTGTGAACAAGACCTTGTGTTGGGGCCTATACAAGCTGGAAGTAGCATAAACATCTTAACATCTAGCTGGAAGAATGGATATGCAGATAATGGGATATAAGTCACGGTTAAAATTGATGAAGTTCAATTTACAGTGTTCTGGCAAGACAGATAAGACTGTCTTTAAATATACCTGTGGGGTTTAGGTAGGGTTTCCCCAAATAGTTGACCTCTGATTTGGCCCTAAGGTGGTCTCTAAATAGAGGGGGTAAGGAGAAAAGGACAGATTCACAGGAAAGTTTTTGGAGTCAGAAAACTGAATATGCTTGACGGGCAGTGAATAATCCAGTGTCACCAGAGGATGTGTGGAAAGAGGATGAATTTTAAAATGCAGGCTAGGGTGTTATTGGAAAAAGACTGGATTTTATACTAGGAAGTTGAGCAATTATCCTATAGGAAATGGGGAGGCCATAAATTATATTTGAAGAGAATATATAGTTGCTTACAAAGCTCCTTTGAGTCTCATTACAAACAAGCAAAATCCAAGTTACCTTCAAGGTATTCTTGATTACCTGCCTGGTACTTATTTCTCCCTTTCCTTGAGTACTCCAATTCTCTTTTAAATATGAATCTCTTACAAAGTGAGAGAGTGGCACGGACATATATACGCTACCAAATGTAAAATTGATAGCTAGTGGGAAGCAGCCGCATAGCACAGGGAGATCAGCTCGGTGCTTTGTGACCACCTAGAGGGGTGGGATAGGGAGGGTGGGAGGGAGGGAGATGAAAGAGGGAAGAGATATAGGGATATATCTATATGTATAACTGATTCACTTTGTTATAAAGCAGAAACTAACACACCATTGTAAAGCAATTCTACTCCAATAAAGATGTTAAAAAGAAAAAAAAAAAGAGAAAAAAAAATATGAATCTCTTCCCATGCAGACCACATACTTTGAGGAGAACAGTTCCAGGAGTAATCCTGAATGTTCTAAGAATAATCTCCTCTGCCTTACTATGGGTACAAAACAAATAAAGATGCTTTATTCTATGAGAAAGGAAAATGAAGATAGATATATATACATAGATATAGATATATATATATATATATACACATATATTTAGTTTGCAAAACTCTCCATTTGCAGATAGTTTCTATGACACCTAAAGTCCAAGTTATTAAATATTTTATTAGTATAGAGATACAGATGTAGAGAACAAACATAAGGACACCAAGGGGGGAAGGTGGCGGGGGGGGTGGTGGTTGTGTGATGAATTGGGAGATTGGGAGTGACATGTATACACTAATATGTATAAAATGGATAACTAATAAGAACCTGCTATATACAAAAATAAAATAAAATTCAAAAAGAACTGTATGAGTTTTGTACTAGATATAAAATTGGGAAGTAGATTTAAAACATTTAAAATATCTGTGGAAATTAAATAACCCAGTTAAACTAAGACAGGGCTTAAATAGGAGTGCAAAATAGAGGTTGTGCTGTATCCCTGTTTGGTAGTTTCATGTTTCTACTATAATGCTAAAATGTAAATTTTATTTTAAAAGTTAGACCCTCATGTGAAGCAATCCAATAGGGACATATTTATAGAGAAAAGTTGTTTTCATTTTCTAGATGTTCACTGTGGTTCTGTTCTGTTCTTTTTTTTTTTTTTTTTTTTTACTACAGGGAATGAATGTGTATATCCAGGAAAAATAAATAATTATGCTGCTATAAACTGTATGCAGCAAATGATTTATTTAAGATATACTTTGAAAAGTGTACACGAAATGCTAAGGAGGCAAATAGCTATGAAGTGTCTTAGCCCCTTCTCAAGAAATTATGCATCTTGTGAATTTAGTGTACCTGCTGGTGTCTGTTTGCAGTTTATATTTAGCTTTTCGAGGACCAAAAAGAGCTGCTTTTGATCTCCTAACATTGGTAATTAATCATAGGAAGAGTTCTCTTTGCGTGTGTCAAACAGCCCACGATTTTTTTCATTTCTGCTGGTTGCACATTTTAACGTGCTGTGCTTCTGAGCATCTGTTGGATTTAGATCATTAGCATCTCCACCAATATAGCAGTCAAGGAGACCACAAGAGTGGTTTGCCTGCTGATAACCATGAGGAGAAAAAAACCCATCAAGTCATTAGTTTTCCCAATTTCCGGTTATAATCCTTTCAGTGAAAGTTCGATTAATGTTCAGTCACAGAATCTACACTATTACAAAGGAAAACATGCAAAATTAAGTTCAGGATAAATTACTATTGAGTCTGGATGCGTTTTCTCCAGATATACTACTCTGAAAATTGCAGAAATGCTATTTGGGTTATGTTTTCGTTCAGCAGATGCACATTCCATTGATACATCAAAATCCAGAAAATATGAATGTTTCCTCATCTTGGAAATAGCTGGTGTTTTTCAGAGCTGTCAAAATAAAGATTCCATAGCTTACTAAAGTAGAGGTGAAAGGCATAAGAGTAGGTAGTCAGGGGTTGAGTGGGACATCTCACCACCACCGATGTCACAATTTAGCCTCAGTTCACAATGAGGGTTTCGTCAGCTTACCTCCTTCCCTGGCTTCTCCACTGTAGTGCTTGGGCCTAAACTTCCTCACTATTCCAAGATTTACTAGACCATTTACTCTGTCTGGGCATTGCTGATACAACTCAAAGCGGAACCATGTTACCTCTTGAAGGACCAACAATTTTTTAAGTTTAAACATCAAAATTAAAATACATATTCCACACAAAAAAATTCAGGTACACTTTCAGTAAACTGTCTTCCAACCATCAAGTTTGTCTGGTTATATATACTTTCCTGTGTGTTGGAATTAGTGCATTAATGGCTGCATTCATTCACTCCTCCTCCTACCTACCCATGCCCTGTAGTATTCTCCAACTCTGGCACTGGGCTTGGCCATGTGTTTTGCTTTAGTCAAAAGTATGTTCGCAAGTACGTTGCAAGAAGATTTTTGGAAGGCATTCGTGTTTTTCTGCTTGCTGTTTTCTGTCCTCTGTCATCATCATGAGAAGGTCTTGCCTGGGGTAGCTTGTTGCGGGATGAGACACGGGAAGCTAACCCGAGTTGTCCTGTCATCCCAGCCAAGGCTCTCCTAAGATGATTGAACAGCCAGCCAACCTCCAGCAATGCTCATCATCCCAACCAAGGTCAGCAGATCTTCCTAGCCAACTCGCAGCTTATCACAGACAGAGGGACAAGTTCAGTCAAGATATGTTGAGTCCAGATCAGATTATCCCTGCAGACGCCTGAGCTGAACTCATGTTTATATTTGTTTGACACTGAAGTTTTGTGGCTGTTTGTTATATTATTGTAGCAGTGGAGACAGTATGGATCATGCCCAGAAGACTTCCTGCATGCTGAATTCTCCATCTGGCTACTAGTCTTTATGTGGGCTCTGTATGAATTTTTTAAATGTGTAGACATACCTGGATGAATATCTCACTGGAGGCTTTACTCTTGCCTGATCACCCATCCCTGGAAAGATGATCTGCATATTGCACAAATGACATTCATATTCTAAACTCACCCACGTTGCCCTCTCTAACCCCAGTTAACATGACTGTGCAATTCTGAGACAGGTGGTTGGAGGCCTTATGTCTTTAGCAGCTGCTGGCAGACAAGAGAAAGTTTGTAGGGAATCTTCAGAGCAGGACCTGGATAGAATGTGACTGTGTGTACATGTGTATATTTTAGTTGGTAACTATGTGTGTGCTTTCTAGAGGGTGTGTAGTACCCTGTGAGGATTAGAGTAGGCTCCAGAATTCTGGTGGGAGACCGTGAATCTCCATGTCTTCATTCTCATTTAATTCAGAATAAGTTCTGTGGTTGTGAATTGTGTCCTGGAAATGTGGAAGCCATATGCAATACACAAATTGAGAGACTGGTATATCACGGGCTACTTGTGAATCCTATGATTTCATAATTGGTGAGGTATTTCTCAGAATGTCCTTAAAGTTTTTCGTTATTCTGCCCAGATTTATCGATCTTCTGTTGTGTACCCTGGGGGTACAAAGATAACTAAGGCACCCTCTCAGCCCTCAAGAGTTTCAAAGCCTAGACGAAAGGCACACGCAAAAAAGTATTTTTTTATAGTATTCTAGTATTTATAGTGTTTTCAGCAATGATTAAGGTACTATGGAGAAACACAGTGAGAGTCGTTAGGCACAGGAGTATAGTCAGAGCTCATGGAAGGCTTCACAGAATATAATTTTATAAATGAGTAGGTTAAGTAGAAGTTCTTAGAAGAGAGGAGGAAGGAGATAAAACCTCCTAGAGAAAGGGAACAGCAAGAATATTTGAAGAACTGCAGAGAGATACAACGTCACTAGATTGAAGATCAGTAAACTCGCTGGCAACATGAGTCAGGACTTAACAAATGAGGAAAGAACAGAAAGGTATGGGAATATAGAGGATTATGGGAGACAGGAAAAGAAGGTTTGACTTTATCTTATAAGCCGTGGATAAATATATGGAACATAGAAGTATAAAGATCAGATTTGCATGTTAGAAATGTCCCTCCAGTAGTAGTATTGTGGAGGATGGGCCTGGAGGTGGAGAAGCAATTCCAATAGTTTAGATATATGCTGTCCATATGGTAGCCCCCAGCCACATTTGGATACTGAGTACTTGAAATGCCTCAGTCAGAATTGAGATATATGTGCCGACCAGTGTAAAATATACACTGGATGTCAATGAAACAATTTAAATAGAGAATATAAAATATCCTATTAATAATCTTTGATACTGACTGTATTTTGAAAATGATAATATTTTGAATATATTGAGTTAAACAAAATGTACTACTAAAAGTAATTTCATCTGTTTCCTTTTAACTTGTTTAATGTGGCTACCAAAGTTTTTTAAAATTATGAATGTGGCTTGCATTATATTTCTATTGGACATCCCTGCTCTAGGTGATACAAGACTGATGATCTAGGCTGTGACTGTAGCATAAAGACAGGGAGAAGATATGACAGCTATTAAAGGAGGGGAAACTGGCAAGGATACATGTGGCATTGGAAGAGCTGGAGAGGTCTAGAATTGCTCTGAGAGTTCTGACTTGATTGACAGAGACAAAGCTGAGTTCAATAAGCAGGATACAGAACCTAAGAAGAATAGGAGCAAAAAAATGAGTTTAGTATTCAATGTATCGAGTGTAGTATTCTGGTTTCTAATGGGTAAAAAGTGGCAAATAAATAACAACTTAAATATTTCTGGCATTGAGAACCAAGATTGTGCCTAGAAATAAAGACTTATGAGTTATTAGCCTATAGAAGAGAAAGGAAATCATAATCATCAATGATATTGTTTCAGAAAACAAGGATGGAGGGAAAGAAATACAAAGCATGGGATCTGGGGAAAGCAAATACAGTCAGCTCCCTGTATCTGCAGATTCAGCCAACCATGGATTGAAAATATTTGGGAAAAAAAATCCAGAAATTTCCAAAGAGCAAAACTTGAATTTTCCATGTGCCAGCAACTATTTACATAACATTTACATTGTATTAAGTATTATAAGTAATCTAGAGATGATTTAAACTATACGGGATGATGTGCGTAGGTTATATGGAATACTACACCATTTTATATAAGGGACTTGACCATCTGCAGATTTTGCTATCTATGGCTGCCCTGGAATCAATCCCCCGTAGATACCAAGAGATGACTGTATTCTAAAAGAGAACGAGGCAGCAGAAGCCATTGAAGAGCTAAGTCAGAGAGATGGGGGAAACTTCAAAGACTGTGGTCTGTGAAATTTGTGGGAGAGAACATCAAGAATAAGGGAAACTGAACATTGTTTTTTGGCAAAGGAGAAGTCATGGAAAATAAGACCTGGTCTTTGGATTAAAAAATTAGCACTTCATTCTTGACCTTATTCTGGTTCTGAGGATTTTTGTCAGCATCCAAAATATTCTGTTAATTCAGTGTTAGTAATAGCTTCAACAGTCTTATCAGCTTCAGTCCATATGTCTTCCTCTCAATTGCTGTAATTGTAGCTAGAATTTGAAAACACAGATTCTGATGATCTATTTTAATAACTTGATTTGGGGGGTACAGCGTTCAAGAATTTAACATTATTCCTGTTACCAGTTTGGATATTTCTTTGATTTACACAAATTCTCTATAATCTCTATTTCTGTCTATTTCTGTCCAAATTTGAGGATTTTTAAAAATTGAAGTAGAGTTGATTTACAATGTTGTGTTGGTTTTATTTATACATATATTTTTTTTCAGACTCTTTTCCATTAAAGGTTATTACAGGATATTGAACATAGTTCCCTGTGCTATACCGTAGGTCGTTGTTGTTTATTTTATACAGAGTGTGTGTAGTAGTGAGGATGAGTAAGTTGGGAAAAGCATTTGCAGGAAATGAGATAGTTTGTCCAAGAAAAAGAAGGAGCTACAGAGGACTGAAACCACTTTATTATGACTAGAAGATTCTTTGGATGTAATTAGGTCTCCTCTAAGGTAGTCTTCCTCTTAAAACTGAAGTGTAGGCCACTTATTTTTTCACAGTCCCCAACACTCTCCTCGACGTCGCTTCCCCACCATTATTATGTCATCTTCTCAGAAGAAAGCCTGCTCCTTGTTCTCACCTGCTAAGCACCTCGCCATCCTCTCAAATCAAGATTTTGACCCTGGATCACAACTTCCCTCTCATCCCCTAGGTCTGTGATCATTCTGGGAAAGTTTAGTGAACATGTGCTTATCCACCCAGCACACAGGCCTCTCAGCTATCAACTAATGTTCAAGAATCTTTCTTTCTTATGAGCCCTACTATTAAAAGAGTTCTTTTAATTTCAAGAATAGTAACTCCCCCAACTGTGGGAATCTTATTTCTCCGAGTATAGTAGAGGTGTCAGTATATTTTCCTTCATTGCCCTCAGCTTCTACTCAGGAAATTTATTTAAACTAGAATGGCTTTGATTTTGGCATCAGGTCACATGATGCTACCCTTTCTGATTATGACTGTTTTGAATGGGGAGAAACTAACTCAAAGCCAGGCAATCCGTTGCCAGCCAGCAGGCAATCAAAATCTCTGATTAAGGGATAGTCATTGTAGCTGGGAGACAGTGAACACCCAAGCTGAAAGATCTGGTAAAGTAAGATCCAGAATCTGACAAGCCAGAAAATGTGCACATGTCAAATGCATGAAGGAGCAAACATTAAAAACTTTTCAGACATGAGCAGTCTTCAGAGAGGGCAGTGGAACAGATGTAATAAAGAAGCACAGATGGAAAACTGTGGTCAGAAAGAGAGAGAAATTGAGAGAATACATCTTTGATGATTTTATATTCCCCATGAGGCTCAGTTATAGTTCCTGCAATTTTCTGTTCAGTGTGATTCTCCTATATTTTTATGATGAACTCTTTGTTTATTTGAACTTGCTTGACTGTACTTCTGCATTTTCCTCAAAATAACCAGTACAGATACTACCTCTGTTTGTTTCTACCACTACACCCAGGCTTGTGAAATATACATGTAAGTGATCCAGAGCCTTTCCCATTCCCGTTTATGCTAGAAGGAAAAGCAATCAAAATCAGTTGTGAAATTTCAGCCTTACAACTCCTGAAAAAATTTATTTTTTCTTGTTCACTCCTAAAACTAAGGAGTAATATTTATCAGTTTGATCATTTGGACAGTAAAACTGTCATCGTGTAAAAGATTAAATAAATCTTTTTCAAATCATGCAATGACTTCATGTTTTGCAAGGATGTCTGATATATGAGAGTGCTAAATTATACTAGTAATACAATTTTCACATTTATAATATAAAAATAATTTCATGGGTAAACATTTTCTCATTTTATTTCGAAACAGGAAATAATATTTACAGAAAAAATTATGAAATATTAGATATTGTAGAATAGGGATCGGCAAATTGTGGACCAAATCTATTTTAAAAAGGTGACAGACTGAAGTTTTATTGGACCTACACCCACACCCATTCTGTGTATTGTCTGTGGCTTTCATTCTACAATGGCAGGATCGAGTAGTTGCAACAGAGACCATATAGCTCACAAAACCTAAAATGCTTCCTCTTTATTCCTTCCCAGAAAAAAAAGAAGTTACTTACCCCTGTTGTAGAAATAGAGGACACATTATTTACCAACTTAACAGCCTAGACACTAGATAGAAAACATAAGTGACTTAAGTGGGGCTTAATTTTTCTATATGTTTTCTGGGTTATGAATTCACAAAATGCTCTACCTTCTAGGGAATAACTGGAATAATTTTTTTTTTTTCTGCACAGAATCATGATAAACAGGGAAGGATTGTTTGGTGATTTTAAATACAAAGCATCTTTAATAAAATGATAAGAAACAGATGGTATTTTATTATCTGGAATGAATAAAGTTAAAACAAAGAAATCAGTTCAAAGAAATGGAATTCACTAGGGAAATTAAGAAGATTGGGATTGACATATATACACTAAAATGTATAAAATGGGTAACTAATAAGAACCTACTGTATAAAAAGTAAATAAAAATTCAAAAAAAATTAAGAATTAGTAGTGAAGTATAAATTATAACCATTTTAAACAGTTTATGAAGCAAAACCAAAATTCGGGCACACATTGATACACATTTGTTAATCAATGTCTGTTTTGTATGTAATTCATATGTAATTCTTTATTCACGTTATCGTGAAAACCTAGAAACAATAAAAAAAAAGAAATAGAAAAAAATGGGATTGTATTTAAAAGTATAGGGTGGCTTCAAAGAAGTAGGCAAAACAATAAAATTACAGTGATCTAAAATTCAACTGGAAGTATCCGTTGGATGGAAAGTAGGCTAGGCCATTATAAAGGAGAACAAAGATATTTCACAATTAAAATTAAGGTTAACTTGTTTAAAAATACAGAGTTGTGAAACTGAAGAGACAAACTAAAATATGAACTTTATATATCTCAAATCGTAAATAGCATCAGAAAATATCCATTGAAGAAAACGTACATTAACATGATATTAAATAAAGCACACCATCATAAGCGAAACGGTTCTTTAAGCATGACGTATTACAATGTTCTACTAATTGTTCTCTTTTCCTCCAGACTCCCTCCTCCACCATACAGACTATATGCTTGCCATTTCTTTCTCACGTCCCTCTCCCCAATCAAAACCTCTAGTGATTTACTGTTGAACCGTGGTATTTTAGAGCTGAAAACGTAACACACGAGGACAATGAGAAACGTAAGGTGAAACAGTTTTCCCTTGTGGTATATCTGAGCAACAAATGGATGTTCAGATCGAACCCCGATGTCCCTGACAACTAGATCAGTGTTTGCGTACCATACTGAGCTTTCTTGTAGACAATTTTGTTTGATCTTTATTTTTACTGGTCTGTTACTTGAAAATCATGCTCTTGATAGACTGCTTTTTTAGTCTGCTACTTACCTCACATTTGGCTATAAGAGTCATGTCCAGTCTCTGTTTTTCTGTATTTCTATCAAGGTAATAAAAAGTGGTGGATAGCTTTGCACAATGTTCATTACATAGAAAGCACTGGTAAAGTTAACTGTATTTAAGGGCAAAATAGGAAGCTGCTTTCTTCTTCTATGAAGCATAGTTATCTCCTTCCTCTGAGTTGCTTTAGAACATATGACCTGATGTACTCATTTGGCTTTTGGCACCTTCTCCCCGTGTTGTTCTTTATTTTTCTCTGTACTTACAAGTATGGTGTTATCCAAATACAGTGTGAGCCCTTAAAGGCAAAGATGATCTGTAACACTCTGAACATAATAATTGCTCAATAAATGCTTATTAAATACAGTAGAGATTAAAAGTACAGTTTTAAACTTCGTAAGTTCCACAACACAGTCAGTTGTGACAGTTTGATAATGAATTAGAATATAAGGAATTATCCAAGGAACACTCTAAGGGTCTATATTTAACCATACAAAAAATTTAAATCTTTATGTTTGAAAGTAATAAAACCACAAAATGGTTCTGTTCATTAGATTAGAATGTTATTTGTAATATATTTGTGTTAGTGCTTTGGAGCTCAGTCTTACTTTTAGAATAAAATATGGGCTAATTTTAAGTAAGATTAACAATGCTCATATTTTCTGAAAAATATAAAATTTATTAGATTTAAATTATTAAGGCCTTCTGTATGAGAGTGGGGAGAATCACTACTTGATCATAATTCACTTATTTCAAAGCCCCCAACTTAAGTGAATTATGTTAAGAAATAAGTTTATTTCAAAGCCCTGACTTAAGAAACTGATTGGATTAGAAGAAAAAACAGCATGTCAGAGAGCGGCATGTAATGAAAAGTATTCAGTGCAATCCAGTACCACCACACTTATAGGTCAGGATCTTAATCTAGACTTTGCGGTTAAATAACATTTCTGTATCCTTTAGCCCATTTAAACCACACTTTCAAATGTCTAAATTTAAACAATTAAATTTAAGGCTAAAGTAAGCATACATACTTGTATGCAAACAAGCGATGTCACATTTTATATCTTTTTACCTTGTGTATTTCTTAACTAATTATTGTAAACATAGCTATTTTTACTACTTTTGTCTTTTATCCTTTATACTAGCTTTAAAAGTGATTAATTCACTACCTTAACTATATATTTGCCTTTCCAGTGAGATTTATTCTTTCATAGGTTACTAGTTAGCACCCTTTCTTGTCAACTCAAAGAATCTGTTTAACATTTCTTGTAAGACCAGTTAAGAGGTGATGAAATCCTTTAGCTTTTACTTGTCTGGAAAACTTTTCATCTCCTCTTCTCTACTGAGTGATAACCTTACTAGGTAGAGTATTCTTGATTGGAAGTTTTTTCCTTTCATCACTTTTAATATATCAGGCCACTCCTTCTGGCCTGCAAAGTTTCTGCTGAAGAATCTGCTGCTAGTCTTAAAGGGGTTCTCTTGTATATAACAAGTTATTTTTCTCTTCCTGCTTTTAATGTTCTCTCCTTGTCTTTATCTTTTGACATTTTAATTATAATGTGTCTTGGTGTGGGTCTCTTTGGGTTCCTCTTATGTGGAACTGTCTGGGCTTCCTGGATCTGGATGTCTGTTTCTTTCCCCAGGTTTAAGAAGTTTTCAGTCATTATTTCTTCACATAAGATTTCTGCTCCTTTGTCTCTTTCTCCTCCTTCTGGGAGCCCTACGATGCAAATCTTAGTTCAATTAATATTGTTCCATAAGTCCCTTAAGCTATCTTCACTTTTTAAAATTCTTTTTTTTTTTATACCACTCTAGTTGAGTTCCACTGCCTTGTCTTTGAGTTGACTGATTTTTTTCTCCAGCTCCAGCTAGTGTGCTATTGAACCCCTCTGGTGTATTTTTCAGTTCAGTTATTGTATCTTTCAGCTCTGTGACTTCTGTTTGATACTTTCTTACATTTTCCATCTCTTTGTTGAAGTTCTCAGTGTGTTCATTCTTCTTCCCAGTTTGGTGAGCAGCTTTATGAGTGTTACTTATCTTTATTTCATTAAGGCTTTTTTTCTGAGGTTTTGTTTTGTGCTTTCATTTGGAAAATATTCTGTTTCTTCATTTTACCTGACTCTCTGTGTTGGTTTCTATATAGTAGATGAAACAACCACCTCTCCCAGTCTTGAAGGAGTGGGCTCATGTAAGAGATGAGCCTTGTTATCCAACCCTCCCTCAGCTCCTTGTTGTCTCTTAAACCCCTCTGCTTGTCCTAGCAGCCTATGATAGATTTAATTGTTCCCAGTAGTTGAGGATGTGTCAAAACCTGTCAGTGCCCCATGGGAGGATCTCAGCACCTAGAGTCAGGCTGACTAGAAGCCAGACCCACAAGGTATAAGCTTTTAAATCTATGCAAATATATACAGTCCTGTGGTACCACAACCTTAAGCCCTGCTCGCCACCAGAGCCAGGCGATCTGGAGGTGCCCCCTGAGCAGCAGTCACAGAAATCAAGGCTCCAGATGAGTGTATAAGCTGTCTTCTGGGTGATACTGGCAAACCGGAGCAGGGCAGAGGGAGAGCGCCAAGATGGTGTCTGCTGCCTATGTTATTTGAAAGCAGCTCTGTAGACCACTGTGTGTCAAACCTGACCTGCCCCTCAGGCTGAAGCTCCAGTGCAAGCAAATTCTTTCACAGAAAGCCTAGGAATATGCCCCAGCCCACTGTCTGTGCAGTGCCCTGGGGGTGGTAGCTGTTTAACAGCTCTCGCTCCCTTGGTTACAGTCCTATGGGATCCGCGAGCATAAGCCACCAGAGCTAGGTGATGCAGAGGTATCCCTTGGCAGCAGTCATAAAAATTGGGGCACAAGACAGGGGTATGAGCTCCCTTCTGGGTGACACCAATTATTATAGTCCCATGGGACCAGGAATGCAAGCTCCCTTGACATCCAGAGCCAGGTGATCGAGCGGCATCCTCTGGCAGCAGCATAAAAATTGAGGCAACAGACCCATAACAAAGGCTCCCCCATAGCAGATTCTGGTGCTTTGGAGCATAGCAAAGGGAGAGTGAAAGGTTGGGGCCCCCCAGTCTCTGTCTCCAGAGAATGTTCCAGCAGGCTCTTAGATGTGTGTGTTAAACTAGATGCCTGCCTCTCAGGCCGACGCTTTTATATAATCAGGTGAGCCTCCTTCACTTTAGGTCTGGGTACGATCAGCTGCCACCGAGCTGGGTCCTGGGTGAGTCCAAGCACGCGAGTCCTTTAAGGGTGGCTTCTCAGATTGCTATAGCATAGTGGGTGTCAGGACCCTGTTGGTTTTCAAAGTCAGATGCTTTGGGGGCTGATCTCTCAAGTTGACATCCCCAAAGTTGGGATGCCTGTCATGGGGTCTGAACCCCTCCCTCCTCATAGAGAAGCTCCAGGTTCCGAGTTCCCTCCAGCTTGTGGGACACTGTGCCAAGGGTGGGGTTTATCATAATATTGGGTCCCAGACTCTCCTACTTGCTTCAATTTGGTTTTCTTCTCATTTGCTTGGCATGTAGTCATCACTCAGCCAGTCTTTTGGTTTTTTTAAGAAGAAATTGTTCCATATGTAGCTGTAGATTCAGTGTGTCCGTGGAAGGAAAGGGAGTTCAGGAAGGAAAGGAGTTCAGGATCTTCCTACATCAAACATCTTGAATCAGGAAAAAAAAAAAATTTGATACAGGGAAATGCAAATCAAACCAACAATGAGCTATCACCTCACACCTGTTAGAACGACTATCATCAAGAAGCCATAACAAGTGTTGACAAGGATGTGAAGAAAAGGGAACCCTTGTGTACTGTTGGTGAGAATATAAGTTGGTGCAGCCACTGTGGAAAACAGTGTGGAAGTTCCTTAAAAAACTGAAAATAAAACTACTATATGATCCATCAATTCCACTCCTGGGTATTTATTCAAAGAAAACAAAAACACTAATTTGGAAAGATATCTGCACCCCATGTTTATTGCAGCATTATTTACAGTAGCCAAGATAATGGAAACAATCTAAGTGTCCATTGATGGATGAACGGATAAAGAAATTGTAGTAAATATGCATATATGTACACAATGGAATATTATTCGGCCATAACAAATGAAATCTTGCCATTTTTGACAACATATGGATGGACCTTGAGGGCGTTAGGCTAAGTGAAATAAGTCACAGAAAGACTGTATGCTGTATAATCTCTTTGTTTAAAACCATTTTTTAAATTGAAGTATAGTTAATTTACAATGTTGTGTTAGTTTCAGGTGTACAGCAAAGTGATTCAGTTATACATATATATATATCTATTCTTTTTCATATTCTTTTCCATTATAGGTTATTATAAGATATTGAATATAGTTCCCTGTGCTATACAGTAGGTCCTTGTTGTTGATATATTTTATATATAGTAGTGTATACCTGCTAATCCCAAACTCCTAATTTATCTCCCCCCACACCCCCATCCCCTTTGGTAACCATAAGCTTGTTTTCTTTGTGAATCTATTTCTGTTTTGTAAAGAAATTCATTTGTATCATTTTTTTAGATTCCACATATGTGATATCATATGATATTTGTCTTTCTCCTTCTGACTTACTTCACTTAATATGATAATCTCTAGGTCCAGCCATGTTGCTGTAAATGGCATTGTTTCATTCCTTTTTATGCCTGAGTAACATTCCATTGTATATATGTACCATACCTTCTTTAACCATTCTTCTGTCGATGGACATTTAGGTTGCTTGCTTGTCTTGGCTATTGTAAATAGAGCTGCTATGAACATAGGGGTGCATGTATCTTTTCAAATTAGAGTTTTCTCCAGATATATGCCCAGGCGTGGGATTGCTGAGTCATATGGTAGCTCTAGTTTTAGTTTTTTAAGGAACCTCCATACTGTTCTCCATAGTGGCTGTACCAATTTACATTCCCACCAACAGTGTAGGAGGGTTCCCTTTTCTTCACACCCTCTCCAGCATTTATTGTTTGTAGACTTTTAAAAGATGGCCATTCTGATTGGTGTGAGGTGATACCTCACTGTAGTTTTGATTTGAGTTTCTCTAATAATTAGCGATGTTGGGCATCTTTTCATGTGTCTTTTGGCCATCCGTATGTCTTCTTTGAAGAAATGTCTATTTAGGTCTTCTGTCCATTTTTTTGATTGGGATTTTTTTTCATATTAAGCTCTATGGATTGTTTGTATATTTTGGAAATTAATCCCTTGTCAGTAGCATCATTTGCAAATGTTTTCTCCCAGTCCATGGGTTGTCTTTTCATTTTGCTTATGGTTTCCTTTGCTGTGCAAAAGCTTTTAAGTTTAATTAGGTCCCATTTGTTTATTTTTGTTTTTATTTACATTACTCCAGGAGATGGATCCAAAAAAAATATTGCTCTGATTTATGTCAAAGAGTGTTCTGCCTATATTTTCCTCTAGGAGTTTTATAGTATCCAGTCTTACATTTAGGTCTTTAATCCATTTGGTGTTTATTTTTGTATATGGTGTTAGAGATGTTCTAATTTCATTCTTTTACATATAGCTGTCCAGTTTTCCCAGCACCAATTATTGAAGAGACTGTCTTTTCTCCATTGTATATTCTTGCCTCATTTGTCATAGATTAATTGACTGTAAGTGCGTGGGTTTATTTTTGGGCTTTCTATTCTGTTCCATTGATGTATGTGTCTGTTTTTGTGCCAGTACCATACTGTTTTGATCACTGTAGCTTTGTAGTATAGTCTGAAATCAGGGAGTCTGATTCCTCCAGCTCCGTTCTTTCTGAAGATTGTTTTTTTGACTATTCTGGGTCTTTTGTGTCTCCATACAAATTTTAAAATTTTTTGTCCTAGTTCTGTGAAAAATGCCATTGGTAATTTGATAGGGATTGCATTGAATCTGTACATTGCCTTGGGTAGTATGGTCATTTTAACAGTATTGATTCTTTTTTATATGTGAAATCTAAAATAAAAGAAACAAAAGAACAAAACAAAAACCAACCAAAAAACTCACAAAAAAAACTAAGCTCATACATACAGAGAACAGATTGGTTGTTGGCAGAGGTGGAGAGGTGAGGTCAGGAGTGAGGGATGGTGGGGGGGAGGGGGGAGTGGGGATGGCGTGAATCTTTCGGGTTCCCCATGTGGTTGCTACTGTAGCAGATCCTCACTGTGCCACCCCAGCCATTGCCATGGTGAGGTTGAGCAAAGTTTAACTTTTCTATAAAGAAAATGAAATTATATGCATCCATCAGAATTAATAAAATCTAATTTTACTGATGTGTAAGGATTTCCAAGAAATAGTGACTTTTTAAAAAGATATAGTCAAAGAAGGATTTAAATACTATAACCTCAGTTTTATACAATATCTATTCAGCCTTTAAGAGGAAAATAAGATAAAATTTCAAGAAAAGGAGAAATTTTGGCTTTGGACAGCAGGGGTAAAGTGGAAATCTTAAAGGTTAAAGAAAGACACAAATCATGCATTCACAGACGAAAAGATAGCATTACTAAATTTATGTAAGACAATATGAAAAAAATCTCAGTGCCTATGTCGAGATGGATGCAAAGAAAAGACCACTTTGTCAAAGCTCTAGAGGAAATGTGTGGGGTGGAGATGCCTCTTAATGTCAGGAGAGAGGAACTTAGAAAAAGAGTGGTCGAAATATATAATCAACTTTCTTCTCTAAATGTAACCTAACACCTGGGCTGTGACTGTGTTCTCATGAATTGGGAAACTGTGTGAGATTATAATCAACGTTGTAGCAAGTAGCTAGTCCACTCTAATAAGCACCATCCATGGCAGATGGGATTATTTGATAATACTGGTTGTATGAAAAATGAATGACTGAGATAATTTCTCTCTTTCCTTCCCTTTATGTAATTGCCATCCAGTGAATTCAGATACTTTCCTTTTTTCTTGCATAGCAAAAATGGCTACTTGGTTGTTTGGTGACATTTCAAATTTTGTAAAGACAAACAATTTTTTATTAAAATATCAAAACACTTTGAAAACTTAGGAATGTGGTACCTTAATACAGTACTAGTCAATGTGTTAACCCTGGATCAGCACATTAGCATCATCTGGGAACACTGTAGAAAAGAAGATTCTTAGTGTCTACCTGAGACCTACTGAATCAAACTATGGGGTTGGATCCCAGCAATTTGTGTTTTAATTGGCCTTCCAGATGATTCTGTTGCATGCTACTGTTTCAATAATGTGGCTTTAATCCATAAGCATCCAAATAATGGGCAAAGGACAGGAAAAGGAACAAGTGAAGACATGGATCTAGCTTGTCTTTCTGAATTATCTGAGGTTTTATAATTCAGATACAGGCTTAACGTCCCTTAGATTTTACTCAAATTTGATAAGTGCCGATTTTCATTTCTCCCCTGATTGAGCGGAGTGCTGGCAGAGCTAATTCTGTGTGAAAAAGACTGATATCTTCTGTTATCACTGCTGCAATGCAGAGTAGGGAGTTTCAAGGCCCTCCTTTAAAACACACAGCTTCCATAAAAGCTGTCAATTAATGAGCACTGGGTTCTAGAACTTTTTTTTTTTTAACATCTTTCTTAGAGTATAATTGCTTTACAATGGTGTGTTAGTTTCTGCTTTATAACAAAGTGAATCAGTTATACATATACATATGTCCCCATATCTCCTCCCTCTTGCATCTCCCTCCCTCCCACCCTCCCTATCCCACCTCTCTAGGTGGTCACAAAGCACCGAGCTGATCTCCCTGTGCTATGCAGCTGCTTCCCACTAGCTATCTACTTTACGTTTGGTAGTGTATATATGTCCATGCCACTCTCTCACTTTGTCCCAGCTTACCCTTCCCCCTCCCCGTATCCTCAAGTCCATTCTCTAGTAGGTCTGCATCTTTATTCCTATCTTGCCCCTAGGTTCTTCTGACCATTTTTTTTTCTTTTTTTAGATTCCATATATATGTGTTAGCATACGGTATTTGTTTTTCTCTTTCTGACTTACTTCACTCTGTATGACAGTCTCTAGGTCCATCCACCTCACTACAAATAACTCAGTTTCGTTCCATTTTATGGCTGAGTAATATTCCATTGTATATATGTGCCACATCTTCTTTATCCATTCATCTGTTGATGGACACTTAGGTTGCTTCCATGTCCTGGCTATTGTAAATAGAGCTGCAATGAACATTTTGGTACATGACTCTTTTGGAATTATGGTTTTCTCAGGGTTTATGTCCAGGAGTGGGATTGCTGGGTGGTATGGTAGTTCTATTTTTAGTTTTTTAAGGAACCTCCATACTGTTATCCATAGTGGCTGTATCAATTTACATTCCCACCAACAGTGCAAGAGGGTTCCCTTTTCTCCACACCCTCTCCAGCATTTATTGTTTGTAGATTTTTTGATGATGGCCATTCTGACCAGTTGAGATGATATCTCATTGTAGTTTTGATTTGCGTTTCTCTAATGATTAATGATGTTGAGCATTCTTTCATGTGTTTGTTGGCAATCTGTATATCTTCTTTGGAGAAATGTCTATTTAGGTCTTCTGCCCATTTTTGGATTGAGTTGTTTGTTTTTTTTGATATTGAGCTGCATGAGTTCCTTGTATGTTTTGGAGATTAATCCTTTGTCAGTTGCTTCATTTGCAAATATTTTCTCCCATTCTGAGGGTTGTCTTTTCGTCTTGTTTATGATTTCCTTTGCTGTGCAAAAGCTTTTAAGTTTCACTAGGTCCCATTTGTTTATTTGTGTTTTTATTTCCATTTCTCTAGGAGGTGGGTCAAAAAGGATCTTGCTGTGATTTATGTCAGAGAGTGTTCTACCTATGTTTTCCTCTAAGAGTTTGATGGTGTCTGGCCTTACATCTAGGTCTTTAATCCATTTTGAGTTTATTTTTGTGTATGGTGTTAGGGAGTGTTCTAATTTCATTCTTTTACGTGTAGCTGTCCAGCTTTCCCAGCACCACTTATTGAAGAGGCTGTCTTTTCTCCACTGTATATTCTTGTCTCCTTTATCAAAGATAAGGTGACCATATGTGTGTGGGTTTATCTCTGGGCATTCTATACTGTCCCATTGATCTATATTTCTGTTTTTGTGCCAGTACCATACTGTCTTGATTACTGTAGCTTTGTAGTATAGTCTGAAGTCACGGAGCCTGATTCCTTCAGCTCCATTTTTCTTTCTCAAGATTGCTTTGGCTATTCGAGATCTTTTGTGTTTCCATACAAATTGTGAAATTTTTTGTTCTAGTTCTGTGAAAAATGCCAGTGGTAGTTTGATAGGGATTGCATTGAATCTGTAGATTGCTTTGGGTAGTAGAGTCATTTTCACAATGTTGATTCTTCCAATCCAAGAGCATGGTATATCTCTCCATCTATTTGTATCATCTTTAATTTCTTTCATCAGTGTCTTATAATTTTCTGCATACAGGTCTTTTGTCTCCTTAGGTATGTTTTTTCCTAGATATTTTATTCTTTTTGTTGCAGTGGTAAATGGGAGTGTTTTCTTAATTTCACTTTCAGATTTTTCATCATTAGTGTTTAGGAATGCAAGAGATTTCTGTGCATTAATTTTGTATCCTGCTACTTTACCAAATTTATTGATTAGCTCTGGTAGTTTTCTCGTAGTATCTTTAGGATTCTCTGTGTATAGTATCATGCAAACAGTGACAGCTTTACTTCTTCTTTTCCAATTTGAATTCCTTTTATTTCTTTTTCTTCTCTGATTGCTGTGGCTAAAACTTCCAAAACTATGTTGAATAACAGTGGTGAGAGTGGGCAACCTTGTCTTGTTCCTGATCTTAGTGGAAATGGTTTCAGTTTTTCACCATTGAGGACAATGTTGGCTGTTGGTTTGTCATATATGGCCTTTATTATGTTGAGGAAAGTTCCCTCTATGCCTACTTTCTGCAGTGTTTTTATCATAAATGGGTGTTGAATTTTGTCAAGAGCTTTCTCTGCATCTATTGAGATGATCATCTGGTTTTTCTCCTTCAATTTGTTAATATGGTGTATCACATTGATTGATTTGTGTATATTGAAGAATCCTTGCATTCCTGGGATAAACCCCACTTGATCATAGTGTATGATCCTTTTAATGTGCTGTTGGACTCTGTTTGCTAGTATGTTGTTGAGGATTTTTGCATCTATGTTCATCAGTGATACTGGCCTGTAGTTTTCTTTCTTTGTGACATCTTTGTCTGGTTTTGGTATCAGGGTGATGGTGGCCTTGTAGAACGAGTTTGGGAGTGTTCCTCCCTCTGCTATATTTTGGAAGAGTTTGAGAAGGATAGGTGTTAGCTCTTCTCTAAATGTTTGATAGAATTCGCCTGTGAAGCCTTCTGGTCCTGGGCTTTTTTTTGTTGGAAGATTTTTAATCACAGTTTCAATTTCAGTGCTTCTGATTGGTCTGTTCATATTTTCTATTTCTTCCTGGTTCAGTCTTGGAAGGCTGTGCATTTCTAAGAATTTGTCCATTTCTTCCAGGTTGTCCATTTTATTGGCATATAGTTGCTTGTAGTAATCTCTCATGATCCTTTGTATTTCTGCAGTGTCAGTTGTTACTTCTCCTCTTTCATTTCTAATTCTATTGATTTGAGTCTTCTCCCTTTTTTTCTTGTTGTGTCTGGCTAATGGTTTATCAATTTTGTTTATCTTCTCAAAGAACCAGCTTTTATTTTTATTGATCTTTGCTATCGTTTCCTTCATTTCTTTTTCATTTATTTCTGATCTGATCTTTATGATTTCTTTCCTTCTGCTAACTTTGGGGTTTTTTTGTTTTTCTTTCTCTAATTGCTTTAGGTGTAAGGTTAGGTTGTTTATTTGAGGTGTTTCTTGTTTCTTAAGGTAGGCTTGTATAGCTATAAACTTCTCTCTTAGAATGCTTTTGCTGCATACCATAGATTTTGGGTCGTTGTATTTTCATTGTCATTTGTGTCTAGGTATTTTTTGAGTTCCTCTTTGATTTCTTCAGTGATCTCTTGGTTATTAAGTAGTGTGTTGTTTAGCCTCCATGTGTTTGTATTTCTTACAGATTTTTTCCTCTAATTGATATCTAGTCTTATAGTGTTGTGGTTGGAAAACATACTTGATATGATTTCAGTTTTCTTAAATTTACCAAGGCTTGATTTGTGACCCAAGATATGGTCTATCCTGGAGAATGTTCCATGAGCACTTGAGAAGAATGTATATTCTGTTGTTTTTGGATGGAGTGTCCTATAAATATCATTTTGGATGATCTGTCCATTGGTGAAAGTGAGGTGTTAAAGTCCCCTACTATGATTGTGTTACTGTTGCTTTCTTGCCTTATGTATTGAGGTGCTTCTATGTTGGGTGCATATATATTTACAATTGTTATATCTTCTTCTTGGATTGATGCCTTGATCATTATGTAGTGTCCTTCTTTGTCTCTTGTAATAGTCTTTGTTTTAAAGTCTATTTTGTCTGATATGAGAATTGCTACTCCAGCTTTCTGTAGAACTTTTTGCTGTACTAATACACAAAGCCATTTCACACCATCTGTCTGCAGGCCAAATTGTCTCAACCTCAGAAGCTGATTCTGGGGTGGACACATTAGAATTGAGTGTGTTAGTATTGCTCTGTAATGAATGCCCCATGAGCTGAGCCTGAAATATGCCTTATTCAATCCATTGTTATTAATGAATCCACTTGCATGAATCTGCTATCCACCTGTAAATGCTATACATCAGCTTAAGAGCAGGGGTTTTTTTGTCGGGTTTTTTTTTTTGTCTTTGTAATAAAATGTAATGTGGATATAGCCACTTTGGAAGACAGTTCAGCATTTTCTTACAAAGCTCAGAGTAGTCTTACCCTATGATCCAGCAAGCACATTCCCTAGGTATTTACCTAACCAATTTGAAAACGTATTTCCACGCAGATACCTGTACTCAAATGTTTATAGTAGCTTTATTCATAATCACCAAAAACTTGAAGCAACCAAGATGTCCTTCAAAGAGAGAATGGATAAATGAAATGTGGTACATCCATATAGTAGAATACTATTTAGTGATGAAATGGCATGAGCTAGCAATGCAAGTATAAAGTCATATTACTAAGTAGAAAATAAATCAGTTGGAAAAGCTGCATACTGGATGATTCCATTTATATTATACTCTGGAAAATGCAAAGCTGTAGTAATGGTAAACAGTATAGTACTTGCCCCCAGGAGTTTGGGAAGGGAACACAGTTGAAGAGGTGAAGCACAGGGCATGTTTTAGGATAATGAAACTCTTCTATATGATAATGTAGTGGTGGACATATGAAACTGTGCATTTGACAAATCCCGTAGAATTTTATAGCACAAAGAGTGAACCTTAATATATGGAAATTTAAAAAAAAATCATTTAAGAGGCCAGAGGAAACCCAGAAAAAAATGCATACTATGAGAAAAGAATCTGTATTACTAATAAATGAGATAATTCCTTCGACGAAGTAGGGGAGTATAAGGTGCTAACCTAAGTAGCTTTGCAAATTAGTGGAGACTGTTAAGACTAAAGGCAAAAGGAACTGTACATCAGCACTTTATTCTAGTTGATAAAGTTGTTTCCCCTGGGGTAAGGATTAACAATTCTGAAACTGCTATACATGTCTTGTAGAATTGAACAATTAAGCAAATGGTTGGTGGACTAGGGCACCCTGACTTTTCACTGTTGGAGAGAGAGGTGACAGATAAGCAAGATGGAAAGACTAGAATAATCCATTTGATAGTAGATTAGAGTTGGAGACATTAGTATGAACTCATGTTTAATTTGTTAGAGATACAAATGGTACATGTGGAAATATTTATAGATATGGACATGTATTATACATGTTTTAGTACACACACATATTTTCTTGCTTTGTCAGCTGATAGGGCCTGGAAATGACAACTCTTCTGGAGCAATGAGCACACTCAATGCCCAAATCTTGATTTCTAATATCATCTCCCAAGAAAAGGAACCAGGGCTTCTTAGAGAAATGGCTGATTCTAGGAATGGAGCAGGAAAAATAATAGATGAGCCTAGAGCATCTTGTAGTACCAGAAAATAAGGAAATGCTAAAAAACAAAAAAACAAAAAAACAAAAACCACAACACTGTGGTAACGTCAAAGTACTGAAAGAGCTCCCAATGGCCAAAGCAGAAACAGTTTGAACAACAAAATAAACAATGTAGTATTGCATTGTAACTCAAAGTATTACAAAACTCCATGAGACCATACTGAAATAAATTAATGGGAGAGAATAGACAAATATCCCATGTAGAAAAATTCCAAATAATTTTTATAGATTTTTTTCTCTTTTAAGGAGGTGGCACGCAACTTCCAACCCCTTAACTATGGGCTGTACATAGTGACTTCCTTCCGAAAAGTAGAGTATGCATGGGGGGAAAAAGTGACTTTATAATGGGGACACCTGATAAACACTATCTCAGCCAGTTAATCAAGGTTAACATCAACAATGATAAGGCATGATGATAGCATGACCCCTTGATATGATGTGGCTAGAATGGTAATTCACCTCTGTGGTCTTCCTCCTAAAACCCATAACTCCAGCTAATCATGAGAAACACATGAGACAAAACCGAATTGAGTTATATTCTGCAAAATACCTGATCAGAACTCCTCAAAACTGCCAAGGTCATCAAAAGCAAAGTCTAATAAACTGGCACAGGCTGAAAGAGCCTAAGGAGATGTAAAGACTAAATGTAATATTGTAACTTGAATGGGATCCTGGAACATCAAAAGGACACCTGGTAAAAACTAAGGAAATCTGAGTAAAGTGTGGACTTCAGTTAATAACAGGGAAGTTAATAATAGGGGAAACTAGGTGTGGAGTGTATGAGAATTCTCTGTACTGTCTTTGCAACTTTTCTGAAAACCTAAAATTATTCTAAACTAAAAATTTTCGTTAAAAAATAAAATGTGACTTTTTCATGTAGTTGGACTAGATGGAACATGTTAAGAATTCTGTGATCATTCTTGTCTTGTGGGAAGTGTGTTACATTTGGGAAGTTTTGTTATGTATCAAGGTGGTGATTGTAGCTCGTACATCTTTTGCAAGTATGATAGGCGTGCACCGTATTAACACACTTTATGATTAAAATATAGATTTAAACAACTCAGTGGCTGATGAGGAAAGTGGAAAATCCTTTTCCTCCTCCCCTGCTGTAATGCCTCCCCCAACTCAGTGAATGCAGTTGACACTTAGATTATTTAGAAATATAGGAGCTTCTTTTATTCAGTCTCTTTAACAATTATTACAACCACTTTCTTGATCCCCATAATTAAATGGGCTCCCTGTATAACCCTCTTCAAAATCTGTATACAACGGAGATCACAATTTATCTTCCCTGTTCCCTTAAAATAATTGTACTCAAAGGCGTTTTAAAAATTTCATAGATGATAGTCATCCTTCATTTTAAATTTCATTTCATTTTCATTTCAAGCTCATCATCATGAACTTTACCTTGTCTTTATATTTTCTTTTTGGAGCAAAAGTTTCTTCTAGATTTCTTTGGGAATTGTCTCCCAAATTTTCTGCTGAGTCACTGACTCAACCAATAGTTATTGAGCACCTTCTGTATGTCAGATGTTGACTTAGGCTTTGGGTTATAGTGGTGTACAAAATGTACAAAGTCCCTCCTTTCATGGAGCTTGAATTCTGATGGGTGTAAATGAGAAAGAGGAAAAGTATAGGAAAGTTAATAAATTATATGACGTCAGATGATAAATTCTATGAAGAAGAACAAAAGAGAACAAGATGATAAAAACTGATGAGGACTGTGTGTTCTTTTTTTAATATAGGATGTCAGAGAATGTCTCCTGATAAGGATAAACTAGGGAATATCAATAAAGTGTGACACAGGTGGCTGTATAGAGAGGTAGTTATCAAAATCCCTGAACCAGCAACATCAGCATGACTTGGCAACTTGCTGGGAATGCAAATCATTGCATCCCATGTTAGACCTAATGAATCAGAAACTCTGGGAGTGGGATCCAGCAGTATGTATTTTAACAGGCCCTCCCTGTGCTGCTAATGCAGCTAAAGTTTGAGAACCCTTGGTGTAGGGGACTGTCGTTTCATGTGGAAATAATAGTAAATGCAAAGGAACAGAAAAAAGAGTTATTTTGTTTGAGGAACAGCAAGGAGGTCAAAGGTGGCTGCCGCGGAGTGAGTGAAGAGGAGAGAGCAGTAATAATTGGGAGATGAAAGTAGAGGTTAGTGTAGAGATGAGGGAAATAGAATGTATTGTGACTTGTAGATGCTGTGACCTTGGTTTTTATTCAGAGTTGGGCAGCCTGTGCAGTATATCGAGCAGAGACTTGATTGGACTGGCGTTTTTACAGGATTTCTCTCCAATGTGTGGATGGTAGACAGCAGGTGTGGCAGAGTGGAGGCAGATAAGGGGGAAGGTTATTGCATTCATCCAGCTCTTACTTGTTCAGATGGGCATCCCAACTTTACAGCTTTGTTGTGAGGATTGAAAGACTTATGATTATTATACTACTTTGTATTTCCTAAATGATCATTTATTTCAAAATCATGTCTATTAGTGTTGGGCTAAATCCTTTGAGGTAAAGGAAGAACCAATCAATGTTTGTCTACTCGTATTCTTCAAATTATCTGAATAAAGGCACTTCAGAAAGTTACAAAGTACAAAATATTCTTACTGTAAAGTAATATTCCTCTGGATTGTCCTCGTTAGATTTTCTGCATAAATCTTCTGCAAATTCTCATCAGGTGACCGTTGTGTCACATATGGCAAATGATTGTCGGTGTCTGGTTCCCTCTCTTCTGAGGCCCCTGTGGAAATGATCCTTCCACATCTCCTTTAAGATGGATGACCACATCACTGTTTAAGTTCTGCTTAATGAGAGTGAGCCAAGGTGGTGTGTATCAATGTGAGGCACTTTGACTCACCTCAGCCTCTGCCTTGGTGATCATGAAAACACTTCGGAAGACCCCTCCTTTAGCTTGGGTTCTTGAGTAAAAGCATGAAAAGTATAAAGTAATTACTTAACACATACTTACTGACAATGATGTGGCAGTAGGAGCAGAATTAATATTTGAACCCAGGAACATCTAACTCTAAAGCCAGAACAGTTTTCTCGATGATATGGCATTTCCCTTATTAGCAAAGACAAGTGGAATTGTATCTCCTGTGTAGACTAGGGTAAAGAATATAGGGCATTGTCTTGGTTCTGCAATGAATGAGCTCTACTGCCTTAGTACAGATAGGGTCCTACTTCTGTCCTTCCTTTCTTATAGACTGAAAGGAAAGGACTAGATGATGTTACAAGGGCCTGTGGACTTGATGTATGGGCTGTGGGGTTGAATAGAGCTAGACTCATGCCATTGCACCTGTCTTTTCCCAGCAAGTAGATGACTCTCCATTCTGTCCTATGCAAAATAGGGGTTCTTGCTCTCTGGCGCTCTCTCTCTCACTCTCTCTCTCTCTCTCTCACTCTCACTCACTCTCACTCACTCTCACTGTCTCCGTCTCTCAGATTTGTTGTATGACTTTTTTTGTTCTCTATTTTTGAAATTGAAGTATAGTTGATTTACAGTGTTGTGCTCATTTCTGCTGTACTGCAAAGTGACTCAGTTATACCCATATATACGTTCTTTTTTTTTATATTCTTTTCCATTATGGTTTATCCCAGAAGGTTAGATACAGTTCCCTGTGCTATACAGTAGGACCTTGTTGTTTATCCATTCTAAATGTAATAGTTTGCATCTAATAACCCCAAACTCCCAGTCCATCCCTCTTCTCCCCGCCCCCCACCATTGTATAACTTTAAATGTATAAAGGTAGCTGGTACAACCCCACATCCTTTCACACATCTGTTATTTAACACCTAATTTGTGGTAGCACCATTCTAGACAGTTGGGATAAAGCAGTGAATAAAACATACAAAATGCCTGTCTTCATGGAACATAAAAACATGAGGACAGTCAGTACAAATTTCTTTCTTTTTCTTTTCTCCAGTGTTCCTTTCACTTCTGAAAATCTGCTATACTATCTCTCCTTTTCTTTCTAAAACCCTTTCCACACCCCTCTTTTTTTAATAGTATGGAGTGCTGTGCATGGCCAACTTTTTCACTGACATTTTTTTAAAATTAATTAATTTATTTTTGGCTGCGTTGGGTCTTTGTTGCGGCGAGCGGGGGCTACTCTTCCTTGCGGTGCACAGGCTTCTCATTGCGGGGGCTTCTCTTGTTGCAGAGCGTGGGCTTCAGTAGTTGTGGCTCTCAGGCTTCAGTAGCTGTGGCTTGCGGGTTCTAGAGCGCAGGCTCAGTAGTTGTGGCTCACGGGCTTAGTTGCTCCGCGGCATGTGGGATCTTCCTGGACCAGGGCTCGAACCCGTGTCCCCTGCACTGGCAGGTGGATTCTTAGCCACTGCGCCACCAGGGAAGTCCCTTCATTGACATTTAAAGACAAAATGAAACTGTCTTTTTCACTGTATAATCTACTTATGGTATGGAAAATGGCAGATCTATCTTAAGACTGCACTTTGTAACCACGCAGCTAAGAAAATCTGAGAGTAACATAATAATAAAAATCTTTCATCAAAAGGTGACTATTTAAAAACATTTTCCCACATTTGCTATAACTAGTCCTATATCTATATCATCATCTTTACTGAACCATTTGAAATGAAGTCGTAAATATGATGACATTACATCAGAAATACTTTATCCTGTGTCTCTTAAGAATATGGACATTCTCCTACATAATGCCCAAACTAGTATCCCTCCCAAGCAGTTTAACAATGATAGAGTAATTTAGTCAACATAGAGTTCCTATTCAAATTTCCCAAAACTTCCCCAAATACTCTTTTACAGATTTTTGTTTCTGGCCCAGGATCCAATCAAGGATCATTTACTACATTTGATTGTCATGAGTCTTTAACTTCTTTTAATCTAGAAAATTCCCACCAACACTTTTTGTCTTTTATGACGGTGATATTTTGAAGAGACCAGGTCAATTGTCTTGTAGAATGCCCCACATTTTGATTTATCCAAATGTTTCCTCATGATTAAATGTATGTTAAATATTGTTTTATAAGAATTCTATAAATGTGCACTTCTTAGAGTGTTTCAGAAAACACGTAATGTCAGTTTGTCCCATGATGGGTATCCTAGTTTGAAGACTGAATTAAGATGGTGTTTTCTAGCTCTCTTTGTTGTAGAGGTATTTTTATCCATTGTAAGTAATAGCAACTGTGGCTTCATACTATGAGACCATATTAATGTCCTGTCCTCCTAAAACATTTCACCTAATGGTTTTAGCATCTGTGGATGATTCTAACCTAATCAATAGTTGTATTAGTGGTTGCAAAGGTCATTGGTGGATTTCTAATTGTATTGTTACATACAAATGTATTAGCTAGTGTTTTTCTACAACAAACAGCTTTCCCTTATGTCCTTTTTGTTTTTGAGTATTACTGTGGACTCAGTGATTTTTTTTTATTCAATATAATATAAACCATTATCATTAATATGCATTTTTTTTTTTTTTTTTTGATGTTCAGATCCCAAGTTGACCAGTAGGAGCCCTGTCAAGGCATCTCTTGTCCCTTTTGGTGTGACATAATGGAGTGTTTAAAATTTTAATGTAAAACCTTGTTTTAAAACACTAAAATATACATTTTATTATACTAGTGACAAAAACTTGTCTGTTCCTTTGATATTTCCTCTAATAAGTTAGAAATGATCATTTTAAGCCTATTTCTCCATTTTTTGCAACAGAATGAATAGAGTGAAAAAAATTATTGAATCACTTCATGAGTGATGAACTACACCCAAGAAACTGAACATAAAACACCTGTATCACAGCTGTTCTCAGCTGCATTTGTGTCATCGCTGATCGTTCTGAGGAAAAAAAACCCCTGCAACCTTTTAATGAGGGTTAATTATGGAGCAAAAATTTCACAGAGTTCTCAGGAAGCTTACTAGTGTTCCTGAGTAGTATTAGTGATGGGTAATGATGATTTATCACTGTGCCTAGTTGCTGATAAAGCAATTCTCAGTGAAGTCTTGACAATTTGTTATCACTGATATCAAGTATATTATTTTTTAATCGGCCCTATCATCTATAGCTGAGAAACAGGCCACACCGTCTATCAGGTGTGAAGTTTGTTTTCAAATTGCTCCTGCATACCTGTAGTGTTTGTTTAATCTTTGATTTTCTGTGGCTCTTGAAGTTTGGTATTTTATCACTTCTAGGTAGAGAGCAAATGTTCATCATTTTGAGTGTTTGTTTCCTGGTATTTTGTATAATTATTTGCAATGAATGTTTACCCTTTGGGCTTAACTACATGAAATTATTTTGCCAAACGAGAATGACTTTCAAAAGGAAATAAATGACCTTCACAGTTCTAGCACCCTATGTGGCACTCATAGATATTCATTAAATATTTTTATAAGGAATTAGATGAAGAATTTAAGAGAGAAATGCACAGCAGAGTGTGATGGTTTCTAATAAAGATGCACCTTATGTTCTTGGCTGACCTTCTGGGCCTCAATCCCTCATCTCTGCAAAGCCTGGCTCTAGCTACGCTAAAATAGACAACCCAGCAGATGGGGTAGGAGATGTGGAAAAAATCAGACAAGAACCTCAGCCGTAGGAAAAAGGAAAAACATCAGAATACAGGCTAAGTGAGAAATAACTCATCATTGTGAGCGTCTAACCGAGAGTGTCATAATCAGATTAAATATATCAATTCAGAGTTGGGGGGGGGAGCTGTTTGACTGTGGGGAAATAGCCCTTATGAAATATTGAAGCGCTGAAGCCAAAAAAGGTATTATTCAGGAACAGTTCTGCACTGAGTCAGTTTTCTGTCCTTGGCTGAAGATGCATCTCTGCTGACTCTGAGTTCAGTCTAGGAATTCAGAAAGCCTAAAATTTATAATCATTCTCCTGAACAGAAGCATTTGAATTATTAATGTGAGTTCTTCCAAAATAATGAGTAAATCCTTTATGTAAAAATATTTTAAAAACACCTTAAGAGAATTAGTCTCCTTTCTCAACTCTAATAAGACCGTACTTGTTCCGGAAGTATCCCAGATGCCCTTGTAGAGAAGGAGAGGGAAAAGCTATGCTCCACAGAAATGCTTGCTGTTCCCCGTCTTCTTTCTCTTAAAGAAGTTGGCAACTCACATTAAGTGTGTTTCTTCCTGACCTAAGTCCTGCAAGTGGTTTTCTGAATAAGGGTTCACTTTAATTTAAGAGCAATGTCTATTTATAGCTATTGCATCTTATTTCCTAAATTACTTGATGGTACTGGTCACTACCTGACATTATTAATTACGTTGAAACACTGCATATTCATCTGGTCATTTAATTATTGATCTTATCTTCTATAAGAATATAAGTTTCATGAGGGCAAGGACCATGCTTTGTTTACAACTATGTCACCAACACCAGAAAAAGTAACGTGGCTCAGAGTAGATGCTTAATAAACATTTATTGTTGAGTGAACTCTGATGCTTACATGATTATGTGGGCTTAGGAGCATATAGATTCTGGCCTAGTCTTTATTCCACCCATTTATCTGAAGCAGAGAACAATGCTCTCCCCATGCCAAAAATAAATGAAGCTTTATTTGAGACACCCTTGTAAGGATGCAGGATGCACTGGGCGTAAAGTGAGATCTTTGCTCTGGTCGTTGAAGTCTCTACCTTTATTCTGAGCCTTTGCTCTATCCTCTCAGCCTCAAACTTTTTAATATTGTATGTGAACTGGAATATACCAGTTCTCTTCTCCATTATTATTTTTGCTCTTCTGAATGTATGTGGGACAAGAGGGCAGTGGATTTTCTCAGAATTGACTCAGAGCAACAGATGACTTACTCCTTGAGAAATGCCAGTCATTTCTATAGGCCAATTGATGAAGGCATTTTCATTTTTTCTGCTGTCTATCCAACTGAGAGGTGTGTATAGAATTGATTGTATTTCCTTCATTGTAACCCTCAACCTGGTCATTACTATTTATGTCTGCTGTTGTCCCTCTCTTCCTCACTAGCAGTCAATTCAGCCCAGCAACTTGGTCATATTAGTCAGCAATAGTAGGTATGGCCCCTGGATGTGAGCTACAGAGAGAGATACAGCATTGTAACAAGAGGGAAAACCCCCTCCAGAAGTTCAGTACTCAGAGGTAGGCTATGGAAACACCTCTAGACTCAGAACTCTTAATTTTACCCTACAGAATCATCAAGAAAGAGCTCTTCTGATGTCCAACTCTGCCTCACTTAGGCTAACACCTAGCCAGGCATTTGCTCAACTTGAGTCTCGTGACTAACCTCATTTGCCTTTGTGAATTCAATTTCCTAACTTAAGATTTCTAAAGAAACAGATCTAAAATTCTCACTGCATAAGGAGCATTAGGGTCCTTGATAGAAGGGAACATTAAGGGGAAAGCGAGCACAAGACTGTGTCACAAAAGCTAGGAAGAGGATAAAGTCAAAGGCACAAAAAAGAGTAGGTAAAGGAAGTCCTGAAAATGTCTTTGAAGATGTTAATACCTAAATCATTTTTCAGAGCATCCAAAGCCTTTCATCATCTAACATCAAATTATTTTTCATGATGATTTCATAACACTGTACTCTGCTCAGATAGACTTTGGATCATGCTTAATATGCATGTTTATGCTTGTGTGCCTTTGCTAATATTGTTCCCTCTACCTGGAATTCTTTTCTCAGTCTACTTTCTCAATCTAGTAAGATCATCTTCATATTTTCAGCTTATATGAAGTATATGTCATTCTTATCCTTTATTTATAGATGTGAAAACTAAAGTTTATAAAGTTGAAGTGTTCTCATACCAATGTAATAGTAATTAACACTAAATCTTCAATGGCATAAAATAAAATGTTTGACTTAACAGACATATTTCTGGATAGAGAAGCTATGTTCAAGACAATGTTAATCATAATTTCTTTATGGCTTCCTCTTTCACTTTGCTTTGTTCCACATCAGACTTTGTGGTGAACAAAATGATAAGAATGATGAGGATGCTGGTGGTTATTTCTCTACCGGTTATCTTCCAAATTTAACAGCAGCAAAAAATAAACAGCCCTGTCGGGCCTGGCAAAAGTCAATCCAGACAAGATACTCTGAACCCCCAGATGGCACGGGCTCCTCTGTTTTACTTTCAGCTTGGCAACCAAGCTAACCCATCGACCTATATGATTCTTTGATCTGATCTTTGCTCGATTTTGTCAGTCAAATAGCTGCTAAAAATCAGAATAAGCTGTGCCCAGCTATGTGCCACAATTTAAGAGAACCCAAGCCTTGCATATAGCCCAGGGGAAAAAATATCCCAAATAAACAGAAATTGACAGCCGTTCCAGATAATAATAACAACAACAATAACAACGGTAAACAATAAAAGATAAAGAAGCAAAGGAAGAACATGTCTTTCCTAGTTATGAAGTGCTCATTGATTCCATTTCTATTTGGTCTTGAAGAGGACCCTCTTTGAATTCTGTTTGAATATTTTTGCGACCGAACATTCTTCCCTATTGTGATGAGCCAAGCATAATTAGGAAAGGGAAAGCCCACAGAATGATTTTAAAATAAGGAATACACATTAGAGCTTATCCTTTTAAGCACTTTATTTTTAAGCACAAATGGCAGTGTATAAATAACGAACAGTTATGACAAGATGAAACAATGAATTTAAACAAAGATAGACATGCCACCCAAATGGAATTTCATCAAAAAATGCAGTTGTAAGTAAATTAATCAACATTTACCCTATTTATTCTAATGCAATCTTGTATTTTCCATCTAGTGTTAGATTTATGCTTTTGTTTCCTATTGACAAAGATTGACTAAATATTGCCCCAGTGTAATTTTTCTGTAGCATTAATTATAAATGTCTCACTGGAACAATGTGAAGGCAGAAACTCATTTGGAAAGCCGATCACCCAGATTGCATACTAATAAATTAAAATCAGCGGATGAGAAACCAACCTCTTTCGCACAAATAGAAATATCTTTCTTGATCCATTAGAGTTCACATGTCATGAATTCATGGTCTATGGTTTAATTTCCACAATACATTAATATTATTAATACATTAAGTACATTTAAACTCTGTTACAAATCATCCTGGGCCATGCAGTACATCACATCCACAGCAAAACTGTTAAATTGTGATTCTATAATTAAGAAAAAATACTCATATGCTTGCTGTACTGTAGTTAATTACATCTGAAGTAGAAAAAAGGGATACACACACACACACACACGCATTTAAGTAAAACTGGGGAAATTTGAACAAGATCAGTGTATTGTTTCACTGTCAATTTCCTGGCTGTGATATTGCGCTATCATTTTGCAGGATATTACCATTGGGGGAAACTGGGTGAAGGATGCACAGGCTCTTTCTGTATGGTTTCCTACAACTGCATGTGACTCTACAATTATCTCAAAATAAAAAGGTCACTTAATATATACAAGAAAATATTTACTTTGACAAAGAAGAGAGTGAGCTTTGGAAAGTGGGAGTTGAGGAGAATTAAGATACGAGGACTTTAAATCACTGACATACTGGAGCTGCACTCAAGAGCCAAGAGGGCTGTAGACACTCAAAGTAGACAGTTTAGACGATTCTGCAACATTTTATTTACTCTGGCTTGAAGTTAACCCAGCTGGAGTCAACAGCTTACATCCTTATACCTTCAGGCACGTGCCTATGGGTTTCTCATTTTTGTTTTTGTTTCTTCATAGTTACACTGAAATAAGGCCAGTCCTGAGGTAAGCTTATTCCAAACTATCCAGCGGCCATGACAGGAGGGAGAAATTAGCAATGTACATAATTGGGGAAAGTGTGAAAGATTAACTCATCTGCCCTATATTTTTTCATCTTGTTCATATTTTTGAAATTTATAATTGTTTCAATAAAAGTTATCAGTTTTATAAAGATATCCATTTTCTCTAAGTTCACCTATGATTTTAGTGTAATCTCAATATAACATATCAAGGTGATTCTATTCTAATCCAGCAAGTGACTTCAAAGCTCATATGACAGTAGAGAAAAACATGAGGTGTGTCGAGAAATGCGTCTAAAAGAACAATAAAGAAACTAGCCTTATTTTAAACCAAAATGTGAAATAAAACTGAAGTAATTGAAACAAGGTAGAATTAGTGGAGGAAGAAGCAAAAGTTGATAAAGCAGAAGAGAGAATTCCAAAAAAGACTCATGTATAGATAAGAATTACATTTATGATAAAGATGCATTTCAAGCAAATAGGGAAATGTTATATTAAAATAGATTAAGTGATGTTTGAAGAAAAAAACATCGTTTAACTGAACTTTTTTAAAAAATCAATAATACAGAGGTTAAAGAAAACGTATTTTTTTGAATTCTTATTTTATTTTTTAATTTTTAAAATTTTTATACAATTTTTAAAGATTGCTTTCCATTTATAGTTATTTCAAAATATTGGCTATATTCCCCGTGTCATACAATACATCCTTGAGCCTATCTTACACCCAGTCGTTTGTACCGCTCACTGGTTCACCCCTACATTGCCCCTCCCCCCTCCCTACTTGTAAGCACGTTTATTCTCTGTATCTGTGAGTCTGCTTCTTTTTTGTTATATTCACTAGTTTGTTGTATTTTTTAGATTCCACACGTTAAGTGATGTACAGTATTTATCTTTGTCTGGCTTACTTCACTTAGCATAATGCCCTCCAAGTCCATCCATGTTGCTGCAAATGGCAAAATTTCATTCTTTTTTTTTTTTGTTAACATCTTTCTTGGAGTATAATTGCTTTTATGGCAGAGTAGTATTCTGTTGTATATATATATACCACAGCTTCTTTATCCATTCATCTGTTGATGGACACTTAGGTTGTTTCCATGTTTTGGCAATTGTAAACAATGCTGCTGTGAACATTGAGGTGCATGTATCTTTTTGAATTAGTGTTTTTGTTTTTTGTTTCGGATATATACTCGAGTGGAATTGCTGGGTCATGTGGTAGTTCTATTATTAGTTTTTTGAGAACCCTCCATACCATTTTCCATGGTGGCTGCACTAATTTACATTCCCACCAATAGTGTACAAGGGTTCCCTTTTCTCCACATCCTCACCAACATTTGTTAATTGTAGACTTTCTGATAATAGCCATTCTGACACATGTGAGATAATATCTCATTGGGTTTTCTTCTGCATTTCCCTGATGGTTAGTGATGTTGAGCATCTTTTCACGTGTCTGTTAGCCATCCGCATTTCTTCTTTGGAAAAATGTCGATTCAGTTCTTCTGCCCAAGAAAATATGTATTTTTATAACATTGTACAAATACTTGGCCTACTTAAAAAAATCACAACCCAGAAGTAAAGAAAAAGAAAGAAAGAGTTCATGGAGCTAAACAGATTTAACTTTATGAAAATAATATAAATAAGTGTTTGCACAAAAAAAATAAAATTAATGAAATTAAAGGACAAGAAAATGATTGGAAGAAAACACTTGTAAAATATACAAGAAAGACATGGTCACAATTGACAAAAGTCTCAAAATGTCTTTAAATCAGTAAGGAAAAGGAAATACATTTGTGGAAAAAGGTTAATACAATGCAAATTGTAAAATGACAAATGCAAATAGCCAATAAACAGTCACTAGTGCTCCCCTCACTAGAAATGAGTAAAATACAAGTTAATGCAAAAACAAGATTATTTTGACCCTCAGATCACCATAGATTTGTTTGATCATTTCAAATGATGTAAAGAAATAGAGACTAGCTCTCTCACACCACATTGATTGAAGTGAACTCTGCTGAGACAGTTGGCAAGATCTACCAAGATTTTGAAATGCTGATGGATCAACCCTGTGATCATATATTTAATAAGCTATCCTATAGATATATTTATGGAAAAATACAAGAATATTTATTACATTATAATTTGCATTGATTTCAAATTTGAAATAAAGTAAATGTGCATCACTCCAGAAGTTTCTAGGTTCATTTTGATTAAATAAGACTACATAGTTGATATGCAGCTATTATAAAGAATTAAGTAAATGCAGAAAAATTATGTTGACAGAGAAAGGTGTCTTGAAACAAATTCCTGAAGAGTTTGTTCCCATTTATATTTAACATATGTGCATGGAGAACAATTTTACTCTGTGTTTCTACTCTCCATTCTACTCTATTTCTATGAATTTGGCTTTTTTTTAGATTCTGCAAATAAGTGAGAACATACAATATTTGTCTTAAACCATTGGTTTCTAAATACCTTTGACCTCATACCTCAGAAAAGTGTTTTGTAAAATTAGGTACTTCCACTCACGTTTCTTTCTAAGTATCATGTCCAAGTTGCAATATTAAAAGAATTTCAAAGGAAATAATTTATGTGAATTGTAAATAGTGACATTTTAAAATGAAATTGCTATGTCACATTTTAGGTATTAATATTTCCAATGAAGTGTAAATAACGTATTATCTTGATGTCCATTATGATCTGCTTAAACATAAACAAATAGTTCTTTCTTAATAGTTGGAAATGTTACCCCATTCCTTTTTTAATTTGACTTAGCATTTCCATTTCATTTCTTCCACAAAATTTATCCTAATGAGATATACCTTCTACTTATAATTCCTTTATTTATTACACTGTCATATTCCAATGACTAATATGTTTATATTTTGAAGTATTATATTTTTAACTTGCTATGATAAAAAGCTCTATATTAATTTTTTGATCTGACAGAATTTTGAGAAATAATTATTAAATATGAAAAATAATTTATTGACATTTTTGTCTATTAATGAGATGGATGGGAATTTTCTTTTCTTTTTCATAATTTATGTAATCCTGAATGGCTCTTACTTATTGCTGCAGTGAGTCAGGGTTGAACATAGACTTTATCCTCACTTTAAAAATTTTGTAATAGAGAGTGTCGACAGAACTTGTTCACAAGAATAAGTAAAGAAATAGAAATTTTCAACAGCAGGGATCTACTTTATAGCACAGGGAACTATACTCAATATCTTGTAATAACCTATAATGGAAAAGAATCTGAAAAAATATATGTATATAACATATATAACTGAATCACATTGCTGTACAACTTGAAACTAACACAACATTGTAAATTAAGTATACTTCAATTAAAAAAGAAAAATATTTTACCTTCCTAAAAAAAAAAAAGGAGAGAAATAGAAGTTTTGTTTTAGCAATTCAGTTCTTTGAACTCCTAAGTTATATGCAAAAATAACTGAATGATCCACCGTCAAAGAGTATTTTAATGATCTATTAGCTGACAAGTTGATTAGATTCCACTTCAGTGCCTTGGATACCAACAAAGGGAAAACCACTTGCCTCACAAAATGATTTGCTGTCTAGTAATTAGAGTCCCTCACTTTCCCAAACCAATATTATAGCAAATTGTCCCTTTGTTTAGTATCCTGGATGTTTTTACCACCTGGGACAATGGGGATAGAGTGGAGGTTTTCTTTCTTTTACAAGGGCCAAAGGAGGTTGTGAAAGGGGAAGAGGAAAAGAAGTTGTGCTTTTTTTCGATCCATTTTTGGAAAGACTATGGAAGTTGAAGACCTGGAAATCAGTATCTTTGTATAATTCATGCTTTCTATTGTGCGGAAGTCTTTGCCTGAGCCAGAGGTACACATACTCTAGACTGAACACATCTGACTGAAGTCAAAAAAGCATTTATTATTTATTTGACCAGAAGTCCAGAGGTTGGCAGTCTCTCAGTTGATTCTGTGGTTCCACAGTGTCTTTTGCTACCCACACTCCTTCCATCCTTCACTGATAGAAATTTGATGACTGCAATAGCTCCAAGCATCACAGTCTCAAGTGGCAGCATCAAAAGCAGAAAACAAGGAAGGAAACATTATACATTTTCAGGAAGAAACCACGCTCCCAGAGGCTGAGAGTAGATTTTCCATTTACCAGAAAAGGGACTCATGCTCACACTTTGATCAATCAAAGGCAAAGGAAACAGAAGTACCATAAACATAGACCAATTGTGATCCAGCCCCTGATTAACTGGGGCTATATACATTGGCACTCTCCAAAATAAATCAGAATTTTTTTAAGCAAATAATTGAGGTATAGTAGCAGATGGTGTCAGTGCTTTGCACATGTCCCCTAGGATGATTTTATCATTTTTGCACCCTTTACCCATGTTATGTCTACCACATGCTTTCACTCCCAACCATCAGCACCTGTATCTCTTTGTTTTGAGGACTGTCCTCAAGCTGCCAAACCTTCTTTGCTTGGGTGTATGGAGGGCCAGAACTGCCTGGAAATTTACCATCCCCCTTCCCCTTCCCTACCAGGAGATATGTAACCCACAACTGACTGGTCTGTGGAGTAGAAATGCTGCAGCTCCCTTACTCTCAAGTGTGATGAACACTGTCGCTCAGGCTCCTCTGTAGGATTTAGGCAAAGTTACCTTCCACGGGGCTTCGCTTGATACTGTGTCCCAGCTTAGGCCTCTCCCCAGCCCAGTGCTTCTTTCCCACTCCCCTAACTAATTTCACAGAAATTCTTTTTACAAATCATTTTTACATGAGTCGTTGCCTCAGGGTCTGCTTCTGGAATACCCAGCCTAATGCAGGAACGTTGGCTATTGGACAGCTACTGAACTCTTTGGAAATCCCAGAACAGAGGACTTTGGGATAGAGAAGCCTGGGAGAAAGCATGTGAATAGTTCATTATTTGTAAAATGGAGCCTGTCAGTGAGTCTTAAGGCAGCAAACAAATTTGCCAGCTTATTTCCACAACATGTACAACTTGTAAACTGACTCACTCCCCAAAGATTCCTCAATGTAGAATAGATAATTGTTGAAATAAATTTTAAACCTATAATGCTTTGGTTTATGAAATATAGCCTGATAAAATTTTATCACACAAATCCCTTGCATAAATGAGAGAATCAAAAATTGAGTCGTCTATAAATGTAGAATTTCATATATTTAGACTGTAAAAAATACATTAGAATTTATAGTTCCCCAGTAGGATTTAGGGTAGCAGAATTATCTCTCCATGTTATACAAACCATGTTCCTAAAATGATAAGATTAATTCTCCAACTACATGCAGAAATCTGTTTTATTATTTGAAATCTATCTTGTTACTTGATAGTGACACCTCATATGAGGAACCTCTGTGTGCATTGCAATATTCAGTAGAAATACACATATTTTAAGTATATTAAAGATCACTTTTTAAATTATGTTTAGCTAGAGAGTCAATTAATAGATAGGAGATAGATAGATAGATAGATAGATAGATAGATAGATAGATAGATAAACATTTCTCACTGGAATAAAGGGCTGCTGAAAATCCCTAAGGAGGGAGACTGATTTTTAAATCATGTATGTTGACTACGCCAATAGGGAAAATTGGTGAATGGCGTGATTACAAATAATAAAATTATCTCTATAAATCCATTTGTCCACTATGTGCAATATGCTGTGATATGTATCTTTTAATTTGAGCCTCATAGCTCCTTATGAATTCGATGTAATTATCCCCATTTTTGCATATAGGTAAAATGAGCTTCAACAAGGTTAAAGGTACTTTTCCAAAGATGTACAGCAAACCAATAACAGAGCTGAGATTTAGACACAGGTCTATGTGAACCTTAAGTCTTTGGTACTACACCATTGTGTCTGCTCCATTTTATAAGATAAGAAATTAATCTCTTTTAGGAGAATCACCCTGAATTGTTCTGATGTTAATTTGGCAAAGCACAGTGCACTTCTAGTCTTCCTTAACTGCCTAAAAGATTTTAGATAAAGGGCCTATTCCTAGAATAGAGTTATCACCAGAGATATCTGTAAAGAATCTGCACGAGGTGTGGGTGAAGGAAACCTGCAGGGTGTAGAAAACAGTCTACTCAGTGTCCTACTGTCTCTGCCTGGCGCAGTAAAAATTTGTTTGCTAAACATTTGTTTTTCCATCTCCATGTGATTTGCCTTCCTCCCCTTTGAAGCCCCAAACCATTACCCCCAACATCTTTTTTTGTCTTTAGCTGAAGTTGGTATTTAAGGTGAGGGTTTCAACCATTTTAGTGAGTTACTCAGTTCTCCTGGGTCTTTCCCATGTAGACATGTTATTAAATTTTTGTTCGCTTTTCTGCTGTTAATCTGTCTCATGTCAATTGAAATCTTAGACGAGCCAGAAGAATCTAGAAGGGTAGAGGAAAATTTCTTCCTCCCTACCAGTAACGGTACTGAGTTTTCCAATCCATGGCTAGAGTAAACATTTTTGGTAGGAAAGAGTTGAGTACGTTCAATACAACAAGAGAAGGGATTGGCATTAGATGCATAGACAGTCCAACCATTCTAGCAATATTAAGGCCAATATTCTACCAGTATTGCAGTGAGAAGTTTGATAGAAGAAGGAGAGATTTTATTCTGATCGCTTCCATTTTTCTCACATAGATTAGTAACCTGAGAGAGAGAACAAGGAGTGATATTTCATGACGGATAAGACGGTGTGAAAAGATCTTTAGGGAGTGGGAGAATGAACTGACTAAGGCTTTATGAGAGAATTGTGAGACAATATTGAGAGTATTATCGTACTACTTTGGGGAATCTTGTGACTATTCACATGAACTGGCTCAAGCTAGCTTGCTGGATATATACTCCCTGTTACCCCTATCATCCCGGGCAATAGGCAGCACAAACAGACAGAACCTACCACCAGACACGTGTGCAAGCCCAGATACCTTCAGTCACATGAGTGAGCACTGATGAGACCAGCAGGACTGTCCTGCTGAGCCCAACCTAAATTACTGATCCACACAACTGTGAACTAAAAAATGTTGCTTTCAAGTTTTGAGATTTGTTTTCCAGATGGATTATTAGTTAATTAAGTATAGTACTTACTATGAGTTAATTAAGTATAGTACCTACTATGAGTCAAGCATCATTTTGCTGACCTCACATTTATTAGCTTATTTTAGGGTGACCACTTTTCCCCAGTGTGCTCTGGACCTGCCTGGTTTTAGCACTGAAGGTTGCACATCCCAGGAAACCCCTCAGACCTGGGCAAACGGGACAGTTGGTCACTATATTTAGCCTTCTCTCTGTTTCCTTATGACTTCAAGCTTGTCTGTTGCATGTAAAATACATAGAAGCTTGTATATAGATATTACATAGGAGAAAGCATTTGATATACCCCCTCGATCATCACCTAGGTGATCTTAGGAAATTCAGTTAAACTTAGAGTCTCAGTTTCCTTGTCTGTGTAATGAAGATAACGGTATTACCTACTCACAGGACTGTGGAGGGAATTAAATGAGTTGGGGGATGCTCAGAGGAGTTCTTGGTTCTACATCAGTTAACTATTGTCAAAATTACTATTAATTCTTGGTCTCTGTATTGATAAAGAGTGGGTACGTGTAAAGATGACATTGCTTTCAATACTATGGGTACTGCTTTCAATAACACAGCCTGCAAATGATTATTAACAGAGAAACTGTGACATTTTAGCTTTAGTCGAAATCTATTATTTCTGATCTCTGGTAGTATTAAATTCAGTTAATTTAGGAGGAGGAGGGAAGGCTTTGATTCAATGCTTGATAAGCCTATCTTGGAGAGTGCGTATGGCACTGCTTGTTCTTGCGTGCCTGATGAGTGGAAGTTATGAATTTTAAAAAGTGAGATTTAGTCATGATCATAGTAACTCATCTACTCTGGATTAAATATTAATAGTAATTTTCAACAAAGTAATATAATTATTTTGGGTAGGGGTTATCAGTAGCATTTGAATATTTTAAACACATCTTTCAAAGGAAATAATAGATTTAAGCAAAAAAAAATCATGAAGTCCCTATTATTTTAGAGAAGAATAGTGAATGTAAATTTTACCATGTTACTGATATCCTTTAAATAGAATCATAATTAAAATCTGCCTTCTGGAAGAAATATTTCACTACATTCACAATGCTAGCCTAGTGATTATATGTGTTCAACTTGCTCATAGAATATGACCTGAAAGCCAGAAAATAAAAAGGGACTAATTCTTCCAGTTAAGTGGATTCTGGGGGGAAAAGAGAAAAGAATAAGAAAAATTAGAGAACAATAAAAGTGAATATAACATTAATATGGGAAAGCAAATTCATATTGGCTATTTTTAGAGGAAGAAACATGATAGACTTAATGGGTTATTATATAATTCTATCTCCCATTCCTTGGATTTGGAGTTCCCTAAAAGAATAAAGTGGTTAATTGTCTGATCTTTACCCAGTTTTCCTGGAACCAGAAATTCCAGGAAATAGCAGAAACACTCAGGATGTGCTAAGTGTCTTCCACATTAAGGAGAGTATGCCCATTAAACTTGTGAGAGGAATAAAAATGGAAAAGGTGTAAGGTTCATATATGGTAGGTTTATATAAACCTGGTTTAGAACCATGAGTTAAAGATTAAGAATGTGAGTATGTATGCATGGGTAAGTGTGTGTTTGTCAAGGGCAGGGAGGTTTCTACCACCTTCCTGAGCTGGGTGGCATCGTGAACTGATGTGTTGCCATGAATATTGAGCAGAGTTTGCCTTATATCTCAGGACAACCTCAATGTGATTGTGGCATTTGTCACCTTGCTTAGTTTCAGTAGATTAACCACAGTGATCAGCTAACTCTCTCCAAATAAGTCTGGCATCATGGTGTACCGAGGTACATTTTCCTCTTTTCTGATTTTAATTTCCCTTCTGCAAATTTTGCCTCGTCTTTCTCAACTCCCTTTGGAATATTGCTTTTTGCTTTGTCCATTGTTTTTTCAATGTTAACAGGGTATGTGGAGTTGTAAATGTAGAATCTTTATGAACAGACATGAAAGTCCTTGCTCCTTGAATCTCCTCTTCATGAATAAGATGTTTACCCTATTGTTTGAAAGATTCTTATATATTATTTTGATCTGTTTGATGACAACATGTATTTGTATATATACAGTAGCAAAATTATTGCCTAGGTCACTAGCTATATAACCTGTTTGTTGGCACTAATAAATTATAACTTTTTTCTGACAGTGAAATAAATCAATAGTCATCTTGGAAAACTAACAAAGCCCATTAAACTTGTGAGAGGGATAAAAATGGAAAAGTTGTAAGGTTCATATTTGGTAGGTTTATATAAACCTGGTTTAGAACCATGAGTCAAAGAAAGTGTCTTCCACATTGACACATCCAATGTGGGGGAGAGAGAGAGAGAGAGAGAGAGAGAGAGAGAAAGAAAAAAGTAATAACATAGAAATATTTCATTTCCATCTTTTTTCTTCCTTGCATTTTTTCCCCGTATATTTCCCACAAAATTGGAATCATACTACATGTACTGATTCATAACATGGGTTTTGCACACTTTATATGTCACAAAATATTTTCCTATATTATGATGTTAATAGTTTCATAGTGTTAATAATAACCACAATACACTGAAGGCCAGGTTCTAGTCTAAGTAATTTTCAGGTGCATCTCAGTAATCTGCACAGTAAAAATTTGAGGTGGGTGATATTACCTTTATTTTACATACAAGAAAACTAAATCTTTAAAAGAATAAGTAACTTACTCCTGAACATACTGATAATAAGTACTAGAGCACTGATTCAAATATTGGTATTGTGGTTTACAAAACATGCATTTTTTTTATAACTTTATTTTGCAAACTCCTGATAGTATTCAATTGAATGGATAAAGAATAATTTGTTCTACCAGTCTTCTCTTGTTGGATATTTAGTGGTGTTAGAAAATAGCCAGTGTTACAATTTGTTTTGTACTGAGCATTCTTTTATAAGAACTAATATTCATAATTCTCATTATTTCTTTAAGACAAATTCCTAGAAATGTAACTACTTGGTTAAGGCTCTGAATAGTTTTAAAGCTTGTGACATATATTGCTGAACTGCACTAAAGAAATTTATTTTTTTTAGTTAAATACCATTCCACTGGCACTGTTTCATTTTAAAGATTTCTTGGCAAATGTCCGTTTCATCTTTTTTTAAGGTCATCTATATTTATACAGGTGATCATTCATAACTTTTATTATCTCTAATCTGTTGATATGGAGATATTATCTCCATATCTAGATCTAGATATGTATTTTCCCAGGATTTGCAAACAAATGATATCCTGTTACTTACATTATATTTCTTTCATCACTATTAAAATTTGTTGACTATAATTCTTCTTTTCAATTTCTCATTCATATGGTTTGCCTTTAAAAAAAATGCATCTATCTTTTCTTAACTGATTTTAAAAATAAACTCTTTTTATTGAATTATAACTAATTGATGTTTAGGATCATTCTCTTCTTTTACAGCCTTATGAAATTAACAGGGCAAATGACCTCCCAGAATGATCCACTGCAGCTTATCGTTGACACATAAATAAATTCTGGTCAGCAGGGTTTAGTGAAATGTTATGTGGTAGATTCTGGGAGCTTTCCCTTGGTGACTCAGTTCTGTGGTGTGACTTTCAGATCCATTCTGTAAACTACAATTTAGTAGTCAACTTTTGCTCAAAATTTCAATTGTCCACAACATTCCTTTCTGATGGGTTTGTGAATTGGCTGTGGCAGTTCTATTTCAGGCTGCAGATCAGGCTCAATTATGCTTCATAGGTCTATCATTCTGAGATCCAGGCTGAAGGAGCAGCAGTTTCTTAGGTCATGCTCTTCTCACAGTGGACAGCAGGAGCATGAGAGAGTTAGTGGAAATAAAAGATTATTCTTAAAACATCTACTCAGACCTGGCATAGTTGCAAAGTGGATGGGACGGGGACATATACTCTGCCTGCTCTACTGGTAGACACTTCAGTGTCACATGACAGAGAGCAGAGTTGCCAACAGTAATACAGTCTACCACACTCAGATTACATTCTGTTTCTAAAATCAAGGATACTATGAGGCGTTGAATTTCCTGTAAAAAAAATTCCTTTCTCACTTTATCTCGAGTGGCTTCTGTTCCCTGCAGATAAATCCTGACTGACATTTTCCAGAACATTTCATTTTTAACTCATGTGCAATTTCTCTCCTGCAATTTTGCTACTGTATAAGTTTTTCCATATTCAACTTAGAGAGAGTGATTTTCTCCTCCAAAAGTTCTGATTTTTCTTGTATCAACCTTACCTCTTTGTTAAGTTGTATTACATTTTCCCCTTGTACTCATTGTTTACCCTCTTCAAGGGAATTCAATATGATTTCTAATCAAAATTATATGTGCCTCTACTAGGCAGAACTTGAAGCACAATATATAATACCTTTAGAAATAAACCTCTGGGGCTTCCCTGGTGGTGCAGTGGTTGAGAGTCTGCCTGCTAATGCAGGGGACACGGGTTCGTGCCCTGGTCTGGGAAGATCCCACATGTCGTGGAGCAACTGGGCCTGTGAGCCACAACTACTGAGCCTGTGCGTCTGGAGCCTGTGCTCCGCAACAAGAGAGGCCACGATAGTGAGAGGCCCGCGCACCGCAATGAAGAGTGGCCCCCGCTTGCCGCAACTAGAGGAAGCCCTCGCACAGAAACGAAGACCCAACACAGCCAAAATAAAATAAAATAAATAATAATTAAAGGTGCTAATAATTAAAAAAAAAAACCTTTTAAAAAAAAGAAATAAACCTCTGGTGTATGCTTCTGCTCTCAGACACATGTATTATATTCCTAGAAGAATATAGGGAGGATGGAATAAGATTTTATTCAGTTATCCAAATAATCATTGTCAGTATCAGGTACATTTCTTCCTGTAGCTGATTCCATGCCAACAATTATCCACATGAAACTTCTTTGTTCTTCATGGTGGTCACTATATCCATAAACAACGTACATTTATTAGATTAAATAACCTCACTTTGGAAAACTCAATTCTATATGTGCCCAATTGGGAGATATCAATATATCTTTGAAAACCATAGAAAACTTTATTGCTTTATGTTATTTGGAGGTTTGACTAGTAAGATAACAGAGGTCACTACTCACCAGGAGAGCTAGAGTCTAAGTTGGGTTAAATATGTGGAAAGAAAAAAGAGGAGAGAGATAGAATATTTCTCAGAAGTACTGTACATGAGGAGGATCAGAGGACAGATAAAAATGTTACTACAGTCATGAGGAAACAGTCTAGGGTCATTAAATCCAGGATCTAAGGGATGGAGTAGCAGAGTCTAGAGACATTAGGCTAAGGGAATAATGACCAATGAGCTGCAACTCAGGTACATTGTCGTGTAGCAAAGGTAAAAATGGAAACTCTGAATGGGCAGAATCTAGAAACTAGATCTGAGTAACAATTCTTACACACAAGCTGCAAGAAATACACTTGACTTTGTAGCTATTTAAGAAAAAAGATAAATCTTCATACATTTCAAGTGGAAATTCATCTCATTAACATTAGAGTTTCTTCCCAGACTCAGAACTCGTCCCAAAGAATAAATTACCCCTAGCCTATGGGTTGAAACAGATAGACAGACTAGAGTCAGGGCCCTACCCTTATCTCCTCTACTTTGGATTTGTAACTTCTGTGTCTATGCTCCCTGATCTGTAATTCATATACCACTATGGCAGGGTTTTAATGAATCGTTGAATAGCTTTTCATTCAGAATTTTACTTTTACAAATATTGCTTGAAAATATAGGTCCAGATTAGGACTTTACATTTTATAATATCAGAAAAGCTATTTAGAAAGTGCTATTGCACTAAAATATGTTACATAACTATACTTTTTCTCCAGTGAAGCTCTATACTTAACCTCCAGACTCAAAAATATTTGTCTCCATTCGTATGTGTGTAATACACATTAAGTCCCTTAACGTCTATTCATTTAATGACTTAATATTTGCCTTCTGTTTTCATGCATTTTATTTTTGTGGTCTTAGGCTGTGTACTATTTTAATTTTTCATCTTCTGGATGTTAATCAACAAGTCAATAAAGAACCCACACACTTGGCATCAAGACCATCCCCTGCAGGACTGTATGTTTCCATCAGCAGGAGTCAGTTAGAGACCTGGAATTCTGCATGCTCTTGGCACTAATCCCCCACTTCTTATTCCCCTTAACAAATCACAGCTTTTTCTGCCTTGGGAAAGTCAGCAATGATCTCTGCATACACTTTATCTCTTTCTTGGAAGTCCCCATAGCAATGTCTGGTCATCCTGGTAACTGGAATCTACACACAGCTCTGTTGTGACCCTACATCACACCCTGAATTAGTCAGTGTCCTATCATGAAATAGAATGCCACTCAGATGGTTCACCTGAAGAGATGTGATGAAAGAGCAATTTACAGAGGCCTGAGAAGAGTTAAAGCAACCAACAAGAAGTTGATATACCCAGAGACAAAACAACAAAAAGAAATCATTACCATAAGGATAATGGGAGAAAAGAATGTTTAAGGAGCTTAGTGAAAGCTGAAGCAGTGAAGGAGGATAAGAGGCAATAGTGATGAAGAGGAGCAGACATTATCAGAATAATGGCCTGAAACAGGGAGAGAGTGGGGAAGAAAAATATGGATATCCCTATCCTCTTTCCTCCCACCATCCAGTCTCCTAACAGGGTTAGCAGATGTTTGGGTCTGTCCAAAGTATCCATAAGACATTTGATGCACAAGACATGTCATTCATAAGACACTTGATCCATGCCAAAATGTCCTTGATAGTTGCAGGACCATTCGGTCCTGTCCAAAACATCCATAAAACATTTAGTCCACACCAAAAGGTCCTTGATATTTGGTCCTGTCCAAAACCATTTGACATGGACCAAATAAATTCATGGAAATTTTGGCAAGGACCAAATTTCAGGGACCTTTTGTCATGGACCAAATGTCTGTTGGAGGTTTTGGAAAGGACCAAATGTCCCGTAAGGTCTAACGGTGCCACCTGTTGTCCAAACCCAAACAAATGTTGACCAGAAAGGTGATGGAGTCCATAGGAGTCAGATTCCTGGGGTATACAACAGAGAAAAGAAGAGTGAAGAATGAATTTCAGGGGGGTGGTGGCAAAACATGTTCCTCCCCACCTACTGAAATTATTTCATCTTACCCAGTGCACCCCAAGATCAATTATCGGAAAATCCCCTATATTCTCAAACTTTAATCAGTTTCCTTCTTCTTTCTCAAACTATAACTAGGAATTCATCCTCAAAATACTGCTTTCCCTGGAACCCTCATAAGTGGTGGCTGTTTTCTTCTTTCTTACACTCCTGTTGTCTACAGGTAGGCTTGCTCTTCATTGCTGCTTCCATGCCAGTCTCCTTCCCTCTTCCATAAAGTATCCCAATATTTGAATCTCATGTCATGAGAGTATAATACCCATTACTCCTCATTGCAGCCATCCACAGTTCCTTAGGCTCATACCTGTTATTTTACTAATATGTTATTTTGCTCCTGATTCATTGACATTTTCTGGTATACTACTCCTGTTATACAGCTGATAGCTGATTCCAATATACATTTTGTTTAACTATTAGCCCCTGACTTTTCTTTTATCCAATAATTTTGTCTTCCATCATACCGTAACCATAAACTAATGGCCATAGAATTCGTTACTGCCGGTAAATACAACCTCTTTGGAATCCCAGTTCAAGCCTCCCACCCTTCAATTACCACCTGCCATCTCTTTCAGCTTACTCCCTCAAGCCAACCACCACTGTGCCTTCAATTGGTTGATTCTATAATCTTTTTTATGTCTCTCTTGTTCTCACTTCCTTTTTTTAATTCAACTTAAATTCCATACTCAATCATTATTATTCCTTCCTTGTGTAGATCCTCAAATGTCTTGCCCTTTTCTAAGTCATACCTTCTTGAACATCCTACAGCTAATTAAATCCCCTTTTCTAGCTCGTCCTTGATGGCACACACATAGTTAAATATAGCTGGAGCAAAGCACGTACCATGGTATTTAGACCCACTTAAATTCATTGTCGCTCACTTTATGGGATCTTACTGCTGTTCAGCAATCACACTACACTTCCCTGTCCACTCTCTCCTAGGAGACTAGTTTATAATTCTTTTCTTTCTCCTCACAATGCCAACACCTCTTTTCCATGGTCACCCTCACCTGCTGATGTATTCCATTTCACTGAAAAAAATAAAGCAATCAGAAGAAAATACAAGTTTCCACCACCACATCTACCCACTTAACCTTTATCTGTGTCTATTTGCTCTAGAATCTCTGGAGGGACTGTCAGTGTACCTAGATAAGGCCAACTTCTCCACTAATGAACCCTATCCCTTCTCCACTGAGTCGAGCACTTCACCTCGGCAAGACTCCTCTTTCTCTCCTGAATCAATAATCTTTCCATCTATTGGCTCATTTCCATCTGCATAAAATTTCCCTCACATCTGGCATCAGCTACAACCACAATTCTGTGAATTGCTTCTTGTAAATTTTCTCCACTTTTCTTCTTTTTTTTTTTTTCCTTTGGCTGCACCATGCGGCATGCAGGATCTTAGTTCCCCCACCAGGGTTCAAACCCATGCCCCTGCAGTGGAAGCTCGGAGTGTTAACCACTGGACCACCGGGGAAGTCCCTGTCCACTTTTCAGTTTGGTTGTTTTATTTTTGATGAGTTATAGTAATAAATTGACATATCATTATACTAATCCTATGTCTGTCGTATATTTTGCAAATATTATCCTATAATTCTACACTGGATACTGAACTTTGTGCTGTCGTTTGCCATACAAATAGACAAATTTAGTATAGTCAAATCTGTATGACTTGCTTTTAAAAATTATTTTTCTTTCCTGCTAAGGAAGTCATTCCTAGCCCAAGATCCTAAACATTGTCTTTTTCTTCTAACACTTAAACAGTTTGTTTTATTTTTTCTTTATATTAAGTCTTTAATAATGCATCTCAAATTTTATTTTTATGAGTAGTGTTACAGATCCACTTTGTTTAATTTACTTTTCTTTTCTGCAAATGGATATCATAGTGACTCACCTTTGAAGCAAACTTCTGTTTTTTCCCTCCTGGTTTCAAATAACATCTCTATCACACACTTAACTGTCACACAAATAATGTGTCTGGTCTTACCTCTTAACTCTGTTCCACTGATCTATTTTCTACACTCTCCTGCTAATATTATACATTTATTTTTCTAGCTATCTTATCGGACCCAGTTATCATAGTTCCTTGAGATATGATGAGAAGATGAAATATACAAAATGGATTCTTTCCAGAAGTTTTATAATTAATGTTTCTATAGTTCAAGTAGTACAAAGAAAGGTCAACTGGTGGCTCTTAACTAATCAATTGTTTATGTGTATACTTTTCAAGAGACCAGCCATTATAAAAGCAAGATTTCCTCCTCTGAGCTGTTTGGTCTCCTCAGTGAATGCTCAGAATGACAAGTTTAAAGCATCTGTAACTTCATTAGCTCCCCGCCTATTTTCCAATTGCTACCAAGTAGCAAAGCCAACAGAAAATCAATTGCTGCCTTTTCCTATCCCACAGGGAGACACAGTTTGAGAAACAGTCACCAGTAGCCAATTGCAATCAGCATTTTATGGCAACATACTACTTCCAAACTGACTTTAGTTTAAATTACTTGGAAAATTAAAGTAGATTTGGGAGAGGATGCCTAATCAATCTAGTGAGCTTTGTTTCATTTTTAGCAAACTAGATATTATTGTATACATAACTAAGTGATTTAAATATTAAGGTAAAACATCATTTTAACATTAGAAATTAATCTCTTATCATTAAAATGTATGATCATAGTTAATGTATGTTCATATAAATTAATTTCTGAAGTTAGAAAAGCTCATTAAATCCATTAATGCTATATATCCATTTTTTTCAATTATATACTCCCTTGTTTTGAAATCTGAGCACTAATCCTGAAGCAGATTGCTCACTTTCCTCACAAATATGATCATTCCTTCTTCTTATAACTTCTGTCACACATAAAAAGCTCTATATTTTTTCTAAGAATACCTTACATATAAAATATTAGCTTTTAAAATATACTAATAATACCTTATATTTGCACAGAACTTTAACATTTACAATGTGCTTTTAAATATATCACTTATTTTTATACATAAGGAGAAGGCTTTTAATCACAGTTGCTAATATTGTGGCTCTTAGGAAGAACACAAGTTTGGGGGAGAGTTGGGAAGAAGATGCTCTAATGGTTGCATTCCATGATTATAGTCTATTCCCTGATTTTTGTATGTGAATATATGCCCCACATCCCGCCTGGTCCCCTTTTCCCTCTATCTACCCTCAGAAGGGGCAGTGGGAAGCAATGAGTAGAAATACTTACCCTTGAGATCATTTATTTAGAAATAGAACTTCCAGATCTCCCCGTTTCCATTGATGTTACCCCCTTGCATTTCCTTCCACCATGGGGCAATGTAGCCCTCATTCCTCCTAATCTTTGAGCTTCCTTTTTAGCCTGTTTCTAAAACCTCTATTTTGGCTTCAGCTTAGTCCTCAACACAATGAATAGAAATCGAAATACAAGTAAAATGGAGATTTTTGTGTTAATCTAGTGGAAAAGGAAAAATCTAAACTATTTTTATTATTATAGTACCAAGCATAAATTTAATATCACATTTATTCTTTTAGTAATTCTGACATTAAAGTATTAGGTATAAAGTCATAGTGTTAGTTGGATATTTTTCCTAGGCTTCTTATTTATCTGCCTTTCCATGATTTCCCTCATAGTTCTTAAATTCACTCTTACATGACTTAAATAGAACAAACTTTCCTATTTAAATAAATGTTTGATAATTATCTTGAGTTATGTCACTATCCTCAAGGTAATACCCCAAATAAGGTAATGGTCAATTATCAAATATTAGTAAAGTGGGTATTCAAGAAATAGTATTGGGTTGGCCAAAAAGTTTGGGAAAACCCGAATGAACTTTTTGGCCAACCCAATAGATGTTTCATGAGGCCATTTATGAGAAAGAAAAAAAAAAAAGGAATGCATTCCTCACCATTAGAACTCTATAAACCCTATAAACTGTGAGAAAGGTCAAAAACTGTATACGCATCATTTCATTTACATTAAGATGGCTGTTTATCAAAAAATGAAAGTTTAACAAGCGTTATTCAGGATGTGGAGAATTTGGAACCCTTGGCCATTGCTGATGGAAATATAAAATTGTGCAGCCACCAGGGAAAACAGTATGTTAGTTGCTCAAAAAGTGAAACATAGAATTATACCATATGATCCAGCAACTGCACTTTTAGGCATATAACCAAAAGTACTGAAAGCAGGAACTCCAACAGATATTTGTACACCAATGTTCATAGCAGCATTATACACAATAGCCGAAAGGTGAAAACAACCCAAATGTCCATCAACATGTGAATGGATAAACAAAATGTTGTGTGTGTGTGTGTGTATATATATATATGCATATATGTATGTGTGTGTGTATATATATATATATATATATATATATACACACACACACATGTTCAATATATATATGCAATGTAATATTCAGCCTAAAAAAGGAATACAATTCTGATATATGCTACAACATGGATGAAAGTTAAAAACATTATGCTAAGTGAAATAAGCTAGACACAAAAGAACAATTATTGTATGAGTCTACCTATGTGAGGTATCTAGGGTAGGCAAATTCATAGAGACAGAAGATGGTTGCCAGGGGCTGCTAGGAAGAGGGAATGGGGATTGTTTAATGGATATGGAGTTTCTGTTCAGGAGGACAAAAGAGTTCTGGGAATGGATATTGGTGATGGTTGCACAACATTGTGGATGAACTTAATGCCACTGAATTATATGCTTAAAAATGGTTGAAATGGTAAATTTTATGTTATGTGTATTTTACTATGGTAAAGGAAATAAGGCAGGAGGAAAAATTATGTGCACAGAAATGAATGTACATCCTCACGTGACACTTCAATAAAGCCAGGGGATCATTTTCAGAGAATATTTTGCAGATTAGCATATTCTCCCATTCCCAGCGCTTCTGAGAGTAAACGTTAGGCATTTAAGAGACAAGCCTTCTTACCACAGAGTTATAATAATAACATATTAAGAGCAGCTTCTTCTCTCCACCTATTAACCCCAGTAAAACTCATGTAGAAATCATGGCCAGGGAGGAACTTTGTGATTAGGATCTGGAACCCCTCCTGCTGCACCTCCATTGGGCCCCACACCTAGTCATAAATCCTAGACTCCAGAAATCAGGTATGTTAAAGATGAAGACCATTTGGTAAACAGGATATTAGGATATCTTATTGACAGGTGGCCTCCATTGTACATAGAAGAAGCTAGTTCCCAGATCAAGTAAATCGCAGAGAAAAAGCTTTCAAAATGATTTTTTATTCCGGACCTGACCTTTTCTCTTCCACCAATTTATTTCCCTTCCACCACAGCATTCCCAGTTGCAGGAGGTGTGACAAGAAAAAAAAATGATCTCATTGTTGTAACCACCTACCTTTTGCCCAGAGAAGTTTTGTGATATTAACTAGTCCAGTGTATTTGTTTCATTCTTTGCAGTTCTTTATATGCTATAATCAAACTAACTGGTATGCCAGGCAGAGTTTCAATATCCCAAAATACATTCCACGGACCCTCCAATTTTTTTGTATTTACAAGGAGAGGTGTAGAGAGTTCTTAGCTAATCTTCTTACATCTTAAAACAGGAATGTTAACTCAATTTGCTGGGAATGAGAGGAAAAAAACTTTTATGCAGATGCCTGAACATTGAAAACCTACTTAAACTTTAAAGGGAAAGAGAAAATAATCTACACATGAGAAGGTCCTAACTGCATGATTATTAATATATAATGCAATGGAGCATAAAACCAATTTGGGAACAGAATGGATGAGGATATAAATGCCTTAATGGACAAAGCGGAAATGCTTAAGAAATAGCTAAGAGCTTACTGAATGTCCATCTACCCTCTATTCCCAGGGGCAGCCCATAGTCTGGTGTCATATAATACAGCAGAAATTTAAGAGCTCATTTTTAAAAACTTCATTCTCCTGATTTTAATATATTTTTATTATCTTTGGATTTGCCCTCCTTAAATTAACATTAATTTTAAGAATAACATATATATGTATGTAGATTATTATTGATAATCCACTACTCCATTAAGATAAAAAATAAATCATTTAATAAGAATGTAAACCAAAGGGGCAAAGGACATTTCAAAAGAAGCTAAAATTAACAAAATGAAATTCTCATTTAAAAAAGATGATGTCACAAAAATAATTACTGCTTTAATGCCCTTGTCATCTTGTTGAGTAGCTGCTATTGTATGTATTCTGTTGGAAACCTTGAAATTATCATTCGTCTTTCCCCATATTTAATGTTAATCTTTCTCTCTGGAATAGTTTCCCTTCCTGAAGCTGTATGAGTTTTGCTTTTTATTTCAGGATGAGAGTATATATGCATATACTATTTATCCTGCCTTATTTGAAAATCCCAAAGTAATTTAAATTATACATTAGTATCTAAGCAAGTCTTACAAATGAAGACCCTCTCTTAAAAGGAACTGTATTATTCATCTAATGTACATTTTTAATTACTACTAACTTGCTTCCTTAAAAGATAAAACTTCTTCCGTGATCGTGCTGTTTACTGAAGCAGTACAAACCATTCTTTGTCAAATCCACATGAGTTCAATATGTTGAAGGATACTAAAATTTGTGATTTCAATATCCTAATTTTCAGTTGTTTTGTACATATATGTGATGCTTATTTTCTTTAACATAAAGGAGCTAAATTTATTTTTCTCAACAAACAAAATAATTTTTAAGAGCTATTAAATTGATTTAATTTAAAAAGATTAAAAGTTTTTAATTGTTCATAATTTTTAACATAGATAATCTGGTTTTACTACTTTATAGACTGTATATATATACAACTACACATCATAATTATATGATATAATGTTACATAGTCTGATGTTTTCTGTATATGTATTCATGGTAATTTTAGAAAATGGAAATGAGATTTTAGAAGAAAGTTTTGAGATAACAGGCCACATATTTCATGGAATTTCCAAGATGTCCTTGGAATTTAGTACAGGTTTTATTTAACACTACTAATACCTTTAACAACAGTATAAATGAGGGTAATGAACTTGCAGTGCAATGCAGACTAATGGGGGGTTTGGTCTGCCTTTCTGAAAAACCGTGTAATATACTGCACACGTGCTAGCATTTGTATATGAACTAGAAGGGCATTCATGTGTACTTAGGGTGAGGCCTGAGTCAAAGATTTAATCACTCTTAGGTCTACTCATATCTGTGCATATCTAAAGGATAGGTAGGCTTATCAATCAGCTTTTGGGGAGGCAATACAACAAGAGAGGAAAAAGGCATACATAATGAACTCAAGGCAAGGAGAGACATTACAAAGAGAAATTAACATGACACTTCGATCATGCTCCTTTCCAGCCTCTTGAACTCTTGAGGCCTTGCATAAGTCCTAGTAATCAGAGAACAAATGAAAAACTAAAATGGAATTAACACAAGAAGCAGATGTGTTGTTATAGCAGTTTTTGATTCTCCTGAATAAATGAAGTGAGTGATGTCTTCCAAAGTCTGGTATTGGCATGTTAGTGGCTTTGCCAATGACAGGAGATAATACTCTCATCTCAGACATAATCACTCTCAATACCAGGTATTAGCCAACACGATGGAAGCATCAGCAGGCCCCAACCACTGAAACACTGCCTTTGGCAGGCGTGAACAACAGCAGTGACTTCTGGGGAAAATGACAAAATTGTTGCTGCCTATTAGCGTCAACAGAAAGAGGAAAGCTAGGGATAGAGAATTAAAGCATCATAGTAAGATAATCGTTGCTGCCACCTTTTGGCCAAAGAGACACATGAGTCACCCTCTAGGTACTTCTGGAACCATTTTGAAACACTTACCGATGTTAGGATTTTCCAGAAATGAATGGGGATAGAGGGTGATAAACACTGATTCATGCCTGTTATTTTGATCATATTCATCTTTTCAGGGCTTTGTAATCTCAAAAATACAGGTTACATATATAAATAGTTTGAAATATACCTAACAAATGCATTTTTAAAAAGTTTGCTATAACCTGTTATATATTGAATATGTTATTTTCATTCTTTTCAAAAGTGCAGTGCATATCTTCCAATTTGTTTTCTAGGCATATAAATTCATTTTAATAAAAAATCCAAAAAAAATCCTTTATTTTTCATTCTCTTTCAATTCGTTTATTAAATCACTTCATAAATGTTTCTTGCTTACATACTACATTTCAGGCACATGCCACATCTGCCAATGATATATTGATCTTGTATAAATATTCTTAAATAATCTCAAACTTGCAGAAAAGCTAAAAGAACAAATAATGTTTTTATTCCTGAACCTATGAGAGAGTGGGTGGTAACCTGATGCACTAACTCTTCCAAAGGTTTATTTTCTATTTCTACGTAAGTGTTGTAGGGAAGTATCCCATTCATGTTATAATTGTCCCAGTGATGTTCTTTATAACAAAAGGGTCCAACTCAGAATAAGATATTATATTAATTTATTATATTTCCTTAGTTTCCATCAGTCTGAAAGAGTTCTTTATGACTATCATGACCTTGACAGTTCTGAGGATTACAGGTCAGTTACTTTATAGAATTTTCTTTAATTTGGGTTTGTCTGGCGTTTCCTTACAATTATATTCGTTATCAAGTGATGCCCTGTTATTCTCAAAGCTTCCTGTTGAACAATATTGCTTTGACTCATAACTGATGATGTTCACTTTGTTCTCTTGAGTAAAATGTCATCTTTCAGGCTCTGTAAAGTTACACTTTCCTCTTTTTCATTAGTAAGTATCTCGTGGAGAAGGTACTGCCAAACTACGTAAATACCTTGTTTGGCCTCAAACTCTGAGTTTATTTATTTATTCATTTATATCAGTATGCAGTCAGGTTTCCTATTTTATTAAATGGACTACCATCCACTATTGTCATTATTTATCCTAATCTCAGGCTTGGTCAACAGGAGCCTTTTCAGCTAGTCTCTTTTTGACATGTTCCTGTTTTTTGAGTACTTCCTTGTTTCCTGACATAAGAGGATATTCAGGTACATATTGTACTTTTCTACCCCAGCCCTAGAATCATCCATCTTCAAAAGCCTGGAGATTGGTATGTATTGTAGAAGCCAAGATGTGAGCGCCAATGGCTCGAGGCTATTGTGTGGGCTGCTGCTCCAAGGCGCATATCCTATACATACATATGCATTGCAAGGCGTGTGTGTATAAAATCCTAGGACCCTTTCTAGTTTCCTCCCTTTCCATATTGATAAATTCCTTCTTCACCAGTGAGAATAATCCTGGCTCCCATTAGTCTTAATATATTTATTATGAGATAAAATCCCCTGGATATAACCAGTCTGCTACCACTGCCTCTGTTCCCCCTCCTAACATTGTTGCCCTCCTCATTCTACTCCTGCTTTGATGTACCTCACTGGGCCTTAACCCCGTGGACGCCCTCTTCACTGTAGTCAGACCCTGACACACCAGCCTTCTCAGCATACTGACACCTTCCTCACCCCACTCAGTCTCTGACTTCCCATGCTGAGCACATACACACGAATGTCCTCTTCACCCCACTTGGAGTCGGAACCCCATGCCAAACCTTCCTTCCATGTGGACATCCTTCTCTTGTTCCCAAACCCCTCCCAGGGCTCTCCCCCCATGTGGGTTGCCTCCTCACTCTGCCTGGGCCCTGGCCCCGGTGCTGGACCACTTCCAAACATGGAAAGCCCACACTGGACACCTTCCTCCACCTGGAAGCACTTCCCACTTCACATAGGCTCTGATCCCCTGCTCTAGATGGCTCACGAGCACACACGCCACTCTCACCCAGCTCAGGACCTGCCACCACCCCTGCCAGGTCACTTCCCCTCCCTCGGACACCCTTCTCAAGGTGCTTGGACTCTGACTCCTCATGCCAGTACAGTTCAGAGACAGCTGAAGTCCCTGGGGACACTGTACTGGTCTCAACTTTTCCTGCCCAGTCCTTTTTTCCCGGCCACAGATGTTTCCTCAAGAATAGTGTAATACATAGAAAACTAACTTATGGTTACCAAAGGGGAAAGGGGGTGGAGGAGGGATAAATTAGGAGTTTTGGAATTAGCAGATATGAACTACTATATATAAAATAGATAAACAATAAGGTCCTACTATATAGCACAGGGAACTATATTCAATATTCTGTAATAAACAATAATGGAAAAGAATATGAAAAAGGGTATATCTATCTATCTATCTATCTATCTATCTATCTATATATATATATATATATCTATAACTGAATCACTTTGCTGTAGACCAGAAACTAACACAACACTGTAAATCAACTATACTTCAATAAAAATTTTTTTTAAAAGAATAGTCTAATAAACCTTCTACACATTAATCTCAGTCTCAGAGACTGCTTGATGATGAACCTAGCCTGAAACACAGTGACATACGGTGCTGTGCCCATTCTATTTTGTGGCTCTAACATCCTGATGTCCCCTGCTTCCAGTCTTACAGACAGAGAGAAGCACTGTGGTGATATCCCATGGAAGTCATGATGACTTGTTTCTGGAAGTTGTGTACTTGACTTTTTTCCATATCCCAGTGGTCAAAACTCCATAATAGGACCCCATCACGACCATAAGGAAGGTTGAGAAATGTACTTTTCCTTTGTGCCACAGTATAAGAAATAGGATTAGGGAGGATCAAACCATTTTGTACCACAAAGAATATCTGGACAAATATAACAAGCCACCATTGTTCTTAATGATAAAATAGTGGAAGCACTTACTTTCACTTAGGAAAAAAAAAAAAAAAAAAGATACAGATGCCCACAATAACTGCTTTAACGTAAAACTTCAAGTGGGGCCTAGGTAGTACGGTAACACAAGTAAAATGAAATAAGAGCTTGTGATTTAGAAATGAAAGAATACTATTAATTGTAGCAAGAGAGCTACATAAAACACCTCAAAAATCAGAGAATATATTCTTTTAATTAAGTAAGAGAATATAGCAAGCTGACTAGATACATGATTAACAATCAAAACGTCATGTGTGATCAACAGCTCAAAAATATGTTTTTAAAAGGAACTATTACATTCCCAAATGTAAGTTACCTAGTAATAAGTCTATCAAAAGATGGCTGAATTTTGTGAGGATTTTTTTGGTTTCAAAAACAAAATAGAGGGCAAGTAAATGGATACAATCCATGTGTTATACAGATGCCAGTTCTCCTCCATATTGTTTTATATGTTCAAAGTGAGGCTTATAAAATCTGTAGTATGTTTCATGAAGGAGTTTGACAAATTTATAAGCAGGAGCAAAGACCAAAGAGTTGGCAACTTATTCTTGAAAACAAACAAATCACTAGTATATGCTTTTAGCAACAAAGACCACGTGGATTTGCAAATTTATGGGCAAACTGTTGTTTAAAACAGAATGTAGAAGCCAAAGATACTAGAGAGTTTGTGTGTGTGTGTCTGTGTGTGTGTGTAAATGAATAGCACAGGTACCAAGGAAGATCTGTGGAGAACAGATGGTCTTTTAAATTAGTGGGACAATTGATGCTCCATCTAAGAAATAAAAACATTCTCTACATTATACACACACACACACACACACACACACACACACACACACACACACAAATCTATTTAGATGGATTAATTTCTTAAATGTTAAAGGAAAATTTTAAATACTTAGACGAAAATATAGGAGAATTACCTTTATGATTCAAGGGTAAGGAAGAGTTTTTTTTTTTTTTAAATTTATTTATTTATTTTTGGCTGTGTTGGGTCTTCGTTTCTGTGCGAGGGCTTTCTCTAGTTGTGGCAAGCAGGGGCCACTCTTCATCGCGGTGCACGGGCCTCTCACTATCGCGGCCTCTCTTGTTGCGGAGCACAGGCTCCAGACGCGCAGGCTCAGTAGTTGTGGCTCACGGGCCTAGTTGCTCCGCGGCATGTGGGATCTTCCCAGGCCAGGGCTCGAACCCGTGTCCCCTGCATTAGCAGGCAGATTCTCAACCACTGCGCCACCAGGGAAGCCCAAGGAAGAGTTTTTTAAACCATACATTAAAAAATTAATTATACAAGAATAGATAATATCAATATGTTGATATTAAGAACTTCTTTTTATCAGAATATATTATAAGTAAATCTGTAAATCTACAATACGGATTAAAAGTTATTTTTAACAGGTGAAAACAGGTGTATCGTGCTCAACTGTAGCAGGGAAATTAAAATTAAGATACTGCGTGATACTTTTTGATATCCACTAGAACTAAATTCTCAAAAATTCTGAGGCCGGAGTAGACTTCCTCATACCCTTTCCTCCTAAAAGTCTACCGTTCCCCTTTGAACCCAGACAAGGAGATAAGACGGGTCTTCTGAGCAGACACTTAACTAACCTGTTCCTGGAGAAGCAAGGTTTGCCTCCAACTTGGGTTAGTTAGTGCAGACAGCTCTTAACTTAAAAAAAGCACAATGTGAGAGTTGCGAGTTAAGTTTTATTTGGGGCAAAATGAGGACCGCAGCCCGGGAGACAGCATTTCAGATAGCTCTGAGAAACTGCTCCAAATAAGTAGGGGGGGGGAAGGTCAATATATATGTGATTTTGGTGAAGGGGGAATACATGCAGTCAAGCACGTATTTTTGCAGATGATCTCATGAGGATTACTGCTAGTCACGAGGAGCAGACATCACCATGAAGGAATTTAGTGCTTTTCTAGATATGAGGAGATGCAAGAATTGGGCTCATAAAATCAGCTCCTGAAAACGTCTAACTATCTGAAGACCTGTTCTGCCAGTTTTTCTCAGAGCACCAGTGCCTCATTCCTGATCTCCACCCTGAATTCCTTTCAGGGGATGTTGAAGGTCAGCAGCTGCAGAGGCACCTGATTAAATCCTTGTAGAGGTAGATGGCAAGTGCCAATTTGTAGTTGACACAGCGTTAAAGAATGAGAAAATGCTCATTCTAATACATTAGAGACTATAGTCTCGTTTTATTGGTCAAGTTATAAAAGGGAGTAATTTTATGTCTTCTCATGTATGTCTTTTTTTTTTTTTTTTTAAACATTTCTCTCCTTTGTGCTTTCCAGTAGAAATAAGCCTCTAAGAGAATATGATTTTAAGGGATCATGATACCATATACATTCCTTTCTATGTTTTATTAGATACCAATAGGGGCTCTCTCAGCATGAAATCAGACATTATAGAGAAAGAAGCCCAAATGCTTTTAGCAATATGAGCAGTAGAGGAAGCAAGCCAGTGAGAAGTGAGAAACATATGTGCATATGAGTGTCTGATCAGTGAAGAGAAAGGGAAAGGACTTCTGCCACTTTTATTTGAGTAAATTTTTTGAAGAAGATAATTCAAGGCAGTTTTTTGGGTAACTTTCTAGGAATGATTCTCCTAAGATGAGGCAAATAATAAAATGACTCATTTTTCAGTTGGTTGTTCTGATAGTGTAGACTCCTAGCCCATAAGTTACAACTTATTGCAGGAATCATCAGGGAGTCAGTAATTTTTAAAGAAAATTCTCCTCCTTTGATATTTCTTTCCTCTGCTCTGCCATGTCAGTACCCTCGATTTCCTGTTCTTAGATACTTAATACGGAATTATTTGAAGCATTTAACTTCAACCTTCCCTCCTTCAGTCTTATAATTGAAGTTATTTTACTCGTAGAAAACCTATTATAAAAAAGGGATTATATTTTAAATGAGAACTGTAATGTAGAGAGGGGGAAATGGATGGATCAAATTAGGAAAGGAAGACTGATTGAGGTTTAAATTAAAAATGAAATATAAATGACATAAAAGTGATGCATTTTCTAGATCCTATACTTTATATTTGAAGAGAGCTTTTAGTGTTCTGGCTACTTTTGTAATTGCTGAGAAGGATATGTCCATTTAGGGCTTAATAGGGTAGGCAGCCTTTTCAAATGTATTTTTCTGAAACTCAGTTAACATCCGTTTCATATCTTTTGGATTGCTTTAGATGACCATGCTTCCAAGTTATTTATTTTGGGGTTGTAGGGGAAAAAATTTGCCACCCCCAAAAATGTCTCTCTGGTATGGGGATTATTTCGAGCTGAAAACAATCGAGGCCCAAAAGACTCAGGAAGAAACTTTGACCTTCCCTGCTAACTGCCTGGAGAATTTAGAGGGCCTGTTACAGGAATAGAGCTGTCATCAGAGATATCTGCAAAGAATAATGGGGGAGGTGTGGTGGGGAAAACGCCTGAAGATCAGAGTCCGCTCTGTGTCCCATTGTCTCTGCCTGGCCCAGCAAACACATGTTTACCTAACATTTGCTTTTCCATGTGAATTGCCTTCCTTCTCTTTCAAGTGCCAAATTTCTACCCCCAACATCCTCTTTACTCTTTAGCTGAAGATCGTATTTACGGTGAGAGTTATACCAGTTTTGGTGAGTAAAACTGGACAAAACTGTTGAACTTCAGCTATATTCATTTATTGTTTGTCTCTCAAAGAAGAAGCCATAAGACCTCTTTGTGAAGCCAATGACCCCCATGAGATACACAGATTCAGAAAGAAGGCCTCTCCACTCATTATGTGGGAAACTTACAGGGAAGTGAAGAGAAAGGAACTGGAATATGTCTTCTTACAAATCATTTTTCACTAATTCCCACTCAAAATGTGTCCCACATATGTTCCATACTATGTCAAAAAGTTTGTTTCAGTCTATACATGTAAATCATGGCAATGTGGATAAAAACACATAATGAGAGTTTTTTTCTCCCTAAAAGTATAAATGTACAAACTGGGTAGATAACTGCACTAAACATGAAAATAGGAATATGTCAGTGGGCAGGAGGCCACTCAGGTAAGGGACTCAAAACTCAGCTGCAGCTCAGGAGTGTTAAGGACCCATTAAAGAGAGAGATTAGTCAAAGGAGATTCATAACTGTTGTAGGGGAGCAAAATTTGCCACCCCGAAGTGCCTTTTTGGGGTGTGAATTATTTCAAGTTGAAAACAATCAAGGCCCAAAAGACTCAGGAAGAATCTTTGACCTTCTCCCTAACTGCATAAAGAATGTAGATAGAGGACCTGTTCCAGGAAGGGAGCTATTGCCATAGATAACTATAGTATAATAGGTATAAGATAATATAATATAGCATAATTATTGGGTTGGCCAAAAAGTTCGTTCAGGTTTGTCCATAACATCTTACAAAACGCCAACCCAATAGGTGTGTAGACAGGGAACAACCTAGCAAAGTCTGTCTGTTAAAATTCCTCTCTGTGTCCCCTTGTTTCTGCAGGGCCCAGCAAGCATTTGCCTTTTTATCCCCAGGCAAATTGCCTTCCTCCCCTTTCAAGTCCCAAACCACTACCTCCTGCCCCCACTCACACCTCTTTTGTCTTTAGCTGAAGATAGTATTTAAGGTGAGGGCTTCAGAATGGCGAGTTACTCAGTTTTCCTGGGTCTCTCCCATGTATACATGTTACTAAACTTTTCTGTGATTTTTCTCCTGTTAATCTGTCTTATGTCAATTTAATTCTTAGGCCAGCCAGAAGAACCTAGAAGGGTAGAGGAAAATTTCTTCTTTTCTGACACTGTAAATCTTGCAAGGTAAAGCTACTAGGACTTAGAAAGATTTTGAGGGTTGTTCATAGAAGGTGGAACCAGCCAAAGAAATTGAGATGGAGTGACAAGATAGGTTCAAGGAAAAGCAGTAGATGTGATCAACTTAATACTGCGGTCATAGAAGTGTCCACTGGATTTTGTCAACTTGACCTTTACAAGAGCAATTTTAAGAGTGATGGGAGTATAAGCAAGAACGGAATTACAGGCATACCTCATTTTTATCACGCTTCGCTTTATTGCTCTTTGCAGATACTTTGTTTTTTACAAATTGAAAGTTTGTGGCAACCCTGCATTGAGCAAGTGTATCGGCACCATTTTCCCAACACTGTTTGCTTACTTCATGTCTCTGTGCCATATTTTGGTAATTCTCACAATATTTCAAACTCTCCACCAACATAAAGATTATGACTTGATGAAGGCTCAGATGATGGTTAGCATTTTTTAGCAATAAAATATTTTTGATTATAAAGTATGTACATGTGTTTTTTAGACATAATACTATTGCACACTTATAGACTACAGTATGGTGTAAACATTACTTTATATGCACTGGGAAGCCAAAACAATTGTGTAACTTCTTTTATTGCGATATTGGCTTTATTGCGATGGTCTAGAACCAAACCCACAATATCTCCAGGGTATACCTGTAATGGCACAAAATTGGAGGCTGTAATGTAGACAACCTAGCAAAGAAATCCCTTTGAGTTCTGGGGTAGTTAGATGTGATGTCTTTTTTCCTACTCACCACTACTTTGGATTTGAAAAATGAATAGGAAAAGAAATTAAGAATATGTGAGGGAAAAAATGGGAGTAAGTGGGAAAGGATAAGGTACTGCTAAAGGTTTACACATTCTCAGAACTTGAGCAGATGAAAAGCCACTCTCCTAATTACTCTTTCTCCCCATTCAAGCACTTAAATATTCCATACTGCAACTCTGCATTCATGGGCGGAGCATTTATTTCATCTTCTTAAGCAAATTTAGTTGGGAGAACTCCTTTGAAATTCATGTTAGTCCTTCCAAAATTCAAGGAAATGGAGTTTTTTAAAAGCCAGCAATCTATATTAAAATGTATATATACTCAAAAAAAAAAAATCACAGAATGCCATTGTGTAGCTAATGGCTTCATCTGCGATTCCAGAATGGCAATTGCATTGTGTGAATATTTAAAAGTAAGGCATTCTGCTAGCAGGTGCCAAAATACATAAATTGTTTCAGGATAGGATTCAAACTTGATAGATTTAGACATATGTTTCTAGTGCATTATTCAACCTAATCGTATTTAATATAACTCCTATATATTGCTTGACTATGACCATATGCAGTGATTTCTGGAATATATCATCTAACTCTTCCTAACCTCACCCCTACTGCCCCCTGTACCTAAATACCAGCTCCACACAGTCCCAAATTCTTAGCAAGAGCTCCAAGGCCCTTTCCAATTTTATGTCCTGTCACTACACACTTTACAATACTTGGAGTCCCTAATTTGTATCTCTAGTAGTAAAGCACAGCTTTCTTTTTTGTAACATGTGCCACAGAGCCTCACTCTCATAAAATGCTCCACAAAAATGAAATAAAATTAAATTAAATTTTAAAAAATGGTTATATTCTTTTAAAAAAGAGAAATGTCACCTATTACATTTTTTCCTATAAGTTCACGCTGCATATTAGCAAATAAAGTTTCCAAAAAGCTGAAATTAATATTACCCCCAAACTTTAACACTCCGAGCACTTTTAACAACTACTTAAGTCTAGGAAATACTAATTTAGCAGTGCTTCCCCCCACCCCCCCCAAAAAATAGAAAATGGTATCTCATACATCAATATCTAAAGTGTTAAATGTCACTGAAAACAAGTCATTTCAAGATTACTTTAAAAAGAATTATCAGAAGGAGTTATTTTGTGGAGATCACAAATTACGCCAGAAGGATAATTTATTTAAGTCTCTATGATATGCAAACAGGTACTCATGGCTTCAGTTAACATTTCCAGTAAGAATACCAAACACACAATCAAAAACGGGCTGTGGGGGAGGGGGTGGGGTGAGATGTGACAGGGTGAGAGAGTGTCATGGACATATATACACTACCAAATGTAAAATAGATAGCTAGTGGGAAGCAGCCGCATAGCACAGGGAGATCAGCTCGGTGCTTTGTGACCACCTAGAGGGGTGGGATGGGGAGGGTGGGAGGGAGGGAGATGCAAGAGGGAAGAGATATAGGAACATATTGTATATGTATAACTGATTAACTTTGTTATAAAGCAGAAGCTAACACACCATTGTAAGGCAATTATACTTCAATAAAGATGTTTAAAAAAAAAAAACAAAACGGGCTGTGTCTCCAATAACTTAGACTGAAGTGGTATGTGTTCTAGAACACTGTGTTAGGGGACGCAGAAAAGGGATCAAGGTAATGGGAGGATATTGATGTTGGTGTTGGCTTTGAAGCATCTTAAGAAAATTATTTCATTAAATGTGAGTAGAATAAAGAAATATTTTAAAATAACATTTATATATGAGATTTAAATATATGTAATTGAATTAATAAAATCAGAGATTATAAAGAGATATTTGACGTTTTCCTCTATATCACCCTGAGGTTTTATATTTAAATTGACCAAAATATTTATATATGAATGTATGCATGTGCGTGTGTGTGTCTCACTGGAATCACAGGGGGATTAATTCATGTTTGCATTTTTATAGTATACTTCAATATTCACTACCTTTGAGAAGTTCTCTCTGAACTCCTCTCTTTCCTTTTCCTTGTCTCTCTGCCAGGAGCTCTGAGTTTTACGTATCTGTTTAAATACAGATCCACAAAGTTTATATCTCTCTTCTCTCCCTATCCAGATCCTTCTCTTCCCATACAGATATTTAGGTTTTATATGTATTTGGACTTATGCACTGGAGGACAACATGTATCTCACTGGACTATTTATTTCCACGGATTATTACAGTGCCAGGCATAATGCTCAGTGAATGTTAAATTAATTAATAATATTACTTTTCAAATTAACTAATCGATTATCCCCAGATTTCACTTTCTTCTTTTGTTTCAAATCAGGTTGAGTGCATACATGATTTATTCAATAAGTCAGTTCACATGCTAAAAGACTTTGAAATTCCTAAGATGAAAGGAAGTATAAAGCAGCCTTGTAGATGAAAATAACCATTTTATCCTACAAACTTTCACTAGGTCTTCTGATACATCCCAGTTTCAGAGAAATAATCAGTGAGATTTTTTTGATATCAGTAAAACTCTGGGCCTGTGAAAAATATAAAAATGTATTTTTTTCATTTTTGTGACAATATTTTTGTCAAAAACTCAGTTTTCTTTGTATATATATCATATTATTTCAGATTCTCAATAAGAATCATGCTGCGCCATTGCTAAAAATTTGCAAGTTTATTGTTCTCTATCATATTAGTAAATTTCAGAATAATTAATTGCTAAAAACTAGTTGAGGTTAAAAAAAACTCATAGCCCTTTCACTTTGTCAGTTTATACACTATAAAAGTTATGATTAAGATTTGAGCATGTGGAAAGACCTATAGTAACTGTACTAACCAATAATTTATGTAATTTATGAGCTTGATTTAGGCATTGAATTTAGTGACTATAAAAGGGAAAATAAAGCTTCAGAGAAATATTGTAAATGGTTTGTTCATCGTCTGTATAAATCAACCAGGTATAAAGCATTATAAATAAACTTTTGTAATATAACCAGCTCTATTATCTAAAAACAGTCATAACATTGAATACTTTTCTTGAATTCAAATAAGAAATCTACTAAGAAATTTACAATTCTTTGGGTAAATTGGGAAAGCACATAACAAAGCAATTTCCATAAATTTCACCGTTAAAAGATACCATATTTTTCATTTACGTGCTTAATTTGACAAAAGATATAATTTTATTGCTTAAGCACAACTTTGCTGGATTTTAAATGTCTTTATTGACTAATATTTTTTATGACCTTAGGAACTTCACCTCAAATCTTCATATTATTTCAGCTCATCAATAACATTATAGTCATCTAATATATATATTTTTTAACATCTTTTTTGGAGTATAATTGCTTTACAATGGTGTGTTAGTCTCTGCTTTATAACAAAGTGAATCAGTTATACATATGTTCCCATATCTCTTCCCTCTTGCGTCTCCCTCCCTCCCACCCTCCCTATCCCACCCCTCTAGGTGGTCACAAAGCACCGAGCTGATCTCCCTGTGCTATGCGGCTGCTTCCCACTAGCTATCTATTTTACGTTTGGTAGTGTATTTATGTCCATGCCACTCTCTCACTTTGTCCCAGCTTACCCTTCCCCCTCCCCATATCCTCAAGTCCATTCTCTAGTAGGTCTGTGTCTTTATTCTCGTCTTGCCCCATAGTCATCTAATATTTTAAAGTATTTCTTTACCAATAGCTGATTTATAATTTAACTTAGATTGTTAGATTCTCTTGAAAACAGTAACTGAAAATAATTAGTATTCATAACCCTTAGCTAAGAGTAAATAAATAAAGACATGGAGGTTTCCATCAGAATTTAATTAAATTTAGTGAGTTACAGCTTGGTGCACATATAAAAGAAAGAGTTGACAAATCTCATCTTAATTATTTCCTCCCTCCGCTCCATGTTGACTCAACCCTTTGCTACAAAGCCACATTTCCAAGTATCAGTCATTAAGTTCTGACATAAATTTATTAAAATTTGTATTGTATTGTGATATTTCCCCTTGCTATTAGTGCAGAAGAATTGGGGGGGGGTGGAAGGGGTCACTTCTTTGGCCCCCACTTTTCTGAAATTGTATCATTTTATTCTTTTGTAGACTTATCCTTTTGTGTATTATGCAGCCCACATTTAATACATTGCCTTGTCACCTGGTCTATGTTCTTCCAAATACTAAACAAAACAAAAAAATACTGTGTTTTACCAACATATTGTAGTATCAACTTCCTTAGACACATTCAGTTGACATCTGTGACATTGTGAAGAAAGAAAAAAACAGTGTTCTGCAATTACATGTTAATAAGTCGTTAGTATTTCTTTTCTGTTTATGTAAGGTAGGCTTAAAATTATAGATACCTAACTGAAGGCCAGGGTCTAGTTCAATAGTGCGGCAGCTCCCCCTATAGGAGGCTTGGAATTATGTGTTGACCCGCTAATCCAGAAAAGGCAAAGCAGTTTTGTTTTGTTTTTTTTTTTTCCTAAGCACCTTAAGTGTTTGATCATTTTATTCAGTTACTCATTGATTTATTTTTTAGCAATGTGTATCTTTAAAGTTATTTTCCTTTTAAAGTCGATAGAAGGAGGGAGGGAGAGAGGAGGAAGAGGAGGTGCAGGAGGAGGAGGAGGGAGAATGAGAGTACTGTGAGTGGACTGATGCCAACAGCTTTTAAGAAAGAATTTTAAAAATACTTTTTTGCGGGGGGCGGTGGGGCATGAACCGGGGAAGGTAGTGTGTAGTCATTGTGCTCTTCACCAGAGTGCCCTTTTGGTCCTCTTCACTTCACAGCATATGGTAGGATTTCACTTCTTGCACTCCTTGTGGTCGGGTGGGGCGGTGTGACTAGCTCTAGCTTGACTTGTGAGCAGAATTGATGGGGTCACCTCAGGACCAAGCATTTAATTGCTAATGCAAGACCTTCCAGCCCATGCCTACACCCTCCATGGCAACGTTTGAGATGGTGACTGCTCCGTCAGCTGGTTCCTATGTGATTTTAATGAGCAGAGCCACCCTACCAACCTGCAAACAGACGTGTGCCCCAAGCCAGAAATCAGCCTTCAGTGTGTTAAGTCACTGAGATTTGGGGGCTGTTTATCACCGCGGCACAGCATAGACTATCCTGGCTGATACATTTGCTTTTTTCCATATGGACAGCTCATTATTGCCTTTCTGTTTTTTTTAAAATGGTCCATCTTTCCCTGCTGATATAAAATGCCAGGCTTATCACTTCCCCAATTCTCATTTATACCCAGGTATATATCTGGACTCTTGAGTGCCATCCATACATCCACTCGCCTATTCTTCTACCAAAATCAACTGTTTGAAATGGTAAAGCCTCATAATATATTTTGATGTTTTGCAGAGCAGGTTTTCAAGCTTATTTTACTTTTTCTTATGATTTATTTCTTATTCTTGAATTTACTCTTTAGACAGACTTTAGAATTAGTCGTTTAAGTTTCATAAAAACCCCATTAGAATATGGGTTGAGACATATATACACTACCAAACGTAAAATAGCTAGTGGGAAGCAGCCACATAGCACAGGGAGATCAGCTCGGTGCTTTGTGACCACCTGGAGGGGTGGGATAGGGAGGGTGGGAGGGAGACGCAAGAGGGAAGAGATATGGGAACATATGTATATGTATAACTGATTCACTTTGTTATAAAGCAGAAACTAACACACCATTGTAAAGCAATTATACTCCAATAAAGATGTTAAAAAAAAAAGAATTTTATATATGTAGTCCATAATAAGAGAAATCTAAATAAAAAGTAATATCTATGAAATATATTCTTTTTTGCCTGTTTCTGTCTAGTTTTCTTTTATTAGTCAAAATTATATTTAAGTGTTACCTGGACAATGGGAAGCTACAATTTCGTGGTCAGTCTAAGAGGCTATAAATATAGTAATACTAGATACAAATTATAACAAATCTCTTATGATTGGATTTAGATATCAGAGTATTTTGATATATGTGATTTCTATATTTTAGACCAATTAGAAAATGGAATTGTGAATTAGAGAAAAGCTTAACACAAATAACCACCTTTAGGAATGCAATCTTACATCTCTAGCTTACGCACATCAGACGAAAAATTTGAGGTTTCTGCTAAATAATAATTTCATTGGACCAAATTAATCGTGTAATTAGCATGTGCTTCTTATTTGACATTATGGCAGTGAAATATCAATGACATTTCTTCCCTCATATGAGTCAATCATTGTGAAATCTTGCATGGTAATTTTACTATCTGGGTAAATAGTGTAAAAGCTCAGTTCAGTACAGCATAGTCAAATTATCATTAATTTCCATTGACTGAGGTTGTAATGAATGAGGATTATTGTGTAATTGCTAGTGTACACAAGTTGGTGTGCCCGACGTACAGTGAGGCCAAACAATACCGAAACGTTGGCGTTTGGAGCAGAGAAAGGCTTATTGCAGGGCCAAGCCGGAGACTTGTGGCTTATGCCCAAACCCTCCCCCCAACTCCCCAAAGGGTATCGGGAAAGCATTTTTAAAGGCCAGATGAGGGAGGTGGGGCTCACAGGGTATGTCATCAGGTCATGCACAATTCTGATTGTTTGATGGTGAAGTAACAGGGCAGTTAACTTATCAATCCTTAGGTGCCAGTAGGTCTGGGGCTATGTGCTCATGATCAAAAAGTAGTTAATTTCTCCCATTTGGTGGTGGTTTTTAGCATCTGAAAAACTCAGGAAGTATGCATGAGATACTGTTATCTGGCTACCTCAGAGCAGAGGATATGGGGGAAGGGCCTGCCCCAGGAAGGCCCCATAGGGTCCTGCTCGTTTACATAATAATATTATCTTGTGTTCCTCAAACTAATTTTACTTTACCAGAAAACCAAAATATTTTATATAAAAAAAAGTACTAATAACCTGAATTTTGTATTCAGCCTCTTAACCTAGTCCAACTGCCTTATGAGTACCTATACAGGATATTGTTCCAGAATTACCTCAGTTCAGGTACCAATTACTCACTGTTTCATTATCATAATAAGTACAGTGATGATGAGTTGGTCCTACCTCAGTTTGAGTATGTGGTTCAAATAAAATTGGTATAAAAATTATATATGTCTGAATTGATATTACTTTTCCTTAATATGTCTGTGTTATGATCACTGCCCTTTACTGGCAAACATCTATGGTGGAAACAAGATATGGAAAGGCAGTGTATAGTATCTGTGGTTTTCCCAACTTGTCTTCTTAATTGTGTATTGTGTATAGATAGGAAGTAACAAATATTTCTTTATGGACAAACATATTAACCTTTGGAATACCCTTCTGGATAGGCTTTGCTAAGAGAGACAACGGAATGATACTTCAAATTATGTAAGGGTATACTTTATAAAGCATTTCTGTTAAGGTAACGCTAGGGGCAGCAGAGAATGGCCATGTTCCCCCTGCAGCAACAGGTCATTGCACATAGGAGCTCACCACCAGACTGGAATATTTTTGAAGTCTCATGTCTAGTCAGAAAGACTTTACATTCTATTCAATAATATATCCGTAGGTGTTGATTTAAAAAGAAATTATTTACAAGTAAATTATTTGATTTTCTTCCCCCCAAGATTTCATGTAGAATCAACATTCACAGAAGATGCATTATACTTAATCTTGGGCTTTGTGTTCACTTGGCAGTTCCTGAGATGTGTCTATGGAGCTCCAATTTCAGAAGCATGGGCAAAATAATACTTCTTCTATGAACCTCACATCTATCCACTAGTAAGGGGACTCATAAATTAGGTTAAAATTTGTGTTGGGCTTTTAGAATGCCTTTCTGAAGTGCACCATATTCTGCTCTTAGAAACACTGCATTCTGACATACAAAGCAAAACCTTTGCCTCTAAATAGGAAGAAACTTGGCCCAGATAGCTTTACAATATGTTTCCATATTTTCTTATTACATGCTATATACTGCAGAAGGATAATCCAATATCATTCATGAAATCATTTACTCCTTTCATAATGTAGGGACAGGGGACAAAAGTCTTCTATTAAACTGCCTCCATTGCAGAACAATGGCAAAAAGTTCTCCTGTCAGACTTCAGAAAACCCTTTACCAAAAATACAATTTTGATCCAAAGAAATGTAACCATTTAAATAATTCTGTCTTTACCATGTACACCAGCCAGTTCTTCAGGGATATAGAAATATGATGTGGATGTTTCCATTTAAAGAGACAGTCAAGGGGCTTCCCTGGTGGCGCATTGGTTAAGAATCCACCTGCCAATGCAGGGGACACGGGTTTGAGCCCTGGTCGAGGAGGATCCCACATGTCGTGGAGCAACTAAGCCCATGTGCCTCAACTACTGAGCCTGCGCTCTAGAGCCTGCGTGTCACAACTACTGAGCCCATGTGCCACAACTACTGAAGCCTAGTTGTGGCACGTGCCTAGAGCCCATGCTCTGCAACAAGAGAAGCCACTGCAATGAGAAGCCCACGCACCGCAATGAAGAGTAGCCCCAGCTTGCTGCAACCAGCGAAAGCCCGCACGCAGCAATAAAGACCCAACGCAGCCAAAAATAAAAATAAATAAATTAATAAAAATAAATTTAAAAAAACAGTCAAAATCAATCTTAAAGCAAATACTGAAACAGTGCTGATATTAATGAAAAGTCAATCAGATATTCTCAAGGTTTATTGAAACCTTTCAAATGATAAGATTAATGATTGCATCATTTTGGTAACACCCCACCACCAGTCATATAGCTATTATTTGACTTTAAATGATGTCATTATTAATGACATTTAATTAATTAAAGTTAATTAATTAAATTTTAATTAATTAAAAGACCTTAGGTCTTTTGCTCACCTAAGCTAAATGGCATGAATAAAAGGAAGATGAGATAACTGTAGGAAATGTAGACTTAGAACTATTTTTGCAGCGATGCAGGAACAAAGACAGGATCTGTTTCATCAACCATGTTGAGAATTAAATGGTCTTGTCCTTAGAAGTGCAAACTAGGAGTAAGATGGTCAGCTTGGAAACTTTCCACATTTTCTCAGAACAGACTGTTTTAACCAAGATTTTTAGTCAAGTAAACACGAAACAAATACCCGAAGAAAGCAATTAAAGAAAGCACATGTAAATAAACCGGGCAGTAACTTGGATTTAAAACCAACGAAAAGTCAAGTATGCATTCCCCAAAGCATGCAGTTACACAGATGGGGATAATGGGAGGAAAGGGACTAAGTACAGAGTGAAGAAATTTGAACATATGGCATTCTTAAAGGTTCATGTGAATTGGAGAGCAGGGAGCATTTGGGCTGTAAAGGAGAATAACAGATCACCAACATAATTGGCTGGCTAATGGGATATCTTTGAACAAAGGAACTGTGATCATTATACCTGTAGGATAGTATGCATGATAAATAACTTTGTAATGCACAGAGGTGGCTGTTCCTTTTTTCTAGAAGAGAATAGAGTAAGTCCCTGCAAGCTCTTATAATAGAAGACATTATCATTCAGTGCTGAGAGATAGTGTCATAGCAGACACCACCTGATGGTGACTGGACACTACCAGAAAGAAGATTGTGAAGAGAAAGAAGCTTGTGAGTTTACCAGGAAGGAGACGGGGTTATAGACAACATATGTTGCTTCACTACACATGTTCGTCATTCAGTGCTACTTACAAGTGTGGATGGAGGTGAAGATAGTATTTGTTGACTATCCACTCTGTGCTTGGTTCTCTAGGCGTAGGCATCTCATTTAAGCCTTAAAATATCCTTACAATGGAGATATTATTATTACAGCTGAGATTGAGAGAGAAATTAATTTACCTCAGGACTCTCACCTAATATGTATGAAAACTTGGGTTTGACTCAAAACTGTCTGTCTCCCAAGCCTGCCCTCTTTCCTCTACATAGTTTTTCCTTAACAAGTAAAATCTGGGGGCCACCCATGATCACTCACCTGTCACATGCAGGTGACCTTTATCTTATTATAATGCTCTTTTTCACCAAGATGAAACATGGCCATAGGATCCCTCTCTTAGGTGCCCAACAGTCACAGTTGCTGGAATTGACAATTTTTGCTACATGACATTAATTTATCAAGTAGAGAGAAAGCAGTACTCTAGCCTTGAAAATAGCACTTTTCAGACAGCGCTATGTGGTTTAAAGGAAAAAAAATCTTAGGCACCACGTAGAAGTTTAAAAGTGTAATTTCTTCTGGTTTCTTTTATGTTACTTAAATGATTGCTTCTCATTTATTATAATTCAGTCAGTATTCAGCATGTCTTCTATTTTCTTTCAAACTTGCAGCTTTTTTTAAAATTTAATTTTATTTATTTTTTTATACAGCAGGTTCTTATTAGTCATCAATTTTATACACATCAGTGTATACATGTCAATCCCAATCTCCCAATTCAGCACACCACCATCCCCACCCCCCCGCGGTTTTCCCCCCTTGGTGTCCATACGTTTGTTCTCTACATCTCTTGCAGCTGTTTTGAGATTCTTTGGTTATAAGATTGGTGTCAAATCACCATATTGGCTAAGGGAAATTCCTCTACTCTGTGACTAACTTACCGTGAAGGACGAAAAGCTAAGGCTTCGGAGACTGTCACTTACCGGGGTTTCTCTACAGGCCTTGGGTTTTTTGATGTTGGGATATGTGGGAGCTTTCTTCAATTTGTAACTTTTTATTCCCTTTCTCATTCTAAATATTAACTTTTTTACTTAAGTTTGTATTTGTTACTGGAGATCCATTTTCATAAAAGGGGACTCCCCAAATTGTATAAGCCTCTAGCCCTACAAAACCTGGGTTCCCCTTCCTCCTCCAGCTGTTATACAGTAGTTATTCATAAAACTAACGTGATTTATTTGAAAAGCCCAGTTTCTATGTTTTTTGGATCTTTTGGTCCATTTAAAATCTGTGATGTCAGATAAGAAAAATTCTCTTCTACCATGGCAGCTAAAATTCTTTTGAAGTGTGCTTTGCATTTGTTTTTGTTAACTATGATTGACAGAGACAATATAAATATCAAAGGAAATATTGCTGCTTTTTTTGACAGTGGAATGAAAATAAGATTAGAAGGATCAAGATATACTATTTAAAATACTGAGAATACTTTATGAAACATACTCTAATCCTTAGCTGTACATATTGGCTTGAGATTTATTTGTTTGTATATTTTACTTGCTGATTTTCAATTTCTTCACGAATATAAAAAGCCCTATGGGGAGAAGAAACTCTGTCCGCTTATTCTCCAGAGGATCTCCACCACTTAGAAAAGGGCCTGGCACATGGGAAATGGGAAATAAATATCTGCTGAATGAATGACTGAATAAATGAATGTCATGTGCTAAAAATCCCCAGATATACTGATAAGTGGAAGTCGTCGCTAAAAAAAGACCCGATTGATCAAGCTTTCAGAAGAATTCAGGCATTCACAAAATTATACTAATTTTTACTCAACACTCATCACTTCTATACACCAAGTTTCAGCCAGATGTTATTTAAAGTATCTGAATTATAGACCCTTGAAAGCTGGGTTTGTAATGGAAATGCTGACAGCCACTTAACCAGATAATATCACTAGTTCACTTGGTGTGTATATATAGTGTCACTGCTAATATGGCTGTGCCATCTGTTCTGAGAGTTGCAAAGATCTGAGCTTCAAACTACTGGTTTAAAAAAAAACCCTGCTAGATAGATTGGATCCTAAAAGGTGAAGCAATGAAATGACACTTTAATGCTTTAATTACATTGCTTTGGTGTACTTAAGTGCAAATAGTGCGCCATGAAAGAGATGATTGGGAAACGGCATGTCACCTTGAAACCCATCAGGCATTTTTGTTTACAGTTCTGTTCCCCTAGGCAAGGTAGGAGAACATTTTACACTCCTTATCATTTTTTTAACAGCCTAATAACAGTGCAGGTGTGTGGTCAACAAGGTATAGTGAAAATATGTTTTTTAAGTGCCTAATAGCTGTGTCTCTGCTGACTCTTAACTTGAAGAGAAAGGTCAGAGAAATTCCAGATGGCCATCACGAACCTCTGCAGCAATGGCTTTCCCTAATTACTGACACTTGACAAGTTCCCCCCCCCACCCCCCCCCATCCTCCCCAGAATGTAGGCTTTACAGGCACCAGAAATGAATTCTGAACACCTGTGTTACCAGGGCTGGCAGCCTGGGAGATATTCCCTCATGCCTCCCAGCTGAATGCCTGGGAGAGCCATTCCTTTACCCTCCCAACCTCCTAGCTGTTTGGTAACAGAAAAATAATGACAAATACACCGACTGGAAAACTTCAGAGGGCACAAGGTAAGAATCGCCATTCTCTCACAATAGCTGTTGAGTGTCAGATGGACCTGGGCTGCTTCTGCCTAAATAGCATTGCCTGTCCGATTGACCAATATATGTAGCCAAAGATGGGAAGTCCATTTTCAAGGAGCTCTTCTAGTGGTCTCCTCAAATCTGTTCATAGTTTCCTGGATAGCCTAAACTTGACCCTCACTAGAAACTTCTCCACTTACTACTACAGGCTTCTACTCTGTGCTTTTACTACATGTTTCCACAGTTTCTTAAGAACAAGTATCATGTCAAGTGTCTCTTGTTCTCCCTTACCTTTCATTAATTTCGCCATTTCCAGATCTTCACTCTGAAAATTGCTAAGTGGAGCTCCTGGAAGGGCACATAAGAGCAGGAACAGACAGATGAGGGAAGAGTTCGCAATTTTGAGAAACATGTGCTGTTTTTGAACATTTTATTATGATTCAGGAAATGCTTATGAAATTTAAAGCACTTTCATAGCATACTAATATCTGGTAGAGATAGGGAAAAAAGTATTAAATGTTACATACAATGTGAATTAAAATACAAATTAGGGTACATCAACTATATTTCAATAAAAATTAATTTAAAACTATAAATAGAGACACTTCTGAAGAAAAAAATTAAGGAAATAGTAGTAAATATGTTGTCTCATCATTAAGTCATTCATTCGTCAAATAGTTTACATTTACCACGTGCTAGTCTGTGTTCTAAGTGATGGAGATATTTTGGAGAACAGAGTTTTTCTCTTTATAAGGCTTATATATTTGAGAAGAAGATGGAAAATCAACTAATAAATATACAAATAAAGCTCAAGCCAATATATATAATTAAAGATTAGGATATGTTTCATAAAGTAGTCTCAATATTTTAGATAGTGTTTCTTGATCCTTCTAATCTTATTTTCATCCCACTGTCAAAAGAAATTCACCTAATTACATGAAATCAACAATATACAGTGGTGAAAAAGTATTTGGCAAAGTGGTGTGCTGTTCTAGAAAAATTACAATTTTGGGATTGTGTAATGGGTATTCAGTTCCTGGTTTACTACTAATTGTGTAACTTTGGGCAAGTTACTTCACTTCTCCTATGATCAGTTTTGTCCCCTGTAAAATGATGCTAATAATAGTACCTCCTGTGGGTTATGAAAAGTTAATGAAGCACCACATAATATAATTAGCACTGTTGCATGTTATATATGAAAGTTGTCAGTAGAGTAAATCCTAAGAATTCTCATCACAAGGAAAAATATTTTTGTACCTATATAATAGACGTTCAGTAAACTTATTGTGATAATCATTTCATGATGTACGTGTTACCGAGCAAAGGGCTTGCTGCCCAACGTGCGTAGAAGCCAATACTATAGCATCTGCTTTTGAGAAAAGACAAAGCTCTATTGCAAGGTCAACCAGCAAGCAGACAGGAGGGCATGGCTCTAATGAGCTTCTCTGATGGGGGGGTTCCATCAAACTTCTATGAGTTAGGGGAGGATAGGTATTTGGAAGCGCTGGGGGGCAAGTGTCGATTGGAAGGCTTTGGAACCTGGCCATGTATGGTAAAGTATGGGGAAGGGGCTTCAGCATGGGATCTTCTTGGACAATGGACCCTTCCCTTCTGAAAGGGTTCCGTGTGTTGTTTGAGGTCAAAATTTTCTCCTCTGTGCCTGCTTCGGCTGCACAACTTGCGGTTGTTCTTCTGTCTCAGAGAAATAGTTCAGTATCTTGTTAGAAACAGGATAGGGCCAGTTTCGGGCTGGTTCTGTGGTTACAAATGGAAGTCAAATCATTATGCTGTACACATTGAACTTATATAGTACCATATGTCAGTTACATCTCAGTAAAACTGGAAGAAAAATAAAAAAATAACAGTTAATGAAGTAATGTACATATAGACTATTCAGAAAAGTGTCTGTCACAGAGCAAGCACTTAGTAAAATTTAGCTATTTTTTGTTGTAGCTTAAATTTACAAGTAAAACATCCTTACCTCGAAAAACTTCACAAGAAAAGGTAGATATTAAATAACTACCAAAACTTTTTTCTCCTATGGTAATAATTATATTTAGGAATAGAATAATTTGAGGTCAAAACTTTTTTCGTCAGTGACTGCAGTGCCTCAAGTGAAGGTGACATCGACTAGCACAGACTGCAGTGACAGTGGCGGACTTTCTGCTCAAGCTCTTTTTTTCTTGACAGGAGTCAGCCCCCTGCTAACACCTGAATTGCAGTCTGTAGGCATAATCCTACCAAAAAAATATGTTCAAGGGAATTGTGGTTTATAATCCAGTGGCACATCAACCTTTACTCTGACTTTGAAATTCCTGATCGCCAAACATAATGGACTTTCACATTTGAAAATACACCAGTTTGGAGGGGGAGCTATTTTCCCTGATTTTAGCAATTTGAAATGCAGCTTTTGATATCCGTAGTGTCTTTTGAGTTGCTTTTTTAATCTGACAGCTGTTGGCTCCATTACCAGAGAAAGTGTTCTTGCAAACACTAAACATGAGATCTACCCTTTTAACAAAATTTTAAGTCCACAATACAATGCTGTTAACTATATGCACTGTGTTGGACAGCAGATCGCTAGAACTTATTTCTCTGTATATCTATCTGAAAGGTTATACCTGTTAAACAGTAGCTCCCCCTTTCCCCTCTCCTCCCAGCCCCTGGCAACTGTTACTGAAATTTGGCCTCTGTACACCGGTGCAGGATTAAATCTCAGAGACAGTTTTGGGTGAAGTAGAAAGAAATAGCTTTACTGCTTTGCCAGGCAAAGGGGGCCACAGCAGGCTAATGCGCTCAAGACTGTGTGTCCCGCCCTGGAGGGGGTAGTGAGGAGTCTTATAGTGCTCAAGGAGCAGGGCGTGGTCAGCTCGTGGACATTCTTCTGACTGGTTGATGGTGAGGTAATGGGGACTCAGTTTCATCAGCCTTCTGGTTCCAACCGGTCTGGGGTCTCCGTGCTTGTGGGCAGCATATGGTTAACTTCTTTCACCTGGGGGCGGGGTTCAGTATCTGCAAAACAGCTCAGAGGACATGGCTCACAATATTACCTATAGTCCTTGGGGAAGAACTAAAGGTCCTTGACTTTGTTTCATGGCTAAAGAATTATTATTTTGTCTTGCTTGACTGTTTTCCTTTCTTTCTGCATTTTCTCACTTCTCTGATTAAATTTTATTCGGCGACTAAAGTTTTTCTCCAAACAAAAGGCAGGCGGAGGACATGGGAGGGGGTCTATTCTGGGAAGGTCTCATAGGGCCCTGCTCGGTTACACAACCCATCAGTCTACTCTCTGTTTCTGTAAGTTTGACTATGGATTTTAGATTCCTCATATAAGTGGAATCATGCAGTATTTGTCCTTCTGTGTCTGTCCTATTCAGTACTTCACTTATTGTAATGTCTTCCAGGTCCATCCATGTTATCACAAATGGTAGCATTTTCTTCTTTTTGAAATGTTGAATAATATTCCATTGTATGCATACACCCCATTTTCTTTGTCCATTGATCTACTGATGGACATTTAGGTTGTTTCCACCTCTTGGGTATTGTGAATAACGGTGCAATGAATTTGATCTAAATTCTTTTGGATATATACCCAGAAGTGGGATTCCTGGAGCATGTGGTAGTTCCATTTTTAACTTTTGGAGGAAACGCCATACTGTTTTCCATTGTGGCTGTCCCAGTTTACATTCCCACCAACAGCACGCAACCTTTCTCTGTTTGATGTCTTGAAACTTTGTATCTCTTGCCTCATTAAGCAGTTTCAAAAATGAAAACTAAGGTGTCATAGAATTCATGGGCAGCAGTTCTAATATCTGAACTTTCTTTCTTCCATCTACCAAAATTCATCATCATTCAAACTCATTCCTGAGAATGGCCCATTAATAATTTTTCTCTTTATAGCTATTTTGTAATTATCCTTAGACTTTTGGACAGCAGTTATGAAGGAATAGGGAAAGGAACTGGCAACAAGAAAGAAACCAGACCAGCTTCAGCTAACAAAATAAAAAGAGAAAGGTGGGGGAATGTGCATGGAACGTGGAGAAATGCTATGTGAAATCCTGATATCTTTCAGTCTGCCACCTCAGTATAAACTTGCAGGAGTTTGGAAATTATGTCTGCAATAACTCAAATTGTTAACATTAATTTTGCGGATGACTCGAGGTCCCTGGAAATGTAGAAGAATTGACGAGAAAAGACACGGTTTATCAGCTACCTTTTTAATGAAGAGAGGAATGGGAGAGTTAGGCTTAAAAACTGCTGCATTCCGCATACATTGTCTCTAGGGTTAGCTACGGTTTTGTATGAGACAGTACTTATCCTTGCTCTCAGAGTTCCCAGTAGGGAAGAGCAGTAGCTAGCTCAAAACACCACTCCTCAGAGCCTTTCAGACCAACTATTAAAGGATGATTCTAGGAAATCCATTTGAGCACACGTGCACACACAAATTAAAAGCTGACCAGTAGGGCTTCCCTGGTGGTGCAGTGATTAAGAATCCACCTGCCAATGCAGGGGACACGGGTTCAAGCCCTGGTCTGGGAAGATCCCACATGCCGTGGAACAGCTAAGCCCGTGCGCCACAACTACTGAGCCCGAGTGCTACAACTACTGAAGCCAGTGTGCCTAGAGCCCACTGCCCGTGCTCCGCAGCAAAAGAAGCCACTGCAATGAGAAGCCCGTGCACTGCAATGAAGAGTAGCCCCCGCTCTCCGCAACTAGAGAAAGCTCGCACGCAGCAATGAAGACCCAACGCAGCCAAAAATAAATTAAATAAATAAATTTTTAAAAAGCTGACTAGTATTTTATCATGTTTCTCTGCCATTGCTTGGTTTTGTAACCATCGTTTCTCTCAATATTTTACATTGTATTTTAATTTTTAAGAATTTTTAAAGTTTTGGTACTTGGTGATACACAAATAAGAAGTAAAATTCAAAGGATATAATAGCTGTCCAAATGGTTTTCCTCCCACTCCTATTGCCTGCCCACTCAGTTCTTTTCTATAGTGGCAAACAATGTTCCGAGTGTCTTATGTTTTCTTCCAAAGATATGACTGAATTTTCATGTTTGTGTGTGTGTGTGTGTGTGTGTGTGTATAGTCATATTTCTTTCTCAGAAAAGATGGCATACTGTAAACACTGCTCTGTACCTTTTTTTAATTCCCCAAACTATATCTCAAAGAATGTTTCATTTCATAATATATGGAGCTGCCTCATTTAAACACAGTGTAAAATCCCATTGCACAAATGTACCACAATTTATATCTCCAGTCATTTATTAATATGCAATTAGGTTCTTTGAATTTAAACACACTTTTTTCATTTTATTACATTTATTATAATTTATTATACTTGTGATGCATTAACAATAAACACTTATCTTAAACCGCCATTCAGATCTATTATCTCTACTTCTTCAAAGTATTCATTCTTTCAGTTTTTATGATGGCTTAGTTTCCTTGAAAGATTTATAATTTTTAACTATGTACTTGAGTTGGATTTTTATTTTTCTCTGTAATTTCTCCTTGTTGTTGACTGTGGAGGCATTCCAATGCAGGATTTTTTGGTTATATCTGTATAAGTCCACAATGCTGGACCAATTATCATGGTAATTCCTTGACTGTGATTTCCTACCCTCAGAGACCAAGTGCAAACCCACTCCTATGCATAACAAAGGCTTAGGTTTCTAGTTTCTCCAGGGTAATTTTTTTCTACCCTAAGTGATCAGCCCAGTTACCCTCCTTAATCTCCATCTGGGGTATGAGTTACCAGTTTAAATAGTGGGGCAGCTCTTCCAGGTTCTGCATTTTAAGCAAGCATTTATTTTTAAGCAAGCATGAGATTACAGATGTGGCTATTTTTTAAATTATTATTTTATTATTTTATTTTATTTATTTTTGGCTGCATCGGGTCTTAGTTGTGGCTGTGTGGATCTTTCATTGCGGCATGCAGGATCTTTCATTGCAGCGCACTGGCTTCTCTCTAGTTGTGGTGTGAGGGCTCCAGAGCACGTGGGCTCTGTAGTTTGAGTCAGGCGGGCTCTCTAGTTGAGGCCCACGGGCTTAGTTGCCCCTCGGCATGTGGGATCTTAGTTCCCGGACCAGGGATCGAACCCACGTCCCCTCATTGGGAGGCAGATTCTTTACCACTGGACCACCAGGGAAGTCCCCAGATGTTGCTGTTTTTGATAGATACTTTTCATCAGATTAAACAAATCTCCTTCTATTCTTGGTTTGCTCAGAGATTTTTATTAGGTGCTGAATTTTATAAAATTCCTGTATCTGAAAAGATATTTTTCTCTTATATTCTGTTAATGTGGTGAATTATTATATTGACAGATCTTATGTTAAGACAATGTTGCTTCTTTGAAATAAAACCAACTTGTGATGTATAATTCTTTTAAAATATTACTGGATTTAATTTGCTAATGTCTTGTTGAGGATTTCTGTTTCTATGTTCAGATTGGCCTGTAAATTTCTTTCTTGTAATGTTCTGGTCAGATTTTCGTATCATAGTTATTCTGGCCTCATGAAACAAGAGATTCATTCATATTCTCCCCCCGACCTTGGAAAAGTTTGTGTATGATTTTTGTTACTGCTTACTGAAATATTTAGAAGAATGCAGTGAAGAGGCTATCTCATCCTGATATTTTCTTAAAGTATTTTAAATTATGGGTTCATTTTAACAGAAATAAATGATTATATATGTATATACAACTTTTTTTTCCAGAATGTTGGGGGTTTTTCCTGTGCCAAGGTGGGCAAGTTGTGTTTTTCAGTGAATTTATACATTTCATTACATCTAAAATTTTAAATTTAATCATATACAGTTGTTCACAACATTCTCTTATTTTGAAATACCTCTGTTGGGTATGTGTGATATGCCAGTGATTTCTGATAATGGTAATTTGTGCCTTTTCTTTTTTGAATCATCATACTTTTGAGATTCTAAAGAACCAAATTTTGACTTTGTTGATTCTATTGTATATTGATCTCCATTAATTTCTTATGTACATTACCTGTTTTCTTACTCTGGGTTTAGTCTGTGGTTTGTTTGGGTTCATTGGTGGACAGAAGATTAAATCAATGAATTTCCGCATTTTTTTCATTTGAAATATATGAATTTTAGGAGGCTATTGCTACTCTCTGAGCACAGCTTTCGCTGCATTCCTCATGATTTTCTATGTCATGTTTTTGTTATTCAGTTAAAATATTTTCTAAGTATGATTATGATTCTTCTGTCACCAATGGATTATTTAGTAGTATATTGCCTAATTTACAAACACTTAGGGATATCTTGGCCTTATCATTGCTTTTGTTGTTGATTTGATTCCACTGTGGTCAGAGAGAATACTCAAACCCTGTCAGTCCTTTCAACATTTTTGAGGTTTGCTTTATGATCCATGGTCAATTTGAGTATATTTTCCAAAAGCACTTCAAACAATATATATTCTAGAAGTTGTTGTTTACAGCATTTTATGTGTCTACTAAGTCAGAACTATTAATCTTGTTCTGCATCCTTACTGATTTTTTGTCTACATAATCAGTTATTACAAAAGGTGTATTGAAATCTCTATGTTTGTTGATTGGTTTATTTCTCTTTGTCTGTTTTGCTTTACCTATTTTGAAACTGTTATTAGATTCATCTAAATTTAGAATCATATCTCCTGATAGACTGGCTCTCTTATCATTATGAGAAGTCCCTCTTTGCCTGTAGTCTTGAGTTTTGCCTTGAAGTCTATTTTGACCAAAATATTGTTACATCAATTTTCTTTTAGATAGTGTTTAAGTAGTCAATCTTCTTGAATCTTTTCACCTTGAATATTTGTATAATTGTTTATTTAAATTAAGGCTTTATTTTTCACAGCAATTTTAGGTACACAGCAAAACTGAGGAGAAGGTACAGAGATTTTCTTTACAACTCCTGCCCCCAAACATGCACAACCTCCTTTATTATCAACGTCACTCACCAGAATGACACAGTTTTTACCAAGGATGAACCTATGATGACACATCATAATCACACAAGTCCATAGTTTACATTATAGTTCACTCTTGGTATTGTACATTATATGAGTTTGAGCAAATGTATAATGACATGTATCCATCATTATGGTATCATACAGCATATTTTCATTGCTCTGAAAATCCTCTGTGCTCTACCTATTCATCCTTCCCTTACCCCAGCCCCTGGCAACTACTGATCTTTTTACTGTGTCTACAGTTTTGCTTTTTCCAGAATGTCATATACTCGCAGTCATAAATTATGTAGACTTTTCAGATTGGTTTCTTCCACTTAGTAATATAAATGTATTGTTCCTCCATGTCTTGTCATGGCTTAATAAGTCACTTCTTTTTAGCACTGAGTAATATTATTGTCTGGATGTACCACAATTTATTTATCCATTCACCTACTGAAGGACATCTTGATTGCTTCTAAGTTTTGACAATTGTGAATACAGCTGCTGTAAACATCCATGTGCAGGTTTTTGTATGGACATAAGCTTTTAATTCCTTTGGGTAAATACCAAGGTGTGCAATTGCTGGATCTTATGGTAAGACTATGTTTAGGTTTTGTAAGAAACTGCCAAACTGACTTCCAAAGTGGCTGTACCATTTTATATACCAGCCATCAATGAATGAGTGTTCCCTATTGTTCCATATCCTCCCCAGCATTTGGTTTTGTCAGTGTTCCAGATTTTGGGCATTCTAATAGATGTGTAATGGTAGTTCATTGTTGTTTTAATTTGCATTTCCCTGATGACATATGATGTGTGGCATCTTTTTATATGTCACCTGTGTATCTTCTTTGGTGAGGGGATCTGTTAAGGTCTTTTGCCCAAGTTTTAATTGTGTGTGTTGTCTTATTGTTGAATTTTAGGAGTTCTTTGTATATTTTGGAATATGCATTTCAAATATATTTTGGAAAAGTCTTTCATCAGGTATGTCTTTAGCAAATATTTCCGCCCAGTCTGTGGCTCGTCTTCTCATTCTCCTGATATGGTTGGATTTTGACTTAAGAAATCATTCTTACAATGTTTTTCATTAGTGATTTTATTTAGTCCATTTTTCTCTCCTTTTTGCCCACATATGGAATGATCAAATTTTTCTTTTTAAATTCAATTGCCCCTTCCTTTCAGCTTGTTAGGTTATCCTTTTATTACTATTATCTTTTTGGTGGCTTATTACAGTTGACTATAATTTAGTATTTTTTAACTTTCCAGACAATATTAGAAAGTTTGAACATTTTATCTATATTTATTGCCTTCTCACCTTTTGTAGTATTGTTATATATTTTAATTTTACACATATTTAATGCCATAAGATATAATGAGCATTGTTTATAATATTCTATAGTAATTTATGTAAAAAAATATCTCTTAATCCTTTGCCATTTTCTTCCTTTTTTCCTGAATTTCCAGGAACAAAGGCTTCTACCTAGGATGATGTTTTTTCTGCCTGAAGAAGTCCCTTTGCATATATTATAAGGCAGTTCTGCTTTTCATGAGCTCTCTCACTTGTTTTATATATCAAAATCTAAATTTCATGTTCATTTTGGGAGCTTTTTAAATGGGTAGGGAATTCTAGATTAGCTGTTGTTTCTATTTTTAAAATGGCATTCCATGGTTTCATATTTTCTGTTGAGAAATCAACTTTCAATCTTATTATATGAAGGTAGCATACCTTTTCATCTGCCTCCTTCAAGATTTCCTCTTTATATTTGATTTTCATCAGTTGAACTATAATATACTTATTTAAGATTGTATTTATAATTATCGTGCTTTAGGTTTTAGAATTTGTCGAGGCTGTGTTATACATACTTTTCTAGATTCTCTCATCTCTGGACCTTGGCCCCTCTTGTTCTGGCTCATGTTCTTGATAGTTTTGACAGCAATTTTAATGTGTGAAGCCTTGTTGCCTGCTGAAATCTCTGAGCCACAGCTTTCTGCTTGGTCTCTTCGTCTTTGCCTTCTTTAGAATTGGCATTTGATACCCTCAGTATTTGCTCCTCCCTCTTCCCTATCTCACTTTTCGGGTGCTCTTGCTTTTCATACTCCCCAAAAAAGTTTCAGCACGGGCTCTGTTCTCCAGTGAACCTAGGCTAAGACAAATATGATCATATTTAGCCAGTTTCTCTGTGGCTTTGTTCTCAAACTTTGGAAAATTCTTCTGGGTACTATTGCCCCTGCAGGGCACTGCTATCACTCCCTCTGAGTGCTGTCATATCCACCGGTCACTGAGATTGAAACAAATTTACTGGAAAACAATTTGCTAAAACCCTTTGGTAAGAAAAACTTCCTCAAATGACCTATGTACTAATTAAAAAAACAAAAAAAACCCAACCAAACTTAAAGCCAGTTAGCATTTTCATGACAACTTAAACTGCCAGTTCAGCAGAACAGAATGTCAATTTTAAGATTGTAGTGTCAATTTTATGTATAGAAGTTTAAGATTAAAATGTCAATTTTATGGTTTAAACTGTCAAAGATATGTGAAAATTAGATGCAGATGAAACATTGCTTTAGGGATTGACCCAGGAATGGTTCCTGTGCACATGGCCAGATATTCACATTTAGATCAGTGGGGGATTAAAATTCTTAGACGTGTGTTATATACGTTTTTGGAAGTATGTGTAGGTCCATTGGATATGTGCTGACAGTTTTTAAGTTCCCAGCACCACCTGTAACTTTACTCCTTTCTTAATCCCGTATACATTTCGAATGCTGCTTATAAGCACTTTCCAATTCTCTGACATGCCTGGAAACATGTAAATTCCACAGATGGTGACAAAGTAGCTAAAGCTTAGATCTCTGATACATCATTAACTAACTGTATTTTGGTTTCAAATCATTGTCAGTTTTGCATTTCAAACTAAGCAAATTCTTGCATTAAGGGCCATATCTAGCCTGTGGTCAGATATGGTTGCCTATAACTCTTTTTGGAAACTTAGAAATTTTTGAGGTATTTAAGGTAGGGGTCCTTAACCTTTTAAAAGTCACAGACTCCTTGGACTTCTGGTGATGTGTATATATGCTATCTCAGAATAACATCAGCGAGTGCATAAAATTAAATGCATCGGACTATAATGGAACCATTTGGAATGCAATCATCAAAATATTAAATTTGTGATATAAGGGCATGTACATTTCTGTATTAATGCTTTTAATAACAATATCTATTGGCAGGTTTACTAACTAGTAATTTTTAAGTCATTATAACCATAAAACACATTTTAGGAGATCAGTGACAAATACAATATGATATACTATCTGTGACTTCTGCTGGTTACAAAATCATAGTTACTACTAGTACTGTGATTTATTACTTAGTCATGATAAAAGAGAAAGATCAATTTCAGTTAAACCTAATGAAAACAGTTTTTCCTTCCAAGTTCAGGGGTCACTTGAATTCTATCCATAGAGCCCTTATGCTTCTGTGGCTGCCAGATTAACCCAGGTTTAAAGAGAAACTATTCCTAGAATGCTGAAAATCCAATAGAAGCGTAATGAATGCTATTTACTAAAGGTAAAATATTAGGATTTTCTTGAATATATAATGCTCTAGCCTCCAAACACTATAGCCACTTGATCTTTCCTGTGGGGCCTAGAACCACGTCTGAATGTACACTTGCTAGTTTGCTTTGAACATACAAGTCTCTTATATTCTATGTCAGATTCCTATTGCTTTGTTAACCCCAGAAGAACTCTATCCCATAGGAAAGGATGGAGGGGAGAGGAGAAAGTTTCCATAAATGTAAATTGGTCTACCATATGTTTATACAAATCTTCCATACGTTGGATATAGTAAACATAACTATATCCCTCCTGCTGAGTTTTTTTTTTTTTTTTTTTAAATGCTTAACCCTGAAGAGAAGCAGAGATGTGGGTCTCATGGCCAAGGGCCAACTGTACATGTTGGGTTGAGAGCACAGGGCAAGGCACGGGCCCAGCTGCAGGCAGGCCCAGGGCTCGGTCCTTCCACACCCTAATTCCCAGACCCATCCCTGAAGGGAGACTGCCTCCTGGTGACCAAAAGAGCCAGGAGTGGGGTTGGGATCCTGCTTAGCTGCCCTGGCCCTCAGGGAGGCTCTGGAAGAGGGTCCGCTGCTGGGATACAGTAAATATGACTGTATACCTAGCTGCTGGGATGAATATTTTAATACCATTTTGCTTAATATATATCTAATACCTTCAATTCATTTTAGTGTGAGCCTCTCTGTTACTTATCTCCAACTGATGACTTGTTCATTTTAATTAAACTGCAACTGCTTTCTCCTTCCTTACACAAGGACAAAGAGCTCTTCCTCTTTAAGTCAATGACCACTCCTATCAAACTCTGTTTAAATTTTCCTTTAAGCATAATTAACATAATCAGCTACAAGTATTATTCTTAATAACTGTGAGCTTCTGAGAGTGAATGCCAGTTGGTTTGGAGATGGGCTAAAGTGAAGTACTTTAAAAGGAGCTTTTCTTTTTGCAAAATTTCCTCCAACCCCAAATTAGGAAGAGATTAGTAGAACCCAGTCCTCAAGAAACCCTCAGTCTTTTTTTTCTTGTTCCATTATATGTATGTATCAGTGTATTTGGGAGTGGAGGTGGTAGTGGTGGTTCAGAATAAGACGATGTTTACTTAAGCATCAAGAATGTTTTGGTCAAATACAGAAAAACGCTAAAAAGATGAGAAGGTTCATTAAATGGCAGGACAGATTTCAGGGACTAATGGGCAGATGTTGGCACACAGGGTCCATACAAGACAGTGGGGAGAGATCAAAACAACTCAGCCAAGGCACAGACTTAATTATGCACCTGGTTTGCACAATACAAAACTGAGCTACTTTATGTTGTTATTTTATTGACTTGTAGCAGAGCTGCCCTGCAGTCCTAAATCAAGCAAGGGAAGCCAAGAATATTTAAATAGAGCTTTTTTAAAATTAGGCTTCCAGAATATGAGCTTTATGACTTTAAGGTTCATGTGAAAATTATTTATGCTATGAACAAATTCCACGGTTGTAGTCCTGCCTATAAATGTTTATGTATTATTTTCCAGAAGTTTACAGCTCTTTGACAAAAACTTTTAAGTTCTCAAACCCTTAGAAGTGTTTCATAAATATGAGTGAAGTGTCTCCTCAAAGTCAAAAGTCATATATATTTTTCAAAATTGGATTTTTATTTCATTTCATGTTGCCATATGATAGTTCTGCCATTTATTCCTATTTTAATGGAGTAATACTCAAAATCATGGTAGTGTCAAAATTAATTGTAGTAACTAGAGTAACTTGCTACAGTAGTTACAAAGAAAAATACCTTAAATGTTTTCTTCCTTAAAAGTGACTGGAAAATTGCCTGTTCTGTTAAATAAATATTGAAAGTTGTAATTTTAAGCTTACAGACCACTTTGCAATGATAAACTTCTTTACTCATCTTTTTTTCTCTAGTATTATATAAAAACGTAATGATGAGTATTAATGAATGAAAGATTTGTGCAATTCTTTCACTATAAAGTATACATCCTATGTCAGAGTTTATGTAGCACCAAAGCCCAGGAGACTTCTATAGTTACACGCTATTTGAATATAGGGGGTGACATTTATCAGCTGTGAGCTTAGGAAAGTTATTTGAACCATCTTTGCTTTCTTTGGGTTTCTCATCTGTATAATCGGAATATATCTGAGCCTACTACAAAGAGTTATGTTGAGACTAAAATTCTTGAAAAAATATATGCTAAGTATGAATGATTATTGATATTACTAATATCCACTTTTTATATAGTAGTTGAGGGTCTTGGAAGCAAATGAAAACATAAATTTTAGTTCATAAAAGGTGCCTTAAAACATGTTTTATCTTAAAAAGAATGAAATTTTGCCATTTGCAACAACATGGATGGCCTTGGAGGGCATTATGCTAAGTGAAATGAGTTAGAGAAAGACAAATATGGTATGTTATCACTTAACTAGTGAATATAACAAAAACAGGCTCACAGAAGAACACACTAGTGGTTACCAGTGGGAAGTGCGGAAGTGGGGAGGGGCAATATAGGGGTAGGGGATTAAAAGGTACAAACTATTATATATAAAATAAGCTATAAGGATATATTGTACAACACAGGGAGTAGAGCCAATATTTTAAAATAACTATGAATGGAGTATAACCTTTAAAAATTGTGAATCATTATATTGTACACCTGTAACACATAATATTGTACATCAATTATACTTCAATTAAAAAAACATGTTTTATCTTGATTTTTGAAAACTGTTATTGTTTTGTTGGTTTCTTTTAGTCTTCTAGGCTAAAACAACAAAACATATTTTCAATTGAAACTTGTATTTTTAAACTCAAATACAATCAAAATCTTAATTTATGCTCAAAAATATGGTTAGGCCCTTTTATATCAGCTAGAGCAAATTTTTTCCATTGATTTTTCAAACCCAACTAACCCCCCACCCCCACCCCCCTGGCGATAAAGTAAATGTTACCTTGAAAAGACCTCTGGATTAAGAACTAGAGGATGTGGGCTTTAACTGTTAAGCAAAAAGTACTTCATTTTAGCCCATCTCCAAACCAAACTGTTAAGTCAGCCACTGCTAGCTGGGGAGTTTTGGACAGGTGATTCAGTCCCCCAGCTCACGGGTTGGGAGTTGCAAAGCTAGCATTAGCTAGCTAGCTAATGGCCATTTTGTATGTCTTCTTTGGAAAATGTCTATTCAAGTTCTTTAATCATTTTTTAATCAGGTTATTTGTTTTTTTGCTGTTGAGATGTAGGAGTTACTTGAATATTTTGGATACTAAGCCCTTATTGAAGATATGGCTTCCAAATATTTTCTCCCATTCAATAGTTTGTCTTTTTACTTTTATTTCCTTTGATGTAGTCACTTGTCTGTTTTTGCTGTTGTTGTGTTTTTGTTTTCAAATCCAAAAACTCATTGACAAGACCAATGTCATAAAGCTTTTCCCCTATGTATTACTTTAGGAGTTTACAGTTTGAAATTTTATGTTTAAATCATGAATCCATTTTGAGTTGATTTTTGTATAAAGTGCAAGTGTCCAGTTTCATTCTTTGGCATGTAGATGCTCAGTTTTCCCAAAACCATGGTGTATTCTTGGTGCCCTTTTTGAAGATTAGTTGATCATATATATATATATATATATATATATATTTATATATATATATTTATATAAATATATATATATATTTATATATATATATATATATAAATATATATATATATTTATATATATGTCGGTTTATTTCTGAGTTCTGTTCCATTGATCTGCCTGTTTTTATACCAATAACATACTGTTTTAATTACTGTATTTTTGTAGTATATTTTGAAATCAGGAAATATGATACCTCTAGCTTTGTTCTTCCTCAAGATTTCTTTGGCTAGTTGGATCTTTTGTGGTTCCATATGAATTTTAGGATTACTTTTTCAGTAGAAAAAAAAAATTGTCATGGGATTTTGATAGGGTTTAAATTGAATCTATAGACCACTTTGGGTAGTGTGGGCATTTTAACAATTTTAAGTCTTCTAATTCATGAACATGGATATCCTTTGATTTATTTGTGTCTTTAATTTCTTTCAGCAATGTTTTAAGTTTTCAGTATAAGAGGCTTTTACCTCCTTGGTTAGGTTTATTTCTAAGTATTTTATTCTTTTTCATTTTATTGTAAATGAGAATTTTTAATACTTTCTTTTGGGGATAGTTTGTTGTTAGTGTTCAGAAACACAGTTGATTTTTATATGTTGATTTTGTATCCTTCCACTTTACTGAATTCATTTATTAGTCTCAACAGGATTTTTGGTGTATGTGTGGAGTCTATATAGGCTTCTCTATGTATAAAATCATGTCATCTGCAAACAGGTAATTTACTTCTTTTCCAATTTGGATGCCTTTTAAATCTTTTACTTGCCTAATTGCACTGGCTGGAACTTCCAATACTCTGTTGAATTGATGTGGCTATTAGTGGACATCCTAGTCTTATTCCTGATCTTAGAGGAAAACTTAAGTTTTTCACCATTGAGTATAATATTACTTGTGGGCTGGTCATGTAAGGCCTTTGTTATGTTGAGGTAAGTGCCTTCTATGCCTAGTTTGTTGAGAGTTTCTATCATGAGAAAGGGTGATGAATTTTGTCACATGCTTTGCTTGCATCTATTGAGATGATTATGTGACTTTTACTCTTTATTGTGTTAATGGGATGCACACATTTATTGATTCACATACATTGAACCATCCTTGCATCCCAGGGATAACTCCCATTTGGTCATGGTGTATTATTCTTTTAACATACTGTCAAATTTGGCTTGCTAGTATTTTGTGGAGGATTTTTATAACTATGTTGAATAGGTATATTGGCTTGTAGTTTTCTTATGCTGTCTCTGTCTGGCTTTTGCATCAGGGTAGTATGCTGGCCACATAAAATGAGTCTGAAAGTCTTCCCTTCTCTTCAGTGTTTTAGAAAGGATTTGTGTTATTTCTTCCTTAAATTTTTGGTGGAATTCACCTGGGAAGATATCTGGTCCTGGACTTTTGTTGGGAGGGCTTTGATTACTGATTCAATCTCTTTATACATCATTGGTCTGTTCAGATTTTGTATTTCATCATGATTCAGTCTGGGTAATTTTTTTTGCTGCTTTTTTCCCACTTTTAAATAGACGATTTTTTAAGAGTAGTTTTAGATTCACAGCAAAATTGAGTACAAGATACAGAGATTTCCCATATACCCCTGGCCTCCACATACACACAGCCTCCCCTACTATCAATATCCCCCACCAGAGTTCTACACTTGTCACCATCAATGAATCTACACAGACACCTCATTATCACCATAGTTTATCCTGGGATTTACTCTTGGTGTTCAACATTCTGTGGGTTTGGTCAGATGTATAATGACATGTATCCACCATTGTAGTATGGTACAGCGTAGAGCGCACAGTATTTTTAGGGCAGTGAAACTATCATCTCTCCCTTGCCCCAACCCCTGGTATCCACTGATCTTTTTAATACTATCTCCATTGTTTCATTTTTTCCAGAATATTGGAATCATACAGTGTGTAGCCTTTCCAATTGGCTTCTTTCATTTGGTAATATGCATTTAAAGTTCCTCCATGTCTCTTCACAGCTTGATAGCTTATTTCTTTTTGGTGGTGAATACTATCCACTGTCTGGATGCACCATAGTTTATTATGCAGTTACCTACTGAAGGACCTTCTTGGTTGCTTCCAGGTTTTGGCAGTAAACCTGCTATGAAGATCTGTGTGCAGGTTTTTGTGTCGACATAAGTTTCAGTTCATTTGGGTAAGTACCAAATAGTACAATGGCTGGATCATATGATAAGAATATATGTTTAGTTTTGTAAGAAATCACCAGATTGTCTTCCAAAGTGGCTGTACTATTTTGCATTCCCACCAGCAATGAATGATTGTTCATGTTGCTCCACTTCCTTGCCAACATTTGGTGTTGTCAGTGTTTTGGGTTTTAGGTGTGTAGAGTTATCTCAGAGTTGTTTTAATTTTCATTTCCCTAATGACATACAATGTGGAACATCTTTTTATATGTTTATTTGCCATCTGTGAGGTATCTGATGAGCTTCCTATTCAAATCTATTGCTCATTTTAAAATCAGGTTGTTTGTTTTCTTATTGTTGAGTTTAAGAATTCTTTATATATTTTACATAACAGTCCTTTATCAGACGTGTGTTTTGCAAGTAGTTTCTCCCAGTCTGTGGCTTGTCTTCTCATTCTCTTCACAGTTTCTTCCACAGAGAAGTTTTTAATTTTAATAAGGTCCAATTTATCAATTGTTTCTTTCATGGATCTTGCCTTTGGTGTTGCTTCTAAAAAGTCAGCACCATGCCCAAGGTTATCCACATTTTCTCCTATGTTACCTTCTAGTAATTTTATAGTTTCTCATTTTACATTTAGTTCTATGATCCATTTTGATTTATTTTTTTGTGATGGGTCTAAGTTCTGTGTCTGGATTCTTTTTTTTTTTTTTTTTTTTTTTTGCTTGCATGTGGATGCCTAGCTGTTTGGCATCATTTGTTGAAAAAGATTATCTTTTCTGCAGTGTATTGTCTTTACTCTTTTGTCAAAGATCAACTGACTATATTTATGTGGGTCTACTTCTGGGCTCTCTATTCTGTTCCATTGATCTATTCATCTATTCTTTCATAGTGTCAGTCCTCTGACTTTGTTCTTTTCCTTTAATATTGTGTTGGCCATTTTGAGTCTTTTGCTTCTCCATATAAACTTTAGAATCAACTTGTTGATATCCACAAAGTAACTTTCTGAGATTTTGATTGAGATTGTGTTGAATCTATAGATCAAGTTGGGCTGAACTGACATCTTGGCAATAACAAATCTTCCTATTGATGAACATGAAATATCTCTACACTTATTTAGTTCTGTTTTGGTTTCTTTTATTAGTGTTTTGTAGTTTTCCTCATACAGATCTTGTTGCTGATATTTTTAAAGTATGTATATGGAATCATACACATACTAGTTACAATTTCATCATATTTAAATTTTTTTCCAGCTATTACTTTGTGACTATACTTATACTACATGGTAGAACACAACCATGCTATTTGCCAATTTCAGAAAGTTTCCAATAACAATCAATTAAGTGGTGAAAACTAACTACAAACAGTAACAAGTTTTGATCAATACTGACACAGAACAAAGAGTTCCGTGTATATGGTTCATCCCCAGTAAGAATATAGCACAGTAGCCAGCACAAATTATACTAATTTTGACGCTTAAAGCTGGTAACAATTTTGAATCTCTTTTTTGTGAAACTAGCATATCAGGTAAAATATTTTTTTTCTTTTGTTTTTTAAAATTTATTGAGGTGTAGCTGATTTACAATGTCATGTTAATTTCTGCTGTACAGCAAAGTGACTTGGTTATACATATATATATATATACATTCTTTTTCATATTCTTTTCCATTATGGTTTGTCACAGGATATTGAACATACTTCTCTGTGCTATACAGTGGGACCTTGTTTATCCGTTCCATATATAAAAGCTTGCCTCTGCTAATTCCAAACTCCCAATCCTTCCCTCCCTCACCCCTCCTCCCCCTTGGGAGCCACAAGTCTGTTCTCTATGTCTGTGATTCTGTTTCATAGATATGTTCATTTGTGCCATATTTTAGATTCCACATATAAATGATATCATATGGTATTTGTCTTTCTCTGTCTGACTTAACTTCACTTAGTATGATAATCTCTAGGCCCATCCATGTTGCTGCAAATGGCATTATTTCATTCTTTTTTTTTATGGCTGAGTAATATTCCGTTGTATATATACACCACATCTTCTTTATCCGTTCATCTGTCGATGGACAGTCTTGGAAAATTTTTTGTTTCTAGGAATTTACCCATTTCTTCTAGGTTATCCAAATGTTGGTATATAATTGTTAATAGCCTCATGATCCTTTGCATTTCCATGGTATCAGTTGTAATATCTCCTCTTTTATTTCTGATTTATCTGAGTCTTCTGTTTTTCTTAGTCTAGCTAAGGGTTTATAAATTTTGTTTATCTTTCAAAAAACCAACTGTTCTGGTGTTGTGTTTCTATTGTTTTTTCTATTTTGTTTATTTCTGCTCTAAACTTTTTTACTGAAGTATATAGATTTACAATATTATATTAGTTTCAGGTGTACAACAGAATGATTCAGTATTTTTACAGATTATACTCCATTAAAAGGTATTACAAGATAATGGCTATAATTCCCTGTGCTATGCAATATCCCCTTGTTGCTTATCTATTTTATATAGTATATTGTAGCTCTTCTCTGTTCATTTCTTCTTTTTGTTTCTTCCCTTGTGGTTTGATGATTTTCTTTAGTAGCATGCTTGTGTTCCTTTCTTTTTAGTTTTTGTGTGTTTGTTGTAGGTTTTTGAGTTGTGGTTTCCATGGGGTTCTTCATATATGTTGACTTATAAATTATAGCTACTTGGTTTAAACTGGTAGTCATTTAAGTTCACACTCTTTCTAAAAGATCTACATTTTGTACTCCCCTCCATTTTGTGTTTTTGATGTCATATTTTACATTTTTATGCTTATCCCTTCACTGTTATTTAATGGTTGATTTTTTGTCTTTTAATCTACGTACTGGCTTATTTATGTGGTTGAGCCTCACTCCTTACTACATATGTGCGTTTCCTAGTGGGATTTTCCCTTTTCTATAGATTCTTTCTTACTTTTCCACTTAGAGAAGACCCTTCAACATTTCCTTTAGGGTAAGTTTAGCATTGGTAAACTCTCTTAGTTTTTGCTTGTCAGATAACTTCTCTCTCCTTCCATTCTAAATGCTAATCTTGCTGTGAGGTTTTTCCATTTCAGCACTTTGAATTATAATATGATGCCACTCCCTTCTGACCTGCAAAGTTTCCACAGCAAAATGAGCAGATAGCCTTATGGAGACTCCCTTGTATTTGACTTTTTCTCTTGCTGCCTTTAGACTTCTCTTTTGCCATTTTAATTATGACATGTCTTGTTTCAGTTTATCTTGTTTGGGACCCTCTGTGCTTCCTGTATCTGGATATCTGTTTCCTTCATCAGGTTTGGGAGTGTTTCAGCCCTAATTAATTTCCCCAAATACATTCTTGATCCACTTCTCCCTGTCTTCTCCTTCTGGGAGCCCTATAATGTGAATGTTGTGTTATCTCAGAGATCTCTTAAAAGCAAATTTTCAAAAATGAAATCAATTTTGGTTTCTGCTGTTCTGATTGGGTGATTCCCATTATTCTAACTTCCAGATCCTGTATGTGTTCTGTTGTATCACTTAGTCTGATATTCATTACTTCTAGTGTATTTTTATTTCAGCTATTGAATACTTCATTTCTGATTGGGTCTTTTTTATATTTTCTAGTTCCTTGCTCACTGTGTTCATCTATTCTTTTCCCTAATTCAGTTAACATTCTTATTACCAATGCTTTGAATTCTTTATCTGGTAAATTTATTTCTGTTTCATTAGTTTTTTCAGAGTTTTGCTCTTTAAATTGAGAATACCACCTCTGCCTTTTCATTTTCCTTAACTTTCTCTTCCTCTGTGAATTTAGGAAACAGTTACCTAGTGTGGTCTTGTGGGTGTTCTATGTGGGAGTGTCCCCTATACAGACTGCATGTACTCAGTGCCTTTAGTGGAAGAGCTGGATTTAATGTGGACACAAGTCACAACTTTCCTCAGGGTGTGCTGGCAGCTATCACCTTGGTAGGGGATGGGACTGCAAATTGAGGGGCTAGAGGGAGGACTTTCCCTCTGCTCAGTGGCTGTCACTGCTCTGTCGGGTGCAGGGTCTGATCCCAAGTTGCTGGAGCAGAAACCCTGAGGGTTGTGTGAGAGCTGCCTCTGTTCCATTTATGTGTGTGTTTTCCCTTCTCCCAGCACCAGAACCCTAGCCCCAGAGGGAGGAAGTGCTGTAACAAGGGGGGCAGCACAGGATCTCTTTTCTTGTCAGCCAAAGCAAGCAGTCGGAGCTGCCTCTGATGTGCCACCTTTGGAGGAGCCAGCAATTATTTCCCTCGCTCTACTCAGACAGAGCCTCAGGTGCAAGTCTCCTTTGTACCTCACAGCTGATCACTCCCTTCAGCTCCTGCTGCCCCCACCCTGTTGTGGCATGGCACAGCAGGGCAGGCCTTAGCCCACGTGGGCTTTGGGCTTGTATCAGGGGTATGAGCTATGGTTGACCAGCTGCCGTCAGAGTTCTGGGCTGCTTCTGAGGCACCACTTGAGTAAACACCAACAGTGGCCTCTGCCGCCCCACCCAGACTCTGCCCTGGGACCAAAGCACCCGTGCGTCCCACAGTTGAACTCTTTCCCTGGTCACGGCAGCCCTAGAGCCAGTGCTGTGCTGCAACGTGGAGTAAGCAGAGAGGGAAGATTCACTTGCCTCAGGCTGAAGCACTTGTTGAGGAAGCCACGGGAAACCTGACTGACAGCCACTGGAGCAGTCCTCAGTTTGTCCTCCCTGCCCTGCCTCAGGGATAAGCCAGCACATGTTGCTCCTCACAAGCCAATTCCTGGCTTCCCACAGCCCTCTATATGTTTTAAAATGTAAAGAAAGCTAAACTGTTTTCTATTACATATGTTTTCAGTATCCTGACTACATATTCCAGGTCTCTAATTCTAATAGAGATAATACTATTGTTGTATTCACACTTTGAAATTTAGAACAAAAAAATTAAAATTAGTTTTTCCTCTCCTTTATCAATTTAGTGAAGCATGGAACTAGCCAATTAATCCATCTCATTTCCCTAATACAAAAACTTCACAGTTCGATTCCTAGGAATATATGAGTATGATTTACTACAATGAAATCACTTAGTAATTGATAGATTTTAAAAAGCATTTAATGTTCCTTTGAAATATTTGACTTCTTTAAATATTAAAAACTACCCATGGATAGTTAATCCAAAAACAACAAACTAATAATTTTATTGAATTTTTGGTGAATATATATATAGTGGTTGGTATCGGATCATCCCTACTACCCCACTATTAAACATTGGAGAGAGATCAAAATTTTAGATCGAATCTTCTTAATGGAATTTAGGAAATAAATGAGCAATTATGATTATTGCTATCTTTTTAGAAACATCTAATTGGAGCCAACTATGTAAATGCCTACATTTCCCTGTGCTCATCATTGTGTTCAGAATTGAAGAGAAATTCATACCTATTGAAGTTATTTTGTTACATACCAGGTCAAGGAGGATTGGGAAGCCTAATTTACACAGTTAAAAGATATGCAACAATAAGTTTGATATTATTTTATGAAAGTAGCACATTCCTTCAGATAATGTTTTTAGCAGCACCTTGATTCAAAATGGTAGACTAGTACTAAACACCACTGTAAAATATTACAAGGAAACCTTTCATAATAAATTCTTGAGTTAAATGTTTGATATACAGCCACAGTTGCTAGGCCCAATAATTTAATGTTGTTTCAAAAATAAGTAGTTATTTACAAACTAACAAACAAACACTCTTCTCTTTGATCCTCTAACAACTGTAAATAGTCTGAATGTACTGGAGCAGTGAGAGAAAGAACAGATTGTAGAAAAATAGATTCATAATGGAATTAAACAAATGGGTCTCTATACTGAAGGCATCACACGAGTGTAACACCAGCAATGAATAGAATTAAACTATGATGACTCATTCAAATAAATATACTGAAAACTTTAGGCCTGCTTATTAAACACAACAGGAAAAATACACTGTTTAAGAAGCTATTTTCTAGATCATTTTTAGATTATTTTTCTGAAATATACTTTTATTCAAATTATTTACTGATTAAATTCTTTAGTGATGATGTGAACAAGCCAATAATTTGTTAGTCCTACTTCGTTAGTTCAAGTCAAATAAGCCCATTTTAAGAGTTGCCTTCAATTCTCAACCTGATAAAACTAAAAATAGAATTACTATACAATCCAGCAATCCCACTCCTGGGAATATACCTCAACAAAACGACAATTCAAAAAGATACGCACACCCCTGTGTTCATAGCAGCACTATTCACAATAGCCAAAACATGGAAACAACCTAAAATGTCCACCAACAGATAAATGGAGAAACAAGATGTGGTACATACATACAATGGAATACTACTCAGCCATAAAAAAGCACAAAATCATGCGGGTTTGCAGCAACATGAGTGCAACTAGAGATTACCATACTGAGTGAAGTATCTAAGAAAAAGAAAGACAAATACCATATAATATCACTTATATGTAGAATCTAAAATATGGCACAAATGAGCATATCTACAAAATAGAAACAGACTCATAGACAGACATAAAGAACAGACTTGTGGTTGCCAAGGGGTAGGGGGGAGGGAGAGGTATGGACTGGGAGTTTGAGGTTGGTAGACACAAACTGTTACAGTTAGAATGGATAAACAACAAGATCCTACTGTATAGCACAGGGAACTATATTCAATATCCTGTGATAAACCATAAAGGAAAAGAATATTAAAAAAGAATGTCTCTGTGTAAAACTGAGTCAATTTGCTGTACAGCAGATATTGGCACAACAATGTAAATCAACTATACTTCAATAAAAACAAATTTAAAAAAAAAGAAACAAAATGAAGAAGATGTGTTCATTTGTCCTGACTGTTTACCAAATAGACAACAAACTCAGAAGGTAGATGGGGCTGTCAATAAAAAAGGGTACAAAAAGAAAAAAATAACTAAAATGGAAACAAAGAAAACAATAGCAAAGATGAATAAAACTAAAAGCTGGTTCTTAAGAAAAACAATATTGATAAACCTTAAGCCACACTCATCAAGATAAAGAGGGAGAGGACTAAAGTCAATAAAATTAGAAATGATAAAGAAGTTACAATGGACAACACAGAAATACAAAACTTCATAAGAGACTACTACAAGTAACTCTATACCAATAAAATGGACAACCTGGAAGAAATGGACAAATTTTTAGAAAGGTACAACCTTCCACGACTTAACCAGGAAAAAATAAAAACTATGAACAGACCCAGTACGAGTAATGAACTTGCAACTCTGATTGAAAATCGTCCAACAAACAAAAGTCCAGGACAGAAGGTTTCACAGTATAATTCTATCCAACATGGAGAAAAGACCTAACACCCATCCTTCTCAAACGCTTCCAAAAAACGGGCAAGGAAGGAACACTCCCAAACTTTTTCTATGACGCCACCATCACCCTGAAACCAAAACCAGACAAAGATAGTACAAAGAACAAAAGTTACACACCGATATCACTGATGAACATAGATGCAAAGCTGCTCAACAGAATAGTAGCAAACAGAATCCAATACCACATTGAAAGTATCATACCACATGATCAAGTGGGATTGATCCCAGGGATGCAAGGATTCGTCAATATACGCAATTCAATGTGATACACCCTATTAACACGGTGAAGAGGAAAAACAATATAATCATGTCAATAGATGCAGAAAAGCTTGTGACAAATTTCAACACACATTTCTGATAAAAACCCTCCAGAAAGTGGGCAGAGAGGGAACCTCACTCCACTTAATCAACGCCATATACGACAAACCCACAGCAAACATTCTCAGTGGTGAAAAATTGAAAGCATGTCCTCTAATATCAGGAACAAGACAAGGATGACCACTCTCACCAATATTATTCCACATAGTTTTGGAAGTTCTAGCCACAGCAGTCAGAGCAGCAAAAGAAAGAAACGGAACACAAGTTGGAAAAGAAGAAGTAACACTGTCACTCTTTGCAGATGACATGACACTATACTTAGAGAATCCTAAAGATGCCACCAGAAAACTACTAGAGCTAATCCATGGATTTGGTAACGTTGCACGATACAAAATGCATGCACAGAAAACCCTTGCATTCCTATATATTAACGAAGAAAATTCTGAAAGAGAAATGAAGGAAACACTCCCATTAACCACTGCAATAAAAAGAATAAAATACCTAGGAATAAGCCTACATAGGGAGACAAAAGATCTGTATGCTGAAAACTGTGACACTGAAGAAGGAAATTGAAGATGATACCTACAGATGGAGAGAGATACCATGTTCTTGGATTGGAAGAATCAATGTTGTGAAAATGACTATACTCTCCAAAGCAATCTACATATTCAATGCAATCCCTCTCAAATTACCAACGGCATTCTTTCCAGAACTAGAACAAAAAAAATTGTAAAATTTGTATGGAGACACAAAAAACCCGGAAGAGCCGAAGCAGTTTGAGGGATAAAAACAGAGCCGGAGGAATCAGACTGCCCGACTTCAGACTGTACTACAAAGCTACAGTAATCAAGACACGATGGGACTGGCACAAAAACAGAAATATAGATCAATGCAACAGGATAGAAAGCCCAGAGATAAAGCCACGCACCTATGGCCAACTAATCTATGACAAAGGAGACTAGAATCCCCAGTGGAGAAAAGACAGTCTCTACAATAAGTGGTGCTGGGAAAACTGCACAGACACATGTAAAAGAATGAAATTGGAACACTCCCAAACACCGTACACAGAAATAAACTCAAAATGGAACAGAGACCTAAACGTAAGACAGGATACTATAAAACTCTTAGAGGAAAACATAGCAATAACACGCTTTGACATAAATCACAGCAAGATCTTTTTTAATCCACCTCCTAGAGTAATGGAAATAAAAACAAAAAGAAAGAAGTGGGACCTAATGAAACTTAAAAGCTTTGGCTACACACAGGAAACGACAAACAAGACCAAAGGACAACCCTCAGAATGGGAAAAATATTTATGTACGGATCAACGGACTAAGGATTAATCTCCAAAATATATACACAGCACATGCAGCTCGGTATTGAACAAACGAACAACCCAATCGAAAAATGGGCAGAAGACCTAAATAGACAATTCTCCAAAGAAGACACACGGCTGGCCAACAAACACATCAAAACCTGCTCAACGTCACTAATTATTAGAGAGATGCACATCAAAACGACACTGAGGTATCACCTCACACCGTTTAGAACGGGCATCATCAGAAAATCAACAAACAACAACTGCTGGACAGGGTGTGGAGCAAAGAGAATACTCTTCTTGCACTGTTGTTGGGAAAGTAAATTGATACAGCCACTATGGAGAACAGTAAAGAGGTTCCTTAAAAAACGAAAACCAGAATTGCCATACGACCCAGCGAACCCACTACAGGGCATATACCAAGAGAAAACCATAGTTCTAAAATCACATGCACCCCAATGTTCATTGTAGTAGGATTTACTATAGCCAGGTCATGGAAACAACCTAAATGCCCATCCACAGGCGAATGCATAAGGAAGATGAGGTACATATATATCATGGAATATTACTCAGCCATATAAAGGAACTAAGTTGGTTCAGTGGTACAGGCGGGGATGGATCTAGAGACTGTCATACAGAGTGAAATCAGTCAGAAATAGAAAAACAGATTACGTATAGAAACGCATATATATGCAACCTAGAAAGATGGTACAGATGAACCGGTTTGCAGGATTGAATTGATACACAGATGTGGAGAATCCACGTACGGCCACCAAAGGGGGAAAGTGGGGGTGTGGTAGTCAATGTGTGATGAATTGGGAAATTGGGATTGACATATATACACTAATATGTATAAAATGGATAAATAATAAGAACCTGCTGTATAAAAAAATAAAATAATATTCAGAAATTCAAAAAACAGTAAGATAAAAGGAAGAAGATGTGTTCACTTGAACCGATCATTTCCTAAATAGACAACAAACTCTGAAGGTAGTTGGGGCTGTCAATAAAAAGGTAGAGAAAAACGAAAGAAAGAACTGAAACAGCAACAAAGAAAACAATAGCAAGGATCAATAAAAGTAAAAGCTGGTTCTTTGAGAAGGTAAACAATATTGATATACCTTTAGCCATACTCACCGAGAAAAAGAGGGCGAGGAGTGCAATCAATTAAATTAGATATGAAAAAGAAGTTACCACGGAAAACACAGAAATATAAAACTTCGTAAGAGACTACTACAAGCAACTCTATGCTGATAAAATGGACAATCTGGAAGAAATGCACAAATTCTTAGAAAGGTACAACCTTCCAAGACTGAACCAGGAAAAAATTGAAACTATGAACAGACCCAGTACGAGTAATGAACTTGTAACTCTGATTAAAACTTGTCCAACAAACAAAAGTTCAGGACAGATGGTTTCACAGGATAATTCTATCCAACATGGAGAAAAGACCTAACACCCATCCTTCTCAAACTCTTCGAAAAAATGGTCGAGGCGGGAACACTCCCAAACTCTTTCTATGAGGCCACCATCACCCTGATACCAAAACCAGACAAAGATAGTACAAAGAACAAAAGTTACACACCGATATCACTGAGGAACATAGATGCAAAGCTGCTCAACAAAATAGTAGCAAACAGAATCCAATACCACATTAAAAGTATCATACCACATGATCAAGTGGGATTGATCCCAGGGATGCAAGGATTCTTCAATATACGCAAATCAATGTGGTACACCCTCTTAACAAAGGGAAGAGGAAAAAACCTATGATCACGTCAATAGATGCAGAAAAGCCTGTAACAAATTTCAACACACATTTCTGATAAAAACCCTCCAGAAAGTGGGCAGAGAGGGAACCTCACTCAACTTAATCAAGGCCATATACGACAAACCCACAGCAAACATTCTCAATGGTGAAAAAATGAAAGCATGTCCTCTAATACCAGGAACAAGACAAGGATGACCACTCTCACCACTATTATTCCACATAGTTTTGGAAGTTCTAGCCACAGCAGTCAGAGCAGCAAAAGAAAGAAACGGAACACAAGTTGGAAAAGAAGAAGTAACACTGTCACACTTTGCAGACGACATGACATTATACTTAGAGAATCCTAAAGATGCCACCAGAAAACTACTAGAAGTAATCCATGGATTTGGTAACGTTGCACGATACAAAATGAATGCACAGAAATCCCTTGCATTCCTATACATTAATGAAGAAAAATCTGAAAGAGAAATAAAGGAAACACTCCCATTAACCACTGCAACAAAAAGAATAAAATACCTAGAAACAAACCTACCTAGGGAGACAAAAGTTCTGTATGCTGAAAACTATGACACTGAAGAACGAAATTGAAGATGATACCTACAGATGGAGAGAGATACCATGTTCTTGGATTGGAAGAATCAATGTTGTGAAAATGACTATACTCTCCAAAGCAATCTACATATTCAATGCAATGCCTCTCAAATTACCAATGGCATTTTTTTCACAACTAGAGCAAAAAAAAATCTTAAAATTTGTATGGAGACACAAAAAACCTGGAAGAGCCGAAGCAGTTTGAGGGATAAAAACAGAGCTGGAGGAATCAGACTGCCCGACTTCAGACTGTACTACAAAGCTACAGTAATCAAGACACGATGGGACTGGCACAAAAACAGAAATATAGATCAATGCAACAGGATAGAAAGCCCAGAGATAAAGCCACGCACCTATGGCCAACTAATCTATGACAAAGGAGACTAGAATCCCCAGTGGAGAAAAGACAGTCTCTACAATAAGTGGTGCTGGGAAAACTGCACAGACACATGTAAAAGAATGAAATTGGAACACTCCCAAACACCGTACACAGAAATAAACTCAAAATGGAACAGAGACCTAAACGTAAGACAGGATACTATAAAACTCTTAGAGGAAAACATAGCAATAACACGCTTTGACATAAATCACAGCAAGATCTTTTTTAATCCACCTCCTAGAGTAATGGAAATAAAAACAAAAAGAAAGAAGTGGGACCTAATGAAACTTAAAAGCTTTGGCTACACACAGGAAACGACAAACAAGACCAAAGGACAACCCTCAGAATGGGAAAAATATTTATGTACGGATCAACGGACTAAGGATTAATCTCCAAAATATATACACAGCACATGCAGCTCGGTATTGAACAAACGAACAACCCAATCGAAAAATGGGCAGAAGACCTAAATAGACAATTCTCCAAAGAAGACACACGGCTGGCCAACAAACACATCAAAACCTGCTCAACGTCACTAATTATTAGAGAGATGCACATCAAAACGACACTGAGGTATCACCTCACACCGTTTAGAACGGGCATCATCAGAAAATCAACAAACAACAACTGCTGGACAGGGTGTGGAGCAAAGAGAATACTCTTCTTGCACTGTTGTTGGGAAAGTAAATTGATACAGCCACTATGGAGAACAGTAAAGAGGTTCCTTAAAAAACGAAAACCAGAATTGCCATACGACCCAGCGAACCCACTACAGGGCATATACCAAGAGAAAACCATAGTTCTAAAATCACATGCACCCCAATGTTCATTGTAGCAGGATTTACAATAGCCAGGTCATGGAAACAACCTAAATGCCCATCCACAGGCGAATGCATAAGGAAGATGAGGTACATATATATCATGGAATATTACTCAGCCATATAAAGGAACTAAGTTGGTTCAGTGGTACAGGCGGGGATGGATCTAGAGACTGTCATACAGAGTGAAATCAGTCAGAAATAGAAAAACAGATTACGTATAGAAACGCATATATATGCAACCTAGAAAGATGGTACAGATGAACCGGTTTGCAGGATTGAATTGATACACAGATGTGGAGAATCCACGTACGGCCACCAAAGGGGGAAAGTGGGGGTGTGGTAGTCAATGTGTGATGAATTGGGAAATTGGGATTGACATATATACACTAATATGTATAAAATGGATAAATAATAAGAACCTGCTGTATAAAAAAATAAAATAATATTCAGAAATTCAAAAAACAGTAAGATAAAAGGAAGAAGATGTGTTCACTTGAACCGATCATTTCCTAAATAGACAACAAACTCTGAAGGTAGTTGGGGCTGTCAATAAAAAGGTAGAGAAAAACGAAAGAAAGAACTGAAACAGCAACAAAGAAAACAATAGCAAGGATCAATAAAAGTAAAAGCTGGTTCTTTGAGAAGGTAAACAATATTGATATACCTTTAGCCATACTCACCGAGAAAAAGAGGGCGAGGAGTGCAATCAATTAAATTAGATATGAAAAAGAAGTTACCACGGAAAACACAGAAATATAAAACTTCGTAAGAGACTACTACAAGCAACTCTATGCTGATAAAATGGACAATCTGGAAGAAATGCACAAATTCTTAGAAAGGTACAACCTTCCAAGACTGAACCAGGAAAAAATTGAAACTATGAACAGACCCAGTACGAGTAATGAACTTGTAACTCTGATTAAAACTTGTCCAACAAACAAAAGTTCAGGACAGATGGTTTCACAGGATAATTCTATCCAACATGGAGAAAAGACCTAACACCCATCCTTCTCAAACTCTTCGAAAAAATGGTCGAGGCGGGAACACTCCCAAACTCTTTCTATGAGGCCACCATCACCCTGATACCAAAACCAGACAAAGATAGTACAAAGAACAAAAGTTACACACCGATATCACTGAGGAACATAGATGCAAAGCTGCTCAACAAAATAGTAGCAAACAGAATCCAATACCACATTAAAAGTATCATACCACATGATCAAGTGGGATTGATCCCAGGGATGCAAGGATTCTTCAATATACGCAAATCAATGTGGTACACCCTCTTAACAAAGGGAAGAGGAAAAAACCTATGATCACGTCAATAGATGCAGAAAAGCCTGTAACAAATTTCAACACACATTTCTGATAAAAACCCTCCAGAAAGTGGGCAGAGAGGGAACCTCACTCAACTTAATCAAGGCCATATACGACAAACCCACAGCAAACATTCTCAATGGTGAAAAAATGAAAGCATGTCCTCTAATACCAGGAACAAGACAAGGATGACCACTCTCACCACTATTATTCCACATAGTTTTGGAAGTTCTAGCCACAGCAGTCAGAGCAGCAAAAGAAAGAAACGGAACACAAGTTGGAAAAGAAGAAGTAACACTGTCACACTTTGCAGACGACATGACATTATACTTAGAGAATCCTAAAGATGCCACCAGAAAACTACTAGAAGTAATCCATGGATTTGGTAACGTTGCACGATACAAAATGAATGCACAGAAATCCCTTGCATTCCTATACATTAATGAAGAAAAATCTGAAAGAGAAATAAAGGAAACACTCCCATTAACCACTGCAACAAAAAGAATAAAATACCTAGAAACAAACCTACCTAGGGAGACAAAAGTTCTGTATGCTGAAAACTATGACACTGAAGAACGAAATTGAAGATGATACCTACAGATGGAGAGAGATACCATGTTCTTGGATTGGAAGAATCAATGTTGTGAAAATGACTATACTCTCCAAAGCAATCTACATATTCAATGCAATGCCTCTCAAATTACCAATGGCATTTTTTTCACAACTAGAGCAAAAAAAAATCTTAAAATTTGTATGGAGACACAAAAAACCTGGAAGAGCCGAAGCAGTTTGAGGGATAAAAACAGAGCTGGAGGAATCAGACTGCCCGACTTCAGACTGTACTACAAAGCTACAGTAATCAAGACACGATGGGACTGGCACAAAAACAGAAATATAGATCAATGCAACAGGATAGAAAGCCCAGAGATAAAGCCACGCACCTATGGCCAACTAATCTATGACAAAGGAGACTAGAATCCCCAGTGGAGAAAAGACAGTCTCTACAATAAGTGGTGCTGGGAAAACTGCACAGACACATGTAAAAGAATGAAATTGGAACACTCCCAAACACCGTACACAGAAATAAACTCAAAATGGAACAGAGACCTAAACGTAAGACAGGATACTATAAAACTCTTAGAGGAAAACATAGCAATAACACGCTTTGACATAAATCACAGCAAGATCTTTTTTAATCCACCTCCTAGAGTAATGGAAATAAAAACAAAAAGAAAGAAGTGGGACCTAATGAAACTTAAAAGCTTTGGCTACACACAGGAAACGACAAACAAGACCAAAGGACAACCCTCAGAATGGGAAAAATATTTATGTACGGATCAACGGACTAAGGATTAATCTCCAAAATATATACACAGCACATGCAGCTCGGTATTGAACAAACGAACAACCCAATCGAAAAATGGGCAGAAGACCTAAATAGACAATTCTCCAAAGAAGACACACGGCTGGCCAACAAACACATCAAAACCTGCTCAACGTCACTAATTATTAGAGAGATGCACATCAAAACGACACTGAGGTATCACCTCACACCGTTTAGAACGGGCATCATTAGAAAATCAACAAACAACAACTGCTGGACAGGGTGTGGAGCAAAGAGAATACTCTTCTTGCACTGTTGTTGGGAAAGTAAATTGATACAGCCACTATGGAGAACAGTAAAGAGGTTCCTTAAAAAACGAAAACCAGAATTGCCATACGACCCAGCGAACCCACTACAGGGCATATACCAAGAGAAAACCATAGTTCTAAAATCACATGCACCCCAATGTTCATTGTAGCAGGATTTACAATAGCCAGGTCATGGAAACAACCTAAATGCCCATCCACAGGCGAATGCATAAGGAAGATGAGGTACATATATATCATGGAATATTACTCAGCCATATAAAGGAACTAAGTTGGTTCAGTGGTACAGGCGGGGATGGATCTAGAGACTGTCATACAGAGTGAAATCAGTCAGAAATAGAAAAACAGATTACGTATAGAAACGCATATATATGCAACCTAGAAAGATGGTACAGATGAACCGGTTTGCAGGATTGAATTGATACACAGATGTGGAGAATCCACGTACGGCCACCAAAGGGGGAAAGTGGGGGTGTGGTAGTCAATGTGTGATGAATTGGGAAATTGGGATTGACATATATACACTAATATGTATAAAATGGATAAATAATAAGAACCTGCTGTATAAAAAAATAAAATAATATTCAGAAATTCAAAAAACAGTAAGATAAAAGGAAGAAGATGTGTTCACTTGAACCGATCATTTCCTAAATAGACAACAAACTCTGAAGGTAGTTGGGGCTGTCAATAAAAAGGTAGAGAAAAACGAAAGAAAGAACTGAAACAGCAACAAAGAAAACAATAGCAAGGATCAATAAAAGTAAAAGCTGGTTCTTTGAGAAGGTAAACAATATTGATATACCTTTAGCCATACTCACCGAGAAAAAGAGGGCGAGGAGTGCAATCAATTAAATTAGATATGAAAAAGAAGTTACCACGGAAAACACAGAAATATAAAACTTCGTAAGAGACTACTACAAGCAACTCTATGCTGATAAAATGGACAATCTGGAAGAAATGCACAAATTCTTAGAAAGGTACAACCTTCCAAGACTGAACCAGGAAAAAATTGAAACTATGAACAGACCCAGTACGAGTAATGAACTTGTAACTCTGATTAAAACTTGTCCAACAAACAAAAGTTCAGGACAGATGGTTTCACAGGATAATTCTATCCAACATGGAGAAAAGACCTAACACCCATCCTTCTCAAACTCTTCGAAAAAATGGTCGAGGCGGGAACACTCCCAAACTCTTTCTATGAGGCCACCATCACCCTGATACCAAAACCAGACAAAGATAGTACAAAGAACAAAAGTTACACACCGATATCACTGAGGAACATAGATGCAAAGCTGCTCAACAAAATAGTAGCAAACAGAATCCAATACCACATTAAAAGTATCATACCACATGATCAAGTGGGATTGATCCCAGGGATGCAAGGATTCTTCAATATACGCAAATCAATGTGGTACACCCTCTTAACAAAGGGAAGAGGAAAAAACCTATGATCACGTCAATAGATGCAGAAAAGCCTGTAACAAATTTCAACACACATTTCTGATAAAAACCCTCCAGAAAGTGGGCAGAGAGGGAACCTCACTCAACTTAATCAAGGCCATATACGACAAACCCACAGCAAACATTCTCAATGGTGAAAAAATGAAAGCATGTCCTCTAATACCAGGAACAAGACAAGGATGACCACTCTCACCGCTATTATTCCACATAGTTTTGGAAGTTCTAGCCACAGCAGTCAGAGCAGCAAAAGAAAGAAACGGAACACAAGTTGGAAAAGAAGAAGTAACACTGTCACACTTTGCAGACGACATGACATTATACTTAGAGAATCCTAAAGATGCCACCAGAAAACTACTAGAAGTAATCCATGGATTTGGTAACGTTGCACGATACAAAATGAATGCACAGAAATCCCTTGCATTCCTATACATTAATGAAGAAAAATCTGAAAGAGAAATAAAGGAAACACTCCCATTAACCACTGCAACAAAAAGAATAAAATACCTAGAAACAAACCTACCTAGGGAGACAAAAGTTCTGTATGCTGAAAACTATGACACTGAAGAACGAAATTGAAGATGATACCTACAGATGGAGAGAGATACCATGTTCTTGGATTGGAAGAATCAATGTTGTGAAAATGACTATACTCTCCAAAGCAATCTACATATTCAATGCAATGCCTCTCAAATTACCAATGGCATTTTTTTCACAACTAGAGCAAAAAAAAATCTTAAAATTTGTATGGAGACACAAAAAACCTGGAAGAGCCGAAGCAGTTTGAGGGATAAAAACAGAGCTGGAGGAATCAGACTGCCCGACTTCAGACTGTACTACAAAGCTACAGTAATCAAGACACGATGGGACTGGCACAAAAACAGAAATATAGATCAATGCAACAGGATAGAAAGCCCAGAGATAAAGCCACGCACCTATGGCCAACTAATCTATGACAAAGGAGACTAGAATCCCCAGTGGAGAAAAGACAGTCTCTACAATAAGTGGTGCTGGGAAAACTGCACAGACACATGTAAAAGAATGAAATTGGAACACTCCCAAACACCGTACACAGAAATAAACTCAAAATGGAACAGAGACCTAAACGTAAGACAGGATACTATAAAACTCTTAGAGGAAAACATAGCAATAACACGCTTTGACATAAATCACAGCAAGATCTTTTTTAATCCACCTCCTAGAGTAATGGAAATAAAAACAAAAAGAAAGAAGTGGGACCTAATGAAACTTAAAAGCTTTGGCTACACACAGGAAACGACAAACAAGACCAAAGGACAACCCTCAGAATGGGAAAAATATTTATGTACGGATCAACGGACTAAGGATTAATCTCCAAAATATATACACAGCACATGCAGCTCGGTATTGAACAAACGAACAACCCAATCGAAAAATGGGCAGAAGACCTAAATAGACAATTCTCCAAAGAAGACACACGGCTGGCCAACAAACACATCAAAACCTGCTCAACGTCACTAATTATTAGAGAGATGCACATCAAAACGACACTGAGGTATCACCTCACACCGTTTAGAACGGGCATCATCAGAAAATCAACAAACAACAACTGCTGGACAGGGTGTGGAGCAAAGAGAATACTCTTCTTGCACTGTTGTTGGGAAAGTAAATTGATACAGCCACTATGGAGAACAGTAGACAGGTTCCTTAAAAAACGAAAACCAGAATTGCCATACGACCCAGCGAACCCACTACAGGGCATACACCAAGAGAAAACCATAGTTCTAAAATCACATGCACCCCAATGTTCATTGTAGTAGGATTTACTATAGCCAGGTCATGGAAACAACCTAAATGCCCATCCACAGGCGAATGCATAAGGAAGATGAGGTAAATATATATCATGGAATATTACTCAGCCATAAAAAGGAACTAAGTTGGTTCATTGGTACAGGTGTGGATGGATCTAGAGACTGTCATACAGAGTGAAATCAGTCAGAAAGAGAAAAACAGATACCGTATATAAACGCATATATATGCAACCTAGAAAGATGGTACAGATGAACCGGTTTGCAGGATTGAATTGATACACAGATGTGGAGAACCCACGTAGGGCCACCAAAGGGGGAAAGTGGGAGTGTGGTAGTCGTTGTGTGATGAATTGGGAAATTGGGATTGACATATATACACTAATGTGTATAAAATGGATAACTAATAAGAACCTGCTGTATAAAAAAATAAAATAATATTCAGAAATTCAAAAAACAGTAAGATAAAAGGAAGATGTTTTCACTTGAACCGATCATTTCCTAAATAGACAACAAACTCCGAAGGTAGTTGGGGCTGTCAATAAAAAGGCAGAAAAAAAAGAAAGAAAGAACTGAAACAGCAACAAAGAAAACAATAGCAAGGATCAATAAAAGTAAAAGCTGGTTCTTTGAGAAGGTAAACAATATTGATATACCTTTAGCCAGACTCATCGAGAAAAAGAGGGAGAGGACTGCAATCAATAAAATTAGAAATGAAAAAGAAGTTACCACGGACAACAGAGAAATATAAAACTTCGTAAGAGACTACTACAAGCAACTCTAGGCTGATAAAATGGACAATCTGGAAGAAATGCACAAATTCCTAGAAAGGTACCACCTTCCAAGACTGAACCAGGAAAAAATAGAAACTATGAACAGACTCAGTACGAGTAATGAACTTGTAACTCTGATTAAAACTTGTCCAACAAACAAAAGTTCAGGACAGATGGTTTCACAGGATAATTCTATCCAACATGGAGAAAAGACCTAACACCCATCCTTCTCAAACTCTTCCAAAAAATGGTCGAGGCAGGAACACTCCCAAACTCTTTCTATGAGGCCACCATCACCCTGATACCAAAACCAGACAAAGATAGTACAAAGAACAAAAGTTACACACCGATATCACTGATGAACATAGATGCAAAGCTGCTCAACAAAATAGTAGCAAACAGAATCCAATACCACATTAAAATTGTCATACCTCATGATCAAGTGTGATTTATCCAAGGGATGCAAGGATTCTTCCATATACGCAATTCAATGTGATACATCCTATGAACAAAGCGAAGAGGAAAATCCATATGATCATGTCAATCGATGCAGAAAAGCTTGTGACAAATTTCAACACACATTTCTGATAAAAACCCTTCAGAAAGTGGGCAGAGAGGGAACCTCACTCAAGTTAATCAAGGCCATATACGACAAATACACAGCAAACATTCTCAATGGTGAAAAATTGAAAGCATGTCCTCTAATATCAGGAACAAGACAAGGATGACCACTCTCACCACTATTATTCAACATAGTTTTGGAAGTTTTAGCCACAGCAGTCAGAGCAGCAAAAGAAATAAAAGGAACACAAGTTGGAAAAGAAGTAACACGGTCACTCTTTGCAGATGGCATGACACTATACTTAGAGAATCCTAAAGATGCCACCAGAAAACTAGTAGAGCTAATCCATGGATTTGGTAACGTTGCACGATACAAAATGAATACACAGAAATCCCTTGCATTCCTATACATTAATGAAGAAAATTCTGAAAGAGAAATGAAGGAAACACTCCCATTAACCATTACAACAGAAAGAATAAAATACCTAGGAATAAACCTACGTAGGGAGACAAAAGATCTGTATGCTGAAAACTGTGACACTGAAGAAGGAAATTGAAGATGATACAAACAGATGGAGAGAGATACCATGTTCTTGGATTGGAAGAATCAATGTTGTGAAAATGACTATACTACAAAAGCAATCTACGTATTCAATGCAATCCCTCTCAAATTACCAATGGCATTCTTTCCAGAACTAGAACAAAAAAATCTTAAAATTTGTATGGAGACACAAAACACCCGAAGAGACGAAGCACTTTGAGGGAAAAAAACAGAGATGGAGGAATCAGACTGCCCGACTTCAGACTGTACTACAAAGGTACAGTAATCAAGACACGATGGGACGGGCACAAAAACACAAATATAGATCAATGCAACAGGATAGAAATCCCAGAGATAAAGCCACGCACCCATGGTCAACTAATCTATGACAAAGGAGGCAAGAATCCCCAATGGAGAAAAGACAGTCTCTACGATACGTGGTGCTGGGAAAACTGGACAGACACATGTAAAACAATGAAATTAGACCACTCCTAAACACTGTACACAGAAATCAACTCAAAATGGAACAGAGACCTAAACGTAAGACAGGACACTATAAAACTCTTTGAGGAAAACATAGGAATAACACGCTGTGACGTAAATCACAGCAAGATCCTTTTTAATCCACCTCCTAATGGAAATAAAAACAAAAATAAACAGGTGGGACCTAATGAAATTTAAACGCTTTTGCTACACACAGGAAACTACAAACAAATCGAAAGGACAACCCTCAGAATGGGAAAAATATTTGTGTACAGATCAACGGACTACGGATTAATCTCCAAAATATATAAACAGCTCATGCAGCTCGGTATTAAAAAAACGAACAACGCAATCGAAAATTGGGCAGAAGACCTAAATAGACAATTCTCCAAAGAAGACATACATCTGGCCAACAAGCACATAAAAACTTGCTCAACATCACTAATTATTAGAGAGATGCACATCAAAACTACACTGAGAAATCACCTCATTCCATTTAGAACGAGCATTATCAGAAAATCAACAAACAACCACCGCTGGACAGGGTGTTGAGTAAAGAAAACACTCTTGCACCATTGTTGGTAGTGTAAATTGATAGAGCCACTATGGAGAACAGTAAAAAGGTTCTTGAAAAAACTAAGAACAGAATTGCCATATGACCCAGCGAACCCACTACAGGGCACGTACCAAGAGAAAACCATACTTCGAAAAGACACATGCACCCCAATGTTCATTGCAGCAGTATTTACAATAGCCAGGTCATGGAAACAACCTAAATGCCCATTCAGAGATGAATAGATAAAGAAGACATGCTACATATATACCATGGAATATTATTCAGCCATAAAAAGCAACTAAGTTGGTTCATTCGTACAGCCGTAGATGGATCTAGAGACTGTCATAGAGAGTGAAGTCAGTCAGAAAGAGAAAAACAGATATCATATATAAAGGCATATATATGCAAACTAGAAAAATGATACAGATGAACCGGTTTGCAGGATTGAATTGATACACAGATGTGCACAAACAACGTATGGCCACCAACGGGAGAAAGTGGGGGTGTGGTAGTCGTTGTGTGAAAAATTTGGAAATTGGGATTATCATATATACACTAATATGTATAAAATGGGTAACTAATAAGAACCTGCTGTATAAAAAAATAAAATAATATTCAAAAATTCAGAAAAGAATAAGATAAAAGGAAGAAGATGTGTTCATTTGAACCAATCATTTCCTATATAGACAACAAAATCTGAAGGTAGTTGGAGCTGTCAATAATAAGGTAGAAAAGAAAGAAAGAAAGAACTGAAATAGCAACAAAGAAAACAATAGCAAGGATCAATACAAGTAAAAGCTGGTTCTTTGAGAAGGTAAACAATATTGATATAACTTTAGCCAGACTCATCGAGCAAAAGAGGGAGAGGATTGCAATCAATAAAATTAGAAATGAAAAAGTTACAATGGACAACACAGAAATACAAACCTTCTTAAGAGACCACTGCAAGCAACTCTATGCTGATAAAATGGACAATCTGGAGGAAATGCACAAATTCCTAGAAAGGTACAACCTTCCACGACTGAACCAGGAAAAAATAGAAACTATGAACAGACCCAGTACGAGTAATGAACTTGCAACTCTGATTAAAATTCGTCCAACAAAAAAAACTCCCGGACACATGGCTTCACAGGATAATTCTATCCAACACGGAGAGTAGACCTAACACCCATCCTTCTCAAACTCTTCCAAAAAATGATCGAGGCGGGAACACTCCCAAACTCTTTCTATGAGGCCACCATCACCCTGATACCAAAACCAGACAGAGATAGTACAAAAAAATACAGTTACACACCGATATCACTGATGAACATAGATGCAAAGCTGCTCAACAAAATAGTAGCAAACAGAATCCAATACCACATTAAAAGTATCATACCACATGATCAAGTGGGATTGATCCCAGGGATGCAAGGATTCTTCAATATACGCAAATCAATGTGGTACACCCTCTTAACAAAGGGAAGAGGAAAAAACCTATGATCACGTCAATAGATGCACAAAAGCCTGTAACAAATTTCAACACACATTTCTGATAAAAACCCTCCAGAAAGTGGGCAGAGAGGGAACCTCACTCAACTTAATCAAGGCCATATACGACAAACCCACAGCAAACATTCTCAATGGTGAAAAAATGAAAGCATGTCCTCTAATACCAGGAACAAGACAAGGATGACCACTCTCACCACTATTATTCCACATAGTTTTGGAAGTTCTAGCCACAGCAGTCAGAGCAGCAAAAGAAAGAAACGGAACACAAGTTGGAAAAGAAGAAGTAACACTGTCACACTTTGCAGACGACATGACATTATACTTAGAGAATCCTAAAGATGCCACCAGAAAACTACTAGAAGTAATCCATGGATTTGGTAACGTTGCACGATACAAAATGAATGCACAGAAATCCCTTGCATTCCTATACATTAATGAAGAAAAATCTGAAAGAGAAATAAAGGAAACACTCCCATTAACCACTGCAACAAAAAGAATAAAATACCTAGAAACAAACCTACCTAGGGAGACAAAAGTTCTGTATGCTGAAAACTATGACACTGAAGAACGAAATTGAAGATGATACCTACAGATGGAGAGAGATACCATGTTCTTGGATTGGAAGAATCAATGTTGTGAAAATGACTATACTCTCCAAAGCAATCTACATATTCAATGCAATGCCTCTCAAATTACCAATGGCATTTTTTTCACAACTAGAGCAAAAAAAATCTTAAAATTTGTATGGAGACACAAAAAACCTGGAAGAGCCGAAGCAGTTTGAGGGATAAAAACAGAGCTGGAGGAATCAGACTGCCCGACTTCAGACTGTACTACAAAGCTACAGTAATCAAGACACGATGGGACTGGCACAAAAACAGAAATATAGATCAATGCAACAGGATAGAAAGCCCAGAGATAAAGCCACGCACCTATGGCCAACTAATCTATGACAAAGGAGACTAGAATCCCCAATGGAGAAAAGACAGTCTCTACAATAAGTGGTGCTGGGAAAACTGCACAGACACATGTAAAAGAATGAAATTGGAACACTCCCAAACACCGTACACAGAAATAAACTCAAAATGGAACAGAGACCTAAACGTAAGACAGGATACTATAAAACTCTTAGAGGAAAACATAGCAATAACACGCTTTGACATAAATCACAGCAAGATCTTTTTTAATCCACCTCCTAGAGTAATGGAAATAAAAACAAAAAGAAAGAAGTGGGACCTAATGAAACTTAAAAGCTTTGGCTACACACAGGAAACGACAAACAAGACCAAAGGACAACCCTCAGAATGGGAAAAATATTTACGTACGGATCAACGGACTAAGGATTAATCTCCAAAATATATAAAGAGCTCATGCAGCTCGGTATTGAACAAACGAACAACCCAATCGAAAAATGGGCAGAAGACCTAAATAGACAATTCTCCAAAGAAGACACACGGCTGGCCAACAAACACATCAAAACCTGCTCAACGTCACTAATTATTAGAGAGATGCACATCAAAACGACACTGAGGTATCACCTCACACCATTTAGAACGGGCATCATCAGAAAATCAACAAACAACAACTGCTGGACAGGGTGTGGAGCAAAGAGAATACTCTTCTTGCACTGTTGTTGGGAAAGTAAATTGATACAGCCACTATGGAGAACAGTAAAGAGGTTCCTTAAAAAACGAAAACCAGAATTGCCATACGACCCAGCGAACCCACTACAGGGCATATACCAAGAGAAAACCATAGTTCTAAAATCACATGCACCCCAATGTTCATTGTAGCAGTATTTACAATAGCCAGGTCATGAAAACAACCTAAATGCCCATCCACAGGCGAATGGATAAAGAAGATGAGGTACATATATACCATGGAAGATTACTCAGCCATAAAAAGGAAGTAAGTTGGTTCATTGGTACAGGCGTGGATGGATCTAGAGACTGTCATACAGAGTGAAATCAGTCAGAAAGAGAAAAACAGATACCGTATGTAAACGCATATATATGCAACCTAGAAAAATGGTACAGGTGAACTGGTTTGCAGGATTGAACTGATACACAGATGTGGAGAACCCACGTATGGCCACCAAAGGGGGAATGTGGGGGTGTGGTAGTCATTGTGTGATGAATTCGGAAATTGGGATTCCAATATATACACTGATATGTATAAAATGGATAACTAATAAGAACCTGCTGTATAAAAATATAAAATAATATTCAAAAATTCAAAAAACAATAAGATAAAAGGAGGAAGATGTGTTCATTTGAACCGATCATTTCCTAAATAGACAACAAACTCTGAAGGTAGTTGGGGCTGTCAATAAAAAGGTAGAGAAAAAAGAAAGAGAGAACTGAAACAGCAACAAAGAAAACAATAGCAAGGATCAATAAAAGTAAAAGCTGGTTCTCTGAGAAGGTAAACAATATTGATATACCTTTAGCCAGACTCACCGAGAAAAAGAGGGAGAGGACTGCAATCAATAAAATTAGAAATGAAAAAGAAGTTACCACGGACAACAGAGAAATATAAAACTTCGTAAGAGACTACTACAAGCGACTCTTTGCTGATAAAATGGACAATCTGGAAGAAATGCCCAAATTCTAACACAGGTACAACCTTCCAAGACTGAACCAGGAAAAAATAGAAACTATGACCAGACCCAGTACGAGTAATGAACTTGCAACACTGATTGAAAATCGTCCAACTAACAAAAGTCCAGGACAGATGGTTTCACAGGATAATTCTATCCAACATGGAGAAAAGACTTAACACCCATCCTTCTCAAACTCTTCCAAAAAATGGGCAAGGAAGGAACACTCCCAAACTGTTTCTATGAATCCACCATCACCCTGATACCCAAACCAGACAAAGGTAGTACAAAAAACTAAAGTTACACACCGATATCACTGATGAACATAGATGCAAAGCTGCTCAACAAAATAGTAGCAAACAGAATCCAATACCACATTAAAAGTGTCATACCTCATGATCAAGTGTGATTTATCCAAGGGATGCAAGGATTCTTCCATATACGCAATTCAATGTGATACATCCTATGAACAAAGCGAAGAGGAAAATCCATATGATCATGTCAATCGATGCAGAAAAGCTTGTGACAAATTTCAACACACATTTCTGATAAAAACACTTCAGAAAGTGGGCAGAGAGGGAACCTCAGTCAAGTTAATCAAGGCCATATACGACAAACCCACAGCAAACATTCTCAATGGTGAAAAATTGAAAGCATGTCCTCTAATATCAGGAACAAGACAAGGATGACCACTCTCACCACTATTATTCAACATAGTTTTGGGAGTTTTAGCCACAGCAGTCAGAGCAGCAAAAGAAATAAAAGGAACACAAGTTGGAAAAGAAGAAGTAACACGGTCACTCTTTGCAGATGGCATGACACTATACTTAGAGAATCCTAAAGATGCCACCAGAAAACAACTAGCGCTAATCTATGGATTTGGTAACGACGCACGATAGAAAATGAATGCACAGAAATCCCTTGCATTCCTATACATTAATGAAGAAAATTCTGAAAGAGAAATGAAGGAAACACTCCCATTAACCATTACAACAGAAAGAATAAAATACCTAGGAATAAACCTACGTAGGGAGACAAAAGATCTGTATGCTGAAAACTGTGACACTGAAGAAGGAAATTGAAGATGATACCTACAGATGGAGAGAGATACCATGTTCTTGGATTGGAAGAATCAATGTTGTGAAAATGACTATACTACAAAAGCAATCTACATATTCAATGCAATCCCTCTCAAATTACCAATGGCATTCTTTCCAGAACTAGAACAAAAAAATCTTAAACTTTGTATGGAGACACAAAACACCCGAAGAGACGAAGCACTCTGAGGGAAAAAAACAGAGATGGAGGAATCAGACTGCCCGACTTCAGACTGTACTACAAAGGTACAGTAATCAAGACACGATGGGACGGGCACAAAAACACAAATATAGATCAATGCAACAGGATAGAAATCCCAGAGATAAAGCCACGCACCCATGGTCAACTAATCTATGACAAAGGAGGCAAGAATCCCCAATGGAGAAAAGACAGTCTCTACGATACGTGGTGCTGGGAAAACTGGACAGACACATGTAAAACAATGAAATTAGACCACTCCTAAACACTGTACACAGAAATCAACTCAAAATGGAACAGAGACCTAAACGTAAGACAGGACACTATAAAACTCTTTGAGGAAAACATAGGAATAACACGCTGTGACGTAAATCACAGCAAGATCCTTTTTAATCCACCTCCTAATGGAAATAAAAACAAAAATAAACAGGTGGGACCTAATGAAATTTAAACGCTTTTGCTACACACAGGAAACTACAAACAAATCGAAAGGACAACCCTCAGAATGGGAAAAATATTTGTGTACAGATCAACGGACTACGGATTAATCTCCAAAATATATAAACAGCTCATGCAGCTCGGTATTAAAAAAACGAACAACGCAATCGAAAATTGGGCAGAAGACCTAAATAGACAATTCTCCAAAGAAGACATACATCTGGCCAACAAGCACATAAAAACTTGCTCAACATCACTAATTATTAGAGAGATGCACATCAAAACTACACTGAGAAATCACCTCATTCCATTTAGAACGAGCATTATCAGAAAATCAACAAACAACCACCGCTGGACAGGGTGTTGAGAAAAGAAAACACTCTTGCACCGTTGTTGGTAGTGTAAATTGATAGAGCCACTATGGAGAACAGTAAAAAGGTTCTTGAAAAAACTAAGAACAGAATTGCCATATGACCCAGCGAACCCACTACAGGGCACGTACCAAGAGAAAACCATACTTCGAAAAGACACATGCACCCCAATGTTCATTGCAGCAGTATTTACAATAGCCAGGTCATGGAAACAACCTAAATGCCCATTCAGAGATGAATAGATAAAGAAGACATGCTACATATATACCATGGAATATTATTCAGCCATAAAAAGCAACTAAGTTGGTTCATTCGTACAGCCGTAGATGGATCTAGAGACTGTCATAGAGAGTGAAGTCAGTCAGAAAGAGAAAAACAGATATCATATATAAAGGCATATATATGCAAACTAGAAAAATGATACAGATGAACCGGTTTGCAGGATTGAATTGATACACAGATGTGCACAAACAACGTGTGGCCACCAACGGGAGAAAGTGGGGGTGTGGTAGTCGTTGTGTGAAAAATTTGGAAATTGGGATTATCATATATACACTAATATGTATAAAATGGGTAACTAATAAGAACCTGCTGTATAAAAAAATAAAATAATATTCAAAAATTCAGAAAAGAATAAGATAAAAGGAAGAAGATGTGTTCATTTGAACCAATCATTTCCTATATAGACAACAAAATCTGAAGGTAGTTGGGGCTGTCAATAATAAGGTAGAAAAGAAAGAAAGAAAGAACTGAAATAGCAACAAAGAAAACAATAGCAAGGATCAATACAAGTAAAAGCTGGTTCTTTGAGAAGGTAAACAATATTGATATAACTTTAGCCAGACTCATCGAGCAAAAGAGGGAGAGGATTGCAACCAATAAAATTAGAAATGAAAAAGTTACAATGGACAACACAGAAATACAAACCTTCTTAAGAGACCACTGCAAGCAACTCTATGCGGATAAAATGGACAATCTGGAGGAAATGCACAAATTCCTAGAAAGGTACAACCTTCCACGACTGAACCAGGAATAAATAGAAACTATGAACAGACCCAGTACGAGTAATGAACTTGCAACTCTGATTAAAATTCGTCCAACAAAAAAAACTCCCGGACACATGGCTTCACAGGATAATTCTATCCAACACGGAGAGTAGACCTAACACCCATCCTTCTCAAACTCTTCCAAAAAATGATCGAGGCGGGAACACTCCCAAACTCTTTCTATGAGGCCACCATCACCCTGATACCAAAACCAGACAGAGATAGTACAAAAAAATACAGTTACACACCGATATCACTGATGAACATAGATGCAAAGCTGCTCAACAAAATAGTAGCAAACAGAATCCAATACCACATTAAAAGTATCATACCTCATGATCAAGTGGGATTTATCCCAGGGATGCAAGGTTTCTTCAATATAGGCAAATCAATGTGATACACCCTATTAACAAAGGGAAGAGGAAAAACCATATAATCATGTCAATAGATGCAGAAAAGCTTGTGACAAAGTTCAACACACATTTCTGATAAAAACCCTCCAGAAAGTGGGCAGAGAGGGAACCTCACTCAACTTAATCAAGGCCATATACGACAAACCCACAGCAAACATTCTCAATGGTGAAAAAATGAAAGCATGTCCTCTAATACCAGGAACAAGACAAGGATGACCACGCTCACCACTATTATTCCACATAGTTTTGGAAGTTCTAGCCACAGCAGTCAGAGCAGCAAAAGAAAGAAACGGAACACAAGTTGGAAAAGAAGAAGTAACACTGTCACACTTTGCAGACGACATGACATTATACTTAGAGAATCCTAAAGATGCCACCAGAAAACTACTAGAAGTAATCCATGGATTTGGTAACGTTGCACGATACAAAATGAATGCACAGAAATCCCTTGCATTCCTATACATTAATGAAGAAAAATCTGAAAGAGAAATAAAGGAAACACTCCCATTAACCACTGCAACAAAAAGAATAAAATACCTAGAAACAAACCTACCTAGGGAGACAAAAGTTCTGTATGCTGAAAACTATGACACTGAAGAACGAAATTGAAGATGATACCTACAGATGGAGAGAGATACCATGTTCTTGGATTGGAAGAATCAATGTTGTGAAAATGACTATACTCTCCAAAGCAATCTACATATTCAATGCAATGCCTCTCAAATTACCAATGGCATTTTTTTCACAACTAGAGCAAAAAAAATCTTAAAATTTGTATGGAGACACAAAAAACCTGGAAGAGCCGAAGCAGTTTGAGGGATAAAAACAGAGCTGGAGGAATCAGACTGCCCGACTTCAGACTGTACTACAAAGCTACAGTAATCAAGACACGATGGGACTGGCACAAAAACAGAAATATAGATCAATGCAACAGGATAGAAAGCCCAGAGATAAAGCCACGCACCTATGGCCAACTAATCTATGACAAAGGAGACTAGAATCCCCAATGGAGAAAAGACAGTCTCTACAATAAGTGGTGCTGGGAAAACTGCACAGACACATGTAAAAGAATGAAATTGGAACACTCCCAAACACCGTACACAGAAATAAACTCAAAATGGAACAGAGACCTAAACGTAAGACAGGATACTATAAAACTCTTAGAGGAAAACATAGCAATAACACGCTTTGACATAAATCACAGCAAGATCTTTTTTAATCCACCTCCTAGAGTAATGGAAATAAAAACAAAAAGAAAGAAGTGGGACCTAATGAAACTTAAAAGCTTTGGCTACACACAGGAAACGACAAACAAGACCAAAGGACAACCCTCAGAATGGGAAAAATATTTATGTACGGATCAACGGACTAAGGATTAATCTCCAAAATATATACACAGCACATGCAGCTCGGTATTGAACAAACGAACAACCCAATCGAAAAATGGGCAGAAGACCTAAATAGACAATTCTCCAAAGAAGACACATGGCTGGCCAACAAACACATCAAAACCTGCTCAACGTCACTAATTATTAGAGAGATGCACATCAAAACGACACTGAGGTATCACCTCACACCATTTAGAACGGGCATCATCAGAAAATCAACAAACAACAACTGCTGGACAGGGTGTGGAGCAAAGAGAATACTCTTCTTGCACTGTTGTTGGGAAAGTAAATTGATACAGCCACTATGGAGAACAGTAAAGAGGTTCCTTAAAAAACGAAAACCAGAATTGCCATACGACCCAGCGAACCCACTACAGGGCATATACCAAGAGAAAACCATAGTTCTAAAATCACATGCACCCCAATGTTCATTGTAGCAGGATTTACAATAGCCAGGTCATGGAAACAACCTAAATGCCCATCCACAGGCGAATGCATAAGGAAGATGAGGTACATATATATCATGGAATATTACTCAGCCATATAAAGGAACTAAGTTGGTTCAGTGGTACAGGCGGGGATGGATCTAGAGACTGTCATACAGAGTGAAATCAGTCAGAAATAGAAAAACAGATTACGTATAGAAACGCATATATATGCAACCTAGAAAGATGGTACAGATGAACCGGTTTGCAGGATTGAACTGATACACAGATGTGGAGAATCCACGTACGGCCACCAAAGGGGGAAAGTGGGGGTGTGGTAGTCAATGTGTGATGAATTGGGAAATTGGGATTGACATATATACACTAATATGTATAAAATGGATAAATAATAAGAACCTGCTGTATAAAAAAATAAAATAATATTCAGAAATTCAAAAAACAGTAAGATAAAAGGAAGAAGATGTGTTCACTTGAAGCGATCATTTCCTAAATAGACAACAAACTCTGAAGGTAGTTGGGGCTGTCAATAAAAAGGTAGAGAAAAACGAAAGAAAGAACTGAAACAGCAACAAAGAAAACAATAGCAAGGATCAATAAAAGTAAAAGCTGGTTCTTTGAGAAGGTAAACAATATTGATATACCTTTAGCCATACTCACCGAGAAAAAGAGGGCGAGGACTGCAATCAATTAAATTAGATATGAAAAAGAAGTTACCACGGAAAACACAGAAATATAAAACTTCGTAAGAGACTACTACAAGCAACTCTATGCTGATAAAATGGACAATCTGGAAGAAATGCACAAATTCTTAGAAAGGTACAACCTTCCAAGACTGAACCAGGAAAAAATTGAAACTATGAACAGACCCAGTACGAGTAATGAACTTGTAACTCTGATTAAAACTTGTCCAACAAACAAAAGTTCAGGACAGATGGTTTCACAGGATAATTCTATCCAACATGGAGAAAAGACCTAACACCCATCCTTCTCAAACTCTTCGAAAAAATGGTCGAGGCGGGAACACTCCCAAACTCTTTCTATGAGGCCACCATCACCCTGATACCAAAACCAGACAAAGATAGTACAAAGAACTAAAGTTACACACCGATATCACTGAGGAACATAGATGCAAAGCTGCTCAACAAAATAGTAGCAAACAGAATCCAATACCACATTAAAAGTATCATACCACATGATCAAGTGGGATTGATCCCAGGGATGCAAGGATTCTTCAATATACGCAAATCAATGTGGTACACCCTCTTAACAAAGGGAAGAGGAAAAAACCTATGATCACGTCAATAGATGCAGAAAAGCCTGTAACAAATTTCAACACACATTTCTGATAAAAACCCTCCAGAAAGTGGGCAGAGAGGGAACCTCACTCAACTTAATCAAGGCCATATACGACAAACCCACAGCAAACATTCTCAATGGTGAAAAAATGAAAGCATGTCCTCTAATACCAGGAACAAGACAAGGATGACCACTCTCACCACTATTATTCCACATAGTTTTGGAAGTTCTAGCCACAGCAGTCAGAGCAGCAAAAGAAAGAAACGGAACACAAGTTGGAAAAGAAGAAGTAACACTGTCACACTTTGCAGACGACATGACATTATACTTAGAGAATCCTAAAGATGCCACCAGAAAACTACTAGAAGTAATCCATGGATTTGGTAACGTTGCACGATACAAAATGAATGCACAGAAATCCCTTGCATTCCTATACATTAATGAAGAAAAATCTGAAAGAGAAATAAAGGAAACACTCCCATTAACCACTGCAACAAAAAGAATAAAATACCTAGGAACAAACCTACCTAGGGAGACAAAAGTTCTGTATGCTGAAAACTATGACACTGAAGAACGAAATTGAAGATGATACCTACAGATGGAGAGAGATACCATGTTCTTGGATTGGAAGAATCAATGTTGTGAAAATGACTATACTCTCCAAAGCAATCTACATATTCAATGCAATGCCTCTCAAATTACCAATGGCATTTTTTTCACAACTAGAGCAAAAAAAATCTTAAAATTTGTATGGAGACACAAAAAACCTGGAAGAGCCGAAGCAGTTTGAGGGATAAAAACAGAGCTGGAGGAATCAGACTGCCCGACTTCAGACTGTACTACAAAGCTACAGTAATCAAGACACGATGGGACTGGCACAAAAACAGAAATATAGATCAATGCAACAGGATAGAAAGCCCAGAGATAAAGCCACGCACCTATGGCCAACTAATCTATGACAAAGGAGACTAGAATCCCCAGTGGAGAAAAGACAGTCTCTACAATAAGTGGTGCTGGGAAAACTGCACAGACACATGTAAAAGAATGAAATTGGAACACTCCCAAACACCGTACACAGAAATAAACTCAAAATGGAACAGAGACCTAAACGTAAGACAGGATACTATAAAACTCTTAGAGGAAAACATAGCAATAACATGCTTTGACATAAATCACAGCAAGATCTTTTTTAATCCACCTCCTAGAGTAATGGAAATAAAAACAAAAAGAAAGAAGTGGGACCTAATGAAACTTAAAAGCTTTGGCTACACACAGGAAACGACAAACAAGACCAAAGGACAACCCTCAGAATGGGAAAAATATTTATGTACGGATCAACGGACTAAGGATTAATCTCCAAAATATATACACAGCACATGCAGCTCGGTATTGAACAAACGAACAACCCAATCGAAAAATGGGCAGAAGACCTAAATAGACAATTCTCCAAAGAAGACACACGGCTGGCCAACAAACACATCAAAACCTGCTCAACGTCACTAATTATTAGAGAGATGCACATCAAAACGACACTGAGGTATCACCTCACACCATTTAGAACGGGCATCATCAGAAAATCAACAAACAACAACTGCTGGACAGGGTGTGGAGCAAAGAGAATACTCTTCTTGCACTGTTGTTGGGAAAGTAAATTGATACAGCCACTATGGAGAACAGTAAAGAGGTTCCTTAAAAAACGAAAACCAGAATTGCCATACGACCCAGCGAACCCACTACAGGGCATATACCAAGAGAAAACCATAGTTCTAAAATCACATGCACCCCAATGTTCATTGTAGCAGGATTTACAATAGCCAGGTCATGGAAACAACCTAAATGCCCATCCACAGGCGAATGCATAAGGAAGATGAGGTACATATATATCATGGAATATTACTCAGCCATATAAAGGAACTAAGTTGGTTCAGTGGTACAGGCGGGGATGGATCTAGAGACTGTCATACAGAGTGAAATCAGTCAGAAATAGAAAAACAGATTACGTATAGAAACGCATATATATGCAACCTAGAAAGATGGTACAGATGAACCGGTTTGCAGGATTGAATTGATACACAGATGTGGAGAATCCACGTACGGCCACCAAAGGGGGAAAGTGGGGGTGTGGTAGTCAATGTGTGATGAATTGGGAAATTGGGATTGACATATATACACTAATATGTATAAAATGGATAAATAATAAGAACCTGCTGTATAAAAAAATAAAATAATATTCAGAAATTCAAAAAACAGTAAGATAAAAGGAAGAAGATGTGTTCACTTGAAGCGATCATTTCCTAAATAGACAACAAACTCTGAAGGTAGTTGGGGCTGTCAATAAAAAGGTAGAGAAAAACGAAAGAAAGAACTGAAACAGCAACAAAGAAAACAATAGCAAGGATCAATAAAAGTAAAAGCTGGTTCTTTGAGAAGGTAAACAATATTGATATACCTTTAGCCATACTCACCGAGAAAAAGAGGGCGAGGACTGCAATCAATTAAATTAGATATGAAAAAGAAGTTACCACGGAAAACACAGAAATATAAAACTTCGTAAGAGACTACTACAAGCAACTCTATGCTGATAAAATGGACAATCTGGAAGAAATGCACAAATTCTTAGAAAGGTACAACCTTCCAAGACTGAACCAGGAAAAAATTGAAACTATGAACAGACCCAGTACGAGTAATGAACTTGTAACTCTGATTAAAACTTGTCCAACAAACAAAAGTTCAGGACAGATGGTTTCACAGGATAATTCTATCCAACATGGAGAAAAGACCTAACACCCATCCTTCTCAAACTCTTCGAAAAAATGGTCGAGGCGGGAACACTCCCAAACTCTTTCTATGAGGCCACCATCACCCTGATACCAAAACCAGACAAAGATAGTACAAAGAACAAAAGTTACACACCGATATCACTGAGGAACATAGATGCAAAGCTGCTCAACAAAATAGTAGCAAACAGAATCCAATACCACATTAAAAGTATCATACCACATGATCAAGTGGGATTGATCCCAGGGATGCAAGGATTCTTCAATATACGCAAATCAATGTGGTACACCCTCTTAACAAAGGGAAGAGGAAAAAACCTATGATCACGTCAATAGATGCAGAAAAGCCTGTAACAAATTTCAACACACATTTCTGATAAAAACCCTCCAGAAAGTGGGCAGAGAGGGAACCTCACTCAACTTAATCAAGGCCATATACGACAAACCCACAGCAAACATTCTCAATGGTGAAAAAATGAAAGCATGTCCTCTAATACCAGGAACAAGACAAGGATGACCACTCTCACCACTATTATTCCACATAGTTTTGGAAGTTCTAGCCACAGCAGTCAGAGCAGCAAAAGAAAGAAACGGAACACAAGTTGGAAAAGAAGAAGTAACACTGTCACACTTTGCAGACGACATGACATTATACTTAGAGAATCCTAAAGATGCCACCAGAAAACTACTAGAAGTAATCCATGGATTTGGTAACGTTGCACGATACAAAATGAATGCACAGAAATCCCTTGCATTCCTATACATTAATGAAGAAAAATCTGAAAGAGAAATAAAGGAAACACTCCCATTAACCACTGCAACAAAAAGAATAAAATACCTAGGAACAAACCTACCTAGGGAGACAAAAGTTCTGTATGCTGAAAACTATGACACTGAAGAACGAAATTGAAGATGATACCTACAGATGGAGAGAGATACCATGTTCTTGGATTGGAAGAATCAATGTTGTGAAAATGACTATACTCTCCAAAGCAATCTACATATTCAATGCAATGCCTCTCAAATTACCAATGGCATTTTTTTCACAACTAGAGCAAAAAAAATCTTAAAATTTGTATGGAGACACAAAAAACCTGGAAGAGCCGAAGCAGTTTGAGGGATAAAAACAGAGCTGGAGGAATCAGACTGCCCGACTTCAGACTGTACTACAAAGCTACAGTAATCAAGACACGATGGGACTGGCACAAAAACAGAAATATAGATCAATGCAACAGGATAGAAAGCCCAGAGATAAAGCCACGCACCTATGGCCAACTAATCTATGACAAAGGAGACTAGAATCCCCAGTGGAGAAAAGACAGTCTCTACAATAAGTGGTGCTGGGAAAACTGCACAGACACATGTAAAAGAATGAAATTGGAACACTCCCAAACACCGTACACAGAAATAAACTCAAAATGGAACAGAGACCTAAACGTAAGACAGGATACTATAAAACTCTTAGAGGAAAACATAGCAATAACATGCTTTGACATAAATCACAGCAAGATCTTTTTTAATCCACCTCCTAGAGTAATGGAAATAAAAACAAAAAGAAAGAAGTGGGACCTAATGAAACTTAAAAGCTTTGGCTACACACAGGAAACGACAAACAAGACCAAAGGACAACCCTCAGAATGGGAAAAATATTTATGTACGGATCAACGGACTAAGGATTAATCTCCAAAATATATACACAGCACATGCAGCTCGGTATTGAACAAACGAACAACCCAATCGAAAAATGGGCAGAAGACCTAAATAGACAATTCTCCAAAGAAGACACACGGCTGGCCAACAAACACATCAAAACCTGCTCAACGTCACTAATTATTAGAGAGATGCACATCAAAACGACACTGAGGTATCACCTCACACCATTTAGAACGGGCATCATCAGAAAATCAACAAACAACAACTGCTGGACAGGGTGTGGAGCAAAGAGAATACTCTTCTTGCACTGTTGTTGGGAAAGTAAATTGATACAGCCACTATGGAGAACAGTAAAGAGGTTCCTTAAAAAACGAAAACCAGAATTGCCATACGACCCAGCGAACCCACTACAGGGCATATACCAAGAGAAAACCATAGTTCTAAAATCACATGCACCCCAATGTTCATTGTAGCAGGATTTACAATAGCCAGGTCATGGAAACAACCTAAATGCCCATCCACAGGCGAATGCATAAGGAAGATGAGGTACATATATATCATGGAATATTACTCAGCCATATAAAGGAACTAAGTTGGTTCAGTGGTACAGGCGGGGATGGATCTAGAGACTGTCATACAGAGTGAAATCAGTCAGAAATAGAAAAACAGATTACGTATAGAAACGCATATATATGCAACCTAGAAAGATGGTACAGATGAACCGGTTTGCAGGATTGAATTGATACACAGATGTGGAGAATCCACGTACGGCCACCAAAGGGGGAAAGTGGGGGTGTGGTAGTCAATGTGTGATGAATTGGGAAATTGGGATTGACATATATACACTAATATGTATAAAATGGATAAATAATAAGAACCTGCTGTATAAAAAAATAAAATAATATTCAGAAATTCAAAAAACAGTAAGATAAAAGGAAGAAGATGTGTTCACTTGAAGCGATCATTTCCTAAATAGACAACAAACTCTGAAGGTAGTTGGGGCTGTCAATAAAAAGGTAGAGAAAAACGAAAGAAAGAACTGAAACAGCAACAAAGAAAACAATAGCAAGGATCAATAAAAGTAAAAGCTGGTTCTTTGAGAAGGTAAACAATATTGATATACCTTTAGCCATACTCACCGAGAAAAAGAGGGCGAGGACTGCAATCAATTAAATTAGATATGAAAAAGAAGTTACCACGGAAAACACAGAAATATAAAACTTCGTAAGAGACTACTACAAGCAACTCTATGCTGATAAAATGGACAATCTGGAAGAAATGCACAAATTCTTAGAAAGGTACAACCTTCCAAGACTGAACCAGGAAAAAATTGAAACTATGAACAGACCCAGTACGAGTAATGAACTTGTAACTCTGATTAAAACTTGTCCAACAAACAAAAGTTCAGGACAGATGGTTTCACAGGATAATTCTATCCAACATGGAGAAAAGACCTAACACCCATCCTTCTCAAACTCTTCGAAAAAATGGTCGAGGCGGGAACACTCCCAAACTCTTTCTATGAGGCCACCATCACCCTGATACCAAAACCAGACAAAGATAGTACAAAGAACTAAAGTTACACACCGATATCACTGAGGAACATAGATGCAAAGCTGCTCAACAAAATAGTAGCAAACAGAATCCAATACCACATTAAAAGTATCATACCACATGATCAAGTGGGATTGATCCCAGGGATGCAAGGATTCTTCAATATACGCAAATCAATGTGGTACACCCTCTTAACAAAGGGAAGAGGAAAAAACCTATGATCACGTCAATAGATGCAGAAAAGCCTGTAACAAATTTCAACACACATTTCTGATAAAAACCCTCCAGAAAGTGGGCAGAGAGGGAACCTCACTCAACTTAATCAAGGCCATATACGACAAACCCACAGCAAACATTCTCAATGGTGAAAAAATGAAAGCATGTCCTCTAATACCAGGAACAAGACAAGGATGACCACTCTCACCACTATTATTCCACATAGTTTTGGAAGTTCTAGCCACAGCAGTCAGAGCAGCAAAAGAAAGAAACGGAACACAAGTTGGAAAAGAAGAAGTAACACTGTCACACTTTGCAGACGACATGACATTATACTTAGAGAATCCTAAAGATGCCACCAGAAAACTACTAGAAGTAATCCATGGATTTGGTAACGTTGCACGATACAAAATGAATGCACAGAAATCCCTTGCATTCCTATACATTAATGAAGAAAAATCTGAAAGAGAAATAAAGGAAACACTCCCATTAACCACTGCAACAAAAAGAATAAAATACCTAGGAACAAACCTACCTAGGGAGACAAAAGTTCTGTATGCTGAAAACTATGACACTGAAGAACGAAATTGAAGATGATACCTACAGATGGAGAGAGATACCATGTTCTTGGATTGGAAGAATCAATGTTGTGAAAATGACTATACTCTCCAAAGCAATCTACATATTCAATGCAATGCCTCTCAAATTACCAATGGCATTTTTTTCACAACTAGAGCAAAAAAAATCTTAAAATTTGTATGGAGACACAAAAAACCTGGAAGAGCCGAAGCAGTTTGAGGGATAAAAACAGAGCTGGAGGAATCAGACTGCCCGACTTCAGACTGTACTACAAAGCTACAGTAATCAAGACACGATGGGACTGGCACAAAAACAGAAATATAGATCAATGCAACAGGATAGAAAGCCCAGAGATAAAGCCACGCACCTATGGCCAACTAATCTATGACAAAGGAGACTAGAATCCCCAGTGGAGAAAAGACAGTCTCTACAATAAGTGGTGCTGGGAAAACTGCACAGACACATGTAAAAGAATGAAATTGGAACACTCCCAAACACCGTACACAGAAATAAACTCAAAATGGAACAGAGACCTAAACGTAAGACAGGATACTATAAAACTCTTAGAGGAAAACATAGCAATAACATGCTTTGACATAAATCACAGCAAGATCTTTTTTAATCCACCTCCTAGAGTAATGGAAATAAAAACAAAAAGAAAGAAGTGGGACCTAATGAAACTTAAAAGCTTTGGCTACACACAGGAAACGACAAACAAGACCAAAGGACAACCCTCAGAATGGGAAAAATATTTATGTACGGATCAACGGACTAAGGATTAATCTCCAAAATATATACACAGCACATGCAGCTCGGTATTGAACAAACGAACAACCCAATCGAAAAATGGGCAGAAGACCTAAATAGACAATTCTCCAAAGAAGACACACGGCTGGCCAACAAACACATCAAAACCTGCTCAACGTCACTAATTATTAGAGAGATGCACATCAAAACGACACTGAGGTATCACCTCACACCATTTAGAACGGGCATCATCAGAAAATCAACAAACAACAACTGCTGGACAGGGTGTGGAGCAAAGAGAATACTCTTCTTGCACTGTTGTTGGGAAAGTAAATTGATACAGCCACTATGGAGAACAGTAAAGAGGTTCCTTAAAAAACGAAAACCAGAATTGCCATACGACCCAGCGAACCCACTACAGGGCATATACCAAGAGAAAACCATAGTTCTAAAATCACATGCACCCCAATGTTCATTGTAGCAGGATTTACAATAGCCAGGTCATGGAAACAACCTAAATGCCCATCCACAGGCGAATGCATAAGGAAGATGAGGTACATATATATCATGGAATATTACTCAGCCATATAAAGGAACTAAGTTGGTTCAGTGGTACAGGCGGGGATGGATCTAGAGACTGTCATACAGAGTGAAATCAGTCAGAAATAGAAAAACAGATTACGTATAGAAACGCATATATATGCAACCTAGAAAGATGGTACAGATGAACCGGTTTGCAGGATTGAATTGATACACAGATGTGGAGAATCCACGTACGGCCACCAAAGGGGGAAAGTGGGGGTGTGGTAGTCAATGTGTGATGAATTGGGAAATTGGGATTGACATATATACACTAATATGTATAAAATGGATAAATAATAAGAACCTGCTGTATAAAAAAATAAAATAATATTCAGAAATTCAAAAAACAGTAAGATAAAAGGAAGAAGATGTGTTCACTTGAAGCGATCATTTCCTAAATAGACAACAAACTCTGAAGGTAGTTGGGGCTGTCAATAAAAAGGTAGAGAAAAACGAAAGAAAGAACTGAAACAGCAACAAAGAAAACAATAGCAAGGATCAATAAAAGTAAAAGCTGGTTCTTTGAGAAGGTAAACAATATTGATATACCTTTAGCCATACTCACCGAGAAAAAGAGGGCGAGGACTGCAATCAATTAAATTAGATATGAAAAAGAAGTTACCACGGAAAACACAGAAATATAAAACTTCGTAAGAGACTACTACAAGCAACTCTATGCTGATAAAATGGACAATCTGGAAGAAATGCACAAATTCTTAGAAAGGTACAACCTTCCAAGACTGAACCAGGAAAAAATTGAAACTATGAACAGACCCAGTACGAGTAATGAACTTGTAACTCTGATTAAAACTTGTCCAACAAACAAAAGTTCAGGACAGATGGTTTCACAGGATAATTCTATCCAACATGGAGAAAAGACCTAACACCCATCCTTCTCAAACTCTTCGAAAAAATGGTCGAGGCGGGAACACTCCCAAACTCTTTCTATGAGGCCACCATCACCCTGATACCAAAACCAGACAAAGATAGTACAAAGAACAAAAGTTACACACCGATATCACTGAGGAACATAGATGCAAAGCTGCTCAACAAAATAGTAGCAAACAGAATCCAATACCACATTAAAAGTATCATACCACATGATCAAGTGGGATTGATCCCAGGGATGCAAGGATTCTTCAATATACGCAAATCAATGTGGTACACCCTCTTAACAAAGGGAAGAGGAAAAAACCTATGATCACGTCAATAGATGCAGAAAAGCCTGTAACAAATTTCAACACACATTTCTGATAAAAACCCTCCAGAAAGTGGGCAGAGAGGGAACCTCACTCAACTTAATCAAGGCCATATACGACAAACCCACAGCAAACATTCTCAATGGTGAAAAAATGAAAGCATGTCCTCTAATACCAGGAACAAGACAAGGATGACCACTCTCACCACTATTATTCCACATAGTTTTGGAAGTTCTAGCCACAGCAGTCAGAGCAGCAAAAGAAAGAAACGGAACACAAGTTGGAAAAGAAGAAGTAACACTGTCACACTTTGCAGACGACATGACATTATACTTAGAGAATCCTAAAGATGCCACCAGAAAACTACTAGAAGTAATCCATGGATTTGGTAACGTTGCACGATACAAAATGAATGCACAGAAATCCCTTGCATTCCTATACATTAATGAAGAAAAATCTGAAAGAGAAATAAAGGAAACACTCCCATTAACCACTGCAACAAAAAGAATAAAATACCTAGGAACAAACCTACCTAGGGAGACAAAAGTTCTGTATGCTGAAAACTATGACACTGAAGAACGAAATTGAAGATGATACCTACAGATGGAGAGAGATACCATGTTCTTGGATTGGAAGAATCAATGTTGTGAAAATGACTATACTCTCCAAAGCAATCTACATATTCAATGCAATGCCTCTCAAATTACCAATGGCATTTTTTTCACAACTAGAGCAAAAAAAATCTTAAAATTTGTATGGAGACACAAAAAACCTGGAAGAGCCGAAGCAGTTTGAGGGATAAAAACAGAGCTGGAGGAATCAGACTGCCCGACTTCAGACTGTACTACAAAGCTACAGTAATCAAGACACGATGGGACTGGCACAAAAACAGAAATATAGATCAATGCAACAGGATAGAAAGCCCAGAGATAAAGCCACGCACCTATGGCCAACTAATCTATGACAAAGGAGACTAGAATCCCCAGTGGAGAAAAGACAGTCTCTACAATAAGTGGTGCTGGGAAAACTGCACAGACACATGTAAAAGAATGAAATTGGAACACTCCCAAACACCGTACACAGAAATAAACTCAAAATGGAACAGAGACCTAAACGTAAGACAGGATACTATAAAACTCTTAGAGGAAAACATAGCAATAACATGCTTTGACATAAATCACAGCAAGATCTTTTTTAATCCACCTCCTAGAGTAATGGAAATAAAAACAAAAAGAAAGAAGTGGGACCTAATGAAACTTAAAAGCTTTGGCTACACACAGGAAACGACAAACAAGACCAAAGGACAACCCTCAGAATGGGAAAAATATTTATGTACGGATCAACGGACTAAGGATTAATCTCCAAAATATATACACAGCACATGCAGCTCGGTATTGAACAAACGAACAACCCAATCGAAAAATGGGCAGAAGACCTAAATAGACAATTCTCCAAAGAAGACACACGGCTGGCCAACAAACACATCAAAACCTGCTCAACGTCACTAATTATTAGAGAGATGCACATCAAAACGACACTGAGGTATCACCTCACACCATTTAGAACGGGCATCATCAGAAAATCAACAAACAACAACTGCTGGACAGGGTGTGGAGCAAAGAGAATACTCTTCTTGCACTGTTGTTGGGAAAGTAAATTGATACAGCCACTATGGAGAACAGTAAAGAGGTTCCTTAAAAAACGAAAACCAGAATTGCCATACGACCCAGCGAACCCACTACAGGGCATATACCAAGAGAAAACCATAGTTCTAAAATCACATGCACCCCAATGTTCATTGTAGCAGGATTTACAATAGCCAGGTCATGGAAACAACCTAAATGCCCATCCACAGGCGAATGCATAAGGAAGATGAGGTACATATATATCATGGAATATTACTCAGCCATATAAAGGAACTAAGTTGGTTCAGTGGTACAGGCGGGGATGGATCTAGAGACTGTCATACAGAGTGAAATCAGTCAGAAATAGAAAAACAGATTACGTATAGAAACGCATATATATGCAACCTAGAAAGATGGTACAGATGAACCGGTTTGCAGGATTGAATTGATACACAGATGTGGAGAATCCACGTACGGCCACCAAAGGGGGAAAGTGGGGGTGTGGTAGTCAATGTGTGATGAATTGGGAAATTGGGATTGACATATATACACTAATATGTATAAAATGGATAAATAATAAGAACCTGCTGTATAAAAAAATAAAATAATATTCAGAAATTCAAAAAACAGTAAGATAAAAGGAAGAAGATGTGTTCACTTGAAGCGATCATTTCCTAAATAGACAACAAACTCTGAAGGTAGTTGGGGCTGTCAATAAAAAGGTAGAGAAAAACGAAAGAAAGAACTGAAACAGCAACAAAGAAAACAATAGCAAGGATCAATAAAAGTAAAAGCTGGTTCTTTGAGAAGGTAAACAATATTGATATACCTTTAGCCATACTCACCGAGAAAAAGAGGGCGAGGACTGCAATCAATTAAATTAGATATGAAAAAGAAGTTACCACGGAAAACACAGAAATATAAAACTTCGTAAGAGACTACTACAAGCAACTCTATGCTGATAAAATGGACAATCTGGAAGAAATGCACAAATTCTTAGAAAGGTACAACCTTCCAAGACTGAACCAGGAAAAAATTGAAACTATGAACAGACCCAGTACGAGTAATGAACTTGTAACTCTGATTAAAACTTGTCCAACAAACAAAAGTTCAGGACAGATGGTTTCACAGGATAATTCTATCCAACATGGAGAAAAGACCTAACACCCATCCTTCTCAAACTCTTCGAAAAAATGGTCGAGGCGGGAACACTCCCAAACTCTTTCTATGAGGCCACCATCACCCTGATACCAAAACCAGACAAAGATAGTACAAAGAACAAAAGTTACACACCGATATCACTGAGGAACATAGATGCAAAGCTGCTCAACAAAATAGTAGCAAACAGAATCCAATACCACATTAAAAGTATCATACCACATGATCAAGTGGGATTGATCCCAGGGATGCAAGGATTCTTCAATATACGCAAATCAATGTGGTACACCCTCTTAACAAAGGGAAGAGGAAAAAACCTATGATCACGTCAATAGATGCAGAAAAGCCTGTAACAAATTTCAACACACATTTCTGATAAAAACCCTCCAGAAAGTGGGCAGAGAGGGAACCTCACTCAACTTAATCAAGGCCATATACGACAAACCCACAGCAAACATTCTCAATGGTGAAAAAATGAAAGCATGTCCTCTAATACCAGGAACAAGACAAGGATGACCACTCTCACCACTATTATTCCACATAGTTTTGGAAGTTCTAGCCACAGCAGTCAGAGCAGCAAAAGAAAGAAACGGAACACAAGTTGGAAAAGAAGAAGTAACACTGTCACACTTTGCAGACGACATGACATTATACTTAGAGAATCCTAAAGATGCCACCAGAAAACTACTAGAAGTAATCCATGGATTTGGTAACGTTGCACGATACAAAATGAATGCACAGAAATCCCTTGCATTCCTATACATTAATGAAGAAAAATCTGAAAGAGAAATAAAGGAAACACTCCCATTAACCACTGCAACAAAAAGAATAAAATACCTAGGAACAAACCTACCTAGGGAGACAAAAGTTCTGTATGCTGAAAACTATGACACTGAAGAACGAAATTGAAGATGATACCTACAGATGGAGAGAGATACCATGTTCTTGGATTGGAAGAATCAATGTTGTGAAAATGACTATACTCTCCAAAGCAATCTACATATTCAATGCAATGCCTCTCAAATTACCAATGGCATTTTTTTCACAACTAGAGCAAAAAAAATCTTAAAATTTGTATGGAGACACAAAAAACCTGGAAGAGCCGAAGCAGTTTGAGGGATAAAAACAGAGCTGGAGGAATCAGACTGCCCGACTTCAGACTGTACTACAAAGCTACAGTAATCAAGACACGATGGGACTGGCACAAAAACAGAAATATAGATCAATGCAACAGGATAGAAAGCCCAGAGATAAAGCCACGCACCTATGGCCAACTAATCTATGACAAAGGAGACTAGAATCCCCAGTGGAGAAAAGACAGTCTCTACAATAAGTGGTGCTGGGAAAACTGCACAGACACATGTAAAAGAATGAAATTGGAACACTCCCAAACACCGTACACAGAAATAAACTCAAAATGGAACAGAGACCTAAACGTAAGACAGGATACTATAAAACTCTTAGAGGAAAACATAGCAATAACATGCTTTGACATAAATCACAGCAAGATCTTTTTTAATCCACCTCCTAGAGTAATGGAAATAAAAACAAAAAGAAAGAAGTGGGACCTAATGAAACTTAAAAGCTTTGGCTACACACAGGAAACGACAAACAAGACCAAAGGACAACCCTCAGAATGGGAAAAATATTTATGTACGGATCAACGGACTAAGGATTAATCTCCAAAATATATACACAGCACATGCAGCTCGGTATTGAACAAACGAACAACCCAATCGAAAAATGGGCAGAAGACCTAAATAGACAATTCTCCAAAGAAGACACACGGCTGGCCAACAAACACATCAAAACCTGCTCAACGTCACTAATTATTAGAGAGATGCACATCAAAACGACACTGAGGTATCACCTCACACCATTTAGAACGGGCATCATCAGAAAATCAACAAACAACAACTGCTGGACAGGGTGTGGAGCAAAGAGAATACTCTTCTTGCACTGTTGTTGGGAAAGTAAATTGATACAGCCACTATGGAGAACAGTAAAGAGGTTCCTTAAAAAACGAAAACCAGAATTGCCATACGACCCAGCGAACCCACTACAGGGCATATACCAAGAGAAAACCATAGTTCTAAAATCACATGCACCCCAATGTTCATTGTAGCAGGATTTACAATAGCCAGGTCATGGAAACAACCTAAATGCCCATCCACAGGCGAATGCATAAGGAAGATGAGGTACATATATATCATGGAATATTACTCAGCCATATAAAGGAACTAAGTTGGTTCAGTGGTACAGGCGGGGATGGATCTAGAGACTGTCATACAGAGTGAAATCAGTCAGAAATAGAAAAACAGATTACGTATAGAAACGCATATATATGCAACCTAGAAAGATGGTACAGATGAACCGGTTTGCAGGATTGAATTGATACACAGATGTGGAGAATCCACGTACGGCCACCAAAGGGGGAAAGTGGGGGTGTGGTAGTCAATGTGTGATGAATTGGGAAATTGGGATTGACATATATACACTAATATGTATAAAATGGATAAATAATAAGAACCTGCTGTATAAAAAAATAAAATAATATTCAGAAATTCAAAAAACAGTAAGATAAAAGGAAGAAGATGTGTTCACTTGAAGCGATCATTTCCTAAATAGACAACAAACTCTGAAGGTAGTTGGGGCTGTCAATAAAAAGGTAGAGAAAAACGAAAGAAAGAACTGAAACAGCAACAAAGAAAACAATAGCAAGGATCAATAAAAGTAAAAGCTGGTTCTTTGAGAAGGTAAACAATATTGATATACCTTTAGCCATACTCACCGAGAAAAAGAGGGCGAGGACTGCAATCAATTAAATTAGATATGAAAAAGAAGTTACCACGGAAAACACAGAAATATAAAACTTCGTAAGAGACTACTACAAGCAACTCTATGCTGATAAAATGGACAATCTGGAAGAAATGCACAAATTCTTAGAAAGGTACAACCTTCCAAGACTGAACCAGGAAAAAATTGAAACTATGAACAGACCCAGTACGAGTAATGAACTTGTAACTCTGATTAAAACTTGTCCAACAAACAAAAGTTCAGGACAGATGGTTTCACAGGATAATTCTATCCAACATGGAGAAAAGACCTAACACCCATCCTTCTCAAACTCTTCGAAAAAATGGTCGAGGCGGGAACACTCCCAAACTCTTTCTATGAGGCCACCATCACCCTGATACCAAAACCAGACAAAGATAGTACAAAGAACAAAAGTTACACACCGATATCACTGAGGAACATAGATGCAAAGCTGCTCAACAAAATAGTAGCAAACAGAATCCAATACCACATTAAAAGTATCATACCACATGATCAAGTGGGATTGATCCCAGGGATGCAAGGATTCTTCAATATACGCAAATCAATGTGGTACACCCTCTTAACAAAGGGAAGAGGAAAAAACCTATGATCACGTCAATAGATGCAGAAAAGCCTGTAACAAATTTCAACACACATTTCTGATAAAAACCCTCCAGAAAGTGGGCAGAGAGGGAACCTCACTCAACTTAATCAAGGCCATATACGACAAACCCACAGCAAACATTCTCAATGGTGAAAAAATGAAAGCATGTCCTCTAATACCAGGAACAAGACAAGGATGACCACTCTCACCACTATTATTCCACATAGTTTTGGAAGTTCTAGCCACAGCAGTCAGAGCAGCAAAAGAAAGAAACGGAACACAAGTTGGAAAAGAAGAAGTAACACTGTCACACTTTGCAGACGACATGACATTATACTTAGAGAATCCTAAAGATGCCACCAGAAAACTACTAGAAGTAATCCATGGATTTGGTAACGTTGCACGATACAAAATGAATGCACAGAAATCCCTTGCATTCCTATACATTAATGAAGAAAAATCTGAAAGAGAAATAAAGGAAACACTCCCATTAACCACTGCAACAAAAAGAATAAAATACCTAGGAACAAACCTACCTAGGGAGACAAAAGTTCTGTATGCTGAAAACTATGACACTGAAGAACGAAATTGAAGATGATACCTACAGATGGAGAGAGATACCATGTTCTTGGATTGGAAGAATCAATGTTGTGAAAATGACTATACTCTCCAAAGCAATCTACATATTCAATGCAATGCCTCTCAAATTACCAATGGCATTTTTTTCACAACTAGAGCAAAAAAAAATCTTAAAATTTGTATGGAGACACAAAAAACCTGGAAGAGCCGAAGCAGTTTGAGGGATAAAAACAGAGCTGGAGGAATCAGACTGCCCGACTTCAGACTGTACTACAAAGCTACAGTAATCAAGACACGATGGGACTGGCACAAAAACACAAATATAGATCAATGCAACAGGATAGAAAGCCCAGAGATAAAGCCACGCACCTATGGCCAACTAATCTATGACAAAGGAGACTAGAATCCCCAATGGAGAAAAGACAGTCTCTACAATAAGTGGTGCTGGGAAAACTGCACAGACACATGTAAAAGAATGAAATTGGAACACTCCCAAACACCGTACACAGAAATAAACTCAAAATGGAACAGAGACCTAAACGTAAGACAGGATACCATAAAACTCTTAGAGGAAAACATAGCAATAACACGCTTTGACATAAATCACAGCAAGATCTTTTTCAATCCACCTCCTAGAGTAATGAAAATAAAAACAAAAAGAAAGAAGTGGGACCTAATGAAACTTAAAAGCTTTGGCTACACACAGGAAACGACAAACAAGACCAAAGGACAACCCTCAGAATGGGAAAAATATTTATGTACGGATCAACAGACTAAGGATTAATCTCCAAAATATATAAAGAGCTCATGCAGCTCGGTATTGAACAAACGAACAACCCAATCGAAAAATGGGCAGAAGACCTAAATAGACAATTCTCCAAAGAAGACACACGGCTGGCCAACAAACACATCAAAACCTGCTCAACGTCACTATTTATTAGAGAGATGCACATCAAAACGACACTGAGGTATCACCTCACACCATTTAGAACGGGCATCATCAGAAAATCAACAAACAACAACTGCTGGACAGGGTGTGGAGCAAAGAGAATACTCTTCTTGCACTGTTGTTGGGAAAGTAAATTGATACAGCCACTATGGAGAACAGTAGAGAGGTTCCTTAAAAAACGAAAACCAGAATTGCCATACGACCCAGCGAACCCACTACAGGGCATACACCAAGAGAAAACCATAGTTCTAAAATCACATGCACCCCAATGTTCATTGTAGTAGGATTTACTATAGCCAGGTCATGGAAACAACCTAAATGCCCATTCACAGGCGAATGCATAAGGAAGATGAGGTAAATATATATCATGGAATATTACTCAGCCATAAAAAGGAACTAAGTTGGTTCATTGGTACAGGCGTGGATGGATCTAGAGACTGTCATACAGAGTGAAATCAGTCAGAAAGAGAAAAACAGATACCGTATATAAACGCATATATATGCAACCTAGAAAGATGGTACAGATGAACCGGTTTGCAGGATTGAATTGATACACAGATGTGGAGAACCCACGTAGGGCCACCAAAGGGGGAAAGTGGGAGTGTGGTAGTCGTTGTGTGATGAATTCGGAAATTGGGATTGACATATATACACTAATATGTATAAAATGGATAACTAATAAGAACCTGCTGTATAAAAAAATAAAATAATATTCAGAAATTCAAAAAACAGTAAGATAAAAGGAAGAAGATGTGTTCACTTGAACCGATCATTTCCTAAATAGACAACAAACTCCGAAGGTAGTTGGGGCTGTCAATAAAAAGGCAGAAAAAAAAGAAAGAAAGAACTGAAACAGCAACAAAGAAAACAATAGCAAGGATCAATAAAAGTAAAAGCTGGTTCTTTGAGAAGGTAAACAATATTGATATACCTTTAGCCAGACTCACCGAGAAAAAGAGGGAGAGGACTGCAATCAATAAAATTAGAAATGAAAAAGAAGTTACCACGGACAACAGAGAAATATAAAACTTCGTTAAGAGACTACTACAAGCAACTCTAGGCTGATAAAATGGACAATCTGGAAGAAATGCACAAATTCCTAGAAAGGTACCACCTTCCAAGACTGAACCAGGAAAAAATAGAAACTATGAACAGACTCAGTACGAGTAATGAACTTGTAACTCTGATTAAAACTTGTCCAACAAACAAAAGTTCAGGACAGATGGTTTCACAGGATAATTCTATCCAACATGGAGAAAAGACTTAACACCCATCCTTCTCAAACTCTTCCAAAAAATGGGCAAGGAAGGAACACTCCCAAACTCTTTCTATGAATCCACCATCACCCTGATACCCAAACCAGACAAAGGTAGTACAAAAAACTAAAGTTACACACCGATATCACTGATGAACATAGATGCAAAGCTGCTCAACAAAATAGTAGCAAACAGAATCCAATACCACATTAAAAGTGTCATACCTCATGATCAAGTGTGATTTATCCAAGGGATGCAAGGATTCTTCCATATACGCAATTCAATGTGATACATCCTATGAACAAAGCGAAGAGGAAAATCCATATGATCATGTCAATCGATGCAGAAAAGCTTGTGACAAATTTCAACACACATTTCTCATAAAAACACTTCAGAAAGTGGGCAGAGAGGGAACCTCACTCAAGTTAATCAAGGCCATATACGACAAACCCACAGCAAACATTCTCAATGGTGAAAAATTGAAAGCATGTCCTCTAATATCAGGAACAAGACAAGGATGACCACTCTCACCACTATTATTCAACATAGTTTTGGGAGTTTTAGCCACAGCAGTCAGAGCAGCAAAAGAAATAAAAGGAACACAAGTTGGAAAAGAAGAAGTAACACGGTCACTCTTTGCAGATGGCATGACACTATACTTAGAGAATCCTAAAGATGCCACCAGAAAACAACTAGCGCTAATCTATGGATTTGGTAACGACGCACGATAGAAAATGAATGCACAGAAATCCCTTGCATTCCTATACATTAATGAAGAAAATTCTGAAAGAGAAATGAAGGAAACACTCCCATTAACCATTACAACAGAAAGAATAAAATACCTAGGAATAAACCTACGTAGGGAGACAAAAGATCTGTATGCTGAAAACTGTGACACTGAAGAAGGAAATTGAAGATGATACCTACAGATGGAGAGAGATACCATGTTCTTGGATTGGAAGAATCAATGTTGTGAAAATGACTATACTACAAAAGCAATCTACATATTCAATGCAATCCCTCTCAAATTACCAATGGCATTCTTTCCAGAACTAGAACAAAAAAATCTTAAAATTTGTATGGAGACACAAAACACCCGGAAGAGACGAAGCACTTTGAGGGAAAAAAACAGAGATGGAGGAATCAGACTGCCCGACTTCAGACTGTACTACAAAGGTACAGTAATCAAGACACGATGGGACGGGCACAAAAACACAAATATAGATCAATGCAACAGGATAGAAATCCCAGAGATAAAGCCACGCACCCATGGTCAACTAATCTATGACAAAGGAGGCAAGAATCCCCAATGGAGAAAAGACAGTCTCTACGATACGTGGTGCTGGGAAAACTGGACAGACACATGTAAAACAATGAAATTAGACCACTCCTAAACACTGTACACAGAAATCAACTCAAAATGGAACAGAGACCTAAACGTAAGACAGGACACTATAAAACTCTTTGAGGAAAACATAGGAATAACACGCTGTGACGTAAATCACAGCAAGATCCTTTTTAATCCACCTCCTAATGGAAATAAAATCAAAAATAAACAGGTGGGACCTAATGAAATTTAAACGCTTTTGCTACACACAGGAAACTACAAACAAATCGAAAGGACAACCCTCAGAATGGGAAAAATATTTGTGTACAGATCAACGGACTACGGATTAATCTCCAAAATATATAAACAGCTCATGCAGCTCGGTATTAAAAAAACGAACAACGCAATCGAAAATTGGGCAGAAGACCTAAATAGACAATTCTCCAAAGAAGACATACATCTGGCCAACAAGCACATAAAAACTTGCTCAACATCACTAATTATTAGAGAGATGCACATCAAAACTACACTGAGAAATCACCTCATTCCATTTAGAACGAGCATTATCAGAAAATCAACAAACAACCACCGCTGGACAGGGTGTTGAGTAAAGAAAACACTCTTGCACCATTGTTGGTAGTGTAAATTGATAGAGCCACTATGGAGAACAGTAAAAAGGTTCTTGAAAAAACTAAGAACAGAATTGCCATATGACCCAGCGAACCCACTACAGGGCACGTACCAAGAGAAAACCATACTTCGAAAAGACACATGCACCCCAATGTTCATTGCAGCAGTATTTACAATAGCCAGGTCATGGAAACAACCTAAATGCCCATTCAGAGATGAATAGATAAAGAAGACATGCTACATATATACCATGGAATATTATTCAGCCATAAAAAGCAACTAAGTTGGTTCATTCGTACAGCCGTAGATGGATCTAGAGACTGTCATAGAGAGTGAAGTCAGTCAGAAAGAGAAAAACAGATATCATATATAAAGGCATATATATGCAAACTAGAAAAATGATACAGATGAACCGGTTTGCAGGATTGAATTGATACACAGATGTGCACAAACAACGTATGGCCACCAACGGGAGAAAGTGGGGGTGTGGTAGTCGTTGTGTGAAAAATTTGGAAATTGGGATTATCATATATACACTAATATGTATAAAATGGGTAACTAATAAGAACCTGCTGTATAAAAAAATAAAATAATATTCAAAAATTCAGAAAAGAATAAGATAAAAGGAAGAAGATGTGTTCATTTGAACCAATCATTTCCTATATAGACAACAAAATCTGAAGGTAGTTGGAGCTGTCAATAATAAGGTAGAAAAGAAAGAAAGAAAGAACTGAAATAGCAACAAAGAAAACAATAGCAAGGATCAATACAAGTAAAAGCTGGTTCTTTGAGAAGGTAAACAATATTGATATAACTTTAGCCAGACTCATCGAGCAAAAGAGGGAGAGGATTGCAATCAATAAAATTAGAAATGAAAAAGTTACAATGGACAACACAGAAATACAAACCTTCTTAAGAGACCACTGCAAGCAACTCTATGCTGATAAAATGGACAATCTGGAGGAAATGCACAAATTCCTAGAAAGGTACAACCTTCCACGACTGAACCAGGAAAAAATAGAAACTATGAACAGACCCAGTACGAGTAATGAACTTGCAACTCTGATTAAAATTCGTCCAACAAAAAAAACTCCCGGACACATGGCTTCACAGGATAATTCTATCCAACACGGAGAGTAGACCTAACACCCATCCTTCTCAAACTCTTCCAAAAAATGATCGAGGCGGGAACACTCCCAAACTCTTTCTATGAGGCCACCATCACCCTGATACCAAAACCAGACAGAGATAGTACAAAAAAATACAGTTACACACCGATATCACTGATGAACATAGATGCAAAGCTGCTCAACAAAATAGTAGCAAACAGAATCCAATACCACATTAAAAGTATCATACCACATGATCAAGTGGGATTGATCCCAGGGATGCAAGGATTCTTCAATATACGCAAATCAATGTGGTACACCCTCTTAACAAAGGGAAGAGGAAAAAACCTATGATCACGTCAATAGATGCACAAAAGCCTGTAACAAATTTCAACACACATTTCTGATAAAAACCCTCCAGAAAGTGGGCAGAGAGGGAACCTCACTCAACTTAATCAAGGCCATATACGACAAACCCACAGCAAACATTCTCAATGGTGAAAAAATGAAAGCATGTCCTCTAATACCAGGAACAAGACAAGGATGACCACTCTCACCACTATTATTCCACATAGTTTTGGAAGTTCTAGCCACAGCAGTCAGAGCAGCAAAAGAAAGAAACGGAACACAAGTTGGAAAAGAAGTAACACTGTCACACTTTGCAGACGACATGACATTATACTTAGAGAATCCTAAAGATGCCACCAGAAAACTACTAGAAGTAATCCATGGATTTGGTAACGTTGCACGATACAAAATGAATGCACAGAAATCCCTTGCATTCCTATACATTAATGAAGAAAAATCTGAAAGAGAAATAAAGGAAACACTCCCATTAACCACTGCAACAAAAAGAATAAAATACCTAGGAACAAACCTACCTAGGGAGACAAAAGTTCTGTATGCTGAAAACTATGACACTGAAGAACGAAATTGAAGATGATACCTACAGATGGAGAGAGATACCATGTTCTTGGATTGGAAGAATCAATGTTGTGAAAATGACTATACTCTCCAAAGCAATCTACATATTCAATGCAATGCCTCTCAAATTACCAATGGCATTTTTTTCACAACTAGAGCAAAAAAAATCTTAAAATTTGTATGGAGACACAAAAAACCTGGAAGAGCCGAAGCAGTTTGAGGGATAAAAACAGAGCTGGAGGAATCAGACTGCCCGACTTCAGACTGTACTACAAAGCTACAGTAATCAAGACACGATGGGACTGGCACAAAAACAGAAATATAGATCAATGCAACAGGATAGAAAGCCCAGAGATAAAGCCACGCACCTATGGCCAACTAATCTATGACAAAGGAGACTAGAATCCCCAATGGAGAAAAGACAGTCTCTACAATAAGTGGTGCTGGGAAAACTGCACAGACACATGTAAAAGAATGAAATTGGAACACTCCCAAACACCGTACACAGAAATAAACTCAAAATGGAACAGAGACCTAAACGTAAGACAGGATACTATAAAACTCTTAGAGGAAAACATAGCAATAACACGCTTTGACATAAATCACAGCAAGATCTTTTTTAATCCACCTCCTAGAGTAATGGAAATAAAAACAAAAAGAAAGAAGTGGGACCTAATGAAACTTAAAAGCTTTGGCTACACACAGGAAACGACAAACAAGACCAAAGGACAACCCTCAGAATGGGAAAAATATTTACGTACGGATCAACGGACTAAGGATTAATCTCCAAAATATATAAAGAGCTCATGCAGCTCGGTATTGAACAAACGAACAACCCAATCGAAAAATGGGCAGAAGACCTAAATAGACAATTCTCCAAAGAAGACACACGGCTGGCCAACAAACACATCAAAACCTGCTCAACGTCACTAATTATTAGAGAGATGCACATCAAAACGACACTGAGGTATCACCTCACACCATTTAGAACGGGCATCATCAGAAAATCAACAAACAACAACTGCTGGACAGGGTGTGGAGCAAAGAGAATACTCTTCTTGCACTGTTGTTGGGAAAGTAAATTGATACAGCCACTATGGAGAACAGTAAAGAGGTTCCTTAAAAAACGAAAACCAGAATTGCCATACGACCCAGCGAACCCACTACAGGGCATATACCAAGAGAAAACCATAGTTCTAAAATCACATGCACCCCAATGTTCATTGTAGCAGGATTTACAATAGCCAGGTCATGGAAACAACCTAAATGCCCATCCACAGGCGAATGCATAAGGAAGATGAGGTACATATATATCATGGAATATTACTCAGCCATATAAAGGAACTAAGTTGGTTCAGTGGTACAGGCGGGGATGGATCTAGAGACTGTCATACAGAGTGAAATCAGTCAGAAATAGAAAAACAGATTACGTATAGAAACGCATATATATGCAACCTAGAAAGATGGTACAGATGAACCGGTTTGCAGGATTGAATTGATACACAGATGTGGAGAATCCACGTACGGCCACCAAAGGGGGAAAGTGGGGGTGTGGTAGTCAATGTGTGATGAATTGGGAAATTGGGATTGACATATATACACTAATATGTATAAAATGGATAAATAATAAGAACCTGCTGTATAAAAAAATAAAATAATATTCAGAAATTCAAAAAACAGTAAGATAAAAGGAAGAAGATGTGTTCACTTGAAGCGATCATTTCCTAAATAGACAACAAACTCTGAAGGTAGTTGGGGCTGTCAATAAAAAGGTAGAGAAAAACGAAAGAAAGAACTGAAACAGCAACAAAGAAAACAATAGCAAGGATCAATAAAAGTAAAAGCTGGTTCTTTGAGAAGGTAAACAATATTGATATACCTTTAGCCATACTCACCGAGAAAAAGAGGGCGAGGACTGCAATCAATTAAATTAGATATGAAAAAGAAGTTACCACGGAAAACACAGAAATATAAAACTTCGTAAGAGACTACTACAAGCAACTCTATGCTGATAAAATGGACAATCTGGAAGAAATGCACAAATTCTTAGAAAGGTACAACCTTCCAAGACTGAACCAGGAAAAAATTGAAACTATGAACAGACCCAGTACGAGTAATGAACTTGTAACTCTGATTAAAACTTGTCCAACAAACAAAAGTTCAGGACAGATGGTTTCACAGGATAATTCTATCCAACATGGAGAAAAGACCTAACACCCATCCTTCTCAAACTCTTCGAAAAAATGGTCGAGGCGGGAACACTCCCAAACTCTTTCTATGAGGCCACCATCACCCTGATACCAAAACCAGACAAAGATAGTACAAAGAACAAAAGTTACACACCGATATCACTGAGGAACATAGATGCAAAGCTGCTCAACAAAATAGTAGCAAACAGAATCCAATACCACATTAAAAGTATCATACCACATGATCAAGTGGGATTGATCCCAGGGATGCAAGGATTCTTCAATATACGCAAATCAATGTGGTACACCCTCTTAACAAAGGGAAGAGGAAAAAACCTATGATCACGTCAATAGATGCAGAAAAGCCTGTAACAAATTTCAACACACATTTCTGATAAAAACCCTCCAGAAAGTGGGCAGAGAGGGAACCTCACTCAACTTAATCAAGGCCATATACGACAAACCCACAGCAAACATTCTCAATGGTGAAAAAATGAAAGCATGTCCTCTAATACCAGGAACAAGACAAGGATGACCACTCTCACCACTATTATTCCACATAGTTTTGGAAGTTCTAGCCACAGCAGTCAGAGCAGCAAAAGAAAGAAACGGAACACAAGTTGGAAAAGAAGAAGTAACACTGTCACACTTTGCAGACGACATGACATTATACTTAGAGAATCCTAAAGATGCCACCAGAAAACTACTAGAAGTAATCCATGGATTTGGTAACGTTGCACGATACAAAATGAATGCACAGAAATCCCTTGCATTCCTATACATTAATGAAGAAAAATCTGAAAGAGAAATAAAGGAAACACTCCCATTAACCACTGCAACAAAAAGAATAAAATACCTAGGAACAAACCTACCTAGGGAGACAAAAGTTCTGTATGCTGAAAACTATGACACTGAAGAACGAAATTGAAGATGATACCTACAGATGGAGAGAGATACCATGTTCTTGGATTGGAAGAATCAATGTTGTGAAAATGACTATACTCTCCAAAGCAATCTACATATTCAATGCAATGCCTCTCAAATTACCAATGGCATTTTTTTCACAACTAGAGCAAAAAAAATCTTAAAATTTGTATGGAGACACAAAAAACCTGGAAGAGCCGAAGCAGTTTGAGGGATAAAAACAGAGCTGGAGGAATCAGACTGCCCGACTTCAGACTGTACTACAAAGCTACAGTAATCAAGACACGATGGGACTGGCACAAAAACAGAAATATAGATCAATGCAACAGGATAGAAAGCCCAGAGATAAAGCCACGCACCTATGGCCAACTAATCTATGACAAAGGAGACTAGAATCCCCAGTGGAGAAAAGACAGTCTCTACAATAAGTGGTGCTGGGAAAACTGCACAGACACATGTAAAAGAATGAAATTGGAACACTCCCAAACACCGTACACAGAAATAAACTCAAAATGGAACAGAGACCTAAACGTAAGACAGGATACTATAAAACTCTTAGAGGAAAACATAGCAATAACACGCTTTGACATAAATCACAGCAAGATCTTTTTTAATCCACCTCCTAGAGTAATGGAAATAAAAACAAAAAGAAAGAAGTGGGACCTAATGAAACTTAAAAGCTTTGGCTACACACAGGAAACGACAAACAAGACCAAAGGACAACCCTCAGAATGGGAAAAATATTTATGTACGGATCAACGGACTAAGGATTAATCTCCAAAATATATACACAGCACATGCAGCTCGGTATTGAACAAACGAACAACCCAATCGAAAAATGGGCAGAAGACCTAAATAGACAATTCTCCAAAGAAGACACACGGCTGGCCAACAAACACATCAAAACCTGCTCAACGTCACTAATTATTAGAGAGATGCACATCAAAACGACACTGAGGTATCACCTCACACCATTTAGAACGGGCATCATCAGAAAATCAACAAACAACAACTGCTGGACAGGGTGTGGAGCAAAGAGAATACTCTTCTTGCACTGTTGTTGGGAAAGTAAATTGATACAGCCACTATGGAGAACAGTAAAGAGGTTCCTTAAAAAACGAAAACCAGAATTGCCATACGACCCAGCGAACCCACTACAGGGCATATACCAAGAGAAAACCATAGTTCTAAAATCACATGCACCCCAATGTTCATTGTAGCAGGATTTACAATAGCCAGGTCATGGAAACAACCTAAATGCCCATCCACAGGCGAATGCATAAGGAAGATGAGGTACATATATATCATGGAATATTACTCAGCCATATAAAGGAACTAAGTTGGTTCAGTGGTACAGGCGGGGATGGATCTAGAGACTGTCATACAGAGTGAAATCAGTCAGAAATAGAAAAACAGATTACGTATAGAAACGCATATATATGCAACCTAGAAAGATGGTACAGATGAACCGGTTTGCAGGATTGAATTGATACACAGATGTGGAGAATCCACGTACGGCCACCAAAGGGGGAAAGTGGGGGTGTGGTAGTCAATGTGTGATGAATTGGGAAATTGGGATTGACATATATACACTAATATGTATAAAATGGATAAATAATAAGAACCTGCTGTATAAAAAAATAAAATAATATTCAGAAATTCAAAAAACAGTAAGATAAAAGGAAGAAGATGTGTTCACTTGAAGCGATCATTTCCTAAATAGACAACAAACTCTGAAGGTAGTTGGGGCTGTCAATAAAAAGGTAGAGAAAAACGAAAGAAAGAACTGAAACAGCAACAAAGAAAACAATAGCAAGGATCAATAAAAGTAAAAGCTGGTTCTTTGAGAAGGTAAACAATATTGATATACCTTTAGCCATACTCACCGAGAAAAAGAGGGCGAGGACTGCAATCAATTAAATTAGATATGAAAAAGAAGTTACCACGGAAAACACAGAAATATAAAACTTCGTAAGAGACTACTACAAGCAACTCTATGCTGATAAAATGGACAATCTGGAAGAAATGCACAAATTCTTAGAAAGGTACAACCTTCCAAGACTGAACCAGGAAAAAATTGAAACTATGAACAGACCCAGTACGAGTAATGAACTTGTAACTCTGATTAAAACTTGTCCAACAAACAAAAGTTCAGGACAGATGGTTTCACAGGATAATTCTATCCAACATGGAGAAAAGACCTAACACCCATCCTTCTCAAACTCTTCGAAAAAATGGTCGAGGCGGGAACACTCCCAAACTCTTTCTATGAGGCCACCATCACCCTGATACCAAAACCAGACAAAGATAGTACAAAGAACTAAAGTTACACACCGATATCACTGAGGAACATAGATGCAAAGCTGCTCAACAAAATAGTAGCAAACAGAATCCAATACCACATTAAAAGTATCATACCACATGATCAAGTGGGATTGATCCCAGGGATGCAAGGATTCTTCAATATACGCAAATCAATGTGGTACACCCTCTTAACAAAGGGAAGAGGAAAAAACCTATGATCACGTCAATAGATGCAGAAAAGCCTGTAACAAATTTCAACACACATTTCTGATAAAAACCCTCCAGAAAGTGGGCAGAGAGGGAACCTCACTCAACTTAATCAAGGCCATATACGACAAACCCACAGCAAACATTCTCAATGGTGAAAAAATGAAAGCATGTCCTCTAATACCAGGAACAAGACAAGGATGACCACTCTCACCACTATTATTCCACATAGTTTTGGAAGTTCTAGCCACAGCAGTCAGAGCAGCAAAAGAAAGAAACGGAACACAAGTTGGAAAAGAAGAAGTAACACTGTCACACTTTGCAGACGACATGACATTATACTTAGAGAATCCTAAAGATGCCACCAGAAAACTACTAGAAGTAATCCATGGATTTGGTAACGTTGCACGATACAAAATGAATGCACAGAAATCCCTTGCATTCCTATACATTAATGAAGAAAAATCTGAAAGAGAAATAAAGGAAACACTCCCATTAACCACTGCAACAAAAAGAATAAAATACCTAGGAACAAACCTACCTAGGGAGACAAAAGTTCTGTATGCTGAAAACTATGACACTGAAGAACGAAATTGAAGATGATACCTACAGATGGAGAGAGATACCATGTTCTTGGATTGGAAGAATCAATGTTGTGAAAATGACTATACTCTCCAAAGCAATCTACATATTCAATGCAATGCCTCTCAAATTACCAATGGCATTTTTTTCACAACTAGAGCAAAAAAAAATCTTAAAATTTGTATGGAGACACAAAAAACCTGGAAGAGCCGAAGCAGTTTGAGGGATAAAAACAGAGCTGGAGGAATCAGACTGCCCGACTTCAGACTGTACTACAAAGCTACAGTAATCAAGACACGATGGGACTGGCACAAAAACACAAATATAGATCACTGCAACAGGATAGAAAGCCCAGAGATAAAGCCACGCACCTATGGCCAACTAATCTATGACAAAGGAGACTAGAATCCCCAATGGAGAAAAGACAGTCTCTACAATAAGTGGTGCTGGGAAAACTGCACAGACACATGTAAAAGAATGAAATTGGAACACTCCCAAACACCGTACACAGAAATAAACTCAAAATGGAACAGAGACCTAAACGTAAGACAGGATACCATAAAACTCTTAGAGGAAAACATAGCAATAACACGCTTTGACATAAATCACAGCAAGATCTTTTTCAATCCACCTCCTAGAGTAATGAAAATAAAAACAAAAAGAAAGAAGTGGGACCTAATGAAACTTAAAAGCTTTGGCTACACACAGGAAACGACAAACAAGACCAAAGGACAACCCTCAGAATGGGAAAAATATTTATGTACGGATCAACAGACTAAGGATTAATCTCCAAAATATATAAAGAGCTCATGCAGCTCGGTATTGAACAAACGAACAACCCAATCGAAAAATGGGCAGAAGACCTAAATAGACAATTCTCCAAAGAAGACACACGGCTGGCCAACAAACACATCAAAACCTGCTCAACGTCACTATTTATTAGAGAGATGCACATCAAAACGACACTGAGGTATCACCTCACACCATTTAGAACGGGCATCATCAGAAAATCAACAAACAACAACTGCTGGACAGGGTGTGGAGCAAAGAGAATACTCTTCTTGCACTGTTGTTGGGAAAGTAAATTGATACAGCCACTATGGAGAACAGTAGAGAGGTTCCTTAAAAAACGAAAACCAGAATTGCCATACGACCCAGCGAACCCACTACAGGGCATACACCAAGAGAAAACCATAGTTCTAAAATCACATGCACCCCAATGTTCATTGTAGTAGGATTTACTATAGCCAGGTCATGGAAACAACCTAAATGCCCATTCACAGGCGAATGCATAAGGAAGATGAGGTAAATATATATCATGGAATATTACTCAGCCATAAAAAGGAACTAAGTTGGTTCATTGGTACAGGCGTGGATGGATCTAGAGACTGTCATACAGAGTGAAATCAGTCAGAAAGAGAAAAACAGATACCGTATATAAACGCATATATATGCAACCTAGAAAGATGGTACAGATGAACCGGTTTGCAGGATTGAATTGATACACAGATGTGGAGAACCCACGTAGGGCCACCAAAGGGGGAAAGTGGGAGTGTGGTAGTCGTTGTGTGATGAATTCGGAAATTGGGATTGACATATATACACTAATATGTATAAAATGGATAACTAATAAGAACCTGCTGTATAAAAAAATAAAATAATATTCAGAAATTCAAAAAACAGTAAGATAAAAGGAAGAAGATGTGTTCACTTGAACCGATCATTTCCTAAATAGACAACAAACTCCGAAGGTAGTTGGGGCTGTCAATAAAAAGGCAGAAAAAAAAGAAAGAAAGAACTGAAACAGCAACAAAGAAAACAATAGCAAGGATCAATAAAAGTAAAAGCTGGTTCTTTGAGAAGGTAAACAATATTGATATACCTTTAGCCAGACTCACCGAGAAAAAGAGGGAGAGGACTGCAATCAATAAAATTAGAAATGAAAAAGAAGTTACCACGGACAACAGAGAAATATAAAACTTCGTTAAGAGACTACTACAAGCAACTCTAGGCTGATAAAATGGACAATCTGGAAGAAATGCACAAATTCCTAGAAAGGTACCACCTTCCAAGACTGAACCAGGAAAAAATAGAAACTATGAACAGACTCAGTACGAGTAATGAACTTGTAACTCTGATTAAAACTTGTCCAACAAACAAAAGTTCAGGACAGATGGTTTCACAGGATAATTCTATCCAACATGGAGAAAAGACTTAACACCCATCCTTCTCAAACTCTTCCAAAAAATGGGCAAGGAAGGAACACTCCCAAACTCTTTCTATGAATCCACCATCACCCTGATACCCAAACCAGACAAAGGTAGTACAAAAAACTAAAGTTACACACCGATATCACTGATGAACATAGATGCAAAGCTGCTCAACAAAATAGTAGCAAACAGAATCCAATACCACATTAAAAGTGTCATACCTCATGATCAAGTGTGATTTATCCAAGGGATGCAAGGATTCTTCCATATACGCAATTCAATGTGATACATCCTATGAACAAAGCGAAGAGGAAAATCCATATGATCATGTCAATCGATGCAGAAAAGCTTGTGACAAATTTCAACACACATTTCTGATAAAAACACTTCAGAAAGTGGGCAGAGAGGGAACCTCACTCAAGTTAATCAAGGCCATATACGACAAACCCACAGCAAACATTCTCAATGGTGAAAAATTGAAAGCATGTCCTCTAATATCAGGAACAAGACAAGGATGACCACTCTCACCACTATTATTCAACATAGTTTTGGGAGTTTTAGCCACAGCAGTCAGAGCAGCAAAAGAAATAAAAGGAACACAAGTTGGAAAAGAAGAAGTAACACGGTCACTCTTTGCAGATGGCATGACACTATACTTAGAGAATCCTAAAGATGCCACCAGAAAACAACTAGCGCTAATCTATGGATTTGGTAACGACGCACGATAGAAAATGAATGCACAGAAATCCCTTGCATTCCTATACATTAATGAAGAAAATTCTGAAAGAGAAATGAAGGAAACACTCCCATTAACCATTACAACAGAAAGAATAAAATACCTAGGAATAAACCTACGTAGGGAGACAAAAGATCTGTATGCTGAAAACTGTGACACTGAAGAAGGAAATTGAAGATGATACCTACAGATGGAGAGAGATACCATGTTCTTGGATTGGAAGAATCAATGTTGTGAAAATGACTATACTACAAAAGCAATCTACATATTCAATGCAATCCCTCTCAAATTACCAATGGCATTCTTTCCAGAACTAGAACAAAAAAATCTTAAAATTTGTATGGAGACACAAAACACCCGGAAGAGACGAAGCACTTTGAGGGAAAAAAACAGAGATGGAGGAATCAGACTGCCCGACTTCAGACTGTACTACAAAGGTACAGTAATCAAGACACGATGGGACGGGCACAAAAACACAAATATAGATCAATGCAACAGGATAGAAATCCCAGAGATAAAGCCACGCACCCATGGTCAACTAATCTATGACAAAGGAGGCAAGAATCCCCAATGGAGAAAAGACAGTCTCTACGATACGTGGTGCTGGGAAAACTGGACAGACACATGTAAAACAATGAAATTAGACCACTCCTAAACACTGTACACAGAAATCAACTCAAAATGGAACAGAGACCTAAACGTAAGACAGGACACTATAAAACTCTTTGAGGAAAACATAGGAATAACACGCTGTGACGTAAATCACAGCAAGATCCTTTTTAATCCACCTCCTAATGGAAATAAAATCAAAAATAAACAGGTGGGACCTAATGAAATTTAAACGCTTTTGCTACACACAGGAAACTACAAACAAATCGAAAGGACAACCCTCAGAATGGGAAAAATATTTGTGTACAGATCAACGGACTACGGATTAATCTCCAAAATATATAAACAGCTCATGCAGCTCGGTATTAAAAAAACGAACAACGCAATCGAAAATTGGGCAGAAGACCTAAATAGACAATTCTCCAAAGAAGACATACATCTGGCCAACAAGCACATAAAAACTTGCTCAACATCACTAATTATTAGAGAGATGCACATCAAAACTACACTGAGAAATCACCTCATTCCATTTAGAACGAGCATTATCAGAAAATCAACAAACAACCACCGCTGGACAGGGTGTTGAGTAAAGAAAACACTCTTGCACCATTGTTGGTAGTGTAAATTGATAGAGCCACTATGGAGAACAGTAAAAAGGTTCTTGAAAAAACTAAGAACAGAATTGCCATATGACCCAGCGAACCCACTACAGGGCACGTACCAAGAGAAAACCATACTTCGAAAAGACACATGCACCCCAATGTTCATTGCAGCAGTATTTACAATAGCCAGGTCATGGAAACAACCTAAATGCCCATTCAGAGATGAATAGATAAAGAAGACATGCTACATATATACCATGGAATATTATTCAGCCATAAAAAGCAACTAAGTTGGTTCATTCGTACAGCCGTAGATGGATCTAGAGACTGTCATAGAGAGTGAAGTCAGTCAGAAAGAGAAAAACAGATATCATATATAAAGGCATATATATGCAAACTAGAAAAATGATACAGATGAACCGGTTTGCAGGATTGAATTGATACACAGATGTGCACAAACAACGTATGGCCACCAACGGGAGAAAGTGGGGGTGTGGTAGTCGTTGTGTGAAAAATTTGGAAATTGGGATTATCATATATACACTAATATGTATAAAATGGGTAACTAATAAGAACCTGCTGTATAAAAAAATAAAATAATATTCAAAAATTCAGAAAAGAATAAGATAAAAGGAAGAAGATGTGTTCATTTGAACCAATCATTTCCTATATAGACAACAAAATCTGAAGGTAGTTGGAGCTGTCAATAATAAGGTAGAAAAGAAAGAAAGAAAGAACTGAAATAGCAACAAAGAAAACAATAGCAAGGATCAATACAAGTAAAAGCTGGTTCTTTGAGAAGGTAAACAATATTGATATAACTTTAGCCAGACTCATCGAGCAAAAGAGGGAGAGGATTGCAATCAATAAAATTAGAAATGAAAAAGTTACAATGGACAACACAGAAATACAAACCTTCTTAAGAGACCACTGCAAGCAACTCTATGCTGATAAAATGGACAATCTGGAGGAAATGCACAAATTCCTAGAAAGGTACAACCTTCCACGACTGAACCAGGAAAAAATAGAAACTATGAACAGACCCAGTACGAGTAATGAACTTGCAACTCTGATTAAAATTCGTCCAACAAAAAAAACTCCCGGACACATGGCTTCACAGGATAATTCTATCCAACACGGAGAGTAGACCTAACACCCATCCTTCTCAAACTCTTCCAAAAAATGATCGAGGCGGGAACACTCCCAAACTCTTTCTATGAGGCCACCATCACCCTGATACCAAAACCAGACAGAGATAGTACAAAAAAATACAGTTACACACCGATATCACTGATGAACATAGATGCAAAGCTGCTCAACAAAATAGTAGCAAACAGAATCCAATACCACATTAAAAGTATCATACCACATGATCAAGTGGGATTGATCCCAGGGATGCAAGGATTCTTCAATATACGCAAATCAATGTGGTACACCCTCTTAACAAAGGGAAGAGGAAAAAACCTATGATCACGTCAATAGATGCACAAAAGCCTGTAACAAATTTCAACACACATTTCTGATAAAAACCCTCCAGAAAGTGGGCAGAGAGGGAACCTCACTCAACTTAATCAAGGCCATATACGACAAACCCACAGCAAACATTCTCAATGGTGAAAAAATGAAAGCATGTCCTCTAATACCAGGAACAAGACAAGGATGACCACTCTCACCACTATTATTCCACATAGTTTTGGAAGTTCTAGCCACAGCAGTCAGAGCAGCAAAAGAAAGAAACGGAACACAAGTTGGAAAAGAAGTAACACTGTCACACTTTGCAGACGACATGACATTATACTTAGAGAATCCTAAAGATGCCACCAGAAAACTACTAGAAGTAATCCATGGATTTGGTAACGTTGCACGATACAAAATGAATGCACAGAAATCCCTTGCATTCCTATACATTAATGAAGAAAAATCTGAAAGAGAAATAAAGGAAACACTCCCATTAACCACTGCAACAAAAAGAATAAAATACCTAGGAACAAACCTACCTAGGGAGACAAAAGTTCTGTATGCTGAAAACTATGACACTGAAGAACGAAATTGAAGATGATACCTACAGATGGAGAGAGATACCATGTTCTTGGATTGGAAGAATCAATGTTGTGAAAATGACTATACTCTCCAAAGCAATCTACATATTCAATGCAATGCCTCTCAAATTACCAATGGCATTTTTTTCACAACTAGAGCAAAAAAAATCTTAAAATTTGTATGGAGACACAAAAAACCTGGAAGAGCCGAAGCAGTTTGAGGGATAAAAACAGAGCTGGAGGAATCAGACTGCCCGACTTCAGACTGTACTACAAAGCTACAGTAATCAAGACACGATGGGACTGGCACAAAAACAGAAATATAGATCAATGCAACAGGATAGAAAGCCCAGAGATAAAGCCACGCACCTATGGCCAACTAATCTATGACAAAGGAGACTAGAATCCCCAATGGAGAAAAGACAGTCTCTACAATAAGTGGTGCTGGGAAAACTGCACAGACACATGTAAAAGAATGAAATTGGAACACTCCCAAACACCGTACACAGAAATAAACTCAAAATGGAACAGAGACCTAAACGTAAGACAGGATACTATAAAACTCTTAGAGGAAAACATAGCAATAACACGCTTTGACATAAATCACAGCAAGATCTTTTTTAATCCACCTCCTAGAGTAATGGAAATAAAAACAAAAAGAAAGAAGTGGGACCTAATGAAACTTAAAAGCTTTGGCTACACACAGGAAACGACAAACAAGACCAAAGGACAACCCTCAGAATGGGAAAAATATTTACGTACGGATCAACGGACTAAGGATTAATCTCCAAAATATATAAAGAGCTCATGCAGCTCGGTATTGAACAAACGAACAACCCAATCGAAAAATGGGCAGAAGACCTAAATAGACAATTCTCCAAAGAAGACACACGGCTGGCCAAGAAACACATCAAAACCTGCTCAACGTCACTAATTATTAGAGAGATGCACATCAAAACGACACTGAGGTATCACCTCACACCATTTAGAACGGGCATCATCAGAAAATCAACAAACAACAACTGCTGGACAGGGTGTGGAGCAAAGAGAATACTCTTCTTGCACTGTTGTTGGGAAAGTAAATTGATACAGCCACTATGGAGAACAGTAAAGAGGTTCCTTAAAAAACGAAAACCAGAATTGCCATACGACCCAGCGAACCCACTACAGGGCATATACCAAGAGAAAACCATAGTTCTAAAATCACATGCACCCCAATGTTCATTGTAGCAGTATTTACAATAGCCAGGTCATGAAAACAACCTAAATGCCCATCCACAGGCAAATGGATAAAGAAGATGAGGTACATATATACCATGGAAGATTACTCAGCCATAAAAAGGAAGTAAGTTGGTTCATTGGTACAGGCGTGGATGGATCTAGAGACTGTCATACAGAGTGAAATCAGTCAGAAAGAGAAAAACAGATACCGTATGTAAACGCATATATATGCAACCTAGAAAAATGGTACAGGTGAACTGGTTTGCAGGATTGAACTGATACACAGATGTGGAGAACCCACGTATGGCCACCAAAGGGGGAATGTGGGGGTGTGGTAGTCATTGTGTGATGAATTCGGAAATTGGGATTCCAATATATACACTGATATGTATAAAATGGATAACTAATAAGAACCTGCTGTATAAAAATATAAAATAATATTCAAAAATTCAAAAAACAATAAGATAAAAGGAGGAAGATGTGTTCATTTGAACCGATCATTTCCTAAATAGACAACAAACTCTGAAGGTAGTTGGGGCTGTCAATAAAAAGGTAGAGAAAAAAGAAAGAGAGAACTGAAACAGCAACAAAGAAAACAATAGCAAGGATCAATAAAAGTAAAAGCTGGTTCTCTGAGAAGGTAAACAATATTGATATACCTTTAGCCAGACTCACCGAGAAAAAGAGGGAGAGGACTGCAATCAATAAAATTAGAAATGAAAAAGAAGTTACCACGGACAACAGAGAAATATAAAACTTCGTAAGAGACTACTACAAGCGACTCTTTGCTGATAAAATGGACAATCTGGAAGAAATGCCCAAATTCTAACACAGGTACAACCTTCCAAGACTGAACCAGGAAAAAATAGAAACTATGACCAGACCCAGTACGAGTAATGAACTTGCAACACTGATTGAAAATCGTCCAACTAACAAAAGTCCAGGACAGATGGTTTCACAGGATAATTCTATCCAACATGGAGAAAAGACTTAACACCCATCCTTCTCAAACTCTTCCAAAAAATGGGCAAGGAAGGAACACTCCCAAACTCTTTCTATGAATCCACCATCACCCTGATACCCAAACCAGACAAAGGTAGTACAAAAAACTAAAGTTACACACCGATATCACTGATGAACATAGATGCAAAGCTGCTCAACAAAATAGTAGCAAACAGAATCCAATACCACATTAAAAGTGTCATACCTCATGATCAAGTGTGATTTATCCAAGGGATGCAAGGATTCTTCCATATACGCAATTCAATGTGATACATCCTATGAACAAAGCGAAGAGGAAAATCCATATGATCATGTCAATCGATGCAGAAAAGCTTGTGACAAATTTCAACACACATTTCTGATAAAAACACTTCAGAAAGTGGGCAGAGAGGGAACCTCACTCAAGTTAATCAAGGCCATATACGACAAACCCACAGCAAACATTCTCAATGGTGAAAAATTGAAAGCATGTCCTCTAATATCAGGAACAAGACAAGGATGACCACTCTCACCACTATTATTCAACATAGTTTTGGGAGTTTTAGCCACAGCAGTCAGAGCAGCAAAAGAAATAAAAGGAACACAAGTTGGAAAAGAAGAAGTAACACGGTCACTCTTTGCAGATGGCATGACACTATACTTAGAGAATCCTAAAGATGCCACCAGAAAACAACTAGCGCTAATCTATGGATTTGGTAACGACGCACGATAGAAAATGAATGCACAGAAATCCCTTGCATTCCTATACATTAATGAAGAAAATTCTGAAAGAGAAATGAAGGAAACACTCCCATTAACCATTACAACAGAAAGAATAAAATACCTAGGAATAAACCTACGTAGGGAGACAAAAGATCTGTATGCTGAAAACTGTGACACTGAAGAAGGAAATTGAAGATGATACCTACAGATGGAGAGAGATACCATGTTCTTGGATTGGAAGAATCAATGTTGTGAAAATGACTATACTACAAAAGCAATCTACATATTCAATGCAATCCCTCTCAAATTACCAATGGCATTCTTTCCAGAACTAGAACAAAAAAATCTTAAACTTTGTATGGAGACACAAAACACCCGAAGAGACGAAGCACTCTGAGGGAAAAAAACAGAGATGGAGGAATCAGACTGCCCGACTTCAGACTGTACTACAAAGGTACAGTAATCAAGACACGATGGGACGGGCACAAAAACACAAATATAGATCAATGCAACAGGATAGAAATCCCAGAGATAAAGCCACGCACCCATGGTCAACTAATCTATGACAAAGGAGGCAAGAATCCCCAATGGAGAAAAGACAGTCTCTACGATACGTGGTGCTGGGAAAACTGGACAGACACATGTAAAACAATGAAATTAGACCACTCCTAAACACTGTACACAGAAATCAACTCAAAATGGAACAGAGACCTAAACGTAAGACAGGACACTATAAAACTCTTTGAGGAAAACATAGGAATAACACGCTGTGACGTAAATCACAGCAAGATCCTTTTTAATCCACCTCCTAATGGAAATAAAAACAAAAATAAACAGGTGGGACCTAATGAAATTTAAACGCTTTTGCTACACACAGGAAACTACAAACAAATCGAAAGGACAACCCTCAGAATGGGAAAAATATTTGTGTACAGATCAACGGACTACGGATTAATCTCCAAAATATATAAACAGCTCATGCAGCTCGGTATTAAAAAAACGAACAACGCAATCGAAAATTGGGCAGAAGACCTAAATAGACAATTCTCCAAAGAAGACATACATCTGGCCAACAAGCACATAAAAACTTGCTCAACATCACTAATTATTAGAGAGATGCACATCAAAACTACACTGAGAAATCACCTCATTCCATTTAGAACGAGCATTATCAGAAAATCAACAAACAACCACCGCTGGACAGGGTGTTGAGAAAAGAAAACACTCTTGCACCGTTGTTGGTAGTGTAAATTGATAGAGCCACTATGGAGAACAGTAAAAAGGTTCTTGAAAAAACTAAGAACAGAATTGCCATATGACCCAGCGAACCCACTACAGGGCACGTACCAAGAGAAAACCATACTTCGAAAAGACACATGCACCCCAATGTTCATTGCAGCAGTATTTACAATAGCCAGGTCATGGAAACAACCTAAATGCCCATTCAGAGATGAATAGATAAAGAAGACATGCTACATATATACCATGGAATATTATTCAGCCATAAAAAGCAACTAAGTTGGTTCATTCGTACAGCCGTAGATGGATCTAGAGACTGTCATAGAGAGTGAAGTCAGTCAGAAAGAGAAAAACAGATATCATATATAAAGGCATATATATGCAAACTAGAAAAATGATACAGATGAACCGGTTTGCAGGATTGAATTGATACACAGATGTGCACAAACAACGTGTGGCCACCAACGGGAGAAAGTGGGGGTGTGGTAGTCGTTGTGTGAAAAATTTGGAAATTGGGATTATCATATATACACTAATATGTATAAAATGGGTAACTAATAAGAACCTGCTGTATAAAAAAATAAAATAATATTCAAAAATTCAGAAAAGAATAAGATAAAAGGAAGAAGATGTGTTCATTTGAACCAATCATTTCCTATATAGACAACAAAATCTGAAGGTAGTTGGGGCTGTCAATAATAAGGTAGAAAAGAAAGAAAGAAAGAACTGAAATAGCAACAAAGAAAACAATAGCAAGGATCAATACAAGTAAAAGCTGGTTCTTTGAGAAGGTAAACAATATTGATATAACTTTAGCCAGACTCATCGAGCAAAAGAGGGAGAGGATTGCAACCAATAAAATTAGAAATGAAAAAGTTACAATGGACAACACAGAAATACAAACCTTCTTAAGAGACCACTGCAAGCAACTCTATGCGGATAAAATGGACAATCTGGAGGAAATGCACAAATTCCTAGAAAGGTACAACCTTCCACGACTGAACCAGGAATAAATAGAAACTATGAACAGACCCAGTACGAGTAATGAACTTGCAACTCTGATTAAAATTCGTCCAACAAAAAAAACTCCCGGACACATGGCTTCACAGGATAATTCTATCCAACACGGAGAGTAGACCTAACACCCATCCTTCTCAAACTCTTCCAAAAAATGATCGAGGCGGGAACACTCCCAAACTCTTTCTATGAGGCCACCATCACCCTGATACCAAAACCAGACAGAGATAGTACAAAAAAATACAGTTACACACCGATATCACTGATGAACATAGATGCAAAGCTGCTCAACAAAATAGTAGCAAACAGAATCCAATACCACATTAAAAGTATCATACCTCATGATCAAGTGGGATTTATCCCAGGGATGCAAGGTTTCTTCAATATAGGCAAATCAATGTGATACACCCTATTAACAAAGGGAAGAGGAAAAACCATATAATCATGTCAATAGATGCAGAAAAGCTTGTGACAAAGTTCAACACACATTTCTGATAAAAACCCTCCAGAAAGTGGGCAGAGAGGGAACCTCACTCAACTTAATCAAGGCCATATACGACAAACCCACAGCAAACATTCTCAATGGTGAAAAAATGAAAGCATGTCCTCTAATACCAGGAACAAGACAAGGATGACCACGCTCACCACTATTATTCCACATAGTTTTGGAAGTTCTAGCCACAGCAGTCAGAGCAGCAAAAGAAAGAAACGGAACACAAGTTGGAAAAGAAGAAGTAACACTGTCACACTTTGCAGACGACATGACATTATACTTAGAGAATCCTAAAGATGCCACCAGAAAACTACTAGAAGTAATCCATGGATTTGGTAACGTTGCACGATACAAAATGAATGCACAGAAATCCCTTGCATTCCTATACATTAATGAAGAAAAATCTGAAAGAGAAATAAAGGAAACACTCCCATTAACCACTGCAACAAAAAGAATAAAATACCTAGAAACAAACCTACCTAGGGAGACAAAAGTTCTGTATGCTGAAAACTATGACACTGAAGAACGAAATTGAAGATGATACCTACAGATGGAGAGAGATACCATGTTCTTGGATTGGAAGAATCAATGTTGTGAAAATGACTATACTCTCCAAAGCAATCTACATATTCAATGCAATGCCTCTCAAATTACCAATGGCATTTTTTTCACAACTAGAGCAAAAAAAATCTTAAAATTTGTATGGAGACACAAAAAACCTGGAAGAGCCGAAGCAGTTTGAGGGATAAAAACAGAGCTGGAGGAATCAGACTGCCCGACTTCAGACTGTACTACAAAGCTACAGTAATCAAGACACGATGGGACTGGCACAAAAACAGAAATATAGATCAATGCAACAGGATAGAAAGCCCAGAGATAAAGCCACGCACCTATGGCCAACTAATCTATGATAAAGGAGACTAGAATCCCCAATGGAGAAAAGACAGTCTCTACAATAAGTGGTGCTGGGAAAACTGCACAGACACATGTAAAAGAATGAAATTGGAACACTCCCAAACACCGTACACAGAAATAAACTCAAAATGGAACAGAGACCTAAACGTAAGACAGGATACTATAAAACTCTTAGAGGAAAACATAGCAATAACACGCTTTGACATAAATCACAGCAAGATCTTTTTTAATCCACCTCCTAGAGTAATGGAAATAAAAACAAAAAGAAAGAAGTGGGACCTAATGAAACTTAAAAGCTTTGGCTACACACAGGAAACGACAAACAAGACCAAAGGACAACCCTCAGAATGGGAAAAATATTTATGTACGGATCAACGGACTAAGGATTAATCTCCAAAATATATACACAGCACATGCAGCTCGGTATTGAACAAACGAACAACCCAATCGAAAAATGGGCAGAAGACCTAAATAGACAATTCTCCAAAGAAGACACATGGCTGGCCAACAAACACATCAAAACCTGCTCAACGTCACTAATTATTAGAGAGATGCACATCAAAACGACACTGAGGTATCACCTCACACCATTTAGAACGGGCATCATCAGAAAATCAACAAACAACAACTGCTGGACAGGGTGTGGAGCAAAGAGAATACTCTTCTTGCACTGTTGTTGGGAAAGTAAATTGATACAGCCACTATGGAGAACAGTAAAGAGGTTCCTTAAAAAACGAAAACCAGAATTGCCATACGACCCAGCGAACCCACTACAGGGCATATACCAAGAGAAAACCATAGTTCTAAAATCACATGCACCCCAATGTTCATTGTAGCAGGATTTACAATAGCCAGGTCATGGAAACAACCTAAATGCCCATCCACAGGCGAATGCATAAGGAAGATGAGGTACATATATATCATGGAATATTACTCAGCCATATAAAGGAACTAAGTTGGTTCAGTGGTACAGGCGGGGATGGATCTAGAGACTGTCATACAGAGTGAAATCAGTCAGAAATAGAAAAACAGATTACGTATAGAAACGCATATATATGCAACCTAGAAAGATGGTACAGATGAACCGGTTTGCAGGATTGAACTGATACACAGATGTGGAGAATCCACGTACGGCCACCAAAGGGGGAAAGTGGGGGTGTGGTAGTCAATGTGTGATGAATTGGGAAATTGGGATTGACATATATACACTAATATGTATAAAATGGATAAATAATAAGAACCTGCTGTATAAAAAAATAAAATAATATTCAGAAATTCAAAAAACAGTAAGATAAAAGGAAGAAGATGTGTTCACTTGAAGCGATCATTTCCTAAATAGACAACAAACTCTGAAGGTAGTTGGGGCTGTCAATAAAAAGGTAGAGAAAAACGAAAGAAAGAACTGAAACAGCAACAAAGAAAACAATAGCAAGGATCAATAAAAGTAAAAGCTGGTTCTTTGAGAAGGTAAACAATATTGATATACCTTTAGCCATACTCACCGAGAAAAAGAGGGCGAGGACTGCAATCAATTAAATTAGATATGAAAAAGAAGTTACCACGGAAAACACAGAAATATAAAACTTCGTAAGAGACTACTACAAGCAACTCTATGCTGATAAAATGGACAATCTGGAAGAAATGCACAAATTCTTAGAAAGGTACAACCTTCCAAGACTGAACCAGGAAAAAATTGAAACTATGAACAGACCCAGTACGAGTAATGAACTTGTAACTCTGATTAAAACTTGTCCAACAAACAAAAGTTCAGGACAGATGGTTTCACAGGATAATTCTATCCAACATGGAGAAAAGACCTAACACCCATCCTTCTCAAACTCTTCGAAAAAATGGTCGAGGCGGGAACACTCCCAAACTCTTTCTATGAGGCCACCATCACCCTGATACCAAAACCAGACAAAGATAGTACAAAGAACTAAAGTTACACACCGATATCACTGAGGAACATAGATGCAAAGCTGCTCAACAAAATAGTAGCAAACAGAATCCAATACCACATTAAAAGTATCATACCACATGATCAAGTGGGATTGATCCCAGGGATGCAAGGATTCTTCAATATACGCAAATCAATGTGGTACACCCTCTTAACAAAGGGAAGAGGAAAAAACCTATGATCACGTCAATAGATGCAGAAAAGCCTGTAACAAATTTCAACACACATTTCTGATAAAAACCCTCCAGAAAGTGGGCAGAGAGGGAACCTCACTCAACTTAATCAAGGCCATATACGACAAACCCACAGCAAACATTCTCAATGGTGAAAAAATGAAAGCATGTCCTCTAATACCAGGAACAAGACAAGGATGACCACTCTCACCACTATTATTCCACATAGTTTTGGAAGTTCTAGCCACAGCAGTCAGAGCAGCAAAAGAAAGAAACGGAACACAAGTTGGAAAAGAAGAAGTAACACTGTCACACTTTGCAGACGACATGACATTATACTTAGAGAATCCTAAAGATGCCACCAGAAAACTACTAGAAGTAATCCATGGATTTGGTAACGTTGCACGATACAAAATGAATGCACAGAAATCCCTTGCATTCCTATACATTAATGAAGAAAAATCTGAAAGAGAAATAAAGGAAACACTCCCATTAACCACTGCAACAAAAAGAATAAAATACCTAGGAACAAACCTACCTAGGGAGACAAAAGTTCTGTATGCTGAAAACTATGACACTGAAGAACGAAATTGAAGATGATACCTACAGATGGAGAGAGATACCATGTTCTTGGATTGGAAGAATCAATGTTGTGAAAATGACTATACTCTCCAAAGCAATCTACATATTCAATGCAATGCCTCTCAAATTACCAATGGCATTTTTTTCACAACTAGAGCAAAAAAAATCTTAAAATTTGTATGGAGACACAAAAAACCTGGAAGAGCCGAAGCAGTTTGAGGGATAAAAACAGAGCTGGAGGAATCAGACTGCCCGACTTCAGACTGTACTACAAAGCTACAGTAATCAAGACACGATGGGACTGGCACAAAAACAGAAATATAGATCAATGCAACAGGATAGAAAGCCCAGAGATAAAGCCACGCACCTATGGCCAACTAATCTATGACAAAGGAGACTAGAATCCCCAGTGGAGAAAAGACAGTCTCTACAATAAGTGGTGCTGGGAAAACTGCACAGACACATGTAAAAGAATGAAATTGGAACACTCCCAAACACCGTACACAGAAATAAACTCAAAATGGAACAGAGACCTAAACGTAAGACAGGATACTATAAAACTCTTAGAGGAAAACATAGCAATAACATGCTTTGACATAAATCACAGCAAGATCTTTTTTAATCCACCTCCTAGAGTAATGGAAATAAAAACAAAAAGAAAGAAGTGGGACCTAATGAAACTTAAAAGCTTTGGCTACACACAGGAAACGACAAACAAGACCAAAGGACAACCCTCAGAATGGGAAAAATATTTATGTACGGATCAACGGACTAAGGATTAATCTCCAAAATATATACACAGCACATGCAGCTCGGTATTGAACAAACGAACAACCCAATCGAAAAATGGGCAGAAGACCTAAATAGACAATTCTCCAAAGAAGACACACGGCTGGCCAACAAACACATCAAAACCTGCTCAACGTCACTAATTATTAGAGAGATGCACATCAAAACGACACTGAGGTATCACCTCACACCATTTAGAACGGGCATCATCAGAAAATCAACAAACAACAACTGCTGGACAGGGTGTGGAGCAAAGAGAATACTCTTCTTGCACTGTTGTTGGGAAAGTAAATTGATACAGCCACTATGGAGAACAGTAAAGAGGTTCCTTAAAAAACGAAAACCAGAATTGCCATACGACCCAGCGAACCCACTACAGGGCATATACCAAGAGAAAACCATAGTTCTAAAATCACATGCACCCCAATGTTCATTGTAGCAGGATTTACAATAGCCAGGTCATGGAAACAACCTAAATGCCCATCCACAGGCGAATGCATAAGGAAGATGAGGTACATATATATCATGGAATATTACTCAGCCATATAAAGGAACTAAGTTGGTTCAGTGGTACAGGCGGGGATGGATCTAGAGACTGTCATACAGAGTGAAATCAGTCAGAAATAGAAAAACAGATTACGTATAGAAACGCATATATATGCAACCTAGAAAGATGGTACAGATGAACCGGTTTGCAGGATTGAATTGATACACAGATGTGGAGAATCCACGTACGGCCACCAAAGGGGGAAAGTGGGGGTGTGGTAGTCAATGTGTGATGAATTGGGAAATTGGGATTGACATATATACACTAATATGTATAAAATGGATAAATAATAAGAACCTGCTGTATAAAAAAATAAAATAATATTCAGAAATTCAAAAAACAGTAAGATAAAAGGAAGAAGATGTGTTCACTTGAAGCGATCATTTCCTAAATAGACAACAAACTCTGAAGGTAGTTGGGGCTGTCAATAAAAAGGTAGAGAAAAACGAAAGAAAGAACTGAAACAGCAACAAAGAAAACAATAGCAAGGATCAATAAAAGTAAAAGCTGGTTCTTTGAGAAGGTAAACAATATTGATATACCTTTAGCCATACTCACCGAGAAAAAGAGGGCGAGGACTGCAATCAATTAAATTAGATATGAAAAAGAAGTTACCACGGAAAACACAGAAATATAAAACTTCGTAAGAGACTACTACAAGCAACTCTATGCTGATAAAATGGACAATCTGGAAGAAATGCACAAATTCTTAGAAAGGTACAACCTTCCAAGACTGAACCAGGAAAAAATTGAAACTATGAACAGACCCAGTACGAGTAATGAACTTGTAACTCTGATTAAAACTTGTCCAACAAACAAAAGTTCAGGACAGATGGTTTCACAGGATAATTCTATCCAACATGGAGAAAAGACCTAACACCCATCCTTCTCAAACTCTTCGAAAAAATGGTCGAGGCGGGAACACTCCCAAACTCTTTCTATGAGGCCACCATCACCCTGATACCAAAACCAGACAAAGATAGTACAAAGAACAAAAGTTACACACCGATATCACTGAGGAACATAGATGCAAAGCTGCTCAACAAAATAGTAGCAAACAGAATCCAATACCACATTAAAAGTATCATACCACATGATCAAGTGGGATTGATCCCAGGGATGCAAGGATTCTTCAATATACGCAAATCAATGTGGTACACCCTCTTAACAAAGGGAAGAGGAAAAAACCTATGATCACGTCAATAGATGCAGAAAAGCCTGTAACAAATTTCAACACACATTTCTGATAAAAACCCTCCAGAAAGTGGGCAGAGAGGGAACCTCACTCAACTTAATCAAGGCCATATACGACAAACCCACAGCAAACATTCTCAATGGTGAAAAAATGAAAGCATGTCCTCTAATACCAGGAACAAGACAAGGATGACCACTCTCACCACTATTATTCCACATAGTTTTGGAAGTTCTAGCCACAGCAGTCAGAGCAGCAAAAGAAAGAAACGGAACACAAGTTGGAAAAGAAGAAGTAACACTGTCACACTTTGCAGACGACATGACATTATACTTAGAGAATCCTAAAGATGCCACCAGAAAACTACTAGAAGTAATCCATGGATTTGGTAACGTTGCACGATACAAAATGAATGCACAGAAATCCCTTGCATTCCTATACATTAATGAAGAAAAATCTGAAAGAGAAATAAAGGAAACACTCCCATTAACCACTGCAACAAAAAGAATAAAATACCTAGGAACAAACCTACCTAGGGAGACAAAAGTTCTGTATGCTGAAAACTATGACACTGAAGAACGAAATTGAAGATGATACCTACAGATGGAGAGAGATACCATGTTCTTGGATTGGAAGAATCAATGTTGTGAAAATGACTATACTCTCCAAAGCAATCTACATATTCAATGCAATGCCTCTCAAATTACCAATGGCATTTTTTTCACAACTAGAGCAAAAAAAATCTTAAAATTTGTATGGAGACACAAAAAACCTGGAAGAGCCGAAGCAGTTTGAGGGATAAAAACAGAGCTGGAGGAATCAGACTGCCCGACTTCAGACTGTACTACAAAGCTACAGTAATCAAGACACGATGGGACTGGCACAAAAACAGAAATATAGATCAATGCAACAGGATAGAAAGCCCAGAGATAAAGCCACGCACCTATGGCCAACTAATCTATGACAAAGGAGACTAGAATCCCCAGTGGAGAAAAGACAGTCTCTACAATAAGTGGTGCTGGGAAAACTGCACAGACACATGTAAAAGAATGAAATTGGAACACTCCCAAACACCGTACACAGAAATAAACTCAAAATGGAACAGAGACCTAAACGTAAGACAGGATACTATAAAACTCTTAGAGGAAAACATAGCAATAACATGCTTTGACATAAATCACAGCAAGATCTTTTTTAATCCACCTCCTAGAGTAATGGAAATAAAAACAAAAAGAAAGAAGTGGGACCTAATGAAACTTAAAAGCTTTGGCTACACACAGGAAACGACAAACAAGACCAAAGGACAACCCTCAGAATGGGAAAAATATTTATGTACGGATCAACGGACTAAGGATTAATCTCCAAAATATATACACAGCACATGCAGCTCGGTATTGAACAAACGAACAACCCAATCGAAAAATGGGCAGAAGACCTAAATAGACAATTCTCCAAAGAAGACACACGGCTGGCCAACAAACACATCAAAACCTGCTCAACGTCACTAATTATTAGAGAGATGCACATCAAAACGACACTGAGGTATCACCTCACACCATTTAGAACGGGCATCATCAGAAAATCAACAAACAACAACTGCTGGACAGGGTGTGGAGCAAAGAGAATACTCTTCTTGCACTGTTGTTGGGAAAGTAAATTGATACAGCCACTATGGAGAACAGTAAAGAGGTTCCTTAAAAAACGAAAACCAGAATTGCCATACGACCCAGCGAACCCACTACAGGGCATATACCAAGAGAAAACCATAGTTCTAAAATCACATGCACCCCAATGTTCATTGTAGCAGGATTTACAATAGCCAGGTCATGGAAACAACCTAAATGCCCATCCACAGGCGAATGCATAAGGAAGATGAGGTACATATATATCATGGAATATTACTCAGCCATATAAAGGAACTAAGTTGGTTCAGTGGTACAGGCGGGGATGGATCTAGAGACTGTCATACAGAGTGAAATCAGTCAGAAATAGAAAAACAGATTACGTATAGAAACGCATATATATGCAACCTAGAAAGATGGTACAGATGAACCGGTTTGCAGGATTGAATTGATACACAGATGTGGAGAATCCACGTACGGCCACCAAAGGGGGAAAGTGGGGGTGTGGTAGTCAATGTGTGATGAATTGGGAAATTGGGATTGACATATATACACTAATATGTATAAAATGGATAAATAATAAGAACCTGCTGTATAAAAAAATAAAATAATATTCAGAAATTCAAAAAACAGTAAGATAAAAGGAAGAAGATGTGTTCACTTGAAGCGATCATTTCCTAAATAGACAACAAACTCTGAAGGTAGTTGGGGCTGTCAATAAAAAGGTAGAGAAAAACGAAAGAAAGAACTGAAACAGCAACAAAGAAAACAATAGCAAGGATCAATAAAAGTAAAAGCTGGTTCTTTGAGAAGGTAAACAATATTGATATACCTTTAGCCATACTCACCGAGAAAAAGAGGGCGAGGACTGCAATCAATTAAATTAGATATGAAAAAGAAGTTACCACGGAAAACACAGAAATATAAAACTTCGTAAGAGACTACTACAAGCAACTCTATGCTGATAAAATGGACAATCTGGAAGAAATGCACAAATTCTTAGAAAGGTACAACCTTCCAAGACTGAACCAGGAAAAAATTGAAACTATGAACAGACCCAGTACGAGTAATGAACTTGTAACTCTGATTAAAACTTGTCCAACAAACAAAAGTTCAGGACAGATGGTTTCACAGGATAATTCTATCCAACATGGAGAAAAGACCTAACACCCATCCTTCTCAAACTCTTCGAAAAAATGGTCGAGGCGGGAACACTCCCAAACTCTTTCTATGAGGCCACCATCACCCTGATACCAAAACCAGACAAAGATAGTACAAAGAACAAAAGTTACACACCGATATCACTGAGGAACATAGATGCAAAGCTGCTCAACAAAATAGTAGCAAACAGAATCCAATACCACATTAAAAGTATCATACCACATGATCAAGTGGGATTGATCCCAGGGATGCAAGGATTCTTCAATATACGCAAATCAATGTGGTACACCCTCTTAACAAAGGGAAGAGGAAAAAACCTATGATCACGTCAATAGATGCAGAAAAGCCTGTAACAAATTTCAACACACATTTCTGATAAAAACCCTCCAGAAAGTGGGCAGAGAGGGAACCTCACTCAACTTAATCAAGGCCATATACGACAAACCCACAGCAAACATTCTCAATGGTGAAAAAATGAAAGCATGTCCTCTAATACCAGGAACAAGACAAGGATGACCACTCTCACCACTATTATTCCACATAGTTTTGGAAGTTCTAGCCACAGCAGTCAGAGCAGCAAAAGAAAGAAACGGAACACAAGTTGGAAAAGAAGAAGTAACACTGTCACACTTTGCAGACGACATGACATTATACTTAGAGAATCCTAAAGATGCCACCAGAAAACTACTAGAAGTAATCCATGGATTTGGTAACGTTGCACGATACAAAATGAATGCACAGAAATCCCTTGCATTCCTATACATTAATGAAGAAAAATCTGAAAGAGAAATAAAGGAAACACTCCCATTAACCACTGCAACAAAAAGAATAAAATACCTAGGAACAAACCTACCTAGGGAGACAAAAGTTCTGTATGCTGAAAACTATGACACTGAAGAACGAAATTGAAGATGATACCTACAGATGGAGAGAGATACCATGTTCTTGGATTGGAAGAATCAATGTTGTGAAAATGACTATACTCTCCAAAGCAATCTACATATTCAATGCAATGCCTCTCAAATTACCAATGGCATTTTTTTCACAACTAGAGCAAAAAAAATCTTAAAATTTGTATGGAGACACAAAAAACCTGGAAGAGCCGAAGCAGTTTGAGGGATAAAAACAGAGCTGGAGGAATCAGACTGCCCGACTTCAGACTGTACTACAAAGCTACAGTAATCAAGACACGATGGGACTGGCACAAAAACAGAAATATAGATCAATGCAACAGGATAGAAAGCCCAGAGATAAAGCCACGCACCTATGGCCAACTAATCTATGACAAAGGAGACTAGAATCCCCAGTGGAGAAAAGACAGTCTCTACAATAAGTGGTGCTGGGAAAACTGCACAGACACATGTAAAAGAATGAAATTGGAACACTCCCAAACACCGTACACAGAAATAAACTCAAAATGGAACAGAGACCTAAACGTAAGACAGGATACTATAAAACTCTTAGAGGAAAACATAGCAATAACATGCTTTGACATAAATCACAGCAAGATCTTTTTTAATCCACCTCCTAGAGTAATGGAAATAAAAACAAAAAGAAAGAAGTGGGACCTAATGAAACTTAAAAGCTTTGGCTACACACAGGAAACGACAAACAAGACCAAAGGACAACCCTCAGAATGGGAAAAATATTTATGTACGGATCAACGGACTAAGGATTAATCTCCAAAATATATACACAGCACATGCAGCTCGGTATTGAACAAACGAACAACCCAATCGAAAAATGGGCAGAAGACCTAAATAGACAATTCTCCAAAGAAGACACACGGCTGGCCAACAAACACATCAAAACCTGCTCAACGTCACTAATTATTAGAGAGATGCACATCAAAACGACACTGAGGTATCACCTCACACCATTTAGAACGGGCATCATCAGAAAATCAACAAACAACAACTGCTGGACAGGGTGTGGAGCAAAGAGAATACTCTTCTTGCACTGTTGTTGGGAAAGTAAATTGATACAGCCACTATGGAGAACAGTAAAGAGGTTCCTTAAAAAACGAAAACCAGAATTGCCATACGACCCAGCGAACCCACTACAGGGCATATACCAAGAGAAAACCATAGTTCTAAAATCACATGCACCCCAATGTTCATTGTAGCAGGATTTACAATAGCCAGGTCATGGAAACAACCTAAATGCCCATCCACAGGCGAATGCATAAGGAAGATGAGGTACATATATATCATGGAATATTACTCAGCCATATAAAGGAACTAAGTTGGTTCAGTGGTACAGGCGGGGATGGATCTAGAGACTGTCATACAGAGTGAAATCAGTCAGAAATAGAAAAACAGATTACGTATAGAAACGCATATATATGCAACCTAGAAAGATGGTACAGATGAACCGGTTTGCAGGATTGAATTGATACACAGATGTGGAGAATCCACGTACGGCCACCAAAGGGGGAAAGTGGGGGTGTGGTAGTCAATGTGTGATGAATTGGGAAATTGGGATTGACATATATACACTAATATGTATAAAATGGATAAATAATAAGAACCTGCTGTATAAAAAAATAAAATAATATTCAGAAATTCAAAAAACAGTAAGATAAAAGGAAGAAGATGTGTTCACTTGAAGCGATCATTTCCTAAATAGACAACAAACTCTGAAGGTAGTTGGGGCTGTCAATAAAAAGGTAGAGAAAAACGAAAGAAAGAACTGAAACAGCAACAAAGAAAACAATAGCAAGGATCAATAAAAGTAAAAGCTGGTTCTTTGAGAAGGTAAACAATATTGATATACCTTTAGCCATACTCACCGAGAAAAAGAGGGCGAGGACTGCAATCAATTAAATTAGATATGAAAAAGAAGTTACCACGGAAAACACAGAAATATAAAACTTCGTAAGAGACTACTACAAGCAACTCTATGCTGATAAAATGGACAATCTGGAAGAAATGCACAAATTCTTAGAAAGGTACAACCTTCCAAGACTGAACCAGGAAAAAATTGAAACTATGAACAGACCCAGTACGAGTAATGAACTTGTAACTCTGATTAAAACTTGTCCAACAAACAAAAGTTCAGGACAGATGGTTTCACAGGATAATTCTATCCAACATGGAGAAAAGACCTAACACCCATCCTTCTCAAACTCTTCGAAAAAATGGTCGAGGCGGGAACACTCCCAAACTCTTTCTATGAGGCCACCATCACCCTGATACCAAAACCAGACAAAGATAGTACAAAGAACAAAAGTTACACACCGATATCACTGAGGAACATAGATGCAAAGCTGCTCAACAAAATAGTAGCAAACAGAATCCAATACCACATTAAAAGTATCATACCACATGATCAAGTGGGATTGATCCCAGGGATGCAAGGATTCTTCAATATACGCAAATCAATGTGGTACACCCTCTTAACAAAGGGAAGAGGAAAAAACCTATGATCACGTCAATAGATGCAGAAAAGCCTGTAACAAATTTCAACACACATTTCTGATAAAAACCCTCCAGAAAGTGGGCAGAGAGGGAACCTCACTCAACTTAATCAAGGCCATATACGACAAACCCACAGCAAACATTCTCAATGGTGAAAAAATGAAAGCATGTCCTCTAATACCAGGAACAAGACAAGGATGACCACTCTCACCACTATTATTCCACATAGTTTTGGAAGTTCTAGCCACAGCAGTCAGAGCAGCAAAAGAAAGAAACGGAACACAAGTTGGAAAAGAAGAAGTAACACTGTCACACTTTGCAGACGACATGACATTATACTTAGAGAATCCTAAAGATGCCACCAGAAAACTACTAGAAGTAATCCATGGATTTGGTAACGTTGCACGATACAAAATGAATGCACAGAAATCCCTTGCATTCCTATACATTAATGAAGAAAAATCTGAAAGAGAAATAAAGGAAACACTCCCATTAACCACTGCAACAAAAAGAATAAAATACCTAGGAACAAACCTACCTAGGGAGACAAAAGTTCTGTATGCTGAAAACTATGACACTGAAGAACGAAATTGAAGATGATACCTACAGATGGAGAGAGATACCATGTTCTTGGATTGGAAGAATCAATGTTGTGAAAATGACTATACTCTCCAAAGCAATCTACATATTCAATGCAATGCCTCTCAAATTACCAATGGCATTTTTTTCACAACTAGAGCAAAAAAAAATCTTAAAATTTGTATGGAGACACAAAAAACCTGGAAGAGCCGAAGCAGTTTGAGGGATAAAAACAGAGCTGGAGGAATCAGACTGCCCGACTTCAGACTGTACTACAAAGCTACAGTAATCAAGACACGATGGGACTGGCACAAAAACACAAATATAGATCAATGCAACAGGATAGAAAGCCCAGAGATAAAGCCACGCACCTATGGCCAACTAATCTATGACAAAGGAGACTAGAATCCCCAATGGAGAAAAGACAGTCTCTACAATAAGTGGTGCTGGGAAAACTGCACAGACACATGTAAAAGAATGAAATTGGAACACTCCCAAACACCGTACACAGAAATAAACTCAAAATGGAACAGAGACCTAAACGTAAGACAGGATACCATAAAACTCTTAGAGGAAAACATAGCAATAACACGCTTTGACATAAATCACAGCAAGATCTTTTTCAATCCACCTCCTAGAGTAATGAAAATAAAAACAAAAAGAAAGAAGTGGGACCTAATGAAACTTAAAAGCTTTGGCTACACACAGGAAACGACAAACAAGACCAAAGGACAACCCTCAGAATGGGAAAAATATTTATGTACGGATCAACAGACTAAGGATTAATCTCCAAAATATATAAAGAGCTCATGCAGCTCGGTATTGAACAAACGAACAACCCAATCGAAAAATGGGCAGAAGACCTAAATAGACAATTCTCCAAAGAAGACACACGGCTGGCCAACAAACACATCAAAACCTGCTCAACGTCACTATTTATTAGAGAGATGCACATCAAAACGACACTGAGGTATCACCTCACACCATTTAGAACGGGCATCATCAGAAAATCAACAAACAACAACTGCTGGACAGGGTGTGGAGCAAAGAGAATACTCTTCTTGCACTGTTGTTGGGAAAGTAAATTGATACAGCCACTATGGAGAACAGTAGAGAGGTTCCTTAAAAAACGAAAACCAGAATTGCCATACGACCCAGCGAACCCACTACAGGGCATACACCAAGAGAAAACCATAGTTCTAAAATCACATGCACCCCAATGTTCATTGTAGTAGGATTTACTATAGCCAGGTCATGGAAACAACCTAAATGCCCATTCACAGGCGAATGCATAAGGAAGATGAGGTAAATATATATCATGGAATATTACTCAGCCATAAAAAGGAACTAAGTTGGTTCATTGGTACAGGCGTGGATGGATCTAGAGACTGTCATACAGAGTGAAATCAGTCAGAAAGAGAAAAACAGATACCGTATATAAACGCATATATATGCAACCTAGAAAGATGGTACAGATGAACCGGTTTGCAGGATTGAATTGATACACAGATGTGGAGAACCCACGTAGGGCCACCAAAGGGGGAAAGTGGGAGTGTGGTAGTCGTTGTGTGATGAATTCGGAAATTGGGATTGACATATATACACTAATATGTATAAAATGGATAACTAATAAGAACCTGCTGTATAAAAAAATAAAATAATATTCAGAAATTCAAAAAACAGTAAGATAAAAGGAAGAAGATGTGTTCACTTGAACCGATCATTTCCTAAATAGACAACAAACTCCGAAGGTAGTTGGGGCTGTCAATAAAAAGGCAGAAAAAAAAGAAAGAAAGAACTGAAACAGCAACAAAGAAAACAATAGCAAGGATCAATAAAAGTAAAAGCTGGTTCTTTGAGAAGGTAAACAATATTGATATACCTTTAGCCAGACTCACCGAGAAAAAGAGGGAGAGGACTGCAATCAATAAAATTAGAAATGAAAAAGAAGTTACCACGGACAACAGAGAAATATAAAACTTCGTTAAGAGACTACTACAAGCAACTCTAGGCTGATAAAATGGACAATCTGGAAGAAATGCACAAATTCCTAGAAAGGTACCACCTTCCAAGACTGAACCAGGAAAAAATAGAAACTATGAACAGACTCAGTACGAGTAATGAACTTGTAACTCTGATTAAAACTTGTCCAACAAACAAAAGTTCAGGACAGATGGTTTCACAGGATAATTCTATCCAACATGGAGAAAAGACTTAACACCCATCCTTCTCAAACTCTTCCAAAAAATGGGCAAGGAAGGAACACTCCCAAACTCTTTCTATGAATCCACCATCACCCTGATACCCAAACCAGACAAAGGTAGTACAAAAAACTAAAGTTACACACCGATATCACTGATGAACATAGATGCAAAGCTGCTCAACAAAATAGTAGCAAACAGAATCCAATACCACATTAAAAGTGTCATACCTCATGATCAAGTGTGATTTATCCAAGGGATGCAAGGATTCTTCCATATACGCAATTCAATGTGATACATCCTATGAACAAAGCGAAGAGGAAAATCCATATGATCATGTCAATCGATGCAGAAAAGCTTGTGACAAATTTCAACACACATTTCTCATAAAAACACTTCAGAAAGTGGGCAGAGAGGGAACCTCACTCAAGTTAATCAAGGCCATATACGACAAACCCACAGCAAACATTCTCAATGGTGAAAAATTGAAAGCATGTCCTCTAATATCAGGAACAAGACAAGGATGACCACTCTCACCACTATTATTCAACATAGTTTTGGGAGTTTTAGCCACAGCAGTCAGAGCAGCAAAAGAAATAAAAGGAACACAAGTTGGAAAAGAAGAAGTAACACGGTCACTCTTTGCAGATGGCATGACACTATACTTAGAGAATCCTAAAGATGCCACCAGAAAACAACTAGCGCTAATCTATGGATTTGGTAACGACGCACGATAGAAAATGAATGCACAGAAATCCCTTGCATTCCTATACATTAATGAAGAAAATTCTGAAAGAGAAATGAAGGAAACACTCCCATTAACCATTACAACAGAAAGAATAAAATACCTAGGAATAAACCTACGTAGGGAGACAAAAGATCTGTATGCTGAAAACTGTGACACTGAAGAAGGAAATTGAAGATGATACCTACAGATGGAGAGAGATACCATGTTCTTGGATTGGAAGAATCAATGTTGTGAAAATGACTATACTACAAAAGCAATCTACATATTCAATGCAATCCCTCTCAAATTACCAATGGCATTCTTTCCAGAACTAGAACAAAAAAATCTTAAAATTTGTATGGAGACACAAAACACCCGGAAGAGACGAAGCACTTTGAGGGAAAAAAACAGAGATGGAGGAATCAGACTGCCCGACTTTAGACTGTACTACAAAGGTACAGTAATCAAGACATGATGGGACGGGCACAAAAACACAAATATAGATCAATGCAACAGGATAGAAATCCCAGAGATAAAGCCACGCACCCATGGTCAACTAATCTATGACAAAGGAGGCAAGAATCCCCAATGGAGAAAAGACAGTCTCTACGATACGTGGTGCTGGGAAAACTGGACAGACACATGTAAAACAATGAAATTAGACCACTCCTAAACACTGTACACAGAAATCAACTCAAAATGGAACAGAGACCTAAACGTAAGACAGGACACTATAAAACTCTTTGAGGAAAACATAGGAATAACACGCTGTGACGTAAATCACAGCAAGATCCTTTTTAATCCACCTCCTAATGGAAATAAAATCAAAAATAAACAGGTGGGACCTAATGAAATTTAAACGCTTTTGCTACACACAGGAAACTACAAACAAATCGAAAGGACAACCCTCAGAATGGGAAAAATATTTGTGTACAGATCAACGGACTACGGATTAATCTCCAAAATATATAAACAGCTCATGCAGCTCGGTATTAAAAAAACGAACAACGCAATCGAAAATTGGGCAGAAGACCTAAATAGACAATTCTCCAAAGAAGACATACATCTGGCCAACAAGCACATAAAAACTTGCTCAACATCACTAATTATTAGAGAGATGCACATCAAAACTACACTGAGAAATCACCTCATTCCATTTAGAACGAGCATTATCAGAAAATCAACAAACAACCACCGCTGGACAGGGTGTTGAGTAAAGAAAACACTCTTGCACCATTGTTGGTAGTGTAAATTGATAGAGCCACTATGGAGAACAGTAAAAAGGTTCTTGAAAAAACTAAGAACAGAATTGCCATATGACCCAGCGAACCCACTACAGGGCACGTACCAAGAGAAAACCATACTTCGAAAAGACACATGCACCCCAATGTTCATTGCAGCAGTATTTACAATAGCCAGGTCATGGAAACAACCTAAATGCCCATTCAGAGATGAATAGATAAAGAAGACATGCTACATATATACCATGGAATATTATTCAGCCATAAAAAGCAACTAAGTTGGTTCATTCGTACAGCCGTAGATGGATCTAGAGACTGTCATAGACAGTGAAGTCAGTCAGAAAGAGAAAAACAGATATCATATATAAAGGCATATATATGCAAACTAGAAAAATGATACAGATGAACCGGTTTGCAGGATTGAATTGATACACAGATGTGCACAAACAACGTGTGGCCACCAACGGGAGAAAGTGGGGGTGTGGTAGTCGTTGTGTGAAAAATTTGGAAATTGGGATTATCATATATACACTAATATGTATAAAATGGGTAACTAATAAGAACCTGCTGTATAAAAAAATAAAATAATATTCAAAAATTCAGAAAAGAATAAGATAAAAGGAAGAAGATGTGTTCATTTGAACCAATCATTTCCTATATAGACAACAAAATCTGAAGGTAGTTGGAGCTGTCAATAATAAGGTAGAAAAGAAAGAAAGAAAGAACTGAAATAGCAACAAAGAAAACAATAGCAAGGATCAATACAAGTAAAAGCTGGTTCTTTGAGAAGGTAAACAATATTGATATAACTTTAGCCAGACTCATCGAGCAAAAGAGGGAGAGGATTGCAATCAATAAAATTAGAAATGAAAAAGTTACAATGGACAACACAGAAATACAAACCTTCTTAAGAGACCACTGCAAGCAACTCTATGCTGATAAAATGGACAATCTGGAGGAAATGCACAAATTCCTAGAAAGGTACAACCTTCCACGACTGAACCAGGAAAAAATAGAAACTATGAACAGACCCAGTACGAGTAATGAACTTGCAACTCTGATTAAAATTCGTCCAACAAAAAAAACTCCCGGACACATGGCTTCACAGGATAATTCTATCCAACACGGAGAGTAGACCTAACACCCATCCTTCTCAAACTCTTCCAAAAAATGATCGAGGCGGGAACACTCCCAAACTCTTTCTATGAGGCCACCATCACCCTGATACCAAAACCAGACAGAGATAGTACAAAAAAATACAGTTACACACCGATATCACTGATGAACATAGATGCAAAGCTGCTCAACAAAATAGTAGCAAACAGAATCCAATACCACATTAAAAGTATCATACCACATGATCAAGTGGGATTGATCCCAGGGATGCAAGGATTCTTCAATATACGCAAATCAATGTGGTACACCCTCTTAACAAAGGGAAGAGGAAAAAACCTATGATCACGTCAATAGATGCACAAAAGCCTGTAACAAATTTCAACACACATTTCTGATAAAAACCCTCCAGAAAGTGGGCAGAGAGGGAACCTCACTCAACTTAATCAAGGCCATATACGACAAACCCACAGCAAACATTCTCAATGGTGAAAAAATGAAAGCATGTCCTCTAATACCAGGAACAAGACAAGGATGACCACTCTCACCACTATTATTCCACATAGTTTTGGAAGTTCTAGCCACAGCAGTCAGAGCAGCAAAAGAAAGAAACGGAACACAAGTTGGAAAAGAAGAAGTAACACTGTCACACTTTGCAGACGACATGACATTATACTTAGAGAATCCTAAAGATGCCACCAGAAAACTACTAGAAGTAATCCATGGATTTGGTAACGTTGCACGATACAAAATGAATGCACAGAAATCCCTTGCATTCCTATACATTAATGAAGAAAAATCTGAAAGAGAAATAAAGGAAACACTCCCATTAACCACTGCAACAAAAAGAATAAAATACCTAGGAACAAACCTACCTAGGGAGACAAAAGTTCTGTATGCTGAAAACTATGACACTGAAGAACGAAATTGAAGATGATACCTACAGATGGAGAGAGATACCATGTTCTTGGATTGGAAGAATCAATGTTGTGAAAATGACTATACTCTCCAAAGCAATCTACATATTCAATGCAATGCCTCTCAAATTACCAATGGCATTTTTTTCACAACTAGAGCAAAAAAAATCTTAAAATTTGTATGGAGACACAAAAAACCTGGAAGAGCCGAAGCAGTTTGAGGGATAAAAACAGAGCTGGAGGAATCAGACTGCCCGACTTCAGACTGTACTACAAAGCTACAGTAATCAAGACACGATGGGACTGGCACAAAAACAGAAATATAGATCAATGCAACAGGATAGAAAGCCCAGAGATAAAGCCACGCACCTATGGCCAACTAATCTATGACAAAGGAGACTAGAATCCCCAATGGAGAAAAGACAGTCTCTACAATAAGTGGTGCTGGGAAAACTGCACAGACACATGTAAAAGAATGAAATTGGAACACTCCCAAACACCGTACACAGAAATAAACTCAAAATGGAACAGAGACCTAAACGTAAGACAGGATACTATAAAACTCTTAGAGGAAAACATAGCAATAACACGCTTTGACATAAATCACAGCAAGATCTTTTTTAATCCACCTCCTAGAGTAATGGAAATAAAAACAAAAAGAAAGAAGTGGGACCTAATGAAACTTAAAAGCTTTGGCTACACACAGGAAACGACAAACAAGACCAAAGGACAACCCTCAGAATGGGAAAAATATTTACGTACGGATCAACGGACTAAGGATTAATCTCCAAAATATATAAAGAGCTCATGCAGCTCGGTATTGAACAAACGAACAACCCAATCGAAAAATGGGCAGAAGACCTAAATAGACAATTCTCCAAAGAAGACACACGGCTGGCCAAGAAACACATCAAAACCTGCTCAACGTCACTAATTATTAGAGAGATGCACATCAAAACGACACTGAGGTATCACCTCACACCATTTAGAACGGGCATCATCAGAAAATCAACAAACAACAACTGCTGGACAGGGTGTGGAGCAAAGAGAATACTCTTCTTGCACTGTTGTTGGGAAAGTAAATTGATACAGCCACTATGGAGAACAGTAAAGAGGTTCCTTAAAAAACGAAAACCAGAATTGCCATACGACCCAGCGAACCCACTACAGGGCATATACCAAGAGAAAACCATAGTTCTAAAATCACATGCACCCCAATGTTCATTGTAGCAGTATTTACAATAGCCAGGTCATGAAAACAACCTAAATGCCCATCCACAGGCAAATGGATAAAGAAGATGAGGTACATATATACCATGGAAGATTACTCAGCCATAAAAAGGAAGTAAGTTGGTTCATTGGTACAGGCGTGGATGGATCTAGAGACTGTCATACAGAGTGAAATCAGTCAGAAAGAGAAAAACAGATACCGTATGTAAACGCATATATATGCAACCTAGAAAAATGGTACAGGTGAACTGGTTTGCAGGATTGAACTGATACACAGATGTGGAGAACCCACGTATGGCCACCAAAGGGGGAATGTGGGGGTGTGGTAGTCATTGTGTGATGAATTCGGAAATTGGGATTCCAATATATACACTGATATGTATAAAATGGATAACTAATAAGAACCTGCTGTATAAAAATATAAAATAATATTCAAAAATTCAAAAAACAATAAGATAAAAGGAGGAAGATGTGTTCATTTGAACCGATCATTTCCTAAATAGACAACAAACTCTGAAGGTAGTTGGGGCTGTCAATAAAAAGGTAGAGAAAAAAGAAAGAGAGAACTGAAACAGCAACAAAGAAAACAATAGCAAGGATCAATAAAAGTAAAAGCTGGTTCTCTGAGAAGGTAAACAATATTGATATACCTTTAGCCAGACTCACCGAGAAAAAGAGGGAGAGGACTGCAATCAATAAAATTAGAAATGAAAAAGAAGTTACCACGGACAACAGAGAAATATAAAACTTCGTAAGAGACTACTACAAGCGACTCTTTGCTGATAAAATGGACAATCTGGAAGAAATGCCCAAATTCTAACACAGGTACAACCTTCCAAGACTGAACCAGGAAAAAATAGAAACTATGACCAGACCCAGTACGAGTAATGAACTTGCAACACTGATTGAAAATCGTCCAACTAACAAAAGTCCAGGACAGATGGTTTCACAGGATAATTCTATCCAACATGGAGAAAAGACTTAACACCCATCCTTCTCAAACTCTTCCAAAAAATGGGCAAGGAAGGAACACTCCCAAACTCTTTCTATGAATCCACCATCACCCTGATACCCAAACCAGACAAAGGTAGTACAAAAAACTAAAGTTACACACCGATATCACTGATGAACATAGATGCAAAGCTGCTCAACAAAATAGTAGCAAACAGAATCCAATACCACATTAAAAGTGTCATACCTCATGATCAAGTGTGATTTATCCAAGGGATGCAAGGATTCTTCCATATACGCAATTCAATGTGATACATCCTATGAACAAAGCGAAGAGGAAAATCCATATGATCATGTCAATCGATGCAGAAAAGCTTGTGACAAATTTCAACACACATTTCTGATAAAAACACTTCAGAAAGTGGGCAGAGAGGGAACCTCACTCAAGTTAATCAAGGCCATATACGACAAACCCACAGCAAACATTCTCAATGGTGAAAAATTGAAAGCATGTCCTCTAATATCAGGAACAAGACAAGGATGACCACTCTCACCACTATTATTCAACATAGTTTTGGGAGTTTTAGCCACAGCAGTCAGAGCAGCAAAAGAAATAAAAGGAACACAAGTTGGAAAAGAAGAAGTAACACGGTCACTCTTTGCAGATGGCATGACACTATACTTAGAGAATCCTAAAGATGCCACCAGAAAACAACTAGCGCTAATCTATGGATTTGGTAACGACGCACGATAGAAAATGAATGCACAGAAATCCCTTGCATTCCTATACATTAATGAAGAAAATTCTGAAAGAGAAATGAAGGAAACACTCCCATTAACCATTACAACAGAAAGAATAAAATACCTAGGAATAAACCTACGTAGGGAGACAAAAGATCTGTATGCTGAAAACTGTGACACTGAAGAAGGAAATTGAAGATGATACCTACAGATGGAGAGAGATACCATGTTCTTGGATTGGAAGAATCAATGTTGTGAAAATGACTATACTACAAAAGCAATCTACATATTCAATGCAATCCCTCTCAAATTACCAATGGCATTCTTTCCAGAACTAGAACAAAAAAATCTTAAACTTTGTATGGAGACACAAAACACCCGAAGAGACGAAGCACTTTGAGGGAAAAAAACAGAGATGGAGGAATCAGACTGCCCGACTTCAGACTGTACTACAAAGGTACAGTAATCAAGACACGATGGGACGGGCACAAAAACACAAATATAGATCAATGCAACAGGATAGAAATCCCAGAGATAAAGCCACGCACCCATGGTCAACTAATCTATGACAAAGGAGGCAAGAATCCCCAATGGAGAAAAGACAGTCTCTACGATACGTGGTGCTGGGAAAACTGGACAGACACATGTAAAACAATGAAATTAGACCACTCCTAAACACTGTACACAGAAATCAACTCAAAATGGAACAGAGACCTAAACGTAAGACAGGACACTATAAAACTCTTTGAGGAAAACATAGGAATAACACGCTGTGACGTAAATCACAGCAAGATCCTTTTTAATCCACCTCCTAATGGAAATAAAAACAAAAATAAACAGGTGGGACCTAATGAAATTTAAACGCTTTTGCTACACACAGGAAACTACAAACAAATCGAAAGGACAACCCTCAGAATGGGAAAAATATTTGTGTACAGATCAACGGACTACGGATTAATCTCCAAAATATATAAACAGCTCATGCAGCTCGGTATTAAAAAAACGAACAACGCAATCGAAAATTGGGCAGAAGACCTAAATAGACAATTCTCCAAAGAAGACATACATCTGGCCAACAAGCACATAAAAACTTGCTCAACATCACTAATTATTAGAGAGATGCACATCAAAACTACACTGAGAAATCACCTCATTCCATTTAGAACGAGCATTATCAGAAAATCAACAAACAACCACCGCTGGACAGGGTGTTGAGTAAAGAAAACACTCTTGCACCATTGTTGGTAGTGTAAATTGATAGAGCCACTATGGAGAACAGTAAAAAGGTTCTTGAAAAAACTAAGAACAGAATTGCCATATGACCCAGCGAACCCACTACAGGGCACGTACCAAGAGAAAACCATACTTCGAAAAGACACATGCACCCCAATGTTCATTGCAGCAGTATTTACAATAGCCAGGTCATGGAAACAACCTAAATGCCCATTCAGAGATGAATAGATAAAGAAGACATGCTACATATATACCATGGAATATTATTCAGCCATAAAAAGCAACTAAGTTGGTTCATTCGTACAGCCGTAGATGGATCTAGAGACTGTCATAGAGAGTGAAGTCAGTCAGAAAGAGAAAAACAGATATCATATATAAAGGCATATATATGCAAACTAGAAAAATGATACAGATGAACCGGTTTGCAGGATTGAATTGATACACAGATGTGCACAAACAACGTATGGCCACCAACGGGAGAAAGTGGGGGTGTGGTAGTCGTTGTGTGAAAAATTTGGAAATTGGGATTATCATATATACACTAATATGTATAAAATGGGTAACTAATAAGAACCTGCTGTATAAAAAAATAAAATAATATTCAAAAATTCAGAAAAGAATAAGATAAAAGGAAGAAGATGTGTTCATTTGAACCAATCATTTCCTATATAGACAACAAAATCTGAAGGTAGTTGGAGCTGTCAATAATAAGGTAGAAAAGAAAGAAAGAAAGAACTGAAATAGCAACAAAGAAAACAATAGCAAGGATCAATACAAGTAAAAGCTGGTTCTTTGAGAAGGTAAACAATATTGATAAAACTTTAGCCAGACTCATCGAGCAAAAGAGGGAGAGGATTGCAATCAATAAAATTAGAAATGAAAAAGTTACAATGGACAACACAGAAATACAAACCTTCTTAAGAGACCACTGCAAGCAACTCTATGCTGATAAAATGGACAATCTGGAGGAAATGCACAAATTCCTAGAAAGGTACAACCTTCCACGACTGAACCAGGAAAAAATAGAAACTATGAACAGACCCAGTACGAGTAATGAACTTGCAACTCTGATTAAAATTCGTCCAACAAAAAAAACTCCCGGACACATGGCTTCACAGGATAATTCTATCCAACACGGAGAGTAGACCTAACACCCATCCTTCTCAAACTCTTCCAAAAAATGATCGAGGCGGGAACACTCCCAAACTCTTTCTATGAGGCCACCATCACCCTGATACCAAAACCAGACAGAGATAGTACAAAAAAATACAGTTACACACCGATATCACTGATGAACATAGATGCAAAGCTGCTCAACAAAATAGTAGCAAACAGAATCCAATACCACATTAAAAGTATCATACCACATGATCAAGTGGGATTGATCCCAGGGATGCAAGGATTCTTCAATATACGCAAATCAATGTGGTACACCCTCTTAACAAAGGGAAGAGGAAAAAACCTATGATCACGTCAATAGATGCACAAAAGCCTGTAACAAATTTCAACACACATTTCTGATAAAAACCCTCCAGAAAGTGGGCAGAGAGGGAACCTCACTCAACTTAATCAAGGCCATATACGACAAACCCACAGCAAACATTCTCAATGGTGAAAAAATGAAAGCATGTCCTCTAATACCAGGAACAAGACAAGGATGACCACTCTCACCACTATTATTCCACATAGTTTTGGAAGTTCTAGCCACAGCAGTCAGAGCAGCAAAAGAAAGAAACGGAACACAAGTTGGAAAAGAAGAAGTAATACTGTCACACTTTGCAGACGACATGACATTATACTTAGAGAATCCTAAAGATGCCACCAGAAAACTACTAGAAGTAATCCATGGATTTGGTAACGTTGCACGATACAAAATGAATGCACAGAAATCCCTTGCATTCCTATACATTAATGAAGAAAAATCTGAAAGAGAAATAAAGGAAACACTCCCATTAACCACTGCAACAAAAAGAATAAAATACCTAGAAACAAACCTACCTAGGGAGACAAAAGTTCTGTATGCTGAAAACTATGACACTGAAGAACGAAATTGAAGATGATACCTACAGATGGAGAGAGATACCATGTTCTTGGATTGGAAGAATCAATGTTGTGAAAATGACTATACTCTCCAAAGCAATCTACATATTCAATGCAATGCCTCTCAAATTACCAATGGCATTTTTTTCACAACTAGAGCAAAAAAAATCTTAAAATTTGTATGGAGACACAAAAAACCTGGAAGAGCCGAAGCAGTTTGAGGGATAAAAACAGAGCTGGAGGAATCAGACTGCCCGACTTCAGACTGTACTACAAAGCTACAGTAATCAAGACACGATGGGACTGGCACAAAAACAGAAATATAGATCAATGCAACAGGATAGAAAGCCCAGAGATAAAGCCACGCACCTATGGCCAACTAATCTATGACAAAGGAGACTAGAATCCCCAATGGAGAAAAGACAGTCTCTACAATAAGTGGTGCTGGGAAAACTGCACAGACACATGTAAAAGAATGAAATTGGAACACTCCCAAACACCGTACACAGAAATAAACTCAAAATGGAACAGAGACCTAAACGTAAGACAGGATACTATAAAACTCTTAGAGGAAAACATAGCAATAACACGCTTTGACATAAATCACAGCAAGATCTTTTTTAATCCACCTCCTAGAGTAATGGAAATAAAAACAAAAAGAAAGAAGTGGGACCTAATGAAACTTAAAAGCTTTGGCTACACACAGGAAACGACAAACAAGACCAAAGGACAACCCTCAGAATGGGAAAAATATTTACGTACGGATCAACGGACTAAGGATTAATCTCCAAAATATATAAAGAGCTCATGCAGCTCGGTATTGAACAAACGAACAACCCAATCGAAAAATGGGCAGAAGACCTAAATAGACAATTCTCCAAAGAAGACACACGGCTGGCCAAGAAACACATCAAAACCTGCTCAACGTCACTAATTATTAGAGAGATGCACATCAAAACGACACTGAGGTATCACCTCACACCATTTAGAACGGGCATCATCAGAAAATCAACAAACAACAACTGCTGGACAGGGTGTGGAGCAAAGAGAATACTCTTCTTGCACTGTTGTTGGGAAAGTAAATTGATACAGCCACTATGGAGAACAGTAAAGAGGTTCCTTAAAAAACGAAAACCAGAATTGCCATACGACCCAGCGAACCCACTACAGGGCATATACCAAGAGAAAACCATAGTTCTAAAATCACATGCACCCCAATGTTCATTGTAGCAGTATTTACAATAGCCAGGTCATGAAAACAACCTAAATGCCCATCCACAGGCAAATGGATAAAGAAGATGAGGTACATATATACCATGGAAGATTACTCAGCCATAAAAAGGAAGTAAGTTGGTTCATTGGTACAGGCGTGGATGGATCTAGAGACTGTCATACAGAGTGAAATCAGTCAGAAAGAGAAAAACAGATACCGTATGTAAACGCATATATATGCAACCTAGAAAAATGGTACAGGTGAACTGGTTTGCAGGATTGAACTGATACACAGATGTGGAGAACCCACGTATGGCCACCAAAGGGGGAATGTGGGGGTGTGGTAGTCATTGTGTGATGAATTCGGAAATTGGGATTCCAATATATACACTGATATGTATAAAATGGATAACTAATAAGAACCTGCTGTATAAAAATATAAAATAATATTCAAAAATTCAAAAAACAATAAGATAAAAGGAGGAAGATGTGTTCATTTGAACCGATCATTTCCTAAATAGACAACAAACTCTGAAGGTAGTTGGGGCTGTCAATAAAAAGGTAGAGAAAAAAGAAAGAGAGAACTGAAACAGCAACAAAGAAAACAATAGCAAGGATCAATAAAAGTAAAAGCTGGTTCTCTGAGAAGGTAAACAATATTGATATACCTTTAGCCAGACTCACCGAGAAAAAGAGGGAGAGGACTGCAATCAATAAAATTAGAAATGAAAAAGAAGTTACCACGGACAACAGAGAAATATAAAACTTCGTAAGAGACTACTACAAGCGACTCTTTGCTGATAAAATGGACAATCTGGAAGAAATGCCCAAATTCTAACACAGGTACAACCTTCCAAGACTGAACCAGGAAAAAATAGAAACTATGACCAGACCCAGTACGAGTAATGAACTTGCAACACTGATTGAAAATCGTCCAACTAACAAAAGTCCAGGACAGATGGTTTCACAGGATAATTCTATCCAACATGGAGAAAAGACTTAACACCCATCCTTCTCAAACTCTTCCAAAAAATGGGCAAGGAAGGAACACTCCCAAACTCTTTCTATGAATCCACCATCACCCTGATACCCAAACCAGACAAAGGTAGTACAAAAAACTAAAGTTACACACCGATATCACTGATGAACATAGATGCAAAGCTGCTCAACAAAATAGTAGCAAACAGAATCCAATACCACATTAAAAGTGTCATACCTCATGATCAAGTGTGATTTATCCAAGGGATGCAAGGATTCTTCCATATACGCAATTCAATGTGATACATCCTATGAACAAAGCGAAGAGGAAAATCCATATGATCATGTCAATCGATGCAGAAAAGCTTGTGACAAATTTCAACACACATTTCTGATAAAAACACTTCAGAAAGTGGGCAGAGAGGGAACCTCACTCAAGTTAATCAAGGCCATATACGACAAACCCACAGCAAACATTCTCAATGGTGAAAAATTGAAAGCATGTCCTCTAATATCAGGAACAAGACAAGGATGACCACTCTCACCACTATTATTCAACATAGTTTTGGGAGTTTTAGCCACAGCAGTCAGAGCAGCAAAAGAAATAAAAGGAACACAAGTTGGAAAAGAAGAAGTAACACGGTCACTCTTTGCAGATGGCATGACACTATACTTAGAGAATCCTAAAGATGCCACCAGAAAACAACTAGCGCTAATCTATGGATTTGGTAACGACGCACGATAGAAAATGAATGCACAGAAATCCCTTGCATTCCTATACATTAATGAAGAAAATTCTGAAAGAGAAATGAAGGAAACACTCCCATTAACCATTACAACAGAAAGAATAAAATACCTAGGAATAAACCTACGTAGGGAGACAAAAGATCTGTATGCTGAAAACTGTGACACTGAAGAAGGAAATTGAAGATGATACCTACAGATGGAGAGAGATACCATGTTCTTGGATTGGAAGAATCAATGTTGTGAAAATGACTATACTACAAAAGCAATCTACATATTCAATGCAATCCCTCTCAAATTACCAATGGCATTCTTTCCAGAACTAGAACAAAAAAATCTTAAACTTTGTATGGAGACACAAAACACCCGAAGAGACGAAGCACTTTGAGGGAAAAAAACAGAGATGGAGGAATCAGACTGCCCGACTTCAGACTGTACTACAAAGGTACAGTAATCAAGACACGATGGGACGGGCACAAAAACACAAATATAGATCAATGCAACAGGATAGAAATCCCAGAGATAAAGCCACGCACCCATGGTCAACTAATCTATGACAAAGGAGGCAAGAATCCCCAATGGAGAAAAGACAGTCTCTACGATACGTGGTGCTGGGAAAACTGGACAGACACATGTAAAACAATGAAATTAGACCACTCCTAAACACTGTACACAGAAATCAACTCAAAATGGAACAGAGACCTAAACGTAAGACAGGACACTATAAAACTCTTTGAGGAAAACATAGGAATAACACGCTGTGACGTAAATCACAGCAAGATCCTTTTTAATCCACCTCCTAATGGAAATAAAAACAAAAATAAACAGGTGGGACCTAATGAAATTTAAACGCTTTTGCTACACACAGGAAACTACAAACAAATCGAAAGGACAACCCTCAGAATGGGAAAAATATTTGTGTACAGATCAACGGACTACGGATTAATCTCCAAAATATATAAACAGCTCATGCAGCTCGGTATTAAAAAAACGAACAACGCAATCGAAAATTGGGCAGAAGACCTAAATAGACAATTCTCCAAAGAAGACATACATCTGGCCAACAAGCACATAAAAACTTGCTCAACATCACTAATTATTAGAGAGATGCACATCAAAACTACACTGAGAAATCACCTCATTCCATTTAGAACGAGCATTATCAGAAAATCAACAAACAACCACCGCTGGACAGGGTGTTGAGTAAAGAAAACACTCTTGCACCATTGTTGGTAGTGTAAATTGATAGAGCCACTATGGAGAACAGTAAAAAGGTTCTTGAAAAAACTAAGAACAGAATTGCCATATGACCCAGCGAACCCACTACAGGGCACGTACCAAGAGAAAACCATACTTCGAAAAGACACATGCACCCCAATGTTCATTGCAGCAGTATTTACAATAGCCAGGTCATGGAAACAACCTAAATGCCCATTCAGAGATGAATAGATAAAGAAGACATGCTACATATATACCATGGAATATTATTCAGCCATAAAAAGCAACTAAGTTGGTTCATTCGTACAGCCGTAGATGGATCTAGAGACTGTCATAGAGAGTGAAGTCAGTCAGAAAGAGAAAAACAGATATCATATATAAAGGCATATATATGCAAACTAGAAAAATGATACAGATGAACCGGTTTGCAGGATTGAATTGATACACAGATGTGCACAAACAACGTATGGCCACCAACGGGAGAAAGTGGGGGTGTGGTAGTCGTTGTGTGAAAAATTTGGAAATTGGGATTATCATATATACACTAATATGTATAAAATGGGTAACTAATAAGAACCTGCTGTATAAAAAAATAAAATAATATTCAAAAATTCAGAAAAGAATAAGATAAAAGGAAGAAGATGTGTTCATTTGAACCAATCATTTCCTATATAGACAACAAAATCTGAAGGTAGTTGGAGCTGTCAATAATAAGGTAGAAAAGAAAGAAAGAAAGAACTGAAATAGCAACAAAGAAAACAATAGCAAGGATCAATACAAGTAAAAGCTGGTTCTTTGAGAAGGTAAACAATATTGATAAAACTTTAGCCAGACTCATCGAGCAAAAGAGGGAGAGGATTGCAATCAATAAAATTAGAAATGAAAAAGTTACAATGGACAACACAGAAATACAAACCTTCTTAAGAGACCACTGCAAGCAACTCTATGCTGATAAAATGGACAATCTGGAGGAAATGCACAAATTCCTAGAAAGGTACAACCTTCCACGACTGAACCAGGAAAAAATAGAAACTATGAACAGACCCAGTACGAGTAATGAACTTGCAACTCTGATTAAAATTCGTCCAACAAAAAAAACTCCCGGACACATGGCTTCACAGGATAATTCTATCCAACACGGAGAGTAGACCTAACACCCATCCTTCTCAAACTCTTCCAAAAAATGATCGAGGCGGGAACACTCCCAAACTCTTTCTATGAGGCCACCATCACCCTGATACCAAAACCAGACAGAGATAGTACAAAAAAATACAGTTACACACCGATATCACTGATGAACATAGATGCAAAGCTGCTCAACAAAATAGTAGCAAACAGAATCCAATACCACATTAAAAGTATCATACCACATGATCAAGTGGGATTGATCCCAGGGATGCAAGGATTCTTCAATATACGCAAATCAATGTGGTACACCCTCTTAACAAAGGGAAGAGGAAAAAACCTATGATCACGTCAATAGATGCACAAAAGCCTGTAACAAATTTCAACACACATTTCTGATAAAAACCCTCCAGAAAGTGGGCAGAGAGGGAACCTCACTCAACTTAATCAAGGCCATATACGACAAACCCACAGCAAACATTCTCAATGGTGAAAAAATGAAAGCATGTCCTCTAATACCAGGAACAAGACAAGGATGACCACTCTCACCACTATTATTCCACATAGTTTTGGAAGTTCTAGCCACAGCAGTCAGAGCAGCAAAAGAAAGAAACGGAACACAAGTTGGAAAAGAAGAAGTAATACTGTCACACTTTGCAGACGACATGACATTATACTTAGAGAATCCTAAAGATGCCACCAGAAAACTACTAGAAGTAATCCATGGATTTGGTAACGTTGCACGATACAAAATGAATGCACAGAAATCCCTTGCATTCCTATACATTAATGAAGAAAAATCTGAAAGAGAAATAAAGGAAACACTCCCATTAACCACTGCAACAAAAAGAATAAAATACCTAGAAACAAACCTACCTAGGGAGACAAAAGTTCTGTATGCTGAAAACTATGACACTGAAGAACGAAATTGAAGATGATACCTACAGATGGAGAGAGATACCATGTTCTTGGATTGGAAGAATCAATGTTGTGAAAATGACTATACTCTCCAAAGCAATCTACATATTCAATGCAATGCCTCTCAAATTACCAATGGCATTTTTTTCACAACTAGAGCAAAAAAAATCTTAAAATTTGTATGGAGACACAAAAAACCTGGAAGAGCCGAAGCAGTTTGAGGGATAAAAACAGAGCTGGAGGAATCAGACTGCCCGACTTCAGACTGTACTACAAAGCTACAGTAATCAAGACACGATGGGACTGGCACAAAAACAGAAATATAGATCAATGCAACAGGATAGAAAGCCCAGAGATAAAGCCACGCACCTATGGCCAACTAATCTATGACAAAGGAGACTAGAATCCCCAATGGAGAAAAGACAGTCTCTACAATAAGTGGTGCTGGGAAAACTGCACAGACACATGTAAAAGAATGAAATTGGAACACTCCCAAACACCGTACACAGAAATAAACTCAAAATGGAACAGAGACCTAAACGTAAGACAGGATACTATAAAACTCTTAGAGGAAAACATAGCAATAACACGCTTTGACATAAATCACAGCAAGATCTTTTTTAATCCACCTCCTAGAGTAATGGAAATAAAAACAAAAAGAAAGAAGTGGGACCTAATGAAACTTAAAAGCTTTGGCTACACACAGGAAACGACAAACAAGACCAAAGGACAACCCTCAGAATGGGAAAAATATTTACGTACGGATCAACGGACTAAGGATTAATCTCCAAAATATATAAAGAGCTCATGCAGCTCGGTATTGAACAAACGAACAACCCAATCGAAAAATGGGCAGAAGACCTAAATAGACAATTCTCCAAAGAAGACACACGGCTGGCCAAGAAACACATCAAAACCTGCTCAACGTCACTAATTATTAGAGAGATGCACATCAAAACGACACTGAGGTATCACCTCACACCATTTAGAACGGGCATCATCAGAAAATCAACAAACAACAACTGCTGGACAGGGTGTGGAGCAAAGAGAATACTCTTCTTGCACTGTTGTTGGGAAAGTAAATTGATACAGCCACTATGGAGAACAGTAAAGAGGTTCCTTAAAAAACGAAAACCAGAATTGCCATACGACCCAGCGAACCCACTACAGGGCATATACCAAGAGAAAACCATAGTTCTAAAATCACATGCACCCCAATGTTCATTGTAGCAGTATTTACAATAGCCAGGTCATGAAAACAACCTAAATGCCCATCCACAGGCAAATGGATAAAGAAGATGAGGTACATATATACCATGGAAGATTACTCAGCCATAAAAAGGAAGTAAGTTGGTTCATTGGTACAGGCGTGGATGGATCTAGAGACTGTCATACAGAGTGAAATCAGTCAGAAAGAGAAAAACAGATACCGTATGTAAACGCATATATATGCAACCTAGAAAAATGGTACAGGTGAACTGGTTTGCAGGATTGAACTGATACACAGATGTGGAGAACCCACGTATGGCCACCAAAGGGGGAATGTGGGGGTGTGGTAGTCATTGTGTGATGAATTCGGAAATTGGGATTCCAATATATACACTGATATGTATAAAATGGATAACTAATAAGAACCTGCTGTATAAAAATATAAAATAATATTCAAAAATTCAAAAAACAATAAGATAAAAGGAGGAAGATGTGTTCATTTGAACCGATCATTTCCTAAATAGACAACAAACTCTGAAGGTAGTTGGGGCTGTCAATAAAAAGGTAGAGAAAAAAGAAAGAGAGAACTGAAACAGCAACAAAGAAAACAATAGCAAGGATCAATAAAAGTAAAAGCTGGTTCTCTGAGAAGGTAAACAATATTGATATACCTTTAGCCAGACTCACCGAGAAAAAGAGGGAGAGGACTGCAATCAATAAAATTAGAAATGAAAAAGAAGTTACCACGGACAACAGAGAAATATAAAACTTCGTAAGAGACTACTACAAGCGACTCTTTGCTGATAAAATGGACAATCTGGAAGAAATGCCCAAATTCTAACACAGGTACAACCTTCCAAGACTGAACCAGGAAAAAATAGAAACTATGACCAGACCCAGTACGAGTAATGAACTTGCAACACTGATTGAAAATCGTCCAACTAACAAAAGTCCAGGACAGATGGTTTCACAGGATAATTCTATCCAACATGGAGAAAAGACTTAACACCCATCCTTCTCAAACTCTTCCAAAAAATGGGCAAGGAAGGAACACTCCCAAACTCTTTCTATGAATCCACCATCACCCTGATACCCAAACCAGACAAAGGTAGTACAAAAAACTAAAGTTACACACCGATATCACTGATGAACATAGATGCAAAGCTGCTCAACAAAATAGTAGCAAACAGAATCCAATACCACATTAAAAGTGTCATACCTCATGATCAAGTGTGATTTATCCAAGGGATGCAAGGATTCTTCCATATACGCAATTCAATGTGATACATCCTATGAACAAAGCGAAGAGGAAAATCCATATGATCATGTCAATCGATGCAGAAAAGCTTGTGACAAATTTCAACACACATTTCTGATAAAAACACTTCAGAAAGTGGGCAGAGAGGGAACCTCACTCAAGTTAATCAAGGCCATATACGACAAACCCACAGCAAACATTCTCAATGGTGAAAAATTGAAAGCATGTCCTCTAATATCAGGAACAAGACAAGGATGACCACTCTCACCACTATTATTCAACATAGTTTTGGGAGTTTTAGCCACAGCAGTCAGAGCAGCAAAAGAAATAAAAGGAACACAAGTTGGAAAAGAAGAAGTAACACGGTCACTCTTTGCAGATGGCATGACACTATACTTAGAGAATCCTAAAGATGCCACCAGAAAACAACTAGCGCTAATCTATGGATTTGGTAACGACGCACGATAGAAAATGAATGCACAGAAATCCCTTGCATTCCTATACATTAATGAAGAAAATTCTGAAAGAGAAATGAAGGAAACACTCCCATTAACCATTACAACAGAAAGAATAAAATACCTAGGAATAAACCTACGTAGGGAGACAAAAGATCTGTATGCTGAAAACTGTGACACTGAAGAAGGAAATTGAAGATGATACCTACAGATGGAGAGAGATACCATGTTCTTGGATTGGAAGAATCAATGTTGTGAAAATGACTATACTACAAAAGCAATCTACATATTCAATGCAATCCCTCTCAAATTACCAATGGCATTCTTTCCAGAACTAGAACAAAAAAATCTTAAACTTTGTATGGAGACACAAAACACCCGAAGAGACGAAGCACTTTGAGGGAAAAAAACAGAGATGGAGGAATCAGACTGCCCGACTTCAGACTGTACTACAAAGGTACAGTAATCAAGACACGATGGGACGGGCACAAAAACACAAATATAGATCAATGCAACAGGATAGAAATCCCAGAGATAAAGCCACGCACCCATGGTCAACTAATCTATGACAAAGGAGGCAAGAATCCCCAATGGAGAAAAGACAGTCTCTACGATACGTGGTGCTGGGAAAACTGGACAGACACATGTAAAACAATGAAATTAGACCACTCCTAAACACTGTACACAGAAATCAACTCAAAATGGAACAGAGACCTAAACGTAAGACAGGACACTATAAAACTCTTTGAGGAAAACATAGGAATAACACGCTGTGACGTAAATCACAGCAAGATCCTTTTTAATCCACCTCCTAATGGAAATAAAAACAAAAATAAACAGGTGGGACCTAATGAAATTTAAACGCTTTTGCTACACACAGGAAACTACAAACAAATCGAAAGGACAACCCTCAGAATGGGAAAAATATTTGTGTACAGATCAACGGACTACGGATTAATCTCCAAAATATATAAACAGCTCATGCAGCTCGGTATTAAAAAAACGAACAACGCAATCGAAAATTGGGCAGAAGACCTAAATAGACAATTCTCCAAAGAAGACATACATCTGGCCAACAAGCACATAAAAACTTGCTCAACATCACTAATTATTAGAGAGATGCACATCAAAACTACACTGAGAAATCACCTCATTCCATTTAGAACGAGCATTATCAGAAAATCAACAAACAACCACCGCTGGACAGGGTGTTGAGTAAAGAAAACACTCTTGCACCATTGTTGGTAGTGTAAATTGATAGAGCCACTATGGAGAACAGTAAAAAGGTTCTTGAAAAAACTAAGAACAGAATTGCCATATGACCCAGCGAACCCACTACAGGGCACGTACCAAGAGAAAACCATACTTCGAAAAGACACATGCACCCCAATGTTCATTGCAGCAGTATTTACAATAGCCAGGTCATGGAAACAACCTAAATGCCCATTCAGAGATGAATAGATAAAGAAGACATGCTACATATATACCATGGAATATTATTCAGCCATAAAAAGCAACTAAGTTGGTTCATTCGTACAGCCGTAGATGGATCTAGAGACTGTCATAGAGAGTGAAGTCAGTCAGAAAGAGAAAAACAGATATCATATATAAAGGCATATATATGCAAACTAGAAAAATGATACAGATGAACCGGTTTGCAGGATTGAATTGATACACAGATGTGCACAAACAACGTATGGCCACCAACGGGAGAAAGTGGGGGTGTGGTAGTCGTTGTGTGAAAAATTTGGAAATTGGGATTATCATATATACACTAATATGTATAAAATGGGTAACTAATAAGAACCTGCTGTATAAAAAAATAAAATAATATTCAAAAATTCAGAAAAGAATAAGATAAAAGGAAGAAGATGTGTTCATTTGAACCAATCATTTCCTATATAGACAACAAAATCTGAAGGTAGTTGGAGCTGTCAATAATAAGGTAGAAAAGAAAGAAAGAAAGAACTGAAATAGCAACAAAGAAAACAATAGCAAGGATCAATACAAGTAAAAGCTGGTTCTTTGAGAAGGTAAACAATATTGATAAAACTTTAGCCAGACTCATCGAGCAAAAGAGGGAGAGGATTGCAATCAATAAAATTAGAAATGAAAAAGTTACAATGGACAACACAGAAATACAAACCTTCTTAAGAGACCACTGCAAGCAACTCTATGCTGATAAAATGGACAATCTGGAGGAAATGCACAAATTCCTAGAAAGGTACAACCTTCCACGACTGAACCAGGAAAAAATAGAAACTATGAACAGACCCAGTACGAGTAATGAACTTGCAACTCTGATTAAAATTCGTCCAACAAAAAAAACTCCCGGACACATGGCTTCACAGGATAATTCTATCCAACACGGAGAGTAGACCTAACACCCATCCTTCTCAAACTCTTCCAAAAAATGATCGAGGCGGGAACACTCCCAAACTCTTTCTATGAGGCCACCATCACCCTGATACCAAAACCAGACAGAGATAGTACAAAAAAATACAGTTACACACCGATATCACTGATGAACATAGATGCAAAGCTGCTCAACAAAATAGTAGCAAACAGAATCCAATACCACATTAAAAGTATCATACCACATGATCAAGTGGGATTGATCCCAGGGATGCAAGGATTCTTCAATATACGCAAATCAATGTGGTACACCCTCTTAACAAAGGGAAGAGGAAAAAACCTATGATCACGTCAATAGATGCACAAAAGCCTGTAACAAATTTCAACACACATTTCTGATAAAAACCCTCCAGAAAGTGGGCAGAGAGGGAACCTCACTCAACTTAATCAAGGCCATATACGACAAACCCACAGCAAACATTCTCAATGGTGAAAAAATGAAAGCATGTCCTCTAATACCAGGAACAAGACAAGGATGACCACTCTCACCACTATTATTCCACATAGTTTTGGAAGTTCTAGCCACAGCAGTCAGAGCAGCAAAAGAAAGAAACGGAACACAAGTTGGAAAAGAAGAAGTAATACTGTCACACTTTGCAGACGACATGACATTATACTTAGAGAATCCTAAAGATGCCACCAGAAAACTACTAGAAGTAATCCATGGATTTGGTAACGTTGCACGATACAAAATGAATGCACAGAAATCCCTTGCATTCCTATACATTAATGAAGAAAAATCTGAAAGAGAAATAAAGGAAACACTCCCATTAACCACTGCAACAAAAAGAATAAAATACCTAGAAACAAACCTACCTAGGGAGACAAAAGTTCTGTATGCTGAAAACTATGACACTGAAGAACGAAATTGAAGATGATACCTACAGATGGAGAGAGATACCATGTTCTTGGATTGGAAGAATCAATGTTGTGAAAATGACTATACTCTCCAAAGCAATCTACATATTCAATGCAATGCCTCTCAAATTACCAATGGCATTTTTTTCACAACTAGAGCAAAAAAAATCTTAAAATTTGTATGGAGACACAAAAAACCTGGAAGAGCCGAAGCAGTTTGAGGGATAAAAACAGAGCTGGAGGAATCAGACTGCCCGACTTCAGACTGTACTACAAAGCTACAGTAATCAAGACACGATGGGACTGGCACAAAAACAGAAATATAGATCAATGCAACAGGATAGAAAGCCCAGAGATAAAGCCACGCACCTATGGCCAACTAATCTATGACAAAGGAGACTAGAATCCCCAATGGAGAAAAGACAGTCTCTACAATAAGTGGTGCTGGGAAAACTGCACAGACACATGTAAAAGAATGAAATTGGAACACTCCCAAACACCGTACACAGAAATAAACTCAAAATGGAACAGAGACCTAAACGTAAGACAGGATACTATAAAACTCTTAGAGGAAAACATAGCAATAACACGCTTTGACATAAATCACAGCAAGATCTTTTTTAATCCACCTCCTAGAGTAATGGAAATAAAAACAAAAAGAAAGAAGTGGGACCTAATGAAACTTAAAAGCTTTGGCTACACACAGGAAACGACAAACAAGACCAAAGGACAACCCTCAGAATGGGAAAAATATTTACGTACGGATCAACGGACTAAGGATTAATCTCCAAAATATATAAAGAGCTCATGCAGCTCGGTATTGAACAAACGAACAACCCAATCGAAAAATGGGCAGAAGACCTAAATAGACAATTCTCCAAAGAAGACACACGGCTGGCCAAGAAACACATCAAAACCTGCTCAACGTCACTAATTATTAGAGAGATGCACATCAAAACGACACTGAGGTATCACCTCACACCATTTAGAACGGGCATCATCAGAAAATCAACAAACAACAACTGCTGGACAGGGTGTGGAGCAAAGAGAATACTCTTCTTGCACTGTTGTTGGGAAAGTAAATTGATACAGCCACTATGGAGAACAGTAAAGAGGTTCCTTAAAAAACGAAAACCAGAATTGCCATACGACCCAGCGAACCCACTACAGGGCATATACCAAGAGAAAACCATAGTTCTAAAATCACATGCACCCCAATGTTCATTGTAGCAGTATTTACAATAGCCAGGTCATGAAAACAACCTAAATGCCCATCCACAGGCAAATGGATAAAGAAGATGAGGTACATATATACCATGGAAGATTACTCAGCCATAAAAAGGAAGTAAGTTGGTTCATTGGTACAGGCGTGGATGGATCTAGAGACTGTCATACAGAGTGAAATCAGTCAGAAAGAGAAAAACAGATACCGTATGTAAACGCATATATATGCAACCTAGAAAAATGGTACAGGTGAACTGGTTTGCAGGATTGAACTGATACACAGATGTGGAGAACCCACGTATGGCCACCAAAGGGGGAATGTGGGGGTGTGGTAGTCATTGTGTGATGAATTCGGAAATTGGGATTCCAATATATACACTGATATGTATAAAATGGATAACTAATAAGAACCTGCTGTATAAAAATATAAAATAATATTCAAAAATTCAAAAAACAATAAGATAAAAGGAGGAAGATGTGTTCATTTGAACCGATCATTTCCTAAATAGACAACAAACTCTGAAGGTAGTTGGGGCTGTCAATAAAAAGGTAGAGAAAAAAGAAAGAGAGAACTGAAACAGCAACAAAGAAAACAATAGCAAGGATCAATAAAAGTAAAAGCTGGTTCTCTGAGAAGGTAAACAATATTGATATACCTTTAGCCAGACTCACCGAGAAAAAGAGGGAGAGGACTGCAATCAATAAAATTAGAAATGAAAAAGAAGTTACCACGGACAACAGAGAAATATAAAACTTCGTAAGAGACTACTACAAGCGACTCTTTGCTGATAAAATGGACAATCTGGAAGAAATGCCCAAATTCTAACACAGGTACAACCTTCCAAGACTGAACCAGGAAAAAATAGAAACTATGACCAGACCCAGTACGAGTAATGAACTTGCAACACTGATTGAAAATCGTCCAACTAACAAAAGTCCAGGACAGATGGTTTCACAGGATAATTCTATCCAACATGGAGAAAAGACTTAACACCCATCCTTCTCAAACTCTTCCAAAAAATGGGCAAGGAAGGAACACTCCCAAACTCTTTCTATGAATCCACCATCACCCTGATACCCAAACCAGACAAAGGTAGTACAAAAAACTAAAGTTACACACCGATATCACTGATGAACATAGATGCAAAGCTGCTCAACAAAATAGTAGCAAACAGAATCCAATACCACATTAAAAGTGTCATACCTCATGATCAAGTGTGATTTATCCAAGGGATGCAAGGATTCTTCCATATACGCAATTCAATGTGATACATCCTATGAACAAAGCGAAGAGGAAAATCCATATGATCATGTCAATCGATGCAGAAAAGCTTGTGACAAATTTCAACACACATTTCTGATAAAAACACTTCAGAAAGTGGGCAGAGAGGGAACCTCACTCAAGTTAATCAAGGCCATATACGACAAACCCACAGCAAACATTCTCAATGGTGAAAAATTGAAAGCATGTCCTCTAATATCAGGAACAAGACAAGGATGACCACTCTCACCACTATTATTCAACATAGTTTTGGGAGTTTTAGCCACAGCAGTCAGAGCAGCAAAAGAAATAAAAGGAACACAAGTTGGAAAAGAAGAAGTAACACGGTCACTCTTTGCAGATGGCATGACACTATACTTAGAGAATCCTAAAGATGCCACCAGAAAACAACTAGCGCTAATCTATGGATTTGGTAACGACGCACGATAGAAAATGAATGCACAGAAATCCCTTGCATTCCTATACATTAATGAAGAAAATTCTGAAAGAGAAATGAAGGAAACACTCCCATTAACCATTACAACAGAAAGAATAAAATACCTAGGAATAAACCTACGTAGGGAGACAAAAGATCTGTATGCTGAAAACTGTGACACTGAAGAAGGAAATTGAAGATGATACCTACAGATGGAGAGAGATACCATGTTCTTGGATTGGAAGAATCAATGTTGTGAAAATGACTATACTACAAAAGCAATCTACATATTCAATGCAATCCCTCTCAAATTACCAATGGCATTCTTTCCAGAACTAGAACAAAAAAATCTTAAAATTTGTATGGAGACACAAAACACCCGAAGAGACGAAGCACTTTGAGGGAAAAAAACAGAGATGGAGGAATCAGACTGCCCGACTTCAGACTGTACTACAAAGGTACAGTAATCAAGACACGATGGGACGGGCACAAAAACACAAATATAGATCAATGCAACAGGATAGAAATCCCAGAGATAAAGCCACGCACCCATGGTCAACTAATCTATGACAAAGGAGGCAAGAATCCCCAATGGAGAAAAGACAGTCTCTACGATACGTGGTGCTGGGAAAACTGGACAGACACATGTAAAACAATGAAATTAGACCACTCCTAAACACTGTACACAGAAATCAACTCAAAATGGAACAGAGACCTAAACGTAAGACAGGACACTATAAAACTCTTTGAGGAAAACATAGGAATAACACGCTGTGACGTAAATCACAGCAAGATCCTTTTTAATCCACCTCCTAATGGAAATAAAAACAAAAATAAACAGGTGGGACCTAATGAAATTTAAACGCTTTTGCTACACACAGGAAACTACAAACAAATCGAAAGGACAACCCTCAGAATGGGAAAAATATTTGTGTACAGATCAACGGACTACGGATTAATCTCCAAAATATATAAACAGCTCATGCAGCTCGGTATTAAAAAAACGAACAACGCAATCGAAAATTGGGCAGAAGACCTAAATAGACAATTCTCCAAAGAAGACATACATCTGGCCAACAAGCACATAAAAACTTGCTCAACATCACTAATTATTAGAGAGATGCACATCAAAACTACACTGAGAAATCACCTCATTCCATTTAGAACGAGCATTATCAGAAAATCAACAAACAACCACCGCTGGACAGGGTGTTGAGTAAAGAAAACACTCTTGCACCATTGTTGGTAGTGTAAATTGATAGAGCCACTATGGAGAACAGTAAAAAGGTTCTTGAAAAAACTAAGAACAGAATTGCCATATGACCCAGCGAACCCACTACAGGGCACGTACCAAGAGAAAACCATACTTCGAAAAGACACATGCACCCCAATGTTCATTGCAGCAGTATTTACAATAGCCAGGTCATGGAAACAACCTAAATGCCCATTCAGAGATGAATAGATAAAGAAGACATGCTACATATATACCATGGAATATTATTCAGCCATAAAAAGCAACTAAGTTGGTTCATTCGTACAGCCGTAGATGGATCTAGAGACTGTCATAGAGAGTGAAGTCAGTCAGAAAGAGAAAAACAGATATCATATATAAAGGCATATATATGCAAACTAGAAAAATGATACAGATGAACCGGTTTGCAGGATTGAATTGATACACAGATGTGCACAAACAACGTGTGGCCACCAACGGGAGAAAGTGGGGGTGTGGTAGTCGTTGTGTGAAAAATTTGGAAATTGGGATTATCATATATACACTAATATGTATAAAATGGGTAACTAATAAGAACCTGCTGTATAAAAAAATAAAATAATATTCAAAAATTCAGAAAAGAATAAGATAAAAGGAAGAAGATGTGTTCATTTGAACCAATCATTTCCTATATAGACAACAAAATCTGAAGGTAGTTGGGGCTGTCAATAATAAGGTAGAAAAGAAAGAAAGAAAGAACTGAAATAGCAACAAAGAAAACAATAGCAAGGATCAATACAAGTAAAAGCTGGTTCTTTGAGAAGGTAAACAATATTGATATAACTTTAGCCAGACTCATCGAGCAAAAGAGGGAGAGGATTGCAACCAATAAAATTAGAAATGAAAAAGTTACAATGGACAACACAGAAATACAAACCTTCTTAAGAGACCACTGCAAGCAACTCTATGCGGATAAAATGGACAATCTGGAGGAAATGCACAAATTCCTAGAAAGGTACAACCTTCCACGACTGAACCAGGAATAAATAGAAACTATGAACAGACCCAGTACGAGTAATGAACTTGCAACTCTGATTAAAATTCGTCCAACAAAAAAAACTCCCGGACACATGGCTTCACAGGATAATTCTATCCAACACGGAGAGTAGACCTAACACCCATCCTTCTCAAACTCTTCCAAAAAATGATCGAGGCGGGAACACTCCCAAACTCTTTCTATGAGGCCACCATCACCCTGATACCAAAACCAGACAGAGATAGTACAAAAAAATACAGTTACACACCGATATCACTGATGAACATAGATGCAAAGCTGCTCAACAAAATAGTAGCAAACAGAATCCAATACCACATTAAAAGTATCATACCTCATGATCAAGTGGGATTTATCCCAGGGATGCAAGGTTTCTTCAATATAGGCAAATCAATGTGATACACCCTATTAACAAAGGGAAGAGGAAAAACCATATAATCATGTCAATAGATGCAGAAAAGCTTGTGACAAATTTCAACACACATTTCTGATAAAAACCCTCCAGAAAGTGGGCAGAGAGGGAACCTCACTCAACTTAATCAAGGCCATATATGACAAACCCACAGCAAACATTCTCAATGGTGAAAAGTTGAAAGCATGTCCTCTAATATCAGGAACAAGACAAGGATGACCACTCTCACCACTATTATTCCACATAGTTTTGGAAGTTCTAGCCACAGCAGTCAGAGCAGCAAAAGAAAGAAACGGAACACAAGTTGGAAAAGAAGAAGTAACACTGTCACACTTTGCAGACGACATGACATTATACTTAGAGAATCCTAAAGATGCCACCAGAAAACTACTAGAAGTAATCCATGGATTTGGTAACGTTGCACGATACAAAATGAATGCACAGAAATCCCTTGCATTCCTATACATTAATGAAGAAAAATCTGAAAGAGAAATAAAGGAAACACTCCCATTAACCACTGCAACAAAAAGAATAAAATACCTAGGAACAAACCTACCTAGGGAGACAAAAGTTCTGTATGCTGAAAACTATGACACTGAAGAACGAAATTGAAGATGATACCTACAGATGGAGAGAGATACCATGTTCTTGGATTGGAAGAATCAATGTTGTGAAAATGACTATACTCTCCAAAGCAATCTACATATTCAATGCAATGCCTCTCAAATTACCAATGGCATTTTTTTCACAACTAGAGCAAAAAAAATCTTAAAATTTGTATGGAGACACAAAAAACCTGGAAGAGCCGAAGCAGTTTGAGGGATAAAAACAGAGCTGGAGGAATCAGACTGCCCGACTTCAGACTGTACTACAAAGCTACAGTAATCAAGACACGATGGGACTGGCACAAAAACAGAAATATAGATCAATGCAACAGGATAGAAAGCCCAGAGATAAAGCCACGCACCTATGGCCAACTAATCTATGACAAAGGAGACTAGAATCCCCAATGGAGAAAAGACAGTCTCTACAATAAGTGGTGCTGGGAAAACTGCACAGACACATGTAAAAGAATGAAATTGGAACACTCCCAAACACCGTACACAGAAATAAACTCAAAATGGAACAGAGACCTAAACGTAAGACAGGATACTATAAAACTCTTAGAGGAAAACATAGCAATAACACGCTTTGACATAAATCACAGCAAGATCTTTTTTAATCCACCTCCTAGAGTAATGGAAATAAAAACAAAAAGAAAGAAGTGGGACCTAATGAAACTTAAAAGCTTTGGCTACACACAGGAAACGACAAACAAGACCAAAGGACAACCCTCAGAATGGGAAAAATATTTACGTACGGATCAACGGACTAAGGATTAATCTCCAAAATATATAAAGAGCTCATGCAGCTCGGTATTGAACAAACGAACAACCCAATCGAAAAATGGGCAGAAGACCTAAATAGACAATTCTCCAAAGAAGACACACGGCTGGCCAAGAAACACATCAAAACCTGCTCAACGTCACTAATTATTAGAGAGATGCACATCAAAACGACACTGAGGTATCACCTCACACCATTTAGAACGGGCATCATCAGAAAATCAACAAACAACAACTGCTGGACAGGGTGTGGAGCAAAGAGAATACTCTTCTTGCACTGTTGTTGGGAAAGTAAATTGATACAGCCACTATGGAGAACAGTAAAGAGGTTCCTTAAAAAACGAAAACCAGAATTGCCATACGACCCAGCGAACCCACTACAGGGCATATACCAAGAGAAAACCATAGTTCTAAAATCACATGCACCCCAATGTTCATTGTAGCAGTATTTACAATAGCCAGGTCATGAAAACAACCTAAATGCCCATCCACAGGCAAATGGATAAAGAAGATGAGGTACATATATACCATGGAAGATTACTCAGCCATAAAAAGGAAGTAAGTTGGTTCATTGGTACAGGCGTGGATGGATCTAGAGACTGTCATACAGAGTGAAATCAGTCAGAAAGAGAAAAACAGATACCGTATGTAAACGCATATATATGCAACCTAGAAAAATGGTACAGGTGAACTGGTTTGCAGGATTGAACTGATACACAGATGTGGAGAACCCACGTATGGCCACCAAAGGGGGAATGTGGGGGTGTGGTAGTCATTGTGTGATGAATTCGGAAATTGGGATTCCAATATATACACTGATATGTATAAAATGGATAACTAATAAGAACCTGCTGTATAAAAATATAAAATAATATTCAAAAATTCAAAAAACAATAAGATAAAAGGAGGAAGATGTGTTCATTTGAACCGATCATTTCCTAAATAGACAACAAACTCTGAAGGTAGTTGGGGCTGTCAATAAAAAGGTAGAGAAAAAAGAAAGAGAGAACTGAAACAGCAACAAAGAAAACAATAGCAAGGATCAATAAAAGTAAAAGCTGGTTCTCTGAGAAGGTAAACAATATTGATATACCTTTAGCCAGACTCACCGAGAAAAAGAGGGAGAGGACTGCAATCAATAAAATTAGAAATGAAAAAGAAGTTACCACGGACAACAGAGAAATATAAAACTTCGTAAGAGACTACTACAAGCGACTCTTTGCTGATAAAATGGACAATCTGGAAGAAATGCCCAAATTCTAACACAGGTACAACCTTCCAAGACTGAACCAGGAAAAAATAGAAACTATGACCAGACCCAGTACGAGTAATGAACTTGCAACACTGATTGAAAATCGTCCAACTAACAAAAGTCCAGGACAGATGGTTTCACAGGATAATTCTATCCAACATGGAGAAAAGACTTAACACCCATCCTTCTCAAACTCTTCCAAAAAATGGGCAAGGAAGGAACACTCCCAAACTCTTTCTATGAATCCACCATCACCCTGATACCCAAACCAGACAAAGGTAGTACAAAAAACTAAAGTTACACACCGATATCACTGATGAACATAGATGCAAAGCTGCTCAACAAAATAGTAGCAAACAGAATCCAATACCACATTAAAAGTGTCATACCTCATGATCAAGTGTGATTTATCCAAGGGATGCAAGGATTCTTCCATATACGCAATTCAATGTGATACATCCTATGAACAAAGCGAAGAGGAAAATCCATATGATCATGTCAATCGATGCAGAAAAGCTTGTGACAAATTTCAACACACATTTCTGATAAAAACACTTCAGAAAGTGGGCAGAGAGGGAACCTCACTCAAGTTAATCAAGGCCATATACGACAAACCCACAGCAAACATTCTCAATGGTGAAAAATTGAAAGCATGTCCTCTAATATCAGGAACAAGACAAGGATGACCACTCTCACCACTATTATTCAACATAGTTTTGGGAGTTTTAGCCACAGCAGTCAGAGCAGCAAAAGAAATAAAAGGAACACAAGTTGGAAAAGAAGAAGTAACACGGTCACTCTTTGCAGATGGCATGACACTATACTTAGAGAATCCTAAAGATGCCACCAGAAAACAACTAGCGCTAATCTATGGATTTGGTAACGACGCACGATAGAAAATGAATGCACAGAAATCCCTTGCATTCCTATACATTAATGAAGAAAATTCTGAAAGAGAAATGAAGGAAACACTCCCATTAACCATTACAACAGAAAGAATAAAATACCTAGGAATAAACCTACGTAGGGAGACAAAAGATCTGTATGCTGAAAACTGTGACACTGAAGAAGGAAATTGAAGATGATACCTACAGATGGAGAGAGATACCATGTTCTTGGATTGGAAGAATCAATGTTGTGAAAATGACTATACTACAAAAGCAATCTACATATTCAATGCAATCCCTCTCAAATTACCAATGGCATTCTTTCCAGAACTAGAACAAAAAAATCTTAAACTTTGTATGGAGACACAAAACACCCGAAGAGACGAAGCACTTTGAGGGAAAAAAACAGAGATGGAGGAATCAGACTGCCCGACTTCAGACTGTACTACAAAGGTACAGTAATCAAGACACGATGGGACGGGCACAAAAACACAAATATAGATCAATGCAACAGGATAGAAATCCCAGAGATAAAGCCACGCACCCATGGTCAACTAATCTATGACAAAGGAGGCAAGAATCCCCAATGGAGAAAAGACAGTCTCTACGATACGTGGTGCTGGGAAAACTGGACAGACACATGTAAAACAATGAAATTAGACCACTCCTAAACACTGTACACAGAAATCAACTCAAAATGGAACAGAGACCTAAACGTAAGACAGGACACTATAAAACTCTTTGAGGAAAACATAGGAATAACACGCTGTGACGTAAATCACAGCAAGATCCTTTTTAATCCACCTCCTAATGGAAATAAAAACAAAAATAAACAGGTGGGACCTAATGAAATTTAAACGCTTTTGCTACACACAGGAAACTACAAACAAATCGAAAGGACAACCCTCAGAATGGGAAAAATATTTGTGTACAGATCAACGGACTACGGATTAATCTCCAAAATATATAAACAGCTCATGCAGCTCGGTATTAAAAAAACGAACAACGCAATCGAAAATTGGGCAGAAGACCTAAATAGACAATTCTCCAAAGAAGACATACATCTGGCCAACAAGCACATAAAAACTTGCTCAACATCACTAATTATTAGAGAGATGCACATCAAAACTACACTGAGAAATCACCTCATTCCATTTAGAACGAGCATTATCAGAAAATCAACAAACAACCACCGCTGGACAGGGTGTTGAGTAAAGAAAACACTCTTGCACCATTGTTGGTAGTGTAAATTGATAGAGCCACTATGGAGAACAGTAAAAAGGTTCTTGAAAAAACTAAGAACAGAATTGCCATATGACCCAGCGAACCCACTACAGGGCACGTACCAAGAGAAAACCATACTTCGAAAAGACACATGCACCCCAATGTTCATTGCAGCAGTATTTACAATAGCCAGGTCATGGAAACAACCTAAATGCCCATTCAGAGATGAATAGATAAAGAAGACATGCTACATATATACCATGGAATATTATTCAGCCATAAAAAGCAACTAAGTTGGTTCATTCGTACAGCCGTAGATGGATCTAGAGACTGTCATAGAGAGTGAAGTCAGTCAGAAAGAGAAAAACAGATATCATATATAAAGGCATATATATGCAAACTAGAAAAATGATACAGATGAACCGGTTTGCAGGATTGAATTGATACACAGATGTGCACAAACAACGTGTGGCCACCAACGGGAGAAAGTGGGGGTGTGGTAGTCGTTGTGTGAAAAATTTGGAAATTGGGATTATCATATATACACTAATATGTATAAAATGGGTAACTAATAAGAACCTGCTGTATAAAAAAATAAAATAATATTCAAAAATTCAGAAAAGAATAAGATAAAAGGAAGAAGATGTGTTCATTTGAACCAATCATTTCCTATATAGACAACAAAATCTGAAGGTAGTTGGGGCTGTCAATAATAAGGTAGAAAAGAAAGAAAGAAAGAACTGAAATAGCAACAAAGAAAACAATAGCAAGGATCAATACAAGTAAAAGCTGGTTCTTTGAGAAGGTAAACAATATTGATATAACTTTAGCCAGACTCATCGAGCAAAAGAGGGAGAGGATTGCAACCAATAAAATTAGAAATGAAAAAGTTACAATGGACAACACAGAAATACAAACCTTCTTAAGAGACCACTGCAAGCAACTCTATGCGGATAAAATGGACAATCTGGAGGAAATGCACAAATTCCTAGAAAGGTACAACCTTCCACGACTGAACCAGGAATAAATAGAAACTATGAACAGACCCAGTACGAGTAATGAACTTGCAACTCTGATTAAAATTCGTCCAACAAAAAAAACTCCCGGACACATGGCTTCACAGGATAATTCTATCCAACACGGAGAGTAGACCTAACACCCATCCTTCTCAAACTCTTCCAAAAAATGATCGAGGCGGGAACACTCCCAAACTCTTTCTATGAGGCCACCATCACCCTGATACCAAAACCAGACAGAGATAGTACAAAAAAATACAGTTACACACCGATATCACTGATGAACATAGATGCAAAGCTGCTCAACAAAATAGTAGCAAACAGAATCCAATACCACATTAAAAGTATCATACCTCATGATCAAGTGGGATTTATCCCAGGGATGCAAGGTTTCTTCAATATAGGCAAATCAATGTGATACACCCTATTAACAAAGGGAAGAGGAAAAACCATATAATCATGTCAATAGATGCAGAAAAGCTTGTGACAAATTTCAACACACATTTCTGATAAAAACCCTCCAGAAAGTGGGCAGAGAGGGAACCTCACTCAACTTAATCAAGGCCATATATGACAAACCCACAGCAAACATTCTCAATGGTGAAAAGTTGAAAGCATGTCCTCTAATATCAGGAACAAGACAAGGATGACCACTCTCACCACTATTATTCCACATAGTTTTGGAAGTTCTAGCCACAGCAGTCAGAGCAGCAAAAGAAAGAAACGGAACACAAGTTGGAAAAGAAGAAGTAACACTGTCACACTTTGCAGACGACATGACATTATACTTAGAGAATCCTAAAGATGCCACCAGAAAACTACTAGAAGTAATCCATGGATTTGGTAACGTTGCACGATACAAAATGAATGCACAGAAATCCCTTGCATTCCTATACATTAATGAAGAAAAATCTGAAAGAGAAATAAAGGAAACACTCCCATTAACCACTGCAACAAAAAGAATAAAATACCTAGGAACAAACCTACCTAGGGAGACAAAAGTTCTGTATGCTGAAAACTATGACACTGAAGAACGAAATTGAAGATGATACCTACAGATGGAGAGAGATACCATGTTCTTGGATTGGAAGAATCAATGTTGTGAAAATGACTATACTCTCCAAAGCAATCTACATATTCAATGCAATGCCTCTCAAATTACCAATGGCATTTTTTTCACAACTAGAGCAAAAAAAATCTTAAAATTTGTATGGAGACACAAAAAACCTGGAAGAGCCGAAGCAGTTTGAGGGATAAAAACAGAGCTGGAGGAATCAGACTGCCCGACTTCAGACTGTACTACAAAGCTACAGTAATCAAGACACGATGGGACTGGCACAAAAACAGAAATATAGATCAATGCAACAGGATAGAAAGCCCAGAGATAAAGCCACGCACCTATGGCCAACTAATCTATGACAAAGGAGACTAGAATCCCCAATGGAGAAAAGACAGTCTCTACAATAAGTGGTGCTGGGAAAACTGCACAGACACATGTAAAAGAATGAAATTGGAACACTCCCAAACACCGTACACAGAAATAAACTCAAAATGGAACAGAGACCTAAACGTAAGACAGGATACTATAAAACTCTTAGAGGAAAACATAGCAATAACACGCTTTGACATAAATCACAGCAAGATCTTTTTTAATCCACCTCCTAGAGTAATGGAAATAAAAACAAAAAGAAAGAAGTGGGACCTAATGAAACTTAAAAGCTTTGGCTACACACAGGAAACGACAAACAAGACCAAAGGACAACCCTCAGAATGGGAAAAATATTTACGTACGGATCAACGGACTAAGGATTAATCTCCAAAATATATAAAGAGCTCATGCAGCTCGGTATTGAACAAACGAACAACCCAATCGAAAAATGGGCAGAAGACCTAAATAGACAATTCTCCAAAGAAGACACACGGCTGGCCAAGAAACACATCAAAACCTGCTCAACGTCACTAATTATTAGAGAGATGCACATCAAAACGACACTGAGGTATCACCTCACACCATTTAGAACGGGCATCATCAGAAAATCAACAAACAACAACTGCTGGACAGGGTGTGGAGCAAAGAGAATACTCTTCTTGCACTGTTGTTGGGAAAGTAAATTGATACAGCCACTATGGAGAACAGTAAAGAGGTTCCTTAAAAAACGAAAACCAGAATTGCCATACGACCCAGCGAACCCACTACAGGGCATATACCAAGAGAAAACCATAGTTCTAAAATCACATGCACCCCAATGTTCATTGTAGCAGTATTTACAATAGCCAGGTCATGAAAACAACCTAAATGCCCATCCACAGGCAAATGGATAAAGAAGATGAGGTACATATATACCATGGAAGATTACTCAGCCATAAAAAGGAAGTAAGTTGGTTCATTGGTACAGGCGTGGATGGATCTAGAGACTGTCATACAGAGTGAAATCAGTCAGAAAGAGAAAAACAGATACCGTATGTAAACGCATATATATGCAACCTAGAAAAATGGTACAGGTGAACTGGTTTGCAGGATTGAACTGATACACAGATGTGGAGAACCCACGTATGGCCACCAAAGGGGGAATGTGGGGGTGTGGTAGTCATTGTGTGATGAATTCGGAAATTGGGATTCCAATATATACACTGATATGTATAAAATGGATAACTAATAAGAACCTGCTGTATAAAAATATAAAATAATATTCAAAAATTCAAAAAACAATAAGATAAAAGGAGGAAGATGTGTTCATTTGAACCGATCATTTCCTAAATAGACAACAAACTCTGAAGGTAGTTGGGGCTGTCAATAAAAAGGTAGAGAAAAAAGAAAGAGAGAACTGAAACAGCAACAAAGAAAACAATAGCAAGGATCAATAAAAGTAAAAGCTGGTTCTCTGAGAAGGTAAACAATATTGATATACCTTTAGCCAGACTCACCGAGAAAAAGAGGGAGAGGACTGCAATCAATAAAATTAGAAATGAAAAAGAAGTTACCACGGACAACAGAGAAATATAAAACTTCGTAAGAGACTACTACAAGCGACTCTTTGCTGATAAAATGGACAATCTGGAAGAAATGCCCAAATTCTAACACAGGTACAACCTTCCAAGACTGAACCAGGAAAAAATAGAAACTATGACCAGACCCAGTACGAGTAATGAACTTGCAACACTGATTGAAAATCGTCCAACTAACAAAAGTCCAGGACAGATGGTTTCACAGGATAATTCTATCCAACATGGAGAAAAGACTTAACACCCATCCTTCTCAAACTCTTCCAAAAAATGGGCAAGGAAGGAACACTCCCAAACTCTTTCTATGAATCCACCATCACCCTGATACCCAAACCAGACAAAGGTAGTACAAAAAACTAAAGTTACACACCGATATCACTGATGAACATAGATGCAAAGCTGCTCAACAAAATAGTAGCAAACAGAATCCAATACCACATTAAAAGTGTCATACCTCATGATCAAGTGTGATTTATCCAAGGGATGCAAGGATTCTTCCATATACGCAATTCAATGTGATACATCCTATGAACAAAGCGAAGAGGAAAATCCATATGATCATGTCAATCGATGCAGAAAAGCTTGTGACAAATTTCAACACACATTTCTGATAAAAACACTTCAGAAAGTGGGCAGAGAGGGAACCTCACTCAAGTTAATCAAGGCCATATACGACAAACCCACAGCAAACATTCTCAATGGTGAAAAATTGAAAGCATGTCCTCTAATATCAGGAACAAGACAAGGATGACCACTCTCACCACTATTATTCAACATAGTTTTGGGAGTTTTAGCCACAGCAGTCAGAGCAGCAAAAGAAATAAAAGGAACACAAGTTGGAAAAGAAGAAGTAACACGGTCACTCTTTGCAGATGGCATGACACTATACTTAGAGAATCCTAAAGATGCCACCAGAAAACAACTAGCGCTAATCTATGGATTTGGTAACGACGCACGATAGAAAATGAATGCACAGAAATCCCTTGCATTCCTATACATTAATGAAGAAAATTCTGAAAGAGAAATGAAGGAAACACTCCCATTAACCATTACAACAGAAAGAATAAAATACCTAGGAATAAACCTACGTAGGGAGACAAAAGATCTGTATGCTGAAAACTGTGACACTGAAGAAGGAAATTGAAGATGATACCTACAGATGGAGAGAGATACCATGTTCTTGGATTGGAAGAATCAATGTTGTGAAAATGACTATACTACAAAAGCAATCTACATATTCAATGCAATCCCTCTCAAATTACCAATGGCATTCTTTCCAGAACTAGAACAAAAAAATCTTAAACTTTGTATGGAGACACAAAACACCCGAAGAGACGAAGCACTTTGAGGGAAAAAAACAGAGATGGAGGAATCAGACTGCCCGACTTCAGACTGTACTACAAAGGTACAGTAATCAAGACACGATGGGACGGGCACAAAAACACAAATATAGATCAATGCAACAGGATAGAAATCCCAGAGATAAAGCCACGCACCCATGGTCAACTAATCTATGACAAAGGAGGCAAGAATCCCCAATGGAGAAAAGACAGTCTCTACGATACGTGGTGCTGGGAAAACTGGACAGACACATGTAAAACAATGAAATTAGACCACTCCTAAACACTGTACACAGAAATCAACTCAAAATGGAACAGAGACCTAAACGTAAGACAGGACACTATAAAACTCTTTGAGGAAAACATAGGAATAACACGCTGTGACGTAAATCACAGCAAGATCCTTTTTAATCCACCTCCTAATGGAAATAAAAACAAAAATAAACAGGTGGGACCTAATGAAATTTAAACGCTTTTGCTACACACAGGAAACTACAAACAAATCGAAAGGACAACCCTCAGAATGGGAAAAATATTTGTGTACAGATCAACGGACTACGGATTAATCTCCAAAATATATAAACAGCTCATGCAGCTCGGTATTAAAAAAACGAACAACGCAATCGAAAATTGGGCAGAAGACCTAAATAGACAATTCTCCAAAGAAGACATACATCTGGCCAACAAGCACATAAAAACTTGCTCAACATCACTAATTATTAGAGAGATGCACATCAAAACTACACTGAGAAATCACCTCATTCCATTTAGAACGAGCATTATCAGAAAATCAACAAACAACCACCGCTGGACAGGGTGTTGAGTAAAGAAAACACTCTTGCACCATTGTTGGTAGTGTAAATTGATAGAGCCACTATGGAGAACAGTAAAAAGGTTCTTGAAAAAACTAAGAACAGAATTGCCATATGACCCAGCGAACCCACTACAGGGCACGTACCAAGAGAAAACCATACTTCGAAAAGACACATGCACCCCAATGTTCATTGCAGCAGTATTTACAATAGCCAGGTCATGGAAACAACCTAAATGCCCATTCAGAGATGAATAGATAAAGAAGACATGCTACATATATACCATGGAATATTATTCAGCCATAAAAAGCAACTAAGTTGGTTCATTCGTACAGCCGTAGATGGATCTAGAGACTGTCATAGAGAGTGAAGTCAGTCAGAAAGAGAAAAACAGATATCATATATAAAGGCATATATATGCAAACTAGAAAAATGATACAGATGAACCGGTTTGCAGGATTGAATTGATACACAGATGTGCACAAACAACGTATGGCCACCAACGGGAGAAAGTGGGGGTGTGGTAGTCGTTGTGTGAAAAATTTGGAAATTGGGATTATCATATATACACTAATATGTATAAAATGGGTAACTAATAAGAACCTGCTGTATAAAAAAATAAAATAATATTCAAAAATTCAGAAAAGAATAAGATAAAAGGAAGAAGATGTGTTCATTTGAACCAATCATTTCCTATATAGACAACAAAATCTGAAGGTAGTTGGAGCTGTCAATAATAAGGTAGAAAAGAAAGAAAGAAAGAACTGAAATAGCAACAAAGAAAACAATAGCAAGGATCAATACAAGTAAAAGCTGGTTCTTTGAGAAGGTAAACAATATTGATAAAACTTTAGCCAGACTCATCGAGCAAAAGAGGGAGAGGATTGCAATCAATAAAATTAGAAATGAAAAAGTTACAATGGACAACACAGAAATACAAACCTTCTTAAGAGACCACTGCAAGCAACTCTATGCTGATAAAATGGACAATCTGGAGGAAATGCACAAATTCCTAGAAAGGTACAACCTTCCACGACTGAACCAGGAATAAATAGAAACTATGAACAGACCCAGTACGAGTAATGAACTTGCAACTCTGATTAAAATTCGTCCAACAAAAAAAACTCCCGGACACATGGCTTCACAGGATAATTCTATCCAACACGGAGAGTAGACCTAACACCCATCCTTCTCAAACTCTTCCAAAAAATGATCGAGGCGGGAACACTCCCAAACTCTTTCTATGAGGCCACCATCACCCTGATACCAAAACCAGACAGAGATAGTACAAAAAAATACAGTTACACACCGATATCACTGATGAACATAGATGCAAAGCTGCTCAACAAAATAGTAGCAAACAGAATCCAATACCACATTAAAAGTATCATACCTCATGATCAAGTGGGATTTATCCCAGGGATGCAAGGTTTCTTCAATATAGGCAAATCAATGTGATACACCCTATTAACAAAGGGAAGAGGAAAAACCATATAATCATGTCAATAGATGCAGAAAAGCTTGTGACAAATTTCAACACACATTTCTGATAAAAACCCTCCAGAAAGTGGGCAGAGAGGGAACCTCACTCAACTTAATCAAGGCCATATATGACAAACCCACAGCAAACATTCTCAATGGTGAAAAGTTGAAAGCATGTCCTCTAATATCAGGAACAAGACAAGGATGACCACTCTCACCACTATTATTCCACATAGTTTTGGAAGTTCTAGCCACAGCAGTCAGAGCAGCAAAAGAAAGAAACGGAACACAAGTTGGAAAAGAAGAAGTAACACTGTCACACTTTGCAGACGACATGACATTATACTTAGAGAATCCTAAAGATGCCACCAGAAAACTACTAGAAGTAATCCATGGATTTGGTAACGTTGCACGATACAAAATGAATGCACAGAAATCCCTTGCATTCCTATACATTAATGAAGAAAAATCTGAAAGAGAAATAAAGGAAACACTCCCATTAACCACTGCAACAAAAAGAATAAAATACCTAGGAACAAACCTACCTAGGGAGACAAAAGTTCTGTATGCTGAAAACTATGACACTGAAGAACGAAATTGAAGATGATACCTACAGATGGAGAGAGATACCATGTTCTTGGATTGGAAGAATCAATGTTGTGAAAATGACTATACTCTCCAAAGCAATCTACATATTCAATGCAATGCCTCTCAAATTACCAATGGCATTTTTTTCACAACTAGAGCAAAAAAAATCTTAAAATTTGTATGGAGACACAAAAAACCTGGAAGAGCCGAAGCAGTTTGAGGGATAAAAACAGAGCTGGAGGAATCAGACTGCCCGACTTCAGACTGTACTACAAAGCTACAGTAATCAAGACACGATGGGACTGGCACAAAAACAGAAATATAGATCAATGCAACAGGATAGAAAGCCCAGAGATAAAGCCACGCACCTATGGCCAACTAATCTATGACAAAGGAGACTAGAATCCCCAATGGAGAAAAGACAGTCTCTACAATAAGTGGTGCTGGGAAAACTGCACAGACACATGTAAAAGAATGAAATTGGAACACTCCCAAACACCGTACACAGAAATAAACTCAAAATGGAACAGAGACCTAAACGTAAGACAGGATACTATAAAACTCTTAGAGGAAAACATAGCAATAACACGCTTTGACATAAATCACAGCAAGATCTTTTTTAATCCACCTCCTAGAGTAATGGAAATAAAAACAAAAAGAAAGAAGTGGGACCTAATGAAACTTAAAAGCTTTGGCTACACACAGGAAACGACAAACAAGACCAAAGGACAACCCTCAGAATGGGAAAAATATTTACGTACGGATCAACGGACTAAGGATTAATCTCCAAAATATATAAAGAGCTCATGCAGCTCGGTATTGAACAAACGAACAACCCAATCGAAAAATGGGCAGAAGACCTAAATAGACAATTCTCCAAAGAAGACACACGGCTGGCCAAGAAACACATCAAAACCTGCTCAACGTCACTAATTATTAGAGAGATGCACATCAAAACGACACTGAGGTATCACCTCACACCATTTAGAACGGGCATCATCAGAAAATCAACAAACAACAACTGCTGGACAGGGTGTGGAGCAAAGAGAATACTCTTCTTGCACTGTTGTTGGGAAAGTAAATTGATACAGCCACTATGGAGAACAGTAAAGAGGTTCCTTAAAAAACGAAAACCAGAATTGCCATACGACCCAGCGAACCCACTACAGGGCATATACCAAGAGAAAACCATAGTTCTAAAATCACATGCACCCCAATGTTCATTGTAGCAGTATTTACAATAGCCAGGTCATGAAAACAACCTAAATGCCCATCCACAGGCAAATGGATAAAGAAGATGAGGTACATATATACCATGGAAGATTACTCAGCCATAAAAAGGAAGTAAGTTGGTTCATTGGTACAGGCGTGGATGGATCTAGAGACTGTCATACAGAGTGAAATCAGTCAGAAAGAGAAAAACAGATACCGTATGTAAACGCATATATATGCAACCTAGAAAAATGGTACAGGTGAACTGGTTTGCAGGATTGAACTGATACACAGATGTGGAGAACCCACGTATGGCCACCAAAGGGGGAATGTGGGGGTGTGGTAGTCATTGTGTGATGAATTCGGAAATTGGGATTCCAATATATACACTGATATGTATAAAATGGATAACTAATAAGAACCTGCTGTATAAAAATATAAAATAATATTCAAAAATTCAAAAAACAATAAGATAAAAGGAGGAAGATGTGTTCATTTGAACCGATCATTTCCTAAATAGACAACAAACTCTGAAGGTAGTTGGGGCTGTCAATAAAAAGGTAGAGAAAAAAGAAAGAGAGAACTGAAACAGCAACAAAGAAAACAATAGCAAGGATCAATAAAAGTAAAAGCTGGTTCTCTGAGAAGGTAAACAATATTGATATACCTTTAGCCAGACTCACCGAGAAAAAGAGGGAGAGGACTGCAATCAATAAAATTAGAAATGAAAAAGAAGTTACCACGGACAACAGAGAAATATAAAACTTCGTAAGAGACTACTACAAGCGACTCTTTGCTGATAAAATGGACAATCTGGAAGAAATGCCCAAATTCTAACACAGGTACAACCTTCCAAGACTGAACCAGGAAAAAATAGAAACTATGACCAGACCCAGTACGAGTAATGAACTTGCAACACTGATTGAAAATCGTCCAACTAACAAAAGTCCAGGACAGATGGTTTCACAGGATAATTCTATCCAACATGGAGAAAAGACTTAACACCCATCCTTCTCAAACTCTTCCAAAAAATGGGCAAGGAAGGAACACTCCCAAACTCTTTCTATGAATCCACCATCACCCTGATACCCAAACCAGACAAAGGTAGTACAAAAAACTAAAGTTACACACCGATATCACTGATGAACATAGATGCAAAGCTGCTCAACAAAATAGTAGCAAACAGAATCCAATACCACATTAAAAGTGTCATACCTCATGATCAAGTGTGATTTATCCAAGGGATGCAAGGATTCTTCCATATACGCAATTCAATGTGATACATCCTATGAACAAAGCGAAGAGGAAAATCCATATGATCATGTCAATCGATGCAGAAAAGCTTGTGACAAATTTCAACACACATTTCTGATAAAAACACTTCAGAAAGTGGGCAGAGAGGGAACCTCACTCAAGTTAATCAAGGCCATATACGACAAACCCACAGCAAACATTCTCAATGGTGAAAAATTGAAAGCATGTCCTCTAATATCAGGAACAAGACAAGGATGACCACTCTCACCACTATTATTCAACATAGTTTTGGGAGTTTTAGCCACAGCAGTCAGAGCAGCAAAAGAAATAAAAGGAACACAAGTTGGAAAAGAAGAAGTAACACGGTCACTCTTTGCAGATGGCATGACACTATACTTAGAGAATCCTAAAGATGCCACCAGAAAACAACTAGCGCTAATCTATGGATTTGGTAACGACGCACGATAGAAAATGAATGCACAGAAATCCCTTGCATTCCTATACATTAATGAAGAAAATTCTGAAAGAGAAATGAAGGAAACACTCCCATTAACCATTACAACAGAAAGAATAAAATACCTAGGAATAAACCTACGTAGGGAGACAAAAGATCTGTATGCTGAAAACTGTGACACTGAAGAAGGAAATTGAAGATGATACCTACAGATGGAGAGAGATACCATGTTCTTGGATTGGAAGAATCAATGTTGTGAAAATGACTATACTACAAAAGCAATCTACATATTCAATGCAATCCCTCTCAAATTACCAATGGCATTCTTTCCAGAACTAGAACAAAAAAATCTTAAACTTTGTATGGAGACACAAAACACCCGAAGAGACGAAGCACTTTGAGGGAAAAAAACAGAGATGGAGGAATCAGACTGCCCGACTTCAGACTGTACTACAAAGGTACAGTAATCAAGACACGATGGGACGGGCACAAAAACACAAATATAGATCAATGCAACAGGATAGAAATCCCAGAGATAAAGCCACGCACCCATGGTCAACTAATCTATGACAAAGGAGGCAAGAATCCCCAATGGAGAAAAGACAGTCTCTACGATACGTGGTGCTGGGAAAACTGGACAGACACATGTAAAACAATGAAATTAGACCACTCCTAAACACTGTACACAGAAATCAACTCAAAATGGAACAGAGACCTAAACGTAAGACAGGACACTATAAAACTCTTTGAGGAAAACATAGGAATAACACGCTGTGACGTAAATCACAGCAAGATCCTTTTTAATCCACCTCCTAATGGAAATAAAAACAAAAATAAACAGGTGGGACCTAATGAAATTTAAACGCTTTTGCTACACACAGGAAACTACAAACAAATCGAAAGGACAACCCTCAGAATGGGAAAAATATTTGTGTACAGATCAACGGACTACGGATTAATCTCCAAAATATATAAACAGCTCATGCAGCTCGGTATTAAAAAAACGAACAACGCAATCGAAAATTGGGCAGAAGACCTAAATAGACAATTCTCCAAAGAAGACATACATCTGGCCAACAAGCACATAAAAACTTGCTCAACATCACTAATTATTAGAGAGATGCACATCAAAACTACACTGAGAAATCACCTCATTCCATTTAGAACGAGCATTATCAGAAAATCAACAAACAACCACCGCTGGACAGGGTGTTGAGTAAAGAAAACACTCTTGCACCGTTGTTGGTAGTGTAAATTGATAGAGCCACTATGGAGAACAGTAAAAAGGTTCTTGAAAAAACTAAGAACAGAATTGCCATATGACCCAGCGAACCCACTACAGGGCACGTACCAAGAGAAAACCATACTTCGAAAAGACACATGCACCCCAATGTTCATTGCAGCAGTATTTACAATAGCCAGGTCATGGAAACAACCTAAATGCCCATTCAGAGATGAATAGATAAAGAAGACATGCTACATATATACCATGGAATATTATTCAGCCATAAAAAGCAACTAAGTTGGTTCATTCGTACAGCCGTAGATGGATCTAGAGACTGTCATAGAGAGTGAAGTCAGTCAGAAAGAGAAAAACAGATATCATATATAAAGGCATATATATGCAAACTAGAAAAATGATACAGATGAACCGGTTTGCAGGATTGAATTGATACACAGATGTGCACAAACAACGTGTGGCCACCAACGGGAGAAAGTGGGGGTGTGGTAGTCGTTGTGTGAAAAATTTGGAAATTGGGATTATCATATATACACTAATATGTATAAAATGGGTAACTAATAAGAACCTGCTGTATAAAAAAATAAAATAATATTCAAAAATTCAGAAAAGAATAAGATAAAAGGAAGAAGATGTGTTCATTTGAACCAATCATTTCCTATATAGACAACAAAATCTGAAGGTAGTTGGGGCTGTCAATAATAAGGTAGAAAAGAAAGAAAGAAAGAACTGAAATAGCAACAAAGAAAACAATAGCAAGGATCAATACAAGTAAAAGCTGGTTCTTTGAGAAGGTAAACAATATTGATATAACTTTAGCCAGACTCATCGAGCAAAAGAGGGAGAGGATTGCAACCAATAAAATTAGAAATGAAAAAGTTACAATGGACAACACAGAAATACAAACCTTCTTAAGAGACCACTGCAAGCAACTCTATGCGGATAAAATGGACAATCTGGAGGAAATGCACAAATTCCTAGAAAGGTACAACCTTCCACGACTGAACCAGGAATAAATAGAAACTATGAACAGACCCAGTACGAGTAATGAACTTGCAACTCTGATTAAAATTCGTCCAACAAAAAAAACTCCCGGACACATGGCTTCACAGGATAATTCTATCCAACACGGAGAGTAGACCTAACACCCATCCTTCTCAAACTCTTCCAAAAAATGATCGAGGCGGGAACACTCCCAAACTCTTTCTATGAGGCCACCATCACCCTGATACCAAAACCAGACAGAGATAGTACAAAAAAATACAGTTACACACCGATATCACTGATGAACATAGATGCAAAGCTGCTCAACAAAATAGTAGCAAACAGAATCCAATACCACATTAAAAGTATCATACCTCATGATCAAGTGGGATTTATCCCAGGGATGCAAGGTTTCTTCAATATAGGCAAATCAATGTGATACACCCTATTAACAAAGGGAAGAGGAAAAACCATATAATCATGTCAATAGATGCAGAAAAGCTTGTGACAAATTTCAACACACATTTCTGATAAAAACCCTCCAGAAAGTGGGCAGAGAGGGAACCTCACTCAACTTAATCAAGGCCATATATGACAAACCCACAGCAAACATTCTCAATGGTGAAAAGTTGAAAGCATGTCCTCTAATATCAGGAACAAGACAAGGATGACCACTCTCACCACTATTATTCCACATAGTTTTGGAAGTTCTAGCCACAGCAGTCAGAGCAGCAAAAGAAAGAAACGGAACACAAGTTGGAAAAGAAGAAGTAACACTGTCACACTTTGCAGACGACATGACATTATACTTAGAGAATCCTAAAGATGCCACCAGAAAACTACTAGAAGTAATCCATGGATTTGGTAACGTTGCACGATACAAAATGAATGCACAGAAATCCCTTGCATTCCTATACATTAATGAAGAAAAATCTGAAAGAGAAATAAAGGAAACACTCCCATTAACCACTGCAACAAAAAGAATAAAATACCTAGGAACAAACCTACCTAGGGAGACAAAAGTTCTGTATGCTGAAAACTATGACACTGAAGAACGAAATTGAAGATGATACCTACAGATGGAGAGAGATACCATGTTCTTGGATTGGAAGAATCAATGTTGTGAAAATGACTATACTCTCCAAAGCAATCTACATATTCAATGCAATGCCTCTCAAATTACCAATGGCATTTTTTTCACAACTAGAGCAAAAAAAATCTTAAAATTTGTATGGAGACACAAAAAACCTGGAAGAGCCGAAGCAGTTTGAGGGATAAAAACAGAGCTGGAGGAATCAGACTGCCCGACTTCAGACTGTACTACAAAGCTACAGTAATCAAGACACGATGGGACTGGCACAAAAACAGAAATATAGATCAATGCAACAGGATAGAAAGCCCAGAGATAAAGCCACGCACCTATGGCCAACTAATCTATGACAAAGGAGACTAGAATCCCCAATGGAGAAAAGACAGTCTCTACAATAAGTGGTGCTGGGAAAACTGCACAGACACATGTAAAAGAATGAAATTGGAACACTCCCAAACACCGTACACAGAAATAAACTCAAAATGGAACAGAGACCTAAACGTAAGACAGGATACTATAAAACTCTTAGAGGAAAACATAGCAATAACACGCTTTGACATAAATCACAGCAAGATCTTTTTTAATCCACCTCCTAGAGTAATGGAAATAAAAACAAAAAGAAAGAAGTGGGACCTAATGAAACTTAAAAGCTTTGGCTACACACAGGAAACGACAAACAAGACCAAAGGACAACCCTCAGAATGGGAAAAATATTTACGTACGGATCAACGGACTAAGGATTAATCTCCAAAATATATAAAGAGCTCATGCAGCTCGGTATTGAACAAACGAACAACCCAATCGAAAAATGGGCAGAAGACCTAAATAGACAATTCTCCAAAGAAGACACACGGCTGGCCAAGAAACACATCAAAACCTGCTCAACGTCACTAATTATTAGAGAGATGCACATCAAAACGACACTGAGGTATCACCTCACACCATTTAGAACGGGCATCATCAGAAAATCAACAAACAACAACTGCTGGACAGGGTGTGGAGCAAAGAGAATACTCTTCTTGCACTGTTGTTGGGAAAGTAAATTGATACAGCCACTATGGAGAACAGTAAAGAGGTTCCTTAAAAAACGAAAACCAGAATTGCCATACGACCCAGCGAACCCACTACAGGGCATATACCAAGAGAAAACCATAGTTCTAAAATCACATGCACCCCAATGTTCATTGTAGCAGTATTTACAATAGCCAGGTCATGAAAACAACCTAAATGCCCATCCACAGGCAAATGGATAAAGAAGATGAGGTACATATATACCATGGAAGATTACTCAGCCATAAAAAGGAAGTAAGTTGGTTCATTGGTACAGGCGTGGATGGATCTAGAGACTGTCATACAGAGTGAAATCAGTCAGAAAGAGAAAAACAGATACCGTATGTAAACGCATATATATGCAACCTAGAAAAATGGTACAGGTGAACTGGTTTGCAGGATTGAACTGATACACAGATGTGGAGAACCCACGTATGGCCACCAAAGGGGGAATGTGGGGGTGTGGTAGTCATTGTGTGATGAATTCGGAAATTGGGATTCCAATATATACACTGATATGTATAAAATGGATAACTAATAAGAACCTGCTGTATAAAAATATAAAATAATATTCAAAAATTCAAAAAACAATAAGATAAAAGGAGGAAGATGTGTTCATTTGAACCGATCATTTCCTAAATAGACAACAAACTCTGAAGGTAGTTGGGGCTGTCAATAAAAAGGTAGAGAAAAAAGAAAGAGAGAACTGAAACAGCAACAAAGAAAACAATAGCAAGGATCAATAAAAGTAAAAGCTGGTTCTCTGAGAAGGTAAACAATATTGATATACCTTTAGCCAGACTCACCGAGAAAAAGAGGGAGAGGACTGCAATCAATAAAATTAGAAATGAAAAAGAAGTTACCACGGACAACAGAGAAATATAAAACTTCGTAAGAGACTACTACAAGCGACTCTTTGCTGATAAAATGGACAATCTGGAAGAAATGCCCAAATTCTAACACAGGTACAACCTTCCAAGACTGAACCAGGAAAAAATAGAAACTATGACCAGACCCAGTACGAGTAATGAACTTGCAACACTGATTGAAAATCGTCCAACTAACAAAAGTCCAGGACAGATGGTTTCACAGGATAATTCTATCCAACATGGAGAAAAGACTTAACACCCATCCTTCTCAAACTCTTCCAAAAAATGGGCAAGGAAGGAACACTCCCAAACTCTTTCTATGAATCCACCATCACCCTGATACCCAAACCAGACAAAGGTAGTACAAAAAACTAAAGTTACACACCGATATCACTGATGAACATAGATGCAAAGCTGCTCAACAAAATAGTAGCAAACAGAATCCAATACCACATTAAAAGTGTCATACCTCATGATCAAGTGTGATTTATCCAAGGGATGCAAGGATTCTTCCATATACGCAATTCAATGTGATACATCCTATGAACAAAGCGAAGAGGAAAATCCATATGATCATGTCAATCGATGCAGAAAAGCTTGTGACAAATTTCAACACACATTTCTGATAAAAACACTTCAGAAAGTGGGCAGAGAGGGAACCTCACTCAAGTTAATCAAGGCCATATACGACAAACCCACAGCAAACATTCTCAATGGTGAAAAATTGAAAGCATGTCCTCTAATATCAGGAACAAGACAAGGATGACCACTCTCACCACTATTATTCAACATAGTTTTGGGAGTTTTAGCCACAGCAGTCAGAGCAGCAAAAGAAATAAAAGGAACACAAGTTGGAAAAGAAGAAGTAACACGGTCACTCTTTGCAGATGGCATGACACTATACTTAGAGAATCCTAAAGATGCCACCAGAAAACAACTAGCGCTAATCTATGGATTTGGTAACGACGCACGATAGAAAATGAATGCACAGAAATCCCTTGCATTCCTATACATTAATGAAGAAAATTCTGAAAGAGAAATGAAGGAAACACTCCCATTAACCATTACAACAGAAAGAATAAAATACCTAGGAATAAACCTACGTAGGGAGACAAAAGATCTGTATGCTGAAAACTGTGACACTGAAGAAGGAAATTGAAGATGATACCTACAGATGGAGAGAGATACCATGTTCTTGGATTGGAAGAATCAATGTTGTGAAAATGACTATACTACAAAAGCAATCTACATATTCAATGCAATCCCTCTCAAATTACCAATGGCATTCTTTCCAGAACTAGAACAAAAAAATCTTAAACTTTGTATGGAGACACAAAACACCCGAAGAGACGAAGCACTTTGAGGGAAAAAAACAGAGATGGAGGAATCAGACTGCCCGACTTCAGACTGTACTACAAAGGTACAGTAATCAAGACACGATGGGACGGGCACAAAAACACAAATATAGATCAATGCAACAGGATAGAAATTCCAGAGATAAAGCCACGCACCCATGGTCAACTAATCTATGACAAAGGAGGCAAGAATCCCCAATGGAGAAAAGACAGTCTCTACGATACGTGGTGCTGGGAAAACTGGACAGACACATGTAAAACAATGAAATTAGACCACTCCTAAACACTGTACACAGAAATCAACTCAAAATGGAACAGAGACCTAAACGTAAGACAGGACACTATAAAACTCTTTGAGGAAAACATAGGAATAACACGCTGTGACGTAAATCACAGCAAGATCCTTTTTAATCCACCTCCTAATGGAAATAAAAACAAAAATAAACAGGTGGGACCTAATGAAATTTAAACGCTTTTGCTACACACAGGAAACTACAAACAAATCGAAAGGACAACCCTCAGAATGGGAAAAATATTTGTGTACAGATCAACGGACTACGGATTAATCTCCAAAATATATAAACAGCTCATGCAGCTCGGTATTAAAAAAACGAACAACGCAATCGAAAATTGGGCAGAAGACCTAAATAGACAATTCTCCAAAGAAGACATACATCTGGCCAACAAGCACATAAAAACTTGCTCAACATCACTAATTATTAGAGAGATGCACATCAAAACTACACTGAGAAATCACCTCATTCCATTTAGAACGAGCATTATCAGAAAATCAACAAACAACCACCGCTGGACAGGGTGTTGAGTAAAGAAAACACTCTTGCACCGTTGTTGGTAGTGTAAATTGATAGAGCCACTATGGAGAACAGTAAAAAGGTTCTTGAAAAAACTAAGAACAGAATTGCCATATGACCCAGCGAACCCACTACAGGGCACGTACCAAGAGAAAACCATACTTCGAAAAGACACATGCACCCCAATGTTCATTGCAGCAGTATTTACAATAGCCAGGTCATGGAAACAACCTAAATGCCCATTCAGAGATGAATAGATAAAGAAGACATGCTACATATATACCATGGAATATTATTCAGCCATAAAAAGCAACTAAGTTGGTTCATTCGTACAGCCGTAGATGGATCTAGAGACTGTCATAGAGAGTGAAGTCAGTCAGAAAGAGAAAAACAGATATCATATATAAAGGCATATATATGCAAACTAGAAAAATGATACAGATGAACCGGTTTGCAGGATTGAATTGATACACAGATGTGCACAAACAACGTGTGGCCACCAACGGGAGAAAGTGGGGGTGTGGTAGTCGTTGTGTGAAAAATTTGGAAATTGGGATTATCATATATACACTAATATGTATAAAATGGGTAACTAATAAGAACCTGCTGTATAAAAAAATAAAATAATATTCAAAAATTCAGAAAAGAATAAGATAAAAGGAAGAAGATGTGTTCATTTGAACCAATCATTTCCTATATAGACAACAAAATCTGAAGGTAGTTGGGGCTGTCAATAATAAGGTAGAAAAGAAAGAAAGAAAGAACTGAAATAGCAACAAAGAAAACAATAGCAAGGATCAATACAAGTAAAAGCTGGTTCTTTGAGAAGGTAAACAATATTGATATAACTTTAGCCAGACTCATCGAGCAAAAGAGGGAGAGGATTGCAACCAATAAAATTAGAAATGAAAAAGTTACAATGGACAACACAGAAATACAAACCTTCTTAAGAGACCACTGCAAGCAACTCTATGCGGATAAAATGGACAATCTGGAGGAAATGCACAAATTCCTAGAAAGGTACAACCTTCCACGACTGAACCAGGAATAAATAGAAACTATGAACAGACCCAGTACGAGTAATGAACTTGCAACTCTGATTAAAATTCGTCCAACAAAAAAAACTCCCGGACACATGGCTTCACAGGATAATTCTATCCAACACGGAGAGTAGACCTAACACCCATCCTTCTCAAACTCTTCCAAAAAATGATCGAGGCGGGAACACTCCCAAACTCTTTCTATGAGGCCACCATCACCCTGATACCAAAACCAGACAGAGATAGTACAAAAAAATACAGTTACACACCGATATCACTGATGAACATAGATGCAAAGCTGCTCAACAAAATAGTAGCAAACAGAATCCAATACCACATTAAAAGTATCATACCTCATGATCAAGTGGGATTTATCCCAGGGATGCAAGGTTTCTTCAATATAGGCAAATCAATGTGATACACCCTATTAACAAAGGGAAGAGGAAAAACCATATAATCATGTCAATAGATGCAGAAAAGCTTGTGACAAATTTCAACACACATTTCTGATAAAAACCCTCCAGAAAGTGGGCAGAGAGGGAACCTCACTCAACTTAATCAAGGCCATATATGACAAACCCACAGCAAACATTCTCAATGGTGAAAAGTTGAAAGCATGTCCTCTAATATCAGGAACAAGACAAGGATGACCACTCTCACCACTATTATTCCACATAGTTTTGGAAGTTCTAGCCACAGCAGTCAGAGCAGCCAAAGAAAGAAACGGAACACAAGTTGGAAAAGAAGAAGTAACACTGTCACACTTTGCAGACGACATGACATTATACTTAGAGAATCCTAAAGATGCCACCAGAAAACTACTAGAAGTAATCCATGGATTTGGTAACGTTGCACGATACAAAATGAATGCACAGAAATCCCTTGCATTCCTATACATTAATGAAGAAAAATCTGAAAGAGAAATAAAGGAAACACTCCCATTAACCACTGCAACAAAAAGAATAAAATACCTAGAAACAAACCTACCTAGGGAGACAAAAGTTCTGTATGCTGAAAACTATGACACTGAAGAACGAAATTGAAGATGATACCTACAGATGGAGAGAGATACCATGTTCTTGGATTGGAAGAATCAATGTTGTGAAAATGACTATACTCTCCAAAGCAATCTACATATTCAATGCAATGCCTCTCAAATTACCAATGGCATTTTTTTCACAACTAGAGCAAAAAAAATCTTAAAATTTGTATGGAGACACAAAAAACCTGGAAGAGCCGAAGCAGTTTGAGGGATAAAAACAGAGCTGGAGGAATCAGACTGCCCGACTTCAGACTGTACTACAAAGCTACAGTAATCAAGACACGATGGGACTGGCACAAAAACAGAAATATAGATCAATGCAACAGGATAGAAAGCCCAGAGATAAAGCCACGCACCTATGGCCAACTAATCTATGACAAAGGAGACTAGAATCCCCAATGGAGAAAAGACAGTCTCTACAATAAGTGGTGCTGGGAAAACTGCACAGACACATGTAAAAGAATGAAATTGGAACACTCCCAAACACCGTACACAGAAATAAACTCAAAATGGAACAGAGACCTAAACGTAAGACAGGATACTATAAAACTCTTAGAGGAAAACATAGCAATAACACGCTTTGACATAAATCACAGCAAGATCTTTTTTAATCCACCTCCTAGAGTAATGGAAATAAAAACAAAAAGAAAGAAGTGGGACCTAATGAAACTTAAAAGCTTTGGCTACACACAGGAAACGACAAACAAGACCAAAGGACAACCCTCAGAATGGGAAAAATATTTACGTACGGATCAACGGACTAAGGATTAATCTCCAAAATATATAAAGAGCTCATGCAGCTCGGTATTGAACAAACGAACAACCCAATCGAAAAATGGGCAGAAGACCTAAATAGACAATTCTCCAAAGAAGACACACGGCTGGCCAAGAAACACATCAAAACCTGCTCAACGTCACTAATTATTAGAGAGATGCACATCAAAACGACACTGAGGTATCACCTCACACCATTTAGAACGGGCATCATCAGAAAATCAACAAACAACAACTGCTGGACAGGGTGTGGAGCAAAGAGAATACTCTTCTTGCACTGTTGTTGGGAAAGTAAATTGATACAGCCACTATGGAGAACAGTAAAGAGGTTCCTTAAAAAACGAAAACCAGAATTGCCATACGACCCAGCGAACCCACTACAGGGCATATACCAAGAGAAAACCATAGTTCTAAAATCACATGCACCCCAATGTTCATTGTAGCAGTATTTACAATAGCCAGGTCATGAAAACAACCTAAATGCCCATCCACAGGCAAATGGATAAAGAAGATGAGGTACATATATACCATGGAAGATTACTCAGCCATAAAAAGGAAGTAAGTTGGTTCATTGGTACAGGCGTGGATGGATCTAGAGACTGTCATACAGAGTGAAATCAGTCAGAAAGAGAAAAACAGATACCGTATGTAAACGCATATATATGCAACCTAGAAAAATGGTACAGGTGAACTGGTTTGCAGGATTGAACTGATACACAGATGTGGAGAACCCACGTATGGCCACCAAAGGGGGAATGTGGGGGTGTGGTAGTCATTGTGTGATGAATTCGGAAATTGGGATTCCAATATATACACTGATATGTATAAAATGGATAACTAATAAGAACCTGCTGTATAAAAATATAAAATAATATTCAAAAATTCAAAAAACAATAAGATAAAAGGAGGAAGATGTGTTCATTTGAACCGATCATTTCCTAAATAGACAACAAACTCTGAAGGTAGTTGGGGCTGTCAATAAAAAGGTAGAGAAAAAAGAAAGAGAGAACTGAAACAGCAACAAAGAAAACAATAGCAAGGATCAATAAAAGTAAAAGCTGGTTCTCTGAGAAGGTAAACAATATTGATATACCTTTAGCCAGACTCACCGAGAAAAAGAGGGAGAGGACTGCAATCAATAAAATTAGAAATGAAAAAGAAGTTACCACGGACAACAGAGAAATATAAAACTTCGTAAGAGACTACTACAAGCGACTCTTTGCTGATAAAATGGACAATCTGGAAGAAATGCCCAAATTCTAACACAGGTACAACCTTCCAAGACTGAACCAGGAAAAAATAGAAACTATGACCAGACCCAGTACGAGTAATGAACTTGCAACACTGATTGAAAATCGTCCAACTAACAAAAGTCCAGGACAGATGGTTTCACAGGATAATTCTATCCAACATGGAGAAAAGACTTAACACCCATCCTTCTCAAACTCTTCCAAAAAATGGGCAAGGAAGGAACACTCCCAAACTCTTTCTATGAATCCACCATCACCCTGATACCCAAACCAGACAAAGGTAGTACAAAAAACTAAAGTTACACACCGATATCACTGATGAACATAGATGCAAAGCTGCTCAACAAAATAGTAGCAAACAGAATCCAATACCACATTAAAAGTGTCATACCTCATGATCAAGTGTGATTTATCCAAGGGATGCAAGGATTCTTCCATATACGCAATTCAATGTGATACATCCTATGAACAAAGCGAAGAGGAAAATCCATATGATCATGTCAATCGATGCAGAAAAGCTTGTGACAAATTTCAACACACATTTCTGATAAAAACACTTCAGAAAGTGGGCAGAGAGGGAACCTCACTCAAGTTAATCAAGGCCATATACGACAAACCCACAGCAAACATTCTCAATGGTGAAAAATTGAAAGCATGTCCTCTAATATCAGGAACAAGACAAGGATGACCACTCTCACCACTATTATTCAACATAGTTTTGGGAGTTTTAGCCACAGCAGTCAGAGCAGCAAAAGAAATAAAAGGAACACAAGTTGGAAAAGAAGAAGTAACACGGTCACTCTTTGCAGATGGCATGACACTATACTTAGAGAATCCTAAAGATGCCACCAGAAAACAACTAGCGCTAATCTATGGATTTGGTAACGACGCACGATAGAAAATGAATGCACAGAAATCCCTTGCATTCCTATACATTAATGAAGAAAATTCTGAAAGAGAAATGAAGGAAACACTCCCATTAACCATTACAACAGAAAGAATAAAATACCTAGGAATAAACCTACGTAGGGAGACAAAAGATCTGTATGCTGAAAACTGTGACACTGAAGAAGGAAATTGAAGATGATACCTACAGATGGAGAGAGATACCATGTTCTTGGATTGGAAGAATCAATGTTGTGAAAATGACTATACTACAAAAGCAATCTACATATTCAATGCAATCCCTCTCAAATTACCAATGGCATTCTTTCCAGAACTAGAACAAAAAAATCTTAAACTTTGTATGGAGACACAAAACACCCGAAGAGACGAAGCACTTTGAGGGAAAAAAACAGAGATGGAGGAATCAGACTGCCCGACTTCAGACTGTACTACAAAGGTACAGTAATCAAGACACGATGGGACGGGCACAAAAACACAAATATAGATCAATGCAACAGGATAGAAATCCCAGAGATAAAGCCACGCACCCATGGTCAACTAATCTATGACAAAGGAGGCAAGAATCCCCAATGGAGAAAAGACAGTCTCTACGATACGTGGTGCTGGGAAAACTGGACAGACACATGTAAAACAATGAAATTAGACCACTCCTAAACACTGTACACAGAAATCAACTCAAAATGGAACAGAGACCTAAACGTAAGACAGGACACTATAAAACTCTTTGAGGAAAACATAGGAATAACACGCTGTGACGTAAATCACAGCAAGATCCTTTTTAATCCACCTCCTAATGGAAATAAAAACAAAAATAAACAGGTGGGACCTAATGAAATTTAAACGCTTTTGCTACACACAGGAAACTACAAACAAATCGAAAGGACAACCCTCAGAATGGGAAAAATATTTGTGTACAGATCAACGGACTACGGATTAATCTCCAAAATATATAAACAGCTCATGCAGCTCGGTATTAAAAAAACGAACAACGCAATCGAAAATTGGGCAGAAGACCTAAATAGACAATTCTCCAAAGAAGACATACATCTGGCCAACAAGCACATAAAAACTTGCTCAACATCACTAATTATTAGAGAGATGCACATCAAAACTACACTGAGAAATCACCTCATTCCATTTAGAACGAGCATTATCAGAAAATCAACAAACAACCACCGCTGGACAGGGTGTTGAGTAAAGAAAACACTCTTGCACCGTTGTTGGTAGTGTAAATTGATAGAGCCACTATGGAGAACAGTAAAAAGGTTCTTGAAAAAACTAAGAACAGAATTGCCATATGACCCAGCGAACCCACTACAGGGCACGTACCAAGAGAAAACCATACTTCGAAAAGACACATGCACCCCAATGTTCATTGCAGCAGTATTTACAATAGCCAGGTCATGGAAACAACCTAAATGCCCATTCAGAGATGAATAGATAAAGAAGACATGCTACATATATACCATGGAATATTATTCAGCCATAAAAAGCAACTAAGTTGGTTCATTCGTACAGCCGTAGATGGATCTAGAGACTGTCATAGAGAGTGAAGTCAGTCAGAAAGAGAAAAACAGATATCATATATAAAGGCATATATATGCAAACTAGAAAAATGATACAGATGAACCGGTTTGCAGGATTGAATTGATACACAGATGTGCACAAACAACGTGTGGCCACCAACGGGAGAAAGTGGGGGTGTGGTAGTCGTTGTGTGAAAAATTTGGAAATTGGGATTATCATATATACACTAATATGTATAAAATGGGTAACTAATAAGAACCTGCTGTATAAAAAAATAAAATAATATTCAAAAATTCAGAAAAGAATAAGATAAAAGGAAGAAGATGTGTTCATTTGAACCAATCATTTCCTATATAGACAACAAAATCTGAAGGTAGTTGGGGCTGTCAATAATAAGGTAGAAAAGAAAGAAAGAAAGAACTGAAATAGCAACAAAGAAAACAATAGCAAGGATCAATACAAGTAAAAGCTGGTTCTTTGAGAAGGTAAACAATATTGATATAACTTTAGCCAGACTCATCGAGCAAAAGAGGGAGAGGATTGCAACCAATAAAATTAGAAATGAAAAAGTTACAATGGACAACACAGAAATACAAACCTTCTTAAGAGACCACTGCAAGCAACTCTATGCGGATAAAATGGACAATCTGGAGGAAATGCACAAATTCCTAGAAAGGTACAACCTTCCACGACTGAACCAGGAATAAATAGAAACTATGAACAGACCCAGTACGAGTAATGAACTTGCAACTCTGATTAAAATTCGTCCAACAAAAAAAACTCCCGGACACATGGCTTCACAGGATAATTCTATCCAACACGGAGAGTAGACCTAACACCCATCCTTCTCAAACTCTTCCAAAAAATGATCGAGGCGGGAACACTCCCAAACTCTTTCTATGAGGCCACCATCACCCTGATACCAAAACCAGACAGAGATAGTACAAAAAAATACAGTTACACACCGATATCACTGATGAACATAGATGCAAAGCTGCTCAACAAAATAGTAGCAAACAGAATCCAATACCACGTTAAAAGTATCATACCTCATGATCAAGTGGGATTTATCCCAGGGATGCAAGGTTTCTTCAATATAGGCAAATCAATGTGATACACCCTATTAACAAAGGGAAGAGGAAAAACCATATAATCATGTCAATAGATGCAGAAAAGCTTGTGACAAATTTCAACACACATTTCTGATAAAAACCCTCCAGAAAGTGGGCAGAGAGGGAACCTCACTCAACTTAATCAAGGCCATATATGACAAACCCACAGCAAACATTCTCAATGGTGAAAAGTTGAAAGCATGTCCTCTAATATCAGGAACAAGACAAGGATGACCACTCTCACCACTATTATTCCACATAGTTTTGGAAGTTCTAGCCACAGCAGTCAGAGCAGCAAAAGAAAGAAACGGAACACAAGTTGGAAAAGAAGAAGTAACACTGTCACACTTTGCAGACGACATGACATTATACTTAGAGAATCCTAAAGATGCCACCAGAAAACTACTAGAAGTAATCCATGGATTTGGTAACGTTGCACGATACAAAATGAATGCACAGAAATCCCTTGCATTCCTATACATTAATGAAGAAAAATCTGAAAGAGAAATAAAGGAAACACTCCCATTAACCACTGCAACAAAAAGAATAAAATACCTAGGAACAAACCTACCTAGGGAGACAAAAGTTCTGTATGCTGAAAACTATGACACTGAAGAACGAAATTGAAGATGATACCTACAGATGGAGAGAGATACCATGTTCTTGGATTGGAAGAATCAATGTTGTGAAAATGACTATACTCTCCAAAGCAATCTACATATTCAATGCAATGCCTCTCAAATTACCAATGGCATTTTTTTCACAACTAGAGCAAAAAAAATCTTAAAATTTGTATGGAGACACAAAAAACCTGGAAGAGCCGAAGCAGTTTGAGGGATAAAAACAGAGCTGGAGGAATCAGACTGCCCGACTTCAGACTGTACTACAAAGCTACAGTAATCAAGACACGATGGGACTGGCACAAAAACAGAAATATAGATCAATGCAACAGGATAGAAAGCCCAGAGATAAAGCCACGCACCTATGGCCAACTAATCTATGACAAAGGAGACTAGAATCCCCAATGGAGAAAAGACAGTCTCTACAATAAGTGGTGCTGGGAAAACTGCACAGACACATGTAAAAGAATGAAATTGGAACACTCCCAAACACCGTACACAGAAATAAACTCAAAATGGAACAGAGACCTAAACGTAAGACAGGATACTATAAAACTCTTAGAGGAAAACATAGCAATAACACGCTTTGACATAAATCACAGCAAGATCTTTTTTAATCCACCTCCTAGAGTAATGGAAATAAAAACAAAAAGAAAGAAGTGGGACCTAATGAAACTTAAAAGCTTTGGCTACACACAGGAAACGACAAACAAGACCAAAGGACAACCCTCAGAATGGGAAAAATATTTACGTACGGATCAACGGACTAAGGATTAATCTCCAAAATATATAAAGAGCTCATGCAGCTCGGTATTGAACAAACGAACAACCCAATCGAAAAATGGGCAGAAGACCTAAATAGACAATTCTCCAAAGAAGACACACGGCTGGCCAAGAAACACATCAAAACCTGCTCAACGTCACTAATTATTAGAGAGATGCACATCAAAACGACACTGAGGTATCACCTCACACCATTTAGAACGGGCATCATCAGAAAATCAACAAACAACAACTGCTGGACAGGGTGTGGAGCAAAGAGAATACTCTTCTTGCACTGTTGTTGGGAAAGTAAATTGATACAGCCACTATGGAGAACAGTAAAGAGGTTCCTTAAAAAACGAAAACCAGAATTGCCATACGACCCAGCGAACCCACTACAGGGCATATACCAAGAGAAAACCATAGTTCTAAAATCACATGCACCCCAATGTTCATTGTAGCAGTATTTACAATAGCCAGGTCATGAAAACAACCTAAATGCCCATCCACAGGCAAATGGATAAAGAAGATGAGGTACATATATACCATGGAAGATTACTCAGCCATAAAAAGGAAGTAAGTTGGTTCATTGGTACAGGCGTGGATGGATCTAGAGACTGTCATACAGAGTGAAATCAGTCAGAAAGAGAAAAACAGATACCGTATGTAAACGCATATATATGCAACCTAGAAAAATGGTACAGGTGAACTGGTTTGCAGGATTGAACTGATACACAGATGTGGAGAACCCACGTATGGCCACCAAAGGGGGAATGTGGGGGTGTGGTAGTCATTGTGTGATGAATTCGGAAATTGGGATTCCAATATATACACTGATATGTATAAAATGGATAACTAATAAGAACCTGCTGTATAAAAATATAAAATAATATTCAAAAATTCAAAAAACAATAAGATAAAAGGAGGAAGATGTGTTCATTTGAACCGATCATTTCCTAAATAGACAACAAACTCTGAAGGTAGTTGGGGCTGTCAATAAAAAGGTAGAGAAAAAAGAAAGAGAGAACTGAAACAGCAACAAAGAAAACAATAGCAAGGATCAATAAAAGTAAAAGCTGGTTCTCTGAGAAGGTAAACAATATTGATATACCTTTAGCCAGACTCACCGAGAAAAAGAGGGAGAGGACTGCAATCAATAAAATTAGAAATGAAAAAGAAGTTACCACGGACAACAGAGAAATATAAAACTTCGTAAGAGACTACTACAAGCGACTCTTTGCTGATAAAATGGACAATCTGGAAGAAATGCCCAAATTCTAACACAGGTACAACCTTCCAAGACTGAACCAGGAAAAAATAGAAACTATGACCAGACCCAGTACGAGTAATGAACTTGCAACACTGATTGAAAATCGTCCAACTAACAAAAGTCCAGGACAGATGGTTTCACAGGATAATTCTATCCAACATGGAGAAAAGACTTAACACCCATCCTTCTCAAACTCTTCCAAAAAATGGGCAAGGAAGGAACACTCCCAAACTCTTTCTATGAATCCACCATCACCCTGATACCCAAACCAGACAAAGGTAGTACAAAAAACTAAAGTTACACACCGATATCACTGATGAACATAGATGCAAAGCTGCTCAACAAAATAGTAGCAAACAGAATCCAATACCACATTAAAAGTGTCATACCTCATGATCAAGTGTGATTTATCCAAGGGATGCAAGGATTCTTCCATATACGCAATTCAATGTGATACATCCTATGAACAAAGCGAAGAGGAAAATCCATATGATCATGTCAATCGATGCAGAAAAGCTTGTGACAAATTTCAACACACATTTCTGATAAAAACACTTCAGAAAGTGGGCAGAGAGGGAACCTCACTCAAGTTAATCAAGGCCATATACGACAAACCCACAGCAAACATTCTCAATGGTGAAAAATTGAAAGCATGTCCTCTAATATCAGGAACAAGACAAGGATGACCACTCTCACCACTATTATTCAACATAGTTTTGGGAGTTTTAGCCACAGCAGTCAGAGCAGCAAAAGAAATAAAAGGAACACAAGTTGGAAAAGAAGAAGTAACACGGTCACTCTTTGCAGATGGCATGACACTATACTTAGAGAATCCTAAAGATGCCACCAGAAAACAACTAGCGCTAATCTATGGATTTGGTAACGACGCACGATAGAAAATGAATGCACAGAAATCCCTTGCATTCCTATACATTAATGAAGAAAATTCTGAAAGAGAAATGAAGGAAACACTCCCATTAACCATTACAACAGAAAGAATAAAATACCTAGGAATAAACCTACGTAGGGAGACAAAAGATCTGTATGCTGAAAACTGTGACACTGAAGAAGGAAATTGAAGATGATACCTACAGATGGAGAGAGATACCATGTTCTTGGATTGGAAGAATCAATGTTGTGAAAATGACTATACTACAAAAGCAATCTACATATTCAATGCAATCCCTCTCAAATTACCAATGGCATTCTTTCCAGAACTAGAACAAAAAAATCTTAAACTTTGTATGGAGACACAAAACACCCGAAGAGACGAAGCACTTTGAGGGAAAAAAACAGAGATGGAGGAATCAGACTGCCCGACTTCAGACTGTACTACAAAGGTACAGTAATCAAGACACGATGGGACGGGCACAAAAACACAAATATAGATCAATGCAACAGGATAGAAATTCCAGAGATAAAGCCACGCACCCATGGTCAACTAATCTATGACAAAGGAGGCAAGAATCCCCAATGGAGAAAAGACAGTCTCTACGATACGTGGTGCTGGGAAAACTGGACAGACACATGTAAAACAATGAAATTAGACCACTCCTAAACACTGTACACAGAAATCAACTCAAAATGGAACAGAGACCTAAACGTAAGACAGGACACTATAAAACTCTTTGAGGAAAACATAGGAATAACACGCTGTGACGTAAATCACAGCAAGATCCTTTTTAATCCACCTCCTAATGGAAATAAAAACAAAAATAAACAGGTGGGACCTAATGAAATTTAAACGCTTTTGCTACACACAGGAAACTACAAACAAATCGAAAGGACAACCCTCAGAATGGGAAAAATATTTGTGTACAGATCAACGGACTACGGATTAATCTCCAAAATATATAAACAGCTCATGCAGCTCGGTATTAAAAAAACGAACAACGCAATCGAAAATTGGGCAGAAGACCTAAATAGACAATTCTCCAAAGAAGACATACATCTGGCCAACAAGCACATAAAAACTTGCTCAACATCACTAATTATTAGAGAGATGCACATCAAAACTACACTGAGAAATCACCTCATTCCATTTAGAACGAGCATTATCAGAAAATCAACAAACAACCACCGCTGGACAGGGTGTTGAGTAAAGAAAACACTCTTGCACCGTTGTTGGTAGTGTAAATTGATAGAGCCACTATGGAGAACAGTAAAAAGGTTCTTGAAAAAACTAAGAACAGAATTGCCATATGACCCAGCGAACCCACTACAGGGCACGTACCAAGAGAAAACCATACTTCGAAAAGACACATGCACCCCAATGTTCATTGCAGCAGTATTTACAATAGCCAGGTCATGGAAACAACCTAAATGCCCATTCAGAGATGAATAGATAAAGAAGACATGCTACATATATACCATGGAATATTATTCAGCCATAAAAAGCAACTAAGTTGGTTCATTCGTACAGCCGTAGATGGATCTAGAGACTGTCATAGAGAGTGAAGTCAGTCAGAAAGAGAAAAACAGATATCATATATAAAGGCATATATATGCAAACTAGAAAAATGATACAGATGAACCGGTTTGCAGGATTGAATTGATACACAGATGTGCACAAACAACGTGTGGCCACCAACGGGAGAAAGTGGGGGTGTGGTAGTCGTTGTGTGAAAAATTTGGAAATTGGGATTATCATATATACACTAATATGTATAAAATGGGTAACTAATAAGAACCTGCTGTATAAAAAAATAAAATAATATTCAAAAATTCAGAAAAGAATAAGATAAAAGGAAGAAGATGTGTTCATTTGAACCAATCATTTCCTATATAGACAACAAAATCTGAAGGTAGTTGGGGCTGTCAATAATAAGGTAGAAAAGAAAGAAAGAAAGAACTGAAATAGCAACAAAGAAAACAATAGCAAGGATCAATACAAGTAAAAGCTGGTTCTTTGAGAAGGTAAACAATATTGATATAACTTTAGCCAGACTCATCGAGCAAAAGAGGGAGAGGATTGCAACCAATAAAATTAGAAATGAAAAAGTTACAATGGACAACACAGAAATACAAACCTTCTTAAGAGACCACTGCAAGCAACTCTATGCGGATAAAATGGACAATCTGGAGGAAATGCACAAATTCCTAGAAAGGTACAACCTTCCACGACTGAACCAGGAATAAATAGAAACTATGAACAGACCCAGTACGAGTAATGAACTTGCAACTCTGATTAAAATTCGTCCAACAAAAAAAACTCCCGGACACATGGCTTCACAGGATAATTCTATCCAACACGGAGAGTAGACCTAACACCCATCCTTCTCAAACTCTTCCAAAAAATGATCGAGGCGGGAACACTCCCAAACTCTTTCTATGAGGCCACCATCACCCTGATACCAAAACCAGACAGAGATAGTACAAAAAAATACAGTTACACACCGATATCACTGATGAACATAGATGCAAAGCTGCTCAACAAAATAGTAGCAAACAGAATCCAATACCACGTTAAAAGTATCATACCTCATGATCAAGTGGGATTTATCCCAGGGATGCAAGGTTTCTTCAATATAGGCAAATCAATGTGATACACCCTATTAACAAAGGGAAGAGGAAAAACCATATAATCATGTCAATAGATGCAGAAAAGCTTGTGACAAATTTCAACACACATTTCTGATAAAAACCCTCCAGAAAGTGGGCAGAGAGGGAACCTCACTCAACTTAATCAAGGCCATATATGACAAACCCACAGCAAACATTCTCAATGGTGAAAAGTTGAAAGCATGTCCTCTAATATCAGGAACAAGACAAGGATGACCACTCTCACCACTATTATTCCACATAGTTTTGGAAGTTCTAGCCACAGCAGTCAGAGCAGCAAAAGAAAGAAACGGAACACAAGTTGGAAAAGAAGAAGTAACACTGTCACACTTTGCAGACGACATGACATTATACTTAGAGAATCCTAAAGATGCCACCAGAAAACTACTAGAAGTAATCCATGGATTTGGTAACGTTGCACGATACAAAATGAATGCACAGAAATCCCTTGCATTCCTATACATTAATGAAGAAAAATCTGAAAGAGAAATAAAGGAAACACTCCCATTAACCACTGCAACAAAAAGAATAAAATACCTAGGAACAAACCTACCTAGGGAGACAAAAGTTCTGTATGCTGAAAACTATGACACTGAAGAACGAAATTGAAGATGATACCTACAGATGGAGAGAGATACCATGTTCTTGGATTGGAAGAATCAATGTTGTGAAAATGACTATACTCTCCAAAGCAATCTACATATTCAATGCAATGCCTCTCAAATTACCAATGGCATTTTTTTCACAACTAGAGCAAAAAAAATCTTAAAATTTGTATGGAGACACAAAAAACCTGGAAGAGCCGAAGCAGTTTGAGGGATAAAAACAGAGCTGGAGGAATCAGACTGCCCGACTTCAGACTGTACTACAAAGCTACAGTAATCAAGACACGATGGGACTGGCACAAAAACAGAAATATAGATCAATGCAACAGGATAGAAAGCCCAGAGATAAAGCCACGCACCTATGGCCAACTAATCTATGACAAAGGAGACTAGAATCCCCAATGGAGAAAAGACAGTCTCTACAATAAGTGGTGCTGGGAAAACTGCACAGACACATGTAAAAGAATGAAATTGGAACACTCCCAAACACCGTACACAGAAATAAACTCAAAATGGAACAGAGACCTAAACGTAAGACAGGATACTATAAAACTCTTAGAGGAAAACATAGCAATAACACGCTTTGACATAAATCACAGCAAGATCTTTTTTAATCCACCTCCTAGAGTAATGGAAATAAAAACAAAAAGAAAGAAGTGGGACCTAATGAAACTTAAAAGCTTTGGCTACACACAGGAAACGACAAACAAGACCAAAGGACAACCCTCAGAATGGGAAAAATATTTACGTACGGATCAACGGACTAAGGATTAATCTCCAAAATATATAAAGAGCTCATGCAGCTCGGTATTGAACAAACGAACAACCCAATCGAAAAATGGGCAGAAGACCTAAATAGACAATTCTCCAAAGAAGACACACGGCTGGCCAAGAAACACATCAAAACCTGCTCAACGTCACTAATTATTAGAGAGATGCACATCAAAACGACACTGAGGTATCACCTCACACCATTTAGAACGGGCATCATCAGAAAATCAACAAACAACAACTGCTGGACAGGGTGTGGAGCAAAGAGAATACTCTTCTTGCACTGTTGTTGGGAAAGTAAATTGATACAGCCACTATGGAGAACAGTAAAGAGGTTCCTTAAAAAACGAAAACCAGAATTGCCATACGACCCAGCGAACCCACTACAGGGCATATACCAAGAGAAAACCATAGTTCTAAAATCACATGCACCCCAATGTTCATTGTAGCAGTATTTACAATAGCCAGGTCATGAAAACAACCTAAATGCCCATCCACAGGCAAATGGATAAAGAAGATGAGGTACATATATACCATGGAAGATTACTCAGCCATAAAAAGGAAGTAAGTTGGTTCATTGGTACAGGCGTGGATGGATCTAGAGACTGTCATACAGAGTGAAATCAGTCAGAAAGAGAAAAACAGATACCGTATGTAAACGCATATATATGCAACCTAGAAAAATGGTACAGGTGAACTGGTTTGCAGGATTGAACTGATACACAGATGTGGAGAACCCACGTATGGCCACCAAAGGGGGAATGTGGGGGTGTGGTAGTCATTGTGTGATGAATTCGGAAATTGGGATTCCAATATATACACTGATATGTATAAAATGGATAACTAATAAGAACCTGCTGTATAAAAATATAAAATAATATTCAAAAATTCAAAAAACAATAAGATAAAAGGAGGAAGATGTGTTCATTTGAACCGATCATTTCCTAAATAGACAACAAACTCTGAAGGTAGTTGGGGCTGTCAATAAAAAGGTAGAGAAAAAAGAAAGAGAGAACTGAAACAGCAACAAAGAAAACAATAGCAAGGATCAATAAAAGTAAAAGCTGGTTCTCTGAGAAGGTAAACAATATTGATATACCTTTAGCCAGACTCACCGAGAAAAAGAGGGAGAGGACTGCAATCAATAAAATTAGAAATGAAAAAGAAGTTACCACGGACAACAGAGAAATATAAAACTTCGTAAGAGACTACTACAAGCGACTCTTTGCTGATAAAATGGACAATCTGGAAGAAATGCCCAAATTCTAACACAGGTACAACCTTCCAAGACTGAACCAGGAAAAAATAGAAACTATGACCAGACCCAGTACGAGTAATGAACTTGCAACACTGATTGAAAATCGTCCAACTAACAAAAGTCCAGGACAGATGGTTTCACAGGATAATTCTATCCAACATGGAGAAAAGACTTAACACCCATCCTTCTCAAACTCTTCCAAAAAATGGGCAAGGAAGGAACACTCCCAAACTCTTTCTATGAATCCACCATCACCCTGATACCCAAACCAGACAAAGGTAGTACAAAAAACTAAAGTTACACACCGATATCACTGATGAACATAGATGCAAAGCTGCTCAACAAAATAGTAGCAAACAGAATCCAATACCACATTAAAAGTGTCATACCTCATGATCAAGTGTGATTTATCCAAGGGATGCAAGGATTCTTCCATATACGCAATTCAATGTGATACATCCTATGAACAAAGCGAAGAGGAAAATCCATATGATCATGTCAATCGATGCAGAAAAGCTTGTGACAAATTTCAACACACATTTCTGATAAAAACACTTCAGAAAGTGGGCAGAGAGGGAACCTCACTCAAGTTAATCAAGGCCATATACGACAAACCCACAGCAAACATTCTCAATGGTGAAAAATTGAAAGCATGTCCTCTAATATCAGGAACAAGACAAGGATGACCACTCTCACCACTATTATTCAACATAGTTTTGGGAGTTTTAGCCACAGCAGTCAGAGCAGCAAAAGAAATAAAAGGAACACAAGTTGGAAAAGAAGAAGTAACACGGTCACTCTTTGCAGATGGCATGACACTATACTTAGAGAATCCTAAAGATGCCACCAGAAAACAACTAGCGCTAATCTATGGATTTGGTAACGACGCACGATAGAAAATGAATGCACAGAAATCCCTTGCATTCCTATACATTAATGAAGAAAATTCTGAAAGAGAAATGAAGGAAACACTCCCATTAACCATTACAACAGAAAGAATAAAATACCTAGGAATAAACCTACGTAGGGAGACAAAAGATCTGTATGCTGAAAACTGTGACACTGAAGAAGGAAATTGAAGATGATACCTACAGATGGAGAGAGATACCATGTTCTTGGATTGGAAGAATCAATGTTGTGAAAATGACTATACTACAAAAGCAATCTACATATTCAATGCAATCCCTCTCAAATTACCAATGGCATTCTTTCCAGAACTAGAACAAAAAAATCTTAAACTTTGTATGGAGACACAAAACACCCGAAGAGACGAAGCACTTTGAGGGAAAAAAACAGAGATGGAGGAATCAGACTGCCCGACTTCAGACTGTACTACAAAGGTACAGTAATCAAGACACGATGGGACGGGCACAAAAACACAAATATAGATCAATGCAACAGGATAGAAATTCCAGAGATAAAGCCACGCACCCATGGTCAACTAATCTATGACAAAGGAGGCAAGAATCCCCAATGGAGAAAAGACAGTCTCTACGATACGTGGTGCTGGGAAAACTGGACAGACACATGTAAAACAATGAAATTAGACCACTCCTAAACACTGTACACAGAAATCAACTCAAAATGGAACAGAGACCTAAACGTAAGACAGGACACTATAAAACTCTTTGAGGAAAACATAGGAATAACACGCTGTGACGTAAATCACAGCAAGATCCTTTTTAATCCACCTCCTAATGGAAATAAAAACAAAAATAAACAGGTGGGACCTAATGAAATTTAAACGCTTTTGCTACACACAGGAAACTACAAACAAATCGAAAGGACAACCCTCAGAATGGGAAAAATATTTGTGTACAGATCAACGGACTACGGATTAATCTCCAAAATATATAAACAGCTCATGCAGCTCGGTATTAAAAAAACGAACAACGCAATCGAAAATTGGGCAGAAGACCTAAATAGACAATTCTCCAAAGAAGACATACATCTGGCCAACAAGCACATAAAAACTTGCTCAACATCACTAATTATTAGAGAGATGCACATCAAAACTACACTGAGAAATCACCTCATTCCATTTAGAACGAGCATTATCAGAAAATCAACAAACAACCACCGCTGGACAGGGTGTTGAGTAAAGAAAACACTCTTGCACCGTTGTTGGTAGTGTAAATTGATAGAGCCACTATGGAGAACAGTAAAAAGGTTCTTGAAAAAACTAAGAACAGAATTGCCATATGACCCAGCGAACCCACTACAGGGCACGTACCAAGAGAAAACCATACTTCGAAAAGACACATGCACCCCAATGTTCATTGCAGCAGTATTTACAATAGCCAGGTCATGGAAACAACCTAAATGCCCATTCAGAGATGAATAGATAAAGAAGACATGCTACATATATACCATGGAATATTATTCAGCCATAAAAAGCAACTAAGTTGGTTCATTCGTACAGCCGTAGATGGATCTAGAGACTGTCATAGAGAGTGAAGTCAGTCAGAAAGAGAAAAACAGATATCATATATAAAGGCATATATATGCAAACTAGAAAAATGATACAGATGAACCGGTTTGCAGGATTGAATTGATACACAGATGTGCACAAACAACGTGTGGCCACCAACGGGAGAAAGTGGGGGTGTGGTAGTCGTTGTGTGAAAAATTTGGAAATTGGGATTATCATATATACACTAATATGTATAAAATGGGTAACTAATAAGAACCTGCTGTATAAAAAAATAAAATAATATTCAAAAATTCAGAAAAGAATAAGATAAAAGGAAGAAGATGTGTTCATTTGAACCAATCATTTCCTATATAGACAACAAAATCTGAAGGTAGTTGGGGCTGTCAATAATAAGGTAGAAAAGAAAGAAAGAAAGAACTGAAATAGCAACAAAGAAAACAATAGCAAGGATCAATACAAGTAAAAGCTGGTTCTTTGAGAAGGTAAACAATATTGATATAACTTTAGCCAGACTCATCGAGCAAAAGAGGGAGAGGATTGCAACCAATAAAATTAGAAATGAAAAAGTTACAATGGACAACACAGAAATACAAACCTTCTTAAGAGACCACTGCAAGCAACTCTATGCGGATAAAATGGACAATCTGGAGGAAATGCACAAATTCCTAGAAAGGTACAACCTTCCACGACTGAACCAGGAATAAATAGAAACTATGAACAGACCCAGTACGAGTAATGAACTTGCAACTCTGATTAAAATTCGTCCAACAAAAAAAACTCCCGGACACATGGCTTCACAGGATAATTCTATCCAACACGGAGAGTAGACCTAACACCCATCCTTCTCAAACTCTTCCAAAAAATGATCGAGGCGGGAACACTCCCAAACTCTTTCTATGAGGCCACCATCACCCTGATACCAAAACCAGACAGAGATAGTACAAAAAAATACAGTTACACACCGATATCACTGATGAACATAGATGCAAAGCTGCTCAACAAAATAGTAGCAAACAGAATCCAATACCACATTAAAAGTATCATACCTCATGATCAAGTGGGATTTATCCCAGGGATGCAAGGTTTCTTCAATATAGGCAAATCAATGTGATACACCCTATTAACAAAGGGAAGAGGAAAAACCATATAATCATGTCAATAGATGCAGAAAAGCTTGTGACAAATTTCAACACACATTTCTGATAAAAACCCTCCAGAAAGTGGGCAGAGAGGGAACCTCACTCAACTTAATCAAGGCCATATACGACAAACCCACAGCAAACATTCTCAATGGTGAAAAAATGAAAGCATGTCCTCTAATACCAGGAACAAGACAAGGATGACCACTCTCACCACTATTATTCCACATAGTTTTGGAAGTTCTAGCCACAGCAGTCAGAGCAGCAAAAGAAAGAAACGGAACACAAGTTGGAAAAGAAGAAGTAATACTGTCACACTTTGCAGACGACATGACATTATACTTAGAGAATCCTAAAGATGCCACCAGAAAACTACTAGAAGTAATCCATGGATTTGGTAACGTTGCACGATACAAAATGAATGCACAGAAATCCCTTGCATTCCTATACATTAATGAAGAAAAATCTGAAAGAGAAATAAAGGAAACACTCCCATTAACCACTGCAACAAAAAGAATAAAATACCTAGAAACAAACCTACCTAGGGAGACAAAAGTTCTGTATGCTGAAAACTATGACACTGAAGAACGAAATTGAAGATGATACCTACAGATGGAGAGAGATACCATGTTCTTGGATTGGAAGAATCAATGTTGTGAAAATGACTATACTCTCCAAAGCAATCTACATATTCAATGCAATGCCTCTCAAATTACCAATGGCATTTTTTTCACAACTAGAGCAAAAAAAATCTTAAAATTTGTATGGAGACACAAAAAACCTGGAAGAGCCGAAGCAGTTTGAGGGATAAAAACAGAGCTGGAGGAATCAGACTGCCCGACTTCAGACTGTACTACAAAGCTACAGTAATCAAGACACGATGGGACTGGCACAAAAACAGAAATATAGATCAATGCAACAGGATAGAAAGCCCAGAGATAAAGCCACGCACCTATGGCCAACTAATCTATGACAAAGGAGACTAGAATCCCCAATGGAGAAAAGACAGTCTCTACAATAAGTGGTGCTGGGAAAACTGCACAGACACATGTAAAAGAATGAAATTGGAACACTCCCAAACACCGTACACAGAAATAAACTCAAAATGGAACAGAGACCTAAACGTAAGACAGGATACTATAAAACTCTTAGAGGAAAACATAGCAATAACACGCTTTGACATAAATCACAGCAAGATCTTTTTTAATCCACCTCCTAGAGTAATGGAAATAAAAACAAAAAGAAAGAAGTGGGACCTAATGAAACTTAAAAGCTTTGGCTACACACAGGAAACGACAAACAAGACCAAAGGACAACCCTCAGAATGGGAAAAATATTTACGTACGGATCAACGGACTAAGGATTAATCTCCAAAATATATAAAGAGCTCATGCAGCTCGGTATTGAACAAACGAACAACCCAATCGAAAAATGGGCAGAAGACCTAAATAGACAATTCTCCAAAGAAGACACACGGCTGGCCAAGAAACACATCAAAACCTGCTCAACGTCACTAATTATTAGAGAGATGCACATCAAAACGACACTGAGGTATCACCTCACACCATTTAGAACGGGCATCATCAGAAAATCAACAAACAACAACTGCTGGACAGGGTGTGGAGCAAAGAGAATACTCTTCTTGCACTGTTGTTGGGAAAGTAAATTGATACAGCCACTATGGAGAACAGTAAAGAGGTTCCTTAAAAAACGAAAACCAGAATTGCCATACGACCCAGCGAACCCACTACAGGGCATATACCAAGAGAAAACCATAGTTCTAAAATCACATGCACCCCAATGTTCATTGTAGCAGTATTTACAATAGCCAGGTCATGAAAACAACCTAAATGCCCATCCACAGGCAAATGGATAAAGAAGATGAGGTACATATATACCATGGAAGATTACTCAGCCATAAAAAGGAAGTAAGTTGGTTCATTGGTACAGGCGTGGATGGATCTAGAGACTGTCATACAGAGTGAAATCAGTCAGAAAGAGAAAAACAGATACCGTATGTAAACGCATATATATGCAACCTAGAAAAATGGTACAGGTGAACTGGTTTGCAGGATTGAACTGATACACAGATGTGGAGAACCCACGTATGGCCACCAAAGGGGGAATGTGGGGGTGTGGTAGTCATTGTGTGATGAATTCGGAAATTGGGATTCCAATATATACACTGATATGTATAAAATGGATAACTAATAAGAACCTGCTGTATAAAAATATAAAATAATATTCAAAAATTCAAAAAACAATAAGATAAAAGGAGGAAGATGTGTTCATTTGAACCGATCATTTCCTAAATAGACAACAAACTCTGAAGGTAGTTGGGGCTGTCAATAAAAAGGTAGAGAAAAAAGAAAGAGAGAACTGAAACAGCAACAAAGAAAACAATAGCAAGGATCAATAAAAGTAAAAGCTGGTTCTCTGAGAAGGTAAACAATATTGATATACCTTTAGCCAGACTCACCGAGAAAAAGAGGGAGAGGACTGCAATCAATAAAATTAGAAATGAAAAAGAAGTTACCACGGACAACAGAGAAATATAAAACTTCGTAAGAGACTACTACAAGCGACTCTTTGCTGATAAAATGGACAATCTGGAAGAAATGCCCAAATTCTAACACAGGTACAACCTTCCAAGACTGAACCAGGAAAAAATAGAAACTATGACCAGACCCAGTACGAGTAATGAACTTGCAACACTGATTGAAAATCGTCCAACTAACAAAAGTCCAGGACAGATGGTTTCACAGGATAATTCTATCCAACATGGAGAAAAGACTTAACACCCATCCTTCTCAAACTCTTCCAAAAAATGGGCAAGGAAGGAACACTCCCAAACTCTTTCTATGAATCCACCATCACCCTGATACCCAAACCAGACAAAGGTAGTACAAAAAACTAAAGTTACACACCGATATCACTGATGAACATAGATGCAAAGCTGCTCAACAAAATAGTAGCAAACAGAATCCAATACCACATTAAAAGTGTCATACCTCATGATCAAGTGTGATTTATCCAAGGGATGCAAGGATTCTTCCATATACGCAATTCAATGTGATACATCCTATGAACAAAGCGAAGAGGAAAATCCATATGATCATGTCAATCGATGCAGAAAAGCTTGTGACAAATTTCAACACACATTTCTGATAAAAACACTTCAGAAAGTGGGCAGAGAGGGAACCTCACTCAAGTTAATCAAGGCCATATACGACAAACCCACAGCAAACATTCTCAATGGTGAAAAATTGAAAGCATGTCCTCTAATATCAGGAACAAGACAAGGATGACCACTCTCACCACTATTATTCAACATAGTTTTGGGAGTTTTAGCCACAGCAGTCAGAGCAGCAAAAGAAATAAAAGGAACACAAGTTGGAAAAGAAGAAGTAACACGGTCACTCTTTGCAGATGGCATGACACTATACTTAGAGAATCCTAAAGATGCCACCAGAAAACAACTAGCGCTAATCTATGGATTTGGTAACGACGCACGATAGAAAATGAATGCACAGAAATCCCTTGCATTCCTATACATTAATGAAGAAAATTCTGAAAGAGAAATGAAGGAAACACTCCCATTAACCATTACAACAGAAAGAATAAAATACCTAGGAATAAACCTACGTAGGGAGACAAAAGATCTGTATGCTGAAAACTGTGACACTGAAGAAGGAAATTGAAGATGATACCTACAGATGGAGAGAGATACCATGTTCTTGGATTGGAAGAATCAATGTTGTGAAAATGACTATACTACAAAAGCAATCTACATATTCAATGCAATCCCTCTCAAATTACCAATGGCATTCTTTCCAGAACTAGAACAAAAAAATCTTAAACTTTGTATGGAGACACAAAACACCCGAAGAGACGAAGCACTTTGAGGGAAAAAAACAGAGATGGAGGAATCAGACTGCCCGACTTCAGACTGTACTACAAAGGTACAGTAATCAAGACACGATGGGACGGGCACAAAAACACAAATATAGATCAATGCAACAGGATAGAAATCCCAGAGATAAAGCCACGCACCCATGGTCAACTAATCTATGACAAAGGAGGCAAGAATCCCCAATGGAGAAAAGACAGTCTCTACGATACGTGGTGCTGGGAAAACTGGACAGACACATGTAAAACAATGAAATTAGACCACTCCTAAACACTGTACACAGAAATCAACTCAAAATGGAACAGAGACCTAAACGTAAGACAGGACACTATAAAACTCTTTGAGGAAAACATAGGAATAACACGCTGTGACGTAAATCACAGCAAGATCCTTTTTAATCCACCTCCTAATGGAAATAAAAACAAAAATAAACAGGTGGGACCTAATGAAATTTAAACGCTTTTGCTACACACAGGAAACTACAAACAAATCGAAAGGACAACCCTCAGAATGGGAAAAATATTTGTGTACAGATCAACGGACTACGGATTAATCTCCAAAATATATAAACAGCTCATGCAGCTCGGTATTAAAAAAACGAACAACGCAATCGAAAATTGGGCAGAAGACCTAAATAGACAATTCTCCAAAGAAGACATACATCTGGCCAACAAGCACATAAAAACTTGCTCAACATCACTAATTATTAGAGAGATGCACATCAAAACTACACTGAGAAATCACCTCATTCCATTTAGAACGAGCATTATCAGAAAATCAACAAACAACCACCGCTGGACAGGGTGTTGAGTAAAGAAAACACTCTTGCACCGTTGTTGGTAGTGTAAATTGATAGAGCCACTATGGAGAACAGTAAAAAGGTTCTTGAAAAAACTAAGAACAGAATTGCCATATGACCCAGCGAACCCACTACAGGGCACGTACCAAGAGAAAACCATACTTCGAAAAGACACATGCACCCCAATGTTCATTGCAGCAGTATTTACAATAGCCAGGTCATGGAAACAACCTAAATGCCCATTCAGAGATGAATAGATAAAGAAGACATGCTACATATATACCATGGAATATTATTCAGCCATAAAAAGCAACTAAGTTGGTTCATTCGTACAGCCGTAGATGGATCTAGAGACTGTCATAGAGAGTGAAGTCAGTCAGAAAGAGAAAAACAGATATCATATATAAAGGCATATATATGCAAACTAGAAAAATGATACAGATGAACCGGTTTGCAGGATTGAATTGATACACAGATGTGCACAAACAACGTGTGGCCACCAACGGGAGAAAGTGGGGGTGTGGTAGTCGTTGTGTGAAAAATTTGGAAATTGGGATTATCATATATACACTAATATGTATAAAATGGGTAACTAATAAGAACCTGCTGTATAAAAAAATAAAATAATATTCAAAAATTCAGAAAAGAATAAGATAAAAGGAAGAAGATGTGTTCATTTGAACCAATCATTTCCTATATAGACAACAAAATCTGAAGGTAGTTGGGGCTGTCAATAATAAGGTAGAAAAGAAAGAAAGAAAGAACTGAAATAGCAACAAAGAAAACAATAGCAAGGATCAATACAAGTAAAAGCTGGTTCTTTGAGAAGGTAAACAATATTGATATAACTTTAGCCAGACTCATCGAGCAAAAGAGGGAGAGGATTGCAACCAATAAAATTAGAAATGAAAAAGTTACAATGGACAACACAGAAATACAAACCTTCTTAAGAGACCACTGCAAGCAACTCTATGCGGATAAAATGGACAATCTGGAGGAAATGCACAAATTCCTAGAAAGGTACAACCTTCCACGACTGAACCAGGAATAAATAGAAACTATGAACAGACCCAGTACGAGTAATGAACTTGCAACTCTGATTAAAATTCGTCCAACAAAAAAAACTCCCGGACACATGGCTTCACAGGATAATTCTATCTAACACGGAGAGTAGACCTAACACCCATCCTTCTCAAACTCTTCCAAAAAATGATCGAGGCGGGAACACTCCCAAACTCTTTCTATGAGGCCACCATCACCCTGATACCAAAACCAGACAGAGATAGTACAAAAAAATACAGTTACACACCGATATCACTGATGAACATAGATGCAAAGCTGCTCAACAAAATAGTAGCAAACAGAATCCAATACCACATTAAAAGTATCATACCTCATGATCAAGTGGGATTTATCCCAGGGATGCAAGGTTTCTTCAATATAGGCAAATCAATGTGATACACCCTATTAACAAAGGGAAGAGGAAAAACCATATAATCATGTCAATAGATGCAGAAAAGCTTGTGACAAATTTCAACACACATTTCTGATAAAAACCCTCCAGAAAGTGGGCAGAGAGGGAACCTCACTCAACTTAATCAAGGCCATATATGACAAACCCACAGCAAACATTCTCAATGGTGAAAAGTTGAAAGCATGTCCTCTAATATCAGGAACAAGACAAGGATGACCACTCTCACCACTATTATTCCACATAGTTTTGGAAGTTCTAGCCACAGCAGTCAGAGCAGCAAAAGAAAGAAACGGAACACAAGTTGGAAAAGAAGAAGTAACACTGTCACACTTTGCAGACGACATGACATTATACTTAGAGAATCCTAAAGATGCCACCAGAAAACTACTAGAAGTAATCCATGGATTTGGTAACGTTGCATGATACAAAATGAATGCACAGAAATCCCTTGCATTCCTATACATTAATGAAGAAAAATCTGAAAGAGAAATAAAGGAAACACTCCCATTAACCACTGCAACAAAAAGAATAAAATACCTAGGAACAAACCTACCTAGGGAGACAAAAGTTCTGTATGCTGAAAACTATGACACTGAAGAACGAAATTGAAGATGATACCTACAGATGGAGAGAGATACCATGTTCTTGGATTGGAAGAATCAATGTTGTGAAAATGACTATACTCTCCAAAGCAATCTACATATTCAATGCAATGCCTCTCAAATTACCAATGGCATTTTTTTCACAACTAGAGCAAAAAAAATCTTAAAATTTGTATGGAGACACAAAAAACCTGGAAGAGCCGAAGCAGTTTGAGGGATAAAAACAGAGCTGGAGGAATCAGACTGCCCGACTTCAGACTGTACTACAAAGCTACAGTAATCAAGACACGATGGGACTGGCACAAAAACAGAAATATAGATCAATGCAACAGGATAGAAAGCCCAGAGATAAAGCCACGCACCTATGGCCAACTAATCTATGACAAAGGAGACTAGAATCCCCAGTGGAGAAAAGACAGTCTCTACAATAAGTGGTGCTGGGAAAACTGCACAGACACATGTAAAAGAATGAAATTGGAACACTCCCAAACACCGTACACAGAAATAAACTCAAAATGGAACAGAGACCTAAACGTAAGACAGGATACTATAAAACTCTTAGAGGAAAACATAGCAATAACACGCTTTGACATAAATCACAGCAAGATCTTTTTTAATCCACCTCCTAGAGTAATGGAAATAAAAACAAAAAGAAAGAAGTGGGACCTAATGAAACTTAAAAGCTTTGGCTACACACAGGAAACGACAAACAAGACCAAAGGACAACCCTCAGAATGGGAAAAATATTTACGTACGGATCAACGGACTAAGGATTAATCTCCAAAATATATAAAGAGCTCATGCAGCTCGGTATTGAACAAACGAACAACCCAATCGAAAAATGGGCAGAAGACCTAAATAGACAATTCTCCAAAGAAGACACACGGCTGGCCAAGAAACACATCAAAACCTGCTCAACGTCACTAATTATTAGAGAGATGCACATCAAAACGACACTGAGGTATCACCTCACACCATTTAGAACGGGCATCATCAGAAAATCAACAAACAACAACTGCTGGACAGGGTGTGGAGCAAAGAGAATACTCTTCTTGCACTGTTGTTGGGAAAGTAAATTGATACAGCCACTATGGAGAACAGTAAAGAGGTTCCTTAAAAAACGAAAACCAGAATTGCCATACGACCCAGCGAACCCACTACAGGGCATATACCAAGAGAAAACCATAGTTCTAAAATCACATGCACCCCAATGTTCATTGTAGCAGTATTTACAATAGCCAGGTCATGAAAACAACCTAAATGCCCATCCACAGGCAAATGGATAAAGAAGATGAGGTACATATATACCATGGAAGATTACTCAGCCATAAAAAGGAAGTAAGTTGGTTCATTGGTACAGGCGTGGATGGATCTAGAGACTGTCATACAGAGTGAAATCAGTCAGAAAGAGAAAAACAGATACCGTATGTAAACGCATATATATGCAACCTAGAAAAATGGTACAGGTGAACTGGTTTGCAGGATTGAACTGATACACAGATGTGGAGAACCCACGTATGGCCACCAAAGGGGGAATGTGGGGGTGTGGTAGTCATTGTGTGATGAATTCGGAAATTGGGATTCCAGTATATACACTGATATGTATAAAATGGATAACTAATAAGAACCTGCTGTATAAAAATATAAAATAATATTCAAAAATTCAAAAAACAATAAGATAAAAGGAGGAAGATGTGTTCATTTGAACGGATCATTTCCTAAATAGACAACAAACTCTGAAGGTAGTTGGGGCTGTCAATAAAAAGGCAGGAAAAAAAGAAAGAAAGAACTGAAACAGCAACAAAGAAAACAATAGCAAGGATCAATAAAAGTAAAAGCTGGTTCTCTGAGAAGGTAAACAATATTGATATACCTTTAGCCAGACTCACCAAGAAAAAGAGGGAGAGGACTGCAATCAATAAAATTAGAAATGAAAAAGAAGTTACCACGGACAACAGAGAAATATAAAACTTCGTTAGAGACTACTACAAGCAACTCTAGGCTGATAAAATGGACAATCTGGAAGAAATGCACAAATTCTTAGGTACAACCTTCCAAGACTGAACCAGGAAAAAATAGAAACTATGAACAGACACAGTACGAGTAATGAACTTGCAACTCTGATTGAAAATCGCCCAACAAACAAAAGTCCAGGACAGAAGGTTTCACAGTATAATTCTATCCAACATGGAGAAAAGACTTAACACCCATCCTTCTCAAACGCTTCCAAAAAACGGGCAAGGAAGGAACACTCCCAAACTCTTTCTATGACGCCACCATCACCCTGAAACCAAAAGCAGACAAGGATAGTACACAGAACAAAAGTTACACACCGATATCACTGATGAACATAGATGCAAAGCTGCTCAACAAAATAGTAGCAAACAGAATCCAATACCACATTAAAAGTATCATACCTCATGATCAAGTGGGATTTATCCCAGGGATGCAAGGTTTCTTCAATATAGGCAAATCAATGTGATACACCCTATTAACAAAGGGAAGAGGAAAAACCATATAATCATGTCAATAGATGCAGAAAAGCTTGTGACAAATTTCAACACACATTTCTGATAAAAACCCTCCAGAAAGTGGGCAGAGAGGGAACCTCACTCAACTTAATCAAGGCCATATATGACAAACCCACAGCAAACATTCTCAATGGTGAAAAGTTGAAAGCATGTCCTCTAATATCAGGAACAAGACAAGGATGACCACTCTCACCACTATTATTCCACATAGTTTTGGAAGTTCTAGCCACAGCAGTCAGAGCAGCCAAAGAAAGAAACGGAACACAAGTTGGAAAAGAAGAAGTAACACTGTCACACTTTGCAGACGACATGACATTATACTTAGAGAATCCTAAAGATGCCACCAGAAAACTACTAGAAGTAATCCATGGATTTGGTAACGTTGCACGATACAAAATGAATGCACAGAAATCCCTTGCATTCCTATACATTAATGAAGAAAAATCTGAAAGAGAAATAAAGGAAACACTCCCATTAACCACTGCAACAAAAAGAATAAAATACCTAGGAACAAACCTACCTAGGGAGACAAAAGTTCTGTATGCTGAAAACTATGACACTGAAGAACGAAATTGAAGATGATACCTACAGATGGAGAGAGATACCATGTTCTTGGATTGGAAGAATCAATGTTGTGAAAATGACTATACTCTCCAAAGCAATCTACATATTCAATGCAATGCCTCTCAAATTACCAATGGCATTTTTTTCACAACTAGAGCAAAAAAAATCTTAAAATTTGTATGGAGACACAAAAAACCTGGAAGAGCCGAAGCAGTTTGAGGGATAAAAACAGAGCTGGAGGAATCAGACTGCCCGACTTCAGACTGTACTACAAAGCTACAGTAATCAAGACACGATGGGACTGGCACAAAAACAGAAATATAGATCAATGCAACAGGATAGAAAGCCCAGAGATAAAGCCACGCACCTATGGCCAACTAATCTATGACAAAGGAGACTAGAATCCCCAATGGAGAAAAGACAGTCTCTACAATAAGTGGTGCTGGGAAAACTGCACAGACACATGTAAAAGAATGAAATTGGAACACTCCCAAACACCGTACACAGAAATAAACTCAAAATGGAACAGAGACCTAAACGTAAGACAGGATACTATAAAACTCTTAGAGGAAAACATAGCAATAACACGCTTTGACATAAATCACAGCAAGATCTTTTTTAATCCACCTCCTAGAGTAATGGAAATAAAAACAAAAAGAAAGAAGTGGGACCTAATGAAACTTAAAAGCTTTGGCTACACACAGGAAACGACAAACAAGACCAAAGGACAACCCTCAGAATGGGAAAAATATTTACGTACGGATCAACGGACTAAGGATTAATCTCCAAAATATATAAAGAGCTCATGCAGCTCGGTATTGAACAAACGAACAACCCAATCGAAAAATGGGCAGAAGACCTAAATAGACAATTCTCCAAAGAAGACACACGGCTGGCCAAGAAACACATCAAAACCTGCTCAACGTCACTAATTATTAGAGAGATGCACATCAAAACGACACTGAGGTATCACCTCACACCATTTAGAACGGGCATCATCAGAAAATCAACAAACAACAACTGCTGGACAGGGTGTGGAGCAAAGAGAATACTCTTCTTGCACTGTTGTTGGGAAAGTAAATTGATACAGCCACTATGGAGAACAGTAAAGAGGTTCCTTAAAAAACGAAAACCAGAATTGCCATACGACCCAGCGAACCCACTACAGGGCATATACCAAGAGAAAACCATAGTTCTAAAATCACATGCACCCCAATGTTCATTGTAGCAGTATTTACAATAGCCAGGTCATGAAAACAACCTAAATGCCCATCCACAGGCGAATGGATAAAGAAGATGAGGTACATATATACCATGGAAGATTACTCAGCCATAAAAAGGAACTAAGTTGGTTCATTGGTACAGGTGTGGATGGATCTAGAGACTGTCATACAGAGTGAAATCAGTCAGAAAGAGAAAAACAGATACCGTATATAAACGCATATATATGCAACCTAGAAAGATGGTACAGATGAACCGGTTTGCAGGATTGAATTGATACACAGATGTGGAGAACCCACGTAGGGCCACCAAAGGGGGAAAGTGGGAGTGTGGTAGTCGTTGTGTGATGAATTCGGAAATTGGGATTGACATATATACACTAATATGTATAAAATGGATAACTAATAAGAACCTGCTGTATAAAAAAATAAAATAATATTCAGAAATTCAAAAAACAGTAAGATAAAAGGAAGAAGATGTGTTCACTTGAACCGATCATTTCCTAAATAGACAACAAACTCCGAAGGTAGTTGGGGCTGTCAATAAAAAGGCAGAAAAAAAAGAAAGAAAGAACTGAAACAGCAACAAAGAAAACAATAGCAAGGATCAATAAAAGTAAAAGCTGGTTCTTTGAGAAGGTAAACAATATTGATATACCTTTAGCCAGACTCACCGAGAAAAAGAGGGAGAGGACTGCAATCAATAAAATTAGAAATGAAAAAGAAGTTACCACGGACAACAGAGAAATATAAAACTTCGTAAGAGACTACTACAAGCAACTCTAGGCTGATAAAATGGACAATCTGGAAGAAATGCACAAATTCCTAGAAAGGTACCACCTTCCAAGACTGAACCAGGAAAAAATAGAAACTATGAACAGACTCAGTACGAGTAATGAACTTGTAACTCTGATTAAAACTTGTCCAACAAACAAAAGTTCAGGACAGATGGTTTCACAGGATAATTCTATCCAACATGGAGAAAAGACCTAACACCCATCCTTCTCAAACTCTTCGAAAAAATGGTCGAGGCGGGAACACTCCCAAACTCTTTCTATGAGGCCACCATCACCCTGATACCAAAACCAGACAAAGATAGTACAAAGAACTAAAGTTACACACCGATATCACTGATGAACATAGATGCAAAGCTGCTCAACAAAATAGTAGCAAACAGAATCCAATACCACATTAAAATTGTCATACCTCATGATCAAGTGTGATTTATCCAAGGGATGCAAGGATTCTTCCATATACGCAATTCAATGTGATACATCCTATGAACAAAGCGAAGAGGAAAATCCATATGATCATGTCAATCGATGCAGAAAAGCTTGTGACAAATTTCAACACACATTTCTGATAAAAACCCTTCAGAAAGTGGGCAGAGAGGGAACCTCACTCAAGTTAATCAAGGCCATATACGACAAACCCACAGCAAACATTCTCAATGGTGAAAAATTGAAAGCATGTCCTCTAATATCAGGAACAAGACAAGGATGACCACTCTCACCACTATTATTCAACATAGTTTTGGAAGTTTTAGCCACAGCAGTCAGAGCAGCAAAAGAAATAAAAGGAACACAAGTTGGAAAAGAAGAAGTAACACGGTCACTCTTTGCAGATGGCATGACACTATACTTAGAGAATCCTAAAGATGCCACCAGAAAACTAGTAGAGCTAATCCATGGATTTGGTAACGTTGCACGATACAAAATGAATACACAGAAATCCCTTGCATTCCTATACATTAATGAAGAAAATTCTGAAAGAGAAATGAAGGAAACACTCCCATTAACCATTACAACAGAAAGAATAAAATACCTAGGAATAAACCTACGTAGGGAGACAAAAGATCTGTATGCTGAAAACTGTGACACTGAAGAAGGAAATTGAAGATGATACAAACAGATGGAGAGAGATACCATGTTCTTGGATTGGAAGAATCAATGTTGTGAAAATGACTATACTACAAAAGCAATCTACGTATTCAATGCAATCCCTCTCAAATTACCAATGGCATTCTTTCCAGAACTAGAACAAAAAAATCTTAAAATTTGTATGGAGACACAAAACACCCGAAGAGACGAAGCACTCTGAGGGAAAAAAACAGAGATGGAGGAATCAGACTGCCCGACTTCAGACTGTACTACAAAGGTACAGTAATCAAGACACGATGGGACGGGCACAAAAACACAAATATAGATCAATGCAACAGGATAGAAATCCCAGAGATAAAGCCACGCACCCATGGTCAACTAATCTATGACAAAGGAGGCAAGAATCCCCAATGGAGAAAAGACAGTCTCTACGATACGTGGTGCTGGGAAAACTGGACAGACACATGTAAAACAATGAAATTAGACCACTCCTAAACACTGTACACAGAAATCAACTCAAAATGGAACAGAGACCTAAACGTAAGACAGGACACTATAAAACTCTTTGAGGAAAACATAGGAATAACACGCTGTGACGTAAATCACAGCAAGATCCTTTTTAATCCACCTCCTAATGGAAATAAAAACAAAAATAAACAGGTGGGACCTAATGAAATTTAAACGCTTTTGCTACACACAGGAAACTACAAACAAATCGAAAGGACAACCCTCAGAATGGGAAAAATATTTGTGTACAGATCAACGGACTACGGATTAATCTCCAAAATATATAAACAGCTCATGCAGCTCGGTATTAAAAAAACGAACAACGCAATCGAAAATTGGGCAGAAGACCTAAATAGACAATTCTCCAAAGAAGACATACATCTGGCCAACAAGCACATAAAAACTTGCTCAACATCACTAATTATTAGAGAGATGCACATCAAAACTACACTGAGAAATCACCTCATTCCATTTAGAACGAGCATTATCAGAAAATCAACAAACAACCACCGCTGGACAGGGTGTTGAGTAAAGAAAACACTCTTGCACCGTTGTTGGTAGTGTAAATTGATAGAGCCACTATGGAGAACAGTAAAAAGGTTCTTGAAAAAACTAAGAACAGAATTGCCATATGACCCAGCGAACCCACTACAGGGCACGTACCAAGAGAAAACCATACTTCGAAAAGACACATGCACCCCAATGTTCATTGCAGCAGTATTTACAATAGCCAGGTCATGGAAACAACCTAAATGCCCATTCAGAGATGAATAGATAAAGAAGACATGCTACATATATACCATGGAATATTATTCAGCCATAAAAAGCAACTAAGTTGGTTCATTCGTACAGCCGTAGATGGATCTAGAGACTGTCATAGAGAGTGAAGTCAGTCAGAAAGAGAAAAACAGATATCATATATAAAGGCATATATATGCAAACTAGAAAAATGATACAGATGAACCGGTTTGCAGGATTGAATTGATACACAGATGTGCACAAACAACGTATGGCCACCAACGGGAGAAAGTGGGGGTGTGGTAGTCGTTGTGTGAAAAATTTGGAAATTGGGATTATCATATATACACTAATATGTATAAAATGGGTAACTAATAAGAACCTGCTGTATAAAAAAATAAAATAATATTCAAAAATTCAGAAAAGAATAAGATAAAAGGAAGAAGATGTGTTCATTTGAACCAATCATTTCCTATATAGACAACAAAATCTGAAGGTAGTTGGGGCTGTCAATAATAAGGTAGAAAAGAAAGAAAGAAAGAACTGAAATAGCAACAAAGAAAACAATAGCAAGGATCAATACAAGTAAAAGCTGGTTCTTTGAGAAGGTAAACAATATTGATATAACTTTAGCCAGACTCATCGAGCAAAAGAGGGAGAGGATTGCAATCAATAAAATTGGAAATGAAAAAGTTACAATGGACAACACAGAAATACAAACCTTCTTAAGAGACCACTGCAAGCAACTCTATGCGGATAAAATGGACAATCTGGAGGAAATGCACAAATTCCTAGAAAGGTACAACCTTCCACGACTGAACCAGGAATAAATAGAAACTATGAACAGACCCAGTACGAGTAATGAACTTGCAACTCTGATTAAAATTCGTCCAACAAAAAAAACTCCCGGACACATGGCTTCACAGGATAATTCTATCCAACACGGAGAGTAGACCTAACACCCATCCTTCTCAAACTCTTCCAAAAAATGATCGAGGCGGGAACACTCCCAAACTCTTTCTATGAGGCCACCATCACCCTGATACCAAAACCAGACAGAGATAGTACAAAAAAATACAGTTACACACCGATATCACTGATGAACATAGATGCAAAGCTGCTCAACAAAATAGTAGCAAACAGAATCCAATACCACATTAAAAGTATCATACCTCATGATCAAGTGGGATTTATCTCAGGGATACAAGGTTTCTTCAATATAGGCAAATCAATGTGATATACCCTATTAACAAAGGGAAGAGGAAAAACCATATAATCATGTCAATAGATGCAGAAAAGCTTGTGACAAATTTCAACACACATTTCTGATAAAAACCCTCCAGAAAGTGGGCAGAGAGGGAACCTCACTCAACTTAATCAAGGCCATATACGACAAACCCACAGCAAACATTCTCAATGGTGAAAAGTTGAAAGCATGTCCTCTAATATCAGGAACAAGACAAGGATGACCACTCTCACCACTATTATTCCAAATAGTTTTGGAAGTTCTAGCCACAGCAGTCAGAGCAGCCAAAGAAAGAAACGGAACACAAGTTGGAAAAGAAGAAGTAACACTGTCACACTTTGCAGACGACATGACATTATACTTAGAGAATCCTAAAGATGCCACCAGAAAACTACTAGAAGTAATCCATGGATTTGGTAACGTTGCACGATACAAAATGAATGCACAGAAATCCCTTGCATTCCTATACATTAATGAAGAAAAATCTGAAAGAGAAATAAAGGAAACACTCCCATTAACCACTGCAACAAAAAGAATAAAATACCTAGGAACAAACCTACCTAGGGAGACAAAAGTTCTGTATGCTGAAAACTATGACACTGAAGAACGAAATTGAAGATGATACCTACAGATGGAGAGAGATACCATGTTCTTGGATTGGAAGAATCAATGTTGTGAAAATGACTATACTCTCCAAAGCAATCTACATATTCAATGCAATGCCTCTCAAATTACCAATGGCATTTTTTTCACAACTAGAGCAAAAAAAATCTTAAAATTTGTATGGAGACACAAAAAACCTGGAAGAGCCGAAGCAGTTTGAGGGATAAAAACAGAGCTGGAGGAATCAGACTGCCCGACTTCAGACTGTACTACAAAGCTACAGTAATCAAGACACGATGGGACTGGCACAAAAACAGAAATATAGATCAATGCAACAGGATAGAAAGCCCAGAGATAAAGCCACGCACCTATGGCCAACTAATCTATGACAAAGGAGACTAGAATCCCCAATGGAGAAAAGACAGTCTCTACAATAAGTGGTGCTGGGAAAACTGCACAGACACATGTAAAAGAATGAAATTGGAACACTCCCAAACACCGTACACAGAAATAAACTCAAAATGGAACAGAGACCTAAACGTAAGACAGGATACTATAAAACTCTTAGAGGAAAACATAGCAATAACACGCTTTGACATAAATCACAGCAAGATCTTTTTTAATCCACCTCCTAGAGTAATGGAAATAAAAACAAAAAGAAAGAAGTGGGACCTAATGAAACTTAAAAGCTTTGGCTACACACAGGAAACGACAAACAAGACCAAAGGACAACCCTCAGAATGGGAAAAATATTTACGTACGGATCAACGGACTAAGGATTAATCTCCAAAATATATAAAGAGCTCATGCAGCTCGGTATTGAACAAACGAACAACCCAATCGAAAAATGGGCAGAAGACCTAAATAGACAATTCTCCAAAGAAGACACACGGCTGGCCAACAAACACATCAAAACCTGCTCAACGTCACTAATTATTAGAGAGATGCACATCAAAACGACACTGAGGTATCACCTCACACCACTTAGAACGGGCATCATCAGAAAATCAACAAACAACAACTGCTGGACAGGGTGTGGAGCAAAGAGAATACTCTTCTTGCACTGTTGTTGGGAAAGTAAATTGATACAGCCACTATGGAGAACAGTAAAGAGGTTCCTTAAAAAACGAAAACCAGAATTGCCATACGACCCAGCGAACCCACTACAGGGCATATACCAAGAGAAAACCATAGTTCTAAAATCACATGCACCCCAATGTTCATTGTAGCAGTATTTACAATAGCCAGGTCATGAAAATAACCTAAATGCCCATCCACAGGCGAATGGATAAAGAAGATGAGGTACATATATACCATGGAAGATTACTCAGCCATAAAAAGGAAGGAAGTTGGTTCATTGGTACAGGCGTGGGTGGATCTAGAGACTGTCATACAGAGTGAAATCAGTCAGAAAGAGAAAAACAGATACCGTATATAAACGCATATATATGCAACCTAGAAAAATGGTACAGATGAACCGGTTTGCAGGATTGAATTGATACACAGATGTGGAGAACCCACGTATGGCCACCAAAGGGGGAATGTGGGGTTGTGGTAGTCATTGTGTGATGAATTCGGAAATTGGGATTCCAGTATATACACTGATATGTATAAAATGGATAACTAATAAGAACCTGCTGTATAAAAATATAAAATAATATTCAAAAATTCAAAAAACAATAAGATAAAAGGAGGAAGATGTGTTCATTTGAACCGATCATTTCCTAAATAGACAACAAACTCTGAAGGTAGTTGGGGCTGTCAATAAAAAGGCAGGAAAAAAAGAAAGAAAGAACTGAAACAGCAACAAAGAAAACAATAGCAAGGATCAATAAAAGTAAAAGCTGGTTCTCGGAGAAGGTAAACAATATTGATATACCTTTAGCCAGACTCACCAAGAAAAAGAGGGAGAGGACTGCAATCAATAAAATTAGAAATGAAAAAGAAGTTACCACGGACAACAGAGAAATATAAAACTTCGTTAGAGACTACTACAAGCAACTCTAGGCTGATAAAATGGACAATCTGGAAGAAATGCACAAATTCTTAGGTACAACCTTCCAAGACTGAACCAGGAAAAAATAGAAACTATGAACAGACACAGTACGAGTAATGAACTTGTAACTCTGATTGAAAATCGCCCAACAAACAAAAGTCCAGGACAGAAGGTTTCACAGTATAATTCTATCCAACATGGAGAAAAGACCTAACACCCATCCTTCTCAAACGCTTCCAAAAAACGGGCAAGGAAGGAACACTCCCAAACTCTTTCTATGACGCCACCATCACCCTGAAACCAAAAGCAGACAAGGATAGTACACAGAACAAAAGTTACACACCGATATCACTGATGAACATAGATGCAAAGCTGCTCAACAAAATAGTAGCAAACAGAATCCAATACCACATTAAAAGTATCATACCTCATGATCAAGTGGGATTTATCCCAGGGATGCAAGGTTTCTTCAATATAGGCAAATCAATGTGATACACCCTATTAACAAAGGGAAGAGGAAAAACCATATAATCATGTCAATAGATGCAGAAAAGCTTGTGACAAATTTCAACACACATTTCTGATAAAAACCCTCCAGAAAGTGGGCAGAGAGGGAACCTCACTCAACTTAATCAAGGCCATATATGACAAACCCACAGCAAACATTCTCAATGGTGAAAAGTTGAAAGCATGTCCTCTAATATCAGGAACAAGACAAGGATGACCACTCTCACCACTATTATTCCACATAGTTTTGGAAGTTCTAGCCACAGCAGTCAGAGCAGCCAAAGAAAGAAACGGAACACAAGTTGGAAAAGAAGAAGTAACACTGTCACACTTTGCAGACGACATGACATTATACTTAGAGAATCCTAAAGATGCCACCAGAAAACTACTAGAAGTAATCCATGGATTTGGTAACGTTGCACGATACAAAATGAATGCACAGAAATCCCTTGCATTCCTATACATTAATGAAGAAAAATCTGAAAGAGAAATAAAGGAAACACTCCCATTAACCACTGCAACAAAAAGAATAAAATACCTAGGAACAAACCTACCTAGGGAGACAAAAGTTCTGTATGCTGAAAACTATGACACTGAAGAACGAAATTGAAGATGATACCTACAGATGGAGAGAGATACCATGTTCTTGGATTGGAAGAATCAATGTTGTGAAAATGACTATACTCTCCAAAGCAATCTACATATTCAATGCAATGCCTCTCAAATTACCAATGGCATTTTTTTCACAACTAGAGCAAAAAAAATCTTAAAATTTGTATGGAGACACAAAAAACCTGGAAGAGCCGAAGCAGTTTGAGGGATAAAAACAGAGCTGGAGGAATCAGACTGCCCGACTTCAGACTGTACTACAAAGCTACAGTAATCAAGACACGATGGGACTGGCACAAAAACAGAAATATAGATCAATGCAACAGGATAGAAAGCCCAGAGATAAAGCCACGCACCTATGGCCAACTAATCTATGACAAAGGAGACTAGAATCCCCAATGGAGAAAAGACAGTCTCTACAATAAGTGGTGCTGGGAAAACTGCACAGACACATGTAAAAGAATGAAATTGGAACACTCCCAAACACCGTACACAGAAATAAACTCAAAATGGAACAGAGACCTAAACGTAAGACAGGATACTATAAAACTCTTAGAGGAAAACATAGCAATAACACGCTTTGACATAAATCACAGCAAGATCTTTTTTAATCCACCTCCTAGAGTAATGGAAATAAAAACAAAAAGAAAGAAGTGGGACCTAATGAAACTTAAAAGCTTTGGCTACACACAGGAAACGACAAACAAGACCAAAGGACAACCCTCAGAATGGGAAAAATATTTACGTACGGATCAACGGACTAAGGATTAATCTCCAAAATATATAAAGAGCTCATGCAGCTCGGTATTGAACAAACGAACAACCCAATCGAAAAATGGGCAGAAGACCTAAATAGACAATTCTCCAAAGAAGACACACGGCTGGCCAAGAAACACATCAAAACCTGCTCAACGTCACTAATTATTAGAGAGATGCACATCAAAACGACACTGAGGTATCACCTCACACCATTTAGAACGGGCATCATCAGAAAATCAACAAACAACAACTGCTGGACAGGGTGTGGAGCAAAGAGAATACTCTTCTTGCACTGTTGTTGGGAAAGTAAATTGATACAGCCACTATGGAGAACAGTAAAGAGGTTCCTTAAAAAACGAAAACCAGAATTGCCATACGACCCAGCGAACCCACTACAGGGCATATACCAAGAGAAAACCATAGTTCTAAAATCACATGCACCCCAATGTTCATTGTAGCAGTATTTACAATAGCCAGGTCATGAAAACAACCTAAATGCCCATCCACAGGCGAATGGATAAAGAAGATGAGGTACATATATACCATGGAAGATTACTCAGCCATAAAAAGGAAGTAAGTTGGTTCATTGGTACAGGTGTGGATGGATCTAGAGACTGTCATACAGAGTGAAATCAGTCAGAAAGAGAAAAACAGATACCGTATATAAACGCATATATATGCAACCTAGAAAGATGGTACAGATGAACCGGTTTGCAGGATTGAATTGATACACAGATGTGGAGAACCCACGTAGGGCCACCAAAGGGGGAAAGTGGGAGTGTGGTAGTCGTTGTGTGATGAATTCGGAAATTGGGATTGACATATATACACTAATATGTATAAAATGGATAACTAATAAGAACCTGCTGTATAAAAAAATAAAATAATATTCAGAAATTCAAAAAACAGTAAGATAAAAGGAAGAAGATGTGTTCACTTGAACCGATCATTTCCTAAATAGACAACAAACTCCGAAGGTAGTTGGGGCTGTCAATAAAAAGGCAGAAAAAAAAGAAAGAAAGAACTGAAACAGCAACAAAGAAAACAATAGCAAGGATCAATAAAAGTAAAAGCTGGTTCTTTGAGAAGGTAAACAATATTGATATACCTTTAGCCAGACTCACCGAGAAAAAGAGGGAGAGGACTGCAATCAATAAAATTAGAAATGAAAAAGAAGTTACCACGGACAACAGAGAAATATAAAACTTCGTAAGAGACTACTACAAGCAACTCTAGGCTGATAAAATGGACAATCTGGAAGAAATGCACAAATTCCTAGAAAGGTACCACCTTCCAAGACTGAACCAGGAAAAAATAGAAACTATGAACAGACTCAGTACGAGTAATGAACTTGTAACTCTGATTAAAACTTGTCCAACAAACAAAAGTTCAGGACAGATGGTTTCACAGGATAATTCTATCCAACATGGAGAAAAGACCTAACACCCATCCTTCTCAAACTCTTCGAAAAAATGGTCGAGGCGGGAACACTCCCAAACTCTTTCTATGAGGCCACCATCACCCTGATACCAAAACCAGACAAAGATAGTACAAAGAACTAAAGTTACACACCGATATCACTGATGAACATAGATGCAAAGCTGCTCAACAAAATAGTAGCAAACAGAATCCAATACCACATTAAAATTGTCATACCTCATGATCAAGTGTGATTTATCCAAGGGATGCAAGGATTCTTCCATATACGCAATTCAATGTGATACATCCTATGAACAAAGCGAAGAGGAAAATCCATATGATCATGTCAATCGATGCAGAAAAGCTTGTGACAAATTTCAACACACATTTCTGATAAAAACCCTTCAGAAAGTGGGCAGAGAGGGAACCTCACTCAAGTTAATCAAGGCCATATACGACAAACCCACAGCAAACATTCTCAATGGTGAAAAATTGAAAGCATGTCCTCTAATATCAGGAACAAGACAAGGATGACCACTCTCACCACTATTATTCAACATAGTTTTGGAAGTTTTAGCCACAGCAGTCAGAGCAGCAAAAGAAATAAAAGGAACACAAGTTGGAAAAGAAGAAGTAACACGGTCACTCTTTGCAGATGGCATGACACTATACTTAGAGAATCCTAAAGATGCCACCAGAAAACTAGTAGAGCTAATCCATGGATTTGGTAACGTTGCACGATACAAAATGAATACACAGAAATCCCTTGCATTCCTATACATTAATGAAGAAAATTCTGAAAGAGAAATGAAGGAAACACTCCCATTAACCATTACAACAGAAAGAATAAAATACCTAGGAATAAACCTACGTAGGGAGACAAAAGATCTGTATGCTGAAAACTGTGACACTGAAGAAGGAAATTGAAGATGATACAAACAGATGGAGAGAGATACCATGTTCTTGGATTGGAAGAATCAATGTTGTGAAAATGACTATACTACAAAAGCAATCTACGTATTCAATGCAATCCCTCTCAAATTACCAATGGCATTCTTTCCAGAACTAGAACAAAAAAATCTTAAAATTTGTATGGAGACACAAAACACCCGAAGAGACGAAGCACTCTGAGGGAAAAAAACAGAGATGGAGGAATCAGACTGCCCGACTTCAGACTGTACTACAAAGGTACAGTAATCAAGACACGATGGGACGGGCACAAAAACACAAATATAGATCAATGCAACAGGATAGAAATCCCAGAGATAAAGCCACGCACCCATGGTCAACTAATCTATGACAAAGGAGGCAAGAATCCCCAATGGAGAAAAGACAGTCTCTACGATACGTGGTGCTGGGAAAACTGGACAGACACATGTAAAACAATGAAATTAGACCACTCCTAAACACTGTACACAGAAATCAACTCAAAATGGAACAGAGACCTAAACGTAAGACAGGACACTATAAAACTCTTTGAGGAAAACATAGGAATAACACGCTGTGACGTAAATCACAGCAAGATCCTTTTTAATCCACCTCCTAATGGAAATAAAAACAAAAATAAACAGGTGGGACCTAATGAAATTTAAACGCTTTTGCTACACACAGGAAACTACAAACAAATCGAAAGGACAACCCTCAGAATGGGAAAAATATTTGTGTACAGATCAACGGACTACGGATTAATCTCCAAAATATATAAACAGCTCATGCAGCTCGGTATTAAAAAAACGAACAACGCAATCGAAAATTGGGCAGAAGACCTAAATAGACAATTCTCCAAAGAAGACATACATCTGGCCAACAAGCACATAAAAACTTGCTCAACATCACTAATTATTAGAGAGATGCACATCAAAACTACACTGAGAAATCACCTCATTCCATTTAGAACGAGCATTATCAGAAAATCAACAAACAACCACCGCTGGACAGGGTGTTGAGTAAAGAAAACACTCTTGCACCGTTGTTGGTAGTGTAAATTGATAGAGCCACTATGGAGAACAGTAAAAAGGTTCTTGAAAAAACTAAGAACAGAATTGCCATATGACCCAGCGAACCCACTACAGGGCACGTACCAAGAGAAAACCATACTTCGAAAAGACACATGCACCCCAATGTTCATTGCAGCAGTATTTACAATAGCCAGGTCATGGAAACAACCTAAATGCCCATTCAGAGATGAATAGATAAAGAAGACATGCTACATATATACCATGGAATATTATTCAGCCATAAAAAGCAACTAAGTTGGTTCATTCGTACAGCCGTAGATGGATCTAGAGACTGTCATAGAGAGTGAAGTCAGTCAGAAAGAGAAAAACAGATATCATATATAAAGGCATATATATGCAAACTAGAAAAATGATACAGATGAACCGGTTTGCAGGATTGAATTGATACACAGATGTGCACAAACAACGTATGGCCACCAACGGGAGAAAGTGGGGGTGTGGTAGTCGTTGTGTGAAAAATTTGGAAATTGGGATTATCATATATACACTAATATGTATAAAATGGGTAACTAATAAGAACCTGCTGTATAAAAAAATAAAATAATATTCAAAAATTCAGAAAAGAATAAGATAAAAGGAAGAAGATGTGTTCATTTGAACCAATCATTTCCTATATAGACAACAAAATCTGAAGGTAGTTGGGGCTGTCAATAATAAGGTAGAAAAGAAAGAAAGAAAGAACTGAAATAGCAACAAAGAAAACAATAGCAAGGATCAATACAAGTAAAAGCTGGTTCTTTGAGAAGGTAAACAATATTGATATAACTTTAGCCAGACTCATCGAGCAAAAGAGGGAGAGGATTGCAACCAATAAAATTAGAAATGAAAAAGTTACAATGGACAACACAGAAATACAAACCTTCTTAAGAGACCACTGCAAGCAACTCTATGCGGATAAAATGGACAATCTGGAGGAAATGCACAAATTCCTAGAAAGGTACAACCTTCCACGACTGAACCAGGAATAAATAGAAACTATGAACAGACCCAGTACGAGTAATGAACTTGCAACTCTGATTAAAATTCGTCCAACAAAAAAAACTCCCGGACACATGGCTTCACAGGATAATTCTATCCAACACGGAGAGTAGACCTAACACCCATCCTTCTCAAACTCTTCCAAAAAATGATCGAGGCGGGAACACTCCCAAACTCTTTCTATGAGGCCACCATCACCCTGATACCAAAACCAGACAGAGATAGTACAAAAAAATACAGTTACACACCGATATCACTGATGAACATAGATGCAAAGCTGCTCAACAAAATAGTAGCAAACAGAATCCAATACCACATTAAAAGTATCATACCTCATGATCAAGTGGGATTTATCCCAGGGATGCAAGGTTTCTTCAATATAGGCAAATCAATGTGATACACCCTATTAACAAAGGGAAGAGGAAAAACCATATAATCATGTCAATAGATGCAGAAAAGCTTGTGACAAAGTTCAACACACATTTCTGATAAAAACCCTCCAGAAAGTGGGCAGAGAGGGAACCTCACTCAACTTAATCAAGGCCATATACGACAAACCCACAGCAAACATTCTCAATGGTGAAAAAATGAAAGCATGTCCTCTAATACCAGGAACAAGACAAGGATGACCACGCTCACCACTATTATTCAACATAGTTTTGGAAGTTCTAGCCACAGCAGTCAGAGCAGCAAAAGAAAGAAACGGAACACAAGTTGGAAAAGAAGAAGTAACACTGTCACACTTTGCAGACGACATGACATCATACTTAGAGAATCCTAAAGATGCCACCAGAAAACTACTAGAAGTAATCCATGGATTTGGTAACGTTGCACGATACAAAATGAATGCACAGAAATCCCTTGCATTCCTATACATTAATGAAGAAAAATCTGAAAGAGAAATAAAGGAAACACTCCCATTAACCACTGCAACAAAAAGAATAAAATACCTAGAAACAAACCTACCTAGGGAGACAAAAGTTCTGTATGCTGAAAACTATGACACTGAAGAACGAAATTGAAGATGATACCTACAGATGGAGAGAGATACCATGTTCTTGGATTGGAAGAATCAATGTTGTGAAAATGACTATACTCTCCAAAGCAATCTACATATTCAATGCAATGCCTCTCAAATTACCAATGGCATTTTTTTCACAACTAGAGCAAAAAAAATCTTAAAATTTGTATGGAGACACAAAAAACCTGGAAGAGCCGAAGCAGTTTGAGGGATAAAAACAGAGCTGGAGGAATCAGACTGCCCGACTTCAGACTGTACTACAAAGCTACAGTAATCAAGACACGATGGGACTGGCACAAAAACAGAAATATAGATCAATGCAACAGGATAGAAAGCCCAGAGATAAAGCCACGCACCTATGGCCAACTAATCTATGACAAAGGAGACTAGAATCCCCAATGGAGAAAAGACAGTCTCTACAATAAGTGGTGCTGGGAAAACTGCACAGACACATGTAAAAGAATGAAATTGGAACACTCCCAAACACCGTACACAGAAATAAACTCAAAATGGAACAGAGACCTAAACGTAAGACAGGATACTATAAAACTCTTAGAGGAAAACATAGCAATAACACACTTTGACATAAATCACGGCAAGATCCTTTTAATCCACCTCCTAAAGTAATGGAAATAAAAACAAAATAAACAAGTGGGACCTAATGAAACTTAAAAGCTTTTGCTACACACAGGAAACGACAAACAAGACCAAAGGACAACCCTCAGAATGGGAAAAATATTTGCGTACGAATCAACGGACTAAGGATTAATCTCCAAAATATATAAACAGCACATGCAGCTCGGTATTAAACAAACGAACAACCCAATCGAAAAAAGGGCAGAAGACCTAAATAGACAATTCTCGAAAGAAGACATATAGCTGGCCAACAAGCACATCAAAACCTGCTCAACGTCACTAATTATGAGAGAGGTGCACATCAAAACGACACTGAGGTATCAGCTCACACCATTTAGAGCGGGCATCATCAGAAAATCAACAAACAACAACTGCTGGACAGGGTGTGGAGCAAGGAGAATACTCTTGCACTGTTGTTGGGAATGTAAATTGATACAGCCACTATGGAGAACAGTAAAGAGGTTCCTTAAAAAACGAAAAACAGAATTGCCATATGACCCAGCGAACCCACTACAGGGCATATACCAAGAGAAAACCATAGTTCTAAAAGTCACATGCACCCCAATGTTCATTGTAGCAGTATTTACAATAGCCAGGTCATGAAAACAACCTAAATGCCCATCCACAGGCGAATGGATAAAGAAGATGAGGTACATATATACCATGGAATATTACTCAGCCATAAAAAGGAACTAAGTTGGTTCATTGGTACCGGCGTGGATGGATCTAGAGACTGTCATACAGAGTGAAATCAGTGAGAAAGAGAAAAACAGATACCGTATATAAACGCATATATACGCAACCTAGAAAAATGGTACAGATGAACCGCTTTGCAGGATTGAATTGATACACAGATGTGGAGAACCCACGTACGGCCACCAAAGGGGGAAAGTGGGGGTGTGGTAGTCGTTGTGTGATGAATTGGGAAATTGGGATTGACATATATACACTAACATGTATAAAATGGATAACTAATAAGAACCTGCTGTATAAAAAAATAAAATAATATTCAGAAATTCAAAAAACAATAAGATAAAAGGAGGAAGATGTGTTCATTTGAACCGATCATTTCCTAAATAGACAACAAACTCTGAAGGTAGTTGGGGCTGTCAGTAAAAAGGTAGAGAAATACGAAAGAAAGAACTGAAACAGCAACAAAGAAAACAATAGCAAGGATCAATAAAAGTAAAAGCTGGTTCTCTGAGAAGGTAAACAGTATTGATATACCTTTAGCCATACTCACCGAGAAAAAGAGGGCGAGGACTGCAATCAGTTAAATTAGATATGAAAAAGAAGTTACCACGGAAAACACAGAAATATAAAACTTTGTAAGAGACTACTACAAGCAACTCTATGCTGATAAAATGGACAATCTGGAAGAAATGCACAAATTCTTAGAAAGGTACAACCTTCCAAGACTGAACCAGGAAAAAATAGAAACTATGAACAGACTCAGTACGAGTAATGAACTTGTAACTCTGATTAAAACTTGTCCAACAAACAAAAGTTCAGGACAGATGGTTTCACAGGATAATTCTATCCAACATGGAGAAAAGACCTAACACCCATCCTTCTCAAACTCTTCGAAAAAATGGTCGAGGCGGGAACACTCCCAAACTCTTTCTATGAGGCCACCATCACCCTGATACCAAAACCAGACAAAGATAGTACAAAGAACAAAAGTTACACACCGATATCACTGAGGAACATAGATGCAAAGCTGCTCAACAAAATAGTAGCAAACAGAATCCAATACCACATTAAAAGTGTCATACCTCATGATCAAGTGTGATTTATCCAAGGGATGCAAGGATTCTTCCATATACGCAATTCAATGTGATACATCCTATGAACAAAGCGAAGAGGAAAATCCATATGATCATGTCAATCGATGCAGAAAAGCTTGTGACAAATTTCAACACACATTTCTGATAAAAACCCTTCAGAAAGTGGGCAGAGAGGGAACCTCACTCAAGTTAATCAAGGCCATATACGACAAACCCACAGCAAACATTCTCAATGGTGAAAAATTGAAAGCATGTCCTCTAATATCAGGAACAAGACAAGGATGACCACTCTCACCACTATTATTCAACATAGTTTTGGAAGTTTTAGCCACAGCAGTCAGAGCAGCAAAAGAAATAAAAGGAACACAAGTTGGAAAAGAAGAAGTAACACGGTCACTCTTTGCAGATGGCATGACACTATACTTAGAGAATCCTAAAGATGCCACCAGAAAACTAGTAGAGCTAATCCATGGATTTGGTAACGTTGCACGATACAAAATGAATACACAGAAATCCCTTGCATTCCTATACATTAATGAAGAAAATTCTGAAAGAGAAATGAAGGAAACACTCCCATTAACCATTACAACAGAAAGAATAAAATACCTAGGAATAAACCTACGTAGGGAGACAAAAGATCTGTATGCTGAAAACTGTGACACTGAAGAAGGAAATTGAAGATGATACAAACAGATGGAGAGAGATACCATGTTCTTGGATTGGAAGAATCAATGTTGTGAAAATGACTATACTACAAAAGCAATCTACGTATTCAATGCAATCCCTCTCAAATTACCAATGGCATTCTTTCCAGAACTAGAACAAAAAAATCTTAAAATTTGTATGGAGACACAAAACACCCGAAGAGACGAAGCACTCTGAGGGAAAAAAACAGAGATGGAGGAATCAGACTGCCCGACTTCAGACTGTACTACAAAGGTACAGTAATCAAGACACGATGGGACGGGCACAAAAACACAAATATAGATCAATGCAACAGGATAGAAATCCCAGAGATAAAGCCACGCACCCATGGTCAACTAATCTATGACAAAGGAGGCAAGAATCCCCAATGGAGAAAAGACAGTCTCTACGATACGTGGTGCTGGGAAAACTGGACAGACACATGTAAAACAATGAAATTAGACCACTCCTAAACACTGTACACAGAAATCAACTCAAAATGGAACAGAGACCTAAACGTAAGACAGGACACTATAAAACTCTTTGAGGAAAACATAGGAATAACACGCTGTGACGTAAATCACAGCAAGATCCTTTTTAATCCACCTCCTAATGGAAATAAAAACAAAAATAAACAGGTGGGACCTAATGAAATTTAAACGCTTTTGCTACACACAGGAAACTACAAACAAATCGAAAGGACAACCCTCAGAATGGGAAAAATATTTGTGTACAGATCAACGGACTACGGATTAATCTCCAAAATATATAAACAGCTCATGCAGCTCGGTATTAAAAAAACGAACAACGCAATCGAAAATTGGGCAGAAGACCTAAATAGACAATTCTCCAAAGAAGACATACATCTGGCCAACAAGCACATAAAAACTTGCTCAACATCACTAATTATTAGAGAGATGCACATCAAAACTACACTGAGAAATCACCTCATTCCATTTAGAACGAGCATTATCAGAAAATCAACAAACAACCACCGCTGGACAGGGTGTTGAGTAAAGAAAACACTCTTGCACCGTTGTTGGTAGTGTAAATTGATAGAGCCACTATGGAGAACAGTAAAAAGGTTCTTGAAAAAACTAAGAACAGAATTGCCATATGACCCAGCGAACCCACTACAGGGCACGTACCAAGAGAAAACCATACTTCGAAAAGACACATGCACCCCAATGTTCATTGCAGCAGTATTTACAATAGCCAGGTCATGGAAACAACCTAAATGCCCATTCAGAGATGAATAGATAAAGAAGACATGCTACATATATACCATGGAATATTATTCAGCCATAAAAAGCAACTAAGTTGGTTCATTCGTACAGCCGTAGATGGATCTAGAGACTGTCATAGAGAGTGAAGTCAGTCAGAAAGAGAAAAACAGATATCATATATAAAGGCATATATATGCAAACTAGAAAAATGATACAGATGAACCGGTTTGCAGGATTGAATTGATACACAGATGTGCACAAACAACGTATGGCCACCAACGGGAGAAAGTGGGGGTGTGGTAGTCGTTGTGTGAAAAATTTGGAAATTGGGATTATCATATATACACTAATATGTATAAAATGGGTAACTAATAAGAACCTGCTGTATAAAAAAATAAAATAATATTCAAAAATTCAGAAAAGAATAAGATAAAAGGAAGAAGATGTGTTCATTTGAACCAATCATTTCCTATATAGACAACAAAATCTGAAGGTAGTTGGAGCTGTCAATAATAAGGTAGAAAAGAAAGAAAGAAAGAACTGAAATAGCAACAAAGAAAACAATAGCAAGGATCAATACAAGTAAAAGCTGGTTCTTTGAGAAGGTAAACAATATTGATATAACTTTAGCCAGACTCATCGAGCAAAAGAGGGAGAGGATTGCAATCAATAAAATTAGAAATGAAAAAGTTACAATGGACAACACAGAAATACAAACCTTCTTAAGAGACCACTGCAAGCAACTCTATGCTGATAAAATGGACAATCTGGAGGAAATGCACAAATTCCTAGAAAGGTACAACCTTCCACGACTGAACCAGGAAAAAATAGAAACTATGAACAGACCCAGTACGAGTAATGAACTTGCAACTCTGATTAAAATTCGTCCAACAAAAAAAACTCCCGGACACATGGCTTCACAGGATAATTCTATCCAACACGGAGAGTAGACCTAACACCCATCCTTCTCAAACTCTTCCAAAAAATGATCGAGGCGGGAACACTCCCAAACTCTTTCTATGAGGCCACCATCACCCTGATACCAAAACCAGACAGAGATAGTACAAAAAAATACAGTTACACACCGATATCACTGATGAACATAGATGCAAAGCTGCTCAACAAAATAGTAGCAAACAGAATCCAATACCACATTAAAAGTATCATACCACATGATCAAGTGGGATTGATCCCAGGGATGCAAGGATTCTTCAATATACGCAAATCAATGTGGTACACCCTCTTAACAAAGGGAAGAGGAAAAAACCTATGATCACGTCAATAGATGCACAAAAGCCTGTAACAAATTTCAACACACATTTCTGATAAAAACCCTCCAGAAAGTGGGCAGAGAGGGAACCTCACTCAACTTAATCAAGGCCATATACGACAAACCCACAGCAAACATTCTCAATGGTGAAAAAATGAAAGCATGTCCTCTAATACCAGGAACAAGACAAGGATGACCACTCTCACCACTATTATTCCACATAGTTTTGGAAGTTCTAGCCACAGCAGTCAGAGCAGCAAAAGAAAGAAACGGAACACAAGTTGGAAAAGAAGAAGTAACACTGTCACACTTTGCAGACGACATGACATTATACTTAGAGAATCCTAAAGATGCCACCAGAAAACTACTAGAAGTAATCCATGGATTTGGTAACGTTGCACGATACAAAATGAATGCACAGAAATCCCTTGCATTCCTATACATTAATGAAGAAAAATCTGAAAGAGAAATAAAGGAAACACTCCCATTAACCACTGCAACAAAAAGAATAAAATACCTAGAAACAAACCTACCTAGGGAGACAAAAGTTCTGTATGCTGAAAACTATGACACTGAAGAACGAAATTGAAGATGATACCTACAGATGGAGAGAGATACCATGTTCTTGGATTGGAAGAATCAATGTTGTGAAAATGACTATACTCTCCAAAGCAATCTACATATTCAATGCAATGCCTCTCAAATTACCAATGGCATTTTTTTCACAACTAGAGCAAAAAAAATCTTAAAATTTGTATGGAGACACAAAAAACCTGGAAGAGCCGAAGCAGTTTGAGGGATAAAAACAGAGCTGGAGGAATCAGACTGCCCGACTTCAGACTGTACTACAAAGCTACAGTAATCAAGACACGATGGGACTGGCACAAAAACAGAAATATAGATCAATGCAACAGGATAGAAAGCCCAGAGATAAAGCCACGCACCTATGGCCAACTAATCTATGACAAAGGAGACTAGAATCCCCAATGGAGAAAAGACAGTCTCTACAATAAGTGGTGCTGGGAAAACTGCACAGACACATGTAAAAGAATGAAATTGGAACACTCCCAAACACCGTACACAGAAATAAACTCAAAATGGAACAGAGACCTAAACGTAAGACAGGATACTATAAAACTCTTAGAGGAAAACATAGCAATAACACGCTTTGACATAAATCACAGCAAGATCTTTTTTAATCCACCTCCTAGAGTAATGGAAATAAAAACAAAAAGAAAGAAGTGGGACCTAATGAAACTTAAAAGCTTTGGCTACACACAGGAAACGACAAACAAGACCAAAGGACAACCCTCAGAATGGGAAAAATATTTACGTACGGATCAACGGACTAAGGATTAATCTCCAAAATATATAAAGAGCTCATGCAGCTCGGTATTGAACAAACGAACAACCCAATCGAAAAATGGGCAGAAGACCTAAATAGACAATTCTCCAAAGAAGACACACGGCTGGCCAACAAACACATCAAAACCTGCTCAACGTCACTAATTATTAGAGAGATGCACATCAAAACGACACTGAGGTATCACCTCACACCATTTAGAATGGGCATCATCAGAAAATCAACAAACAACAACTGCTGGACAGGGTGTGGAGCAAAGAGAATACTCTTCTTGCACTGTTGTTGGGAAAGTAAATTGATACAGCCACTATGGAGAACAGTAAAGAGGTTCCTTAAAAAACGAAAACCAGAATTGCCATACGACCCAGCGAACCCACTACAGGGCATATACCAAGAGAAAACCATAGTTCTAAAATCACATGCACCCCAATGTTCATTGTAGCAGTATTTACAATAGCCAGGTCATGAAAACAACCTAAATGCCCATCCACAGGCGAATGGATAAAGAAGATGAGGTACATATATACCATGGAAGATTACTCAGCCATAAAAAGGAAGTAAGTTGGTTCATTGGTACAGGCGTGGATGGATCTAGAGACTGTCATACAGAGTGAAATCAGTCAGAAAGAGAAAAACAGATACCATATGTAAACGCATATATATGCAACCTAGAAAAATGGTACAGGTGAACTGGTTTGCAGGATTGAACTGATACACAGATGTGGAGAACCCACGTATGGCCACCAAAGGGGGAATGTGGGGGTGTGGTAGTCATTGTGTGATGAATTCGGAAATTGGGATTCCAATATATACACTGATATGTATAAAATGGATAACTAATAAGAACCTGCTGTATAAAAATATAAAATAATATTCAAAAATTCAAAAAACAATAAGATAAAAGGAGGAAGATGTGTTCATTTGAACCGATCATTTCCTAAATAGACAACAAACTCTGAAGGTAGTTGGGGCTGTCAATAAAAAGGTAGAGAAAAAAGAAAGAGAGAACTGAAACAGCAACAAAGAAAACAATAGCAAGGATCAATAAAAGTAAAAGCTGGTTCTCTGAGAAGGTAAACAATATTGATATACCTTTAGCCAGACTCACCGAGAAAAAGAGGGAGAGGACTGCAATCAATAAAATTAGAAATGAAAAAGAAGTTACCACGGACAACAGAGAAATATAAAACTTCGTAAGAGACTACTACAAGCGACTCTTTGCTGATAAAATGGACAATCTGGAAGAAATGCCCAAATTCTAACACAGGTACAACCTTCCAAGACTGAACCAGGAAAAAATAGAAACTATGACCAGACCCAGTACGAGTAATGAACTTGCAACACTGATTGAAAATCGTCCAACTAACAAAAGTCCAGGACAGATGGTTTCACAGGATAATTCTATCCAACATGGAGAAAAGACTTAACACCCATCCTTCTCAAACTCTTCCAAAAAATGGGCAAGGAAGGAACACTCCCAAACTCTTTCTATGAATCCACCATCACCCTGATACCCAAACCAGACAAAGGTAGTACAAAAAACTAAAGTTACACACCGATATCACTGATGAACATAGATGCAAAGCTGCTCAACAAAATAGTAGCAAACAGAATCCAATACCACATTAAAAGTGTCATACCTCATGATCAAGTGTGATTTATCCAAGGGATGCAAGGATTCTTCCATATACGCAATTCAATGTGATACATCCTATGAACAAAGCGAAGAGGAAAATCCATATGATCATGTCAATCGATGCAGAAAAGCTTGTGACAAATTTCAACACACATTTCTGATAAAAACACTTCAGAAAGTGGGCAGAGAGGGAACCTCACTCAAGTTAATCAAGGCCATATACGACAAACCCACAGCAAACATTCTCAATGGTGAAAAATTGAAAGCATGTCCTCTAATATCAGGAACAAGACAAGGATGACCACTCTCACCACTATTATTCAACATAGTTTTGGGAGTTTTAGCCACAGCAGTCAGAGCAGCAAAAGAAATAAAAGGAACACAAGTTGGAAAAGAAGAAGTAACACGGTCACTCTTTGCAGATGGCATGACACTATACTTAGAGAATCCTAAAGATGCCACCAGAAAACAACTAGCGCTAATCTATGGATTTGGTAACGACGCACGATAGAAAATGAATGCACAGAAATCCCTTGCATTCCTATACATTAATGAAGAAAATTCTGAAAGAGAAATGAAGGAAACACTCCCATTAACCATTACAACAGAAAGAATAAAATACCTAGGAATAAACCTACGTAGGGAGACAAAAGATCTGTATGCTGAAAACTGTGACACTGAAGAAGGAAATTGAAGATGATACCTACAGATGGAGAGAGATACCATGTTCTTGGATTGGAAGAATCAATGTTGTGAAAATGACTATACTACAAAAGCAATCTACGTATTCAATGCAATCCCTCTCAAATTACCAATGGCATTCTTTCCAGAACTAGAACAAAAAAATCTTAAAATTTGTATGGAGACACAAAACACCCGAAGAGACGAAGCACTTTGAGGGAAAAAAACAGAGATGGAGGAATCAGACTGCCCGACTTCAGACTGTACTACAAAGGTACAGTAATCAAGACACGATGGGACGGGCACAAAAACACAAATATAGATCAATGCAACAGGATAGAAATCCCAGAGATAAAGCCACGCACCCATGGTCAACTAATCTATGACAAAGGAGGCAAGAATCCCCAATGGAGAAAAGACAGTCTCTACGATACGTGGTGCTGGGAAAACTGGACAGACACATGTAAAACAATGAAATTAGACCACTCCTAAACACTGTACACAGAAATCAACTCAAAATGGAACAGAGACCTAAACGTAAGACAGGACACTATAAAACTCTTTGAGGAAAACATAGGAATAACACGCTGTGACGTAAATCACAGCAAGATCCTTTTTAATCCACCTCCTAATGGAAATAAAAACAAAAATAAACAGGTGGGACCTAATGAAATTTAAACGCTTTTGCTACACACAGGAAACTACAAACAAATCGAAAGGACAACCCTCAGAATGGGAAAAATATTTGTGTACAGATCAACGGACTACGGATTAATCTCCAAAATATATAAACAGCTCATGCAGCTCGGTATTAAAAAAACGAACAACGCAATCGAAAATTGGGCAGAAGACCTAAATAGACAATTCTCCAAAGAAGACATACATCTGGCCAACAAGCACATAAAAACTTGCTCAACATCACTAATTATTAGAGAGATGCACATCAAAACTACACTGAGAAATCACCTCATTCCATTTAGAACGAGCATTATCAGAAAATCAACAAACAACCACCGCTGGACAGGGTGTTGAGTAAAGAAAACACTCTTGCACCGTTGTTGGTAGTGTAAATTGATAGAGCCACTATGGAGAACAGTAAAAAGGTTCTTGAAAAAACTAAGAACAGAATTGCCATATGACCCAGCGAACCCACTACAGGGCACGTACCAAGAGAAAACCATACTTCGAAAAGACACATGCACCCCAATGTTCATTGCAGCAGTATTTACAATAGCCAGGTCATGGAAACAACCTAAATGCCCATTCAGAGATGAATAGATAAAGAAGACATGCTACATATATACCATGGAATATTATTCAGCCATAAAAAGCAACTAAGTTGGTTCATTCGTACAGCCGTAGATGGATCTAGAGACTGTCATAGAGAGTGAAGTCAGTCAGAAAGAGAAAAACAGATATCATATATAAAGGCATATATATGCAAACTAGAAAAATGATACAGATGAACCGGTTTGCAGGATTGAATTGATACACAGATGTGCACAAACAACGTATGGCCACCAACGGGAGAAAGTGGGGGTGTGGTAGTCGTTGTGTGAAAAATTTGGAAATTGGGATTATCATATATACACTAATATGTATAAAATGGGTAACTAATAAGAACCTGCTGTATAAAAAAATAAAATAATATTCAAAAATTCAGAAAAGAATAAGATAAAAGGAAGAAGATGTGTTCATTTGAACCAATCATTTCCTATATAGACAACAAAATCTGAAGGTAGTTGGAGCTGTCAATAATAAGGTAGAAAAGAAAGAAAGAAAGAACTGAAATAGCAACAAAGAAAACAATAGCAAGGATCAATACAAGTAAAAGCTGGTTCTTTGAGAAGGTAAACAATATTGATAAAACTTTAGCCAGACTCATCGAGCAAAAGAGGGAGAGGATTGCAATCAATAAAATTAGAAATGAAAAAGTTACAATGGACAACACAGAAATACAAACCTTCTTAAGAGACCACTGCAAGCAACTCTATGCTGATAAAATGGACAATCTGGAGGAAATGCACAAATTCCTAGAAAGGTACAACCTTCCACGACTGAACCAGGAAAAAATAGAAACTATGAACAGACCCAGTACGAGTAATGAACTTGCAACTCTGATTAAAATTCGTCCAACAAAAAAAACTCCCGGACACATGGCTTCACAGGATAATTCTATCCAACACGGAGAGTAGACCTAACACCCATCCTTCTCAAACTCTTCCAAAAAATGATCGAGGCGGGAACACTCCCAAACTCTTTCTATGAGGCCACCATCACCCTGATACCAAAACCAGACAGAGATAGTACAAAAAAATACAGTTACACACCGATATCACTGATGAACATAGATGCAAAGCTGCTCAACAAAATAGTAGCAAACAGAATCCAATACCACATTAAAAGTATCATACCACATGATCAAGTGGGATTGATCCCAGGGATGCAAGGATTCTTCAATATACGCAAATCAATGTGGTACACCCTCTTAACAAAGGGAAGAGGAAAAAACCTATGATCACGTCAATAGATGCACAAAAGCCTGTAACAAATTTCAACACACATTTCTGATAAAAACCCTCCAGAAAGTGGGCAGAGAGGGAACCTCACTCAACTTAATCAAGGCCATATACGACAAACCCACAGCAAACATTCTCAATGGTGAAAAAATGAAAGCATGTCCTCTAATACCAGGAACAAGACAAGGATGACCACTCTCACCACTATTATTCCACATAGTTTTGGAAGTTCTAGCCACAGCATTCAGAGCAGCAAAAGAAAGAAACGGAACACAAGTTGGAAAAGAAGAAGTAATACTGTCACACTTTGCAGACGACATGACATTATACTTAGAGAATCCTAAAGATGCCACCAGAAAACTACTAGAAGTAATCCATGGATTTGGTAACGTTGCACGATACAAAATGAATGCACAGAAATCCCTTGCATTCCTATACATTAATGAAGAAAAATCTGAAAGAGAAATAAAGGAAACACTCCCATTAACCACTGCAACAAAAAGAATAAAATACCTAGAAACAAACCTACCTAGGGAGACAAAAGTTCTGTATGCTGAAAACTATGACACTGAAGAACGAAATTGAAGATGATACCTACAGATGGAGAGAGATACCATGTTCTTGGATTGGAAGAATCAATGTTGTGAAAATGACTATACTCTCCAAAGCAATCTACATATTCAATGCAATGCCTCTCAAATTACCAATGGCATTTTTTTCACAACTAGAGCAAAAAAAATCTTAAAATTTGTATGGAGACACAAAAAACCTGGAAGAGCCGAAGCAGTTTGAGGGATAAAAACAGAGCTGGAGGAATCAGACTGCCCGACTTCAGACTGTACTACAAAGCTACAGTAATCAAGACACGATGGGACTGGCACAAAAACAGAAATATAGATCAATGCAACAGGATAGAAAGCCCAGAGATAAAGCCACGCACCTATGGCCAACTAATCTATGACAAAGGAGACTAGAATCCCCAATGGAGAAAAGACAGTCTCTACAATAAGTGGTGCTGGGAAAACTGCACAGACACATGTAAAAGAATGAAATTGGAACACTCCCAAACACCGTACACAGAAATAAACTCAAAATGGAACAGAGACCTAAACGTAAGACAGGATACTATAAAACTCTTAGAGGAAAACATAGCAATAACACGCTTTGACATAAATCACAGCAAGATCTTTTTTAATCCACCTCCTAGAGTAATGGAAATAAAAACAAAAAGAAAGAAGTGGGACCTAATGAAACTTAAAAGCTTTGGCTACACACAGGAAACGACAAACAAGACCAAAGGACAACCCTCAGAATGGGAAAAATATTTACGTACGGATCAACGGACTAAGGATTAATCTCCAAAATATATAAAGAGCTCATGCAGCTCGGTATTGAACAAACGAACAACCCAATCGAAAAATGGGCAGAAGACCTAAATAGACAATTCTCCAAAGAAGACACACGGCTGGCCAAGAAACACATCAAAACCTGCTCAACGTCACTAATTATTAGAGAGATGCACATCAAAACGACACTGAGGTATCACCTCACACCATTTAGAACGGGCATCATCAGAAAATCAACAAACAACAACTGCTGGACAGGGTGTGGAGCAAAGAGAATACTCTTCTTGCACTGTTGTTGGGAAAGTAAATTGATACAGCCACTATGGAGAACAGTAAAGAGGTTCCTTAAAAAACGAAAACCAGAATTGCCATACGACCCAGCGAACCCACTACAGGGCATATACCAAGAGAAAACCATAGTTCTAAAATCACATGCACCCCAATGTTCATTGTAGCAGTATTTACAATAGCCAGGTCATGAAAACAACCTAAATGCCCATCCACAGGCAAATGGATAAAGAAGATGAGGTACATATATACCATGGAAGATTACTCAGCCATAAAAAGGAAGTAAGTTGGTTCATTGGTACAGGCGTGGATGGATCTAGAGACTGTCATACAGAGTGAAATCAGTCAGAAAGAGAAAAACAGATACCGTATGTAAACGCATATATATGCAACCTAGAAAAATGGTACAGGTGAACTGGTTTGCAGGATTGAACTGATACACAGATGTGGAGAACCCACGTATGGCCACCAAAGGGGGAATGTGGGGGTGTGGTAGTCATTGTGTGATGAATTCGGAAATTGGGATTCCAATATATACACTGATATGTATAAAATGGATAACTAATAAGAACCTGCTGTATAAAAATATAAAATAATATTCAAAAATTCAAAAAACAATAAGATAAAAGGAGGAAGATGTGTTCATTTGAACCGATCATTTCCTAAATAGACAACAAACTCTGAAGGTAGTTGGGGCTGTCAATAAAAAGGTAGAGAAAAAAGAAAGAGAGAACTGAAACAGCAACAAAGAAAACAATAGCAAGGATCAATAAAAGTAAAAGCTGGTTCTCTGAGAAGGTAAACAATATTGATATACCTTTAGCCAGACTCACCGAGAAAAAGAGGGAGAGGACTGCAATCAATAAAATTAGAAATGAAAAAGAAGTTACCACGGACAACAGAGAAATATAAAACTTCGTAAGAGACTACTACAAGCGACTCTTTGCTGATAAAATGGACAATCTGGAAGAAATGCCCAAATTCTAACACAGGTACAACCTTCCAAGACTGAACCAGGAAAAAATAGAAACTATGACCAGACCCAGTACGAGTAATGAACTTGCAACACTGATTGAAAATCGTCCAACTAACAAAAGTCCAGGACAGATGGTTTCACAGGATAATTCTATCCAACATGGAGAAAAGACTTAACACCCATCCTTCTCAAACTCTTCCAAAAAATGGGCAAGGAAGGAACACTCCCAAACTCTTTCTATGAATCCACCATCACCCTGATACCCAAACCAGACAAAGGTAGTACAAAAAACTAAAGTTACACACCGATATCACTGATGAACATAGATGCAAAGCTGCTCAACAAAATAGTAGCAAACAGAATCCAATACCACATTAAAAGTGTCATACCTCATGATCAAGTGTGATTTATCCAAGGGATGCAAGGATTCTTCCATATACGCAATTCAATGTGATACATCCTATGAACAAAGCGAAGAGGAAAATCCATATGATCATGTCAATCGATGCAGAAAAGCTTGTGACAAATTTCAACACACATTTCTGATAAAAACACTTCAGAAAGTGGGCAGAGAGGGAACCTCACTCAAGTTAATCAAGGCCATATACGACAAACCCACAGCAAACATTCTCAATGGTGAAAAATTGAAAGCATGTCCTCTAATATCAGGAACAAGACAAGGATGACCACTCTCACCACTATTATTCAACATAGTTTTGGGAGTTTTAGCCACAGCAGTCAGAGCAGCAAAAGAAATAAAAGGAACACAAGTTGGAAAAGAAGAAGTAACACGGTCACTCTTTGCAGATGGCATGACACTATACTTAGAGAATCCTAAAGATGCCACCAGAAAACAACTAGCGCTAATCTATGGATTTGGTAACGACGCACGATAGAAAATGAATGCACAGAAATCCCTTGCATTCCTATACATTAATGAAGAAAATTCTGAAAGAGAAATGAAGGAAACACTCCCATTAACCATTACAACAGAAAGAATAAAATACCTAGGAATAAACCTACGTAGGGAGACAAAAGATCTGTATGCTGAAAACTGTGACACTGAAGAAGGAAATTGAAGATGATACCTACAGATGGAGAGAGATACCATGTTCTTGGATTGGAAGAATCAATGTTGTGAAAATGACTATACTACAAAAGCAATCTACATATTCAATGCAATCCCTCTCAAATTACCAATGGCATTCTTTCCAGAACTAGAACAAAAAAATCTTAAACTTTGTATGGAGACACAAAACACCCGAAGAGACGAAGCACTTTGAGGGAAAAAAACAGAGATGGAGGAATCAGACTGCCCGACTTCAGACTGTACTACAAAGGTACAGTAATCAAGACACGATGGGACGGGCACAAAAACACAAATATAGATCAATGCAACAGGATAGAAATCCCAGAGATAAAGCCACGCACCCATGGTCAACTAATCTATGACAAAGGAGGCAAGAATCCCCAATGGAGAAAAGACAGTCTCTACGATACGTGGTGCTGGGAAAACTGGACAGACACATGTAAAACAATGAAATTAGACCACTCCTAAACACTGTACACAGAAATCAACTCAAAATGGAACAGAGACCTAAACGTAAGACAGGACACTATAAAACTCTTTGAGGAAAACATAGGAATAACACGCTGTGACGTAAATCACAGCAAGATCCTTTTTAATCCACCTCCTAATGGAAATAAAAACAAAAATAAACAGGTGGGACCTAATGAAATTTAAACGCTTTTGCTACACACAGGAAACTACAAACAAATCGAAAGGACAACCCTCAGAATGGGAAAAATATTTGTGTACAGATCAACGGACTACGGATTAATCTCCAAAATATATAAACAGCTCATGCAGCTCGGTATTAAAAAAACGAACAACGCAATCGAAAATTGGGCAGAAGACCTAAATAGACAATTCTCCAAAGAAGACATACATCTGGCCAACAAGCACATAAAAACTTGCTCAACATCACTAATTATTAGAGAGATGCACATCAAAACTACACTGAGAAATCACCTCATTCCATTTAGAACGAGCATTATCAGAAAATCAACAAACAACCACCGCTGGACAGGGTGTTGAGTAAAGAAAACACTCTTGCACCGTTGTTGGTAGTGTAAATTGATAGAGCCACTATGGAGAACAGTAAAAAGGTTCTTGAAAAAACTAAGAACAGAATTGCCATATGACCCAGCGAACCCACTACAGGGCACGTACCAAGAGAAAACCATACTTCGAAAAGACACATGCACCCCAATGTTCATTGCAGCAGTATTTACAATAGCCAGGTCATGGAAACAACCTAAATGCCCATTCAGAGATGAATAGATAAAGAAGACATGCTACATATATACCATGGAATATTATTCAGCCATAAAAAGCAACTAAGTTGGTTCATTCGTACAGCCGTAGATGGATCTAGAGACTGTCATAGAGAGTGAAGTCAGTCAGAAAGAGAAAAACAGATATCATATATAAAGGCATATATATGCAAACTAGAAAAATGATACAGATGAACCGGTTTGCAGGATTGAATTGATACACAGATGTGCACAAACAACGTGTGGCCACCAACGGGAGAAAGTGGGGGTGTGGTAGTCGTTGTGTGAAAAATTTGGAAATTGGGATTATCATATATACACTAATATGTATAAAATGGGTAACTAATAAGAACCTGCTGTATAAAAAAATAAAATAATATTCAAAAATTCAGAAAAGAATAAGATAAAAGGAAGAAGATGTGTTCATTTGAACCAATCATTTCCTATATAGACAACAAAATCTGAAGGTAGTTGGGGCTGTCAATAATAAGGTAGAAAAGAAAGAAAGAAAGAACTGAAATAGCAACAAAGAAAACAATAGCAAGGATCAATACAAGTAAAAGCTGGTTCTTTGAGAAGGTAAACAATATTGATATAACTTTAGCCAGACTCATCGAGCAAAAGAGGGAGAGGATTGCAACCAATAAAATTAGAAATGAAAAAGTTACAATGGACAACACAGAAATACAAACCTTCTTAAGAGACCACTGCAAGCAACTCTATGCGGATAAAATGGACAATCTGGAGGAAATGCACAAATTCCTAGAAAGGTACAACCTTCCACGACTGAACCAGGAATAAATAGAAACTATGAACAGACCCAGTACGAGTAATGAACTTGCAACTCTGATTAAAATTCGTCCAACAAAAAAAACTCCCGGACACATGGCTTCACAGGATAATTCTATCCAACACGGAGAGTAGACCTAACACCCATCCTTCTCAAACTCTTCCAAAAAATGATCGAGGCGGGAACACTCCCAAACTCTTTCTATGAGGCCACCATCACCCTGATACCAAAACCAGACAGAGATAGTACAAAAAAATACAGTTACACACCGATATCACTGATGAACATAGATGCAAAGCTGCTCAACAAAATAGTAGCAAACAGAATCCAATACCACATTAAAAGTATCATACCTCATGATCAAGTGGGATTTATCCCAGGGATGCAAGGTTTCTTCAATATAGGCAAATCAATGTGATACACCCTATTAACAAAGGGAAGAGGAAAAACCATATAATCATGTCAATAGATGCAGAAAAGCTTGTGACAAATTTCAACACACATTTCTGATAAAAACCCTCCAGAAAGTGGGCAGAGAGGGAACCTCACTCAACTTAATCAAGGCCATATATGACAAACCCACAGCAAACATTCTCAATGGTGAAAAGTTGAAAGCATGTCCTCTAATATCAGGAACAAGACAAGGATGACCACTCTCACCACTATTATTCCACATAGTTTTGGAAGTTCTAGCCACAGCAGTCAGAGCAGCAAAAGAAAGAAACGGAACACAAGTTGGAAAAGAAGAAGTAACACTGTCACACTTTGCAGACGACATGACATTATACTTAGAGAATCCTAAAGATGCCACCAGAAAACTACTAGAAGTAATCCATGGATTTGGTAACGTTGCACGATACAAAATGAATGCACAGAAATCCCTTGCATTCCTATACATTAATGAAGAAAAATCTGAAAGAGAAATAAAGGAAACACTCCCATTAACCACTGCAACAAAAAGAATAAAATACCTAGGAACAAACCTACCTAGGGAGACAAAAGTTCTGTATGCTGAAAACTATGACACTGAAGAACGAAATTGAAGATGATACCTACAGATGGAGAGAGATACCATGTTCTTGGATTGGAAGAATCAATGTTGTGAAAATGACTATACTCTCCAAAGCAATCTACATATTCAATGCAATGCCTCTCAAATTACCAATGGCATTTTTTTCACAACTAGAGCAAAAAAAATCTTAAAATTTGTATGGAGACACAAAAAACCTGGAAGAGCCGAAGCAGTTTGAGGGATAAAAACAGAGCTGGAGGAATCAGACTGCCCGACTTCAGACTGTACTACAAAGCTACAGTAATCAAGACACGATGGGACTGGCACAAAAACAGAAATATAGATCAATGCAACAGGATAGAAAGCCCAGAGATAAAGCCACGCACCTATGGCCAACTAATCTATGACAAAGGAGACTAGAATCCCCAATGGAGAAAAGACAGTCTCTACAATAAGTGGTGCTGGGAAAACTGCACAGACACATGTAAAAGAATGAAATTGGAACACTCCCAAACACCGTACACAGAAATAAACTCAAAATGGAACAGAGACCTAAACGTAAGACAGGATACTATAAAACTCTTAGAGGAAAACATAGCAATAACACGCTTTGACATAAATCACAGCAAGATCTTTTTTAATCCACCTCCTAGAGTAATGGAAATAAAAACAAAAAGAAAGAAGTGGGACCTAATGAAACTTAAAAGCTTTGGCTACACACAGGAAACGACAAACAAGACCAAAGGACAACCCTCAGAATGGGAAAAATATTTACGTACGGATCAACGGACTAAGGATTAATCTCCAAAATATATAAAGAGCTCATGCAGCTCGGTATTGAACAAACGAACAACCCAATCGAAAAATGGGCAGAAGACCTAAATAGACAATTCTCCAAAGAAGACACACGGCTGGCCAAGAAACACATCAAAACCTGCTCAACGTCACTAATTATTAGAGAGATGCACATCAAAACGACACTGAGGTATCACCTCACACCATTTAGAACGGGCATCATCAGAAAATCAACAAACAACAACTGCTGGACAGGGTGTGGAGCAAAGAGAATACTCTTCTTGCACTGTTGTTGGGAAAGTAAATTGATACAGCCACTATGGAGAACAGTAAAGAGGTTCCTTAAAAAACGAAAACCAGAATTGCCATACGACCCAGCGAACCCACTACAGGGCATATACCAAGAGAAAACCATAGTTCTAAAATCACATGCACCCCAATGTTCATTGTAGCAGTATTTACAATAGCCAGGTCATGAAAACAACCTAAATGCCCATCCACAGGCAAATGGATAAAGAAGATGAGGTACATATATACCATGGAAGATTACTCAGCCATAAAAAGGAAGTAAGTTGGTTCATTGGTACAGGCGTGGATGGATCTAGAGACTGTCATACAGAGTGAAATCAGTCAGAAAGAGAAAAACAGATACCGTATGTAAACGCATATATATGCAACCTAGAAAAATGGTACAGGTGAACTGGTTTGCAGGATTGAACTGATACACAGATGTGGAGAACCCACGTATGGCCACCAAAGGGGGAATGTGGGGGTGTGGTAGTCATTGTGTGATGAATTCGGAAATTGGGATTCCAATATATACACTGATATGTATAAAATGGATAACTAATAAGAACCTGCTGTATAAAAATATAAAATAATATTCAAAAATTCAAAAAACAATAAGATAAAAGGAGGAAGATGTGTTCATTTGAACCGATCATTTCCTAAATAGACAACAAACTCTGAAGGTAGTTGGGGCTGTCAATAAAAAGGTAGAGAAAAAAGAAAGAGAGAACTGAAACAGCAACAAAGAAAACAATAGCAAGGATCAATAAAAGTAAAAGCTGGTTCTCTGAGAAGGTAAACAATATTGATATACCTTTAGCCAGACTCACCGAGAAAAAGAGGGAGAGGACTGCAATCAATAAAATTAGAAATGAAAAAGAAGTTACCACGGACAACAGAGAAATATAAAACTTCGTAAGAGACTACTACAAGCGACTCTTTGCTGATAAAATGGACAATCTGGAAGAAATGCCCAAATTCTAACACAGGTACAACCTTCCAAGACTGAACCAGGAAAAAATAGAAACTATGACCAGACCCAGTACGAGTAATGAACTTGCAACACTGATTGAAAATCGTCCAACTAACAAAAGTCCAGGACAGATGGTTTCACAGGATAATTCTATCCAACATGGAGAAAAGACTTAACACCCATCCTTCTCAAACTCTTCCAAAAAATGGGCAAGGAAGGAACACTCCCAAACTCTTTCTATGAATCCACCATCACCCTGATACCCAAACCAGACAAAGGTAGTACAAAAAACTAAAGTTACACACCGATATCACTGATGAACATAGATGCAAAGCTGCTCAACAAAATAGTAGCAAACAGAATCCAATACCACATTAAAAGTGTCATACCTCATGATCAAGTGTGATTTATCCAAGGGATGCAAGGATTCTTCCATATACGCAATTCAATGTGATACATCCTATGAACAAAGCGAAGAGGAAAATCCATATGATCATGTCAATCGATGCAGAAAAGCTTGTGACAAATTTCAACACACATTTCTGATAAAAACACTTCAGAAAGTGGGCAGAGAGGGAACCTCACTCAAGTTAATCAAGGCCATATACGACAAACCCACAGCAAACATTCTCAATGGTGAAAAATTGAAAGCATGTCCTCTAATATCAGGAACAAGACAAGGATGACCACTCTCACCACTATTATTCAACATAGTTTTGGGAGTTTTAGCCACAGCAGTCAGAGCAGCAAAAGAAATAAAAGGAACACAAGTTGGAAAAGAAGAAGTAACACGGTCACTCTTTGCAGATGGCATGACACTATACTTAGAGAATCCTAAAGATGCCACCAGAAAACAACTAGCGCTAATCTATGGATTTGGTAACGACGCACGATAGAAAATGAATGCACAGAAATCCCTTGCATTCCTATACATTAATGAAGAAAATTCTGAAAGAGAAATGAAGGAAACACTCCCATTAACCATTACAACAGAAAGAATAAAATACCTAGGAATAAACCTACGTAGGGAGACAAAAGATCTGTATGCTGAAAACTGTGACACTGAAGAAGGAAATTGAAGATGATACCTACAGATGGAGAGAGATACCATGTTCTTGGATTGGAAGAATCAATGTTGTGAAAATGACTATACTACAAAAGCAATCTACATATTCAATGCAATCCCTCTCAAATTACCAATGGCATTCTTTCCAGAACTAGAACAAAAAAATCTTAAACTTTGTATGGAGACACAAAACACCCGAAGAGACGAAGCACTTTGAGGGAAAAAAACAGAGATGGAGGAATCAGACTGCCCGACTTCAGACTGTACTACAAAGGTACAGTAATCAAGACACGATGGGACGGGCACAAAAACACAAATATAGATCAATGCAACAGGATAGAAATCCCAGAGATAAAGCCACGCACCCATGGTCAACTAATCTATGACAAAGGAGGCAAGAATCCCCAATGGAGAAAAGACAGTCTCTACGATACGTGGTGCTGGGAAAACTGGACAGACACATGTAAAACAATGAAATTAGACCACTCCTAAACACTGTACACAGAAATCAACTCAAAATGGAACAGAGACCTAAACGTAAGACAGGACACTATAAAACTCTTTGAGGAAAACATAGGAATAACACGCTGTGACGTAAATCACAGCAAGATCCTTTTTAATCCACCTCCTAATGGAAATAAAAACAAAAATAAACAGGTGGGACCTAATGAAATTTAAACGCTTTTGCTACACACAGGAAACTACAAACAAATCGAAAGGACAACCCTCAGAATGGGAAAAATATTTGTGTACAGATCAACGGACTACGGATTAATCTCCAAAATATATAAACAGCTCATGCAGCTCGGTATTAAAAAAACGAACAACGCAATCGAAAATTGGGCAGAAGACCTAAATAGACAATTCTCCAAAGAAGACATACATCTGGCCAACAAGCACATAAAAACTTGCTCAACATCACTAATTATTAGAGAGATGCACATCAAAACTACACTGAGAAATCACCTCATTCCATTTAGAACGAGCATTATCAGAAAATCAACAAACAACCACCGCTGGACAGGGTGTTGAGTAAAGAAAACACTCTTGCACCGTTGTTGGTAGTGTAAATTGATAGAGCCACTATGGAGAACAGTAAAAAGGTTCTTGAAAAAACTAAGAACAGAATTGCCATATGACCCAGCGAACCCACTACAGGGCACGTACCAAGAGAAAACCATACTTCGAAAAGACACATGCACCCCAATGTTCATTGCAGCAGTATTTACAATAGCCAGGTCATGGAAACAACCTAAATGCCCATTCAGAGATGAATAGATAAAGAAGACATGCTACATATATACCATGGAATATTATTCAGCCATAAAAAGCAACTAAGTTGGTTCATTCGTACAGCCGTAGATGGATCTAGAGACTGTCATAGAGAGTGAAGTCAGTCAGAAAGAGAAAAACAGATATCATATATAAAGGCATATATATGCAAACTAGAAAAATGATACAGATGAACCGGTTTGCAGGATTGAATTGATACACAGATGTGCACAAACAACGTGTGGCCACCAACGGGAGAAAGTGGGGGTGTGGTAGTCGTTGTGTGAAAAATTTGGAAATTGGGATTATCATATATACACTAATATGTATAAAATGGGTAACTAATAAGAACCTGCTGTATAAAAAAATAAAATAATATTCAAAAATTCAGAAAAGAATAAGATAAAAGGAAGAAGATGTGTTCATTTGAACCAATCATTTCCTATATAGACAACAAAATCTGAAGGTAGTTGGGGCTGTCAATAATAAGGTAGAAAAGAAAGAAAGAAAGAACTGAAATAGCAACAAAGAAAACAATAGCAAGGATCAATACAAGTAAAAGCTGGTTCTTTGAGAAGGTAAACAATATTGATATAACTTTAGCCAGACTCATCGAGCAAAAGAGGGAGAGGATTGCAACCAATAAAATTAGAAATGAAAAAGTTACAATGGACAACACAGAAATACAAACCTTCTTAAGAGACCACTGCAAGCAACTCTATGCGGATAAAATGGACAATCTGGAGGAAATGCACAAATTCCTAGAAAGGTACAACCTTCCACGACTGAACCAGGAATAAATAGAAACTATGAACAGACCCAGTACGAGTAATGAACTTGCAACTCTGATTAAAATTCGTCCAACAAAAAAAACTCCCGGACACATGGCTTCACAGGATAATTCTATCCAACACGGAGAGTAGACCTAACACCCATCCTTCTCAAACTCTTCCAAAAAATGATCGAGGCGGGAACACTCCCAAACTCTTTCTATGAGGCCACCATCACCCTGATACCAAAACCAGACAGAGATAGTACAAAAAAATACAGTTACACACCGATATCACTGATGAACATAGATGCAAAGCTGCTCAACAAAATAGTAGCAAACAGAATCCAATACCACATTAAAAGTATCATACCTCATGATCAAGTGGGATTTATCCCAGGGATGCAAGGTTTCTTCAATATAGGCAAATCAATGTGATACACCCTATTAACAAAGGGAAGAGGAAAAACCATATAATCATGTCAATAGATGCAGAAAAGCTTGTGACAAATTTCAACACACATTTCTGATAAAAACCCTCCAGAAAGTGGGCAGAGAGGGAACCTCACTCAACTTAATCAAGGCCATATATGACAAACCCACAGCAAACATTCTCAATGGTGAAAAGTTGAAAGCATGTCCTCTAATATCAGGAACAAGACAAGGATGACCACTCTCACCACTATTATTCCACATAGTTTTGGAAGTTCTAGCCACAGCAGTCAGAGCAGCAAAAGAAAGAAACGGAACACAAGTTGGAAAAGAAGAAGTAACACTGTCACACTTTGCAGACGACATGACATTATACTTAGAGAATCCTAAAGATGCCACCAGAAAACTACTAGAAGTAATCCATGGATTTGGTAACGTTGCACGATACAAAATGAATGCACAGAAATCCCTTGCATTCCTATACATTAATGAAGAAAAATCTGAAAGAGAAATAAAGGAAACACTCCCATTAACCACTGCAACAAAAAGAATAAAATACCTAGGAACAAACCTACCTAGGGAGACAAAAGTTCTGTATGCTGAAAACTATGACACTGAAGAACGAAATTGAAGATGATACCTACAGATGGAGAGAGATACCATGTTCTTGGATTGGAAGAATCAATGTTGTGAAAATGACTATACTCTCCAAAGCAATCTACATATTCAATGCAATGCCTCTCAAATTACCAATGGCATTTTTTTCACAACTAGAGCAAAAAAAATCTTAAAATTTGTATGGAGACACAAAAAACCTGGAAGAGCCGAAGCAGTTTGAGGGATAAAAACAGAGCTGGAGGAATCAGACTGCCCGACTTCAGACTGTACTACAAAGCTACAGTAATCAAGACACGATGGGACTGGCACAAAAACAGAAATATAGATCAATGCAACAGGATAGAAAGCCCAGAGATAAAGCCACGCACCTATGGCCAACTAATCTATGACAAAGGAGACTAGAATCCCCAATGGAGAAAAGACAGTCTCTACAATAAGTGGTGCTGGGAAAACTGCACAGACACATGTAAAAGAATGAAATTGGAACACTCCCAAACACCGTACACAGAAATAAACTCAAAATGGAACAGAGACCTAAACGTAAGACAGGATACTATAAAACTCTTAGAGGAAAACATAGCAATAACACGCTTTGACATAAATCACAGCAAGATCTTTTTTAATCCACCTCCTAGAGTAATGGAAATAAAAACAAAAAGAAAGAAGTGGGACCTAATGAAACTTAAAAGCTTTGGCTACACACAGGAAACGACAAACAAGACCAAAGGACAACCCTCAGAATGGGAAAAATATTTACGTACGGATCAACGGACTAAGGATTAATCTCCAAAATATATAAAGAGCTCATGCAGCTCGGTATTGAACAAACGAACAACCCAATCGAAAAATGGGCAGAAGACCTAAATAGACAATTCTCCAAAGAAGACACACGGCTGGCCAAGAAACACATCAAAACCTGCTCAACGTCACTAATTATTAGAGAGATGCACATCAAAACGACACTGAGGTATCACCTCACACCATTTAGAACGGGCATCATCAGAAAATCAACAAACAACAACTGCTGGACAGGGTGTGGAGCAAAGAGAATACTCTTCTTGCACTGTTGTTGGGAAAGTAAATTGATACAGCCACTATGGAGAACAGTAAAGAGGTTCCTTAAAAAACGAAAACCAGAATTGCCATACGACCCAGCGAACCCACTACAGGGCATATACCAAGAGAAAACCATAGTTCTAAAATCACATGCACCCCAATGTTCATTGTAGCAGTATTTACAATAGCCAGGTCATGAAAACAACCTAAATGCCCATCCACAGGCAAATGGATAAAGAAGATGAGGTACATATATACCATGGAAGATTACTCAGCCATAAAAAGGAAGTAAGTTGGTTCATTGGTACAGGCGTGGATGGATCTAGAGACTGTCATACAGAGTGAAATCAGTCAGAAAGAGAAAAACAGATACCGTATGTAAACGCATATATATGCAACCTAGAAAAATGGTACAGGTGAACTGGTTTGCAGGATTGAACTGATACACAGATGTGGAGAACCCACGTATGGCCACCAAAGGGGGAATGTGGGGGTGTGGTAGTCATTGTGTGATGAATTCGGAAATTGGGATTCCAATATATACACTGATATGTATAAAATGGATAACTAATAAGAACCTGCTGTATAAAAATATAAAATAATATTCAAAAATTCAAAAAACAATAAGATAAAAGGAGGAAGATGTGTTCATTTGAACCGATCATTTCCTAAATAGACAACAAACTCTGAAGGTAGTTGGGGCTGTCAATAAAAAGGTAGAGAAAAAAGAAAGAGAGAACTGAAACAGCAACAAAGAAAACAATAGCAAGGATCAATAAAAGTAAAAGCTGGTTCTCTGAGAAGGTAAACAATATTGATATACCTTTAGCCAGACTCACCGAGAAAAAGAGGGAGAGGACTGCAATCAATAAAATTAGAAATGAAAAAGAAGTTACCACGGACAACAGAGAAATATAAAACTTCGTAAGAGACTACTACAAGCGACTCTTTGCTGATAAAATGGACAATCTGGAAGAAATGCCCAAATTCTAACACAGGTACAACCTTCCAAGACTGAACCAGGAAAAAATAGAAACTATGACCAGACCCAGTACGAGTAATGAACTTGCAACACTGATTGAAAATCGTCCAACTAACAAAAGTCCAGGACAGATGGTTTCACAGGATAATTCTATCCAACATGGAGAAAAGACTTAACACCCATCCTTCTCAAACTCTTCCAAAAAATGGGCAAGGAAGGAACACTCCCAAACTCTTTCTATGAATCCACCATCACCCTGATACCCAAACCAGACAAAGGTAGTACAAAAAACTAAAGTTACACACCGATATCACTGATGAACATAGATGCAAAGCTGCTCAACAAAATAGTAGCAAACAGAATCCAATACCACATTAAAAGTGTCATACCTCATGATCAAGTGTGATTTATCCAAGGGATGCAAGGATTCTTCCATATACGCAATTCAATGTGATACATCCTATGAACAAAGCGAAGAGGAAAATCCATATGATCATGTCAATCGATGCAGAAAAGCTTGTGACAAATTTCAACACACATTTCTGATAAAAACACTTCAGAAAGTGGGCAGAGAGGGAACCTCACTCAAGTTAATCAAGGCCATATACGACAAACCCACAGCAAACATTCTCAATGGTGAAAAATTGAAAGCATGTCCTCTAATATCAGGAACAAGACAAGGATGACCACTCTCACCACTATTATTCAACATAGTTTTGGGAGTTTTAGCCACAGCAGTCAGAGCAGCAAAAGAAATAAAAGGAACACAAGTTGGAAAAGAAGAAGTAACACGGTCACTCTTTGCAGATGGCATGACACTATACTTAGAGAATCCTAAAGATGCCACCAGAAAACAACTAGCGCTAATCTATGGATTTGGTAACGACGCACGATAGAAAATGAATGCACAGAAATCCCTTGCATTCCTATACATTAATGAAGAAAATTCTGAAAGAGAAATGAAGGAAACACTCCCATTAACCATTACAACAGAAAGAATAAAATACCTAGGAATAAACCTACGTAGGGAGACAAAAGATCTGTATGCTGAAAACTGTGACACTGAAGAAGGAAATTGAAGATGATACCTACAGATGGAGAGAGATACCATGTTCTTGGATTGGAAGAATCAATGTTGTGAAAATGACTATACTACAAAAGCAATCTACATATTCAATGCAATCCCTCTCAAATTACCAATGGCATTCTTTCCAGAACTAGAACAAAAAAATCTTAAACTTTGTATGGAGACACAAAACACCCGAAGAGACGAAGCACTTTGAGGGAAAAAAACAGAGATGGAGGAATCAGACTGCCCGACTTCAGACTGTACTACAAAGGTACAGTAATCAAGACACGATGGGACGGGCACAAAAACACAAATATAGATCAATGCAACAGGATAGAAATCCCAGAGATAAAGCCACGCACCCATGGTCAACTAATCTATGACAAAGGAGGCAAGAATCCCCAATGGAGAAAAGACAGTCTCTACGATACGTGGTGCTGGGAAAACTGGACAGACACATGTAAAACAATGAAATTAGACCACTCCTAAACACTGTACACAGAAATCAACTCAAAATGGAACAGAGACCTAAACGTAAGACAGGACACTATAAAACTCTTTGAGGAAAACATAGGAATAACACGCTGTGACGTAAATCACAGCAAGATCCTTTTTAATCCACCTCCTAATGGAAATAAAAACAAAAATAAACAGGTGGGACCTAATGAAATTTAAACGCTTTTGCTACACACAGGAAACTACAAACAAATCGAAAGGACAACCCTCAGAATGGGAAAAATATTTGTGTACAGATCAACGGACTACGGATTAATCTCCAAAATATATAAACAGCTCATGCAGCTCGGTATTAAAAAAACGAACAACGCAATCGAAAATTGGGCAGAAGACCTAAATAGACAATTCTCCAAAGAAGACATACATCTGGCCAACAAGCACATAAAAACTTGCTCAACATCACTAATTATTAGAGAGATGCACATCAAAACTACACTGAGAAATCACCTCATTCCATTTAGAACGAGCATTATCAGAAAATCAACAAACAACCACCGCTGGACAGGGTGTTGAGTAAAGAAAACACTCTTGCACCGTTGTTGGTAGTGTAAATTGATAGAGCCACTATGGAGAACAGTAAAAAGGTTCTTGAAAAAACTAAGAACAGAATTGCCATATGACCCAGCGAACCCACTACAGGGCACGTACCAAGAGAAAACCATACTTCGAAAAGACACATGCACCCCAATGTTCATTGCAGCAGTATTTACAATAGCCAGGTCATGGAAACAACCTAAATGCCCATTCAGAGATGAATAGATAAAGAAGACATGCTACATATATACCATGGAATATTATTCAGCCATAAAAAGCAACTAAGTTGGTTCATTCGTACAGCCGTAGATGGATCTAGAGACTGTCATAGAGAGTGAAGTCAGTCAGAAAGAGAAAAACAGATATCATATATAAAGGCATATATATGCAAACTAGAAAAATGATACAGATGAACCGGTTTGCAGGATTGAATTGATACACAGATGTGCACAAACAACGTGTGGCCACCAACGGGAGAAAGTGGGGGTGTGGTAGTCGTTGTGTGAAAAATTTGGAAATTGGGATTATCATATATACACTAATATGTATAAAATGGGTAACTAATAAGAACCTGCTGTATAAAAAAATAAAATAATATTCAAAAATTCAGAAAAGAATAAGATAAAAGGAAGAAGATGTGTTCATTTGAACCAATCATTTCCTATATAGACAACAAAATCTGAAGGTAGTTGGGGCTGTCAATAATAAGGTAGAAAAGAAAGAAAGAAAGAACTGAAATAGCAACAAAGAAAACAATAGCAAGGATCAATACAAGTAAAAGCTGGTTCTTTGAGAAGGTAAACAATATTGATATAACTTTAGCCAGACTCATCGAGCAAAAGAGGGAGAGGATTGCAACCAATAAAATTAGAAATGAAAAAGTTACAATGGACAACACAGAAATACAAACCTTCTTAAGAGACCACTGCAAGCAACTCTATGCGGATAAAATGGACAATCTGGAGGAAATGCACAAATTCCTAGAAAGGTACAACCTTCCACGACTGAACCAGGAATAAATAGAAACTATGAACAGACCCAGTACGAGTAATGAACTTGCAACTCTGATTAAAATTCGTCCAACAAAAAAAACTCCCGGACACATGGCTTCACAGGATAATTCTATCCAACACGGAGAGTAGACCTAACACCCATCCTTCTCAAACTCTTCCAAAAAATGATCGAGGCGGGAACACTCCCAAACTCTTTCTATGAGGCCACCATCACCCTGATACCAAAACCAGACAGAGATAGTACAAAAAAATACAGTTACACACCGATATCACTGATGAACATAGATGCAAAGCTGCTCAACAAAATAGTAGCAAACAGAATCCAATACCACATTAAAAGTATCATACCTCATGATCAAGTGGGATTTATCCCAGGGATGCAAGGTTTCTTCAATATAGGCAAATCAATGTGATACACCCTATTAACAAAGGGAAGAGGAAAAACCATATAATCATGTCAATAGATGCAGAAAAGCTTGTGACAAATTTCAACACACATTTCTGATAAAAACCCTCCAGAAAGTGGGCAGAGAGGGAACCTCACTCAACTTAATCAAGGCCATATATGACAAACCCACAGCAAACATTCTCAATGGTGAAAAGTTGAAAGCATGTCCTCTAATATCAGGAACAAGACAAGGATGACCACTCTCACCACTATTATTCCACATAGTTTTGGAAGTTCTAGCCACAGCAGTCAGAGCAGCAAAAGAAAGAAACGGAACACAAGTTGGAAAAGAAGAAGTAACACTGTCACACTTTGCAGACGACATGACATTATACTTAGAGAATCCTAAAGATGCCACCAGAAAACTACTAGAAGTAATCCATGGATTTGGTAACGTTGCACGATACAAAATGAATGCACAGAAATCCCTTGCATTCCTATACATTAATGAAGAAAAATCTGAAAGAGAAATAAAGGAAACACTCCCATTAACCACTGCAACAAAAAGAATAAAATACCTAGGAACAAACCTACCTAGGGAGACAAAAGTTCTGTATGCTGAAAACTATGACACTGAAGAACGAAATTGAAGATGATACCTACAGATGGAGAGAGATACCATGTTCTTGGATTGGAAGAATCAATGTTGTGAAAATGACTATACTCTCCAAAGCAATCTACATATTCAATGCAATGCCTCTCAAATTACCAATGGCATTTTTTTCACAACTAGAGCAAAAAAAATCTTAAAATTTGTATGGAGACACAAAAAACCTGGAAGAGCCGAAGCAGTTTGAGGGATAAAAACAGAGCTGGAGGAATCAGACTGCCCGACTTCAGACTGTACTACAAAGCTACAGTAATCAAGACACGATGGGACTGGCACAAAAACAGAAATATAGATCAATGCAACAGGATAGAAAGCCCAGAGATAAAGCCACGCACCTATGGCCAACTAATCTATGACAAAGGAGACTAGAATCCCCAATGGAGAAAAGACAGTCTCTACAATAAGTGGTGCTGGGAAAACTGCACAGACACATGTAAAAGAATGAAATTGGAACACTCCCAAACACCGTACACAGAAATAAACTCAAAATGGAACAGAGACCTAAACGTAAGACAGGATACTATAAAACTCTTAGAGGAAAACATAGCAATAACACGCTTTGACATAAATCACAGCAAGATCTTTTTTAATCCACCTCCTAGAGTAATGGAAATAAAAACAAAAAGAAAGAAGTGGGACCTAATGAAACTTAAAAGCTTTGGCTACACACAGGAAACGACAAACAAGACCAAAGGACAACCCTCAGAATGGGAAAAATATTTACGTACGGATCAACGGACTAAGGATTAATCTCCAAAATATATAAAGAGCTCATGCAGCTCGGTATTGAACAAACGAACAACCCAATCGAAAAATGGGCAGAAGACCTAAATAGACAATTCTCCAAAGAAGACACACGGCTGGCCAAGAAACACATCAAAACCTGCTCAACGTCACTAATTATTAGAGAGATGCACATCAAAACGACACTGAGGTATCACCTCACACCATTTAGAACGGGCATCATCAGAAAATCAACAAACAACAACTGCTGGACAGGGTGTGGAGCAAAGAGAATACTCTTCTTGCACTGTTGTTGGGAAAGTAAATTGATACAGCCACTATGGAGAACAGTAAAGAGGTTCCTTAAAAAACGAAAACCAGAATTGCCATACGACCCAGCGAACCCACTACAGGGCATATACCAAGAGAAAACCATAGTTCTAAAATCACATGCACCCCAATGTTCATTGTAGCAGTATTTACAATAGCCAGGTCATGAAAACAACCTAAATGCCCATCCACAGGCAAATGGATAAAGAAGATGAGGTACATATATACCATGGAAGATTACTCAGCCATAAAAAGGAAGTAAGTTGGTTCATTGGTACAGGCGTGGATGGATCTAGAGACTGTCATACAGAGTGAAATCAGTCAGAAAGAGAAAAACAGATACCGTATGTAAACGCATATATATGCAACCTAGAAAAATGGTACAGGTGAACTGGTTTGCAGGATTGAACTGATACACAGATGTGGAGAACCCACGTATGGCCACCAAAGGGGGAATGTGGGGGTGTGGTAGTCATTGTGTGATGAATTCGGAAATTGGGATTCCAATATATACACTGATATGTATAAAATGGATAACTAATAAGAACCTGCTGTATAAAAATATAAAATAATATTCAAAAATTCAAAAAACAATAAGATAAAAGGAGGAAGATGTGTTCATTTGAACCGATCATTTCCTAAATAGACAACAAACTCTGAAGGTAGTTGGGGCTGTCAATAAAAAGGTAGAGAAAAAAGAAAGAGAGAACTGAAACAGCAACAAAGAAAACAATAGCAAGGATCAATAAAAGTAAAAGCTGGTTCTCTGAGAAGGTAAACAATATTGATATACCTTTAGCCAGACTCACCGAGAAAAAGAGGGAGAGGACTGCAATCAATAAAATTAGAAATGAAAAAGAAGTTACCACGGACAACAGAGAAATATAAAACTTCGTAAGAGACTACTACAAGCGACTCTTTGCTGATAAAATGGACAATCTGGAAGAAATGCCCAAATTCTAACACAGGTACAACCTTCCAAGACTGAACCAGGAAAAAATAGAAACTATGACCAGACCCAGTACGAGTAATGAACTTGCAACACTGATTGAAAATCGTCCAACTAACAAAAGTCCAGGACAGATGGTTTCACAGGATAATTCTATCCAACATGGAGAAAAGACTTAACACCCATCCTTCTCAAACTCTTCCAAAAAATGGGCAAGGAAGGAACACTCCCAAACTCTTTCTATGAATCCACCATCACCCTGATACCCAAACCAGACAAAGGTAGTACAAAAAACTAAAGTTACACACCGATATCACTGATGAACATAGATGCAAAGCTGCTCAACAAAATAGTAGCAAACAGAATCCAATACCACATTAAAAGTGTCATACCTCATGATCAAGTGTGATTTATCCAAGGGATGCAAGGATTCTTCCATATACGCAATTCAATGTGATACATCCTATGAACAAAGCGAAGAGGAAAATCCATATGATCATGTCAATCGATGCAGAAAAGCTTGTGACAAATTTCAACACACATTTCTGATAAAAACACTTCAGAAAGTGGGCAGAGAGGGAACCTCACTCAAGTTAATCAAGGCCATATACGACAAACCCACAGCAAACATTCTCAATGGTGAAAAATTGAAAGCATGTCCTCTAATATCAGGAACAAGACAAGGATGACCACTCTCACCACTATTATTCAACATAGTTTTGGGAGTTTTAGCCACAGCAGTCAGAGCAGCAAAAGAAATAAAAGGAACACAAGTTGGAAAAGAAGAAGTAACACGGTCACTCTTTGCAGATGGCATGACACTATACTTAGAGAATCCTAAAGATGCCACCAGAAAACAACTAGCGCTAATCTATGGATTTGGTAACGACGCACGATAGAAAATGAATGCACAGAAATCCCTTGCATTCCTATACATTAATGAAGAAAATTCTGAAAGAGAAATGAAGGAAACACTCCCATTAACCATTACAACAGAAAGAATAAAATACCTAGGAATAAACCTACGTAGGGAGACAAAAGATCTGTATGCTGAAAACTGTGACACTGAAGAAGGAAATTGAAGATGATACCTACAGATGGAGAGAGATACCATGTTCTTGGATTGGAAGAATCAATGTTGTGAAAATGACTATACTACAAAAGCAATCTACATATTCAATGCAATCCCTCTCAAATTACCAATGGCATTCTTTCCAGAACTAGAACAAAAAAATCTTAAACTTTGTATGGAGACACAAAACACCCGAAGAGACGAAGCACTTTGAGGGAAAAAAACAGAGATGGAGGAATCAGACTGCCCGACTTCAGACTGTACTACAAAGGTACAGTAATCAAGACACAATGGGACGGGCACAAAAACACAAATATAGATCAATGCAACAGGATAGAAATCCCAGAGATAAAGCCACGCACCCATGGTCAACTAATCTATGACAAAGGAGGCAAGAATCCCCAATGGAGAAAAGACAGTCTCTACGATACGTGGTGCTGGGAAAACTGGACAGACACATGTAAAACAATGAAATTAGACCACTCCTAAACACTGTACACAGAAATCAACTCAAAATGGAACAGAGACCTAAACGTAAGACAGGACACTATAAAACTCTTTGAGGAAAACATAGGAATAACACGCTGTGACGTAAATCACAGCAAGATCCTTTTTAATCCACCTCCTAATGGAAATAAAAACAAAAATAAACAGGTGGGACCTAATGAAATTTAAACGCTTTTGCTACACACAGGAAACTACAAACAAATCGAAAGGACAACCCTCAGAATGGGAAAAATATTTGTGTACAGATCAACGGACTACGGATTAATCTCCAAAATATATAAACAGCTCATGCAGCTCGGTATTAAAAAAACGAACAACGCAATCGAAAATTGGGCAGAAGACCTAAATAGACAATTCTCCAAAGAAGACATACATCTGGCCAACAAGCACATAAAAACTTGCTCAACATCACTAATTATTAGAGAGATGCACATCAAAACTACACTGAGAAATCACCTCATTCCATTTAGAACGAGCATTATCAGAAAATCAACAAACAACCACCGCTGGACAGGGTGTTGAGTAAAGAAAACACTCTTGCACCGTTGTTGGTAGTGTAAATTGATAGAGCCACTATGGAGAACAGTAAAAAGGTTCTTGAAAAAACTAAGAACAGAATTGCCATATGACCCAGCGAACCCACTACAGGGCACGTACCAAGAGAAAACCATACTTCGAAAAGACACATGCACCCCAATGTTCATTGCAGCAGTATTTACAATAGCCAGGTCATGGAAACAACCTAAATGCCCATTCAGAGATGAATAGATAAAGAAGACATGCTACATATATACCATGGAATATTATTCAGCCATAAAAAGCAACTAAGTTGGTTCATTCGTACAGCCGTAGATGGATCTAGAGACTGTCATAGAGAGTGAAGTCAGTCAGAAAGAGAAAAACAGATATCATATATAAAGGCATATATATGCAAACTAGAAAAATGATACAGATGAACCGGTTTGCAGGATTGAATTGATACACAGATGTGCACAAACAACGTGTGGCCACCAACGGGAGAAAGTGGGGGTGTGGTAGTCGTTGTGTGAAAAATTTGGAAATTGGGATTATCATATATACACTAATATGTATAAAATGGGTAACTAATAAGAACCTGCTGTATAAAAAAATAAAATAATATTCAAAAATTCAGAAAAGAATAAGATAAAAGGAAGAAGATGTGTTCATTTGAACCAATCATTTCCTATATAGACAACAAAATCTGAAGGTAGTTGGGGCTGTCAATAATAAGGTAGAAAAGAAAGAAAGAAAGAACTGAAATAGCAACAAAGAAAACAATAGCAAGGATCAATACAAGTAAAAGCTGGTTCTTTGAGAAGGTAAACAATATTGATATAACTTTAGCCAGACTCATCGAGCAAAAGAGGGAGAGGATTGCAACCAATAAAATTAGAAATGAAAAAGTTACAATGGACAACACAGAAATACAAACCTTCTTAAGAGACCACTGCAAGCAACTCTATGCGGATAAAATGGACAATCTGGAGGAAATGCACAAATTCCTAGAAAGGTACAACCTTCCACGACTGAACCAGGAATAAATAGAAACTATGAACAGACCCAGTACGAGTAATGAACTTGCAACTCTGATTAAAATTCGTCCAACAAAAAAAACTCCCGGACACATGGCTTCACAGGATAATTCTATCCAACACGGAGAGTAGACCTAACACCCATCCTTCTCAAACTCTTCCAAAAAATGATCGAGGCGGGAACACTCCCAAACTCTTTCTATGAGGCCACCATCACCCTGATACCAAAACCAGACAGAGATAGTACAAAAAAATACAGTTACACACCGATATCACTGATGAACATAGATGCAAAGCTGCTCAACAAAATAGTAGCAAACAGAATCCAATACCACATTAAAAGTATCATACCTCATGATCAAGTGGGATTTATCCCAGGGATGCAAGGTTTCTTCAATATAGGCAAATCAATGTGATACACCCTATTAACAAAGGGAAGAGGAAAAACCATATAATCATGTCAATAGATGCAGAAAAGCTTGTGACAAATTTCAACACACATTTCTGATAAAAACCCTCCAGAAAGTGGGCAGAGAGGGAACCTCACTCAACTTAATCAAGGCCATATATGACAAACCCACAGCAAACATTCTCAATGGTGAAAAGTTGAAAGCATGTCCTCTAATATCAGGAACAAGACAAGGATGACCACTCTCACCACTATTATTCCACATAGTTTTGGAAGTTCTAGCCACAGCAGTCAGAGCAGCAAAAGAAAGAAACGGAACACAAGTTGGAAAAGAAGAAGTAACACTGTCACACTTTGCAGACGACATGACATTATACTTAGAGAATCCTAAAGATGCCACCAGAAAACTACTAGAAGTAATCCATGGATTTGGTAACGTTGCACGATACAAAATGAATGCACAGAAATCCCTTGCATTCCTATACATTAATGAAGAAAAATCTGAAAGAGAAATAAAGGAAACACTCCCATTAACCACTGCAACAAAAAGAATAAAATACCTAGGAACAAACCTACCTAGGGAGACAAAAGTTCTGTATGCTGAAAACTATGACACTGAAGAACGAAATTGAAGATGATACCTACAGATGGAGAGAGATACCATGTTCTTGGATTGGAAGAATCAATGTTGTGAAAATGACTATACTCTCCAAAGCAATCTACATATTCAATGCAATGCCTCTCAAATTACCAATGGCATTTTTTTCACAACTAGAGCAAAAAAAATCTTAAAATTTGTATGGAGACACAAAAAACCTGGAAGAGCCGAAGCAGTTTGAGGGATAAAAACAGAGCTGGAGGAATCAGACTGCCCGACTTCAGACTGTACTACAAAGCTACAGTAATCAAGACACGATGGGACTGGCACAAAAACAGAAATATAGATCAATGCAACAGGATAGAAAGCCCAGAGATAAAGCCACGCACCTATGGCCAACTAATCTATGACAAAGGAGACTAGAATCCCCAATGGAGAAAAGACAGTCTCTACAATAAGTGGTGCTGGGAAAACTGCACAGACACATGTAAAAGAATGAAATTGGAACACTCCCAAACACCGTACACAGAAATAAACTCAAAATGGAACAGAGACCTAAACGTAAGACAGGATACTATAAAACTCTTAGAGGAAAACATAGCAATAACACGCTTTGACATAAATCACAGCAAGATCTTTTTTAATCCACCTCCTAGAGTAATGGAAATAAAAACAAAAAGAAAGAAGTGGGACCTAATGAAACTTAAAAGCTTTGGCTACACACAGGAAACGACAAACAAGACCAAAGGACAACCCTCAGAATGGGAAAAATATTTACGTACGGATCAACGGACTAAGGATTAATCTCCAAAATATATAAAGAGCTCATGCAGCTCGGTATTGAACAAACGAACAACCCAATCGAAAAATGGGCAGAAGACCTAAATAGACAATTCTCCAAAGAAGACACACGGCTGGCCAAGAAACACATCAAAACCTGCTCAACGTCACTAATTATTAGAGAGATGCACATCAAAACGACACTGAGGTATCACCTCACACCATTTAGAACGGGCATCATCAGAAAATCAACAAACAACAACTGCTGGACAGGGTGTGGAGCAAAGAGAATACTCTTCTTGCACTGTTGTTGGGAAAGTAAATTGATACAGCCACTATGGAGAACAGTAAAGAGGTTCCTTAAAAAACGAAAACCAGAATTGCCATACGACCCAGCGAACCCACTACAGGGCATATACCAAGAGAAAACCATAGTTCTAAAATCACATGCACCCCAATGTTCATTGTAGCAGTATTTACAATAGCCAGGTCATGAAAACAACCTAAATGCCCATCCACAGGCAAATGGATAAAGAAGATGAGGTACATATATACCATGGAAGATTACTCAGCCATAAAAAGGAAGTAAGTTGGTTCATTGGTACAGGCGTGGATGGATCTAGAGACTGTCATACAGAGTGAAATCAGTCAGAAAGAGAAAAACAGATACCGTATGTAAACGCATATATATGCAACCTAGAAAAATGGTACAGGTGAACTGGTTTGCAGGATTGAACTGATACACAGATGTGGAGAACCCACGTATGGCCACCAAAGGGGGAATGTGGGGGTGTGGTAGTCATTGTGTGATGAATTCGGAAATTGGGATTCCAATATATACACTGATATGTATAAAATGGATAACTAATAAGAACCTGCTGTATAAAAATATAAAATAATATTCAAAAATTCAAAAAACAATAAGATAAAAGGAGGAAGATGTGTTCATTTGAACCGATCATTTCCTAAATAGACAACAAACTCTGAAGGTAGTTGGGGCTGTCAATAAAAAGGTAGAGAAAAAAGAAAGAGAGAACTGAAACAGCAACAAAGAAAACAATAGCAAGGATCAATAAAAGTAAAAGCTGGTTCTCTGAGAAGGTAAACAATATTGATATACCTTTAGCCAGACTCACCGAGAAAAAGAGGGAGAGGACTGCAATCAATAAAATTAGAAATGAAAAAGAAGTTACCACGGACAACAGAGAAATATAAAACTTCGTAAGAGACTACTACAAGCGACTCTTTGCTGATAAAATGGACAATCTGGAAGAAATGCCCAAATTCTAACACAGGTACAACCTTCCAAGACTGAACCAGGAAAAAATAGAAACTATGACCAGACCCAGTACGAGTAATGAACTTGCAACACTGATTGAAAATCGTCCAACTAACAAAAGTCCAGGACAGATGGTTTCACAGGATAATTCTATCCAACATGGAGAAAAGACTTAACACCCATCCTTCTCAAACTCTTCCAAAAAATGGGCAAGGAAGGAACACTCCCAAACTCTTTCTATGAATCCACCATCACCCTGATACCCAAACCAGACAAAGGTAGTACAAAAAACTAAAGTTACACACCGATATCACTGATGAACATAGATGCAAAGCTGCTCAACAAAATAGTAGCAAACAGAATCCAATACCACATTAAAAGTGTCATACCTCATGATCAAGTGTGATTTATCCAAGGGATGCAAGGATTCTTCCATATACGCAATTCAATGTGATACATCCTATGAACAAAGCGAAGAGGAAAATCCATATGATCATGTCAATCGATGCAGAAAAGCTTGTGACAAATTTCAACACACATTTCTGATAAAAACACTTCAGAAAGTGGGCAGAGAGGGAACCTCACTCAAGTTAATCAAGGCCATATACGACAAACCCACAGCAAACATTCTCAATGGTGAAAAATTGAAAGCATGTCCTCTAATATCAGGAACAAGACAAGGATGACCACTCTCACCACTATTATTCAACATAGTTTTGGGAGTTTTAGCCACAGCAGTCAGAGCAGCAAAAGAAATAAAAGGAACACAAGTTGGAAAAGAAGAAGTAACACGGTCACTCTTTGCAGATGGCATGACACTATACTTAGAGAATCCTAAAGATGCCACCAGAAAACAACTAGCGCTAATCTATGGATTTGGTAACGACGCACGATAGAAAATGAATGCACAGAAATCCCTTGCATTCCTATACATTAATGAAGAAAATTCTGAAAGAGAAATGAAGGAAACACTCCCATTAACCATTACAACAGAAAGAATAAAATACCTAGGAATAAACCTACGTAGGGAGACAAAAGATCTGTATGCTGAAAACTGTGACACTGAAGAAGGAAATTGAAGATGATACCTACAGATGGAGAGAGATACCATGTTCTTGGATTGGAAGAATCAATGTTGTGAAAATGACTATACTACAAAAGCAATCTACATATTCAATGCAATCCCTCTCAAATTACCAATGGCATTCTTTCCAGAACTAGAACAAAAAAATCTTAAACTTTGTATGGAGACACAAAACACCCGAAGAGACGAAGCACTTTGAGGGAAAAAAACAGAGATGGAGGAATCAGACTGCCCGACTTCAGACTGTACTACAAAGGTACAGTAATCAAGACACGATGGGACGGGCACAAAAACACAAATATAGATCAATGCAACAGGATAGAAATCCCAGAGATAAAGCCACGCACCCATGGTCAACTAATCTATGACAAAGGAGGCAAGAATCCCCAATGGAGAAAAGACAGTCTCTACGATACGTGGTGCTGGGAAAACTGGACAGACACATGTAAAACAATGAAATTAGACCACTCCTAAACACTGTACACAGAAATCAACTCAAAATGGAACAGAGACCTAAACGTAAGACAGGACACTATAAAACTCTTTGAGGAAAACATAGGAATAACACGCTGTGACGTAAATCACAGCAAGATCCTTTTTAATCCACCTCCTAATGGAAATAAAAACAAAAATAAACAGGTGGGACCTAATGAAATTTAAACGCTTTTGCTACACACAGGAAACTACAAACAAATCGAAAGGACAACCCTCAGAATGGGAAAAATATTTGTGTACAGATCAACGGACTACGGATTAATCTCCAAAATATATAAACAGCTCATGCAGCTCGGTATTAAAAAAACGAACAACGCAATCGAAAATTGGGCAGAAGACCTAAATAGACAATTCTCCAAAGAAGACATACATCTGGCCAACAAGCACATAAAAACTTGCTCAACATCACTAATTATTAGAGAGATGCACATCAAAACTACACTGAGAAATCACCTCATTCCATTTAGAACGAGCATTATCAGAAAATCAACAAACAACCACCGCTGGACAGGGTGTTGAGTAAAGAAAACACTCTTGCACCGTTGTTGGTAGTGTAAATTGATAGAGCCACTATGGAGAACAGTAAAAAGGTTCTTGAAAAAACTAAGAACAGAATTGCCATATGACCCAGCGAACCCACTACAGGGCACGTACCAAGAGAAAACCATACTTCGAAAAGACACATGCACCCCAATGTTCATTGCAGCAGTATTTACAATAGCCAGGTCATGGAAACAACCTAAATGCCCATTCAGAGATGAATAGATAAAGAAGACATGCTACATATATACCATGGAATATTATTCAGCCATAAAAAGCAACTAAGTTGGTTCATTCGTACAGCCGTAGATGGATCTAGAGACTGTCATAGAGAGTGAAGTCAGTCAGAAAGAGAAAAACAGATATCATATATAAAGGCATATATATGCAAACTAGAAAAATGATACAGATGAACCGGTTTGCAGGATTGAATTGATACACAGATGTGCACAAACAACGTGTGGCCACCAACGGGAGAAAGTGGGGGTGTGGTAGTCGTTGTGTGAAAAATTTGGAAATTGGGATTATCATATATACACTAATATGTATAAAATGGGTAACTAATAAGAACCTGCTGTATAAAAAAATAAAATAATATTCAAAAATTCAGAAAAGAATAAGATAAAAGGAAGAAGATGTGTTCATTTGAACCAATCATTTCCTATATAGACAACAAAATCTGAAGGTAGTTGGGGCTGTCAATAATAAGGTAGAAAAGAAAGAAAGAAAGAACTGAAATAGCAACAAAGAAAACAATAGCAAGGATCAATACAAGTAAAAGCTGGTTCTTTGAGAAGGTAAACAATATTGATATAACTTTAGCCAGACTCATCGAGCAAAAGAGGGAGAGGATTGCAACCAATAAAATTAGAAATGAAAAAGTTACAATGGACAACACAGAAATACAAACCTTCTTAAGAGACCACTGCAAGCAACTCTATGCGGATAAAATGGACAATCTGGAGGAAATGCACAAATTCCTAGAAAGGTACAACCTTCCACGACTGAACCAGGAATAAATAGAAACTATGAACAGACCCAGTACGAGTAATGAACTTGCAACTCTGATTAAAATTCGTCCAACAAAAAAAACTCCCGGACACATGGCTTCACAGGATAATTCTATCCAACACGGAGAGTAGACCTAACACCCATCCTTCTCAAACTCTTCCAAAAAATGATCGAGGCGGGAACACTCCCAAACTCTTTCTATGAGGCCACCATCACCCTGATACCAAAACCAGACAGAGATAGTACAAAAAAATACAGTTACACACCGATATCACTGATGAACATAGATGCAAAGCTGCTCAACAAAATAGTAGCAAACAGAATCCAATACCACATTAAAAGTATCATACCTCATGATCAAGTGGGATTTATCCCAGGGATGCAAGGTTTCTTCAATATAGGCAAATCAATGTGATACACCCTATTAACAAAGGGAAGAGGAAAAACCATATAATCATGTCAATAGATGCAGAAAAGCTTGTGACAAATTTCAACACACATTTCTGATAAAAACCCTCCAGAAAGTGGGCAGAGAGGGAACCTCACTCAACTTAATCAAGGCCATATATGACAAACCCACAGCAAACATTCTCAATGGTGAAAAGTTGAAAGCATGTCCTCTAATATCAGGAACAAGACAAGGATGACCACTCTCACCACTATTATTCCACATAGTTTTGGAAGTTCTAGCCACAGCAGTCAGAGCAGCAAAAGAAAGAAACGGAACACAAGTTGGAAAAGAAGAAGTAACACTGTCACACTTTGCAGACGACATGACATTATACTTAGAGAATCCTAAAGATGCCACCAGAAAACTACTAGAAGTAATCCATGGATTTGGTAACGTTGCACGATACAAAATGAATGCACAGAAATCCCTTGCATTCCTATACATTAATGAAGAAAAATCTGAAAGAGAAATAAAGGAAACACTCCCATTAACCACTGCAACAAAAAGAATAAAATACCTAGGAACAAACCTACCTAGGGAGACAAAAGTTCTGTATGCTGAAAACTATGACACTGAAGAACGAAATTGAAGATGATACCTACAGATGGAGAGAGATACCATGTTCTTGGATTGGAAGAATCAATGTTGTGAAAATGACTATACTCTCCAAAGCAATCTACATATTCAATGCAATGCCTCTCAAATTACCAATGGCATTTTTTTCACAACTAGAGCAAAAAAAATCTTAAAATTTGTATGGAGACACAAAAAACCTGGAAGAGCCGAAGCAGTTTGAGGGATAAAAACAGAGCTGGAGGAATCAGACTGCCCGACTTCAGACTGTACTACAAAGCTACAGTAATCAAGACACGATGGGACTGGCACAAAAACAGAAATATAGATCAATGCAACAGGATAGAAAGCCCAGAGATAAAGCCACGCACCTATGGCCAACTAATCTATGACAAAGGAGACTAGAATCCCCAATGGAGAAAAGACAGTCTCTACAATAAGTGGTGCTGGGAAAACTGCACAGACACATGTAAAAGAATGAAATTGGAACACTCCCAAACACCGTACACAGAAATAAACTCAAAATGGAACAGAGACCTAAACGTAAGACAGGATACTATAAAACTCTTAGAGGAAAACATAGCAATAACACGCTTTGACATAAATCACAGCAAGATCTTTTTTAATCCACCTCCTAGAGTAATGGAAATAAAAACAAAAAGAAAGAAGTGGGACCTAATGAAACTTAAAAGCTTTGGCTACACACAGGAAACGACAAACAAGACCAAAGGACAACCCTCAGAATGGGAAAAATATTTACGTACGGATCAACGGACTAAGGATTAATCTCCAAAATATATAAAGAGCTCATGCAGCTCGGTATTGAACAAACGAACAACCCAATCGAAAAATGGGCAGAAGACCTAAATAGACAATTCTCCAAAGAAGACACACGGCTGGCCAAGAAACACATCAAAACCTGCTCAACGTCACTAATTATTAGAGAGATGCACATCAAAACGACACTGAGGTATCACCTCACACCATTTAGAACGGGCATCATCAGAAAATCAACAAACAACAACTGCTGGACAGGGTGTGGAGCAAAGAGAATACTCTTCTTGCACTGTTGTTGGGAAAGTAAATTGATACAGCCACTATGGAGAACAGTAAAGAGGTTCCTTAAAAAACGAAAACCAGAATTGCCATACGACCCAGCGAACCCACTACAGGGCATATACCAAGAGAAAACCATAGTTCTAAAATCACATGCACCCCAATGTTCATTGTAGCAGTATTTACAATAGCCAGGTCATGAAAACAACCTAAATGCCCATCCACAGGCAAATGGATAAAGAAGATGAGGTACATATATACCATGGAAGATTACTCAGCCATAAAAAGGAAGTAAGTTGGTTCATTGGTACAGGCGTGGATGGATCTAGAGACTGTCATACAGAGTGAAATCAGTGAGAAAGAGAAAAACAGATACCGTATATAAACGCATATATACGCAACCTAGAAAAATGGTACAGATGAACCGCTTTGCAGGATTGAATTGATACACAGATGTGGAGAACCCACGTACGGCCACCAAAGGGGGAAAGTGGGGGTGTGGTAGTCGTTGTGTGATGAATTGGGAAATTGGGATTGACATATATACACTAACATGTATAAAATGGATAACTAATAAGAACCTGCTGTATAAAAAAATAAAATAATATTCAGAAATTCAAAAAACAATAAGATAAAAGGAGGAAGATGTGTTCATTTGAACCGATCATTTCCTAAATAGACAACAAACTCTGAAGGTAGTTGGGGCTGTCAGTAAAAAGGTAGAGAAATACGAAAGAAAGAACTGAAACAGCAACAAAGAAAACAATAGCAAGGATCAATAAAAGTAAAAGCTGGTTCTCTGAGAAGGTAAACAGTATTGATATACCTTTAGCCATACTCACCGAGAAAAAGAGGGCGAGGACTGCAATCAGTTAAATTAGATATGAAAAAGAAGTTACCACGGAAAACACAGAAATATAAAACTTTGTAAGAGACTACTACAAGCAACTCTATGCTGATAAAATGGACAATCTGGAAGAAATGCACAAATTCTTAGAAAGGTACAACCTTCCAAGACTGAACCAGGAAAAAATAGAAACTATGAACAGACTCAGTACGAGTAATGAACTTGTAACTCTGATTAAAACTCGTCCAACAAACAAAAGTTCAGGACAGATGGTTTCACAGGATAATTCTATCCAACATGGAGAAAAGACCTAACACCCATCCTTCTCAAACTCTTCGAAAAAATGGTCGAGGCGGGAACACTCCCAAACTCTTTCTATGAGGCCACCATCACCCTGATACCAAAACCAGACAAAGATAGTACAAAGAACAAAAGTTACACACCGATATCACTGAGGAACATAGATGCAAAGCTGCTCAACAAAATAGTAGCAAACAGAATCCAATACCACATTAAAAGTGTCATACCTCATGATCAAGTGTGATTTATCCAAGGGATGCAAGGATTCTTCCATATACGCAATTCAATGTGATACATCCTATGAACAAAGCGAAGAGGAAAATCCATATGATCATGTCAATCGATGCAGAAAAGCTTGTGACAAATTTCAACACACATTTCTGATAAAAACCCTTCAGAAAGTGGGCAGAGAGGGAACCTCACTCAAGTTAATCAAGGCCATATACGACAAACCCACAGCAAACATTCTCAATGGTGAAAAATTGAAAGCATGTCCTCTAATATCAGGAACAAGACAAGGATGACCACTCTCACCACTATTATTCAACATAGTTTTGGAAGTTTTAGCCACAGCAGTCAGAGCAGCAAAAGAAATAAAAGGAACACAAGTTGGAAAAGAAGAAGTAACACGGTCACTCTTTGCAGATGGCATGACACTATACTTAGAGAATCCTAAAGATGCCACCAGAAAACTAGTAGAGCTAATCCATGGATTTGGTAACGTTGCACGATACAAAATGAATACACAGAAATCCCTTGCATTCCTATACATTAATGAAGAAAATTCTGAAAGAGAAATGAAGGAAACACTCCCATTAACCATTACAACAGAAAGAATAAAATACCTAGGAATAAACCTACGTAGGGAGACAAAAGATCTGTATGCTGAAAACTGTGACACTGAAGAAGGAAATTGAAGATGATACAAACAGATGGAGAGAGATACCATGTTCTTGGATTGGAAGAATCAATGTTGTGAAAATGACTATACTACAAAAGCAATCTACGTATTCAATGCAATCCCTCTCAAATTACCAATGGCATTCTTTCCAGAACTAGAACAAAAAAATCTTAAAATTTGTATGGAGACACAAAACACCCGAAGAGACGAAGCACTCTGAGGGAAAAAAACAGAGATGGAGGAATCAGACTGCCCGACTTCAGACTGTACTACAAAGGTACAGTAATCAAGACACGATGGGACGGGCACAAAAACACAAATATAGATCAATGCAACAGGATAGAAATCCCAGAGATAAAGCCACGCACCCATGGTCAACTAATCTATGACAAAGGAGGCAAGAATCCCCAATGGAGAAAAGACAGTCTCTACGATACGTGGTGCTGGGAAAACTGGACAGACACATGTAAAACAATGAAATTAGACCACTCCTAAACACTGTACACAGAAATCAACTCAAAATGGAACAGAGACCTAAACGTAAGACAGGACACTATAAAACTCTTTGAGGAAAACATAGGAATAACACGCTGTGACGTAAATCACAGCAAGATCCTTTTTAATCCACCTCCTAATGGAAATAAAAACAAAAATAAACAGGTGGGACCTAATGAAATTTAAACGCTTTTGCTACACACAGGAAACTACAAACAAATCGAAAGGACAACCCTCAGAATGGGAAAAATATTTGTGTACAGATCAACGGACTACGGATTAATCTCCAAAATATATAAACAGCTCATGCAGCTCGGTATTAAAAAAACGAACAACGCAATCGAAAATTGGGCAGAAGACCTAAATAGACAATTCTCCAAAGAAGACATACATCTGGCCAACAAGCACATAAAAACTTGCTCAACATCACTAATTATTAGAGAGATGCACATCAAAACTACACTGAGAAATCACCTCATTCCATTTAGAACGAGCATTATCAGAAAATCAACAAACAACCACCGCTGGACAGGGTGTTGAGTAAAGAAAACACTCTTGCACCGTTGTTGGTAGTGTAAATTGATAGAGCCACTATGGAGAACAGTAAAAAGGTTCTTGAAAAAACTAAGAACAGAATTGCCATATGACCCAGCGAACCCACTACAGGGCACGTACCAAGAGAAAACCATACTTCGAAAAGACACATGCACCCCAATGTTCATTGCAGCAGTATTTACAATAGCCAGGTCATGGAAACAACCTAAATGCCCATTCAGAGATGAATAGATAAAGAAGACATGCTACATATATACCATGGAATATTATTCAGCCATAAAAAGCAACTAAGTTGGTTCATTCGTACAGCCGTAGATGGATCTAGAGACTGTCATAGAGAGTGAAGTCAGTCAGAAAGAGAAAAACAGATATCATATATAAAGGCATATATATGCAAACTAGAAAAATGATACAGATGAACCGGTTTGCAGGATTGAATTGATACACAGATGTGCACAAACAACGTATGGCCACCAACGGGAGAAAGTGGGGGTGTGGTAGTCGTTGTGTGAAAAATTTGGAAATTGGGATTATCATATATACACTAATATGTATAAAATGGGTAACTAATAAGAACCTGCTGTATAAAAAAATAAAATAATATTCAAAAATTCAGAAAAGAATAAGATAAAAGGAAGAAGATGTGTTCATTTGAACCAATCATTTCCTATATAGACAACAAAATCTGAAGGTAGTTGGAGCTGTCAATAATAAGGTAGAAAAGAAAGAAAGAAAGAACTGAAATAGCAACAAAGAAAACAATAGCAAGGATCAATACAAGTAAAAGCTGGTTCTTTGAGAAGGTAAACAATATTGATATAACTTTAGCCAGACTCATCGAGCAAAAGAGGGAGAGGATTGCAATCAATAAAATTAGAAATGAAAAAGTTACAATGGACAACACAGAAATACAAACCTTCTTAAGAGACCACTGCAAGCAACTCTATGCTGATAAAATGGACAATCTGGAGGAAATGCACAAATTCCTAGAAAGGTACAACCTTCCACGACTGAACCAGGAAAAAATAGAAACTATGAACAGACCCAGTACGAGTAATGAACTTGCAACTCTGATTAAAATTCGTCCAACAAAAAAAACTCCCGGACACATGGCTTCACAGGATAATTCTATCCAACACGGAGAGTAGACCTAACACCCATCCTTCTCAAACTCTTCCAAAAAATGATCGAGGCGGGAACACTCCCAAACTCTTTCTATGAGGCCACCATCACCCTGATACCAAAACCAGACAGAGATAGTACAAAAAAATACAGTTACACACCGATATCACTGATGAACATAGATGCAAAGCTGCTCAACAAAATAGTAGCAAACAGAATCCAATACCACATTAAAAGTATCATACCACATGATCAAGTGGGATTGATCCCAGGGATGCAAGGATTCTTCAATATACGCAAATCAATGTGGTACACCCTCTTAACAAAGGGAAGAGGAAAAAACCTATGATCACGTCAATAGATGCACAAAAGCCTGTAACAAATTTCAACACACATTTCTGATAAAAACCCTCCAGAAAGTGGGCAGAGAGGGAACCTCACTCAACTTAATCAAGGCCATATACGACAAACCCACAGCAAACATTCTCAATGGTGAAAAAATGAAAGCATGTCCTCTAATACCAGGAACAAGACAAGGATGACCACTCTCACCACTATTATTCCACATAGTTTTGGAAGTTCTAGCCACAGCAGTCAGAGCAGCAAAAGAAAGAAACGGAACACAAGTTGGAAAAGAAGAAGTAACACTGTCACACTTTGCAGACGACATGACATTATACTTAGAGAATCCTAAAGATGCCACCAGAAAACTACTAGAAGTAATCCATGGATTTGGTAACGTTGCACGATACAAAATGAATGCACAGAAATCCCTTGCATTCCTATACATTAATGAAGAAAAATCTGAAAGAGAAATAAAGGAAACACTCCCATTAACCACTGCAACAAAAAGAATAAAATACCTAGAAACAAACCTACCTAGGGAGACAAAAGTTCTGTATGCTGAAAACTATGACACTGAAGAACGAAATTGAAGATGATACCTACAGATGGAGAGAGATACCATGTTCTTGGATTGGAAGAATCAATGTTGTGAAAATGACTATACTCTCCAAAGCAATCTACATATTCAATGCAATGCCTCTCAAATTACCAATGGCATTTTTTTCACAACTAGAGCAAAAAAAATCTTAAAATTTGTATGGAGACACAAAAAACCTGGAAGAGCCGAAGCAGTTTGAGGGATAAAAACAGAGCTGGAGGAATCAGACTGCCCGACTTCAGACTGTACTACAAAGCTACAGTAATCAAGACACGATGGGACTGGCACAAAAACAGAAATATAGATCAATGCAACAGGATAGAAAGCCCAGAGATAAAGCCACGCACCTATGGCCAACTAATCTATGACAAAGGAGACTAGAATCCCCAATGGAGAAAAGACAGTCTCTACAATAAGTGGTGCTGGGAAAACTGCACAGACACATGTAAAAGAATGAAATTGGAACACTCCCAAACACCGTACACAGAAATAAACTCAAAATGGAACAGAGACCTAAACGTAAGACAGGATACTATAAAACTCTTAGAGGAAAACATAGCAATAACACGCTTTGACATAAATCACAGCAAGATCTTTTTTAATCCACCTCCTAGAGTAATGGAAATAAAAACAAAAAGAAAGAAGTGGGACCTAATGAAACTTAAAAGCTTTGGCTACACACAGGAAACGACAAACAAGACCAAAGGACAACCCTCAGAATGGGAAAAATATTTACGTACGGATCAACGGACTAAGGATTAATCTCCAAAATATATAAAGAGCTCATGCAGCTCGGTATTGAACAAACGAACAACCCAATCGAAAAATGGGCAGAAGACCTAAATAGACAATTCTCCAAAGAAGACACACGGCTGGCCAACAAACACATCAAAACCTGCTCAACGTCACTAATTATTAGAGAGATGCACATCAAAACGACACTGAGGTATCACCTCACACCATTTAGAATGGGCATCATCAGAAAATCAACAAACAACAACTGCTGGACAGGGTGTGGAGCAAAGAGAATACTCTTCTTGCACTGTTGTTGGGAAAGTAAATTGATACAGCCACTATGGAGAACAGTAAAGAGGTTCCTTAAAAAACGAAAACCAGAATTGCCATACGACCCAGCGAACCCACTACAGGGCATATACCAAGAGAAAACCATAGTTCTAAAATCACATGCACCCCAATGTTCATTGTAGCAGTATTTACAATAGCCAGGTCATGAAAACAACCTAAATGCCCATCCACAGGCGAATGGATAAAGAAGATGAGGTACATATATACCATGGAAGATTACTCAGCCATAAAAAGGAAGTAAGTTGGTTCATTGGTACAGGCGTGGATGGATCTAGAGACTGTCATACAGAGTGAAATCAGTCAGAAAGAGAAAAACAGATACCATATGTAAACGCATATATATGCAACCTAGAAAAATGGTACAGGTGAACTGGTTTGCAGGATTGAACTGATACACAGATGTGGAGAACCCACGTATGGCCACCAAAGGGGGAATGTGGGGGTGTGGTAGTCATTGTGTGATGAATTCGGAAATTGGGATTCCAATATATACACTGATATGTATAAAATGGATAACTAATAAGAACCTGCTGTATAAAAATATAAAATAATATTCAAAAATTCAAAAAACAATAAGATAAAAGGAGGAAGATGTGTTCATTTGAACCGATCATTTCCTAAATAGACAACAAACTCTGAAGGTAGTTGGGGCTGTCAATAAAAAGGTAGAGAAAAAAGAAAGAGAGAACTGAAACAGCAACAAAGAAAACAATAGCAAGGATCAATAAAAGTAAAAGCTGGTTCTCTGAGAAGGTAAACAATATTGATATACCTTTAGCCAGACTCACCGAGAAAAAGAGGGAGAGGACTGCAATCAATAAAATTAGAAATGAAAAAGAAGTTACCACGGACAACAGAGAAATATAAAACTTCGTAAGAGACTACTACAAGCGACTCTTTGCTGATAAAATGGACAATCTGGAAGAAATGCCCAAATTCTAACACAGGTACAACCTTCCAAGACTGAACCAGGAAAAAATAGAAACTATGACCAGACCCAGTACGAGTAATGAACTTGCAACACTGATTGAAAATCGTCCAACTAACAAAAGTCCAGGACAGATGGTTTCACAGGATAATTCTATCCAACATGGAGAAAAGACTTAACACCCATCCTTCTCAAACTCTTCCAAAAAATGGGCAAGGAAGGAACACTCCCAAACTCTTTCTATGAATCCACCATCACCCTGATACCCAAACCAGACAAAGGTAGTACAAAAAACTAAAGTTACACACCGATATCACTGATGAACATAGATGCAAAGCTGCTCAACAAAATAGTAGCAAACAGAATCCAATACCACATTAAAAGTGTCATACCTCATGATCAAGTGTGATTTATCCAAGGGATGCAAGGATTCTTCCATATACGCAATTCAATGTGATACATCCTATGAACAAAGCGAAGAGGAAAATCCATATGATCATGTCAATCGATGCAGAAAAGCTTGTGACAAATTTCAACACACATTTCTGATAAAAACACTTCAGAAAGTGGGCAGAGAGGGAACCTCACTCAAGTTAATCAAGGCCATATACGACAAACCCACAGCAAACATTCTCAATGGTGAAAAATTGAAAGCATGTCCTCTAATATCAGGAACAAGACAAGGATGACCACTCTCACCACTATTATTCAACATAGTTTTGGGAGTTTTAGCCACAGCAGTCAGAGCAGCAAAAGAAATAAAAGGAACACAAGTTGGAAAAGAAGAAGTAACACGGTCACTCTTTGCAGATGGCATGACACTATACTTAGAGAATCCTAAAGATGCCACCAGAAAACAACTAGCGCTAATCTATGGATTTGGTAACGACGCACGATAGAAAATGAATGCACAGAAATCCCTTGCATTCCTATACATTAATGAAGAAAATTCTGAAAGAGAAATGAAGGAAACACTCCCATTAACCATTACAACAGAAAGAATAAAATACCTAGGAATAAACCTACGTAGGGAGACAAAAGATCTGTATGCTGAAAACTGTGACACTGAAGAAGGAAATTGAAGATGATACCTACAGATGGAGAGAGATACCATGTTCTTGGATTGGAAGAATCAATGTTGTGAAAATGACTATACTACAAAAGCAATCTACATATTCAATGCAATCCCTCTCAAATTACCAATGGCATTCTTTCCAGAACTAGAACAAAAAAATCTTAAAATTTGTATGGAGACACAAAACACCCGAAGAGACGAAGCACTTTGAGGGAAAAAAACAGAGATGGAGGAATCAGACTGCCCGACTTCAGACTGTACTACAAAGGTACAGTAATCAAGACACGATGGGACGGGCACAAAAACACAAATATAGATCAATGCAACAGGATAGAAATCCCAGAGATAAAGCCACGCACCCATGGTCAACTAATCTATGACAAAGGAGGCAAGAATCCCCAATGGAGAAAAGACAGTCTCTACGATACGTGGTGCTGGGAAAACTGGACAGACACATGTAAAACAATGAAATTAGACCACTCCTAAACACTGTACACAGAAATCAACTCAAAATGGAACAGAGACCTAAACGTAAGACAGGACACTATAAAACTCTTTGAGGAAAACATAGGAATAACACGCTGTGACGTAAATCACAGCAAGATCCTTTTTAATCCACCTCCTAATGGAAATAAAAACAAAAATAAACAGGTGGGACCTAATGAAATTTAAACGCTTTTGCTACACACAGGAAACTACAAACAAATCGAAAGGACAACCCTCAGAATGGGAAAAATATTTGTGTACAGATCAACGGACTACGGATTAATCTCCAAAATATATAAACAGCTCATGCAGCTCGGTATTAAAAAAACGAACAACGCAATCGAAAATTGGGCAGAAGACCTAAATAGACAATTCTCCAAAGAAGACATACATCTGGCCAACAAGCACATAAAAACTTGCTCAACATCACTAATTATTAGAGAGATGCACATCAAAACTACACTGAGAAATCACCTCATTCCATTTAGAACGAGCATTATCAGAAAATCAACAAACAACCACCGCTGGACAGGGTGTTGAGTAAAGAAAACACTCTTGCACCATTGTTGGTAGTGTAAATTGATAGAGCCACTATGGAGAACAGTAAAAAGGTTCTTGAAAAAACTAAGAACAGAATTGCCATATGACCCAGCGAACCCACTACAGGGCACGTACCAAGAGAAAACCATACTTCGAAAAGACACATGCACCCCAATGTTCATTGCAGCAGTATTTACAATAGCCAGGTCATGGAAACAACCTAAATGCCCATTCAGAGATGAATAGATAAAGAAGACATGCTACATATATACCATGGAATATTATTCAGCCATAAAAAGCAACTAAGTTGGTTCATTCGTACAGCCGTAGATGGATCTAGAGACTGTCATAGAGAGTGAAGTCAGTCAGAAAGAGAAAAACAGATATCATATATAAAGGCATATATATGCAAACTAGAAAAATGATACAGATGAACCGGTTTGCAGGATTGAATTGATACACAGATGTGCACAAACAACGTGTGGCCACCAACGGGAGAAAGTGGGGGTGTGGTAGTCGTTGTGTGAAAAATTTGGAAATTGGGATTATCATATATACACTAATATGTATAAAATGGGTAACTAATAAGAACCTGCTGTATAAAAAAATAAAATAATATTCAAAAATTCAGAAAAGAATAAGATAAAAGGAAGAAGATGTGTTCATTTGAACCAATCATTTCCTATATAGACAACAAAATCTGAAGGTAGTTGGAGCTGTCAATAATAAGGTAGAAAAGAAAGAAAGAAAGAACTGAAATAGCAACAAAGAAAACAATAGCAAGGATCAATACAAGTAAAAGCTGGTTCTTTGAGAAGGTAAACAATATTGATAAAACTTTAGCCAGACTCATCGAGCAAAAGAGGGAGAGGATTGCAATCAATAAAATTAGAAATGAAAAAGTTACAATGGACAACACAGAAATACAAACCTTCTTAAGAGACCACTGCAAGCAACTCTATGCTGATAAAATGGACAATCTGGAGGAAATGCACAAATTCCTAGAAAGGTACAACCTTCCACGACTGAACCAGGAAAAAATAGAAACTATGAACAGACCCAGTACGAGTAATGAACTTGCAACTCTGATTAAAATTCGTCCAACAAAAAAAACTCCCGGACACATGGCTTCACAGGATAATTCTATCCAACACGGAGAGTAGACCTAACACCCATCCTTCTCAAACTCTTCCAAAAAATGATCGAGGCGGGAACACTCCCAAACTCTTTCTATGAGGCCACCATCACCCTGATACCAAAACCAGACAGAGATAGTACAAAAAAATACAGTTACACACCGATATCACTGATGAACATAGATGCAAAGCTGCTCAACAAAATAGTAGCAAACAGAATCCAATACCACATTAAAAGTATCATACCACATGATCAAGTGGGATTGATCCCAGGGATGCAAGGATTCTTCAATATACGCAAATCAATGTGGTACACCCTCTTAACAAAGGGAAGAGGAAAAAACCTATGATCACGTCAATAGATGCACAAAAGCCTGTAACAAAGTTCAACACACATTTCTGATAAAAACCCTCCAGAAAGTGGGCAGAGAGGGAACCTCACTCAACTTAATCAAGGCCATATACGACAAACCCACAGCAAACATTCTCAATGGTGAAAAAATGAAAGCATGTCCTCTAATACCAGGAACAAGACAAGGATGACCACTCTCACCACTATTATTCCACATAGTTTTGGAAGTTCTAGCCACAGCAGTCAGAGCAGCAAAAGAAAGAAACGGAACACAAGTTGGAAAAGAAGAAGTAATACTGTCACACTTTGCAGACGACATGACATTATACTTAGAGAATCCTAAAGATGCCACCAGAAAACTACTAGAAGTAATCCATGGATTTGGTAACGTTGCACGATACAAAATGAATGCACAGAAATCCCTTGCATTCCTATACATTAATGAAGAAAAATCTGAAAGAGAAATAAAGGAAACACTCCCATTAACCACTGCAACAAAAAGAATAAAATACCTAGAAACAAACCTACCTAGGGAGACAAAAGTTCTGTATGCTGAAAACTATGACACTGAAGAACGAAATTGAAGATGATACCTACAGATGGAGAGAGATACCATGTTCTTGGATTGGAAGAATCAATGTTGTGAAAATGACTATACTCTCCAAAGCAATCTACATATTCAATGCAATGCCTCTCAAATTACCAATGGCATTTTTTTCACAACTAGAGCAAAAAAAATCTTAAAATTTGTATGGAGACACAAAAAACCTGGAAGAGCCGAAGCAGTTTGAGGGATAAAAACAGAGCTGGAGGAATCAGACTGCCCGACTTCAGACTGTACTACAAAGCTACAGTAATCAAGACACGATGGGACTGGCACAAAAACAGAAATATAGATCAATGCAACAGGATAGAAAGCCCAGAGATAAAGCCACGCACCTATGGCCAACTAATCTATGACAAAGGAGACTAGAATCCCCAATGGAGAAAAGACAGTCTCTACAATAAGTGGTGCTGGGAAAACTGCACAGACACATGTAAAAGAATGAAATTGGAACACTCCCAAACACCGTACACAGAAATAAACTCAAAATGGAACAGAGACCTAAACGTAAGACAGGATACTATAAAACTCTTAGAGGAAAACATAGCAATAACACGCTTTGACATAAATCACAGCAAGATCTTTTTTAATCCACCTCCTAGAGTAATGGAAATAAAAACAAAAAGAAAGAAGTGGGACCTAATGAAACTTAAAAGCTTTGGCTACACACAGGAAACGACAAACAAGACCAAAGGACAACCCTCAGAATGGGAAAAATATTTACGTACGGATCAACGGACTAAGGATTAATCTCCAAAATATATAAAGAGCTCATGCAGCTCGGTATTGAACAAACGAACAACCCAATCGAAAAATGGGCAGAAGACCTAAATAGACAATTCTCCAAAGAAGACACACGGCTGGCCAAGAAACACATCAAAACCTGCTCAACGTCACTAATTATTAGAGAGATGCACATCAAAACGACACTGAGGTATCACCTCACACCATTTAGAACGGGCATCATCAGAAAATCAACAAACAACAACTGCTGGACAGGGTGTGGAGCAAAGAGAATACTCTTCTTGCACTGTTGTTGGGAAAGTAAATTGATACAGCCACTATGGAGAACAGTAAAGAGGTTCCTTAAAAAACGAAAACCAGAATTGCCATACGACCCAGCGAACCCACTACAGGGCATATACCAAGAGAAAACCATAGTTCTAAAATCACATGCACCCCAATGTTCATTGTAGCAGTATTTACAATAGCCAGGTCATGAAAACAACCTAAATGCCCATCCACAGGCGAATGGATAAAGAAGATGAGGTACATATATACCATGGAAGATTACTCAGCCATAAAAAGGAAGTAAGTTGGTTCATTGGTACAGGCGTGGATGGATCTAGAGACTGTCATACAGAGTGAAATCAGTCAGAAAGAGAAAAACAGATACCGTATGTAAACGCATATATATGCAACCTAGAAAAATGGTACAGGTGAACTGGTTTGCAGGATTGAACTGATACACAGATGTGGAGAACCCACGTATGGCCACCAAAGGGGGAATGTGGGGGTGTGGTAGTCATTGTGTGATGAATTCGGAAATTGGGATTCCAATATATACACTGATATGTATAAAATGGATAACTAATAAGAACCTGCTGTATAAAAATATAAAATAATATTCAAAAATTCAAAAAACAATAAGATAAAAGGAGGAAGATGTGTTCATTTGAACCGATCATTTCCTAAATAGACAACAAACTCTGAAGGTAGTTGGGGCTGTCAATAAAAAGGTAGAGAAAAAAGAAAGAGAGAACTGAAACAGCAACAAAGAAAACAATAGCAAGGATCAATAAAAGTAAAAGCTGGTTCTCTGAGAAGGTAAACAATATTGATATACCTTTAGCCAGACTCACCGAGAAAAAGAGGGAGAGGACTGCAATCAATAAAATTAGAAATGAAAAAGAAGTTACCACGGACAACAGAGAAATATAAAACTTCGTAAGAGACTACTACAAGCGACTCTTTGCTGATAAAATGGACAATCTGGAAGAAATGCCCAAATTCTAACACAGGTACAACCTTCCAAGACTGAACCAGGAAAAAATAGAAACTATGACCAGACCCAGTACGAGTAATGAACTTGCAACACTGATTGAAAATCGTCCAACTAACAAAAGTCCAGGACAGATGGTTTCACAGGATAATTCTATCCAACATGGAGAAAAGACTTAACACCCATCCTTCTCAAACTCTTCCAAAAAATGGGCAAGGAAGGAACACTCCCAAACTCTTTCTATGAATCCACCATCACCCTGATACCCAAACCAGACAAAGGTAGTACAAAAAACTAAAGTTACACACCGATATCACTGATGAACATAGATGCAAAGCTGCTCAACAAAATAGTAGCAAACAGAATCCAATACCACATTAAAAGTGTCATACCTCATGATCAAGTGTGATTTATCCAAGGGATGCAAGGATTCTTCCATATACGCAATTCAATGTGATACATCCTATGAACAAAGCGAAGAGGAAAATCCATATGATCATGTCAATCGATGCAGAAAAGCTTGTGACAAATTTCAACACACATTTCTGATAAAAACACTTCAGAAAGTGGGCAGAGAGGGAACCTCACTCAAGTTAATCAAGGCCATATACGACAAACCCACAGCAAACATTCTCAATGGTGAAAAATTGAAAGCATGTCCTCTAATATCAGGAACAAGACAAGGATGACCACTCTCACCACTATTATTCAACATAGTTTTGGGAGTTTTAGCCACAGCAGTCAGAGCAGCAAAAGAAATAAAAGGAACACAAGTTGGAAAAGAAGAAGTAACACGGTCACTCTTTGCAGATGGCATGACACTATACTTAGAGAATCCTAAAGATGCCACCAGAAAACAACTAGCGCTAATCTATGGATTTGGTAACGACGCACGATAGAAAATGAATGCACAGAAATCCCTTGCATTCCTATACATTAATGAAGAAAATTCTGAAAGAGAAATGAAGGAAACACTCCCATTAACCATTACAACAGAAAGAATAAAATACCTAGGAATAAACCTACGTAGGGAGACAAAAGATCTGTATGCTGAAAACTGTGACACTGAAGAAGGAAATTGAAGATGATACCTACAGATGGAGAGAGATACCATGTTCTTGGATTGGAAGAATCAATGTTGTGAAAATGACTATACTACAAAAGCAATCTACATATTCAATGCAATCCCTCTCAAATTACCAATGGCATTCTTTCCAGAACTAGAACAAAAAAATCTTAAACTTTGTATGGAGACACAAAACACCCGAAGAGACGAAGCACTTTGAGGGAAAAAAACAGAGATGGAGGAATCAGACTGCCCGACTTCAGACTGTACTACAAAGGTACAGTAATCAAGACACGATGGGACGGGCACAAAAACACAAATATAGATCAATGCAACAGGATAGAAATCCCAGAGATAAAGCCACGCACCCATGGTCAACTAATCTATGACAAAGGAGGCAAGAATCCCCAATGGAGAAAAGACAGTCTCTACGATACGTGGTGCTGGGAAAACTGGACAGACACATGTAAAACAATGAAATTAGACCACTCCTAAACACTGTACACAGAAATCAACTCAAAATGGAACAGAGACCTAAACGTAAGACAGGACACTATAAAACTCTTTGAGGAAAACATAGGAATAACACGCTGTGACGTAAATCACAGCAAGATCCTTTTTAATCCACCTCCTAATGGAAATAAAAACAAAAATAAACAGGTGGGACCTAATGAAATTTAAACGCTTTTGCTACACACAGGAAACTACAAACAAATCGAAAGGACAACCCTCAGAATGGGAAAAATATTTGTGTACAGATCAACGGACTACGGATTAATCTCCAAAATATATAAACAGCTCATGCAGCTCGGTATTAAAAAAACGAACAACGCAATCGAAAATTGGGCAGAAGACCTAAATAGACAATTCTCCAAAGAAGACATACATCTGGCCAACAAGCACATAAAAACTTGCTCAACATCACTAATTATTAGAGAGATGCACATCAAAACTACACTGAGAAATCACCTCATTCCATTTAGAACGAGCATTATCAGAAAATCAACAAACAACCACCGCTGGACAGGGTGTTGAGTAAAGAAAACACTCTTGCACCGTTGTTGGTAGTGTAAATTGATAGAGCCACTATGGAGAACAGTAAAAAGGTTCTTGAAAAAACTAAGAACAGAATTGCCATATGACCCAGCGAACCCACTACAGGGCACGTACCAAGAGAAAACCATACTTCGAAAAGACACATGCACCCCAATGTTCATTGCAGCAGTATTTACAATAGCCAGGTCATGGAAACAACCTAAATGCCCATTCAGAGATGAATAGATAAAGAAGACATGCTACATATATACCATGGAATATTATTCAGCCATAAAAAGCAACTAAGTTGGTTCATTCGTACAGCCGTAGATGGATCTAGAGACTGTCATAGAGAGTGAAGTCAGTCAGAAAGAGAAAAACAGATATCATATATAAAGGCATATATATGCAAACTAGAAAAATGATACAGATGAACCGGTTTGCAGGATTGAATTGATACACAGATGTGCACAAACAACGTGTGGCCACCAACGGGAGAAAGTGGGGGTGTGGTAGTCGTTGTGTGAAAAATTTGGAAATTGGGATTATCATATATACACTAATATGTATAAAATGGGTAACTAATAAGAACCTGCTGTATAAAAAAATAAAATAATATTCAAAAATTCAGAAAAGAATAAGATAAAAGGAAGAAGATGTGTTCATTTGAACCAATCATTTCCTATATAGACAACAAAATCTGAAGGTAGTTGGGGCTGTCAATAATAAGGTAGAAAAGAAAGAAAGAAAGAACTGAAATAGCAACAAAGAAAACAATAGCAAGGATCAATACAAGTAAAAGCTGGTTCTTTGAGAAGGTAAACAATATTGATATAACTTTAGCCAGACTCATCGAGCAAAAGAGGGAGAGGATTGCAACCAATAAAATTAGAAATGAAAAAGTTACAATGGACAACACAGAAATACAAACCTTCTTAAGAGACCACTGCAAGCAACTCTATGCGGATAAAATGGACAATCTGGAGGAAATGCACAAATTCCTAGAAAGGTACAACCTTCCACGACTGAACCAGGAATAAATAGAAACTATGAACAGACCCAGTACGAGTAATGAACTTGCAACTCTGATTAAAATTCGTCCAACAAAAAAAACTCCCGGACACATGGCTTCACAGGATAATTCTATCCAACACGGAGAGTAGACCTAACACCCATCCTTCTCAAACTCTTCCAAAAAATGATCGAGGCGGGAACACTCCCAAACTCTTTCTATGAGGCCACCATCACCCTGATACCAAAACCAGACAGAGATAGTACAAAAAAATACAGTTACACACCGATATCACTGATGAACATAGATGCAAAGCTGCTCAACAAAATAGTAGCAAACAGAATCCAATACCACATTAAAAGTATCATACCTCATGATCAAGTGGGATTTATCCCAGGGATGCAAGGTTTCTTCAATATAGGCAAATCAATGTGATACACCCTATTAACAAAGGGAAGAGGAAAAACCATATAATCATGTCAATAGATGCAGAAAAGCTTGTGACAAATTTCAACACACATTTCTGATAAAAACCCTCCAGAAAGTGGGCAGAGAGGGAACCTCACTCAACTTAATCAAGGCCATATATGACAAACCCACAGCAAACATTCTCAATGGTGAAAAGTTGAAAGCATGTCCTCTAATACCAGGAACAAGACAAGGATGACCACTCTCACCACTATTATTCCACATAGTTTTGGAAGTTCTAGCCACAGCAGTCAGAGCAGCAAAAGAAAGAAACGGAACACAAGTTGGAAAAGAAGAAGTAACACTGTCACACTTTGCAGACGACATGACATTATACTTAGAGAATCCTAAAGATGCCACCAGAAAACTACTAGAAGTAATCCATGGATTTGGTAACGTTGCACGATACAAAATGAATGCACAGAAATCCCTTGCATTCCTATACATTAATGAAGAAAAATCTGAAAGAGAAATAAAGGAAACACTCCCATTAACCACTGCAACAAAAAGAATAAAATACCTAGGAACAAACCTACCTAGGGAGACAAAAGTTCTGTATGCTGAAAACTATGACACTGAAGAACGAAATTGAAGATGATACCTACAGATGGAGAGAGATACCATGTTCTTGGATTGGAAGAATCAATGTTGTGAAAATGACTATACTCTCCAAAGCAATCTACATATTCAATGCAATGCCTCTCAAATTACCAATGGCATTTTTTTCACAACTAGAGCAAAAAAAATCTTAAAATTTGTATGGAGACACAAAAAACCTGGAAGAGCCGAAGCAGTTTGAGGGATAAAAACAGAGCTGGAGGAATCAGACTGCCCGACTTCAGACTGTACTACAAAGCTACAGTAATCAAGACACGATGGGACTGGCACAAAAACAGAAATATAGATCAATGCAACAGGATAGAAAGCCCAGAGATAAAGCCACGCACCTATGGCCAACTAATCTATGACAAAGGAGACTAGAATCCCCAATGGAGAAAAGACAGTCTCTACAATAAGTGGTGCTGGGAAAACTGCACAGACACATGTAAAAGAATGAAATTGGAACACTCCCAAACACCGTACACAGAAATAAACTCAAAATGGAACAGAGACCTAAACGTAAGACAGGATACTATAAAACTCTTAGAGGAAAACATAGCAATAACACGCTTTGACATAAATCACAGCAAGATCTTTTTTAATCCACCTCCTAGAGTAATGGAAATAAAAACAAAAAGAAAGAAGTGGGACCTAATGAAACTTAAAAGCTTTGGCTACACACAGGAAACGACAAACAAGACCAAAGGACAACCCTCAGAATGGGAAAAATATTTACGTACGGATCAACGGACTAAGGATTAATCTCCAAAATATATAAAGAGCTCATGCAGCTCGGTATTGAACAAACGAACAACCCAATCGAAAAATGGGCAGAAGACCTAAATAGACAATTCTCCAAAGAAGACACACGGCTGGCCAACAAACACATCAAAACCTGCTCAACGTCACTAATTATTAGAGAGATGCACATCAAAACGACACTGAGGTATCACCTCACACCATTTAGAACGGGCATCATCAGAAAATCAACAAACAACAACTGCTGGACAGGGTGTGGAGCAAAGAGAATACTCTTCTTGCACTGTTGTTGGGAAAGTAAATTGATACAGCCACTATGGAGAACAGTAAAGAGGTTCCTTAAAAAACGAAAACCAGAATTGCCATACGACCCAGCGAACCCACTACAGGGCATATACCAAGAGAAAACCATAGTTCTAAAATCACATGCACCCCAATGTTCATTGTAGCAGTATTTACAATAGCCAGGTCATGAAAACAACCTAAATGCCCATCCACAGGCAAATGGATAAAGAAGATGAGGTACATATATACCATGGAAGATTACTCAGCCATAAAAAGGAAGTAAGTTGGTTCATTGGTACAGGCGTGGATGGATCTAGAGACTGTCATACAGAGTGAAATCAGTCAGAAAGAGAAAAACAGATACCGTATGTAAACGCATATATATGCAACCTAGAAAAATGGTACAGGTGAACTGGTTTGCAGGATTGAACTGATACACAGATGTGGAGAACCCACGTATGGCCACCAAAGGGGGAATGTGGGGGTGTGGTAGTCATTGTGTGATGAATTCGGAAATTGGGATTCCAATATATACACTGATATGTATAAAATGGATAACTAATAAGAACCTGCTGTATAAAAATATAAAATAATATTCAAAAATTCAAAAAACAATAAGATAAAAGGAGGAAGATGTGTTCATTTGAACCGATCATTTCCTAAATAGACAACAAACTCTGAAGGTAGTTGGGGCTGTCAATAAAAAGGTAGAGAAAAAAGAAAGAGAGAACTGAAACAGCAACAAAGAAAACAATAGCAAGGATCAATAAAAGTAAAAGCTGGTTCTCTGAGAAGGTAAACAATATTGATATACCTTTAGCCAGACTCACCGAGAAAAAGAGGGAGAGGACTGCAATCAATAAAATTAGAAATGAAAAAGAAGTTACCACGGACAACAGAGAAATATAAAACTTCGTAAGAGACTACTACAAGCGACTCTTTGCTGATAAAATGGACAATCTGGAAGAAATGCCCAAATTCTAACACAGGTACAACCTTCCAAGACTGAACCAGGAAAAAATAGAAACTATGACCAGACCCAGTACGAGTAATGAACTTGCAACACTGATTGAAAATCGTCCAACTAACAAAAGTCCAGGACAGATGGTTTCACAGGATAATTCTATCCAACATGGAGAAAAGACTTAACACCCATCCTTCTCAAACTCTTCCAAAAAATGGGCAAGGAAGGAACACTCCCAAACTCTTTCTATGAATCCACCATCACCCTGATACCCAAACCAGACAAAGGTAGTACAAAAAACTAAAGTTACACACCGATATCACTGATGAACATAGATGCAAAGCTGCTCAACAAAATAGTAGCAAACAGAATCCAATACCACATTAAAAGTGTCATACCTCATGATCAAGTGTGATTTATCCAAGGGATGCAAGGATTCTTCCATATACGCAATTCAATGTGATACATCCTATGAACAAAGCGAAGAGGAAAATCCATATGATCATGTCAATCGATGCAGAAAAGCTTGTGACAAATTTCAACACACATTTCTGATAAAAACACTTCAGAAAGTGGGCAGAGAGGGAACCTCACTCAAGTTAATCAAGGCCATATACGACAAACCCACAGCAAACATTCTCAATGGTGAAAAATTGAAAGCATGTCCTCTAATATCAGGAACAAGACAAGGATGACCACTCTCACCACTATTATTCAACATAGTTTTGGGAGTTTTAGCCACAGCAGTCAGAGCAGCAAAAGAAATAAAAGGAACACAAGTTGGAAAAGAAGAAGTAACACGGTCACTCTTTGCAGATGGCATGACACTATACTTAGAGAATCCTAAAGATGCCACCAGAAAACAACTAGCGCTAATCTATGGATTTGGTAACGACGCACGATAGAAAATGAATGCACAGAAATCCCTTGCATTCCTATACATTAATGAAGAAAATTCTGAAAGAGAAATGAAGGAAACACTCCCATTAACCATTACAACAGAAAGAATAAAATACCTAGGAATAAACCTACGTAGGGAGACAAAAGATCTGTATGCTGAAAACTGTGACACTGAAGAAGGAAATTGAAGATGATACCTACAGATGGAGAGAGATACCATGTTCTTGGATTGGAAGAATCAATGTTGTGAAAATGACTATACTACAAAAGCAATCTACATATTCAATGCAATCCCTCTCAAATTACCAATGGCATTCTTTCCAGAACTAGAACAAAAAAATCTTAAACTTTGTATGGAGACACAAAACACCCGAAGAGACGAAGCACTTTGAGGGAAAAAAACAGAGATGGAGGAATCAGACTGCCCGACTTCAGACTGTACTACAAAGGTACAGTAATCAAGACACGATGGGACGGGCACAAAAACACAAATATAGATCAATGCAACAGGATAGAAATCCCAGAGATAAAGCCACGCACCCATGGTCAACTAATCTATGACAAAGGAGGCAAGAATCCCCAATGGAGAAAAGACAGTCTCTACGATACGTGGTGCTGGGAAAACTGGACAGACACATGTAAAACAATGAAATTAGACCACTCCTAAACACTGTACACAGAAATCAACTCAAAATGGAACAGAGACCTAAACGTAAGACAGGACACTATAAAACTCTTTGAGGAAAACATAGGAATAACACGCTGTGACGTAAATCACAGCAAGATCCTTTTTAATCCACCTCCTAATGGAAATAAAAACAAAAATAAACAGGTGGGACCTAATGAAATTTAAACGCTTTTGCTACACACAGGAAACTACAAACAAATCGAAAGGACAACCCTCAGAATGGGAAAAATATTTGTGTACAGATCAACGGACTACGGATTAATCTCCAAAATATATAAACAGCTCATGCAGCTCGGTATTAAAAAAACGAACAACGCAATCGAAAATTGGGCAGAAGACCTAAATAGACAATTCTCCAAAGAAGACATACATCTGGCCAACAAGCACATAAAAACTTGCTCAACATCACTAATTATTAGAGAGATGCACATCAAAACTACACTGAGAAATCACCTCATTCCATTTAGAACGAGCATTATCAGAAAATCAACAAACAACCACCGCTGGACAGGGTGTTGAGTAAAGAAAACACTCTTGCACCGTTGTTGGTAGTGTAAATTGATAGAGCCACTATGGAGAACAGTAAAAAGGTTCTTGAAAAAACTAAGAACAGAATTGCCATATGACCCAGCGAACCCACTACAGGGCACGTACCAAGAGAAAACCATACTTCGAAAAGACACATGCACCCCAATGTTCATTGCAGCAGTATTTACAATAGCCAGGTCATGGAAACAACCTAAATGCCCATTCAGAGATGAATAGATAAAGAAGACATGCTACATATATACCATGGAATATTATTCAGCCATAAAAAGCAACTAAGTTGGTTCATTCGTACAGCCGTAGATGGATCTAGAGACTGTCATAGAGAGTGAAGTCAGTCAGAAAGAGAAAAACAGATATCATATATAAAGGCATATATATGCAAACTAGAAAAATGATACAGATGAACCGGTTTGCAGGATTGAATTGATACACAGATGTGCACAAACAACGTGTGGCCACCAACGGGAGAAAGTGGGGGTGTGGTAGTCGTTGTGTGAAAAATTTGGAAATTGGGATTATCATATATACACTAATATGTATAAAATGGGTAACTAATAAGAACCTGCTGTATAAAAAAATAAAATAATATTCAAAAATTCAGAAAAGAATAAGATAAAAGGAAGAAGATGTGTTCATTTGAACCAATCATTTCCTATATAGACAACAAAATCTGAAGGTAGTTGGGGCTGTCAATAATAAGGTAGAAAAGAAAGAAAGAAAGAACTGAAATAGCAACAAAGAAAACAATAGCAAGGATCAATACAAGTAAAAGCTGGTTCTTTGAGAAGGTAAACAATATTGATATAACTTTAGCCAGACTCATCGAGCAAAAGAGGGAGAGGATTGCAACCAATAAAATTAGAAATGAAAAAGTTACAATGGACAACACAGAAATACAAACCTTCTTAAGAGACCACTGCAAGCAACTCTATGCGGATAAAATGGACAATCTGGAGGAAATGCACAAATTCCTAGAAAGGTACAACCTTCCACGACTGAACCAGGAATAAATAGAAACTATGAACAGACCCAGTACGAGTAATGAACTTGCAACTCTGATTAAAATTCGTCCAACAAAAAAAACTCCCGGACACATGGCTTCACAGGATAATTCTATCCAACACGGAGAGTAGACCTAACACCCATCCTTCTCAAACTCTTCCAAAAAATGATCGAGGCGGGAACACTCCCAAACTCTTTCTATGAGGCCACCATCACCCTGATACCAAAACCAGACAGAGATAGTACAAAAAAATACAGTTACACACCGATATCACTGATGAACATAGATGCAAAGCTGCTCAACAAAATAGTAGCAAACAGAATCCAATACCACATTAAAAGTATCATACCTCATGATCAAGTGGGATTTATCCCAGGGATGCAAGGTTTCTTCAATATAGGCAAATCAATGTGATACACCCTATTAACAAAGGGAAGAGGAAAAACCATATAATCATGTCAATAGATGCAGAAAAGCTTGTGACAAATTTCAACACACATTTCTGATAAAAACCCTCCAGAAAGTGGGCAGAGAGGGAACCTCACTCAACTTAATCAAGGCCATATATGACAAACCCACAGCAAACATTCTCAATGGTGAAAAGTTGAAAGCATGTCCTCTAATATCAGGAACAAGACAAGGATGACCACTCTCACCACTATTATTCCACATAGTTTTGGAAGTTCTAGCCACAGCAGTCAGAGCAGCAAAAGAAAGAAACGGAACACAAGTTGGAAAAGAAGAAGTAACACTGTCACACTTTGCAGACGACATGACATTATACTTAGAGAATCCTAAAGATGCCACCAGAAAACTACTAGAAGTAATCCATGGATTTGGTAACGTTGCACGATACAAAATGAATGCACAGAAATCCCTTGCATTCCTATACATTAATGAAGAAAAATCTGAAAGAGAAATAAAGGAAACACTCCCATTAACCACTGCAACAAAAAGAATAAAATACCTAGGAACAAACCTACCTAGGGAGACAAAAGTTCTGTATGCTGAAAACTATGACACTGAAGAACGAAATTGAAGATGATACCTACAGATGGAGAGAGATACCATGTTCTTGGATTGGAAGAATCAATGTTGTGAAAATGACTATACTCTCCAAAGCAATCTACATATTCAATGCAATGCCTCTCAAATTACCAATGGCATTTTTTTCACAACTAGAGCAAAAAAAATCTTAAAATTTGTATGGAGACACAAAAAACCTGGAAGAGCCGAAGCAGTTTGAGGGATAAAAACAGAGCTGGAGGAATCAGACTGCCCGACTTCAGACTGTACTACAAAGCTACAGTAATCAAGACACGATGGGACTGGCACAAAAACAGAAATATAGATCAATGCAACAGGATAGAAAGCCCAGAGATAAAGCCACGCACCTATGGCCAACTAATCTATGACAAAGGAGACTAGAATCCCCAATGGAGAAAAGACAGTCTCTACAATAAGTGGTGCTGGGAAAACTGCACAGACACATGTAAAAGAATGAAATTGGAACACTCCCAAACACCGTACACAGAAATAAACTCAAAATGGAACAGAGACCTAAACGTAAGACAGGATACTATAAAACTCTTAGAGGAAAACATAGCAATAACACGCTTTGACATAAATCACAGCAAGATCTTTTTTAATCCACCTCCTAGAGTAATGGAAATAAAAACAAAAAGAAAGAAGTGGGACCTAATGAAACTTAAAAGCTTTGGCTACACACAGGAAACGACAAACAAGACCAAAGGACAACCCTCAGAATGGGAAAAATATTTACGTACGGATCAACGGACTAAGGATTAATCTCCAAAATATATAAAGAGCTCATGCAGCTCGGTATTGAACAAACGAACAACCCAATCGAAAAATGGGCAGAAGACCTAAATAGACAATTCTCCAAAGAAGACACACGGCTGGCCAAGAAACACATCAAAACCTGCTCAACGTCACTAATTATTAGAGAGATGCACATCAAAACGACACTGAGGTATCACCTCACACCATTTAGAACGGGCATCATCAGAAAATCAACAAACAACAACTGCTGGACAGGGTGTGGAGCAAAGAGAATACTCTTCTTGCACTGTTGTTGGGAAAGTAAATTGATACAGCCACTATGGAGAACAGTAAAGAGGTTCCTTAAAAAACGAAAACCAGAATTGCCATACGACCCAGCGAACCCACTACAGGGCATATACCAAGAGAAAACCATAGTTCTAAAATCACATGCACCCCAATGTTCATTGTAGCAGTATTTACAATAGCCAGGTCATGAAAACAACCTAAATGCCCATCCACAGGCAAATGGATAAAGAAGATGAGGTACATATATACCATGGAAGATTACTCAGCCATAAAAAGGAAGTAAGTTGGTTCATTGGTACAGGCGTGGATGGATCTAGAGACTGTCATACAGAGTGAAATCAGTCAGAAAGAGAAAAACAGATACCGTATGTAAACGCATATATATGCAACCTAGAAAAATGGTACAGGTGAACTGGTTTGCAGGATTGAACTGATACACAGATGTGGAGAACCCACGTATGGCCACCAAAGGGGGAATGTGGGGGTGTGGTAGTCATTGTGTGATGAATTCGGAAATTGGGATTCCAATATATACACTGATATGTATAAAATGGATAACTAATAAGAACCTGCTGTATAAAAATATAAAATAATATTCAAAAATTCAAAAAACAATAAGATAAAAGGAGGAAGATGTGTTCATTTGAACCGATCATTTCCTAAATAGACAACAAACTCTGAAGGTAGTTGGGGCTGTCAATAAAAAGGTAGAGAAAAAAGAAAGAGAGAACTGAAACAGCAACAAAGAAAACAATAGCAAGGATCAATAAAAGTAAAAGCTGGTTCTCTGAGAAGGTAAACAATATTGATATACCTTTAGCCAGACTCACCGAGAAAAAGAGGGAGAGGACTGCAATCAATAAAATTAGAAATGAAAAAGAAGTTACCACGGACAACAGAGAAATATAAAACTTCGTAAGAGACTACTACAAGCGACTCTTTGCTGATAAAATGGACAATCTGGAAGAAATGCCCAAATTCTAACACAGGTACAACCTTCCAAGACTGAACCAGGAAAAAATAGAAACTATGACCAGACCCAGTACGAGTAATGAACTTGCAACACTGATTGAAAATCGTCCAACTAACAAAAGTCCAGGACAGATGGTTTCACAGGATAATTCTATCCAACATGGAGAAAAGACTTAACACCCATCCTTCTCAAACTCTTCCAAAAAATGGGCAAGGAAGGAACACTCCCAAACTCTTTCTATGAATCCACCATCACCCTGATACCCAAACCAGACAAAGGTAGTACAAAAAACTAAAGTTACACACCGATATCACTGATGAACATAGATGCAAAGCTGCTCAACAAAATAGTAGCAAACAGAATCCAATACCACATTAAAAGTGTCATACCTCATGATCAAGTGTGATTTATCCAAGGGATGCAAGGATTCTTCCATATACGCAATTCAATGTGATACATCCTATGAACAAAGCGAAGAGGAAAATCCATATGATCATGTCAATCGATGCAGAAAAGCTTGTGACAAATTTCAACACACATTTCTGATAAAAACACTTCAGAAAGTGGGCAGAGAGGGAACCTCACTCAAGTTAATCAAGGCCATATACGACAAACCCACAGCAAACATTCTCAATGGTGAAAAATTGAAAGCATGTCCTCTAATATCAGGAACAAGACAAGGATGACCACTCTCACCACTATTATTCAACATAGTTTTGGGAGTTTTAGCCACAGCAGTCAGAGCAGCAAAAGAAATAAAAGGAACACAAGTTGGAAAAGAAGAAGTAACACGGTCACTCTTTGCAGATGGCATGACACTATACTTAGAGAATCCTAAAGATGCCACCAGAAAACAACTAGCGCTAATCTATGGATTTGGTAACGACGCACGATAGAAAATGAATGCACAGAAATCCCTTGCATTCCTATACATTAATGAAGAAAATTCTGAAAGAGAAATGAAGGAAACACTCCCATTAACCATTACAACAGAAAGAATAAAATACCTAGGAATAAACCTACGTAGGGAGACAAAAGATCTGTATGCTGAAAACTGTGACACTGAAGAAGGAAATTGAAGATGATACCTACAGATGGAGAGAGATACCATGTTCTTGGATTGGAAGAATCAATGTTGTGAAAATGACTATACTACAAAAGCAATCTACATATTCAATGCAATCCCTCTCAAATTACCAATGGCATTCTTTCCAGAACTAGAACAAAAAAATCTTAAACTTTGTATGGAGACACAAAACACCCGAAGAGACGAAGCACTTTGAGGGAAAAAAACAGAGATGGAGGAATCAGACTGCCCGACTTCAGACTGTACTACAAAGGTACAGTAATCAAGACACGATGGGACGGGCACAAAAACACAAATATAGATCAATGCAACAGGATAGAAATCCCAGAGATAAAGCCACGCACCCATGGTCAACTAATCTATGACAAAGGAGGCAAGAATCCCCAATGGAGAAAAGACAGTCTCTACGATACGTGGTGCTGGGAAAACTGGACAGACACATGTAAAACAATGAAATTAGACCACTCCTAAACACTGTACACAGAAATCAACTCAAAATGGAACAGAGACCTAAACGTAAGACAGGACACTATAAAACTCTTTGAGGAAAACATAGGAATAACACGCTGTGACGTAAATCACAGCAAGATCCTTTTTAATCCACCTCCTAATGGAAATAAAAACAAAAATAAACAGGTGGGACCTAATGAAATTTAAACGCTTTTGCTACACACAGGAAACTACAAACAAATCGAAAGGACAACCCTCAGAATGGGAAAAATATTTGTGTACAGATCAACGGACTACGGATTAATCTCCAAAATATATAAACAGCTCATGCAGCTCGGTATTAAAAAAACGAACAACGCAATCGAAAATTGGGCAGAAGACCTAAATAGACAATTCTCCAAAGAAGACATACATCTGGCCAACAAGCACATAAAAACTTGCTCAACATCACTAATTATTAGAGAGATGCACATCAAAACTACACTGAGAAATCACCTCATTCCATTTAGAACGAGCATTATCAGAAAATCAACAAACAACCACCGCTGGACAGGGTGTTGAGTAAAGAAAACACTCTTGCACCGTTGTTGGTAGTGTAAATTGATAGAGCCACTATGGAGAACAGTAAAAAGGTTCTTGAAAAAACTAAGAACAGAATTGCCATATGACCCAGCGAACCCACTACAGGGCACGTACCAAGAGAAAACCATACTTCGAAAAGACACATGCACCCCAATGTTCATTGCAGCAGTATTTACAATAGCCAGGTCATGGAAACAACCTAAATGCCCATTCAGAGATGAATAGATAAAGAAGACATGCTACATATATACCATGGAATATTATTCAGCCATAAAAAGCAACTAAGTTGGTTCATTCGTACAGCCGTAGATGGATCTAGAGACTGTCATAGAGAGTGAAGTCAGTCAGAAAGAGAAAAACAGATATCATATATAAAGGCATATATATGCAAACTAGAAAAATGATACAGATGAACCGGTTTGCAGGATTGAATTGATACACAGATGTGCACAAACAACGTGTGGCCACCAACGGGAGAAAGTGGGGGTGTGGTAGTCGTTGTGTGAAAAATTTGGAAATTGGGATTATCATATATACACTAATATGTATAAAATGGGTAACTAATAAGAACCTGCTGTATAAAAAAATAAAATAATATTCAAAAATTCAGAAAAGAATAAGATAAAAGGAAGAAGATGTGTTCATTTGAACCAATCATTTCCTATATAGACAACAAAATCTGAAGGTAGTTGGGGCTGTCAATAATAAGGTAGAAAAGAAAGAAAGAAAGAACTGAAATAGCAACAAAGAAAACAATAGCAAGGATCAATACAAGTAAAAGCTGGTTCTTTGAGAAGGTAAACAATATTGATATAACTTTAGCCAGACTCATCGAGCAAAAGAGGGAGAGGATTGCAACCAATAAAATTAGAAATGAAAAAGTTACAATGGACAACACAGAAATACAAACCTTCTTAAGAGACCACTGCAAGCAACTCTATGCGGATAAAATGGACAATCTGGAGGAAATGCACAAATTCCTAGAAAGGTACAACCTTCCACGACTGAACCAGGAATAAATAGAAACTATGAACAGACCCAGTACGAGTAATGAACTTGCAACTCTGATTAAAATTCGTCCAACAAAAAAAACTCCCGGACACATGGCTTCACAGGATAATTCTATCCAACACGGAGAGTAGACCTAACACCCATCCTTCTCAAACTCTTCCAAAAAATGATCGAGGCGGGAACACTCCCAAACTCTTTCTATGAGGCCACCATCACCCTGATACCAAAACCAGACAGAGATAGTACAAAAAAATACAGTTACACACCGATATCACTGATGAACATAGATGCAAAGCTGCTCAACAAAATAGTAGCAAACAGAATCCAATACCACATTAAAAGTATCATACCTCATGATCAAGTGGGATTTATCCCAGGGATGCAAGGTTTCTTCAATATAGGCAAATCAATGTGATACACCCTATTAACAAAGGGAAGAGGAAAAACCATATAATCATGTCAATAGATGCAGAAAAGCTTGTGACAAATTTCAACACACATTTCTGATAAAAACCCTCCAGAAAGTGGGCAGAGAGGGAACCTCACTCAACTTAATCAAGGCCATATATGACAAACCCACAGCAAACATTCTCAATGGTGAAAAGTTGAAAGCATGTCCTCTAATATCAGGAACAAGACAAGGATGACCACTCTCACCACTATTATTCCACATAGTTTTGGAAGTTCTAGCCACAGCAGTCAGAGCAGCAAAAGAAAGAAACGGAACACAAGTTGGAAAAGAAGAAGTAACACTGTCACACTTTGCAGACGACATGACATTATACTTAGAGAATCCTAAAGATGCCACCAGAAAACTACTAGAAGTAATCCATGGATTTGGTAACGTTGCACGATACAAAATGAATGCACAGAAATCCCTTGCATTCCTATACATTAATGAAGAAAAATCTGAAAGAGAAATAAAGGAAACACTCCCATTAACCACTGCAACAAAAAGAATAAAATACCTAGGAACAAACCTACCTAGGGAGACAAAAGTTCTGTATGCTGAAAACTATGACACTGAAGAACGAAATTGAAGATGATACCTACAGATGGAGAGAGATACCATGTTCTTGGATTGGAAGAATCAATGTTGTGAAAATGACTATACTCTCCAAAGCAATCTACATATTCAATGCAATGCCTCTCAAATTACCAATGGCATTTTTTTCACAACTAGAGCAAAAAAAATCTTAAAATTTGTATGGAGACACAAAAAACCTGGAAGAGCCGAAGCAGTTTGAGGGATAAAAACAGAGCTGGAGGAATCAGACTGCCCGACTTCAGACTGTACTACAAAGCTACAGTAATCAAGACACGATGGGACTGGCACAAAAACAGAAATATAGATCAATGCAACAGGATAGAAAGCCCAGAGATAAAGCCACGCACCTATGGCCAACTAATCTATGACAAAGGAGACTAGAATCCCCAATGGAGAAAAGACAGTCTCTACAATAAGTGGTGCTGGGAAAACTGCACAGACACATGTAAAAGAATGAAATTGGAACACTCCCAAACACCGTACACAGAAATAAACTCAAAATGGAACAGAGACCTAAACGTAAGACAGGATACTATAAAACTCTTAGAGGAAAACATAGCAATAACACGCTTTGACATAAATCACAGCAAGATCTTTTTTAATCCACCTCCTAGAGTAATGGAAATAAAAACAAAAAGAAAGAAGTGGGACCTAATGAAACTTAAAAGCTTTGGCTACACACAGGAAACGACAAACAAGACCAAAGGACAACCCTCAGAATGGGAAAAATATTTACGTACGGATCAACGGACTAAGGATTAATCTCCAAAATATATAAAGAGCTCATGCAGCTCGGTATTGAACAAACGAACAACCCAATCGAAAAATGGGCAGAAGACCTAAATAGACAATTCTCCAAAGAAGACACACGGCTGGCCAAGAAACACATCAAAACCTGCTCAACGTCACTAATTATTAGAGAGATGCACATCAAAACGACACTGAGGTATCACCTCACACCATTTAGAACGGGCATCATCAGAAAATCAACAAACAACAACTGCTGGACAGGGTGTGGAGCAAAGAGAATACTCTTCTTGCACTGTTGTTGGGAAAGTAAATTGATACAGCCACTATGGAGAACAGTAAAGAGGTTCCTTAAAAAACGAAAACCAGAATTGCCATACGACCCAGCGAACCCACTACAGGGCATATACCAAGAGAAAACCATAGTTCTAAAATCACATGCACCCCAATGTTCATTGTAGCAGTATTTACAATAGCCAGGTCATGAAAACAACCTAAATGCCCATCCACAGGCAAATGGATAAAGAAGATGAGGTACATATATACCATGGAAGATTACTCAGCCATAAAAAGGAAGTAAGTTGGTTCATTGGTACAGGCGTGGATGGATCTAGAGACTGTCATACAGAGTGAAATCAGTCAGAAAGAGAAAAACAGATACCGTATGTAAACGCATATATATGCAACCTAGAAAAATGGTACAGGTGAACTGGTTTGCAGGATTGAACTGATACACAGATGTGGAGAACCCACGTATGGCCACCAAAGGGGGAATGTGGGGGTGTGGTAGTCATTGTGTGATGAATTCGGAAATTGGGATTCCAATATATACACTGATATGTATAAAATGGATAACTAATAAGAACCTGCTGTATAAAAATATAAAATAATATTCAAAAATTCAAAAAACAATAAGATAAAAGGAGGAAGATGTGTTCATTTGAACCGATCATTTCCTAAATAGACAACAAACTCTGAAGGTAGTTGGGGCTGTCAATAAAAAGGTAGAGAAAAAAGAAAGAGAGAACTGAAACAGCAACAAAGAAAACAATAGCAAGGATCAATAAAAGTAAAAGCTGGTTCTCTGAGAAGGTAAACAATATTGATATACCTTTAGCCAGACTCACCGAGAAAAAGAGGGAGAGGACTGCAATCAATAAAATTAGAAATGAAAAAGAAGTTACCACGGACAACAGAGAAATATAAAACTTCGTAAGAGACTACTACAAGCGACTCTTTGCTGATAAAATGGACAATCTGGAAGAAATGCCCAAATTCTAACACAGGTACAACCTTCCAAGACTGAACCAGGAAAAAATAGAAACTATGACCAGACCCAGTACGAGTAATGAACTTGCAACACTGATTGAAAATCGTCCAACTAACAAAAGTCCAGGACAGATGGTTTCACAGGATAATTCTATCCAACATGGAGAAAAGACTTAACACCCATCCTTCTCAAACTCTTCCAAAAAATGGGCAAGGAAGGAACACTCCCAAACTCTTTCTATGAATCCACCATCACCCTGATACCCAAACCAGACAAAGGTAGTACAAAAAACTAAAGTTACACACCGATATCACTGATGAACATAGATGCAAAGCTGCTCAACAAAATAGTAGCAAACAGAATCCAATACCACATTAAAAGTGTCATACCTCATGATCAAGTGTGATTTATCCAAGGGATGCAAGGATTCTTCCATATACGCAATTCAATGTGATACATCCTATGAACAAAGCGAAGAGGAAAATCCATATGATCATGTCAATCGATGCAGAAAAGCTTGTGACAAATTTCAACACACATTTCTGATAAAAACACTTCAGAAAGTGGGCAGAGAGGGAACCTCACTCAAGTTAATCAAGGCCATATACGACAAACCCACAGCAAACATTCTCAATGGTGAAAAATTGAAAGCATGTCCTCTAATATCAGGAACAAGACAAGGATGACCACTCTCACCACTATTATTCAACATAGTTTTGGGAGTTTTAGCCACAGCAGTCAGAGCAGCAAAAGAAATAAAAGGAACACAAGTTGGAAAAGAAGAAGTAACACGGTCACTCTTTGCAGATGGCATGACACTATACTTAGAGAATCCTAAAGATGCCACCAGAAAACAACTAGCGCTAATCTATGGATTTGGTAACGACGCACGATAGAAAATGAATGCACAGAAATCCCTTGCATTCCTATACATTAATGAAGAAAATTCTGAAAGAGAAATGAAGGAAACACTCCCATTAACCATTACAACAGAAAGAATAAAATACCTAGGAATAAACCTACGTAGGGAGACAAAAGATCTGTATGCTGAAAACTGTGACACTGAAGAAGGAAATTGAAGATGATACCTACAGATGGAGAGAGATACCATGTTCTTGGATTGGAAGAATCAATGTTGTGAAAATGACTATACTACAAAAGCAATCTACATATTCAATGCAATCCCTCTCAAATTACCAATGGCATTCTTTCCAGAACTAGAACAAAAAAATCTTAAACTTTGTATGGAGACACAAAACACCCGAAGAGACGAAGCACTTTGAGGGAAAAAAACAGAGATGGAGGAATCAGACTGCCCGACTTCAGACTGTACTACAAAGGTACAGTAATCAAGACACGATGGGACGGGCACAAAAACACAAATATAGATCAATGCAACAGGATAGAAATCCCAGAGATAAAGCCACGCACCCATGGTCAACTAATCTATGACAAAGGAGGCAAGAATCCCCAATGGAGAAAAGACAGTCTCTACGATACGTGGTGCTGGGAAAACTGGACAGACACATGTAAAACAATGAAATTAGACCACTCCTAAACACTGTACACAGAAATCAACTCAAAATGGAACAGAGACCTAAACGTAAGACAGGACACTATAAAACTCTTTGAGGAAAACATAGGAATAACACGCTGTGACGTAAATCACAGCAAGATCCTTTTTAATCCACCTCCTAATGGAAATAAAAACAAAAATAAACAGGTGGGACCTAATGAAATTTAAACGCTTTTGCTACACACAGGAAACTACAAACAAATCGAAAGGACAACCCTCAGAATGGGAAAAATATTTGTGTACAGATCAACGGACTACGGATTAATCTCCAAAATATATAAACAGCTCATGCGGCTCGGTATTAAAAAAACGAACAACGCAATCGAAAATTGGGCAGAAGACCTAAATAGACAATTCTCCAAAGAAGACATACATCTGGCCAACAAGCACATAAAAACTTGCTCAACATCACTAATTATTAGAGAGATGCACATCAAAACTACACTGAGAAATCACCTCATTCCATTTAGAACGAGCATTATCAGAAAATCAACAAACAACCACCGCTGGACAGGGTGTTGAGTAAAGAAAACACTCTTGCACCGTTGTTGGTAGTGTAAATTGATAGAGCCACTATGGAGAACAGTAAAAAGGTTCTTGAAAAAACTAAGAACAGAATTGCCATATGACCCAGCGAACCCACTACAGGGCACGTACCAAGAGAAAACCATACTTCGAAAAGACACATGCACCCCAATGTTCATTGCAGCAGTATTTACAATAGCCAGGTCATGGAAACAACCTAAATGCCCATTCAGAGATGAATAGATAAAGAAGACATGCTACATATATACCATGGAATATTATTCAGCCATAAAAAGCAACTAAGTTGGTTCATTCGTACAGCCGTAGATGGATCTAGAGACTGTCATAGAGAGTGAAGTCAGTCAGAAAGAGAAAAACAGATATCATATATAAAGGCATATATATGCAAACTAGAAAAATGATACAGATGAACCGGTTTGCAGGATTGAATTGATACACAGATGTGCACAAACAACGTGTGGCCACCAACGGGAGAAAGTGGGGGTGTGGTAGTCGTTGTGTGAAAAATTTGGAAATTGGGATTATCATATATACACTAATATGTATAAAATGGGTAACTAATAAGAACCTGCTGTATAAAAAAATAAAATAATATTCAAAAATTCAGAAAAGAATAAGATAAAAGGAAGAAGATGTGTTCATTTGAACCAATCATTTCCTATATAGACAACAAAATCTGAAGGTAGTTGGGGCTGTCAATAATAAGGTAGAAAAGAAAGAAAGAAAGAACTGAAATAGCAACAAAGAAAACAATAGCAAGGATCAATACAAGTAAAAGCTGGTTCTTTGAGAAGGTAAACAATATTGATATAACTTTAGCCAGACTCATCGAGCAAAAGAGGGAGAGGATTGCAACCAATAAAATTAGAAATGAAAAAGTTACAATGGACAACACAGAAATACAAACCTTCTTAAGAGACCACTGCAAGCAACTCTATGCGGATAAAATGGACAATCTGGAGGAAATGCACAAATTCCTAGAAAGGTACAACCTTCCACGACTGAACCAGGAATAAATAGAAACTATGAACAGACCCAGTACGAGTAATGAACTTGCAACTCTGATTAAAATTCGTCCAACAAAAAAAACTCCCGGACACATGGCTTCACAGGATAATTCTATCCAACACGGAGAGTAGACCTAACACCCATCCTTCTCAAACTCTTCCAAAAAATGATCGAGGCGGGAACACTCCCAAACTCTTTCTATGAGGCCACCATCACCCTGATACCAAAACCAGACAGAGATAGTACAAAAAAATACAGTTACACACCGATATCACTGATGAACATAGATGCAAAGCTGCTCAACAAAATAGTAGCAAACAGAATCCAATACCACATTAAAAGTATCATACCTCATGATCAAGTGGGATTTATCCCAGGGATGCAAGGTTTCTTCAATATAGGCAAATCAATGTGATACACCCTATTAACAAAGGGAAGAGGAAAAACCATATAATCATGTCAATAGATGCAGAAAAGCTTGTGACAAATTTCAACACACATTTCTGATAAAAACCCTCCAGAAAGTGGGCAGAGAGGGAACCTCACTCAACTTAATCAAGGCCATATATGACAAACCCACAGCAAACATTCTCAATGGTGAAAAGTTGAAAGCATGTCCTCTAATATCAGGAACAAGACAAGGATGACCACTCTCACCACTATTATTCCACATAGTTTTGGAAGTTCTAGCCACAGCAGTCAGAGCAGCAAAAGAAAGAAACGGAACACAAGTTGGAAAAGAAGAAGTAACACTGTCACACTTTGCAGACGACATGACATTATACTTAGAGAATCCTAAAGATGCCACCAGAAAACTACTAGAAGTAATCCATGGATTTGGTAACGTTGCACGATACAAAATGAATGCACAGAAATCCCTTGCATTCCTATACATTAATGAAGAAAAATCTGAAAGAGAAATAAAGGAAACACTCCCATTAACCACTGCAACAAAAAGAATAAAATACCTAGGAACAAACCTACCTAGGGAGACAAAAGTTCTGTATGCTGAAAACTATGACACTGAAGAACGAAATTGAAGATGATACCTACAGATGGAGAGAGATACCATGTTCTTGGATTGGAAGAATCAATGTTGTGAAAATGACTATACTCTCCAAAGCAATCTACATATTCAATGCAATGCCTCTCAAATTACCAATGGCATTTTTTTCACAACTAGAGCAAAAAAAATCTTAAAATTTGTATGGAGACACAAAAAACCTGGAAGAGCCGAAGCAGTTTGAGGGATAAAAACAGAGCTGGAGGAATCAGACTGCCCGACTTCAGACTGTACTACAAAGCTACAGTAATCAAGACACGATGGGACTGGCACAAAAACAGAAATATAGATCAATGCAACAGGATAGAAAGCCCAGAGATAAAGCCACGCACCTATGGCCAACTAATCTATGACAAAGGAGACTAGAATCCCCAATGGAGAAAAGACAGTCTCTACAATAAGTGGTGCTGGGAAAACTGCACAGACACATGTAAAAGAATGAAATTGGAACACTCCCAAACACCGTACACAGAAATAAACTCAAAATGGAACAGAGACCTAAACGTAAGACAGGATACTATAAAACTCTTAGAGGAAAACATAGCAATAACACGCTTTGACATAAATCACAGCAAGATCTTTTTTAATCCACCTCCTAGAGTAATGGAAATAAAAACAAAAAGAAAGAAGTGGGACCTAATGAAACTTAAAAGCTTTGGCTACACACAGGAAACGACAAACAAGACCAAAGGACAACCCTCAGAATGGGAAAAATATTTACGTACGGATCAACGGACTAAGGATTAATCTCCAAAATATATAAAGAGCTCATGCAGCTCGGTATTGAACAAACGAACAACCCAATCGAAAAATGGGCAGAAGACCTAAATAGACAATTCTCCAAAGAAGACACACGGCTGGCCAAGAAACACATCAAAACCTGCTCAACGTCACTAATTATTAGAGAGATGCACATCAAAACGACACTGAGGTATCACCTCACACCATTTAGAACGGGCATCATCAGAAAATCAACAAACAACAACTGCTGGACAGGGTGTGGAGCAAAGAGAATACTCTTCTTGCACTGTTGTTGGGAAAGTAAATTGATACAGCCACTATGGAGAACAGTAAAGAGGTTCCTTAAAAAACGAAAACCAGAATTGCCATACGACCCAGCGAACCCACTACAGGGCATATACCAAGAGAAAACCATAGTTCTAAAATCACATGCACCCCAATGTTCATTGTAGCAGTATTTACAATAGCCAGGTCATGAAAACAACCTAAATGCCCATCCACAGGCAAATGGATAAAGAAGATGAGGTACATATATACCATGGAAGATTACTCAGCCATAAAAAAAAAGTAAGTTGGTTCATTGGTACAGGCGTGGATGGATCTAGAGACTGTCATACAGAGTGAAATCAGTCAGAAAGAGAAAAACAGATACCGTATGTAAACGCATATATATGCAACCTAGAAAAATGGTACAGGTGAACTGGTTTGCAGGATTGAACTGATACACAGATGTGGAGAACCCACGTATGGCCACCAAAGGGGGAATGTGGGGGTGTGGTAGTCATTGTGTGATGAATTCGGAAATTGGGATTCCAGTATATACACTGATATGTATAAAATGGATAACTAATAAGAACCTGCTGTATAAAAATATAAAATAATATTCAAAAATTCAAAAAACAATAAGATAAAAGGAGGAAGATGTGTTCATTTGAACGGATCATTTCCTAAATAGACAACAAACTCTGAAGGTAGTTGGGGCTGTCAATAAAAAGGCAGGAAAAAAAGAAAGAAAGAACTGAAACAGCAACAAAGAAAACAATAGCAAGGATCAATAAAAGTAAAAGCTGGTTCTCTGAGAAGGTAAACAATATTGATATACCTTTAGCCAGACTCACCGAGAAAAAGAGGGAGAGGACTGCAATCAATAAAATTAGAAATGAAAAAGAAGTTACCACGGACAACAGAGAAATATAAAACTTCGTTAGAGACTACTACAAGCAACTCTAGGCTGATAAAATGGACAATCTGGAAGAAATGCACAAATTCTTAGGTACAACCTTCCAAGACTGAACCAGGAAAAAATAGAAACTATGAACAGACACAGTACGAGTAATGAACTTGCAACTCTGATTGAAAATCGCCCAACAAACAAAAGTCCAGGACAGAAGGTTTCACAGTATAATTCTATCCAACATGGAGAAAAGACCTAACACCCATCCTTCTCAAACGCTTCCAAAAAACGGGCAAGGAAGGAACACTCCCAAACTCTTTCTATGACGCCACCATCACCCTGAAACCAAAAGCAGACAAGGATAGTACACAGAACAAAAGTTACACACCGATATCACTGATGAACATAGATGCAAAGCTGCTCAACAAAATAGTAGCAAACAGAATCCAATACCACATTAAAAGTATCATACCTCATGATCAAGTGGGATTTATCCCAGGGATGCAAGGTTTCTTCAATATAGGCAAATCAATGTGATACACCCTATTAACAAAGGGAAGAGGAAAAACCATATAATCATGTCAATAGATGCAGAAAAGCTTGTGACAAATTTCAACACACATTTCTGATAAAAACCCTCCAGAAAGTGGGCAGAGAGGGAACCTCACTCAACTTAATCAAGGCCATATATGACAAACCCACAGCAAACATTCTCAATGGTGAAAAGTTGAAAGCATGTCCTCTAATATCAGGAACAAGACAAGGATGACCACTCTCATCACTATTATTCCACATAGTTTTGGAAGTTCTAGCCACAGCAGTCAGAGCAGCCAAAGAAAGAAACGGAACACAAGTTGGAAAAGAAGAAGTAACACTGTCACACTTTGCAGACGACATGACATTATACTTAGAGAATCCTAAAGATGCCACCAGAAAACTACTAGAAGTAATCCATGGATTTGGTAACGTTGCACGATACAAAATGAATGCACAGAAATCCCTTGCATTCCTATACATTAATGAAGAAAAATCTGAAAGAGAAATAAAGGAAACACTCCCATTAACCACTGCAACAAAAAGAATAAAATACCTAGGAACAAACCTACCTAGGGAGACAAAAGTTCTGTATGCTGAAAACTATGACACTGAAGAACGAAATTGAAGATGATACCTACAGATGGAGAGAGATACCATGTTCTTGGATTGGAAGAATCAATGTTGTGAAAATGACTATACTCTCCAAAGCAATCTACATATTCAATGCAATGCCTCTCAAATTACCAATGGCATTTTTTTCACAACTAGAGCAAAAAAAATCTTAAAATTTGTATGGAGACACAAAAAACCTGGAAGAGCCGAAGCAGTTTGAGGGATAAAAACAGAGCTGGAGGAATCAGACTGCCCGACTTCAGACTGTACTACAAAGCTACAGTAATCAAGACACGATGGGACTGGCACAAAAACAGAAATATAGATCAATGCAACAGGATAGAAAGCCCAGAGATAAAGCCACGCACCTATGGCCAACTAATCTATGACAAAGGAGACTAGAATCCCCAATGGAGAAAAGACAGTCTCTACAATAAGTGGTGCTGGGAAAACTGCACAGACACATGTAAAAGAATGAAATTGGAACACTCCCAAACACCGTACACAGAAATAAACTCAAAATGGAACAGAGACCTAAACGTAAGACAGGATACTATAAAACTCTTAGAGGAAAACATAGCAATAACACGCTTTGACATAAATCACAGCAAGATCTTTTTTAATCCACCTCCTAGAGTAATGGAAATAAAAACAAAAAGAAAGAAGTGGGACCTAATGAAACTTAAAAGCTTTGGCTACACACAGGAAACGACAAACAAGACCAAAGGACAACCCTCAGAATGGGAAAAATATTTACGTACGGATCAACGGACTAAGGATTAATCTCCAAAATATATAAAGAGCTCATGCAGCTCGGTATTGAACAAACGAACAACCCAATCGAAAAATGGGCAGAAGACCTAAATAGACAATTCTCCAAAGAAGACACACGGCTGGCCAAGAAACACATCAAAACCTGCTCAACGTCACTAATTATTAGAGAGATGCACATCAAAACGACACTGAGGTATCACCTCACACCATTTAGAACGGGCATCATCAGAAAATCAACAAACAACAACTGCTGGACAGGGTGTGGAGCAAAGAGAATACTCTTCTTGCACTGTTGTTGGGAAAGTAAATTGATACAGCCACTATGGAGAACAGTAAAGAGGTTCCTTAAAAAACGAAAACCAGAATTGCCATACGACCCAGCGAACCCACTACAGGGCATATACCAAGAGAAAACCATAGTTCTAAAATCACATGCACCCCAATGTTCATTGTAGCAGTATTTACAATAGCCAGGTCATGAAAACAACCTAAATGCCCATCCACAGGCGAATGGATAAAGAAGATGAGGTACATATATACCATGGAAGATTACTCAGCCATAAAAAGGAACTAAGTTGGTTCATTGGTACAGGTGTGGATGGATCTAGAGACTGTCATACAGAGTGAAATCAGTCAGAAAGAGAAAAACAGATACCGTATATAAACGCATATATATGCAACCTAGAAAGATGGTACAGATGAACCGGTTTGCAGGATTGAATTGATACACAGATGTGGAGAACCCACGTAGGGCCACCAAAGGGGGAAAGTGGGAGTGTGGTAGTCGTTGTGTGATGAATTCGGAAATTGGGATTGACATATATAAACTAATATGTATAAAATGGATAACTAATAAGAACCTGCTGTATAAAAAAATAAAATAATATTCAGAAATTCAAAATACAGTAAGATAAAAGGAAGAAGATGTGTTCACTTGAACCGATCATTTCCTAAATAGACAACAAACTCCGAAGGTAGTTGGGGCTGTCAATAAAAAGGCAGAAAAAAAAGAAAGAAAGAACTGAAACAGCAACAAAGAAAACAATAGCAAGGATCAATAAAAGTAAAAGCTGGTTCTTTGAGAAGGTAAACAATATTGATATACCTTTAGCCAGACTCACCGAGAAAAAGAGGGAGAGGACTGCAATCAATAAAATTAGAAATGAAAAAGAAGTTACCACGGACAACAGAGAAATATAAAACTTCGTAAGAGACTACTACAAGCAACTCTAGGCTGATAAAATGGACAATCTGGAAGAAATGCACAAATTCCTAGAAAGGTACCACCTTCCAAGACTGAACCAGGAAAAAATAGAAACTATGAACAGACTCAGTACGAGTAATGAACTTGTAACTCTGATTAAAACTTGTCCAACAAACAAAAGTTCAGGACAGATGGTTTCACAGGATAATTCTATCCAACATGGAGAAAAGACCTAACACCCATCCTTCTCAAACTCTTCGAAAAAATGGTCGAGGCGGGAACACTCCCAAACTCTTTCTATGAGGCCACCATCACCCTGATACCAAAACCAGACAAAGATAGTACAAAGAACTAAAGTTACACACCGATATCACTGATGAACATAGATGCAAAGCTGCTCAACAAAATAGTAGCAAACAGAATCCAATACCACATTAAAATTGTCATACCTCATGATCAAGTGTGATTTATCCAAGGGATGCAAGGATTCTTCCATATACGCAATTCAATGTGATACATCCTATGAACAAAGCGAAGAGGAAAATCCATATGATCATGTCAATCGATGCAGAAAAGCTTGTGACAAATTTCAACACACATTTCTGATAAAAACCCTTCAGAAAGTGGGCAGAGAGGGAACCTCACTCAAGTTAATCAAGGCCATATACGACAAACCCACAGCAAACATTCTCAATGGTGAAAAATTGAAAGCATGTCCTCTAATATCAGGAACAAGACAAGGATGACCACTCTCACCACTATTATTCAACATAGTTTTGGAAGTTTTAGCCACAGCAGTCAGAGCAGCAAAAGAAATAAAAGGAACACAAGTTGGAAAAGAAGAAGTAACACGGTCACTCTTTGCAGATGGCATGACACTATACTTAGAGAATCCTAAAGATGCCACCAGAAAACTAGTAGAGCTAATCCATGGATTTGGTAACGTTGCACGATACAAAATGAATACACAGAAATCCCTTGCATTCCTATACATTAATGAAGAAAATTCTGAAAGAGAAATGAAGGAAACACTCCCATTAACCATTACAACAGAAAGAATAAAATACCTAGGAATAAACCTACGTAGGGAGACAAAAGATCTGTATGCTGAAAACTGTGACACTGAAGAAGGAAATTGAAGATGATACAAACAGATGGAGAGAGATACCATGTTCTTGGATTGGAAGAATCAATGTTGTGAAAATGACTATACTACAAAAGCAATCTACGTATTCAATGCAATCCCTCTCAAATTACCAATGGCATTCTTTCCAGAACTAGAACAAAAAAATCTTAAAATTTGTATGGAGACACAAAACACCCGAAGAGACGAAGCACTCTGAGGGAAAAAAACAGAGATGGAGGAATCAGACTGCCCGACTTCAGACTGTACTACAAAGGTACAGTAATCAAGACACGATGGGACGGGCACAAAAACACAAATATAGATCAATGCAACAGGATAGAAATCCCAGAGATAAAGCCACGCACCCATGGTCAACTAATCTATGACAAAGGAGGCAAGAATCCCCAATGGAGAAAAGACAGTCTCTACGATACGTGGTGCTGGGAAAACTGGACAGACACATGTAAAACAATGAAATTAGACCACTCCTAAACACTGTACACAGAAATCAACTCAAAATGGAACAGAGACCTAAACGTAAGACAGGACACTATAAAACTCTTTGAGGAAAACATAGGAATAACACGCTGTGACGTAAATCACAGCAAGATCCTTTTTAATCCACCTCCTAATGGAAATAAAAACAAAAATAAACAGGTGGGACCTAATGAAATTTAAACGCTTTTGCTACACACAGGAAACTACAAACAAATCGAAAGGACAACCCTCAGAATGGGAAAAATATTTGTGTACAGATCAACGGACTACGGATTAATCTCCAAAATATATAAACAGCTCATGCAGCTCGGTATTAAAAAAACGAACAACGCAATCGAAAATTGGGCAGAAGACCTAAATAGACAATTCTCCAAAGAAGACATACATCTGGCCAACAAGCACATAAAAACTTGCTCAACATCACTAATTATTAGAGAGATGCACATCAAAACTACACTGAGAAATCACCTCATTCCATTTAGAACGAGCATTATCAGAAAATCAACAAACAACCACCGCTGGACAGGGTGTTGAGTAAAGAAAACACTCTTGCACCGTTGTTGGTAGTGTAAATTGATAGAGCCACTATGGAGAACAGTAAAAAGGTTCTTGAAAAAACTAAGAACAGAATTGCCATATGACCCAGCGAACCCACTACAGGGCACGTACCAAGAGAAAACCATACTTCGAAAAGACACATGCACCCCAATGTTCATTGCAGCAGTATTTACAATAGCCAGGTCATGGAAACAACCTAAATGCCCATTCAGAGATGAATAGATAAAGAAGACATGCTACATATATACCATGGAATATTATTCAGCCATAAAAAGCAACTAAGTTGGTTCATTCGTACAGCCGTAGATGGATCTAGAGACTGTCATAGAGAGTGAAGTCAGTCAGAAAGAGAAAAACAGATATCATATATAAAGGCATATATATGCAAACTAGAAAAATGATACAGATGAACCGGTTTGCAGGATTGAATTGATACACAGATGTGCACAAACAACGTATGGCCACCAACGGGAGAAAGTGGGGGTGTGGTAGTCGTTGTGTGAAAAATTTGGAAATTGGGATTATCATATATACACTAATATGTATAAAATGGGTAACTAATAAGAACCTGCTGTATAAAAAAATAAAATAATATTCAAAAATTCAGAAAAGAATAAGATAAAAGGAAGAAGATGTGTTCATTTGAACCAATCATTTCCTATATAGACAACAAAATCTGAAGGTAGTTGGGGCTGTCAATAATAAGGTAGAAAAGAAAGAAAGAAAGAACTGAAATAGCAACAAAGAAAACAATAGCAAGGATCAATACAAGTAAAAGCTGGTTCTTTGAGAAGGTAAACAATATTGATATAACTTTAGCCAGACTCATCGAGCAAAAGAGGGAGAGGATTGCAATCAATAAAATTGGAAATGAAAAAGTTACAATGGACAACACAGAAATACAAACCTTCTTAAGAGACCACTGCAAGCAACTCTATGCGGATAAAATGGACAATCTGGAGGAAATGCACAAATTCCTAGAAAGGTACAACCTTCCACGACTGAACCAGGAATAAATAGAAACTATGAACAGACCCAGTACGAGTAATGAACTTGCAACTCTGATTAAAATTCGTCCAACAAAAAAAACTCCCGGACACATGGCTTCACAGGATAATTCTATCCAACACGGAGAGTAGACCTAACACCCATCCTTCTCAAACTCTTCCAAAAAATGATCGAGGCGGGAACACTCCCAAACTCTTTCTATGAGGCCACCATCACCCTGATACCAAAACCAGACAGAGATAGTACAAAAAAATACAGTTACACACCGATATCACTGATGAACATAGATGCAAAGCTGCTCAACAAAATAGTAGCAAACAGAATCCAATACCACATTAAAAGTATCATACCTCATGATCAAGTGGGATTTATCTCAGGGATACAAGGTTTCTTCAATATAGGCAAATCAATGTGATATACCCTATTAACAAAGGGAAGAGGAAAAACCATATAATCATGTCAATAGATGCAGAAAAGCTTGTGACAAATTTCAACACACATTTCTGATAAAAACCCTCCAGAAAGTGGGCAGAGAGGGAACCTCACTCAACTTAATCAAGGCCATATACGACAAACCCACAGCAAACATTCTCAATGGTGAAAAGTTGAAAGCATGTCCTCTAATATCAGGAACAAGACAAGGATGACCACTCTCACCACTATTATTCCACATAGTTTTGGAAGTTCTAGCCACAGCAGTCAGAGCAGCCAAAGAAAGAAACGGAACACAAGTTGGAAAAGAAGAAGTAACACTGTCACACTTTGCAGACGACATGACATTATACTTAGAGAATCCTAAAGATGCCACCAGAAAACTACTAGAAGTAATCCATGGATTTGGTAACGTTGCACGATACAAAATGAATGCACAGAAATCCCTTGCATTCCTATACATTAATGAAGAAAAATCTGAAAGAGAAATAAAGGAAACACTCCCATTAACCACTGCAACAAAAAGAATAAAATACCTAGGAACAAACCTACCTAGGGAGACAAAAGTTCTGTATGCTGAAAACTATGACACTGAAGAACGAAATTGAAGATGATACCTACAGATGGAGAGAGATACCATGTTCTTGGATTGGAAGAATCAATGTTGTGAAAATGACTATACTCTCCAAAGCAATCTACATATTCAATGCAATGCCTCTCAAATTACCAATGGCATTTTTTTCACAACTAGAGCAAAAAAAATCTTAAAATTTGTATGGAGACACAAAAAACCTGGAAGAGCCGAAGCAGTTTGAGGGATAAAAACAGAGCTGGAGGAATCAGACTGCCCGACTTCAGACTGTACTACAAAGCTACAGTAATCAAGACACGATGGGACTGGCACAAAAACAGAAATATAGATCAATGCAACAGGATAGAAAGCCCAGAGATAAAGCCACGCACCTATGGCCAACTAATCTATGACAAAGGAGACTAGAATCCCCAATGGAGAAAAGACAGTCTCTACAATAAGTGGTGCTGGGAAAACTGCACAGACACATGTAAAAGAATGAAATTGGAACACTCCCAAACACCGTACACAGAAATAAACTCAAAATGGAACAGAGACCTAAACGTAAGACAGGATACTATAAAACTCTTAGAGGAAAACATAGCAATAACACGCTTTGACATAAATCACAGCAAGATCTTTTTTAATCCACCTCCTAGAGTAATGGAAATAAAAACAAAAAGAAAGAAGTGGGACCTAATGAAACTTAAAAGCTTTGGCTACACACAGGAAACGACAAACAAGACCAAAGGACAACCCTCAGAATGGGAAAAATATTTACGTACGGATCAACGGACTAAGGATTAATCTCCAAAATATATAAAGAGCTCATGCAGCTCGGTATTGAACAAACGAACAACCCAATCGAAAAATGGGCAGAAGACCTAAATAGACAATTCTCCAAAGAAGACACACGGCTGGCCAACAAACACATCAAAACCTGCTCAACGTCACTAATTATTAGAGAGATGCACATCAAAACGACACTGAGGTATCACCTCACACCACTTAGAACGGGCATCATCAGAAAATCAACAAACAACAACTGCTGGACAGGGTGTGGAGCAAAGAGAATACTCTTCTTGCACTGTTGTTGGGAAAGTAAATTGATACAGCCACTATGGAGAACAGTAAAGAGGTTCCTTAAAAAACGAAAACCAGAATTGCCATACGACCCAGCGAACCCACTACAGGGCATATACCAAGAGAAAACCATAGTTCTAAAATCACATGCACCCCAATGTTCATTGTAGCAGTATTTACAATAGCCAGGTCATGAAAATAACCTAAATGCCCATCCACAGGCGAATGGATAAAGAAGATGAGGTACATATATACCATGGAAGATTACTCAGCCATAAAAAGGAAGTAAGTTGGTTCATTGGTACAGGCGTGGGTGGATCTAGAGACTGTCATACAGAGTGAAATCAGTCAGAAAGAGAAAAACAGATACCGTATATAAACGCATATATATGCAACCTAGAAAAATGGTACAGATGAACCGGTTTGCAGGATTGAATTGATACACAGATGTGGAGAACCCACGTATGGCCACCAAAGGGGGAATGTGGGGTTGTGGTAGTCATTGTGTGATGAATTCGGAAATTGGGATTCCAGTATATACACTGATATGTATAAAATGGATAACTAATAAGAACCTGCTGTATAAAAATATAAAATAATATTCAAAAATTCAAAAAACAATAAGATAAAAGGAGGAAGATGTGTTCATTTGAACCGATCATTTCCTAAATAGACAACAAACTCTGAAGGTAGTTGGGGCTGTCAATAAAAAGGCAGGAAAAAAAGAAAGAAAGAACTGAAACAGCAACAAAGAAAACAATAGCAAGGATCAATAAAAGTAAAAGCTGGTTCTCGGAGAAGGTAAACAATATTGATATACCTTTAGCCAGACTCACCAAGAAAAAGAGGGAGAGGACTGCAATCAATAAAATTAGAAATGAAAAAGAAGTTACCACGGACAACAGAGAAATATAAAACTTCGTTAGAGACTACTACAAGCAACTCTAGGCTGATAAAATGGACAATCTGGAAGAAATGCACAAATTCTTAGGTACAACCTTCCAAGACTGAACCAGGAAAAAATAGAAACTATGAACAGACACAGTACGAGTAATGAACTTGCAACTCTGATTGAAAATCGCCCAACAAACAAAAGTCCAGGACAGAAGGTTTCACAGTATAATTCTATCCAACATGGAGAAAAGACCTAACACCCATCCTTCTCAAACGCTTCCAAAAAACGGGCAAGGAAGGAACACTCCCAAACTCTTTCTATGACGCCACCATCACCCTGAAACCAAAAGCAGACAAGGATAGTACACAGAACAAAAGTTACACACCGATATCACTGATGAACATAGATGCAAAGCTGCTCAACAAAATAGTAGCAAACAGAATCCAATACCACATTAAAAGTATCATACCTCATGATCAAGTGGGATTTATCCCAGGGATGCAAGGTTTCTTCAATATAGGCAAATCAATGTGATACACCCTATTAACAAAGGGAAGAGGAAAAACCATATAATCATGTCAATAGATGCAGAAAAGCTTGTGACAAATTTCAACACACATTTCTGATAAAAACCCTCCAGAAAGTGGGCAGAGAGGGAACCTCACTCAACTTAATCAAGGCCATATACGACAAACCCACAGCAAACATTCTCAATGGTGAAAAGTTGAAAGCATGTCCTCTAATATCAGGAACAAGACAAGGATGACCACTCTCACCACTATTATTCCACATAGTTTTGGAAGTTCTAGCCACAGCAGTCAGAGCAGCCAAAGAAAGAAACGGAACACAAGTTGGAAAAGAAGAAGTAACACTGTCACACTTTGCAGACGACATGACATTATACTTAGAGAATCCTAAAGATGCCACCAGAAAACTACTAGAAGTAATCCATGGATTTGGTAACGTTGCACGATACAAAATGAATGCACAGAAATCCCTTGCATTCCTATACATTAATGAAGAAAAATCTGAAAGAGAAATAAAGGAAACACTCCCATTAACCACTGCAACAAAAAGAATAAAATACCTAGGAACAAACCTACCTAGGGAGACAAAAGTTCTGTATGCTGAAAACTATGACACTGAAGAACGAAATTGAAGATGATACCTACAGATGGAGAGAGATACCATGTTCTTGGATTGGAAGAATCAATGTTGTGAAAATGACTATACTCTCCAAAGCAATCTACATATTCAATGCAATGCCTCTCAAATTACCAATGGCATTTTTTTCACAACTAGAGCAAAAAAAATCTTAAAATTTGTATGGAGACACAAAAAACCTGGAAGAGCCGAAGCAGTTTGAGGGATAAAAACAGAGCTGGAGGAATCAGACTGCCCGACTTCAGACTGTACTACAAAGCTACAGTAATCAAGACACGATGGGACTGGCACAAAAACAGAAATATAGATCAATGCAACAGGATAGAAAGCCCAGAGATAAAGCCACGCACCTATGGCCAACTAATCTATGACAAAGGAGACTAGAATCCCCAATGGAGAAAAGACAGTCTCTACAATAAGTGGTGCTGGGAAAACTGCACAGACACATGTAAAAGAATGAAATTGGAACACTCCCAAACACCGTACACAGAAATAAACTCAAAATGGAACAGAGACCTAAACGTAAGACAGGATACTATAAAACTCTTAGAGGAAAACATAGCAATAACACGCTTTGACATAAATCACAGCAAGATCTTTTTTAATCCACCTCCTAGAGTAATGGAAATAAAAACAAAAAGAAAGAAGTGGGACCTAATGAAACTTAAAAGCTTTGGCTACACACAGGAAACGACAAACAAGACCAAAGGACAACCCTCAGAATGGGAAAAATATTTACGTACGGATCAACGGACTAAGGATTAATCTCCAAAATATATAAAGAGCTCATGCAGCTCGGTATTGAACAAACGAACAACCCAATCGAAAAATGGGCAGAAGACCTAAATAGACAATTCTCCAAAGAAGACACACGGCTGGCCAAGAAACACATCAAAACCTGCTCAACGTCACTAATTATTAGAGAGATGCACATCAAAACGACACTGAGGTATCACCTCACACCATTTAGAACGGGCATCATCAGAAAATCAACAAACAACAACTGCTGGACAGGGTGTGGAGCAAAGAGAATACTCTTCTTGCACTGTTGTTGGGAAAGTAAATTGATACAGCCACTATGGAGAACAGTAAAGAGGTTCCTTAAAAAACGAAAACCAGAATTGCCATACGACCCAGCGAACCCACTACAGGGCATATACCAAGAGAAAACCATAGTTCTAAAATCACATGCACCCCAATGTTCATTGTAGCAGTATTTACAATAGCCAGGTCATGAAAACAACCTAAATGCCCATCCACAGGCGAATGGATAAAGAAGATGAGGTACATATATACCATGGAAGATTACTCAGCCATAAAAAGGAACTAAGTTGGTTCATTGGTACAGGTGTGGATGGATCTAGAGACTGTCATACAGAGTGAAATCAGTCAGAAAGAGAAAAACAGATACCGTATATAAACGCATATATATGCAACCTAGAAAGATGGTACAGATGAACCGGTTTGCAGGATTGAATTGATACACAGATGTGGAGAACCCACGTAGGGCCACCAAAGGGGGAAAGTGGGAGTGTGGTAGTCGTTGTGTGATGAATTCGGAAATTGGGATTGACATATATACACTAATATGTATAAAATGGATAACTAATAAGAACCTGCTGTATAAAAAAATAAAATAATATTCAGAAATTCAAAAAACAGTAAGATAAAAGGAAGAAGATGTGTTCACTTGAACCGATCATTTCCTAAATAGACAACAAACTCCGAAGGTAGTTGGGGCTGTCAATAAAAAGGCAGAAAAAAAAGAAAGAAAGAACTGAAACAGCAACAAAGAAAACAATAGCAAGGATCAATAAAAGTAAAAGCTGGTTCTTTGAGAAGGTAAACAATATTGATATACCTTTAGCCAGACTCACCGAGAAAAAGAGGGAGAGGACTGCAATCAATAAAATTAGAAATGAAAAAGAAGTTACCACGGACAACAGAGAAATATAAAACTTCGTAAGAGACTACTACAAGCAACTCTAGGCTGATAAAATGGACAATCTGGAAGAAATGCACAAATTCCTAGAAAGGTACCACCTTCCAAGACTGAACCAGGAAAAAATAGAAACTATGAACAGACTCAGTACGAGTAATGAACTTGTAACTCTGATTAAAACTTGTCCAACAAACAAAAGTTCAGGACAGATGGTTTCACAGGATAATTCTATCCAACATGGAGAAAAGACCTAACACCCATCCTTCTCAAACTCTTCGAAAAAATGGTCGAGGCGGGAACACTCCCAAACTCTTTCTATGAGGCCACCATCACCCTGATACCAAAACCAGACAAAGATAGTACAAAGAACTAAAGTTACACACCGATATCACTGATGAACATAGATGCAAAGCTGCTCAACAAAATAGTAGCAAACAGAATCCAATACCACATTAAAATTGTCATACCTCATGATCAAGTGTGATTTATCCAAGGGATGCAAGGATTCTTCCATATACGCAATTCAATGTGATACATCCTATGAACAAAGCGAAGAGGAAAATCCATATGATCATGTCAATCGATGCAGAAAAGCTTGTGACAAATTTCAACACACATTTCTGATAAAAACCCTTCAGAAAGTGGGCAGAGAGGGAACCTCACTCAAGTTAATCAAGGCCATATACGACAAACCCACAGCAAACATTCTCAATGGTGAAAAATTGAAAGCATGTCCTCTAATATCAGGAACAAGACAAGGATGACCACTCTCACCACTATTATTCAACATAGTTTTGGAAGTTTTAGCCACAGCAGTCAGAGCAGCAAAAGAAATAAAAGGAACACAAGTTGGAAAAGAAGAAGTAACACGGTCACTCTTTGCAGATGGCATGACACTATACTTAGAGAATCCTAAAGATGCCACCAGAAAACTAGTAGAGCTAATCCATGGATTTGGTAACGTTGCACGATACAAAATGAATACACAGAAATCCCTTGCATTCCTATACATTAATGAAGAAAATTCTGAAAGAGAAATGAAGGAAACACTCCCATTAACCATTACAACAGAAAGAATAAAATACCTAGGAATAAACCTACGTAGGGAGACAAAAGATCTGTATGCTGAAAACTGTGACACTGAAGAAGGAAATTGAAGATGATACAAACAGATGGAGAGAGATACCATGTTCTTGGATTGGAAGAATCAATGTTGTGAAAATGACTATACTACAAAAGCAATCTACGTATTCAATGCAATCCCTCTCAAATTACCAATGGCATTCTTTCCAGAACTAGAACAAAAAAATCTTAAAATTTGTATGGAGACACAAAACACCCGAAGAGACGAAGCACTCTGAGGGAAAAAAACAGAGATGGAGGAATCAGACTGCCCGACTTCAGACTGTACTACAAAGGTACAGTAATCAAGACACGATGGGACGGGCACAAAAACACAAATATAGATCAATGCAACAGGATAGAAATCCCAGAGATAAAGCCACGCACCCATGGTCAACTAATCTATGACAAAGGAGGCAAGAATCCCCAATGGAGAAAAGACAGTCTCTACGATACGTGGTGCTGGGAAAACTGGACAGACACATGTAAAACAATGAAATTAGACCACTCCTAAACACTGTACACAGAAATCAACTCAAAATGGAACAGAGACCTAAACGTAAGACAGGACACTATAAAACTCTTTGAGGAAAACATAGGAATAACACGCTGTGACGTAAATCACAGCAAGATCCTTTTTAATCCACCTCCTAATGGAAATAAAAACAAAAATAAACAGGTGGGACCTAATGAAATTTAAACGCTTTTGCTACACACAGGAAACTACAAACAAATCGAAAGGACAACCCTCAGAATGGGAAAAATATTTGTGTACAGATCAACGGACTACGGATTAATCTCCAAAATATATAAACAGCTCATGCAGCTCGGTATTAAAAAAACGAACAACGCAATCGAAAATTGGGCAGAAGACCTAAATAGACAATTCTCCAAAGAAGACATACATCTGGCCAACAAGCACATAAAAACTTGCTCAACATCACTAATTATTAGAGAGATGCACATCAAAACTACACTGAGAAATCACCTCATTCCATTTAGAACGAGCATTATCAGAAAATCAACAAACAACCACCGCTGGACAGGGTGTTGAGTAAAGAAAACACTCTTGCACCGTTGTTGGTAGTGTAAATTGATAGAGCCACTATGGAGAACAGTAAAAAGGTTCTTGAAAAAACTAAGAACAGAATTGCCATATGACCCAGCGAACCCACTACAGGGCACGTACCAAGAGAAAACCATACTTCGAAAAGACACATGCACCCCAATGTTCATTGCAGCAGTATTTACAATAGCCAGGTCATGGAAACAACCTAAATGCCCATTCAGAGATGAATAGATAAAGAAGACATGCTACATATATACCATGGAATATTATTCAGCCATAAAAAGCAACTAAGTTGGTTCATTCGTACAGCCGTAGATGGATCTAGAGACTGTCATAGAGAGTGAAGTCAGTCAGAAAGAGAAAAACAGATATCATATATAAAGGCATATATATGCAAACTAGAAAAATGATACAGATGAACCGGTTTGCAGGATTGAATTGATACACAGATGTGCACAAACAACGTATGGCCACCAACGGGAGAAAGTGGGGGTGTGGTAGTCGTTGTGTGAAAAATTTGGAAATTGGGATTATCATATATACACTAATATGTATAAAATGGGTAACTAATAAGAACCTGCTGTATAAAAAAATAAAATAATATTCAAAAATTCAGAAAAGAATAAGATAAAAGGAAGAAGATGTGTTCATTTGAACCAATCATTTCCTATATAGACAACAAAATCTGAAGGTAGTTGGGGCTGTCAATAATAAGGTAGAAAAGAAAGAAAGAAAGAACTGAAATAGCAACAAAGAAAACAATAGCAAGGATCAATACAAGTAAAAGCTGGTTCTTTGAGAAGGTAAACAATATTGATATAACTTTAGCCAGACTCATCGAGCAAAAGAGGGAGAGGATTGCAATCAATAAAATTGGAAATGAAAAAGTTACAATGGACAACACAGAAATACAAACCTTCTTAAGAGACCACTGCAAGCAACTCTATGCGGATAAAATGGACAATCTGGAGGAAATGCACAAATTCCTAGAAAGGTACAACCTTCCACGACTGAACCAGGAATAAATAGAAACTATGAACAGACCCAGTACGAGTAATGAACTTGCAACTCTGATTAAAATTCGTCCAACAAAAAAAACTCCCGGACACATGGCTTCACAGGATAATTCTATCCAACACGGAGAGTAGACCTAACACCCATCCTTCTCAAACTCTTCCAAAAAATGATCGAGGCGGGAACACTCCCAAACTCTTTCTATGAGGCCACCATCACCCTGATACCAAAACCAGACAGAGATAGTACAAAAAAATACAGTTACACACCGATATCACTGATGAACATAGATGCAAAGCTGCTCAACAAAATAGTAGCAAACAGAATCCAATACCACATTAAAAGTATCATACCTCATGATCAAGTGGGATTTATCTCAGGGATGCAAGGTTTCTTCAATATAGGCAAATCAATGTGATATACCCTATTAACAAAGGGAAGAGGAAAAACCATATAATCATGTCAATAGATGCAGAAAAGCTTGTGACAAAGTTCAACACACATTTCTGATAAAAACCCTCCAGAAAGTGGGCAGAGAGGGAACCTCACTCAACTTAATCAAGGCCATATACGACAAACCCACAGCAAACATTCTCAATGGTGAAAAGTTGAAAGCATGTCCTCTAATATCAGGAACAAGACAAGGATGACCACTCTCACCACTATTATTCCAAATAGTTTTGGAAGTTCTAGCCACAGCAGTCAGAGCAGCCAAAGAAAGAAACGGAACACAAGTTGGAAAAGAAGAAGTAACACTGTCACACTTTGCAGACGACATGACATTATACTTAGAGAATCCTAAAGATGCCACCAGAAAACTACTAGAAGTAATCCATGGATTTGGTAACGTTGCACGATACAAAATGAATGCACAGAAATCCCTTGCATTCCTATACATTAATGAAGAAAAATCTGAAAGAGAAATAAAGGAAACACTCCCATTAACCACTGCAACAAAAAGAATAAAATACCTAGAAACAAACCTACCTAGGGAGACAAAAGTTCTGTATGCTGAAAACTATGACACTGAAGAACGAAATTGAAGATGATACCTACAGATGGAGAGAGATACCATGTTCTTGGATTGGAAGAATCAATGTTGTGAAAATGACTATACTCTCCAAAGCAATCTACATATTCAATGCAATGCCTCTCAAATTACCAATGGCATTTTTTTCACAACTAGAGCAAAAAAAATCTTAAAATTTGTATGGAGACACAAAAAACCTGGAAGAGCCGAAGCAGTTTGAGGGATAAAAACAGAGCTGGAGGAATCAGACTGCCCGACTTCAGACTGTACTACAAAGCTACAGTAATCAAGACACGATGGGACTGGCACAAAAACAGAAATATAGATCAATGCAACAGGATAGAAAGCCCAGAGATAAAGCCACGCACCTATGGCCAACTAATCTATGACAAAGGAGACTAGAATCCCCAATGGAGAAAAGACAGTCTCTACAATAAGTGGTGCTGGGAAAACTGCACAGACACATGTAAAAGAATGAAATTGGAACACTCCCAAACACCGTACACAGAAATAAACTCAAAATGGAACAGAGACCTAAACGTAAGACAGGATACTATAAAACTCTTAGAGGAAAACATAGCAATAACACGCTTTGACATAAATCACAGCAAGATCTTTTTTAATCCACCTCCTAGAGTAATGGAAATAAAAACAAAAAGAAAGAAGTGGGACCTAATGAAACTTAAAAGCTTTGGCTACACACAGGAAACGACAAACAAGACCAAAGGACAACCCTCAGAATGGGAAAAATATTTACGTACGGATCAACGGACTAAGGATTAATCTCCAAAATATATAAAGAGCTCATGCAGCTCGGTATTGAACAAACGAACAACCCAATCGAAAAATGGGCAGAAGACCTAAATAGACAATTCTCCAAAGAAGACACACGGCTGGCCAACAAACACATCAAAACCTGCTCAACGTCACTAATTATTAGAGAGATGCACATCAAAACGACACTGAGGTATCACCTCACACCACTTAGAACGGGCATCATCAGAAAATCAACAAACAACAACTGCTGGACAGGGTGTGGAGCAAAGAGAATACTCTTCTTGCACTGTTGTTGGGAAAGTAAATTGATACAGCCACTATGGAGAACAGTAAAGAGGTTCCTTAAAAAACGAAAACCAGAATTGCCATACGACCCAGCGAACCCACTACAGGGCATATACCAAGAGAAAACCATAGTTCTAAAATCACATGCACCCCAATGTTCATTGTAGCAGTATTTACAATAGCCAGGTCATGAAAATAACCTAAATGCCCATCCACAGGCGAATGGATAAAGAAGATGAGGTACATATATACCATGGAAGATTACTCAGCCATAAAAAGGAAGTAAGTTGGTTCATTGGTACAGGCGTGGGTGGATCTAGAGACTGTCATACAGAGTGAAATCAGTCAGAAAGAGAAAAACAGATACCGTATATAAACGCATATATATGCAACCTAGAAAAATGGTACAGATGAACCGGTTTGCAGGATTGAATTGATACACAGATGTGGAGAACCCACGTATGGCCACCAAAGGGGGAATGTGGGGTTGTGGTAGTCATTGTGTGATGAATTCGGAAATTGGGATTCCAGTATATACACTGATATGTATAAAATGGATAACTAATAAGAACCTGCTGTATAAAAATATAAAATAATATTCAAAAATTCAAAAAACAATAAGATAAAAGGAGGAAGATGTGTTCATTTGAACCGATCATTTCCTAAATAGACAACAAACTCTGAAGGTAGTTGGGGCTGTCAATAAAAAGGCAGGAAAAAAAGAAAGAAAGAACTGAAACAGCAACAAAGAAAACAATAGCAAGGATCAATAAAAGTAAAAGCTGGTTCTCGGAGAAGGTAAACAATATTGATATACCTTTAGCCAGACTCACCAAGAAAAAGAGGGAGAGGACTGCAATCAATAAAATTAGAAATGAAAAAGAAGTTACCACGGACAACAGAGAAATATAAAACTTCGTTAGAGACTACTACAAGCAACTCTAGGCTGATAAAATGGACAATCTGGAAGAAATGCACAAATTCTTAGGTACAACCTTCCAAGACTGAACCAGGAAAAAATAGAAACTATGAACAGACACAGTACGAGTAATGAACTTGCAACTCTGATTGAAAATCGCCCAACAAACAAAAGTCCAGGACAGAAGGTTTCACAGTATAATTCTATCCAACATGGAGAAAAGACCTAACACCCATCCTTCTCAAACGCTTCCAAAAAACGGGCAAGGAAGGAACACTCCCAAACTCTTTCTATGACGCCACCATCACCCTGAAACCAAAAGCAGACAAGGATAGTACACAGAACAAAAGTTACACACCGATATCACTGATGAACATAGATGCAAAGCTGCTCAACAAAATAGTAGCAAACAGAATCCAATACCACATTAAAAGTATCATACCTCATGATCAAGTGGGATTTATCCCAGGGATGCAAGGTTTCTTCAATATAGGCAAATCAATGTGATACACCCTATTAACAAAGGGAAGAGGAAAAACCATATAATCATGTCAATAGATGCAGAAAAGCTTGTGACAAATTTCAACACACATTTCTGATAAAAACCCTCCAGAAAGTGGGCAGAGAGGGAACCTCACTCAACTTAATCAAGGCCATATATGACAAACCCACAGCAAACATTCTCAATGGTGAAAAGTTGAAAGCATGTCCTCTAATATCAGGAACAAGACAAGGATGACCACTCTCACCACTATTATTCCACATAGTTTTGGAAGTTCTAGCCACAGCAGTCAGAGCAGCCAAAGAAAGAAACGGAACACAAGTTGGAAAAGAAGAAGTAACACTGTCACACTTTGCAGACGACATGACATTATACTTAGAGAATCCTAAAGATGCCACCAGAAAACTACTAGAAGTAATCCATGGATTTGGTAACGTTGCACGATACAAAATGAATGCACAGAAATCCCTTGCATTCCTATACATTAATGAAGAAAAATCTGAAAGAGAAATAAAGGAAACACTCCCATTAACCACTGCAACAAAAAGAATAAAATACCTAGGAACAAACCTACCTAGGGAGACAAAAGTTCTGTATGCTGAAAACTATGACACTGAAGAACGAAATTGAAGATGATACCTACAGATGGAGAGAGATACCATGTTCTTGGATTGGAAGAATCAATGTTGTGAAAATGACTATACTCTCCAAAGCAATCTACATATTCAATGCAATGCCTCTCAAATTACCAATGGCATTTTTTTCACAACTAGAGCAAAAAAAATCTTAAAATTTGTATGGAGACACAAAAAACCTGGAAGAGCCGAAGCAGTTTGAGGGATAAAAACAGAGCTGGAGGAATCAGACTGCCCGACTTCAGACTGTACTACAAAGCTACAGTAATCAAGACACGATGGGACTGGCACAAAAACAGAAATATAGATCAATGCAACAGGATAGAAAGCCCAGAGATAAAGCCACGCACCTATGGCCAACTAATCTATGACAAAGGAGACTAGAATCCCCAATGGAGAAAAGACAGTCTCTACAATAAGTGGTGCTGGGAAAACTGCACAGACACATGTAAAAGAATGAAATTGGAACACTCCCAAACACCGTACACAGAAATAAACTCAAAATGGAACAGAGACCTAAACATAAGACAGGATACTATAAAACTCTTAGAGGAAAACATAGCAATAACACGCTTTGACATAAATCACAGCAAGATCTTTTTTAATCCACCTCCTAGAGTAATGGAAATAAAAACAAAAAGAAAGAAGTGGGACCTAATGAAACTTAAAAGCTTTGGCTACACACAGGAAACGACAAACAAGACCAAAGGACAACCCTCAGAATGGGAAAAATATTTACGTACGGATCAACGGACTAAGGATTAATCTCCAAAATATATAAAGAGCTCATGCAGCTCGGTATTGAACAAACGAACAACCCAATCGAAAAATGGGCAGAAGACCTAAATAGACAATTCTCCAAAGAAGACACACGGCTGGCCAAGAAACACATCAAAACCTGCTCAACGTCACTAATTATTAGAGAGATGCACATCAAAACGACACTGAGGTATCACCTCACACCATTTAGAACGGGCATCATCAGAAAATCAACAAACAACAACTGCTGGACAGGGTGTGGAGCAAAGAGAATACTCTTCTTGCACTGTTGTTGGGAAAGTAAATTGATACAGCCACTATGGAGAACAGTAAAGAGGTTCCTTAAAAAACGAAAACCAGAATTGCCATACGACCCAGCGAACCCACTACAGGGCATATACCAAGAGAAAACCATAGTTCTAAAATCACATGCACCCCAATGTTCATTGTAGCAGTATTTACAATAGCCAGGTCATGAAAACAACCTAAATGCCCATCCACAGGCGAATGGATAAAGAAGATGAGGTACATATATACCATGGAAGATTACTCAGCCATAAAAAGGAACTAAGTTGGTTCATTGGTACAGGTGTGGATGGATCTAGAGACTGTCATACAGAGTGAAATCAGTCAGAAAGAGAAAAACAGATACCGTATATAAACGCATATATATGCAACCTAGAAAGATGGTACAGATGAACCGGTTTGCAGGATTGAATTGATACACAGATGTGGAGAACCCACGTAGGGCCACCAAAGGGGGAAAGTGGGAGTGTGGTAGTCGTTGTGTGATGAATTCGGAAATTGGGATTGACATATATACACTAATATGTATAAAATGGATAACTAATAAGAACCTGCTGTATAAAAAAATAAAATAATATTCAGAAATTCAAAAAACAGTAAGATAAAAGGAAGAAGATGTGTTCACTTGAACCGATCATTTCCTAAATAGACAACAAACTCCGAAGGTAGTTGGGGCTGTCAATAAAAAGGCAGAAAAAAAAGAAAGAAAGAACTGAAACAGCAACAAAGAAAACAATAGCAAGGATCAATAAAAGTAAAAGCTGGTTCTTTGAGAAGGTAAACAATATTGATATACCTTTAGCCAGACTCACCGAGAAAAAGAGGGAGAGGACTGCAATCAATAAAATTAGAAATGAAAAAGAAGTTACCACGGACAACAGAGAAATATAAAACTTCGTAAGAGACTACTACAAGCAACTCTAGGCTGATAAAATGGACAATCTGGAAGAAATGCACAAATTCCTAGAAAGGTACCACCTTCCAAGACTGAACCAGGAAAAAATAGAAACTATGAACAGACTCAGTACGAGTAATGAACTTGTAACTCTGATTAAAACTTGTCCAACAAACAAAAGTTCAGGACAGATGGTTTCACAGGATAATTCTATCCAACATGGAGAAAAGACCTAACACCCATCCTTCTCAAACTCTTCGAAAAAATGGTCGAGGCGGGAACACTCCCAAACTCTTTCTATGAGGCCACCATCACCCTGATACCAAAACCAGACAAAGATAGTACAAAGAACTAAAGTTACACACCGATATCACTGATGAACATAGATGCAAAGCTGCTCAACAAAATAGTAGCAAACAGAATCCAATACCACATTAAAATTGTCATACCTCATGATCAAGTGTGATTTATCCAAGGGATGCAAGGATTCTTCCATATACGCAATTCAATGTGATACATCCTATGAACAAAGCGAAGAGGAAAATCCATATGATCATGTCAATCGATGCAGAAAAGCTTGTGACAAATTTCAACACACATTTCTGATAAAAACCCTTCAGAAAGTGGGCAGAGAGGGAACCTCACTCAAGTTAATCAAGGCCATATACGACAAACCCACAGCAAACATTCTCAATGGTGAAAAATTGAAAGCATGTCCTCTAATATCAGGAACAAGACAAGGATGACCACTCTCACCACTATTATTCAACATAGTTTTGGAAGTTTTAGCCACAGCAGTCAGAGCAGCAAAAGAAATAAAAGGAACACAAGTTGGAAAAGAAGAAGTAACACGGTCACTCTTTGCAGATGGCATGACACTATACTTAGAGAATCCTAAAGATGCCACCAGAAAACTAGTAGAGCTAATCCATGGATTTGGTAACGTTGCACGATACAAAATGAATACACAGAAATCCCTTGCATTCCTATACATTAATGAAGAAAATTCTGAAAGAGAAATGAAGGAAACACTCCCATTAACCATTACAACAGAAAGAATAAAATACCTAGGAATAAACCTACGTAGGGAGACAAAAGATCTGTATGCTGAAAACTGTGACACTGAAGAAGGAAATTGAAGATGATACAAACAGATGGAGAGAGATACCATGTTCTTGGATTGGAAGAATCAATGTTGTGAAAATGACTATACTACAAAAGCAATCTACGTATTCAATGCAATCCCTCTCAAATTACCAATGGCATTCTTTCCAGAACTAGAACAAAAAAATCTTAAAATTTGTATGGAGACACAAAACACCCGAAGAGACGAAGCACTCTGAGGGAAAAAAACAGAGATGGAGGAATCAGACTGCCCGACTTCAGACTGTACTACAAAGGTACAGTAATCAAGACACGATGGGACGGGCACAAAAACACAAATATAGATCAATGCAACAGGATAGAAATCCCAGAGATAAAGCCACGCACCCATGGTCAACTAATCTATGACAAAGGAGGCAAGAATCCCCAATGGAGAAAAGACAGTCTCTACGATACGTGGTGCTGGGAAAACTGGACAGACACATGTAAAACAATGAAATTAGACCACTCCTAAACACTGTACACAGAAATCAACTCAAAATGGAACAGAGACCTAAACGTAAGACAGGACACTATAAAACTCTTTGAGGAAAACATAGGAATAACACGCTGTGACGTAAATCACAGCAAGATCCTTTTTAATCCACCTCCTAATGGAAATAAAAACAAAAATAAACAGGTGGGACCTAATGAAATTTAAACGCTTTTGCTACACACAGGAAACTACAAACAAATCGAAAGGACAACCCTCAGAATGGGAAAAATATTTGTGTACAGATCAACGGACTACGGATTAATCTCCAAAATATATAAACAGCTCATGCAGCTCGGTATTAAAAAAACGAACAACGCAATCGAAAATTGGGCAGAAGACCTAAATAGACAATTCTCCAAAGAAGACATACATCTGGCCAACAAGCACATAAAAACTTGCTCAACATCACTAATTATTAGAGAGATGCACATCAAAACTACACTGAGAAATCACCTCATTCCATTTAGAACGAGCATTATCAGAAAATCAACAAACAACCACCGCTGGACAGGGTGTTGAGTAAAGAAAACACTCTTGCACCGTTGTTGGTAGTGTAAATTGATAGAGCCACTATGGAGAACAGTAAAAAGGTTCTTGAAAAAACTAAGAACAGAATTGCCATATGACCCAGCGAACCCACTACAGGGCACGTACCAAGAGAAAACCATACTTCGAAAAGACACATGCACCCCAATGTTCATTGCAGCAGTATTTACAATAGCCAGGTCATGGAAACAACCTAAATGCCCATTCAGAGATGAATAGATAAAGAAGACATGCTACATATATACCATGGAATATTATTCAGCCATAAAAAGCAACTAAGTTGGTTCATTCGTACAGCCGTAGATGGATCTAGAGACTGTCATAGAGAGTGAAGTCAGTCAGAAAGAGAAAAACAGATATCATATATAAAGGCATATATATGCAAACTAGAAAAATGATACAGATGAACCGGTTTGCAGGATTGAATTGATACACAGATGTGCACAAACAACGTATGGCCACCAACGGGAGAAAGTGGGGGTGTGGTAGTCGTTGTGTGAAAAATTTGGAAATTGGGATTATCATATATACACTAATATGTATAAAATGGGTAACTAATAAGAACCTGCTGTATAAAAAAATAAAATAATATTCAAAAATTCAGAAAAGAATAAGATAAAAGGAAGAAGATGTGTTCATTTGAACCAATCATTTCCTATATAGACAACAAAATCTGAAGGTAGTTGGGGCTGTCAATAATAAGGTAGAAAAGAAAGAAAGAAAGAACTGAAATAGCAACAAAGAAAACAATAGCAAGGATCAATACAAGTAAAAGCTGGTTCTTTGAGAAGGTAAACAATATTGATATAACTTTAGCCAGACTCATCGAGCAAAAGAGGGAGAGGATTGCAACCAATAAAATTAGAAATGAAAAAGTTACAATGGACAACACAGAAATACAAACCTTCTTAAGAGACCACTGCAAGCAACTCTATGCGGATAAAATGGACAATCTGGAGGAAATGCACAAATTCCTAGAAAGGTACAACCTTCCACGACTGAACCAGGAATAAATAGAAACTATGAACAGACCCAGTACGAGTAATGAACTTGCAACTCTGATTAAAATTCGTCCAACAAAAAAAACTCCCGGACACATGGCTTCACAGGATAATTCTATCCAACACGGAGAGTAGACCTAACACCCATCCTTCTCAAACTCTTCCAAAAAATGATCGAGGCGGGAACACTCCCAAACTCTTTCTATGAGGCCACCATCACCCTGATACCAAAACCAGACAGAGATAGTACAAAAAAATACAGTTACACACCGATATCACTGATGAACATAGATGCAAAGCTGCTCAACAAAATAGTAGCAAACAGAATCCAATACCACATTAAAAGTATCATACCTCATGATCAAGTGGGATTTATCCCAGGGATGCAAGGTTTCTTCAATATAGGCAAATCAATGTGATACACCCTATTAACAAAGGGAAGAGGAAAAACCATATAATCATGTCAATAGATGCAGAAAAGCTTGTGACAAAGTTCAACACACATTTCTGATAAAAACCCTCCAGAAAGTGGGCAGAGAGGGAACCTCACTCAACTTAATCAAGGCCATATACGACAAACCCACAGCAAACATTCTCAATGGTGAAAAAATGAAAGCATGTCCTCTAATACCAGGAACAAGACAAGGATGACCACGCTCACCACTATTATTCAACATAGTTTTGGAAGTTCTAGCCACAGCAGTCAGAGCAGCAAAAGAAAGAAACGGAACACAAGTTGGAAAAGAAGAAGTAACACTGTCACACTTTGCAGACGACATGACATCATACTTAGAGAATCCTAAAGATGCCACCAGAAAACTACTAGAAGTAATCCATGGATTTGGTAACGTTGCACGATACAAAATGAATGCACAGAAATCCCTTGCATTCCTATACATTAATGAAGAAAAATCTGAAAGAGAAATAAAGGAAACACTCCCATTAACCACTGCAACAAAAAGAATAAAATACCTAGAAACAAACCTACCTAGGGAGACAAAAGTTCTGTATGCTGAAAACTATGACACTGAAGAACGAAATTGAAGATGATACCTACAGATGGAGAGAGATACCATGTTCTTGGATTGGAAGAATCAATGTTGTGAAAATGACTATACTCTCCAAAGCAATCTACATATTCAATGCAATGCCTCTCAAATTACCAATGGCATTTTTTTCACAACTAGAGCAAAAAAAATCTTAAAATTTGTATGGAGACACAAAAAACCTGGAAGAGCCGAAGCAGTTTGAGGGATAAAAACAGAGCTGGAGGAATCAGACTGCCCGACTTCAGACTGTACTACAAAGCTACAGTAATCAAGACACGATGGGACTGGCACAAAAACAGAAATATAGATCAATGCAACAGGATAGAAAGCCCAGAGATAAAGCCACGCACCTATGGCCAACTAATCTATGACAAAGGAGACTAGAATCCCCAATGGAGAAAAGACAGTCTCTACAATAAGTGGTGCTGGGAAAACTGCACAGACACATGTAAAAGAATGAAATTGGAACACTCCCAAACACCGTACACAGAAATAAACTCAAAATGGAACAGAGACCTAAACGTAAGACAGGATACTATAAAACTCTTAGAGGAAAACATAGCAATAACACACTTTGACATAAATCACGGCAAGATCCTTTTAATCCACCTCCTAAAGTAATGGAAATAAAAACAAAATAAACAAGTGGGACCTAATGAAACTTAAAAGCTTTTGCTACACACAGGAAACGACAAACAAGACCAAAGGACAACCCTCAGAATGGGAAAAATATTTGCGTACGAATCAACGGACTAAGGATTAATCTCCAAAATATATAAACAGCACATGCAGCTCGGTATTAAACAAACGAACAACCCAATCGAAAAAAGGGCAGAAGACCTAAATAGACAATTCTCGAAAGAAGACATATAGCTGGCCAACAAGCACATCAAAACCTGCTCAACGTCACTAATTATGAGAGAGGTGCACATCAAAACGACACTGAGGTATCAGCTCACACCATTTAGAGCGGGCATCATCAGAAAATCAACAAACAACAACTGCTGGACAGGGTGTGGAGCAAGGAGAATACTCTTGCACTGTTGTTGGGAATGTAAATTGATACAGCCACTATGGAGAACAGTAAAGAGGTTCCTTAAAAAACGAAAAACAGAATTGCCATATGACCCAGCGAACCCACTACAGGGCATATACCAAGAGAAAACCATAGTTCTAAAAGTCACATGCACCCCAATGTTCATTGTAGCAGTATTTACAATAGCCAGGTCATGAAAACAACCTAAATGCCCATCCACAGGCGAATGGATAAAGAAGATGAGGTACATATATACCATGGAATATTACTCAGCCATAAAAAGGAACTAAGTTGGTTCATTGGTACCGGCGTGGATGGATCTAGAGACTGTCATACAGAGTGAAATCAGTGAGAAAGAGAAAAACAGATACCGTATATAAACGCATATATACGCAACCTAGAAAAATGGTACAGATGAACCGCTTTGCAGGATTGAATTGATACACAGATGTGGAGAACCCACGTACGGCCACCAAAGGGGGAAAGTGGGGGTGTGGTAGTCGTTGTGTGATGAATTGGGAAATTGGGATTGACATATATACACTAACATGTATAAAATGGATAACTAATAAGAACCTGCTGTATAAAAAAATAAAATAATATTCAGAAATTCAAAAAACAATAAGATAAAAGGAGGAAGATGTGTTCATTTGAACCGATCATTTCCTAAATAGACAACAAACTCTGAAGGTAGTTGGGGCTGTCAGTAAAAAGGTAGAGAAATACGAAAGAAAGAACTGAAACAGCAACAAAGAAAACAATAGCAAGGATCAATAAAAGTAAAAGCTGGTTCTCTGAGAAGGTAAACAGTATTGATATACCTTTAGCCATACTCACCGAGAAAAAGAGGGCGAGGACTGCAATCAATTAAATTAGATATGAAAAAGAAGTTACCACGGAAAACACAGAAATATAAAACTTTGTAAGAGACTACTACAAGCAACTCTATGCTGATAAAATGGACAATCTGGAAGAAATGCACAAATTCTTAGAAAGGTACAACCTTCCAAGACTGAACCAGGAAAAAATAGAAACTATGAACAGACTCAGTACGAGTAATGAACTTGTAACTCTGATTAAAACTTGTCCAACAAACAAAAGTTCAGGACAGATGGTTTCACAGGATAATTCTATCCAACATGGAGAAAAGACCTAACACCCATCCTTCTCAAACTCTTCGAAAAAATGGTCGAGGCGGGAACACTCCCAAACTCTTTCTATGAGGCCACCATCACCCTGATACCAAAACCAGACAAAGATAGTACAAAGAACAAAAGTTACACACCGATATCACTGAGGAACATAGATGCAAAGCTGCTCAACAAAATAGTAGCAAACAGAATCCAATACCACATTAAAAGTGTCATACCTCATGATCAAGTGTGATTTATCCAAGGGATGCAAGGATTCTTCCATATACGCAATTCAATGTGATACATCCTATGAACAAAGCGAAGAGGAAAATCCATATGATCATGTCAATCGATGCAGAAAAGCTTGTGACAAATTTCAACACACATTTCTGATAAAAACCCTTCAGAAAGTGGGCAGAGAGGGAACCTCACTCAAGTTAATCAAGGCCATATACGACAAACCCACAGCAAACATTCTCAATGGTGAAAAATTGAAAGCATGTCCTCTAATATCAGGAACAAGACAAGGATGACCACTCTCACCACTATTATTCAACATAGTTTTGGAAGTTTTAGCCACAGCAGTCAGAGCAGCAAAAGAAATAAAAGGAACACAAGTTGGAAAAGAAGAAGTAACACGGTCACTCTTTGCAGATGGCATGACACTATACTTAGAGAATCCTAAAGATGCCACCAGAAAACAACTAGCGCTAATCTATGGATTTGGTAACGACGCACGATAGAAAATGAATGCACAGAAATCCCTTGCATTCCTATACATTAATGAAGAAAATTCTGAAAGAGAAATGAAGGAAACACTCCCATTAACCATTACAACAGAAAGAATAAAATACCTAGGAATAAACCTACGTAGGGAGACAAAAGATCTGTATGCTGAAAACTGTGACACTGAAGAAGGAAATTGAAGATGATACCTACAGATGGAGAGAGATACCATGTTCTTGGATTGGAAGAATCAATGTTGTGAAAATGACTATACTACAAAAGCAATCTACATATTCAATGCAATCCCTCTCAAATTACCAATGGCATTCTTTCCAGAACTAGAACAAAAAAATCTTAAACTTTGTATGGAGACACAAAACACCCGAAGAGACGAAGCACTTTGAGGGAAAAAAACAGAGATGGAGGAATCAGACTGCCCGACTTCAGACTGTACTACAAAGGTACAGTAATCAAGACACGATGGGACGGGCACAAAAACACAAATATAGATCAATGCAACAGGATAGAAATCCCAGAGATAAAGCCACGCACCCATGGTCAACTAATCTATGACAAAGGAGGCAAGAATCCCCAATGGAGAAAAGACAGTCTCTACGATACGTGGTGCTGGGAAAACTGGACAGACACATGTAAAACAATGAAATTAGACCACTCCTAAACACTGTACACAGAAATCAACTCAAAATGGAACAGAGACCTAAACGTAAGACAGGACACTATAAAACTCTTTGAGGAAAACATAGGAATAACACGCTGTGACGTAAATCACAGCAAGATCCTTTTTAATCCACCTCCTAATGGAAATAAAAACAAAAATAAACAGGTGGGACCTAATGAAATTTAAACGCTTTTGCTACACACAGGAAACTACAAACAAATCGAAAGGACAACCCTCAGAATGGGAAAAATATTTGTGTACAGATCAACGGACTACGGATTAATCTCCAAAATATATAAACAGCTCATGCAGCTCGGTATTAAAAAAACGAACAACGCAATCGAAAATTGGGCAGAAGACCTAAATAGACAATTCTCCAAAGAAGACATACATCTGGCCAACAAGCACATAAAAACTTGCTCAACATCACTAATTATTAGAGAGATGCACATCAAAACTACACTGAGAAATCACCTCATTCCATTTAGAACGAGCATTATCAGAAAATCAACAAACAACCACCGCTGGACAGGGTGTTGAGTAAAGAAAACACTCTTGCACCGTTGTTGGTAGTGTAAATTGATAGAGCCACTATGGAGAACAGTAAAAAGGTTCTTGAAAAAACTAAGAACAGAATTGCCATATGACCCAGCGAACCCACTACAGGGCACGTACCAAGAGAAAACCATACTTCGAAAAGACACATGCACCCCAATGTTCATTGCAGCAGTATTTACAATAGCCAGGTCATGGAAACAACCTAAATGCCCATTCAGAGATGAATAGATAAAGAAGACATGCTACATATATACCATGGAATATTATTCAGCCATAAAAAGCAACTAAGTTGGTTCATTCGTACAGCCGTAGATGGATCTAGAGACTGTCATAGAGAGTGAAGTCAGTCAGAAAGAGAAAAACAGATATCATATATAAAGGCATATATATGCAAACTAGAAAAATGATACAGATGAACCGGTTTGCAGGATTGAATTGATACACAGATGTGCACAAACAACGTATGGCCACCAACGGGAGAAAGTGGGGGTGTGGTAGTCGTTGTGTGAAAAATTTGGAAATTGGGATTATCATATATACACTAATATGTATAAAATGGGTAACTAATAAGAACCTGCTGTATAAAAAAATAAAATAATATTCAAAAATTCAGAAAAGAATAAGATAAAAGGAAGAAGATGTGTTCATTTGAACCAATCATTTCCTATATAGACAACAAAATCTGAAGGTAGTTGGAGCTGTCAATAATAAGGTAGAAAAGAAAGAAAGAAAGAACTGAAATAGCAACAAAGAAAACAATAGCAAGGATCAATACAAGTAAAAGCTGGTTCTTTGAGAAGGTAAACAATATTGATATAACTTTAGCCAGACTCATCGAGCAAAAGAGGGAGAGGATTGCAATCAATAAAATTAGAAATGAAAAAGTTACAATGGACAACACAGAAATACAAACCTTCTTAAGAGACCACTGCAAGCAACTCTATGCTGATAAAATGGACAATCTGGAGGAAATGCACAAATTCCTAGAAAGGTACAACCTTCCACGACTGAACCAGGAAAAAATAGAAACTATGAACAGACCCAGTACGAGTAATGAACTTGCAACTCTGATTAAAATTCGTCCAACAAAAAAAACTCCCGGACACATGGCTTCACAGGATAATTCTATCCAACACGGAGAGTAGACCTAACACCCATCCTTCTCAAACTCTTCCAAAAAATGATCGAGGCGGGAACACTCCCAAACTCTTTCTATGAGGCCACCATCACCCTGATACCAAAACCAGACAGAGATAGTACAAAAAAATACAGTTACACACCGATATCACTGATGAACATAGATGCAAAGCTGCTCAACAAAATAGTAGCAAACAGAATCCAATACCACATTAAAAGTATCATACCACATGATCAAGTGGGATTGATCCCAGGGATGCAAGGATTCTTCAATATACGCAAATCAATGTGGTACACCCTCTTAACAAAGGGAAGAGGAAAAAACCTATGATCACGTCAATAGATGCACAAAAGCCTGTAACAAATTTCAACACACATTTCTGATAAAAACCCTCCAGAAAGTGGGCAGAGAGGGAACCTCACTCAACTTAATCAAGGCCATATACGACAAACCCACAGCAAACATTCTCAATGGTGAAAAAATGAAAGCATGTCCTCTAATACCAGGAACAAGACAAGGATGACCACTCTCACCACTATTATTCCACATAGTTTTGGAAGTTCTAGCCACAGCAGTCAGAGCAGCAAAAGAAAGAAACGGAACACAAGTTGGAAAAGAAGAAGTAACACTGTCACACTTTGCAGACGACATGACATTATACTTAGAGAATCCTAAAGATGCCACCAGAAAACTACTAGAAGTAATCCATGGATTTGGTAACGTTGCACGATACAAAATGAATGCACAGAAATCCCTTGCATTCCTATACATTAATGAAGAAAAATCTGAAAGAGAAATAAAGGAAACACTCCCATTAACCACTGCAACAAAAAGAATAAAATACCTAGAAACAAACCTACCTAGGGAGACAAAAGTTCTGTATGCTGAAAACTATGACACTGAAGAACGAAATTGAAGATGATACCTACAGATGGAGAGAGATACCATGTTCTTGGATTGGAAGAATCAATGTTGTGAAAATGACTATACTCTCCAAAGCAATCTACATATTCAATGCAATGCCTCTCAAATTACCAATGGCATTTTTTTCACAACTAGAGCAAAAAAAATCTTAAAATTTGTATGGAGACACAAAAAACCTGGAAGAGCCGAAGCAGTTTGAGGGATAAAAACAGAGCTGGAGGAATCAGACTGCCCGACTTCAGACTGTACTACAAAGCTACAGTAATCAAGACACGATGGGACTGGCACAAAAACAGAAATATAGATCAATGCAACAGGATAGAAAGCCCAGAGATAAAGCCACGCACCTATGGCCAACTAATCTATGACAAAGGAGACTAGAATCCCCAATGGAGAAAAGACAGTCTCTACAATAAGTGGTGCTGGGAAAACTGCACAGACACATGTAAAAGAATGAAATTGGAACACTCCCAAACACCGTACACAGAAATAAACTCAAAATGGAACAGAGACCTAAACGTAAGACAGGATACTATAAAACTCTTAGAGGAAAACATAGCAATAACACGCTTTGACATAAATCACAGCAAGATCTTTTTTAATCCACCTCCTAGAGTAATGGAAATAAAAACAAAAAGAAAGAAGTGGGACCTAATGAAACTTAAAAGCTTTGGCTACACACAGGAAACGACAAACAAGACCAAAGGACAACCCTCAGAATGGGAAAAATATTTACGTACGGATCAACGGACTAAGGATTAATCTCCAAAATATATAAAGAGCTCATGCAGCTCGGTATTGAACAAACGAACAACCCAATCGAAAAATGGGCAGAAGACCTAAATAGACAATTCTCCAAAGAAGACACACGGCTGGCCAACAAACACATCAAAACCTGCTCAACGTCACTAATTATTAGAGAGATGCACATCAAAACGACACTGAGGTATCACCTCACACCATTTAGAATGGGCATCATCAGAAAATCAACAAACAACAACTGCTGGACAGGGTGTGGAGCAAAGAGAATACTCTTCTTGCACTGTTGTTGGGAAAGTAAATTGATACAGCCACTATGGAGAACAGTAAAGAGGTTCCTTAAAAAACGAAAACCAGAATTGCCATACGACCCAGCGAACCCACTACAGGGCATATACCAAGAGAAAACCATAGTTCTAAAATCACATGCACCCCAATGTTCATTGTAGCAGTATTTACAATAGCCAGGTCATGAAAACAACCTAAATGCCCATCCACAGGCGAATGGATAAAGAAGATGAGGTACATATATACCATGGAAGATTACTCAGCCATAAAAAGGAAGTAAGTTGGTTCATTGGTACAGGCGTGGATGGATCTAGAGACTGTCATACAGAGTGAAATCAGTCAGAAAGAGAAAAACAGATACCATATGTAAACGCATATATATGCAACCTAGAAAAATGGTACAGGTGAACTGGTTTGCAGGATTGAACTGATACACAGATGTGGAGAACCCACGTATGGCCACCAAAGGGGGAATGTGGGGGTGTGGTAGTCATTGTGTGATGAATTCGGAAATTGGGATTCCAATATATACACTGATATGTATAAAATGGATAACTAATAAGAACCTGCTGTATAAAAATATAAAATAATATTCAAAAATTCAAAAAACAATAAGATAAAAGGAGGAAGATGTGTTCATTTGAACCGATCATTTCCTAAATAGACAACAAACTCTGAAGGTAGTTGGGGCTGTCAATAAAAAGGTAGAGAAAAAAGAAAGAGAGAACTGAAACAGCAACAAAGAAAACAATAGCAAGGATCAATAAAAGTAAAAGCTGGTTCTCTGAGAAGGTAAACAATATTGATATACCTTTAGCCAGACTCACCGAGAAAAAGAGGGAGAGGACTGCAATCAATAAAATTAGAAATGAAAAAGAAGTTACCACGGACAACAGAGAAATATAAAACTTCGTAAGAGACTACTACAAGCGACTCTTTGCTGATAAAATGGACAATCTGGAAGAAATGCCCAAATTCTAACACAGGTACAACCTTCCAAGACTGAACCAGGAAAAAATAGAAACTATGACCAGACCCAGTACGAGTAATGAACTTGCAACACTGATTGAAAATCGTCCAACTAACAAAAGTCCAGGACAGATGGTTTCACAGGATAATTCTATCCAACATGGAGAAAAGACTTAACACCCATCCTTCTCAAACTCTTCCAAAAAATGGGCAAGGAAGGAACACTCCCAAACTCTTTCTATGAATCCACCATCACCCTGATACCCAAACCAGACAAAGGTAGTACAAAAAACTAAAGTTACACACCGATATCACTGATGAACATAGATGCAAAGCTGCTCAACAAAATAGTAGCAAACAGAATCCAATACCACATTAAAAGTGTCATACCTCATGATCAAGTGTGATTTATCCAAGGGATGCAAGGATTCTTCCATATACGCAATTCAATGTGATACATCCTATGAACAAAGCGAAGAGGAAAATCCATATGATCATGTCAATCGATGCAGAAAAGCTTGTGACAAATTTCAACACACATTTCTGATAAAAACACTTCAGAAAGTGGGCAGAGAGGGAACCTCACTCAAGTTAATCAAGGCCATATACGACAAACCCACAGCAAACATTCTCAATGGTGAAAAATTGAAAGCATGTCCTCTAATATCAGGAACAAGACAAGGATGACCACTCTCACCACTATTATTCAACATAGTTTTGGGAGTTTTAGCCACAGCAGTCAGAGCAGCAAAAGAAATAAAAGGAACACAAGTTGGAAAAGAAGAAGTAACACGGTCACTCTTTGCAGATGGCATGACACTATACTTAGAGAATCCTAAAGATGCCACCAGAAAACAACTAGCGCTAATCTATGGATTTGGTAACGACGCACGATAGAAAATGAATGCACAGAAATCCCTTGCATTCCTATACATTAATGAAGAAAATTCTGAAAGAGAAATGAAGGAAACACTCCCATTAACCATTACAACAGAAAGAATAAAATACCTAGGAATAAACCTACGTAGGGAGACAAAAGATCTGTATGCTGAAAACTGTGACACTGAAGAAGGAAATTGAAGATGATACCTACAGATGGAGAGAGATACCATGTTCTTGGATTGGAAGAATCAATGTTGTGAAAATGACTATACTACAAAAGCAATCTACATATTCAATGCAATCCCTCTCAAATTACCAATGGCATTCTTTCCAGAACTAGAACAAAAAAATCTTAAAATTTGTATGGAGACACAAAACACCCGAAGAGACGAAGCACTTTGAGGGAAAAAAACAGAGATGGAGGAATCAGACTGCCCGACTTCAGACTGTACTACAAAGGTACAGTAATCAAGACACGATGGGACGGGCACAAAAACACAAATATAGATCAATGCAACAGGATAGAAATCCCAGAGATAAAGCCACGCACCCATGGTCAACTAATCTATGACAAAGGAGGCAAGAATCCCCAATGGAGAAAAGACAGTCTCTACGATACGTGGTGCTGGGAAAACTGGACAGACACATGTAAAACAATGAAATTAGACCACTCCTAAACACTGTACACAGAAATCAACTCAAAATGGAACAGAGACCTAAACGTAAGACAGGACACTATAAAACTCTTTGAGGAAAACATAGGAATAACACGCTGTGACGTAAATCACAGCAAGATCCTTTTTAATCCACCTCCTAATGGAAATAAAAACAAAAATAAACAGGTGGGACCTAATGAAATTTAAACGCTTTTGCTACACACAGGAAACTACAAACAAATCGAAAGGACAACCCTCAGAATGGGAAAAATATTTGTGTACAGATCAACGGACTACGGATTAATCTCCAAAATATATAAACAGCTCATGCAGCTCGGTATTAAAAAAACGAACAACGCAATCGAAAATTGGGCAGAAGACCTAAATAGACAATTCTCCAAAGAAGACATACATCTGGCCAACAAGCACATAAAAACTTGCTCAACATCACTAATTATTAGAGAGATGCACATCAAAACTACACTGAGAAATCACCTCATTCCATTTAGAACGAGCATTATCAGAAAATCAACAAACAACCACCGCTGGACAGGGTGTTGAGTAAAGAAAACACTCTTGCACCGTTGTTGGTAGTGTAAATTGATAGAGCCACTATGGAGAACAGTAAAAAGGTTCTTGAAAAAACTAAGAACAGAATTGCCATATGACCCAGCGAACCCACTACAGGGCACGTACCAAGAGAAAACCATACTTCGAAAAGACACATGCACCCCAATGTTCATTGCAGCAGTATTTACAATAGCCAGGTCATGGAAACAACCTAAATGCCCATTCAGAGATGAATAGATAAAGAAGACATGCTACATATATACCATGGAATATTATTCAGCCATAAAAAGCAACTAAGTTGGTTCATTCGTACAGCCGTAGATGGATCTAGAGACTGTCATAGAGAGTGAAGTCAGTCAGAAAGAGAAAAACAGATATCATATATAAAGGCATATATATGCAAACTAGAAAAATGATACAGATGAACCGGTTTGCAGGATTGAATTGATACACAGATGTGCACAAACAACGTATGGCCACCAACGGGAGAAAGTGGGGGTGTGGTAGTCGTTGTGTGAAAAATTTGGAAATTGGGATTATCATATATACACTAATATGTATAAAATGGGTAACTAATAAGAACCTGCTGTATAAAAAAATAAAATAATATTCAAAAATTCAGAAAAGAATAAGATAAAAGGAAGAAGATGTGTTCATTTGAACCAATCATTTCCTATATAGACAACAAAATCTGAAGGTAGTTGGAGCTGTCAATAATAAGGTAGAAAAGAAAGAAAGAAAGAACTGAAATAGCAACAAAGAAAACAATAGCAAGGATCAATACAAGTAAAAGCTGGTTCTTTGAGAAGGTAAACAATATTGATAAAACTTTAGCCAGACTCATCGAGCAAAAGAGGGAGAGGATTGCAATCAATAAAATTAGAAATGAAAAAGTTACAATGGACAACACAGAAATACAAACCTTCTTAAGAGACCACTGCAAGCAACTCTATGCTGATAAAATGGACAATCTGGAGGAAATGCACAAATTCCTAGAAAGGTACAACCTTCCACGACTGAACCAGGAAAAAATAGAAACTATGAACAGACCCAGTACGAGTAATGAACTTGCAACTCTGATTAAAATTCGTCCAACAAAAAAAACTCCCGGACACATGGCTTCACAGGATAATTCTATCCAACACGGAGAGTAGACCTAACACCCATCCTTCTCAAACTCTTCCAAAAAATGATCGAGGCGGGAACACTCCCAAACTCTTTCTATGAGGCCACCATCACCCTGATACCAAAACCAGACAGAGATAGTACAAAAAAATACAGTTACACACCGATATCACTGATGAACATAGATGCAAAGCTGCTCAACAAAATAGTAGCAAACAGAATCCAATACCACATTAAAAGTATCATACCACATGATCAAGTGGGATTGATCCCAGGGATGCAAGGATTCTTCAATATACGCAAATCAATGTGGTACACCCTCTTAACAAAGGGAAGAGGAAAAAACCTATGATCACGTCAATAGATGCACAAAAGCCTGTAACAAATTTCAACACACATTTCTGATAAAAACCCTCCAGAAAGTGGGCAGAGAGGGAACCTCACTCAACTTAATCAAGGCCATATACGACAAACCCACAGCAAACATTCTCAATGGTGAAAAAATGAAAGCATGTCCTCTAATACCAGGAACAAGACAAGGATGACCACTCTCACCACTATTATTCCACATAGTTTTGGAAGTTCTAGCCACAGCAGTCAGAGCAGCAAAAGAAAGAAACGGAACACAAGTTGGAAAAGAAGAAGTAATACTGTCACACTTTGCAGACGACATGACATTATACTTAGAGAATCCTAAAGATGCCACCAGAAAACTACTAGAAGTAATCCATGGATTTGGTAACGTTGCACGATACAAAATGAATGCACAGAAATCCCTTGCATTCCTATACATTAATGAAGAAAAATCTGAAAGAGAAATAAAGGAAACACTCCCATTAACCACTGCAACAAAAAGAATAAAATACCTAGAAACAAACCTACCTAGGGAGACAAAAGTTCTGTATGCTGAAAACTATGACACTGAAGAACGAAATTGAAGATGATACCTACAGATGGAGAGAGATACCATGTTCTTGGATTGGAAGAATCAATGTTGTGAAAATGACTATACTCTCCAAAGCAATCTACATATTCAATGCAATGCCTCTCAAATTACCAATGGCATTTTTTTCACAACTAGAGCAAAAAAAATCTTAAAATTTGTATGGAGACACAAAAAACCTGGAAGAGCCGAAGCAGTTTGAGGGATAAAAACAGAGCTGGAGGAATCAGACTGCCCGACTTCAGACTGTACTACAAAGCTACAGTAATCAAGACACGATGGGACTGGCACAAAAACAGAAATATAGATCAATGCAACAGGATAGAAAGCCCAGAGATAAAGCCACGCACCTATGGCCAACTAATCTATGACAAAGGAGACTAGAATCCCCAATGGAGAAAAGACAGTCTCTACAATAAGTGGTGCTGGGAAAACTGCACAGACACATGTAAAAGAATGAAATTGGAACACTCCCAAACACCGTACACAGAAATAAACTCAAAATGGAACAGAGACCTAAACGTAAGACAGGATACTATAAAACTCTTAGAGGAAAACATAGCAATAACACGCTTTGACATAAATCACAGCAAGATCTTTTTTAATCCACCTCCTAGAGTAATGGAAATAAAAACAAAAAGAAAGAAGTGGGACCTAATGAAACTTAAAAGCTTTGGCTACACACAGGAAACGACAAACAAGACCAAAGGACAACCCTCAGAATGGGAAAAATATTTACGTACGGATCAACGGACTAAGGATTAATCTCCAAAATATATAAAGAGCTCATGCAGCTCGGTATTGAACAAACGAACAACCCAATCGAAAAATGGGCAGAAGACCTAAATAGACAATTCTCCAAAGAAGACACACGGCTGGCCAAGAAACACATCAAAACCTGCTCAACGTCACTAATTATTAGAGAGATGCACATCAAAACGACACTGAGGTATCACCTCACACCATTTAGAACGGGCATCATCAGAAAATCAACAAACAACAACTGCTGGACAGGGTGTGGAGCAAAGAGAATACTCTTCTTGCACTGTTGTTGGGAAAGTAAATTGATACAGCCACTATGGAGAACAGTAAAGAGGTTCCTTAAAAAACGAAAACCAGAATTGCCATACGACCCAGCGAACCCACTACAGGGCATATACCAAGAGAAAACCATAGTTCTAAAATCACATGCACCCCAATGTTCATTGTAGCAGTATTTACAATAGCCAGGTCATGAAAACAACCTAAATGCCCATCCACAGGCAAATGGATAAAGAAGATGAGGTACATATATACCATGGAAGATTACTCAGCCATAAAAAGGAAGTAAGTTGGTTCATTGGTACAGGCGTGGATGGATCTAGAGACTGTCATACAGAGTGAAATCAGTCAGAAAGAGAAAAACAGATACCGTATGTAAACGCATATATATGCAACCTAGAAAAATGGTACAGGTGAACTGGTTTGCAGGATTGAACTGATACACAGATGTGGAGAACCCACGTATGGCCACCAAAGGGGGAATGTGGGGGTGTGGTAGTCATTGTGTGATGAATTCGGAAATTGGGATTCCAATATATACACTGATATGTATAAAATGGATAACTAATAAGAACCTGCTGTATAAAAATATAAAATAATATTCAAAAATTCAAAAAACAATAAGATAAAAGGAGGAAGATGTGTTCATTTGAACCGATCATTTCCTAAATAGACAACAAACTCTGAAGGTAGTTGGGGCTGTCAATAAAAAGGTAGAGAAAAAAGAAAGAGAGAACTGAAACAGCAACAAAGAAAACAATAGCAAGGATCAATAAAAGTAAAAGCTGGTTCTCTGAGAAGGTAAACAATATTGATATACCTTTAGCCAGACTCACCGAGAAAAAGAGGGAGAGGACTGCAATCAATAAAATTAGAAATGAAAAAGAAGTTACCACGGACAACAGAGAAATATAAAACTTCGTAAGAGACTACTACAAGCGACTCTTTGCTGATAAAATGGACAATCTGGAAGAAATGCCCAAATTCTAACACAGGTACAACCTTCCAAGACTGAACCAGGAAAAAATAGAAACTATGACCAGACCCAGTACGAGTAATGAACTTGCAACACTGATTGAAAATCGTCCAACTAACAAAAGTCCAGGACAGATGGTTTCACAGGATAATTCTATCCAACATGGAGAAAAGACTTAACACCCATCCTTCTCAAACTCTTCCAAAAAATGGGCAAGGAAGGAACACTCCCAAACTCTTTCTATGAATCCACCATCACCCTGATACCCAAACCAGACAAAGGTAGTACAAAAAACTAAAGTTACACACCGATATCACTGATGAACATAGATGCAAAGCTGCTCAACAAAATAGTAGCAAACAGAATCCAATACCACATTAAAAGTGTCATACCTCATGATCAAGTGTGATTTATCCAAGGGATGCAAGGATTCTTCCATATACGCAATTCAATGTGATACATCCTATGAACAAAGCGAAGAGGAAAATCCATATGATCATGTCAATCGATGCAGAAAAGCTTGTGACAAATTTCAACACACATTTCTGATAAAAACACTTCAGAAAGTGGGCAGAGAGGGAACCTCACTCAAGTTAATCAAGGCCATATACGACAAACCCACAGCAAACATTCTCAATGGTGAAAAATTGAAAGCATGTCCTCTAATATCAGGAACAAGACAAGGATGACCACTCTCACCACTATTATTCAACATAGTTTTGGGAGTTTTAGCCACAGCAGTCAGAGCAGCAAAAGAAATAAAAGGAACACAAGTTGGAAAAGAAGAAGTAACACGGTCACTCTTTGCAGATGGCATGACACTATACTTAGAGAATCCTAAAGATGCCACCAGAAAACAACTAGCGCTAATCTATGGATTTGGTAACGACGCACGATAGAAAATGAATGCACAGAAATCCCTTGCATTCCTATACATTAATGAAGAAAATTCTGAAAGAGAAATGAAGGAAACACTCCCATTAACCATTACAACAGAAAGAATAAAATACCTAGGAATAAACCTACGTAGGGAGACAAAAGATCTGTATGCTGAAAACTGTGACACTGAAGAAGGAAATTGAAGATGATACCTACAGATGGAGAGAGATACCATGTTCTTGGATTGGAAGAATCAATGTTGTGAAAATGACTATACTACAAAAGCAATCTACATATTCAATGCAATCCCTCTCAAATTACCAATGGCATTCTTTCCAGAACTAGAACAAAAAAATCTTAAAATTTGTATGGAGACACAAAACACCCGAAGAGACGAAGCACTTTGAGGGAAAAAAACAGAGATGGAGGAATCAGACTGCCCGACTTCAGACTGTACTACAAAGGTACAGTAATCAAGACACGATGGGACGGGCACAAAAACACAAATATAGATCAATGCAACAGGATAGAAATCCCAGAGATAAAGCCACGCACCCATGGTCAACTAATCTATGACAAAGGAGGCAAGAATCCCCAATGGAGAAAAGACAGTCTCTACGATACGTGGTGCTGGGAAAACTGGACAGACACATGTAAAACAATGAAATTAGACCACTCCTAAACACTGTACACAGAAATCAACTCAAAATGGAACAGAGACCTAAACGTAAGACAGGACACTATAAAACTCTTTGAGGAAAACATAGGAATAACACGCTGTGACGTAAATCACAGCAAGATCCTTTTTAATCCACCTCCTAATGGAAATAAAAACAAAAATAAACAGGTGGGACCTAATGAAATTTAAACGCTTTTGCTACACACAGGAAACTACAAACAAATCGAAAGGACAACCCTCAGAATGGGAAAAATATTTGTGTACAGATCAACGGACTACGGATTAATCTCCAAAATATATAAACAGCTCATGCAGCTCGGTATTAAAAAAACGAACAACGCAATCGAAAATTGGGCAGAAGACCTAAATAGACAATTCTCCAAAGAAGACATACATCTGGCCAACAAGCACATAAAAACTTGCTCAACATCACTAATTATTAGAGAGATGCACATCAAAACTACACTGAGAAATCACCTCATTCCATTTAGAACGAGCATTATCAGAAAATCAACAAACAACCACCGCTGGACAGGGTGTTGAGTAAAGAAAACACTCTTGCACCGTTGTTGGTAGTGTAAATTGATAGAGCCACTATGGAGAACAGTAAAAAGGTTCTTGAAAAAACTAAGAACAGAATTGCCATATGACCCAGCGAACCCACTACAGGGCACGTACCAAGAGAAAACCATACTTCGAAAAGACACATGCACCCCAATGTTCATTGCAGCAGTATTTACAATAGCCAGGTCATGGAAACAACCTAAATGCCCATTCAGAGATGAATAGATAAAGAAGACATGCTACATATATACCATGGAATATTATTCAGCCATAAAAAGCAACTAAGTTGGTTCATTCGTACAGCCGTAGATGGATCTAGAGACTGTCATAGAGAGTGAAGTCAGTCAGAAAGAGAAAAACAGATATCATATATAAAGGCATATATATGCAAACTAGAAAAATGATACAGATGAACCGGTTTGCAGGATTGAATTGATACACAGATGTGCACAAACAACGTATGGCCACCAACGGGAGAAAGTGGGGGTGTGGTAGTCGTTGTGTGAAAAATTTGGAAATTGGGATTATCATATATACACTAATATGTATAAAATGGGTAACTAATAAGAACCTGCTGTATAAAAAAATAAAATAATATTCAAAAATTCAGAAAAGAATAAGATAAAAGGAAGAAGATGTGTTCATTTGAACCAATCATTTCCTATATAGACAACAAAATCTGAAGGTAGTTGGAGCTGTCAATAATAAGGTAGAAAAGAAAGAAAGAAAGAACTGAAATAGCAACAAAGAAAACAATAGCAAGGATCAATACAAGTAAAAGCTGGTTCTTTGAGAAGGTAAACAATATTGATAAAACTTTAGCCAGACTCATCGAGCAAAAGAGGGAGAGGATTGCAATCAATAAAATTAGAAATGAAAAAGTTACAATGGACAACACAGAAATACAAACCTTCTTAAGAGACCACTGCAAGCAACTCTATGCTGATAAAATGGACAATCTGGAGGAAATGCACAAATTCCTAGAAAGGTACAACCTTCCACGACTGAACCAGGAAAAAATAGAAACTATGAACAGACCCAGTACGAGTAATGAACTTGCAACTCTGATTAAAATTCGTCCAACAAAAAAAACTCCCGGACACATGGCTTCACAGGATAATTCTATCCAACACGGAGAGTAGACCTAACACCCATCCTTCTCAAACTCTTCCAAAAAATGATCGAGGCGGGAACACTCCCAAACTCTTTCTATGAGGCCACCATCACCCTGATACCAAAACCAGACAGAGATAGTACAAAAAAATACAGTTACACACCGATATCACTGATGAACATAGATGCAAAGCTGCTCAACAAAATAGTAGCAAACAGAATCCAATACCACATTAAAAGTATCATACCACATGATCAAGTGGGATTGATCCCAGGGATGCAAGGATTCTTCAATATACGCAAATCAATGTGGTACACCCTCTTAACAAAGGGAAGAGGAAAAAACCTATGATCACGTCAATAGATGCACAAAAGCCTGTAACAAATTTCAACACACATTTCTGATAAAAACCCTCCAGAAAGTGGGCAGAGAGGGAACCTCACTCAACTTAATCAAGGCCATATACGACAAACCCACAGCAAACATTCTCAATGGTGAAAAAATGAAAGCATGTCCTCTAATACCAGGAACAAGACAAGGATGACCACTCTCACCACTATTATTCCACATAGTTTTGGAAGTTCTAGCCACAGCAGTCAGAGCAGCAAAAGAAAGAAACGGAACACAAGTTGGAAAAGAAGAAGTAATACTGTCACACTTTGCAGACGACATGACATTATACTTAGAGAATCCTAAAGATGCCACCAGAAAACTACTAGAAGTAATCCATGGATTTGGTAACGTTGCACGATACAAAATGAATGCACAGAAATCCCTTGCATTCCTATACATTAATGAAGAAAAATCTGAAAGAGAAATAAAGGAAACACTCCCATTAACCACTGCAACAAAAAGAATAAAATACCTAGAAACAAACCTACCTAGGGAGACAAAAGTTCTGTATGCTGAAAACTATGACACTGAAGAACGAAATTGAAGATGATACCTACAGATGGAGAGAGATACCATGTTCTTGGATTGGAAGAATCAATGTTGTGAAAATGACTATACTCTCCAAAGCAATCTACATATTCAATGCAATGCCTCTCAAATTACCAATGGCATTTTTTTCACAACTAGAGCAAAAAAAATCTTAAAATTTGTATGGAGACACAAAAAACCTGGAAGAGCCGAAGCAGTTTGAGGGATAAAAACAGAGCTGGAGGAATCAGACTGCCCGACTTCAGACTGTACTACAAAGCTACAGTAATCAAGACACGATGGGACTGGCACAAAAACAGAAATATAGATCAATGCAACAGGATAGAAAGCCCAGAGATAAAGCCACGCACCTATGGCCAACTAATCTATGACAAAGGAGACTAGAATCCCCAATGGAGAAAAGACAGTCTCTACAATAAGTGGTGCTGGGAAAACTGCACAGACACATGTAAAAGAATGAAATTGGAACACTCCCAAACACCGTACACAGAAATAAACTCAAAATGGAACAGAGACCTAAACGTAAGACAGGATACTATAAAACTCTTAGAGGAAAACATAGCAATAACACGCTTTGACATAAATCACAGCAAGATCTTTTTTAATCCACCTCCTAGAGTAATGGAAATAAAAACAAAAAGAAAGAAGTGGGACCTAATGAAACTTAAAAGCTTTGGCTACACACAGGAAACGACAAACAAGACCAAAGGACAACCCTCAGAATGGGAAAAATATTTACGTACGGATCAACGGACTAAGGATTAATCTCCAAAATATATAAAGAGCTCATGCAGCTCGGTATTGAACAAACGAACAACCCAATCGAAAAATGGGCAGAAGACCTAAATAGACAATTCTCCAAAGAAGACACACAGCTGGCCAAGAAACACATCAAAACCTGCTCAACGTCACTAATTATTAGAGAGATGCACATCAAAACGACACTGAGGTATCACCTCACACCATTTAGAACGGGCATCATCAGAAAATCAACAAACAACAACTGCTGGACAGGGTGTGGAGCAAAGAGAATACTCTTCTTGCACTGTTGTTGGGAAAGTAAATTGATACAGCCACTATGGAGAACAGTAAAGAGGTTCCTTAAAAAACGAAAACCAGAATTGCCATACGACCCAGCGAACCCACTACAGGGCATATACCAAGAGAAAACCATAGTTCTAAAATCACATGCACCCCAATGTTCATTGTAGCAGTATTTACAATAGCCAGGTCATGAAAACAACCTAAATGCCCATCCACAGGCAAATGGATAAAGAAGATGAGGTACATATATACCATGGAAGATTACTCAGCCATAAAAAGGAAGTAAGTTGGTTCATTGGTACAGGCGTGGATGGATCTAGAGACTGTCATACAGAGTGAAATCAGTCAGAAAGAGAAAAACAGATACCGTATGTAAACGCATATATATGCAACCTAGAAAAATGGTACAGGTGAACTGGTTTGCAGGATTGAACTGATACACAGATGTGGAGAACCCACGTATGGCCACCAAAGGGGGAATGTGGGGGTGTGGTAGTCATTGTGTGATGAATTCGGAAATTGGGATTCCAATATATACACTGATATGTATAAAATGGATAACTAATAAGAACCTGCTGTATAAAAATATAAAATAATATTCAAAAATTCAAAAAACAATAAGATAAAAGGAGGAAGATGTGTTCATTTGAACCGATCATTTCCTAAATAGACAACAAACTCTGAAGGTAGTTGGGGCTGTCAATAAAAAGGTAGAGAAAAAAGAAAGAGAGAACTGAAACAGCAACAAAGAAAACAATAGCAAGGATCAATAAAAGTAAAAGCTGGTTCTCTGAGAAGGTAAACAATATTGATATACCTTTAGCCAGACTCACTGAGAAAAAGAGGGAGAGGACTGCAATCAATAAAATTAGAAATGAAAAAGAAGTTACCACGGACAACAGAGAAATATAAAACTTCGTAAGAGACTACTACAAGCGACTCTTTGCTGATAAAATGGACAATCTGGAAGAAATGCCCAAATTCTAACACAGGTACAACCTTCCAAGACTGAACCAGGAAAAAATAGAAACTATGACCAGACCCAGTACGAGTAATGAACTTGCAACACTGATTGAAAATCGTCCAACTAACAAAAGTCCAGGACAGATGGTTTCACAGGATAATTCTATCCAACATGGAGAAAAGACTTAACACCCATCCTTCTCAAACTCTTCCAAAAAATGGGCAAGGAAGGAACACTCCCAAACTCTTTCTATGAATCCACCATCACCCTGATACCCAAACCAGACAAAGGTAGTACAAAAAACTAAAGTTACACACCGATATCACTGATGAACATAGATGCAAAGCTGCTCAACAAAATAGTAGCAAACAGAATCCAATACCACATTAAAAGTGTCATACCTCATGATCAAGTGTGATTTATCCAAGGGATGCAAGGATTCTTCCATATACGCAATTCAATGTGATACATCCTATGAACAAAGCGAAGAGGAAAATCCATATGATCATGTCAATCGATGCAGAAAAGCTTGTGACAAATTTCAACACACATTTCTGATAAAAACACTTCAGAAAGTGGGCAGAGAGGGAACCTCACTCAAGTTAATCAAGGCCATATACGACAAACCCACAGCAAACATTCTCAATGGTGAAAAATTGAAAGCATGTCCTCTAATATCAGGAACAAGACAAGGATGACCACTCTCACCACTATTATTCAACATAGTTTTGGGAGTTTTAGCCACAGCAGTCAGAGCAGCAAAAGAAATAAAAGGAACACAAGTTGGAAAAGAAGAAGTAACACGGTCACTCTTTGCAGATGGCATGACACTATACTTAGAGAATCCTAAAGATGCCACCAGAAAACAACTAGCGCTAATCTATGGATTTGGTAACGACGCACGATAGAAAATGAATGCACAGAAATCCCTTGCATTCCTATACATTAATGAAGAAAATTCTGAAAGAGAAATGAAGGAAACACTCCCATTAACCATTACAACAGAAAGAATAAAATACCTAGGAATAAACCTACGTAGGGAGACAAAAGATCTGTATGCTGAAAACTGTGACACTGAAGAAGGAAATTGAAGATGATACCTACAGATGGAGAGAGATACCATGTTCTTGGATTGGAAGAATCAATGTTGTGAAAATGACTATACTACAAAAGCAATCTACATATTCAATGCAATCCCTCTCAAATTACCAATGGCATTCTTTCCAGAACTAGAACAAAAAAATCTTAAACTTTGTATGGAGACACAAAACACCCGAAGAGACGAAGCACTTTGAGGGAAAAAAACAGAGATGGAGGAATCAGACTGCCCGACTTCAGACTGTACTACAAAGGTACAGTAATCAAGACACGATGGGACGGGCACAAAAACACAAATATAGATCAATGCAACAGGATAGAAATCCCAGAGATAAAGCCACGCACCCATGGTCAACTAATCTATGACAAAGGAGGCAAGAATCCCCAATGGAGAAAAGACAGTCTCTACGATACGTGGTGCTGGGAAAACTGGACAGACACATGTAAAACAATGAAATTAGACCACTCCTAAACACTGTACACAGAAATCAACTCAAAATGGAACAGAGACCTAAACGTAAGACAGGACACTATAAAACTCTTTGAGGAAAACATAGGAATAACACGCTGTGACGTAAATCACAGCAAGATCCTTTTTAATCCACCTCCTAATGGAAATAAAAACAAAAATAAACAGGTGGGACCTAATGAAATTTAAACGCTTTTGCTACACACAGGAAACTACAAACAAATCGAAAGGACAACCCTCAGAATGGGAAAAATATTTGTGTACAGATCAACGGACTACGGATTAATCTCCAAAATATATAAACAGCTCATGCAGCTCGGTATTAAAAAAACGAACAACGCAATCGAAAATTGGGCAGAAGACCTAAATAGACAATTCTCCAAAGAAGACATACATCTGGCCAACAAGCACATAAAAACTTGCTCAACATCACTAATTATTAGAGAGATGCACATCAAAACTACACTGAGAAATCACCTCATTCCATTTAGAACGAGCATTATCAGAAAATCAACAAACAACCACCGCTGGACAGGGTGTTGAGTAAAGAAAACACTCTTGCACCGTTGTTGGTAGTGTAAATTGATAGAGCCACTATGGAGAACAGTAAAAAGGTTCTTGAAAAAACTAAGAACAGAATTGCCATATGACCCAGCGAACCCACTACAGGGCACGTACCAAGAGAAAACCATACTTCGAAAAGACACATGCACCCCAATGTTCATTGCAGCAGTATTTACAATAGCCAGGTCATGGAAACAACCTAAATGCCCATTCAGAGATGAATAGATAAAGAAGACATGCTACATATATACCATGGAATATTATTCAGCCATAAAAAGCAACTAAGTTGGTTCATTCGTACAGCCGTAGATGGATCTAGAGACTGTCATAGAGAGTGAAGTCAGTCAGAAAGAGAAAAACAGATATCATATATAAAGGCATATATATGCAAACTAGAAAAATGATACAGATGAACCGGTTTGCAGGATTGAATTGATACACAGATGTGCACAAACAACGTGTGGCCACCAACGGGAGAAAGTGGGGGTGTGGTAGTCGTTGTGTGAAAAATTTGGAAATTGGGATTATCATATATACACTAATATGTATAAAATGGGTAACTAATAAGAACCTGCTGTATAAAAAAATAAAATAATATTCAAAAATTCAGAAAAGAATAAGATAAAAGGAAGAAGATGTGTTCATTTGAACCAATCATTTCCTATATAGACAACAAAATCTGAAGGTAGTTGGGGCTGTCAATAATAAGGTAGAAAAGAAAGAAAGAAAGAACTGAAATAGCAACAAAGAAAACAATAGCAAGGATCAATACAAGTAAAAGCTGGTTCTTTGAGAAGGTAAACAATATTGATATAACTTTAGCCAGACTCATCGAGCAAAAGAGGGAGAGGATTGCAACCAATAAAATTAGAAATGAAAAAGTTACAATGGACAACACAGAAATACAAACCTTCTTAAGAGACCACTGCAAGCAACTCTATGCGGATAAAATGGACAATCTGGAGGAAATGCACAAATTCCTAGAAAGGTACAACCTTCCACGACTGAACCAGGAATAAATAGAAACTATGAACAGACCCAGTACGAGTAATGAACTTGCAACTCTGATTAAAATTCGTCCAACAAAAAAAACTCCCGGACACATGGCTTCACAGGATAATTCTATCCAACACGGAGAGTAGACCTAACACCCATCCTTCTCAAACTCTTCCAAAAAATGATCGAGGCGGGAACACTCCCAAACTCTTTCTATGAGGCCACCATCACCCTGATACCAAAACCAGACAGAGATAGTACAAAAAAATACAGTTACACACCGATATCACTGATGAACATAGATGCAAAGCTGCTCAACAAAATAGTAGCAAACAGAATCCAATACCACATTAAAAGTATCATACCTCATGATCAAGTGGGATTTATCCCAGGGATGCAAGGTTTCTTCAATATAGGCAAATCAATGTGATACACCCTATTAACAAAGGGAAGAGGAAAAACCATATAATCATGTCAATAGATGCAGAAAAGCTTGTGACAAATTTCAACACACATTTCTGATAAAAACCCTCCAGAAAGTGGGCAGAGAGGGAACCTCACTCAACTTAATCAAGGCCATATATGACAAACCCACAGCAAACATTCTCAATGGTGAAAAGTTGAAAGCATGTCCTCTAATATCAGGAACAAGACAAGGATGACCACTCTCACCACTATTATTCCACATAGTTTTGGAAGTTCTAGCCACAGCAGTCAGAGCAGCAAAAGAAAGAAACGGAACACAAGTTGGAAAAGAAGAAGTAACACTGTCACACTTTGCAGACGACATGACATTATACTTAGAGAATCCTAAAGATGCCACCAGAAAACTACTAGAAGTAATCCATGGATTTGGTAACGTTGCACGATACAAAATGAATGCACAGAAATCCCTTGCATTCCTATACATTAATGAAGAAAAATCTGAAAGAGAAATAAAGGAAACACTCCCATTAACCACTGCAACAAAAAGAATAAAATACCTAGGAACAAACCTACCTAGGGAGACAAAAGTTCTGTATGCTGAAAACTATGACACTGAAGAACGAAATTGAAGATGATACCTACAGATGGAGAGAGATACCATGTTCTTGGATTGGAAGAATCAATGTTGTGAAAATGACTATACTCTCCAAAGCAATCTACATATTCAATGCAATGCCTCTCAAATTACCAATGGCATTTTTTTCACAACTAGAGCAAAAAAAATCTTAAAATTTGTATGGAGACACAAAAAACCTGGAAGAGCCGAAGCAGTTTGAGGGATAAAAACAGAGCTGGAGGAATCAGACTGCCCGACTTCAGACTGTACTACAAAGCTACAGTAATCAAGACACGATGGGACTGGCACAAAAACAGAAATATAGATCAATGCAACAGGATAGAAAGCCCAGAGATAAAGCCACGCACCTATGGCCAACTAATCTATGACAAAGGAGACTAGAATCCCCAATGGAGAAAAGACAGTCTCTACAATAAGTGGTGCTGGGAAAACTGCACAGACACATGTAAAAGAATGAAATTGGAACACTCCCAAACACCGTACACAGAAATAAACTCAAAATGGAACAGAGACCTAAACGTAAGACAGGATACTATAAAACTCTTAGAGGAAAACATAGCAATAACACGCTTTGACATAAATCACAGCAAGATCTTTTTTAATCCACCTCCTAGAGTAATGGAAATAAAAACAAAAAGAAAGAAGTGGGACCTAATGAAACTTAAAAGCTTTGGCTACACACAGGAAACGACAAACAAGACCAAAGGACAACCCTCAGAATGGGAAAAATATTTACGTACGGATCAACGGACTAAGGATTAATCTCCAAAATATATAAAGAGCTCATGCAGCTCGGTATTGAACAAACGAACAACCCAATCGAAAAATGGGCAGAAGACCTAAATAGACAATTCTCCAAAGAAGACACACGGCTGGCCAACAAACACATCAAAACCTGCTCAACGTCACTAATTATTAGAGAGATGCACATCAAAACGACACTGAGGTATCACCTCACACCATTTAGAACGGGCATCATCAGAAAATCAACAAACAACAACTGCTGGACAGGGTGTGGAGCAAAGAGAATACTCTTCTTGCACTGTTGTTGGGAAAGTAAATTGATACAGCCACTATGGAGAACAGTAAAGAGGTTCCTTAAAAAACGAAAACCAGAATTGCCATACGACCCAGCGAACCCACTACAGGGCATATACCAAGAGAAAACCATAGTTCTAAAATCACATGCACCCCAATGTTCATTGTAGCAGTATTTACAATAGCCAGGTCATGAAAACAACCTAAATGCCCATCCACAGGCAAATGGATAAAGAAGATGAGGTACATATATACCATGGAAGATTACTCAGCCATAAAAAGGAAGTAAGTTGGTTCATTGGTACAGGCGTGGATGGATCTAGAGACTGTCATACAGAGTGAAATCAGTCAGAAAGAGAAAAACAGATACCGTATGTAAACGCATATATATGCAACCTAGAAAAATGGTACAGGTGAACTGGTTTGCAGGATTGAACTGATACACAGATGTGGAGAACCCACGTATGGCCACCAAAGGGGGAATGTGGGGGTGTGGTAGTCATTGTGTGATGAATTCGGAAATTGGGATTCCAATATATACACTGATATGTATAAAATGGATAACTAATAAGAACCTGCTGTATAAAAATATAAAATAATATTCAAAAATTCAAAAAACAATAAGATAAAAGGAGGAAGATGTGTTCATTTGAACCGATCATTTCCTAAATAGACAACAAACTCTGAAGGTAGTTGGGGCTGTCAATAAAAAGGTAGAGAAAAAAGAAAGAGAGAACTGAAACAGCAACAAAGAAAACAATAGCAAGGATCAATAAAAGTAAAAGCTGGTTCTCTGAGAAGGTAAACAATATTGATATACCTTTAGCCAGACTCACCGAGAAAAAGAGGGAGAGGACTGCAATCAATAAAATTAGAAATGAAAAAGAAGTTACCACGGACAACAGAGAAATATAAAACTTCGTAAGAGACTACTACAAGCGACTCTTTGCTGATAAAATGGACAATCTGGAAGAAATGCCCAAATTCTAACACAGGTACAACCTTCCAAGACTGAACCAGGAAAAAATAGAAACTATGACCAGACCCAGTACGAGTAATGAACTTGCAACACTGATTGAAAATCGTCCAACTAACAAAAGTCCAGGACAGATGGTTTCACAGGATAATTCTATCCAACATGGAGAAAAGACTTAACACCCATCCTTCTCAAACTCTTCCAAAAAATGGGCAAGGAAGGAACACTCCCAAACTCTTTCTATGAATCCACCATCACCCTGATACCCAAACCAGACAAAGGTAGTACAAAAAACTAAAGTTACACACCGATATCACTGATGAACATAGATGCAAAGCTGCTCAACAAAATAGTAGCAAACAGAATCCAATACCACATTAAAAGTGTCATACCTCATGATCAAGTGTGATTTATCCAAGGGATGCAAGGATTCTTCCATATACGCAATTCAATGTGATACATCCTATGAACAAAGCGAAGAGGAAAATCCATATGATCATGTCAATCGATGCAGAAAAGCTTGTGACAAATTTCAACACACATTTCTGATAAAAACACTTCAGAAAGTGGGCAGAGAGGGAACCTCACTCAAGTTAATCAAGGCCATATACGACAAACCCACAGCAAACATTCTCAATGGTGAAAAATTGAAAGCATGTCCTCTAATATCAGGAACAAGACAAGGATGACCACTCTCACCACTATTATTCAACATAGTTTTGGGAGTTTTAGCCACAGCAGTCAGAGCAGCAAAAGAAATAAAAGGAACACAAGTTGGAAAAGAAGAAGTAACACGGTCACTCTTTGCAGATGGCATGACACTATACTTAGAGAATCCTAAAGATGCCACCAGAAAACAACTAGCGCTAATCTATGGATTTGGTAACGACGCACGATAGAAAATGAATGCACAGAAATCCCTTGCATTCCTATACATTAATGAAGAAAATTCTGAAAGAGAAATGAAGGAAACACTCCCATTAACCATTACAACAGAAAGAATAAAATACCTAGGAATAAACCTACGTAGGGAGACAAAAGATCTGTATGCTGAAAACTGTGACACTGAAGAAGGAAATTGAAGATGATACCTACAGATGGAGAGAGATACCATGTTCTTGGATTGGAAGAATCAATGTTGTGAAAATGACTATACTACAAAAGCAATCTACATATTCAATGCAATCCCTCTCAAATTACCAATGGCATTCTTTCCAGAACTAGAACAAAAAAATCTTAAACTTTGTATGGAGACACAAAACACCCGAAGAGACGAAGCACTTTGAGGGAAAAAAACAGAGATGGAGGAATCAGACTGCCCGACTTCAGACTGTACTACAAAGGTACAGTAATCAAGACACGATGGGACGGGCACAAAAACACAAATATAGATCAATGCAACAGGATAGAAATCCCAGAGATAAAGCCACGCACCCATGGTCAACTAATCTATGACAAAGGAGGCAAGAATCCCCAATGGAGAAAAGACAGTCTCTACGATACGTGGTGCTGGGAAAACTGGACAGACACATGTAAAACAATGAAATTAGACCACTCCTAAACACTGTACACAGAAATCAACTCAAAATGGAACAGAGACCTAAACGTAAGACAGGACACTATAAAACTCTTTGAGGAAAACATAGGAATAACACGCTGTGACGTAAATCACAGCAAGATCCTTTTTAATCCACCTCCTAATGGAAATAAAAACAAAAATAAACAGGTGGGACCTAATGAAATTTAAACGCTTTTGCTACACACAGGAAACTACAAACAAATCGAAAGGACAACCCTCAGAATGGGAAAAATATTTGTGTACAGATCAACGGACTACGGATTAATCTCCAAAATATATAAACAGCTCATGCAGCTCGGTATTAAAAAAACGAACAACGCAATCGAAAATTGGGCAGAAGACCTAAATAGACAATTCTCCAAAGAAGACATACATCTGGCCAACAAGCACATAAAAACTTGCTCAACATCACTAATTATTAGAGAGATGCACATCAAAACTACACTGAGAAATCACCTCATTCCATTTAGAACGAGCATTATCAGAAAATCAACAAACAACCACCGCTGGACAGGGTGTTGAGTAAAGAAAACACTCTTGCACCGTTGTTGGTAGTGTAAATTGATAGAGCCACTATGGAGAACAGTAAAAAGGTTCTTGAAAAAACTAAGAACAGAATTGCCATATGACCCAGCGAACCCACTACAGGGCACGTACCAAGAGAAAACCATACTTCGAAAAGACACATGCACCCCAATGTTCATTGCAGCAGTATTTACAATAGCCAGGTCATGGAAACAACCTAAATGCCCATTCAGAGATGAATAGATAAAGAAGACATGCTACATATATACCATGGAATATTATTCAGCCATAAAAAGCAACTAAGTTGGTTCATTCGTACAGCCGTAGATGGATCTAGAGACTGTCATAGAGAGTGAAGTCAGTCAGAAAGAGAAAAACAGATATCATATATAAAGGCATATATATGCAAACTAGAAAAATGATACAGATGAACCGGTTTGCAGGATTGAATTGATACACAGATGTGCACAAACAACGTGTGGCCACCAACGGGAGAAAGTGGGGGTGTGGTAGTCGTTGTGTGAAAAATTTGGAAATTGGGATTATCATATATACACTAATATGTATAAAATGGGTAACTAATAAGAACCTGCTGTATAAAAAAATAAAATAATATTCAAAAATTCAGAAAAGAATAAGATAAAAGGAAGAAGATGTGTTCATTTGAACCAATCATTTCCTATATAGACAACAAAATCTGAAGGTAGTTGGGGCTGTCAATAATAAGGTAGAAAAGAAAGAAAGAAAGAACTGAAATAGCAACAAAGAAAACAATAGCAAGGATCAATACAAGTAAAAGCTGGTTCTTTGAGAAGGTAAACAATATTGATATAACTTTAGCCAGACTCATCGAGCAAAAGAGGGAGAGGATTGCAACCAATAAAATTAGAAATGAAAAAGTTACAATGGACAACACAGAAATACAAACCTTCTTAAGAGACCACTGCAAGCAACTCTATGCGGATAAAATGGACAATCTGGAGGAAATGCACAAATTCCTAGAAAGGTACAACCTTCCACGACTGAACCAGGAATAAATAGAAACTATGAACAGACCCAGTACGAGTAATGAACTTGCAACTCTGATTAAAATTCGTCCAACAAAAAAAACTCCCGGACACATGGCTTCACAGGATAATTCTATCCAACACGGAGAGTAGACCTAACACCCATCCTTCTCAAACTCTTCCAAAAAATGATCGAGGCGGGAACACTCCCAAACTCTTTCTATGAGGCCACCATCACCCTGATACCAAAACCAGACAGAGATAGTACAAAAAAATACAGTTACACACCGATATCACTGATGAACATAGATGCAAAGCTGCTCAACAAAATAGTAGCAAACAGAATCCAATACCACATTAAAAGTATCATACCTCATGATCAAGTGGGATTTATCCCAGGGATGCAAGGTTTCTTCAATATAGGCAAATCAATGTGATACACCCTATTAACAAAGGGAAGAGGAAAAACCATATAATCATGTCAATAGATGCAGAAAAGCTTGTGACAAATTTCAACACACATTTCTGATAAAAACCCTCCAGAAAGTGGGCAGAGAGGGAACCTCACTCAACTTAATCAAGGCCATATATGACAAACCCACAGCAAACATTCTCAATGGTGAAAAGTTGAAAGCATGTCCTCTAATATCAGGAACAAGACAAGGATGACCACTCTCACCACTATTATTCCACATAGTTTTGGAAGTTCTAGCCACAGCAGTCAGAGCAGCAAAAGAAAGAAACGGAACACAAGTTGGAAAAGAAGAAGTAACACTGTCACACTTTGCAGACGACATGACATTATACTTAGAGAATCCTAAAGATGCCACCAGAAAACTACTAGAAGTAATCCATGGATTTGGTAACGTTGCACGATACAAAATGAATGCACAGAAATCCCTTGCATTCCTATACATTAATGAAGAAAAATCTGAAAGAGAAATAAAGGAAACACTCCCATTAACCACTGCAACAAAAAGAATAAAATACCTAGGAACAAACCTACCTAGGGAGACAAAAGTTCTGTATGCTGAAAACTATGACACTGAAGAACGAAATTGAAGATGATACCTACAGATGGAGAGAGATACCATGTTCTTGGATTGGAAGAATCAATGTTGTGAAAATGACTATACTCTCCAAAGCAATCTACATATTCAATGCAATGCCTCTCAAATTACCAATGGCATTTTTTTCACAACTAGAGCAAAAAAAATCTTAAAATTTGTATGGAGACACAAAAAACCTGGAAGAGCCGAAGCAGTTTGAGGGATAAAAACAGAGCTGGAGGAATCAGACTGCCCGACTTCAGACTGTACTACAAAGCTACAGTAATCAAGACACGATGGGACTGGCACAAAAACAGAAATATAGATCAATGCAACAGGATAGAAAGCCCAGAGATAAAGCCACGCACCTATGGCCAACTAATCTATGACAAAGGAGACTAGAATCCCCAATGGAGAAAAGACAGTCTCTACAATAAGTGGTGCTGGGAAAACTGCACAGACACATGTAAAAGAATGAAATTGGAACACTCCCAAACACCGTACACAGAAATAAACTCAAAATGGAACAGAGACCTAAACGTAAGACAGGATACTATAAAACTCTTAGAGGAAAACATAGCAATAACACGCTTTGACATAAATCACAGCAAGATCTTTTTTAATCCACCTCCTAGAGTAATGGAAATAAAAACAAAAAGAAAGAAGTGGGACCTAATGAAACTTAAAAGCTTTGGCTACACACAGGAAACGACAAACAAGACCAAAGGACAACCCTCAGAATGGGAAAAATATTTACGTACGGATCAACGGACTAAGGATTAATCTCCAAAATATATAAAGAGCTCATGCAGCTCGGTATTGAACAAACGAACAACCCAATCGAAAAATGGGCAGAAGACCTAAATAGACAATTCTCCAAAGAAGACACACGGCTGGCCAAGAAACACATCAAAACCTGCTCAACGTCACTAATTATTAGAGAGATGCACATCAAAACGACACTGAGGTATCACCTCACACCATTTAGAACGGGCATCATCAGAAAATCAACAAACAACAACTGCTGGACAGGGTGTGGAGCAAAGAGAATACTCTTCTTGCACTGTTGTTGGGAAAGTAAATTGATACAGCCACTATGGAGAACAGTAAAGAGGTTCCTTAAAAAACGAAAACCAGAATTGCCATACGACCCAGCGAACCCACTACAGGGCATATACCAAGAGAAAACCATAGTTCTAAAATCACATGCACCCCAATGTTCATTGTAGCAGTATTTACAATAGCCAGGTCATGAAAACAACCTAAATGCCCATCCACAGGCAAATGGATAAAGAAGATGAGGTACATATATACCATGGAAGATTACTCAGCCATAAAAAGGAAGTAAGTTGGTTCATTGGTACAGGCGTGGATGGATCTAGAGACTGTCATACAGAGTGAAATCAGTCAGAAAGAGAAAAACAGATACCGTATGTAAACGCATATATATGCAACCTAGAAAAATGGTACAGGTGAACTGGTTTGCAGGATTGAACTGATACACAGATGTGGAGAACCCACGTATGGCCACCAAAGGGGGAATGTGGGGGTGTGGTAGTCATTGTGTGATGAATTCGGAAATTGGGATTCCAATATATACACTGATATGTATAAAATGGATAACTAATAAGAACCTGCTGTATAAAAATATAAAATAATATTCAAAAATTCAAAAAACAATAAGATAAAAGGAGGAAGATGTGTTCATTTGAACCGATCATTTCCTAAATAGACAACAAACTCTGAAGGTAGTTGGGGCTGTCAATAAAAAGGTAGAGAAAAAAGAAAGAGAGAACTGAAACAGCAACAAAGAAAACAATAGCAAGGATCAATAAAAGTAAAAGCTGGTTCTCTGAGAAGGTAAACAATATTGATATACCTTTAGCCAGACTCACCGAGAAAAAGAGGGAGAGGACTGCAATCAATAAAATTAGAAATGAAAAAGAAGTTACCACGGACAACAGAGAAATATAAAACTTCGTAAGAGACTACTACAAGCGACTCTTTGCTGATAAAATGGACAATCTGGAAGAAATGCCCAAATTCTAACACAGGTACAACCTTCCAAGACTGAACCAGGAAAAAATAGAAACTATGACCAGACCCAGTACGAGTAATGAACTTGCAACACTGATTGAAAATCGTCCAACTAACAAAAGTCCAGGACAGATGGTTTCACAGGATAATTCTATCCAACATGGAGAAAAGACTTAACACCCATCCTTCTCAAACTCTTCCAAAAAATGGGCAAGGAAGGAACACTCCCAAACTCTTTCTATGAATCCACCATCACCCTGATACCCAAACCAGACAAAGGTAGTACAAAAAACTAAAGTTACACACCGATATCACTGATGAACATAGATGCAAAGCTGCTCAACAAAATAGTAGCAAACAGAATCCAATACCACATTAAAAGTGTCATACCTCATGATCAAGTGTGATTTATCCAAGGGATGCAAGGATTCTTCCATATACGCAATTCAATGTGATACATCCTATGAACAAAGCGAAGAGGAAAATCCATATGATCATGTCAATCGATGCAGAAAAGCTTGTGACAAATTTCAACACACATTTCTGATAAAAACACTTCAGAAAGTGGGCAGAGAGGGAACCTCACTCAAGTTAATCAAGGCCATATACGACAAACCCACAGCAAACATTCTCAATGGTGAAAAATTGAAAGCATGTCCTCTAATATCAGGAACAAGACAAGGATGACCACTCTCACCACTATTATTCAACATAGTTTTGGGAGTTTTAGCCACAGCAGTCAGAGCAGCAAAAGAAATAAAAGGAACACAAGTTGGAAAAGAAGAAGTAACACGGTCACTCTTTGCAGATGGCATGACACTATACTTAGAGAATCCTAAAGATGCCACCAGAAAACAACTAGCGCTAATCTATGGATTTGGTAACGACGCACGATAGAAAATGAATGCACAGAAATCCCTTGCATTCCTATACATTAATGAAGAAAATTCTGAAAGAGAAATGAAGGAAACACTCCCATTAACCATTACAACAGAAAGAATAAAATACCTAGGAATAAACCTACGTAGGGAGACAAAAGATCTGTATGCTGAAAACTGTGACACTGAAGAAGGAAATTGAAGATGATACCTACAGATGGAGAGAGATACCATGTTCTTGGATTGGAAGAATCAATGTTGTGAAAATGACTATACTACAAAAGCAATCTACATATTCAATGCAATCCCTCTCAAATTACCAATGGCATTCTTTCCAGAACTAGAACAAAAAAATCTTAAACTTTGTATGGAGACACAAAACACCCGAAGAGACGAAGCACTTTGAGGGAAAAAAACAGAGATGGAGGAATCAGACTGCCCGACTTCAGACTGTACTACAAAGGTACAGTAATCAAGACACGATGGGACGGGCACAAAAACACAAATATAGATCAATGCAACAGGATAGAAATCCCAGAGATAAAGCCACGCACCCATGGTCAACTAATCTATGACAAAGGAGGCAAGAATCCCCAATGGAGAAAAGACAGTCTCTACGATACGTGGTGCTGGGAAAACTGGACAGACACATGTAAAACAATGAAATTAGACCACTCCTAAACACTGTACACAGAAATCAACTCAAAATGGAACAGAGACCTAAACGTAAGACAGGACACTATAAAACTCTTTGAGGAAAACATAGGAATAACACGCTGTGACGTAAATCACAGCAAGATCCTTTTTAATCCACCTCCTAATGGAAATAAAAACAAAAATAAACAGGTGGGACCTAATGAAATTTAAACGCTTTTGCTACACACAGGAAACTACAAACAAATCGAAAGGACAACCCTCAGAATGGGAAAAATATTTGTGTACAGATCAACGGACTACGGATTAATCTCCAAAATATATAAACAGCTCATGCAGCTCGGTATTAAAAAAACGAACAACGCAATCGAAAATTGGGCAGAAGACCTAAATAGACAATTCTCCAAAGAAGACATACATCTGGCCAACAAGCACATAAAAACTTGCTCAACATCACTAATTATTAGAGAGATGCACATCAAAACTACACTGAGAAATCACCTCATTCCATTTAGAACGAGCATTATCAGAAAATCAACAAACAACCACCGCTGGACAGGGTGTTGAGTAAAGAAAACACTCTTGCACCGTTGTTGGTAGTGTAAATTGATAGAGCCACTATGGAGAACAGTAAAAAGGTTCTTGAAAAAACTAAGAACAGAATTGCCATATGACCCAGCGAACCCACTACAGGGCACGTACCAAGAGAAAACCATACTTCGAAAAGACACATGCACCCCAATGTTCATTGCAGCAGTATTTACAATAGCCAGGTCATGGAAACAACCTAAATGCCCATTCAGAGATGAATAGATAAAGAAGACATGCTACATATATACCATGGAATATTATTCAGCCATAAAAAGCAACTAAGTTGGTTCATTCGTACAGCCGTAGATGGATCTAGAGACTGTCATAGAGAGTGAAGTCAGTCAGAAAGAGAAAAACAGATATCATATATAAAGGCATATATATGCAAACTAGAAAAATGATACAGATGAACCGGTTTGCAGGATTGAATTGATACACAGATGTGCACAAACAACGTGTGGCCACCAACGGGAGAAAGTGGGGGTGTGGTAGTCGTTGTGTGAAAAATTTGGAAATTGGGATTATCATATATACACTAATATGTATAAAATGGGTAACTAATAAGAACCTGCTGTATAAAAAAATAAAATAATATTCAAAAATTCAGAAAAGAATAAGATAAAAGGAAGAAGATGTGTTCATTTGAACCAATCATTTCCTATATAGACAACAAAATCTGAAGGTAGTTGGGGCTGTCAATAATAAGGTAGAAAAGAAAGAAAGAAAGAACTGAAATAGCAACAAAGAAAACAATAGCAAGGATCAATACAAGTAAAAGCTGGTTCTTTGAGAAGGTAAACAATATTGATATAACTTTAGCCAGACTCATCGAGCAAAAGAGGGAGAGGATTGCAACCAATAAAATTAGAAATGAAAAAGTTACAATGGACAACACAGAAATACAAACCTTCTTAAGAGACCACTGCAAGCAACTCTATGCGGATAAAATGGACAATCTGGAGGAAATGCACAAATTCCTAGAAAGGTACAACCTTCCACGACTGAACCAGGAATAAATAGAAACTATGAACAGACCCAGTACGAGTAATGAACTTGCAACTCTGATTAAAATTCGTCCAACAAAAAAAACTCCCGGACACATGGCTTCACAGGATAATTCTATCCAACACGGAGAGTAGACCTAACACCCATCCTTCTCAAACTCTTCCAAAAAATGATCGAGGCGGGAACACTCCCAAACTCTTTCTATGAGGCCACCATCACCCTGATACCAAAACCAGACAGAGATAGTACAAAAAAATACAGTTACACACCGATATCACTGATGAACATAGATGCAAAGCTGCTCAACAAAATAGTAGCAAACAGAATCCAATACCACATTAAAAGTATCATACCTCATGATCAAGTGGGATTTATCCCAGGGATGCAAGGTTTCTTCAATATAGGCAAATCAATGTGATACACCCTATTAACAAAGGGAAGAGGAAAAACCATATAATCATGTCAATAGATGCAGAAAAGCTTGTGACAAATTTCAACACACATTTCTGATAAAAACCCTCCAGAAAGTGGGCAGAGAGGGAACCTCACTCAACTTAATCAAGGCCATATATGACAAACCCACAGCAAACATTCTCAATGGTGAAAAGTTGAAAGCATGTCCTCTAATATCAGGAACAAGACAAGGATGACCACTCTCACCACTATTATTCCACATAGTTTTGGAAGTTCTAGCCACAGCAGTCAGAGCAGCAAAAGAAAGAAACGGAACACAAGTTGGAAAAGAAGAAGTAACACTGTCACACTTTGCAGACGACATGACATTATACTTAGAGAATCCTAAAGATGCCACCAGAAAACTACTAGAAGTAATCCATGGATTTGGTAACGTTGCACGATACAAAATGAATGCACAGAAATCCCTTGCATTCCTATACATTAATGAAGAAAAATCTGAAAGAGAAATAAAGGAAACACTCCCATTAACCACTGCAACAAAAAGAATAAAATACCTAGGAACAAACCTACCTAGGGAGACAAAAGTTCTGTATGCTGAAAACTATGACACTGAAGAACGAAATTGAAGATGATACCTACAGATGGAGAGAGATACCATGTTCTTGGATTGGAAGAATCAATGTTGTGAAAATGACTATACTCTCCAAAGCAATCTACATATTCAATGCAATGCCTCTCAAATTACCAATGGCATTTTTTTCACAACTAGAGCAAAAAAAATCTTAAAATTTGTATGGAGACACAAAAAACCTGGAAGAGCCGAAGCAGTTTGAGGGATAAAAACAGAGCTGGAGGAATCAGACTGCCCGACTTCAGACTGTACTACAAAGCTACAGTAATCAAGACACGATGGGACTGGCACAAAAACAGAAATATAGATCAATGCAACAGGATAGAAAGCCCAGAGATAAAGCCACGCACCTATGGCCAACTAATCTATGACAAAGGAGACTAGAATCCCCAATGGAGAAAAGACAGTCTCTACAATAAGTGGTGCTGGGAAAACTGCACAGACACATGTAAAAGAATGAAATTGGAACACTCCCAAACACCGTACACAGAAATAAACTCAAAATGGAACAGAGACCTAAACGTAAGACAGGATACTATAAAACTCTTAGAGGAAAACATAGCAATAACACGCTTTGACATAAATCACAGCAAGATCTTTTTTAATCCACCTCCTAGAGTAATGGAAATAAAAACAAAAAGAAAGAAGTGGGACCTAATGAAACTTAAAAGCTTTGGCTACACACAGGAAACGACAAACAAGACCAAAGGACAACCCTCAGAATGGGAAAAATATTTACGTACGGATCAACGGACTAAGGATTAATCTCCAAAATATATAAAGAGCTCATGCAGCTCGGTATTGAACAAACGAACAACCCAATCGAAAAATGGGCAGAAGACCTAAATAGACAATTCTCCAAAGAAGACACACGGCTGGCCAAGAAACACATCAAAACCTGCTCAACGTCACTAATTATTAGAGAGATGCACATCAAAACGACACTGAGGTATCACCTCACACCATTTAGAACGGGCATCATCAGAAAATCAACAAACAACAACTGCTGGACAGGGTGTGGAGCAAAGAGAATACTCTTCTTGCACTGTTGTTGGGAAAGTAAATTGATACAGCCACTATGGAGAACAGTAAAGAGGTTCCTTAAAAAACGAAAACCAGAATTGCCATACGACCCAGCGAACCCACTACAGGGCATATACCAAGAGAAAACCATAGTTCTAAAATCACATGCACCCCAATGTTCATTGTAGCAGTATTTACAATAGCCAGGTCATGAAAACAACCTAAATGCCCATCCACAGGCAAATGGATAAAGAAGATGAGGTACATATATACCATGGAAGATTACTCAGCCATAAAAAGGAAGTAAGTTGGTTCATTGGTACAGGCGTGGATGGATCTAGAGACTGTCATACAGAGTGAAATCAGTCAGAAAGAGAAAAACAGATACCGTATGTAAACGCATATATATGCAACCTAGAAAAATGGTACAGGTGAACTGGTTTGCAGGATTGAACTGATACACAGATGTGGAGAACCCACGTATGGCCACCAAAGGGGGAATGTGGGGGTGTGGTAGTCATTGTGTGATGAATTCGGAAATTGGGATTCCAGTATATACACTGATATGTATAAAATGGATAACTAATAAGAACCTGCTGTATAAAAATATAAAATAATATTCAAAAATTCAAAAAACAATAAGATAAAAGGAGGAAGATGTGTTCATTTGAACGGATCATTTCCTAAATAGACAACAAACTCTGAAGGTAGTTGGGGCTGTCAATAAAAAGGCAGGAAAAAAAGAAAGAAAGAACTGAAACAGCAACAAAGAAAACAATAGCAAGGATCAATAAAAGTAAAAGCTGGTTCTCTGAGAAGGTAAACAATATTGATATACCTTTAGCCAGACTCACCGAGAAAAAGAGGGAGAGGACTGCAATCAATAAAATTAGAAATGAAAAAGAAGTTACCACGGACAACAGAGAAATATAAAACTTCGTTAGAGACTACTACAAGCAACTCTAGGCTGATAAAATGGACAATCTGGAAGAAATGCACAAATTCTTAGGTACAACCTTCCAAAACTGAACCAGGAAAAAATAGAAACTATGAACAGACACAGTACGAGTAATGAACTTGCAACTCTGATTGAAAATCGCCCAACAAACAAAAGTCCAGGACAGAAGGTTTCACAGTATAATTCTATCCAACATGGAGAAAAGACCTAACACCCATCCTTCTCAAACGCTTCCAAAAAACGGGCAAGGAAGGAACACTCCCAAACTCTTTCTATGACGCCACCATCACCCTGAAACCAAAAGCAGACAAGGATAGTACACAGAACAAAAGTTACACACCGATATCACTGATGAACATAGATGCAAAGCTGCTCAACAAAATAGTAGCAAACAGAATCCAATACCACATTAAAAGTATCATACCTCATGATCAAGTGGGATTTATCCCAGGGATGCAAGGTTTCTTCAATATAGGCAAATCAATGTGATACACCCTATTAACAAAGGGAAGAGGAAAAACCATATAATCATGTCAATAGATGCAGAAAAGCTTGTGACAAATTTCAACACACATTTCTGATAAAAACCCTCCAGAAAGTGGGCAGAGAGGGAACCTCACTCAACTTAATCAAGGCCATATATGACAAACCCACAGCAAACATTCTCAATGGTGAAAAGTTGAAAGCATGTCCTCTAATATCAGGAACAAGACAAGGATGACCACTCTCATCACTATTATTCCACATAGTTTTGGAAGTTCTAGCCACAGCAGTCAGAGCAGCCAAAGAAAGAAACGGAACACAAGTTGGAAAAGAAGAAGTAACACTGTCACACTTTGCAGACGACATGACATTATACTTAGAGAATCCTAAAGATGCCACCAGAAAACTACTAGAAGTAATCCATGGATTTGGTAACGTTGCACGATACAAAATGAATGCACAGAAATCCCTTGCATTCCTATACATTAATGAAGAAAAATCTGAAAGAGAAATAAAGGAAACACTCCCATTAACCACTGCAACAAAAAGAATAAAATACCTAGGAACAAACCTACCTAGGGAGACAAAAGTTCTGTATGCTGAAAACTATGACACTGAAGAACGAAATTGAAGATGATACCTACAGATGGAGAGAGATACCATGTTCTTGGATTGGAAGAATCAATGTTGTGAAAATGACTATACTCTCCAAAGCAATCTACATATTCAATGCAATGCCTCTCAAATTACCAATGGCATTTTTTTCACAACTAGAGCAAAAAAAATCTTAAAATTTGTATGGAGACACAAAAAACCTGGAAGAGCCGAAGCAGTTTGAGGGATAAAAACAGAGCTGGAGGAATCAGACTGCCCGACTTCAGACTGTACTACAAAGCTACAGTAATCAAGACACGATGGGACTGGCACAAAAACAGAAATATAGATCAATGCAACAGGATAGAAAGCCCAGAGATAAAGCCACGCACCTATGGCCAACTAATCTATGACAAAGGAGACTAGAATCCCCAATGGAGAAAAGACAGTCTCTACAATAAGTGGTGCTGGGAAAACTGCACAGACACATGTAAAAGAATGAAATTGGAACACTCCCAAACACCGTACACAGAAATAAACTCAAAATGGAACAGAGACCTAAACGTAAGACAGGATACTATAAAACTCTTAGAGGAAAACATAGCAATAACACGCTTTGACATAAATCACAGCAAGATCTTTTTTAATCCACCTCCTAGAGTAATGGAAATAAAAACAAAAAGAAAGAAGTGGGACCTAATGAAACTTAAAAGCTTTGGCTACACACAGGAAACGACAAACAAGACCAAAGGACAACCCTCAGAATGGGAAAAATATTTACGTACGGATCAACGGACTAAGGATTAATCTCCAAAATATATAAAGAGCTCATGCAGCTCGGTATTGAACAAACGAACAACCCAATCGAAAAATGGGCAGAAGACCTAAATAGACAATTCTCCAAAGAAGACACACGGCTGGCCAAGAAACACATCAAAACCTGCTCAACGTCACTAATTATTAGAGAGATGCACATCAAAACGACACTGAGGTATCACCTCACACCATTTAGAACGGGCATCATCAGAAAATCAACAAACAACAACTGCTGGACAGGGTGTGGAGCAAAGAGAATACTCTTCTTGCACTGTTGTTGGGAAAGTAAATTGATACAGCCACTATGGAGAACAGTAAAGAGGTTCCTTAAAAAACGAAAACCAGAATTGCCATACGACCCAGCGAACCCACTACAGGGCATATACCAAGAGAAAACCATAGTTCTAAAATCACATGCACCCCAATGTTCATTGTAGCAGTATTTACAATAGCCAGGTCATGAAAACAACCTAAATGCCCATCCACAGGCGAATGGATAAAGAAGATGAGGTACATATATACCATGGAAGATTACTCAGCCATAAAAAGGAACTAAGTTGGTTCATTGGTACAGGTGTGGATGGATCTAGAGACTGTCATACAGAGTGAAATCAGTCAGAAAGAGAAAAACAGATACCGTATATAAACGCATATATATGCAACCTAGAAAGATGGTACAGATGAACCGGTTTGCAGGATTGAATTGATACACAGATGTGGAGAACCCACGTAGGGCCACCAAAGGGGGAAAGTGGGAGTGTGGTAGTCGTTGTGTGATGAATTCGGAAATTGGGATTGACATATATAAACTAATATGTATAAAATGGATAACTAATAAGAACCTGCTGTATAAAAAAATAAAATAATATTCAGAAATTCAAAATACAGTAAGATAAAAGGAAGAAGATGTGTTCACTTGAACCGATCATTTCCTAAATAGACAACAAACTCCGAAGGTAGTTGGGGCTGTCAATAAAAAGGCAGAAAAAAAAGAAAGAAAGAACTGAAACAGCAACAAAGAAAACAATAGCAAGGATCAATAAAAGTAAAAGCTGGTTCTTTGAGAAGGTAAACAATATTGATATACCTTTAGCCAGACTCACCGAGAAAAAGAGGGAGAGGACTGCAATCAATAAAATTAGAAATGAAAAAGAAGTTACCACGGACAACAGAGAAATATAAAACTTCGTAAGAGACTACTACAAGCAACTCTAGGCTGATAAAATGGACAATCTGGAAGAAATGCACAAATTCCTAGAAAGGTACCACCTTCCAAGACTGAACCAGGAAAAAATAGAAACTATGAACAGACTCAGTACGAGTAATGAACTTGTAACTCTGATTAAAACTTGTCCAACAAACAAAAGTTCAGGACAGATGGTTTCACAGGATAATTCTATCCAACATGGAGAAAAGACCTAACACCCATCCTTCTCAAACTCTTCGAAAAAATGGTCGAGGCGGGAACACTCCCAAACTCTTTCTATGAGGCCACCATCACCCTGATACCAAAACCAGACAAAGATAGTACAAAGAACTAAAGTTACACACCGATATCACTGATGAACATAGATGCAAAGCTGCTCAACAAAATAGTAGCAAACAGAATCCAATACCACATTAAAATTGTCATACCTCATGATCAAGTGTGATTTATCCAAGGGATGCAAGGATTCTTCCATATACGCAATTCAATGTGATACATCCTATGAACAAAGCGAAGAGGAAAATCCATATGATCATGTCAATCGATGCAGAAAAGCTTGTGACAAATTTCAACACACATTTCTGATAAAAACCCTTCAGAAAGTGGGCAGAGAGGGAACCTCACTCAAGTTAATCAAGGCCATATACGACAAACCCACAGCAAACATTCTCAATGGTGAAAAATTGAAAGCATGTCCTCTAATATCAGGAACAAGACAAGGATGACCACTCTCACCACTATTATTCAACATAGTTTTGGAAGTTTTAGCCACAGCAGTCAGAGCAGCAAAAGAAATAAAAGGAACACAAGTTGGAAAAGAAGAAGTAACACGGTCACTCTTTGCAGATGGCATGACACTATACTTAGAGAATCCTAAAGATGCCACCAGAAAACTAGTAGAGCTAATCCATGGATTTGGTAACGTTGCACGATACAAAATGAATACACAGAAATCCCTTGCATTCCTATACATTAATGAAGAAAATTCTGAAAGAGAAATGAAGGAAACACTCCCATTAACCATTACAACAGAAAGAATAAAATACCTAGGAATAAACCTACGTAGGGAGACAAAAGATCTGTATGCTGAAAACTGTGACACTGAAGAAGGAAATTGAAGATGATACAAACAGATGGAGAGAGATACCATGTTCTTGGATTGGAAGAATCAATGTTGTGAAAATGACTATACTACAAAAGCAATCTACGTATTCAATGCAATCCCTCTCAAATTACCAATGGCATTCTTTCCAGAACTAGAACAAAAAAATCTTAAAATTTGTATGGAGACACAAAACACCCGAAGAGACGAAGCACTCTGAGGGAAAAAAACAGAGATGGAGGAATCAGACTGCCCGACTTCAGACTGTACTACAAAGGTACAGTAATCAAGACACGATGGGACGGGCACAAAAACACAAATATAGATCAATGCAACAGGATAGAAATCCCAGAGATAAAGCCACGCACCCATGGTCAACTAATCTATGACAAAGGAGGCAAGAATCCCCAATGGAGAAAAGACAGTCTCTACGATACGTGGTGCTGGGAAAACTGGACAGACACATGTAAAACAATGAAATTAGACCACTCCTAAACACTGTACACAGAAATCAACTCAAAATGGAACAGAGACCTAAACGTAAGACAGGACACTATAAAACTCTTTGAGGAAAACATAGGAATAACACGCTGTGACGTAAATCACAGCAAGATCCTTTTTAATCCACCTCCTAATGGAAATAAAAACAAAAATAAACAGGTGGGACCTAATGAAATTTAAACGCTTTTGCTACACACAGGAAACTACAAACAAATCGAAAGGACAACCCTCAGAATGGGAAAAATATTTGTGTACAGATCAACGGACTACGGATTAATCTCCAAAATATATAAACAGCTCATGCAGCTCGGTATTAAAAAAACGAACAACGCAATCGAAAATTGGGCAGAAGACCTAAATAGACAATTCTCCAAAGAAGACATACATCTGGCCAACAAGCACATAAAAACTTGCTCAACATCACTAATTATTAGAGAGATGCACATCAAAACTACACTGAGAAATCACCTCATTCCATTTAGAACGAGCATTATCAGAAAATCAACAAACAACCACCGCTGGACAGGGTGTTGAGTAAAGAAAACACTCTTGCACCGTTGTTGGTAGTGTAAATTGATAGAGCCACTATGGAGAACAGTAAAAAGGTTCTTGAAAAAACTAAGAACAGAATTGCCATATGACCCAGCGAACCCACTACAGGGCACGTACCAAGAGAAAACCATACTTCGAAAAGACACATGCACCCCAATGTTCATTGCAGCAGTATTTACAATAGCCAGGTCATGGAAACAACCTAAATGCCCATTCAGAGATGAATAGATAAAGAAGACATGCTACATATATACCATGGAATATTATTCAGCCATAAAAAGCAACTAAGTTGGTTCATTCGTACAGCCGTAGATGGATCTAGAGACTGTCATAGAGAGTGAAGTCAGTCAGAAAGAGAAAAACAGATATCATATATAAAGGCATATATATGCAAACTAGAAAAATGATACAGATGAACCGGTTTGCAGGATTGAATTGATACACAGATGTGCACAAACAACGTATGGCCACCAACGGGAGAAAGTGGGGGTGTGGTAGTCGTTGTGTGAAAAATTTGGAAATTGGGATTATCATATATACACTAATATGTATAAAATGGGTAACTAATAAGAACCTGCTGTATAAAAAAATAAAATAATATTCAAAAATTCAGAAAAGAATAAGATAAAAGGAAGAAGATGTGTTCATTTGAACCAATCATTTCCTATATAGACAACAAAATCTGAAGGTAGTTGGGGCTGTCAATAATAAGGTAGAAAAGAAAGAAAGAAAGAACTGAAATAGCAACAAAGAAAACAATAGCAAGGATCAATACAAGTAAAAGCTGGTTCTTTGAGAAGGTAAACAATATTGATATAACTTTAGCCAGACTCATCGAGCAAAAGAGGGAGAGGATTGCAATCAATAAAATTGGAAATGAAAAAGTTACAATGGACAACACAGAAATACAAACCTTCTTAAGAGACCACTGCAAGCAACTCTATGCGGATAAAATGGACAATCTGGAGGAAATGCACAAATTCCTAGAAAGGTACAACCTTCCACGACTGAACCAGGAATAAATAGAAACTATGAACAGACCCAGTACGAGTAATGAACTTGCAACTCTGATTAAAATTCGTCCAACAAAAAAAACTCCCGGACACATGGCTTCACAGGATAATTCTATCCAACACGGAGAGTAGACCTAACACCCATCCTTCTCAAACTCTTCCAAAAAATGATCGAGGCGGGAACACTCCCAAACTCTTTCTATGAGGCCACCATCACCCTGATACCAAAACCAGACAGAGATAGTACAAAAAAATACAGTTACACACCGATATCACTGATGAACATAGATGCAAAGCTGCTCAACAAAATAGTAGCAAACAGAATCCAATACCACATTAAAAGTATCATACCTCATGATCAAGTGGGATTTATCTCAGGGATACAAGGTTTCTTCAATATAGGCAAATCAATGTGATATACCCTATTAACAAAGGGAAGAGGAAAAACCATATAATCATGTCAATAGATGCAGAAAAGCTTGTGACAAATTTCAACACACATTTCTGATAAAAACCCTCCAGAAAGTGGGCAGAGAGGGAACCTCACTCAACTTAATCAAGGCCATATACGACAAACCCACAGCAAACATTCTCAATGGTGAAAAGTTGAAAGCATGTCCTCTAATATCAGGAACAAGACAAGGATGACCACTCTCACCACTATTATTCCACATAGTTTTGGAAGTTCTAGCCACAGCAGTCAGAGCAGCCAAAGAAAGAAACGGAACACAAGTTGGAAAAGAAGAAGTAACACTGTCACACTTTGCAGACGACATGACATTATACTTAGAGAATCCTAAAGATGCCACCAGAAAACTACTAGAAGTAATCCATGGATTTGGTAACGTTGCACGATACAAAATGAATGCACAGAAATCCCTTGCATTCCTATACATTAATGAAGAAAAATCTGAAAGAGAAATAAAGGAAACACTCCCATTAACCACTGCAACAAAAAGAATAAAATACCTAGGAACAAACCTACCTAGGGAGACAAAAGTTCTGTATGCTGAAAACTATGACACTGAAGAACGAAATTGAAGATGATACCTACAGATGGAGAGAGATACCATGTTCTTGGATTGGAAGAATCAATGTTGTGAAAATGACTATACTCTCCAAAGCAATCTACATATTCAATGCAATGCCTCTCAAATTACCAATGGCATTTTTTTCACAACTAGAGCAAAAAAAATCTTAAAATTTGTATGGAGACACAAAAAACCTGGAAGAGCCGAAGCAGTTTGAGGGATAAAAACAGAGCTGGAGGAATCAGACTGCCCGACTTCAGACTGTACTACAAAGCTACAGTAATCAAGACACGATGGGACTGGCACAAAAACAGAAATATAGATCAATGCAACAGGATAGAAAGCCCAGAGATAAAGCCACGCACCTATGGCCAACTAATCTATGACAAAGGAGACTAGAATCCCCAATGGAGAAAAGACAGTCTCTACAATAAGTGGTGCTGGGAAAACTGCACAGACACATGTAAAAGAATGAAATTGGAACACTCCCAAACACCGTACACAGAAATAAACTCAAAATGGAACAGAGACCTAAACGTAAGACAGGATACTATAAAACTCTTAGAGGAAAACATAGCAATAACACGCTTTGACATAAATCACAGCAAGATCTTTTTTAATCCACCTCCTAGAGTAATGGAAATAAAAACAAAAAGAAAGAAGTGGGACCTAATGAAACTTAAAAGCTTTGGCTACACACAGGAAACGACAAACAAGACCAAAGGACAACCCTCAGAATGGGAAAAATATTTACGTACGGATCAACGGACTAAGGATTAATCTCCAAAATATATAAAGAGCTCATGCAGCTCGGTATTGAACAAACGAACAACCCAATCGAAAAATGGGCAGAAGACCTAAATAGACAATTCTCCAAAGAAGACACACGGCTGGCCAACAAACACATCAAAACCTGCTCAACGTCACTAATTATTAGAGAGATGCACATCAAAACGACACTGAGGTATCACCTCACACCACTTAGAACGGGCATCATCAGAAAATCAACAAACAACAACTGCTGGACAGGGTGTGGAGCAAAGAGAATACTCTTCTTGCACTGTTGTTGGGAAAGTAAATTGATACAGCCACTATGGAGAACAGTAAAGAGGTTCCTTAAAAAACGAAAACCAGAATTGCCATACGACCCAGCGAACCCACTACAGGGCATATACCAAGAGAAAACCATAGTTCTAAAATCACATGCACCCCAATGTTCATTGTAGCAGTATTTACAATAGCCAGGTCATGAAAATAACCTAAATGCCCATCCACAGGCGAATGGATAAAGAAGATGAGGTACATATATACCATGGAAGATTACTCAGCCATAAAAAGGAAGTAAGTTGGTTCATTGGTACAGGCGTGGGTGGATCTAGAGACTGTCATACAGAGTGAAATCAGTCAGAAAGAGAAAAACAGATACCGTATATAAACGCATATATATGCAACCTAGAAAAATGGTACAGATGAACCGGTTTGCAGGATTGAATTGATACACAGATGTGGAGAACCCACGTATGGCCACCAAAGGGGGAATGTGGGGTTGTGGTAGTCATTGTGTGATGAATTCGGAAATTGGGATTCCAGTATATACACTGATATGTATAAAATGGATAACTAATAAGAACCTGCTGTATAAAAATATAAAATAATATTCAAAAATTCAAAAAACAATAAGATAAAAGGAGGAAGATGTGTTCATTTGAACCGATCATTTCCTAAATAGACAACAAACTCTGAAGGTAGTTGGGGCTGTCAATAAAAAGGCAGGAAAAAAAGAAAGAAAGAACTGAAACAGCAACAAAGAAAACAATAGCAAGGATCAATAAAAGTAAAAGCTGGTTCTCGGAGAAGGTAAACAATATTGATATACCTTTAGCCAGACTCACCAAGAAAAAGAGGGAGAGGACTGCAATCAATAAAATTAGAAATGAAAAAGAAGTTACCACGGACAACAGAGAAATATAAAACTTCGTTAGAGACTACTACAAGCAACTCTAGGCTGATAAAATGGACAATCTGGAAGAAATGCACAAATTCTTAGGTACAACCTTCCAAGACTGAACCAGGAAAAAATAGAAACTATGAACAGACACAGTACGAGTAATGAACTTGCAACTCTGATTGAAAATCGCCCAACAAACAAAAGTCCAGGACAGAAGGTTTCACAGTATAATTCTATCCAACATGGAGAAAAGACCTAACACCCATCCTTCTCAAACGCTTCCAAAAAACGGGCAAGGAAGGAACACTCCCAAACTCTTTCTATGACGCCACCATCACCCTGAAACCAAAAGCAGACAAGGATAGTACACAGAACAAAAGTTACACACCGATATCACTGATGAACATAGATGCAAAGCTGCTCAACAAAATAGTAGCAAACAGAATCCAATACCACATTAAAAGTATCATACCTCATGATCAAGTGGGATTTATCCCAGGGATGCAAGGTTTCTTCAATATAGGCAAATCAATGTGATACACCCTATTAACAAAGGGAAGAGGAAAAACCATATAATCATGTCAATAGATGCAGAAAAGCTTGTGACAAATTTCAACACACATTTCTGATAAAAACCCTCCAGAAAGTGGGCAGAGAGGGAACCTCACTCAACTTAATCAAGGCCATATATGACAAACCCACAGCAAACATTCTCAATGGTGAAAAGTTGAAAGCATGTCCTCTAATATCAGGAACAAGACAAGGATGACCACTCTCACCACTATTATTCCACATAGTTTTGGAAGTTCTAGCCACAGCAGTCAGAGCAGCCAAAGAAAGAAACGGAACACAAGTTGGAAAAGAAGAAGTAACACTGTCACACTTTGCAGACGACATGACATTATACTTAGAGAATCCTAAAGATGCCACCAGAAAACTACTAGAAGTAATCCATGGATTTGGTAACGTTGCACGATACAAAATGAATGCACAGAAATCCCTTGCATTCCTATACATTAATGAAGAAAAATCTGAAAGAGAAATAAAGGAAACACTCCCATTAACCACTGCAACAAAAAGAATAAAATACCTAGGAACAAACCTACCTAGGGAGACAAAAGTTCTGTATGCTGAAAACTATGACACTGAAGAACGAAATTGAAGATGATACCTACAGATGGAGAGAGATACCATGTTCTTGGATTGGAAGAATCAATGTTGTGAAAATGACTATACTCTCCAAAGCAATCTACATATTCAATGCAATGCCTCTCAAATTACCAATGGCATTTTTTTCACAACTAGAGCAAAAAAAATCTTAAAATTTGTATGGAGACACAAAAAACCTGGAAGAGCCGAAGCAGTTTGAGGGATAAAAACAGAGCTGGAGGAATCAGACTGCCCGACTTCAGACTGTACTACAAAGCTACAGTAATCAAGACACGATGGGACTGGCACAAAAACAGAAATATAGATCAATGCAACAGGATAGAAAGCCCAGAGATAAAGCCACGCACCTATGGCCAACTAATCTATGACAAAGGAGACTAGAATCCCCAATGGAGAAAAGACAGTCTCTACAATAAGTGGTGCTGGGAAAACTGCACAGACACATGTAAAAGAATGAAATTGGAACACTCCCAAACACCGTACACAGAAATAAACTCAAAATGGAACAGAGACCTAAACGTAAGACAGGATACTATAAAACTCTTAGAGGAAAACATAGCAATAACACGCTTTGACATAAATCACAGCAAGATCTTTTTTAATCCACCTCCTAGAGTAATGGAAATAAAAACAAAAAGAAAGAAGTGGGACCTAATGAAACTTAAAAGCTTTGGCTACACACAGGAAACGACAAACAAGACCAAAGGACAACCCTCAGAATGGGAAAAATATTTACGTACGGATCAACGGACTAAGGATTAATCTCCAAAATATATAAAGAGCTCATGCAGCTCGGTATTGAACAAACGAACAACCCAATCGAAAAATGGGCAGAAGACCTAAATAGACAATTCTCCAAAGAAGACACACGGCTGGCCAAGAAACACATCAAAACCTGCTCAACGTCACTAATTATTAGAGAGATGCACATCAAAACGACACTGAGGTATCACCTCACACCATTTAGAACGGGCATCATCAGAAAATCAACAAACAACAACTGCTGGACAGGGTGTGGAGCAAAGAGAATACTCTTCTTGCACTGTTGTTGGGAAAGTAAATTGATACAGCCACTATGGAGAACAGTAAAGAGGTTCCTTAAAAAACGAAAACCAGAATTGCCATACGACCCAGCGAACCCACTACAGGGCATATACCAAGAGAAAACCATAGTTCTAAAATCACATGCACCCCAATGTTCATTGTAGCAGTATTTACAATAGCCAGGTCATGAAAACAACCTAAATGCCCATCCACAGGCGAATGGATAAAGAAGATGAGGTACATATATACCATGGAAGATTACTCAGCCATAAAAAGGAACTAAGTTGGTTCATTGGTACAGGTGTGGATGGATCTAGAGACTGTCATACAGAGTGAAATCAGTCAGAAAGAGAAAAACAGATACCGTATATAAACGCATATATATGCAACCTAGAAAGATGGTACAGATGAACCGGTTTGCAGGATTGAATTGATACACAGATGTGGAGAACCCACGTAGGGCCACCAAAGGGGGAAAGTGGGAGTGTGGTAGTCGTTGTGTGATGAATTCGGAAATTGGGATTGACATATATACACTAATATGTATAAAATGGATAACTAATAAGAACCTGCTGTATAAAAAAATAAAATAATATTCAGAAATTCAAAAAACAGTAAGATAAAAGGAAGAAGATGTGTTCACTTGAACCGATCATTTCCTAAATAGACAACAAACTCCGAAGGTAGTTGGGGCTGTCAATAAAAAGGCAGAAAAAAAAGAAAGAAAGAACTGAAACAGCAACAAAGAAAACAATAGCAAGGATCAATAAAAGTAAAAGCTGGTTCTTTGAGAAGGTAAACAATATTGATATACCTTTAGCCAGACTCACCGAGAAAAAGAGGGAGAGGACTGCAATCAATAAAATTAGAAATGAAAAAGAAGTTACCACGGACAACAGAGAAATATAAAACTTCGTAAGAGACTACTACAAGCAACTCTAGGCTGATAAAATGGACAATCTGGAAGAAATGCACAAATTCCTAGAAAGGTACCACCTTCCAAGACTGAACCAGGAAAAAATAGAAACTATGAACAGACTCAGTACGAGTAATGAACTTGTAACTCTGATTAAAACTTGTCCAACAAACAAAAGTTCAGGACAGATGGTTTCACAGGATAATTCTATCCAACATGGAGAAAAGACCTAACACCCATCCTTCTCAAACTCTTCGAAAAAATGGTCGAGGCGGGAACACTCCCAAACTCTTTCTATGAGGCCACCATCACCCTGATACCAAAACCAGACAAAGATAGTACAAAGAACAAAAGTTACACACCGATATCACTGAGGAACATAGATGCAAAGCTGCTCAACAAAATAGTAGCAAACAGAATCCAATACCACATTAAAAGTGTCATACCTCATGATCAAGTGTGATTTATCCAAGGGATGCAAGGATTCTTCCATATACGCAATTCAATGTGATACATCCTATGAACAAAGCGAAGAGGAAAATCCATATGATCATGTCAATCGATGCAGAAAAGCTTGTGACAAATTTCAACACACATTTCTGATAAAAACCCTTCAGAAAGTGGGCAGAGAGGGAACCTCACTCAAGTTAATCAAGGCCATATACGACAAACCCACAGCAAACATTCTCAATGGTGAAAAATTGAAAGCATGTCCTCTAATATCAGGAACAAGACAAGGATGACCACTCTCACCACTATTATTCAACATAGTTTTGGAAGTTTTAGCCACAGCAGTCAGAGCAGCAAAAGAAATAAAAGGAACACAAGTTGGAAAAGAAGAAGTAACACGGTCACTCTTTGCAGATGGCATGACACTATACTTAGAGAATCCTAAAGATGCCACCAGAAAACTAGTAGAGCTAATCCATGGATTTGGTAACGTTGCACGATACAAAATGAATACACAGAAATCCCTTGCATTCCTATACATTAATGAAGAAAATTCTGAAAGAGAAATGAAGGAAACACTCCCATTAACCATTACAACAGAAAGAATAAAATACCTAGGAATAAACCTACGTAGGGAGACAAAAGATCTGTATGCTGAAAACTGTGACACTGAAGAAGGAAATTGAAGATGATACAAACAGATGGAGAGAGATACCATGTTCTTGGATTGGAAGAATCAATGTTGTGAAAATGACTATACTACAAAAGCAATCTACGTATTCAATGCAATCCCTCTCAAATTACCAATGGCATTCTTTCCAGAACTAGAACAAAAAAATCTTAAAATTTGTATGGAGACACAAAACACCCGAAGAGACGAAGCACTCTGAGGGAAAAAAACAGAGATGGAGGAATCAGACTGCCCGACTTCAGACTGTACTACAAAGGTACAGTAATCAAGACACGATGGGACGGGCACAAAAACACAAATATAGATCAATGCAACAGGATAGAAATCCCAGAGATAAAGCCACGCACCCATGGTCAACTAATCTATGACAAAGGAGGCAAGAATCCCCAATGGAGAAAAGACAGTCTCTACGATACGTGGTGCTGGGAAAACTGGACAGACACATGTAAAACAATGAAATTAGACCACTCCTAAACACTGTACACAGAAATCAACTCAAAATGGAACAGAGACCTAAACGTAAGACAGGACACTATAAAACTCTTTGAGGAAAACATAGGAATAACACGCTGTGACGTAAATCACAGCAAGATCCTTTTTAATCCACCTCCTAATGGAAATAAAAACAAAAATAAACAGGTGGGACCTAATGAAATTTAAACGCTTTTGCTACACACAGGAAACTACAAACAAATCGAAAGGACAACCCTCAGAATGGGAAAAATATTTGTGTACAGATCAACGGACTACGGATTAATCTCCAAAATATATAAACAGCTCATGCAGCTCGGTATTAAAAAAACGAACAACGCAATCGAAAATTGGGCAGAAGACCTAAATAGACAATTCTCCAAAGAAGACATACATCTGGCCAACAAGCACATAAAAACTTGCTCAACATCACTAATTATTAGAGAGATGCACATCAAAACTACACTGAGAAATCACCTCATTCCATTTAGAACGAGCATTATCAGAAAATCAACAAACAACCACCGCTGGACAGGGTGTTGAGTAAAGAAAACACTCTTGCACCGTTGTTGGTAGTGTAAATTGATAGAGCCACTATGGAGAACAGTAAAAAGGTTCTTGAAAAAACTAAGAACAGAATTGCCATATGACCCAGCGAACCCACTACAGGGCACGTACCAAGAGAAAACCATACTTCGAAAAGACACATGCACCCCAATGTTCATTGCAGCAGTATTTACAATAGCCAGGTCATGGAAACAACCTAAATGCCCATTCAGAGATGAATAGATAAAGAAGACATGCTACATATATACCATGGAATATTATTCAGCCATAAAAAGCAACTAAGTTGGTTCATTCGTACAGCCGTAGATGGATCTAGAGACTGTCATAGAGAGTGAAGTCAGTCAGAAAGAGAAAAACAGATATCATATATAAAGGCATATATATGCAAACTAGAAAAATGATACAGATGAACCGGTTTGCAGGATTGAATTGATACACAGATGTGCACAAACAACGTATGGCCACCAACGGGAGAAAGTGGGGGTGTGGTAGTCGTTGTGTGAAAAATTTGGAAATTGGGATTATCATATATACACTAATATGTATAAAATGGGTAACTAATAAGAACCTGCTGTATAAAAAAATAAAATAATATTCAAAAATTCAGAAAAGAATAAGATAAAAGGAAGAAGATGTGTTCATTTGAACCAATCATTTCCTATATAGACAACAAAATCTGAAGGTAGTTGGGGCTGTCAATAATAAGGTAGAAAAGAAAGAAAGAAAGAACTGAAATAGCAACAAAGAAAACAATAGCAAGGATCAATACAAGTAAAAGCTGGTTCTTTGAGAAGGTAAACAATATTGATATAACTTTAGCCAGACTCATCGAGCAAAAGAGGGAGAGGATTGCAACCAATAAAATTAGAAATGAAAAAGTTACAATGGACAACACAGAAATACAAACCTTCTTAAGAGACCACTGCAAGCAACTCTATGCGGATAAAATGGACAATCTGGAGGAAATGCACAAATTCCTAGAAAGGTACAACCTTCCACGACTGAACCAGGAATAAATAGAAACTATGAACAGACCCAGTACGAGTAATGAACTTGCAACTCTGATTAAAATTCGTCCAACAAAAAAAACTCCCGGACACATGGCTTCACAGGATAATTCTATCCAACACGGAGAGTAGACCTAACACCCATCCTTCTCAAACTCTTCCAAAAAATGATCGAGGCGGGAACACTCCCAAACTCTTTCTATGAGGCCACCATCACCCTGATACCAAAACCAGACAGAGATAGTACAAAAAAATACAGTTACACACCGATATCACTGATGAACATAGATGCAAAGCTGCTCAACAAAATAGTAGCAAACAGAATCCAATACCACATTAAAAGTATCATACCTCATGATCAAGTGGGATTTATCCCAGGGATGCAAGGTTTCTTCAATATAGGCAAATCAATGTGATACACCCTATTAACAAAGGGAAGAGGAAAAACCATATAATCATGTCAATAGATGCAGAAAAGCTTGTGACAAAGTTCAACACACATTTCTGATAAAAACCCTCCAGAAAGTGGGCAGAGAGGGAACCTCACTCAACTTAATCAAGGCCATATACGACAAACCCACAGCAAACATTCTCAATGGTGAAAAAATGAAAGCATGTCCTCTAATACCAGGAACAAGACAAGGATGACCACGCTCACCACTATTATTCAACATAGTTTTGGAAGTTCTAGCCACAGCAGTCAGAGCAGCAAAAGAAAGAAACGGAACACAAGTTGGAAAAGAAGAAGTAACACTGTCACACTTTGCAGACGACATGACATCATACTTAGAGAATCCTAAAGATGCCACCAGAAAACTACTAGAAGTAATCCATGGATTTGGTAACGTTGCACGATACAAAATGAATGCACAGAAATCCCTTGCATTCCTATACATTAATGAAGAAAAATCTGAAAGAGAAATAAAGGAAACACTCCCATTAACCACTGCAACAAAAAGAATAAAATACCTAGAAACAAACCTACCTAGGGAGACAAAAGTTCTGTATGCTGAAAACTATGACACTGAAGAACGAAATTGAAGATGATACCTACAGATGGAGAGAGATACCATGTTCTTGGATTGGAAGAATCAATGTTGTGAAAATGACTATACTCTCCAAAGCAATCTACATATTCAATGCAATGCCTCTCAAATTACCAATGGCATTTTTTTCACAACTAGAGCAAAAAAAATCTTAAAATTTGTATGGAGACACAAAAAACCTGGAAGAGCCGAAGCAGTTTGAGGGATAAAAACAGAGCTGGAGGAATCAGACTGCCCGACTTCAGACTGTACTACAAAGCTACAGTAATCAAGACACGATGGGACTGGCACAAAAACAGAAATATAGATCAATGCAACAGGATAGAAAGCCCAGAGATAAAGCCACGCACCTATGGCCAACTAATCTATGACAAAGGAGACTAGAATCCCCAATGGAGAAAAGACAGTCTCTACAATAAGTGGTGCTGGGAAAACTGCACAGACACATGTAAAAGAATGAAATTGGAACACTCCCAAACACCGTACACAGAAATAAACTCAAAATGGAACAGAGACCTAAACGTAAGACAGGATACTATAAAACTCTTAGAGGAAAACATAGCAATAACACACTTTGACATAAATCACGGCAAGATCCTTTTAATCCACCTCCTAAAGTAATGGAAATAAAAACAAAATAAACAAGTGGGACCTAATGAAACTTAAAAGCTTTTGCTACACACAGGAAACGACAAACAAGACCAAAGGACAACCCTCAGAATGGGAAAAATATTTGCGTACGAATCAACGGACTAAGGATTAATCTCCAAAATATATAAACAGCACATGCAGCTCGGTATTAAACAAACGAACAACCCAATCGAAAAAAGGGCAGAAGACCTAAATAGACAATTCTCGAAAGAAGACATATAGCTGGCCAACAAGCACATCAAAACCTGCTCAACGTCACTAATTATGAGAGAGGTGCACATCAAAACGACACTGAGGTATCAGCTCACACCATTTAGAGCGGGCATCATCAGAAAATCAACAAACAACAACTGCTGGACAGGGTGTGGAGCAAGGAGAATACTCTTGCACTGTTGTTGGGAATGTAAATTGATACAGCCACTATGGAGAACAGTAAAGAGGTTCCTTAAAAAACGAAAAACAGAATTGCCATATGACCCAGCGAACCCACTACAGGGCATATACCAAGAGAAAACCATAGTTCTAAAAGTCACATGCACCCCAATGTTCATTGTAGCAGTATTTACAATAGCCAGGTCATGAAAACAACCTAAATGCCCATCCACAGGCGAATGGATAAAGAAGATGAGGTACATATATACCATGGAATATTACTCAGCCATAAAAAGGAACTAAGTTGGTTCATTGGTACCGGCGTGGATGGATCTAGAGACTGTCATACAGAGTGGAATCAGTGAGAAAGAGAAAAACAGATACCGTATATAAACGCATATATACGCAACCTAGAAAAATGGTACAGATGAACCGCTTTGCAGGATTGAATTGATACACAGATGTGGAGAACCCACGTACGGCCACCAAAGGGGGAAAGTGGGGGTGTGGTAGTCGTTGTGTGATGAATTGGGAAATTGGGATTGACATATATACACTAACATGTATAAAATGGATAACTAATAAGAACCTGCTGTATAAAAAAATAAAATAATATTCAGAAATTCAAAAAACAATAAGATAAAAGGAGGAAGATGTGTTCATTTGAACCGATCATTTCCTAAATAGACAACAAACTCTGAAGGTAGTTGGGGCTGTCAGTAAAAAGGTAGAGAAATACGAAAGAAAGAACTGAAACAGCAACAAAGAAAACAATAGCAAGGATCAATAAAAGTAAAAGCTGGTTCTCTGAGAAGGTAAACAGTATTGATATACCTTTAGCCATACTCACCGAGAAAAAGAGGGCGAGGACTGCAATCAATTAAATTAGATATGAAAAAGAAGTTACCACGGAAAACACAGAAATATAAAACTTCGTAAGAGACTACTACAAGCAACTCTATGCTGATAAAATGGACAATCTGGAAGAAATGCACAAATTCTTAGAAAGGTACAACCTTCCAAGACTGAACCAGGAAAAAATAGAAACTATGAACAGACTCAGTACGAGTAATGAACTTGTAACTCTGATTAAAACTTGTCCAACAAACAAAAGTTCAGGACAGATGGTTTCACAGGATAATTCTATCCAACATGGAGAAAAGACCTAACACCCATCCTTCTCAAACTCTTCGAAAAAATGGTCGAGGCGGGAACACTCCCAAACTCTTTCTATGAGGCCACCATCACCCTGATACCAAAACCAGACAAAGATAGTACAAAGAACAAAAGTTACACACCGATATCACTGAGGAACATAGATGCAAAGCTGCTCAACAAAATAGTAGCAAACAGAATCCAATACCACATTAAAAGTGTCATACCTCATGATCAAGTGTGATTTATCCAAGGGATGCAAGGATTCTTCCATATACGCAATTCAATGTGATACATCCTATGAACAAAGCGAAGAGGAAAATCCATATGATCATGTCAATCGATGCAGAAAAGCTTGTGACAAATTTCAACACACATTTCTGATAAAAACCCTTCAGAAAGTGGGCAGAGAGGGAACCTCACTCAAGTTAATCAAGGCCATATACGACAAACCCACAGCAAACATTCTCAATGGTGAAAAATTGAAAGCATGTCCTCTAATATCAGGAACAAGACAAGGATGACCACTCTCACCACTATTATTCAACATAGTTTTGGAAGTTTTAGCCACAGCAGTCAGAGCAGCAAAAGAAATAAAAGGAACACAAGTTGGAAAAGAAGAAGTAACACGGTCACTCTTTGCAGATGGCATGACACTATACTTAGAGAATCCTAAAGATGCCACCAGAAAACTAGTAGAGCTAATCCATGGATTTGGTAACGTTGCACGATACAAAATGAATACACAGAAATCCCTTGCATTCCTATACATTAATGAAGAAAATTCTGAAAGAGAAATGAAGGAAACACTCCCATTAACCATTACAACAGAAAGAATAAAATACCTAGGAATAAACCTACGTAGGGAGACAAAAGATCTGTATGCTGAAAACTGTGACACTGAAGAAGGAAATTGAAGATGATACAAACAGATGGAGAGAGATACCATGTTCTTGGATTGGAAGAATCAATGTTGTGAAAATGACTATACTACAAAAGCAATCTACGTATTCAATGCAATCCCTCTCAAATTACCAATGGCATTCTTTCCAGAACTAGAACAAAAAAATCTTAAAATTTGTATGGAGACACAAAACACCCGAAGAGACGAAGCACTCTGAGGGAAAAAAACAGAGATGGAGGAATCAGACTGCCCGACTTCAGACTGTACTACAAAGGTACAGTAATCAAGACACGATGGGACGGGCACAAAAACACAAATATAGATCAATGCAACAGGATAGAAATCCCAGAGATAAAGCCACGCACCCATGGTCAACTAATCTATGACAAAGGAGGCAAGAATCCCCAATGGAGAAAAGACAGTCTCTACGATACGTGGTGCTGGGAAAACTGGACAGACACATGTAAAACAATGAAATTAGACCACTCCTAAACACTGTACACAGAAATCAACTCAAAATGGAACAGAGACCTAAACGTAAGACAGGACACTATAAAACTCTTTGAGGAAAACATAGGAATAACACGCTGTGACGTAAATCACAGCAAGATCCTTTTTAATCCACCTCCTAATGGAAATAAAAACAAAAATAAACAGGTGGGACCTAATGAAATTTAAACGCTTTTGCTACACACAGGAAACTACAAACAAATCGAAAGGACAACCCTCAGAATGGGAAAAATATTTGTGTACAGATCAACGGACTACGGATTAATCTCCAAAATATATAAACAGCTCATGCAGCTCGGTATTAAAAAAACGAACAACGCAATCGAAAATTGGGCAGAAGACCTAAATAGACAATTCTCCAAAGAAGACATACATCTGGCCAACAAGCACATAAAAACTTGCTCAACATCACTAATTATTAGAGAGATGCACATCAAAACTACACTGAGAAATCACCTCATTCCATTTAGAACGAGCATTATCAGAAAATCAACAAACAACCACCGCTGGACAGGGTGTTGAGTAAAGAAAACACTCTTGCACCGTTGTTGGTAGTGTAAATTGATAGAGCCACTATGGAGAACAGTAAAAAGGTTCTTGAAAAAACTAAGAACAGAATTGCCATATGACCCAGCGAACCCACTACAGGGCACGTACCAAGAGAAAACCATACTTCGAAAAGACACATGCACCCCAATGTTCATTGCAGCAGTATTTACAATAGCCAGGTCATGGAAACAACCTAAATGCCCATTCAGAGATGAATAGATAAAGAAGACATGCTACATATATACCATGGAATATTATTCAGCCATAAAAAGCAACTAAGTTGGTTCATTCGTACAGCCGTAGATGGATCTAGAGACTGTCATAGAGAGTGAAGTCAGTCAGAAAGAGAAAAACAGATATCATATATAAAGGCATATATATGCAAACTAGAAAAATGATACAGATGAACCGGTTTGCAGGATTGAATTGATACACAGATGTGCACAAACAACGTGTGGCCACCAACGGGAGAAAGTGGGGGTGTGGTAGTCGTTGTGTGAAAAATTTGGAAATTGGGATTATCATATATACACTAATATGTATAAAATGGGTAACTAATAAGAACCTGCTGTATAAAAAAATAAAATAATATTCAAAAATTCAGAAAAGAATAAGATAAAAGGAAGAAGATGTGTTCATTTGAACCAATCATTTCCTATATAGACAACAAAATCTGAAGGTAGTTGGGGCTGTCAATAATAAGGTAGAAAAGAAAGAAAGAAAGAACTGAAATAGCAACAAAGAAAACAATAGCAAGGATCAATACAAGTAAAAGCTGGTTCTTTGAGAAGGTAAACAATATTGATATAACTTTAGCCAGACTCATCGAGCAAAAGAGGGAGAGGATTGCAACCAATAAAATTAGAAATGAAAAAGTTACAATGGACAACACAGAAATACAAACCTTCTTAAGAGACCACTGCAAGCAACTCTATGCGGATAAAATGGACAATCTGGAGGAAATGCACAAATTCCTAGAAAGGTACAACCTTCCACGACTGAACCAGGAATAAATAGAAACTATGAACAGACCCAGTACGAGTAATGAACTTGCAACTCTGATTAAAATTCGTCCAACAAAAAAAACTCCCGGACACATGGCTTCACAGGATAATTCTATCCAACACGGAGAGTAGACCTAACACCCATCCTTCTCAAACTCTTCCAAAAAATGATCGAGGCGGGAACACTCCCAAACTCTTTCTATGAGGCCACCATCACCCTGATACCAAAACCAGACAGAGATAGTACAAAAAAATACAGTTACACACCGATATCACTGATGAACATAGATGCAAAGCTGCTCAACAAAATAGTAGCAAACAGAATCCAATACCACATTAAAAGTATCATACCTCATGATCAAGTGGGATTTATCCCAGGGATGCAAGGTTTCTTCAATATAGGCAAATCAATGTGATACACCCTATTAACAAAGGGAAGAGGAAAAACCATATAATCATGTCAATAGATGCAGAAAAGCTTGTGACAAAGTTCAACACACATTTCTGATAAAAACCCTCCAGAAAGTGGGCAGAGAGGGAACCTCACTCAACTTAATCAAGGCCATATACGACAAACCCACAGCAAACATTCTCAATGGTGAAAAAATGAAAGCATGTCCTCTAATACCAGGAACAAGACAAGGATGACCACGCTCACCACTATTATTCAACATAGTTTTGGAAGTTCTAGCCACAGCAGTCAGAGCAGCAAAAGAAAGAAACGGAACACAAGTTGGAAAAGAAGAAGTAACACTGTCACACTTTGCAGACGACATGACATCATACTTAGAGAATCCTAAAGATGCCACCAGAAAACTACTAGAAGTAATCCATGGATTTGGTAACGTTGCACGATACAAAATGAATGCACAGAAATCCCTTGCATTCCTATACATTAATGAAGAAAAATCTGAAAGAGAAATAAAGGAAACACTCCCATTAACCACTGCAACAAAAAGAATAAAATACCTAGAAACAAACCTACCTAGGGAGACAAAAGTTCTGTATGCTGAAAACTATGACACTGAAGAACGAAATTGAAGATGATACCTACAGATGGAGAGAGATACCATGTTCTTGGATTGGAAGAATCAATGTTGTGAAAATGACTATACTCTCCAAAGCAATCTACATATTCAATGCAATGCCTCTCAAATTACCAATGGCATTTTTTTCACAACTAGAGCAAAAAAAATCTTAAAATTTGTATGGAGACACAAAAAACCTGGAAGAGCCGAAGCAGTTTGAGGGATAAAAACAGAGCTGGAGGAATCAGACTGCCCGACTTCAGACTGTACTACAAAGCTACAGTAATCAAGACACGATGGGACTGGCACAAAAACAGAAATATAGATCAATGCAACAGGATAGAAAGCCCAGAGATAAAGCCACGCACCTATGGCCAACTAATCTATGACAAAGGAGACTAGAATCCCCAATGGAGAAAAGACAGTCTCTACAATAAGTGGTGCTGGGAAAACTGCACAGACACATGTAAAAGAATGAAATTGGAACACTCCCAAACACCGTACACAGAAATAAACTCAAAATGGAACAGAGACCTAAACGTAAGACAGGATACTATAAAACTCTTAGAGGAAAACATAGCAATAACACACTTTGACATAAATCACGGCAAGATCCTTTTAATCCACCTCCTAAAGTAATGGAAATAAAAACAAAATAAACAAGTGGGACCTAATGAAACTTAAAAGCTTTTGCTACACACAGGAAACGACAAACAAGACCAAAGGACAACCCTCAGAATGGGAAAAATATTTGCGTACGAATCAACGGACTAAGGATTAATCTCCAAAATATATAAACAGCACATGCAGCTCGGTATTAAACAAACGAACAACCCAATCGAAAAAAGGGCAGAAGACCTAAATAGACAATTCTCGAAAGAAGACATATAGCTGGCCAACAAGCACATCAAAACCTGCTCAACGTCACTAATTATGAGAGAGGTGCACATCAAAACGACACTGAGGTATCAGCTCACACCATTTAGAGCGGGCATCATCAGAAAATCAACAAACAACAACTGCTGGACAGGGTGTGGAGCAAGGAGAATACTCTTGCACTGTTGTTGGGAATGTAAATTGATACAGCCACTATGGAGAACAGTAAAGAGGTTCCTTAAAAAACGAAAAACAGAATTGCCATATGACCCAGCGAACCCACTACAGGGCATATACCAAGAGAAAACCATAGTTCTAAAAGTCACATGCACCCCAATGTTCATTGTAGCAGTATTTACAATAGCCAGGTCATGAAAACAACCTAAATGCCCATCCACAGGCGAATGGATAAAGAAGATGAGGTACATATATACCATGGAATATTACTCAGCCATAAAAAGGAACTAAGTTGGTTCATTGGTACCGGCGTGGATGGATCTAGAGACTGTCATACAGAGTGAAATCAGTGAGAAAGAGAAAAACAGATACCGTATATAAACGCATATATACGCAACCTAGAAAAATGGTACAGATGAACCGCTTTGCAGGATTGAATTGATACACAGATGTGGAGAACCCACGTACGGCCACCAAAGGGGGAAAGTGGGGGTGTGGTAGTCGTTGTGTGATGAATTGGGAAATTGGGATTGACATATATACACTAACATGTATAAAATGGATAACTAATAAGAACCTGCTGTATAAAAAAATAAAATAATATTCAGAAATTCAAAAAACAATAAGATAAAAGGAGGAAGATGTGTTCATTTGAACCGATCATTTCCTAAATAGACAACAAACTCTGAAGGTAGTTGGGGCTGTCAGTAAAAAGGTAGAGAAATACGAAAGAAAGAACTGAAACAGCAACAAAGAAAACAATAGCAAGGATCAATAAAAGTAAAAGCTGGTTCTCTGAGAAGGTAAACAGTATTGATATACCTTTAGCCATACTCACCGAGAAAAAGAGGGCGAGGACTGCAATCAATTAAATTAGATATGAAAAAGAAGTTACCACGGAAAACACAGAAATATAAAACTTTGTAAGAGACTACTACAAGCAACTCTATGCTGATAAAATGGACAATCTGGAAGAAATGCACAAATTCTTAGAAAGGTACAACCTTCCAAGACTGAACCAGGAAAAAATAGAAACTATGAACAGACTCAGTACGAGTAATGAACTTGTAACTCTGATTAAAACTTGTCCAACAAACAAAAGTTCAGGACAGATGGTTTCACAGGATAATTCTATCCAACATGGAGAAAAGACCTAACACCCATCCTTCTCAAACTCTTCGAAAAAATGGTCGAGGCGGGAACACTCCCAAACTCTTTCTATGAGGCCACCATCACCCTGATACCAAAACCAGACAAAGATAGTACAAAGAACAAAAGTTACACACCGATATCACTGAGGAACATAGATGCAAAGCTGCTCAACAAAATAGTAGCAAACAGAATCCAATACCACATTAAAAGTGTCATACCTCATGATCAAGTGTGATTTATCCAAGGGATGCAAGGATTCTTCCATATACGCAATTCAATGTGATACATCCTATGAACAAAGCGAAGAGGAAAATCCATATGATCATGTCAATCGATGCAGAAAAGCTTGTGACAAATTTCAACACACATTTCTGATAAAAACCCTTCAGAAAGTGGGCAGAGAGGGAACCTCACTCAAGTTAATCAAGGCCATATACGACAAACCCACAGCAAACATTCTCAATGGTGAAAAATTGAAAGCATGTCCTCTAATATCAGGAACAAGACAAGGATGACCACTCTCACCACTATTATTCAACATAGTTTTGGAAGTTTTAGCCACAGCAGTCAGAGCAGCAAAAGAAATAAAAGGAACACAAGTTGGAAAAGAAGAAGTAACACGGTCACTCTTTGCAGATGGCATGACACTATACTTAGAGAATCCTAAAGATGCCACCAGAAAACTAGTAGAGCTAATCCATGGATTTGGTAACGTTGCACGATACAAAATGAATACACAGAAATCCCTTGCATTCCTATACATTAATGAAGAAAATTCTGAAAGAGAAATGAAGGAAACACTCCCATTAACCATTACAACAGAAAGAATAAAATACCTAGGAATAAACCTACGTAGGGAGACAAAAGATCTGTATGCTGAAAACTGTGACACTGAAGAAGGAAATTGAAGATGATACAAACAGATGGAGAGAGATACCATGTTCTTGGATTGGAAGAATCAATGTTGTGAAAATGACTATACTACAAAAGCAATCTACGTATTCAATGCAATCCCTCTCAAATTACCAATGGCATTCTTTCCAGAACTAGAACAAAAAAATCTTAAAATTTGTATGGAGACACAAAACACCCGAAGAGACGAAGCACTCTGAGGGAAAAAAACAGAGATGGAGGAATCAGACTGCCCGACTTCAGACTGTACTACAAAGGTACAGTAATCAAGACACGATGGGACGGGCACAAAAACACAAATATAGATCAATGCAACAGGATAGAAATCCCAGAGATAAAGCCACGCACCCATGGTCAACTAATCTATGACAAAGGAGGCAAGAATCCCCAATGGAGAAAAGACAGTCTCTACGATACGTGGTGCTGGGAAAACTGGACAGACACATGTAAAACAATGAAATTAGACCACTCCTAAACACTGTACACAGAAATCAACTCAAAATGGAACAGAGACCTAAACGTAAGACAGGACACTATAAAACTCTTTGAGGAAAACATAGGAATAACACGCTGTGACGTAAATCACAGCAAGATCCTTTTTAATCCACCTCCTAATGGAAATAAAAACAAAAATAAACAGGTGGGACCTAATGAAATTTAAACGCTTTTGCTACACACAGGAAACTACAAACAAATCGAAAGGACAACCCTCAGAATGGGAAAAATATTTGTGTACAGATCAACGGACTACGGATTAATCTCCAAAATATATAAACAGCTCATGCAGCTCGGTATTAAAAAAACGAACAACGCAATCGAAAATTGGGCAGAAGACCTAAATAGACAATTCTCCAAAGAAGACATACATCTGGCCAACAAGCACATAAAAACTTGCTCAACATCACTAATTATTAGAGAGATGCACATCAAAACTACACTGAGAAATCACCTCATTCCATTTAGAACGAGCATTATCAGAAAATCAACAAACAACCACCGCTGGACAGGGTGTTGAGTAAAGAAAACACTCTTGCACCGTTGTTGGTAGTGTAAATTGATAGAGCCACTATGGAGAACAGTAAAAAGGTTCTTGAAAAAACTAAGAACAGAATTGCCATATGACCCAGCGAACCCACTACAGGGCACGTACCAAGAGAAAACCATACTTCGAAAAGACACATGCACCCCAATGTTCATTGCAGCAGTATTTACAATAGCCAGGTCATGGAAACAACCTAAATGCCCATTCAGAGATGAATAGATAAAGAAGACATGCTACATATATACCATGGAATATTATTCAGCCATAAAAAGCAACTAAGTTGGTTCATTCGTACAGCCGTAGATGGATCTAGAGACTGTCATAGAGAGTGAAGTCAGTCAGAAAGAGAAAAACAGATATCATATATAAAGGCATATATATGCAAACTAGAAAAATGATACAGATGAACCGGTTTGCAGGATTGAATTGATACACAGATGTGCACAAACAACGTATGGCCACCAACGGGAGAAAGTGGGGGTGTGGTAGTCGTTGTGTGAAAAATTTGGAAATTGGGATTATCATATATACACTAATATGTATAAAATGGGTAACTAATAAGAACCTGCTGTATAAAAAAATAAAATAATATTCAAAAATTCAGAAAAGAATAAGATAAAAGGAAGAAGATGTGTTCATTTGAACCAATCATTTCCTATATAGACAACAAAATCTGAAGGTAGTTGGGGCTGTCAATAATAAGGTAGAAAAGAAAGAAAGAAAGAACTGAAATAGCAACAAAGAAAACAATAGCAAGGATCAATACAAGTAAAAGCTGGTTCTTTGAGAAGGTAAACAATATTGATATAACTTTAGCCAGACTCATCGAGCAAAAGAGGGAGAGGATTGCAATCAATAAAATTGGAAATGAAAAAGTTACAATGGACAACACAGAAATACAAACCTTCTTAAGAGACCACTGCAAGCAACTCTATGCGGATAAAATGGACAATCTGGAGGAAATGCACAAATTCCTAGAAAGGTACAACCTTCCACGACTGAACCAGGAATAAATAGAAACTATGAACAGACCCAGTACGAGTAATGAACTTGCAACTCTGATTAAAATTCGTCCAACAAAAAAAACTCCCGGACACATGGCTTCACAGGATAATTCTATCCAACACGGAGAGTAGACCTAACACCCATCCTTCTCAAACTCTTCCAAAAAATGATCGAGGCGGGAACACTCCCAAACTCTTTCTATGAGGCCACCATCACCCTGATACCAAAACCAGACAGAGATAGTACAAAAAAATACAGTTACACACCGATATCACTGATGAACATAGATGCAAAGCTGCTCAACAAAATAGTAGCAAACAGAATCCAATACCACATTAAAAGTATCATACCTCATGATCAAGTGGGATTTATCTCAGGGATACAAGGTTTCTTCAATATAGGCAAATCAATGTGATATACCCTATTAACAAAGGGAAGAGGAAAAACCATATAATCATGTCAATAGATGCAGAAAAGCTTGTGACAAATTTCAACACACATTTCTGATAAAAACCCTCCAGAAAGTGGGCAGAGAGGGAACCTCACTCAACTTAATCAAGGCCATATACGACAAACCCACAGCAAACATTCTCAATGGTGAAAAGTTGAAAGCATGTCCTCTAATATCAGGAACAAGACAAGGATGACCACTCTCACCACTATTATTCCAAATAGTTTTGGAAGTTCTAGCCACAGCAGTCAGAGCAGCCAAAGAAAGAAACGGAACACAAGTTGGAAAAGAAGAAGTAACACTGTCACACTTTGCAGACGACATGACATTATACTTAGAGAATCCTAAAGATGCCACCAGAAAACTACTAGAAGTAATCCATGGATTTGGTAACATTGCACGATACAAAATGAATGCACAGAAATCCCTTGCATTCCTATACATTAATGAAGAAAAATCTGAAAGAGAAATAAAGGAAACACTCCCATTAACCACTGCAACAAAAAGAATAAAATACCTAGAAACAAACCTACCTAGGGAGACAAAAGTTCTGTATGCTGAAAACTATGACACTGAAGAACGAAATTGAAGATGATACCTACAGATGGAGAGAGATACCATGTTCTTGGATTGGAAGAATCAATGTTGTGAAAATGACTATACTCTCCAAAGCAATCTACATATTCAATGCAATGCCTCTCAAATTACCAATGGCATTTTTTTCACAACTAGAGCAAAAAAAATCTTAAAATTTGTATGGAGACGCAAAAAACCTGGAAGAGCCGAAGCAGTTTGAGGGATAAAAACAGAGCTGGAGGAATCAGACTGCCCGACTTCAGACTGTACTACAAAGCTACAGTAATCAAGACACGATGGGACTGGCACAAAAACAGAAATATAGATCAATGCAACAGGATAGAAAGCCCAGAGATAAAGCCACGCACCTATGGCCAACTAATCTATGACAAAGGAGACTAGAATCCCCAGTGGAGAAAAGACAGTCTCTACAATAAGTGGTGCTGGGAAAACTGCACAGACACATGTAAAAGAATGAAATTGGAACACTCCCAAACACCGTACACAGAAATAAACTCAAAATGGAACAGAGACCTAAACGTAAGACAGGATACTATAAAACTCTTAGAGGAAAACATAGCAATAACACGCTTTGACATAAATCACAGCAAGATCTTTTTTAATCCACCTCCTAGAGTAATGGAAATAAAAACAAAAAGAAAGAAGTGGGACCTAATGAAACTTAAAAGCTTTGGCTACACACAGGAAACGACAAACAAGACCAAAGGACAACCCTCAGAATGGGAAAAATATTTACGTACGGATCAACGGACTAAGGATTAATCTCCAAAATATATAAACAGCACATGCAGCTCGGTATTGAACAAACGAACAACCCAATCGAAAAATGGGCAGAAGACCTAAATAGACAATTCTCCAAAGAAGACACACGGCTGGCCAACAAACACATCAAAACCTGCTCAACGTCACTAATTATTAGAGAGATGCACATCAAAACGACACTGAGGTATCACCTCACACCATTTAGAATGGGCATCATCAGAAAATCAACAAACAACAACTGCTGGACAGGGTGTGGAGCAAAGAGAATACTCTTCTTGCACTGTTGTTGGGAAAGTAAATTGATACAGCCACTATGGAGAACAGTAGAGAGGTTCCTTAAAAAACGAAAACCAGAATTGCCATACGACCCAGCGAACCCACTACAGGGCATACACCAAGAGAAAACCATAGTTCTAAAATCACATGCACCCCAATGTTCATTGTAGTAGGATTTACTATAGCCAGGTCATGGAAACAACCTAAATGCCCATTCACAGGCGAATGCATAAGGAAGATGAGGTACATATATATCATGGAATATTACTCAGCCATATAAAGGAACTAAGTTGGTTCAGTGGTACAGGCGGGGATGGATCTAGAGACTGTCATACAGAGTGAAATCAGTCAGAAATAGAAAAACAGATTACGTATAGAAACGCATATATATGCAACCTAGAAAGATGGTACAGATGAACCGGTTTGCAGGATTGAATTGATACACAGATGTGGAGAATCCACGTACGGCCACCAAAGGGGGAAAGTGGGGGTGTGGTAGTCAATGTGTGATGAATTGGGAAATTGGGATTGACATATATACACTAATATGTATAAAATGGATAAATAATAAGAACCTGCTGTATAAAAAAATAAAATAATATTCAGAAATTCAAAAAACAGTAAGATAAAAGGAAGAAGATGTGTTCACTTGAACCGATCATTTCCTAAATAGACAACAAACTCTGAAGGTAGTTGGGGCTGTCAATAAAAAGGTAGAGAAAAACGAAAGAAAGAACTGAAACAGCAACAAAGAAAACAATAGCAAGGATCAATAAAAGTAAAAGCTGGTTCTTTGAGAAGGTAAACAATATTGATATACCTTTAGCCATACTCACCGAGAAAAAGAGGGCGAGGACTGCAATCAATTAAATTAGATATGAAAAAGAAGTTACCACGGAAAACACAGAAATATAAAACTTCGTAAGAGACTACTACAAGCAACTCTATGCTGATAAAATGGACAATCTGGAAGAAATGCACAAATTCTTAGAAAGGTACAACCTTCCAAGACTGAACCAGGAAAAAATTGAAACTATGAACAGACCCAGTACGAGTAATGAACTTGTAACTCTGATTAAAACTTGTCCAACAAACAAAAGTTCAGGACAGATGGTTTCACAGGATAATTCTATCCAACATGGAGAAAAGACCTAACACCCATCCTTCTCAAACTCTTCGAAAAAATGGTCGAGGCGGGAACACTCCCAAACTCTTTCTATGAGGCCACCATCACCCTGATACCAAAACCAGACAAAGATAGTACAAAGAACAAAAGTTACACACCGATATCACTGAGGAACATAGATGCAAAGCTGCTCAACAAAATAGTAGCAAACAGAATCCAATACCACATTAAAAGTATCATACCACATGATCAAGTGGGATTGATCCCAGGGATGCAAGGATTCTTCAATATACGCAAATCAATGTGGTACACCCTCTTAACAAAGGGAAGAGGAAAAAACCTATGATCACGTCAATAGATGCAGAAAAGCCTGTAACAAATTTCAACACACATTTCTGATAAAAACCCTCCAGAAAGTGGGCAGAGAGGGAACCTCACTCAACTTAATCAAGGCCATATACGACAAACCCACAGCAAACATTCTCAATGGTGAAAAAATGAAAGCATGTCCTCTAATACCAGGAACAAGACAAGGATGACCACTCTCACCACTATTATTCCACATAGTTTTGGAAGTTCTAGCCACAGCAGTCAGAGCAGCAAAAGAAAGAAACGGAACACAAGTTGGAAAAGAAGAAGTAACACTGTCACACTTTGCAGACGACATGACATTATACTTAGAGAATCCTAAAGATGCCACCAGAAAACTACTAGAAGTAATCCATGGATTTGGTAACGTTGCACGATACAAAATGAATGCACAGAAATCCCTTGCATTCCTATACATTAATGAAGAAAAATCTGAAAGAGAAATAAAGGAAACACTCCCATTAACCACTGCAACAAAAAGAATAAAATACCTAGAAACAAACCTACCTAGGGAGACAAAAGTTCTGTATGCTGAAAACTATGACACTGAAGAACGAAATTGAAGATGATACCTACAGATGGAGAGAGATACCATGTTCTTGGATTGGAAGAATCAATGTTGTGAAAATGACTATACTCTCCAAAGCAATCTACATATTCAATGCAATGCCTCTCAAATTACCAATGGCATTTTTTTCACAACTAGAGCAAAAAAAATCTTAAAATTTGTATGGAGACACAAAAAACCTGGAAGAGCCGAAGCAGTTTGAGGGATAAAAACAGAGCTGGAGGAATCAGACTGCCCGACTTCAGACTGTACTACAAAGCTACAGTAATCAAGACACGATGGGACTGGCACAAAAACAGAAATATAGATCAATGCAACAGGATAGAAAGCCCAGAGATAAAGCCACGCACCTATGGCCAACTAATCTATGACAAAGGAGACTAGAATCCCCAGTGGAGAAAAGACAGTCTCTACAATAAGTGGTGCTGGGAAAACTGCACAGACACATGTAAAAGAATGAAATTGGAACACTCCCAAACACCGTACACAGAAATAAACTCAAAATGGAACAGAGACCTAAACGTAAGACAGGATACTATAAAACTCTTAGAGGAAAACATAGCAATAACACGCTTTGACATAAATCACAGCAAGATCTTTTTTAATCCACCTCCTAGAGTAATGGAAATAAAAACAAAAAGAAAGAAGTGGGACCTAATGAAACTTAAAAGCTTTGGCTACACACAGGAAACGACAAACAAGACCAAAGGACAACCCTCAGAATGGGAAAAATATTTATGTACGGATCAACGGACTAAGGATTAATCTCCAAAATATATACACAGCACATGCAGCTCGGTATTGAACAAACGAACAACCCAATCGAAAAATGGGCAGAAGACCTAAATAGACAATTCTCCAAAGAAGACACACGGCTGGCCAACAAACACATCAAAACCTGCTCAACGTCACTAATTATTAGAGAGATGCACATCAAAACGACACTGAGGTATCACCTCACACCATTTAGAACGGGCATCATCAGAAAATCAACAAACAACAACTGCTGGACAGGGTGTGGAGCAAAGAGAATACTCTTCTTGCACTGTTGTTGGGAAAGTAAATTGATACAGCCACTATGGAGAACAGTAAAGAGGTTCCTTAAAAAACGAAAACCAGAATTGCCATACGACCCAGCGAACCCACTACAGGGCATATACCAAGAGAAAACCATAGTTCTAAAATCACATGCACCCCAATGTTCATTGTAGTAGGATTTACTATAGCCAGGTCATGGAAACAACCTAAATGCCCATCCACAGGCGAATGCATAAGGAAGATGAGGTACATATATATCATGGAATATTACTCAGCCATATAAAGGAACTAAGTTGGTTCAGTGGTACAGGCGGGGATGGATCTAGAGACTGTCATACAGAGTGAAATCAGTCAGAAATAGAAAAACAGATTACGTATAGAAACGCATATATATGCAACCTAGAAAGATGGTACAGATGAACCGGTTTGCAGGATTGAATTGATACACAGATGTGGAGAATCCACGTACGGCCACCAAAGGGGGAAAGTGGGGGTGTGGTAGTCAATGTGTGATGAATTGGGAAATTGGGATTGACATATATACACTAATATGTATAAAATGGATAAATAATAAGAACCTGCTGTATAAAAAAATAAAATAATATTCAGAAATTCAAAAAACAGTAAGATAAAAGGAAGAAGATGTGTTCACTTGAACCGATCATTTCCTAAATAGACAACAAACTCTGAAGGTAGTTGGGGCTGTCAATAAAAAGGTAGAGAAAAACGAAAGAAAGAACTGAAACAGCAACAAAGAAAACAATAGCAAGGATCAATAAAAGTAAAAGCTGGTTCTTTGAGAAGGTAAACAATATTGATATACCTTTAGCCATACTCACCGAGAAAAAGAGGGCGAGGACTGCAATCAATTAAATTAGATATGAAAAAGAAGTTACCACGGAAAACACAGAAATATAAAACTTCGTAAGAGACTACTACAAGCAACTCTATGCTGATAAAATGGACAATCTGGAAGAAATGCACAAATTCTTAGAAAGGTACAACCTTCCAAGACTGAACCAGGAAAAAATTGAAACTATGAACAGACCCAGTACGAGTAATGAACTTGTAACTCTGATTAAAACTTGTCCAACAAACAAAAGTTCAGGACAGATGGTTTCACAGGATAATTCTATCCAACATGGAGAAAAGACCTAACACCCATCCTTCTCAAACTCTTCGAAAAAATGGTCGAGGCGGGAACACTCCCAAACTCTTTCTATGAGGCCACCATCACCCTGATACCAAAACCAGACAAAGATAGTACAAAGAACAAAAGTTACACACCGATATCACTGAGGAACATAGATGCAAAGCTGCTCAGCAAAATAGTAGCAAACAGAATCCAATACCACATTAAAAGTATCATACCACATGATCAAGTGGGATTGATCCCAGGGATGCAAGGATTCTTCAATATACGCAAATCAATGTGGTACACCCTCTTAACAAAGGGAAGAGGAAAAAACCTATGATCACGTCAATAGATGCAGAAAAGCCTGTAACAAATTTCAACACACATTTCTGATAAAAACCCTCCAGAAAGTGGGCAGAGAGGGAACCTCACTCAACTTAATCAAGGCCATATACGACAAACCCACAGCAAACATTCTCAATGGTGAAAAAATGAAAGCATGTCCTCTAATACCAGGAACAAGACAAGGATGACCACTCTCACCACTATTATTCCACATAGTTTTGGAAGTTCTAGCCACAGCAGTCAGAGCAGCAAAAGAAAGAAACGGAACACAAGTTGGAAAAGAAGAAGTAACACTGTCACACTTTGCAGACGACATGACATTATACTTAGAGAATCCTAAAGATGCCACCAGAAAACTACTAGAAGTAATCCATGGATTTGGTAACGTTGCACGATACAAAATGAATGCACAGAAATCCCTTGCATTCCTATACATTAATGAAGAAAAATCTGAAAGAGAAATAAAGGAAACACTCCCATTAACCACTGCAACAAAAAGAATAAAATACCTAGAAACAAACCTACCTAGGGAGACAAAAGTTCTGTATGCTGAAAACTATGACACTGAAGAACGAAATTGAAGATGATACCTACAGATGGAGAGAGATACCATGTTCTTGGATTGGAAGAATCAATGTTGTGAAAATGACTATACTCTCCAAAGCAATCTACATATTCAATGCAATGCCTCTCAAATTACCAATGGCATTTTTTTCACAACTAGAGCAAAAAAAATCTTAAAATTTGTATGGAGACACAAAAAACCTGGAAGAGCCGAAGCAGTTTGAGGGATAAAAACAGAGCTGGAGGAATCAGACTGCCCGACTTCAGACTGTACTACAAAGCTACAGTAATCAAGACACGATGGGACTGGCACAAAAACAGAAATATAGATCAATGCAACAGGATAGAAAGCCCAGAGATAAAGCCACGCACCTATGGCCAACTAATCTATGACAAAGGAGACTAGAATCCCCAGTGGAGAAAAGACAGTCTCTACAATAAGTGGTGCTGGGAAAACTGCACAGACACATGTAAAAGAATGAAATTGGAACACTCCCAAACACCGTACACAGAAATAAACTCAAAATGGAACAGAGACCTAAACGTAAGACAGGATACTATAAAACTCTTAGAGGAAAACATAGCAATAACACGCTTTGACATAAATCACAGCAAGATCTTTTTTAATCCACCTCCTAGAGTAATGGAAATAAAAACAAAAAGAAAGAAGTGGGACCTAATGAAACTTAAAAGCTTTGGCTACACACAGGAAACGACAAACAAGACCAAAGGACAACCCTCAGAATGGGAAAAATATTTATGTACGGATCAACGGACTAAGGATTAATCTCCAAAATATATACACAGCACATGCAGCTCGGTATTGAACAAACGAACAACCCAATCGAAAAATGGGCAGAAGACCTAAATAGACAATTCTCCAAAGAAGACACACGGCTGGCCAACAAACACATCAAAACCTGCTCAACGTCACTAATTATTAGAGAGATGCACATCAAAACGACACTGAGGTATCACCTCACACCATTTAGAACGGGCATCATCAGAAAATCAACAAACAACAACTGCTGGACAGGGTGTGGAGCAAAGAGAATACTCTTCTTGCACTGTTGTTGGGAAAGTAAATTGATACAGCCACTATGGAGAACAGTAAAGAGGTTCCTTAAAAAACGAAAACCAGAATTGCCATATGACCCAGCGAACCCACTACAGGGCATATACCAAGAGAAAACCATAGTTCTAAAATCACATGCACCCCAATGTTCATTGTAGCAGGATTTACAATAGCCAGGTCATGGAAACAACCTAAATGCCCATTCACAGGCGAATGCATAAGGAAGATGAGGTACATATATATCATGGAATATTACTCAGCCATATAAAGGAACTAAGTTGGTTCAGTGGTACAGGCGGGGATGGATCTAGAGACTGTCATACAGAGTGAAATCAGTCAGAAATAGAAAAACAGATTACGTATAGAAACGCATATATATGCAACCTAGAAAGATGGTACAGATGAACCGGTTTGCAGGATTGAATTGATACACAGATGTGGAGAATCCACGTACGGCCACCAAAGGGGGAAAGTGGGGGTGTGGTAGTCAATGTGTGATGAATTGGGAAATTGGGATTGACATATATACACTAATATGTATAAAATGGATAAATAATAAGAACCTGCTGTATAAAAAAATAAAATAATATTCAGAAATTCAAAAAACAGTAAGATAAAAGGAAGAAGATGTGTTCACTTGAACCGATCATTTCCTAAATAGACAACAAACTCTGAAGGTAGTTGGGGCTGTCAATAAAAAGGTAGAGAAAAACGAAAGAAAGAACTGAAACAGCAACAAAGAAAACAATAGCAAGGATCAATAAAAGTAAAAGCTGGTTCTTTGAGAAGGTAAACAATATTGATATACCTTTAGCCATACTCACCGAGAAAAAGAGGGCGAGGACTGCAATCAATTAAATTAGATATGAAAAAGAAGTTACCACGGAAAACACAGAAATATAAAACTTCGTAAGAGACTACTACAAGCAACTCTATGCTGATAAAATGGACAATCTGGAAGAAATGCACAAATTCTTAGAAAGGTACAACCTTCCAAGACTGAACCAGGAAAAAATTGAAACTATGAACAGACCCAGTACGAGTAATGAACTTGTAACTCTGATTAAAACTTGTCCAACAAACAAAAGTTCAGGACAGATGGTTTCACAGGATAATTCTATCCAACATGGAGAAAAGACCTAACACCCATCCTTCTCAAACTCTTCGAAAAAATGGTCGAGGCGGGAACACTCCCAAACTCTTTCTATGAGGCCACCATCACCCTGATACCAAAACCAGACAAAGATAGTACAAAGAACAAAAGTTACACACCGATATCACTGAGGAACATAGATGCAAAGCTGCTCAACAAAATAGTAGCAAACAGAATCCAATACCACATTAAAAGTATCATACCACATGATCAAGTGGGATTGATCCCAGGGATGCAAGGATTCTTCAATATACGCAAATCAATGTGGTACACCCTCTTAACAAAGGGAAGAGGAAAAAACCTATGATCACGTCAATAGATGCAGAAAAGCCTGTAACAAATTTCAACACACATTTCTGATAAAAACCCTCCAGAAAGTGGGCAGAGAGGGAACCTCACTCAACTTAATCAAGGCCATATACGACAAACCCACAGCAAACATTCTCAATGGTGAAAAAATGAAAGCATGTCCTCTAATACCAGGAACAAGACAAGGATGACCACTCTCACCACTATTATTCCACATAGTTTTGGAAGTTCTAGCCACAGCAGTCAGAGCAGCAAAAGAAAGAAACGGAACACAAGTTGGAAAAGAAGAAGTAACACTGTCACACTTTGCAGACGACATGACATTATACTTAGAGAATCCTAAAGATGCCACCAGAAAACTACTAGAAGTAATCCATGGATTTGGTAACGTTGCACGATACAAAATGAATGCACAGAAATCCCTTGCATTCCTATACATTAATGAAGAAAAATCTGAAAGAGAAATAAAGGAAACACTCCCATTAACCACTGCAACAAAAAGAATAAAATACCTAGAAACAAACCTACCTAGGGAGACAAAAGTTCTGTATGCTGAAAACTATGACACTGAAGAACGAAATTGAAGATGATACCTACAGATGGAGAGAGATACCATGTTCTTGGATTGGAAGAATCAATGTTGTGAAAATGACTATACTCTCCAAAGCAATCTACATATTCAATGCAATGCCTCTCAAATTACCAATGGCATTTTTTTCACAACTAGAGCAAAAAAAATCTTAAAATTTGTATGGAGACACAAAAAACCTGGAAGAGCCGAAGCAGTTTGAGGGATAAAAACAGAGCTGGAGGAATCAGACTGCCCGACTTCAGACTGTACTACAAAGCTACAGTAATCAAGACACGATGGGACTGGCACAAAAACAGAAATATAGATCAATGCAACAGGATAGAAAGCCCAGAGATAAAGCCACGCACCTATGGCCAACTAATCTATGATAAAGGAGACTAGAATCCCCAGTGGAGAAAAGACAGTCTCTACAATAAGTGGTGCTGGGAAAACTGCACAGACACATGTAAAAGAATGAAATTGGAACACTCCCAAACACCGTACACAGAAATAAACTCAAAATGGAACAGAGACCTAAACGTAAGACAGGATACTATAAAACTCTTAGAGGAAAACATAGCAATAACACGCTTTGACATAAATCACAGCAAGATCTTTTTTAATCCACCTCCTAGAGTAATGGAAATAAAAACAAAAAGAAAGAAGTGGGACCTAATGAAACTTAAAAGCTTTGGCTACACACAGGAAACGACAAACAAGACCAAAGGACAACCCTCAGAATGGGAAAAATATTTATGTACGGATCAACGGACTAAGGATTAATCTCCAAAATATATACACAGCACATGCAGCTCGGTATTGAACAAACGAACAACCCAATCGAAAAATGGGCAGAAGACCTAAATAGACAATTCTCCAAAGAAGACACACGGCTGGCCAACAAACACATCAAAACCTGCTCAACGTCACTAATTATTAGAGAGATGCACATCAAAACGACACTGAGGTATCACCTCACACCATTTAGAACGGGCATCATCAGAAAATCAACAAACAACAACTGCTGGACAGGGTGTGGAGCAAAGAGAATACTCTTCTTGCACTGTTGTTGGGAAAGTAAATTGATACAGCCACTATGGAGAACAGTAGACAGGTTCCTTAAAAAACGAAAACCAGAATTGCCATACGACCCAGCGAACCCACTACAGGGCATACACCAAGAGAAAACCATAGTTCTAAAATCACATGCACCCCAATGTTCATTGTAGTAGGATTTACTATAGCCAGGTCATGGAAACAACCTAAATGCCCATTCACAGGCGAATGCATAAGGAAGATGAGGTACATATATATCATGGAATATTACTCAGCCATATAAAGGAACTAAGTTGGTTCAGTGGTACAGGCGGGGATGGATCTAGAGACTGTCATACAGAGTGAAATCAGTCAGAAATAGAAAAACAGATTACGTATAGAAACGCATATATATGCAACCTAGAAAGATGGTACAGATGAACCGGTTTGCAGGATTGAATTGATACACAGATGTGGAGAATCCACGTACGGCCACCAAAGGGGGAAAGTGGGGGTGTGGTAGTCAATGTGTGATGAATTGGGAAATTGGGATTGACATATATACACTAATATGTATAAAATGGATAAATAATAAGAACCTGCTGTATAAAAAAATAAAATAATATTCAGAAATTCAAAAAACAGTAAGATAAAAGGAAGAAGATGTGTTCACTTGAACCGATCATTTCCTAAATAGACAACAAACTCTGAAGGTAGTTGGGGCTGTCAATAAAAAGGTAGAGAAAAACGAAAGAAAGAACTGAAACAGCAACAAAGAAAACAATAGCAAGGATCAATAAAAGTAAAAGCTGGTTCTTTGAGAAGGTAAACAATATTGATATACCTTTAGCCATACTCACCGAGAAAAAGAGGGCGAGGACTGCAATCAATTAAATTAGATATGAAAAAGAAGTTACCACGGAAAACACAGAAATATAAAACTTCGTAAGAGACTACTACAAGCAACTCTATGCTGATAAAATGGACAATCTGGAAGAAATGCACAAATTCTTAGAAAGGTACAACCTTCCAAGACTGAACCAGGAAAAAATTGAAACTATGAACAGACCCAGTACGAGTAATGAACTTGTAACTCTGATTAAAACTTGTCCAACAAACAAAAGTTCAGGACAGATGGTTTCACAGGATAATTCTATCCAACATGGAGAAAAGACCTAACACCCATCCTTCTCAAACTCTTCGAAAAAATGGTCAAGGCGGGAACACTCCCAAACTCTTTCTATGAGGCCACCATCACCCTGATACCAAAACCAGACAAAGATAGTACAAAGAACAAAAGTTACACACCGATATCACTGAGGAACATAGATGCAAAGCTGCTCAGCAAAATAGTAGCAAACAGAATCCAATACCACATTAAAAGTATCATACCACATGATCAAGTGGGATTGATCCCAGGGATGCAAGGATTCTTCAATATACGCAAATCAATGTGGTACACCCTCTTAACAAAGGGAAGAGGAAAAAACCTATGATCACGTCAATAGATGCAGAAAAGCCTGTAACAAATTTCAACACACATTTCTGATAAAAACCCTCCAGAAAGTGGGCAGAGAGGGAACCTCACTCAACTTAATCAAGGCCATATACGACAAACCCACAGCAAACATTCTCAATGGTGAAAAAATGAAAGCATGTCCTCTAATACCAGGAACAAGACAAGGATGACCACTCTCACCACTATTATTCCACATAGTTTTGGAAGTTCTAGCCACAGCAGTCAGAGCAGCAAAAGAAAGAAACGGAACACAAGTTGGAAAAGAAGAAGTAACACTGTCACACTTTGCAGACGACATGACATTATACTTAGAGAATCCTAAAGATGCCACCAGAAAACTACTAGAAGTAATCCATGGATTTGGTAACGTTGCACGATACAAAATGAATGCACAGAAATCCCTTGCATTCCTATACATTAATGAAGAAAAATCTGAAAGAGAAATAAAGGAAACACTCCCATTAACCACTGCAACAAAAAGAATAAAATACCTAGAAACAAACCTACCTAGGGAGACAAAAGTTCTGTATGCTGAAAACTATGACACTGAAAAACGAAATTGAAGATGATACCTACAGATGGAGAGAGATACCATGTTCTTGGATTGGAAGAATCAATGTTGTGAAAATGACTATACTCTCCAAAGCAATCTACATATTCAATGCAATGCCTCTCAAATTACCAATGGCATTTTTTTCACAACTAGAGCAAAAAAAATCTTAAAATTTGTATGGAGACACAAAAAACCTGGAAGAGCCGAAGCAGTTTGAGGGATAAAAACAGAGCTGGAGGAATCAGACTGCCCGACTTCAGACTGTACTACAAAGCTACAGTAATCAAGACACGATGGGACTGGCACAAAAACAGAAATATAGATCAATGCAACAGGATAGAAAGCCCAGAGATAAAGCCACGCACCTATGGCCAACTAATCTATGACAAAGGAGACTAGAATCCCCAGTGGAGAAAAGACAGTCTCTACAATAAGTGGTGCTGGGAAAACTGCACAGACACATGTAAAAGAATGAAATTGGAACACTCCCAAACACCGTACACAGAAATAAACTCAAAATGGAACAGAGACCTAAACGTAAGACAGGATACTATAAAACTCTTAGAGGAAAACATAGCAATAACACGCTTTGACATAAATCACAGCAAGATCTTTTTTAATCCACCTCCTAGAGTAATGGAAATAAAAACAAAAAGAAAGAAGTGGGACCTAATGAAACTTAAAAGCTTTGGCTACACACAGGAAACGACAAACAAGACCAAAGGACAACCCTCAGAATGGGAAAAATATTTATGTACGGATCAACGGACTAAGGATTAATCTCCAAAATATATACACAGCACATGCAGCTCGGTATTGAACAAACGAACAACCCAATCGAAAAATGGGCAGAAGACCTAAATAGACAATTCTCCAAAGAAGACACACGGCTGGCCAACAAACACATCAAAACCTGCTCAACGTCACTAATTATTAGAGAGATGCACATCAAAACGACACTGAGGTATCACCTCACACCATTTAGAACGGGCATCATCAGAAAATCAACAAACAACAACTGCTGGACAGGGTGTGGAGCAAAGAGAATACTCTTCTTGCACTGTTGTTGGGAAAGTAAATTGATACAGCCACTATGGAGAACAGTAGACAGGTTCCTTAAAAAACGAAAACCAGAATTGCCATACGACCCAGCGAACCCACTACAGGGCATATACCAAGAGAAAACCATAGTTCTAAAATCACATGCACCCCAATGTTCATTGTAGCAGGATTTACAATAGCCAGGTCATGGAAACAACCTAAATGCCCATCCACAGGCGAATGCATAAGGAAGATGAGGTACATATATATCATGGAATATTACTCAGCCATATAAAGGAACTAAGTTGGTTCAGTGGTACAGGCGGGGATGGATCTAGAGACTGTCATACAGAGTGAAATCAGTCAGAAATAGAAAAACAGATTACGTATAGAAACGCATATATATGCAACCTAGAAAGATGGTACAGATGAACCGGTTTGCAGGATTGAATTGATACACAGATGTGGAGAATCCACGTACGGCCACCAAAGGGGGAAAGTGGGGGTGTGGTAGTCAATGTGTGATGAATTGGGAAATTGGGATTGACATATATACACTAATATGTATAAAATGGATAAATAATAAGAACCTGCTGTATAAAAAAATAAAATAATATTCAGAAATTCAAAAAACAGTAAGATAAAAGGAAGAAGATGTGTTCACTTGAACCGATCATTTCCTAAATAGACAACAAACTCTGAAGGTAGTTGGGGCTGTCAATAAAAAGGTAGAGAAAAACGAAAGAAAGAACTGAAACAGCAACAAAGAAAACAATAGCAAGGATCAATAAAAGTAAAAGCTGGTTCTTTGAGAAGGTAAACAATATTGATATACCTTTAGCCATACTCACCGAGAAAAAGAGGGCGAGGACTGCAATCAATTAAATTAGATATGAAAAAGAAGTTACCATGGAAAACACAGAAATATAAAACTTCGTAAGAGACTACTACAAGCAACTCTATGCTGATAAAATGGACAATCTGGAAGAAATGCACAAATTCTTAGAAAGGTACAACCTTCCAAGACTGAACCAGGAAAAAATTGAAACTATGAACAGACCCAGTACGAGTAATGAACTTGTAACTCTGATTAAAACTTGTCCAACAAACAAAAGTTCAGGACAGATGGTTTCACAGGATAATTCTATCCAACATGGAGAAAAGACCTAACACCCATCCTTCTCAAACTCTTCGAAAAAATGGTCGAGGCGGGAACACTCCCAAACTCTTTCTATGAGGCCACCATCACCCTGATACCAAAACCAGACAAAGATAGTACAAAGAACAAAAGTTACACACCGATATCACTGAGGAACATAGATGCAAAGCTGCTCAACAAAATAGTAGCAAACAGAATCCAATACCACATTAAAAGTATCATACCACATGATCAAGTGGGATTGATCCCAGGGATGCAAGGATTCTTCAATATACGCAAATCAATGTGGTACACCCTCTTAACAAAGGGAAGAGGAAAAAACCTATGATCACGTCAATAGATGCAGAAAAGCCTGTAACAAATTTCAACACACATTTCTGATAAAAACCCTCCAGAAAGTGGGCAGAGAGGGAACCTCACTCAACTTAATCAAGGCCATATACGACAAACCCACAGCAAACATTCTCAATGGTGAAAAAATGAAAGCATGTCCTCTAATACCAGGAACAAGACAAGGATGACCACTCTCACCACTATTATTCCACATAGTTTTGGAAGTTCTAGCCACAGCAGTCAGAGCAGCAAAAGAAAGAAACGGAACACAAGTTGGAAAAGAAGAAGTAACACTGTCACACTTTGCAGACGACATGACATTATACTTAGAGAATCCTAAAGATGCCACCAGAAAACTACTAGAAGTAATCCATGGATTTGGTAACGTTGCACGATACAAAATGAATGCACAGAAATCCTTTGCATTCCTATACATTAATGAAGAAAAATCTGAAAGAGAAATAAAGGAAACACTCCCATTAACCACTGCAACAAAAAGAATAAAATACCTAGAAACAAACCTACCTAGGGAGACAAAAGTTCTGTATGCTGAAAACTATGACACTGAAGAACGAAATTGAAGATGATACCTACAGATGGAGAGAGATACCATGTTCTTGGATTGGAAGAATCAATGTTGTGAAAATGACTATACTCTCCAAAGCAATCTACATATTCAATGCAATGCCTCTCAAATTACCAATGGCATTTTTTTCACAACTAGAGCAAAAAAAATCTTAAAATTTGTATGGAGACACAAAAAACCTGGAAGAGCCGAAGCAGTTTGAGGGATAAAAACAGAGCTGGAGGAATCAGACTGCCCGACTTCAGACTGTACTACAAAGCTACAGTAATCAAGACACGATGGGACTGGCACAAAAACAGAAATATAGATCAATGCAACAGGATAGAAAGCCCAGAGATAAAGCCACGCACCTATGGCCAACTAATCTATGACAAAGGAGACTAGAATCCCCAGTGGAGAAAAGACAGTCTCTACAATAAGTGGTGCTGGGAAAACTGCACAGACACATGTAAAAGAATGAAATTGGAACACTCCCAAACACCGTACACAGAAATAAACTCAAAATGGAACAGAGACCTAAACGTAAGACAGGATACTATAAAACTCTTAGAGGAAAACATAGCAATAACACGCTTTGACATAAATCACAGCAAGATCTTTTTTAATCCACCTCCTAGAGTAATGGAAATAAAAACAAAAAGAAAGAAGTGGGACCTAATGAAACTTAAAAGCTTTGGCTACACACAGGAAACGACAAACAAGACCAAAGGACAACCCTCAGAATGGGAAAAATATTTATGTACGGATCAACGGACTAAGGATTAATCTTCAAAATATATACACAGCACATGCAGCTCGGTATTGAACAAACGAACAACCCAATCGAAAAATGGGCAGAAGACCTAAATAGACAATTCTCCAAAGAAGACACACGGCTGGCCAACAAACACATCAAAACCTGCTCAACGTCACTAATTATTAGAGAGATGCACATCAAAACGACACTGAGGTATCACCTCACACCGTTTAGAACGGGCATCATCAGAAAATCAACAAACAACAACTGCTGGACAGGGTGTGGAGCAAAGAGAATACTCTTCTTGCACTGTTGTTGGGAAAGTAAATTGATACAGCCACTATGGAGAACAGTAAAGAGGTTCCTTAAAAAACGAAAACCAGAATTGCCATACGACCCAGCGAACCCACTACAGGGCATATACCAAGAGAAAACCATAGTTCTAAAATCACATGCACCCCAATGTTCATTGTAGTAGGATTTACTATAGCCAGGTCATGGAAACAACCTAAATGCCCATCCACAGGCGAATGCATAAGGAAGATGAGGTACATATATATCATGGAATATTACTCAGCCATATAAAGGAACTAAGTTGGTTCAGTGGTACAGGCGGGGATGGATCTAGAGACTGTCATACAGAGTGAAATCAGTCAGAAATAGAAAAACAGATTACGTATAGAAACGCATATATATGCAACCTAGAAAGATGGTACAGATGAACCGGTTTGCAGGATTGAATTGATACACAGATGTGGAGAATCCACGTACGGCCACCAAAGGGGGAAAGTGGGGGTGTGGTAGTCAATGTGTGATGAATTGGGAAATTGGGATTGACATATATACACTAATATGTATAAAATGGATAAATAATAAGAACCTGCTGTATAAAAAAATAAAATAATATTCAGAAATTCAAAAAACAGTAAGATAAAAGGAAGAAGATGTGTTCACTTGAACCGATCATTTCCTAAATAGACAACAAACTCTGAAGGTAGTTGGGGCTGTCAATAAAAAGGTAGAGAAAAACGAAAGAAAGAACTGAAACAGCAACAAAGAAAACAATAGCAAGGATCAATAAAAGTAAAAGCTGGTTCTTTGAGAAGGTAAACAATATTGATATACCTTTAGCCATACTCACCGAGAAAAAGAGGGCGAGGACTGCAATCAATTAAATTAGATATGAAAAAGAAGTTACCACGGAAAACACAGAAATATAAAACTTCGTAAGAGACTACTACAAGCAACTCTATGCTGATAAAATGGACAATCTGGAAGAAATGCACAAATTCTTAGAAAGGTACAACCTTCCAAGACTGAACCAGGAAAAAATTGAAACTATGAACAGACCCAGTACGAGTAATGAACTTGTAACTCTGATTAAAACTTGTCCAACAAACAAAAGTTCAGGACAGATGGTTTCACAGGATAATTCTATCCAACATGGAGAAAAGACCTAACACCCATCCTTCTCAAACTCTTCGAAAAAATGGTCGAGGCGGGAACACTCCCAAACTCTTTCTATGAGGCCACCATCACCCTGATACCAAAACCAGACAAAGATAGTACAAAGAACAAAAGTTACACACCGATATCACTGAGGAACATAGATGCAAAGCTGCTCAACAAAATAGTAGCAAACAGAATCCAATACCACATTAAAAGTATCATACCACATGATCAAGTGGGATTGATCCCAGGGATGCAAGGATTCTTCAATATACGCAAATCAATGTGGTACACCCTCTTAACAAAGGGAAGAGGAAAAAACCTATGATCACGTCAATAGATGCAGAAAAGCCTGTAACAAATTTCAACACACATTTCTGATAAAAACCCTCCAGAAAGTGGGCAGAGAGGGAACCTCACTCAACTTAATCAAGGCCATATACGACAAACCCACAGCAAACATTCTCAATGGTGAAAAAATGAAAGCATGTCCTCTAATACCAGGAACAAGACAAGGATGACCACTCTCACCACTATTATTCCACATAGTTTTGGAAGTTCTAGCCACAGCAGTCAGAGCAGCAAAAGAAAGAAACGGAACACAAGTTGGAAAAGAAGAAGTAACACTGTCACACTTTGCAGACGACATGACATTATACTTAGAGAATCCTAAAGATGCCACCAGAAAACTACTAGAAGTAATCCATGGATTTGGTAACGTTGCACGATACAAAATGAATGCACAGAAATCCCTTGCATTCCTATACATTAATGAAGAAAAATCTGAAAGAGAAATAAAGGAAACACTCCCATTAACCACTGCAACAAAAAGAATAAAATACCTAGAAACAAACCTACCTAGGGAGACAAAAGTTCTGTATGCTGAAAACTATGACACTGAAGAACGAAATTGAAGATGATACCTACAGATGGAGAGAGATACCATGTTCTTGGATTGGAAGAATCAATGTTGTGAAAATGACTATACTCTCCAAAGCAATCTACATATTCAATGCAATGCCTCTCAAATTACCAATGGCATTTTTTTCACAACTAGAGCAAAAAAAATCTTAAAATTTGTATGGAGACACAAAAAACCTGGAAGAGCCGAAGCAGTTTGAGGGATAAAAACAGAGCTGGAGGAATCAGACTGCCCGACTTCAGACTGTACTACAAAGCTACAGTAATCAAGACACGATGGGACTGGCACAAAAACAGAAATATAGATCAATGCAACAGGATAGAAAGCCCAGAGATAAAGCCACGCACCTATGGCCAACTAATCTATGACAAAGGAGACTAGAATCCCCAGTGGAGAAAAGACAGTCTCTACAATAAGTGGTGCTGGGAAAACTGCACAGACACATGTAAAAGAATGAAATTGGAACACTCCCAAACACCGTACACAGAAATAAACTCAAAATGGAACAGAGACCTAAACGTAAGACAGGATACTATAAAACTCTTAGAGGAAAACATAGCAATAACACGCTTTGACATAAATCACAGCAAGATCTTTTTTAATCCACCTCCTAGAGTAATGGAAATAAAAACAAAAAGAAAGAAGTGGGACCTAATGAAACTTAAAAGCTTTGGCTACACACAGGAAACGACAAACAAGACCAAAGGACAACCCTCAGAATGGGAAAAATATTTATGTACGGATCAACGGACTAAGGATTAATCTCCAAAATATATACACAGCACATGCAGCTCGGTATTGAACAAACGAACAACCCAATCGAAAAATGGGCAGAAGACCTAAATAGACAATTCTCCAAAGAAGACACACGGCTGGCCAACAAACACATCAAAACCTGCTCAACGTCACTAATTATTAGAGAGATGCACATCAAAACGACACTGAGGTATCACCTCACACCGTTTAGAACGGGCATCATCAGAAAATCAACAAACAACAACTGCTGGACAGGGTGTGGAGCAAAGAGAATACTCTTCTTGCACTGTTGTTGGGAAAGTAAATTGATACAGCCACTATGGAGAACAGTAAAGAGGTTCCTTAAAAAACGAAAACCAGAATTGCCATACGACCCAGCGAACCCACTACAGGGCATATACCAAGAGAAAACCATAGTTCTAAAATCACATGCACCCCAATGTTCATTGTAGTAGGATTTACTATAGCCAGGTCATGGAAACAACCTAAATGCCCATCCACAGGCGAATGCATAAGGAAGATGAGGTACATATATATCATGGAATATTACTCAGCCATATAAAGGAACTAAGTTGGTTCAGTGGTACAGGCGGGGATGGATCTAGAGACTGTCATACAGAGTGAAATCAGTCAGAAATAGAAAAACAGATTACGTATAGAAACGCATATATATGCAACCTAGAAAGATGGTACAGATGAACCGGTTTGCAGGATTGAATTGATACACAGATGTGGAGAATCCACGTACGGCCACCAAAGGGGGAAAGTGGGGGTGTGGTAGTCAATGTGTGATGAATTGGGAAATTGGGATTGACATATATACACTAATATGTATAAAATGGATAAATAATAAGAACCTGCTGTATAAAAAAATAAAATAATATTCAGAAATTCAAAAAACAGTAAGATAAAAGGAAGAAGATGTGTTCACTTGAACCGATCATTTCCTAAATAGACAACAAACTCTGAAGGTAGTTGGGGCTGTCAATAAAAAGGTAGAGAAAAACGAAAGAAAGAACTGAAACAGCAACAAAGAAAACAATAGCAAGGATCAATAAAAGTAAAAGCTGGTTCTTTGAGAAGGTAAACAATATTGATATACCTTTAGCCATACTCACCGAGAAAAAGAGGGCGAGGACTGCAATCAATTAAATTAGATATGAAAAAGAAGTTACCACGGAAAACACAGAAATATAAAACTTCGTAAGAGACTACTACAAGCAACTCTATGCTGATAAAATGGACAATCTGGAAGAAATGCACAAATTCTTAGAAAGGTACAACCTTCCAAGACTGAACCAGGAAAAAATTGAAACTATGAACAGACCCAGTACGAGTAATGAACTTGTAACTCTGATTAAAACTTGTCCAACAAACAAAAGTTCAGGACAGATGGTTTCACAGGATAATTCTATCCAACATGGAGAAAAGACCTAACACCCATCCTTCTCAAACTCTTCGAAAAAATGGTCGAGGCGGGAACACTCCCAAACTCTTTCTATGAGGCCACCATCACCCTGATACCAAAACCAGACAAAGATAGTACAAAGAACAAAAGTTACACACCGATATCACTGAGGAACATAGATGCAAAGCTGCTCAACAAAATAGTAGCAAACAGAATCCAATACCACATTAAAAGTATCATACCACATGATCAAGTGGGATTGATCCCAGGGATGCAAGGATTCTTCAATATACGCAAATCAATGTGGTACACCCTCTTAACAAAGGGAAGAGGAAAAAACCTATGATCACGTCAATAGATGCAGAAAAGCCTGTAACAAATTTCAACACACATTTCTGATAAAAACCCTCCAGAAAGTGGGCAGAGAGGGAACCTCACTCAACTTAATCAAGGCCATATACGACAAACCCACAGCAAACATTCTCAATGGTGAAAAAATGAAAGCATGTCCTCTAATACCAGGAACAAGACAAGGATGACCACTCTCACCACTATTATTCCACATAGTTTTGGAAGTTCTAGCCACAGCAGTCAGAGCAGCAAAAGAAAGAAACGGAACACAAGTTGGAAAAGAAGAAGTAACACTGTCACACTTTGCAGACGACATGACATTATACTTAGAGAATCCTAAAGATGCCACCAGAAAACTACTAGAAGTAATCCATGGATTTGGTAACGTTGCACGATACAAAATGAATGCACAGAAATCCTTTGCATTCCTATACATTAATGAAGAAAAATCTGAAAGAGAAATAAAGGAAACACTCCCATTAACCACTGCAACAAAAAGAATAAAATACCTAGAAACAAACCTACCTAGGGAGACAAAAGTTCTGTATGCTGAAAACTATGACACTGAAGAACGAAATTGAAGATGATACCTACAGATGGAGAGAGATACCATGTTCTTGGATTGGAAGAATCAATGTTGTGAAAATGACTATACTCTCCAAAGCAATCTACATATTCAATGCAATGCCTCTCAAATTACCAATGGCATTTTTTTCACAACTAGAGCAAAAAAAATCTTAAAATTTGTATGGAGACACAAAAAACCTGGAAGAGCCGAAGCAGTTTGAGGGATAAAAACAGAGCTGGAGGAATCAGACTGCCCGACTTCAGACTGTACTACAAAGCTACAGTAATCAAGACACGATGGGACTGGCACAAAAACAGAAATATAGATCAATGCAACAGGATAGAAAGCCCAGAGATAAAGCCACGCACCTATGGCCAACTAATCTATGACAAAGGAGACTAGAATCCCCAGTGGAGAAAAGACAGTCTCTACAATAAGTGGTGCTGGGAAAACTGCACAGACACATGTAAAAGAATGAAATTGGAACACTCCCAAACACCGTACACAGAAATAAACTCAAAATGGAACAGAGACCTAAACGTAAGACAGGATACTATAAAACTCTTAGAGGAAAACATAGCAATAACACGCTTTGACATAAATCACAGCAAGATCTTTTTTAATCCACCTCCTAGAGTAATGGAAATAAAAACAAAAAGAAAGAAGTGGGACCTAATGAAACTTAAAAGCTTTGGCTACACACAGGAAACGACAAACAAGACCAAAGGACAACCCTCAGAATGGGAAAAATATTTATGTACGGATCAACGGACTAAGGATTAATCTTCAAAATATATACACAGCACATGCAGCTCGGTATTGAACAAACGAACAACCCAATCGAAAAATGGGCAGAAGACCTAAATAGACAATTCTCCAAAGAAGACACACGGCTGGCCAACAAACACATCAAAACCTGCTCAACGTCACTAATTATTAGAGAGATGCACATCAAAACGACACTGAGGTATCACCTCACACCGTTTAGAACGGGCATCATCAGAAAATCAACAAACAACAACTGCTGGACAGGGTGTGGAGCAAAGAGAATACTCTTCTTGCACTGTTGTTGGGAAAGTAAATTGATACAGCCACTATGGAGAACAGTAAAGAGGTTCCTTAAAAAACGAAAACCAGAATTGCCATACGACCCAGCGAACCCACTACAGGGCATATACCAAGAGAAAACCATAGTTCTAAAATCACATGCACCCCAATGTTCATTGTAGTAGGATTTACTATAGCCAGGTCATGGAAACAACCTAAATGCCCATCCACAGGCGAATGCATAAGGAAGATGAGGTACATATATATCATGGAATATTACTCAGCCATATAAAGGAACTAAGTTGGTTCAGTGGTACAGGCGGGGATGGATCTAGAGACTGTCATACAGAGTGAAATCAGTCAGAAATAGAAAAACAGATTACGTATAGAAACGCATATATATGCAACCTAGAAAGATGGTACAGATGAACCGGTTTGCAGGATTGAATTGATACACAGATGTGGAGAATCCACGTACGGCCACCAAAGGGGGAAAGTGGGGGTGTGGTAGTCAATGTGTGATGAATTGGGAAATTGGGATTGACATATATACACTAATATGTATAAAATGGATAAATAATAAGAACCTGCTGTATAAAAAAATAAAATAATATTCAGAAATTCAAAAAACAGTAAGATAAAAGGAAGAAGATGTGTTCACTTGAACCGATCATTTCCTAAATAGACAACAAACTCTGAAGGTAGTTGGGGCTGTCAATAAAAAGGTAGAGAAAAACGAAAGAAAGAACTGAAACAGCAACAAAGAAAACAATAGCAAGGATCAATAAAAGTAAAAGCTGGTTCTTTGAGAAGGTAAACAATATTGATATACCTTTAGCCATACTCACCGAGAAAAAGAGGGCGAGGACTGCAATCAATTAAATTAGATATGAAAAAGAAGTTACCACGGAAAACACAGAAATATAAAACTTCGTAAGAGACTACTACAAGCAACTCTATGCTGATAAAATGGACAATCTGGAAGAAATGCACAAATTCTTAGAAAGGTACAACCTTCCAAGACTGAACCAGGAAAAAATTGAAACTATGAACAGACCCAGTACGAGTAATGAACTTGTAACTCTGATTAAAACTTGTCCAACAAACAAAAGTTCAGGACAGATGGTTTCACAGGATAATTCTATCCAACATGGAGAAAAGACCTAACACCCATCCTTCTCAAACTCTTCGAAAAAATGGTCGAGGCGGGAACACTCCCAAACTCTTTCTATGAGGCCACCATCACCCTGATACCAAAACCAGACAAAGATAGTACAAAGAACAAAAGTTACACACCGATATCACTGAGGAACATAGATGCAAAGCTGCTCAACAAAATAGTAGCAAACAGAATCCAATACCACATTAAAAGTATCATACCACATGATCAAGTGGGATTGATCCCAGGGATGCAAGGATTCTTCAATATACGCAAATCAATGTGGTACACCCTCTTAACAAAGGGAAGAGGAAAAAACCTATGATCACGTCAATAGATGCAGAAAAGCCTGTAACAAATTTCAACACACATTTCTGATAAAAACCCTCCAGAAAGTGGGCAGAGAGGGAACCTCACTCAACTTAATCAAGGCCATATACGACAAACCCACAGCAAACATTCTCAATGGTGAAAAAATGAAAGCATGTCCTCTAATACCAGGAACAAGACAAGGATGACCACTCTCACCACTATTATTCCACATAGTTTTGGAAGTTCTAGCCACAGCAGTCAGAGCAGCAAAAGAAAGAAACGGAACACAAGTTGGAAAAGAAGAAGTAACACTGTCACACTTTGCAGACGACATGACATTATACTTAGAGAATCCTAAAGATGCCACCAGAAAACTACTAGAAGTAATCCATGGATTTGGTAACGTTGCACGATACAAAATGAATGCACAGAAATCCCTTGCATTCCTATACATTAATGAAGAAAAATCTGAAAGAGAAATAAAGGAAACACTCCCATTAACCACTGCAACAAAAAGAATAAAATACCTAGAAACAAACCTACCTAGGGAGACAAAAGTTCTGTATGCTGAAAACTATGACACTGAAGAACGAAATTGAAGATGATACCTACAGATGGAGAGAGATACCATGTTCTTGGATTGGAAGAATCAATGTTGTGAAAATGACTATACTCTCCAAAGCAATCTACATATTCAATGCAATGCCTCTCAAATTACCAATGGCATTTTTTTCACAACTAGAGCAAAAAAAATCTTAAAATTTGTATGGAGACACAAAAAACCTGGAAGAGCCGAAGCAGTTTGAGGGATAAAAACAGAGCTGGAGGAATCAGACTGCCCGACTTCAGACTGTACTACAAAGCTACAGTAATCAAGACACGATGGGACTGGCACAAAAACAGAAATATAGATCAATGCAACAGGATAGAAAGCCCAGAGATAAAGCCACGCACCTATGGCCAACTAATCTATGACAAAGGAGACTAGAATCCCCAGTGGAGAAAAGACAGTCTCTACAATAAGTGGTGCTGGGAAAACTGCACAGACACATGTAAAAGAATGAAATTGGAACACTCCCAAACACCGTACACAGAAATAAACTCAAAATGGAACAGAGACCTAAACGTAAGACAGGATACTATAAAACTCTTAGAGGAAAACATAGCAATAACACGCTTTGACATAAATCACAGCAAGATCTTTTTTAATCCACCTCCTAGAGTAATGGAAATAAAAACAAAAAGAAAGAAGTGGGACCTAATGAAACTTAAAAGCTTTGGCTACACACAGGAAACGACAAACAAGACCAAAGGACAACCCTCAGAATGGGAAAAATATTTATGTACGGATCAATGGACTAAGGATTAATCTCCAAAATATATACACAGCACATGCAGCTCGGTATTGAACAAACGAACAACCCAATCGAAAAATGGGCAGAAGACCTAAATAGACAATTCTCCAAAGAAGACACACGGCTGGCCAACAAACACATCAAAACCTGCTCAACGTCACTAATTATTAGAGAGATGCACATCAAAACGACACTGAGGTATCACCTCACACCATTTAGAACGGGCATCATCAGAAAATCAACAAACAACAACTGCTGGACAGGGTGTGGAGCAAAGAGAATACTCTTCTTGCACTGTTGTTGGGAAAGTAAATTGATACAGCCACTATGGAGAACAGTAGACAGGTTCCTTAAAAAACGAAAACCAGAATTGCCATACGACCCAGCGAACCCACTACAGGGCATACACCAAGAGAAAACCATAGTTCTAAAATCACATGCACCCCAATGTTCATTGTAGTAGGATTTACTATAGCCAGGTCATGGAAACAACCTAAATGCCCATTCACAGGCGAATGCATAAGGAAGATGAGGTACATATATATCATGGAATATTACTCAGCCATATAAAGGAACTAAGTTGGTTCAGTGGTACAGGCGGGGATGGATCTAGAGACTGTCATACAGAGTGAAATCAGTCAGAAATAGAAAAACAGATTACGTATAGAAACGCATATATATGCAACCTAGAAAGATGGTACAGATGAACCGGTTTGCAGGATTGAATTGATACACAGATGTGGAGAATCCACGTACGGCCACCAAAGGGGGAAAGTGGGGGTGTGGTAGTCAATGTGTGATGAATTGGGAAATTGGGATTGACATATATACACTAATATGTATAAAATGGATAAATAATAAGAACCTGCTGTATAAAAAAATAAAATAATATTCAGAAATTCAAAAAACAGTAAGATAAAAGGAAGAAGATGTGTTCACTTGAACCGATCATTTCCTAAATAGACAACAAACTCTGAAGGTAGTTGGGGCTGTCAATAAAAAGGTAGAGAAAAACGAAAGAAAGAACTGAAACAGCAACAAAGAAAACAATAGCAAGGATCAATAAAAGTAAAAGCTGGTTCTTTGAGAAGGTAAACAATATTGATATACCTTTAGCCATACTCACCGAGAAAAAGAGGGCGAGGACTGCAATCAATTAAATTAGATATGAAAAAGAAGTTACCACGGAAAACACAGAAATATAAAACTTCGTAAGAGACTACTACAAGCAACTCTATGCTGATAAAATGGACAATCTGGAAGAAATGCACAAATTCTTAGAAAGGTACAACCTTCCAAGACTGAACCAGGAAAAAATTGAAACTATGAACAGACCCAGTACGAGTAATGAACTTGTAACTCTGATTAAAACTTGTCCAACAAACAAAAGTTCAGGACAGATGGTTTCACAGGATAATTCTATCCAACATGGAGAAAAGACCTAACACCCATCCTTCTCAAACTCTTCGAAAAAATGGTCGAGGCGGGAACACTCCCAAACTCTTTCTATGAGGCCACCATCACCCTGATACCAAAACCAGACAAAGATAGTACAAAGAACAAAAGTTACACACCGATATCACTGAGGAACATAGATGCAAAGCTGCTCAACAAAATAGTAGCAAACAGAATCCAATACCACATTAAAAGTATCATACCACATGATCAAGTGGGATTGATCCCAGGGATGCAAGGATTCTTCAATATACGCAAATCAATGTGGTACACCCTCTTAACAAAGGGAAGAGGAAAAAACCTATGATCACGTCAATAGATGCAGAAAAGCCTGTAACAAATTTCAACACACATTTCTGATAAAAACCCTCCAGAAAGTGGGCAGAGAGGGAACCTCACTCAACTTAATCAAGGCCATATACGACAAACCCACAGCAAACATTCTCAATGGTGAAAAAATGAAAGCATGTCCTCTAATACCAGGAACAAGACAAGGATGACCACTCTCACCACTATTATTCCACATAGTTTTGGAAGTTCTAGCCACAGCAGTCAGAGCAGCAAAAGAAAGAAACGGAACACAAGTTGGAAAAGAAGAAGTAACACTGTCACACTTTGCAGACGACATGACATTATACTTAGAGAATCCTAAAGATGCCACCAGAAAACTACTAGAAGTAATCCATGGATTTGGTAACGTTGCACGATACAAAATGAATGCACAGAAATCCCTTGCATTCCTATACATTAATGAAGAAAAATCTGAAAGAGAAATAAAGGAAACACTCCCATTAACCACTGCAACAAAAAGAATAAAATACCTAGAAACAAACCTACCTAGGGAGACAAAAGTTCTGTATGCTGAAAACTATGACACTGAAGAACGAAATTGAAGATGATACCTACAGATGGAGAGAGATACCATGTTCTTGGATTGGAAGAATCAATGTTGTGAAAATGACTATACTCTCCAAAGCAATCTACATATTCAATGCAATGCCTCTCAAATTACCAATGGCATTTTTTTCACAACTAGAGCAAAAAAAATCTTAAAATTTGTATGGAGACACAAAAAACCTGGAAGAGCCGAAGCAGTTTGAGGGATAAAAACAGAGCTGGAGGAATCAGACTGCCCGACTTCAGACTGTACTACAAAGCTACAGTAATCAAGACACGATGGGACTGGCACAAAAACAGAAATATAGATCAATGCAACAGGATAGAAAGCCCAGAGATAAAGCCACGCACCTATGGCCAACTAATCTATGACAAAGGAGACTAGAATCCCCAGTGGAGAAAAGACAGTCTCTACAATAAGTGGTGCTGGGAAAACTGCACAGACACATGTAAAAGAATGAAATTGGAACACTCCCAAACACCGTACACAGAAATAAACTCAAAATGGAACAGAGACCTAAACGTAAGACAGGATACTATAAAACTCTTAGAGGAAAACATAGCAATAACACGCTTTGACATAAATCACAGCAAGATCTTTTTTAATCCACCTCCTAGAGTAATGGAAATAAAAACAAAAAGAAAGAAGTGGGACCTAATGAAACTTAAAAGCTTTGGCTACACACAGGAAACGACAAACAAGACCAAAGGACAACCCTCAGAATGGGAAAAATATTTATGTACGGATCAACGGACTAAGGATTAATCTCCAAAATATATACACAGCACATGCAGCTCGGTATTGAACAAACGAACAACCCAATCGAAAAATGGGCAGAAGACCTAAATAGACAATTCTCCAAAGAAGACACACGGCTGGCCAACAAACACATCAAAACCTGCTCAACGTCACTAATTATTAGAGAGATGCACATCAAAACGACACTGAGGTATCACCTCACACCATTTAGAACGGGCATCATCAGAAAATCAACAAACAACAACTGCTGGACAGGGTGTGGAGCAAAGAGAATACTCTTCTTGCACTGTTGTTGGGAAAGTAAATTGATACAGCCACTATGGAGAACAGTAAAGAGGTTCCTTAAAAAACGAAAACCAGAATTGCCATACGACCCAGCGAACCCACTACAGGGCATATACCAAGAGAAAACCATAGTTCTAAAATCACATGCACCCCAATGTTCATTGTAGTAGGATTTACTATAGCCAGGTCATGGAAACAACCTAAATGCCCATCCACAGGCGAATGCATAAGGAAGATGAGGTACATATATATCATGGAATATTACTCAGCCATATAAAGGAACTAAGTTGGTTCAGTGGTACAGGCGGGGATGGATCTAGAGACTGTCATACAGAGTGAAATCAGTCAGAAATAGAAAAACAGATTACGTATAGAAACGCATATATATGCAACCTAGAAAGATGGTACAGATGAACCGGTTTGCAGGATTGAATTGATACACAGATGTGGAGAATCCACGTACGGCCACCAAAGGGGGAAAGTGGGGGTGTGGTAGTCAATGTGTGATGAATTGGGAAATTGGGATTGACATATATACACTAATATGTATAAAATGGATAAATAATAAGAACCTGCTGTATAAAAAAATAAAATAATATTCAGAAATTCAAAAAACAGTAAGATAAAAGGAAGAAGATGTGTTCACTTGAACCGATCATTTCCTAAATAGACAACAAACTCTGAAGGTAGTTGGGGCTGTCAATAAAAAGGTAGAGAAAAACGAAAGAAAGAACTGAAACAGCAACAAAGAAAACAATAGCAAGGATCAATAAAAGTAAAAGCTGGTTCTTTGAGAAGGTAAACAATATTGATATACCTTTAGCCATACTCACCGAGAAAAAGAGGGCGAGGACTGCAATCAATTAAATTAGATATGAAAAAGAAGTTACCACGGAAAACACAGAAATATAAAACTTCGTAAGAGACTACTACAAGCAACTCTATGCTGATAAAATGGACAATCTGGAAGAAATGCACAAATTCTTAGAAAGGTACAACCTTCCAAGACTGAACCAGGAAAAAATTGAAACTATGAACAGACCCAGTACGAGTAATGAACTTGTAACTCTGATTAAAACTTGTCCAACAAACAAAAGTTCAGGACAGATGGTTTCACAGGATAATTCTATCCAACATGGAGAAAAGACCTAACACCCATCCTTCTCAAACTCTTCGAAAAAATGGTCGAGGCGGGAACACTCCCAAACTCTTTCTATGAGGCCACCATCACCCTGATACCAAAACCAGACAAAGATAGTACAAAGAACAAAAGTTACACACCGATATCACTGAGGAACATAGATGCAAAGCTGCTCAACAAAATAGTAGCAAACAGAATCCAATACCACATTAAAAGTATCATACCACATGATCAAGTGGGATTGATCCCAGGGATGCAAGGATTCTTCAATATACGCAAATCAATGTGGTACACCCTCTTAACAAAGGGAAGAGGAAAAAACCTATGATCACGTCAATAGATGCAGAAAAGCCTGTAACAAATTTCAACACACATTTCTGATAAAAACCCTCCAGAAAGTGGGCAGAGAGGGAACCTCACTCAACTTAATCAAGGCCATATACGACAAACCCACAGCAAACATTCTCAATGGTGAAAAAATGAAAGCATGTCCTCTAATACCAGGAACAAGACAAGGATGACCACTCTCACCACTATTATTCCACATAGTTTTGGAAGTTCTAGCCACAGCAGTCAGAGCAGCAAAAGAAAGAAACGGAACACAAGTTGGAAAAGAAGAAGTAACACTGTCACACTTTGCAGACGACATGACATTATACTTAGAGAATCCTAAAGATGCCACCAGAAAACTACTAGAAGTAATCCATGGATTTGGTAACGTTGCACGATACAAAATGAATGCACAGAAATCCCTTGCATTCCTATACATTAATGAAGAAAAATCTGAAAGAGAAATAAAGGAAACACTCCCATTAACCACTGCAACAAAAAGAATAAAATACCTAGAAACAAACCTACCTAGGGAGACAAAAGTTCTGTATGCTGAAAACTATGACACTGAAGAACGAAATTGAAGATGATACCTACAGATGGAGAGAGATACCATGTTCTTGGATTGGAAGAATCAATGTTGTGAAAATGACTATACTCTCCAAAGCAATCTACATATTCAATGCAATGCCTCTCAAATTACCAATGGCATTTTTTTCACAACTAGAGCAAAAAAAATCTTAAAATTTGTATGGAGACACAAAAAACCTGGAAGAGCCGAAGCAGTTTGAGGGATAAAAACAGAGCTGGAGGAATCAGACTGCCCGACTTCAGACTGTACTACAAAGCTACAGTAATCAAGACACGATGGGACTGGCACAAAAACAGAAATATAGATCAATGCAACAGGATAGAAAGCCCAGAGATAAAGCCACGCACCTATGGCCAACTAATCTATGACAAAGGAGACTAGAATCCCCAGTGGAGAAAAGACAGTCTCTACAATAAGTGGTGCTGGGAAAACTGCACAGACACATGTAAAAGAATGAAATTGGAACACTCCCAAACACCGTACACAGAAATAAACTCAAAATGGAACAGAGACCTAAACGTAAGACAGGATACTATAAAACTCTTAGAGGAAAACATAGCAATAACACGCTTTGACATAAATCACAGCAAGATCTTTTTTAATCCACCTCCTAGAGTAATGGAAATAAAAACAAAAAGAAAGAAGTGGGACCTAATGAAACTTAAAAGCTTTGGCTACACACAGGAAACGACAAACAAGACCAAAGGACAACCCTCAGAATGGGAAAAATATTTATGTACGGATCAACGGACTAAGGATTAATCTCCAAAATATATACACAGCACATGCAGCTCGGTATTGAACAAACGAACAACCCAATCGAAAAATGGGCAGAAGACCTAAATAGACAATTCTCCAAAGAAGACACACGGCTGGCCAACAAACACATCAAAACCTGCTCAACGTCACTAATTATTAGAGAGATGCACATCAAAACGACACTGAGGTATCACCTCACACCATTTAGAACGGGCATCATCAGAAAATCAACAAACAACAACTGCTGGACAGGGTGTGGAGCAAAGAGAATACTCTTCTTGCACTGTTGTTGGGAAAGTAAATTGATACAGCCACTATGGAGAACAGTAAAGAGGTTCCTTAAAAAACGAAAACCAGAATTGCCATACGACCCAGCGAACCCACTACAGGGCATATACCAAGAGAAAACCATAGTTCTAAAATCACATGCACCCCAATGTTCATTGTAGTAGGATTTACTATAGCCAGGTCATGGAAACAACCTAAATGCCCATCCACAGGCGAATGCATAAGGAAGATGAGGTACATATATATCATGGAATATTACTCAGCCATATAAAGGAACTAAGTTGGTTCAGTGGTACAGGCGGGGATGGATCTAGAGACTGTCATACAGAGTGAAATCAGTCAGAAATAGAAAAACAGATTACGTATAGAAACGCATATATATGCAACCTAGAAAGATGGTACAGATGAACCGGTTTGCAGGATTGAATTGATACACAGATGTGGAGAATCCACGTACGGCCACCAAAGGGGGAAAGTGGGGGTGTGGTAGTCAATGTGTGATGAATTGGGAAATTGGGATTGACATATATACACTAATATGTATAAAATGGATAAATAATAAGAACCTGCTGTATAAAAAAATAAAATAATATTCAGAAATTCAAAAAACAGTAAGATAAAAGGAAGAAGATGTGTTCACTTGAACCGATCATTTCCTAAATAGACAACAAACTCTGAAGGTAGTTGGGGCTGTCAATAAAAAGGTAGAGAAAAACGAAAGAAAGAACTGAAACAGCAACAAAGAAAACAATAGCAAGGATCAATAAAAGTAAAAGCTGGTTCTTTGAGAAGGTAAACAATATTGATATACCTTTAGCCATACTCACCGAGAAAAAGAGGGCGAGGACTGCAATCAATTAAATTAGATATGAAAAAGAAGTTACCACGGAAAACACAGAAATATAAAACTTCGTAAGAGACTACTACAAGCAACTCTATGCTGATAAAATGGACAATCTGGAAGAAATGCACAAATTCTTAGAAAGGTACAACCTTCCAAGACTGAACCAGGAAAAAATTGAAACTATGAACAGACCCAGTACGAGTAATGAACTTGTAACTCTGATTAAAACTTGTCCAACAAACAAAAGTTCAGGACAGATGGTTTCACAGGATAATTCTATCCAACATGGAGAAAAGACCTAACACCCATCCTTCTCAAACTCTTCGAAAAAATGGTCGAGGCGGGAACACTCCCAAACTCTTTCTATGAGGCCACCATCACCCTGATACCAAAACCAGACAGAGATAGTACAAAGAACAAAAGTTACACACCGATATCACTGAGGAACATAGATGCAAAGCTGCTCAACAAAATAGTAGCAAACAGAATCCAATACCACATTAAAAGTATCATACCACATGATCAAGTGGGATTGATCCCAGGGATGCAAGGATTCTTCAATATACGCAAATCAATGTGGTACACCCTCTTAACAAAGGGAAGAGGAAAAAACCTATGATCACGTCAATAGATGCAGAAAAGCCTGTAACAAATTTCAACACACATTTCTGATAAAAACCCTCCAGAAAGTGGGCAGAGAGGGAACCTCACTCAACTTAATCAAGGCCATATACGACAAACCCACAGCAAACATTCTCAATGGTGAAAAAATGAAAGCATGTCCTCTAATACCAGGAACAAGACAAGGATGACCACTCTCACCACTATTATTCCACATAGTTTTGGAAGTTCTAGCCACAGCAGTCAGAGCAGCAAAAGAAAGAAACGGAACACAAGTTGGAAAAGAAGAAGTAACACTGTCACACTTTGCAGACGACATGACATTATACTTAGAGAATCCTAAAGATGCCACCAGAAAACTACTAGAAGTAATCCATGGATTTGGTAACGTTGCACGATACAAAATGAATGCACAGAAATCCCTTGCATTCCTATACATTAATGAAGAAAAATCTGAAAGAGAAATAAAGGAAACACTCCCATTAACCACTGCAACAAAAAGAATAAAATACCTAGAAACAAACCTACCTAGGGAGACAAAAGTTCTGTATGCTGAAAACTATGACACTGAAGAACGAAATTGAAGATGATACCTACAGATGGAGAGAGATACCATGTTCTTGGATTGGAAGAATCAATGTTGTGAAAATGACTATACTCTCCAAAGCAATCTACATATTCAATGCAATGCCTCTCAAATTACCAATGGCATTTTTTTCACAACTAGAGCAAAAAAAATCTTAAAATTTGTATGGAGACACAAAAAACCTGGAAGAGCCGAAGCAGTTTGAGGGATAAAAACAGAGCTGGAGGAATCAGACTGCCCGACTTCAGACTGTACTACAAAGCTACAGTAATCAAGACACGATGGGACTGGCACAAAAACAGAAATATAGATCAATGCAACAGGATAGAAAGCCCAGAGATAAAGCCACGCACCTATGGCCAACTAATCTATGACAAAGGAGACTAGAATCCCCAGTGGAGAAAAGACAGTCTCTACAATAAGTGGTGCTGGGAAAACTGCACAGACACATGTAAAAGAATGAAATTGGAACACTCCCAAACACCGTACACAGAAATAAACTCAAAATGGAACAGAGACCTAAACGTAAGACAGGATACTATAAAACTCTTAGAGGAAAACATAGCAATAACACGCTTTGACATAAATCACAGCAAGATCTTTTTTAATCCACCTCCTAGAGTAATGGAAATAAAAACAAAAAGAAAGAAGTGGGACCTAATGAAACTTAAAAGCTTTGGCTACACACAGGAAACGACAAACAAGACCAAAGGACAACCCTCAGAATGGGAAAAATATTTGCGTACGAATCAACGGACTAAGGATTAATCTCCAAAATATATAAACAGCACATGCAGCTCGGTATTAAACAAACGAACAACCCAATCGAAAAAAGGGCAGAAGACCTAAATAGACAATTCTCGAAAGAAGACATATAGCTGGCCAACAAGCACATCAAAACCTGCTCAACGTCACTAATTATGAGAGAGGTGCACATCAAAACGACACTGAGGTATCAGCTCACACCATTTAGAGCGGGCATCATCAGAAAATCAACAAAGAACAACTGCTGGACAGGGTGTGGAGCAAGGAGAATACTCTTGCACTGTTGTTGGGAATGTAAATTGATACAGCCACTATGGAGAACAGTAAAGAGGTTCCTTAAAAAACGAAAAACAGAATTGCCATATGACCCAGCGAACCCACTACAGGGCATACACCAAGAGAAAACCATAGTTCTAAAAGTCACATGCACCCCAATGTTCATTGTAGCAGTATTTACAATAGCCAGGTCATGAAAACAACCTAAATGCCCATCCACAGGCGAATGGATAAAGAAGATGAGGTACATATATACCATGGAATATTACTCAGCCATAAAAAGGAACTAAGTTGGTTCATTGGTACCGGCGTGGATGGATCTAGAGACTGTCATACAGAGTGAAATCAGTGAGAAAGAGAAAAACAGATACCGTATATAAACGCATATATACGCAACCTAGAAAAATGGTACAGATGAACCGCTTTGCAGGATTGAATTGATACACAGATGTGGAGAACCCACGTACGGCCACCAAAGGGGGAAAGTGGGGGTGTGGTAGTCGTTGTGTGATGAATTGGGAAATTGGGATTGACATATATACACTAACATGTATAAAATGGATAACTAATAAGAACCTGCTGTATAAAAAAATAAAATAATATTCAGAAATTCAAAAAACAATAAGATAAAAGGAGGAAGATGTGTTCATTTGAACCGATCATTTCCTAAATAGACAACAAACTCTGAAGGTAGTTGGGGCTGTCAGTAAAAAGGTAGAGAAATACGAAAGAAAGAACTGAAACAGCAACAAAGAAAACAATAGCAAGGATCAATAAAAGTAAAAGCTGGTTCTCTGAGAAGGTAAACAGTATTGATATACCTTTAGCCATACTCACCGAGAAAAAGAGGGCGAGGACTGCAATCAATTAAATTAGATATGAAAAAGAAGTTACCACGGAAAACACAGAAATATAAAACTTTGTAAGAGACTACTACAAGCAACTCTATGCTGATAAAATGGACAATCTGGAAGAAATGCACAAATTCTTAGAAAGGTACAACCTTCCAAGACTGAACCAGGAAAAAATAGAAACTATGAACAGACTCAGTACGAGTAATGAACTTGTAACTCTGATTAAAACTTGTCCAACAAACAAAAGTTCAGGACAGATGGTTTCACAGGATAATTCTATCCAACATGGAGAAAAGACCTAACACCCATCCTTCTCAAACTCTTCGAAAAAATGGTCGAGGCGGGAACACTCCCAAACTCTTTCTATGAGGCCACCATCACCCTGATACCAAAACCAGACAAAGATAGTACAAAGAACAAAAGTTACACACCGATATCACTGAGGAACATAGATGCAAAGCTGCTCAACAAAATAGTAGCAAACAGAATCCAATACCACATTAAAATTGTCATACCTCATGATCAAGTGTGATTTATCCAAGGGATGCAAGGATTCTTCCATATACGCAATTCAATGTGATACATCCTATGAACAAAGCGAAGAGGAAAATCCATATGATCATGTCAATCGATGCAGAAAAGCTTGTGACAAATTTCAACACACATTTCTGATAAAAACCCTTCAGAAAGTGGGCAGAGAGGGAACCTCACTCAAGTTAATCAAGGCCATATACGACAAACCCACAGCAAACATTCTCAATGGTGAAAAATTGAAAGCATGTCCTCTAATATCAGGAACAAGACAAGGATGACCACTCTCACCACTATTATTCAACATAGTTTTGGAAGTTTTAGCCACAGCAGTCAGAGCAGCAAAAGAAATAAAAGGAACACAAGTTGGAAAAGAAGAAGTAACACGGTCACTCTTTGCAGATGGCATGACACTATACTTAGAGAATCCTAAAGATGCCACCAGAAAACTAGTAGAGCTAATCCATGGATTTGGTAACGTTGCACGATACAAAATGAATACACAGAAATCCCTTGCATTCCTATACATTAATGAAGAAAATTCTGAAAGAGAAATGAAGGAAACACTCCCATTAACCATTACAACAGAAAGAATAAAATACCTAGGAATAAACCTACGTAGGGAGACAAAAGATCTGTATGCTGAAAACTGTGACACTGAAGAAGGAAATTGAAGATGATACAAACAGATGGAGAGAGATACCATGTTCTTGGATTGGAAGAATCAATGTTGTGAAAATGACTATACTACAAAAGCAATCTACGTATTCAATGCAATCCCTCTCAAATTACCAATGGCATTCTTTCCAGAACTAGAACAAAAAAATCTTAAAATTTGTATGGAGACACAAAACACCCGAAGAGACGAAGCACTCTGAGGGAAAAAAACAGAGATGGAGGAATCAGACTGCCCGACTTCAGACTGTACTACAAAGGTACAGTAATCAAGACACGATGGGACGGGCACAAAAACACAAATATAGATCAATGCAACAGGATAGAAATCCCAGAGATAAAGCCACGCACCCATGGTCAACTAATCTATGACAAAGGAGGCAAGAATCCCCAATGGAGAAAAGACAGTCTCTACGATACGTGGTGCTGGGAAAACTGGACAGACACATGTAAAACAATGAAATTAGACCACTCCTAAACACTGTACACAGAAATCAACTCAAAATGGAACAGAGACCTAAACGTAAGACAGGACACTATAAAACTCTTTGAGGAAAACATAGGAATAACACGCTGTGACGTAAATCACAGCAAGATCCTTTTTAATCCACCTCCTAATGGAAATAAAAACAAAAATAAACAGGTGGGACCTAATGAAATTTAAACGCTTTTGCTACACACAGGAAACTACAAACAAATCGAAAGGACAACCCTCAGAATGGGAAAAATATTTGTGTACAGATCAACGGACTACGGATTAATCTCCAAAATATATAAACAGCTCATGCAGCTCGGTATTAAAAAAACGAACAACGCAATCGAAAATTGGGCAGAAGACCTAAATAGACAATTCTCCAAAGAAGACATACATCTGGCCAACAAGCACATAAAAACTTGCTCAACATCACTAATTATTAGAGAGATGCACATCAAAACTACACTGAGAAATCACCTCATTCCATTTAGAACGAGCATTATCAGAAAATCAACAAACAACCACCGCTGGACAGGGTGTTGAGTAAAGAAAACACTCTTGCACCGTTGTTGGTAGTGTAAATTGATAGAGCCACTATGGAGAACAGTAAAAAGGTTCTTGAAAAAACTAAGAACAGAATTGCCATATGACCCAGCGAACCCACTACAGGGCACGTACCAAGAGAAAACCATACTTCGAAAAGACACATGCACCCCAATGTTCATTGCAGCAGTATTTACAATAGCCAGGTCATGGAAACAACCTAAATGCCCATTCAGAGATGAATAGATAAAGAAGACATGCTACATATATACCATGGAATATTATTCAGCCATAAAAAGCAACTAAGTTGGTTCATTCGTACAGCCGTAGATGGATCTAGAGACTGTCATAGAGAGTGAAGTCAGTCAGAAAGAGAAAAACAGATATCATATATAAAGGCATATATATGCAAACTAGAAAAATGATACAGATGAACCGGTTTGCAGGATTGAATTGATACACAGATGTGCACAAACAACGTGTGGCCACCAACGGGAGAAAGTGGGGGTGTGGTAGTCGTTGTGTGAAAAATTTGGAAATTGGGATTATCATATATACACTAATATGTATAAAATGGGTAACTAATAAGAACCTGCTGTATAAAAAAATAAAATAATATTCAAAAATTCAGAAAAGAATAAGATAAAAGGAAGAAGATGTGTTCATTTGAACCAATCATTTCCTATATAGACAACAAAATCTGAAGGTAGTTGGAGCTGTCAATAATAAGGTAGAAAAGAAAGAAAGAAAGAACTGAAATAGCAACAAAGAAAACAATAGCAAGGATCAATACAAGTAAAAGCTGGTTCTTTGAGAAGGTAAACAATATTGATATAACTTTAGCCAGACTCATCGAGCAAAAGAGGGAGAGGATTGCAATCAATAAAATTAGAAATGAAAAAGTTACAATGGACAACACAGAAATACAAACCTTCTTAAGAGACCACTGCAAGCAACTCTATGCTGATAAAATGGACAATCTGGAGGAAATGCACAAATTCCTAGAAAGGTACAACCTTCCACGACTGAACCAGGAAAAAATAGAAACTATGAACAGACCCAGTACGAGTAATGAACTTGCAACTCTGATTAAAATTCGTCCAACAAAAAAAACTCCCGGACACATGGCTTCACAGGATAATTCTATCCAACACGGAGAGTAGACCTAACACCCATCCTTCTCAAACTCTTCCAAAAAATGATCGAGGCGGGAACACTCCCAAACTCTTTCTATGAGGCCACCATCACCCTGATACCAAAACCAGACAGAGATAGTACAAAAAAATACAGTTACACACCGATATCACTGATGAACATAGATGCAAAGCTGCTCAACAAAATAGTAGCAAACAGAATCCAATACCACATTAAAAGTATCATACCACATGATCAAGTGGGATTGATCCCAGGGATGCAAGGATTCTTCAATATACGCAAATCAATGTGGTACACCCTCTTAACAAAGGGAAGAGGAAAAAACCTATGATCACGTCAATAGATGCACAAAAGCCTGTAACAAATTTCAACACACATTTCTGATAAAAACCCTCCAGAAAGTGGGCAGAGAGGGAACCTCACTCAACTTAATCAAGGCCATATACGACAAACCCACAGCAAACATTCTCAATGGTGAAAAAATGAAAGCATGTCCTCTAATACCAGGAACAAGACAAGGATGACCACTCTCACCACTATTATTCCACATAGTTTTGGAAGTTCTAGCCACAGCAGTCAGAGCAGCAAAAGAAAGAAACGGAACACAAGTTGGAAAAGAAGAAGTAACACTGTCACACTTTGCAGACGACATGACATTATACTTAGAGAATCCTAAAGATGCCACCAGAAAACTACTAGAAGTAATCCATGGATTTGGTAACGTTGCACGATACAAAATGAATGCACAGAAATCCCTTGCATTCCTATACATTAATGAAGAAAAATCTGAAAGAGAAATAAAGGAAACACTCCCATTAACCACTGCAACAAAAAGAATAAAATACCTAGAAACAAACCTACCTAGGGAGACAAAAGTTCTGTATGCTGAAAACTATGACACTGAAGAACGAAATTGAAGATGATACCTACAGATGGAGAGAGATACCATGTTCTTGGATTGGAAGAATCAATGTTGTGAAAATGACTATACTCTCCAAAGCAATCTACATATTCAATGCAATGCCTCTCAAATTACCAATGGCATTTTTTTCACAACTAGAGCAAAAAAAATCTTAAAATTTGTATGGAGACACAAAAAACCTGGAAGAGCCGAAGCAGTTTGAGGGATAAAAACAGAGCTGGAGGAATCAGACTGCCCGACTTCAGACTGTACTACAAAGCTACAGTAATCAAGACACGATGGGACTGGCACAAAAACAGAAATATAGATCAATGCAACAGGATAGAAAGCCCAGAGATAAAGCCACGCACCTATGGCCAACTAATCTATGACAAAGGAGACTAGAATCCCCAATGGAGAAAAGACAGTCTCTACAATAAGTGGTGCTGGGAAAACTGCACAGACACATGTAAAAGAATGAAATTGGAACACTCCCAAACACCGTACACAGAAATAAACTCAAAATGGAACAGAGACCTAAACGTAAGACAGGATACTATAAAACTCTTAGAGGAAAACATAGCAATAACACGCTTTGACATAAATCACAGCAAGATCTTTTTTAATCCACCTCCTAGAGTAATGGAAATAAAAACAAAAAGAAAGAAGTGGGACCTAATGAAACTTAAAAGCTTTGGCTACACACAGGAAACGACAAACAAGACCAAAGGACAACCCTCAGAATGGGAAAAATATTTACGTACGGATCAACGGACTAAGGATTAATCTCCAAAATATATAAAGAGCTCATGCAGCTCGGTATTGAACAAACGAACAACCCAATCGAAAAATGGGCAGAAGACCTAAATAGACAATTCTCCAAAGAAGACACACGGCTGGCCAACAAACACATCAAAACCTGCTCAACGTCACTAATTATTAGAGAGATGCACATCAAAACGACACTGAGGTATCACCTCACACCATTTAGAACGGGCATCATCAGAAAATCAACAAACAACAACTGCTGGACAGGGTGTGGAGCAAAGAGAATACTCTTCTTGCACTGTTGTTGGGAAAGTAAATTGATACAGCCACTATGGAGAACAGTAAAGAGGTTCCTTAAAAAACGAAAACCAGAATTGCCATACGACCCAGCGAACCCACTACAGGGCATATACCAAGAGAAAACCATAGTTCTAAAATCACATGCACCCCAATGTTCATTGTAGCAGTATTTACAATAGCCAGGTCATGAAAACAACCTAAATGCCCATCCACAGGCGAATGGATAAAGAAGATGAGGTACATATATACCATGGAAGATTACTCAGCCATAAAAAGGAAGTAAGTTGGTTCATTGGTACAGGCGTGGATGGATCTAGAGACTGTCATACAGAGTGAAATCAGTCAGAAAGAGAAAAACAGATACCGTATGTAAACGCATATATATGCAACCTAGAAAAATGGTACAGGTGAACTGGTTTGCAGGATTGAACTGATACACAGATGTGGAGAACCCACGTATGGCCACCAAAGGGGGAATGTGGGGGTGTGGTAGTCATTGTGTGATGAATTCGGAAATTGGGATTCCAATATATACACTGATATGTATAAAATGGATAACTAATAAGAACCTGCTGTATAAAAATATAAAATAATATTCAAAAATTCAAAAAACAATAAGATAAAAGGAGGAAGATGTGTTCATTTGAACCGATCATTTCCTAAATAGACAACAAACTCTGAAGGTAGTTGGGGCTGTCAATAAAAAGGTAGAGAAAAAAGAAAGAGAGAACTGAAACAGCAACAAAGAAAACAATAGCAAGGATCAATAAAAGTAAAAGCTGGTTCTCTGAGAAGGTAAACAATATTGATATACCTTTAGCCAGACTCACCGAGAAAAAGAGGGAGAGGACTGCAATCAATAAAATTAGAAATGAAAAAGAAGTTACCACGGACAACAGAGAAATATAAAACTTCGTAAGAGACTACTACAAGCGACTCTTTGCTGATAAAATGGACAATCTGGAAGAAATGCCCAAATTCTAACACAGGTACAACCTTCCAAGACTGAACCAGGAAAAAATAGAAACTATGACCAGACCCAGTACGAGTAATGAACTTGCAACACTGATTGAAAATCGTCCAACTAACAAAAGTCCAGGACAGATGGTTTCACAGGATAATTCTATCCAACATGGAGAAAAGACTTAACACCCATCCTTCTCAAACTCTTCCAAAAAATGGGCAAGGAAGGAACACTCCCAAACTCTTTCTATGAATCCACCATCACCCTGATACCCAAACCAGACAAAGGTAGTACAAAAAACTAAAGTTACACACCGATATCACTGATGAACATAGATGCAAAGCTGCTCAACAAAATAGTAGCAAACAGAATCCAATACCACATTAAAAGTGTCATACCTCATGATCAAGTGTGATTTATCCAAGGGATGCAAGGATTCTTCCATATACGCAATTCAATGTGATACATCCTATGAACAAAGCGAAGAGGAAAATCCATATGATCATGTCAATCGATGCAGAAAAGCTTGTGACAAATTTCAACACACATTTCTGATAAAAACACTTCAGAAAGTGGGCAGAGAGGGAACCTCACTCAAGTTAATCAAGGCCATATACGACAAACCCACAGCAAACATTCTCAATGGTGAAAAATTGAAAGCATGTCCTCTAATATCAGGAACAAGACAAGGATGACCACTCTCACCACTATTATTCAACATAGTTTTGGGAGTTTTAGCCACAGCAGTCAGAGCAGCAAAAGAAATAAAAGGAACACAAGTTGGAAAAGAAGAAGTAACACGGTCACTCTTTGCAGATGGCATGACACTATACTTAGAGAATCCTAAAGATGCCACCAGAAAACAACTAGCGCTAATCTATGGATTTGGTAACGACGCACGATAGAAAATGAATGCACAGAAATCCCTTGCATTCCTATACATTAATGAAGAAAATTCTGAAAGAGAAATGAAGGAAACACTCCCATTAACCATTACAACAGAAAGAATAAAATACCTAGGAATAAACCTACGTAGGGAGACAAAAGATCTGTATGCTGAAAACTGTGACACTGAAGAAGGAAATTGAAGATGATACCTACAGATGGAGAGAGATACCATGTTCTTGGATTGGAAGAATCAATGTTGTGAAAATGACTATACTACAAAAGCAATCTACATATTCAATGCAATCCCTCTCAAATTACCAATGGCATTCTTTCCAGAACTAGAACAAAAAAATCTTAAAATTTGTATGGAGACACAAAACACCCGAAGAGACGAAGCACTTTGAGGGAAAAAAACAGAGATGGAGGAATCAGACTGCCCGACTTCAGACTGTACTACAAAGGTACAGTAATCAAGACACGATGGGACGGGCACAAAAACACAAATATAGATCAATGCAACAGGATAGAAATCCCAGAGATAAAGCCACGCACCCATGGTCAACTAATCTATGACAAAGGAGGCAAGAATCCCCAATGGAGAAAAGACAGTCTCTACGATACGTGGTGCTGGGAAAACTGGACAGACACATGTAAAACAATGAAATTAGACCACTCCTAAACACTGTACACAGAAATCAACTCAAAATGGAACAGAGACCTAAACGTAAGACAGGACACTATAAAACTCTTTGAGGAAAACATAGGAATAACACGCTGTGACGTAAATCACAGCAAGATCCTTTTTAATCCACCTCCTAATGGAAATAAAAACAAAAATAAACAGGTGGGACCTAATGAAATTTAAACGCTTTTGCTACACACAGGAAACTACAAACAAATCGAAAGGACAACCCTCAGAATGGGAAAAATATTTGTGTACAGATCAACGGACTACGGATTAATCTCCAAAATATATAAACAGCTCATGCAGCTCGGTATTAAAAAAACGAACAACGCAATCGAAAATTGGGCAGAAGACCTAAATAGACAATTCTCCAAAGAAGACATACATCTGGCCAACAAGCACATAAAAACTTGCTCAACATCACTAATTATTAGAGAGATGCACATCAAAACTACACTGAGAAATCACCTCATTCCATTTAGAACGAGCATTATCAGAAAATCAACAAACAACCACCGCTGGACAGGGTGTTGAGTAAAGAAAACACTCTTGCACCGTTGTTGGTAGTGTAAATTGATAGAGCCACTATGGAGAACAGTAAAAAGGTTCTTGAAAAAACTAAGAACAGAATTGCCATATGACCCAGCGAACCCACTACAGGGCACGTACCAAGAGAAAACCATACTTCGAAAAGACACATGCACCCCAATGTTCATTGCAGCAGTATTTACAATAGCCAGGTCATGGAAACAACCTAAATGCCCATTCAGAGATGAATAGATAAAGAAGACATGCTACATATATACCATGGAATATTATTCAGCCATAAAAAGCAACTAAGTTGGTTCATTCGTACAGCCGTAGATGGATCTAGAGACTGTCATAGAGAGTGAAGTCAGTCAGAAAGAGAAAAACAGATATCATATATAAAGGCATATATATGCAAACTAGAAAAATGATACAGATGAACCGGTTTGCAGGATTGAATTGATACACAGATGTGCACAAACAACGTGTGGCCACCAACGGGAGAAAGTGGGGGTGTGGTAGTCGTTGTGTGAAAAATTTGGAAATTGGGATTATCATATATACACTAATATGTATAAAATGGGTAACTAATAAGAACCTGCTGTATAAAAAAATAAAATAATATTCAAAAATTCAGAAAAGAATAAGATAAAAGGAAGAAGATGTGTTCATTTGAACCAATCATTTCCTATATAGACAACAAAATCTGAAGGTAGTTGGGGCTGTCAATAATAAGGTAGAAAAGAAAGAAAGAAAGAACTGAAATAGCAACAAAGAAAACAATAGCAAGGATCAATACAAGTAAAAGCTGGTTCTTTGAGAAGGTAAACAATATTGATATAACTTTAGCCAGACTCATCGAGCAAAAGAGGGAGAGGATTGCAACCAATAAAATTAGAAATGAAAAAGTTACAATGGACAACACAGAAATACAAACCTTCTTAAGAGACCACTGCAAGCAACTCTATGCGGATAAAATGGACAATCTGGAGGAAATGCACAAATTCCTAGAAAGGTACAACCTTCCACGACTGAACCAGGAATAAATAGAAACTATGAACAGACCCAGTACGAGTAATGAACTTGCAACTCTGATTAAAATTCGTCCAACAAAAAAAACTCCCGGACACATGGCTTCACAGGATAATTCTATCCAACACGGAGAGTAGACCTAACACCCATCCTTCTCAAACTCTTCCAAAAAATGATCGAGGCGGGAACACTCCCAAACTCTTTCTATGAGGCCACCATCACCCTGATACCAAAACCAGACAGAGATAGTACAAAAAAATACAGTTACACACCGATATCACTGATGAACATAGATGCAAAGCTGCTCAACAAAATAGTAGCAAACAGAATCCAATACCACATTAAAAGTATCATACCTCATGATCAAGTGGGATTTATCCCAGGGATGCAAGGTTTCTTCAATATAGGCAAATCAATGTGATACACCCTATTAACAAAGGGAAGAGGAAAAACCATATAATCATGTCAATAGATGCAGAAAAGCTTGTGACAAAGTTCAACACACATTTCTGATAAAAACCCTCCAGAAAGTGGGCAGAGAGGGAACCTCACTCAACTTAATCAAGGCCATATACGACAAACCCACAGCAAACATTCTCAATGGTGAAAAAATGAAAGCATGTCCTCTAATACCAGGAACAAGACAAGGATGACCACGCTCACCACTATTATTCCACATAGTTTTGGAAGTTCTAGCCACAGCAGTCAGAGCAGCAAAAGAAAGAAACGGAACACAAGTTGGAAAAGAAGAAGTAACACTGTCACACTTTGCAGACGACATGACATTATACTTAGAGAATCCTAAAGATGCCACCAGAAAACTACTAGAAGTAATCCATGGATTTGGTAACGTTGCACGATACAAAATGAATGCACAGAAATCCCTTGCATTCCTATACATTAATGAAGAAAAATCTGAAAGAGAAATAAAGGAAACACTCCCATTAACCACTGCAACAAAAAGAATAAAATACCTAGAAACAAACCTACCTAGGGAGACAAAAGTTCTGTATGCTGAAAACTATGACACTGAAGAACGAAATTGAAGATGATACCTACAGATGGAGAGAGATACCATGTTCTTGGATTGGAAGAATCAATGTTGTGAAAATGACTATACTCTCCAAAGCAATCTACATATTCAATGCAATGCCTCTCAAATTACCAATGGCATTTTTTTCACAACTAGAGCAAAAAAAATCTTAAAATTTGTATGGAGACACAAAAAACCTGGAAGAGCCGAAGCAGTTTGAGGGATAAAAACAGAGCTGGAGGAATCAGACTGCCCGACTTCAGACTGTACTACAAAGCTACAGTAATCAAGACACGATGGGACTGGCACAAAAACAGAAATATAGATCAATGCAACAGGATAGAAAGCCCAGAGATAAAGCCACGCACCTATGGCCAACTAATCTATGACAAAGGAGACTAGAATCCCCAATGGAGAAAAGACAGTCTCTACAATAAGTGGTGCTGGGAAAACTGCACAGACACATGTAAAAGAATGAAATTGGAACACTCCCAAACACCGTACACAGAAATAAACTCAAAATGGAACAGAGACCTAAACGTAAGACAGGATACTATAAAACTCTTAGAGGAAAACATAGCAATAACACGCTTTGACATAAATCACAGCAAGATCTTTTTTAATCCACCTCCTAGAGTAATGGAAATAAAAACAAAAAGAAAGAAGTGGGACCTAATGAAACTTAAAAGCTTTGGCTACACACAGGAAACGACAAACAAGACCAAAGGACAACCCTCAGAATGGGAAAAATATTTATGTACGGATCAACGGACTAAGGATTAATCTCCAAAATATATACACAGCACATGCAGCTTGGTATTGAACAAACGAACAACCCAATCGAAAAATGGGCAGAAGACCTAAATAGACAATTCTCCAAAGAAGACACATGGCTGGCCAACAAACACATCAAAACCTGCTCAACGTCACTAATTATTAGAGAGATGCACATCAAAACGACACTGAGGTATCACCTCACACCATTTAGAACGGGCATCATCAGAAAATCAACAAACAACAACTGCTGGACAGGGTGTGGAGCAAAGAGAATACTCTTCTTGCACTGTTGTTGGGAAAGTAAATTGATACAGCCACTATGGAGAACAGTAGACAGGTTCCTTAAAAAACGAAAACCAGAATTGCCATACGACCCAGCGAACCCACTACAGGGCATACACCAAGAGAAAACCATAGTTCTAAAATCACATGCACCCCAATGTTCATTGTAGTAGGATTTACTATAGTCAGGTCATGGAAACAACCTAAATGCCCATCCACAGGCGAATGCATAAGGAAGATGAGGTAAATATATATCATGGAATATTACTCAGCCATAAAAAGGAACTAAGTTGGTTCATTGGTACAGGTGTGGATGGATCTAGAGACTGTCATACAGAGTGAAATCAGTCAGAAAGAGAAAAACAGATACCGTATATAAACGCATATATATGCAACCTAGAAAGATGGTACAGATGAACCGGTTTGCAGGATTGAATTGATACACAGATGTGGAGAACCCACGTAGGGCCACCAAAGGGGGAAAGTGGGAGTGTGGTAGTCGTTGTGTGATGAATTGGGAAATTGGGATTGACATATATACACTAATATGTATAAAATGGATAACTAATAAGAACCTGCTGTATAAAAAAATAAAATAATATTCAGAAATTCAAAAAACAGTAAGATAAAAGGAAGAAGATGTTTTCACTTGAACCGATCATTTCCTAAATAGACAACAAACTCCGAAGGTAGTTGGGGCTGTCAATAAAAAGGCAGAAAAAAAAGAAAGGAAGAACTGAAACAGCAACAAAGAAAACAATAGCAAGGATCAATAAAAGTAAAAGCTGGTTCTTTGAGAAGGTAAACAATATTGATATACCTTTAGCCAGACTCATCGAGAAAATGAGGGAGAGGACTGCAATCAATAAAATTAGAAATGAAAAAGAAGTTACCACGGACAACAGAGAAATATAAAACTTCGTAAGAGACTACTACAAGCAACTCTAGGCTGATAAAATGGACAATCTGGAAGAAATGCACAAATTCCTAGAAAGGTACCACCTTCCAAGACTGAACCAGGAAAAAATAGAAACTATGAACAGACTCAGTACGAGTAATGAACTTGTAACTCTGATTAAAACTTGTCCAACAAACAAAAGTTCAGGACAGATGGTTTCACAGGATAATTCTATCCAACATGGAGAAAAGACCTAACACCCATCCTTCTCAAACTCTTCCAAAAAATGGTCGAGGCGGGAACACTCCCAAACTCTTTCTATGAGGCCACCATCACCCTGATACCAAAACCAGACAAAGATAGTACAAAGAACTAAAGTTACACACCGATATCACTGATGAACATAGATGCAAAGCTGCTCAACAAAATAGTAGCAAACAGAATCCAATACCACATTAAAATTGTCATACCTCATGATCAAGTGTGATTTATCCAAGGGATGCAAGGATTCTTCCATATACGCAATTCAATGTGATACATCCTATGAACAAAGCGAAGAGGAAAATCCATATGATCATGTCAATCGATGCAGAAAAGCTTGTGACAAATTTCAACACACATTTCTGATAAAAACCCTTCAGAAAGTGGGCAGAGAGGGAACCTCACTCAAGTTAATCAAGGCCATATACGACAAATACACAGCAAACATTCTCAATGGTGAAAAATTGAAAGCATGTCCTCTAATATCAGGAACAAGACAAGGATGACCACTCTCACCACTATTATTCAACATAGTTTTGGAAGTTTTAGCCACAGCAGTCAGAGCAGCAAAAGAAATAAAAGGAACACAAGTTGGAAAAGAAGAAGTAACACGGTCACTCTTTGCAGATGGCATGACACTATACTTAGAGAATCCTAAAGATGCCACCAGAAAACTAGTAGAGCTAATCCATGGATTTGGTAACGTTGCACGATACAAAATGAATACACAGAAATCCCTTGCATTCCTATACATTAATGAAGAAAATTCTGAAAGAGAAATGAAGGAAACACTCCCATTAACCATTACAACAGAAAGAATAAAATACCTAGGAATAAACCTACGTAGGGAGACAAAAGATCTGTATGCTGAAAACTGTGACACTGAAGAAGGAAATTGAAGATGATACAAACAGATGGAGAGAGATACCATGTTCTTGGATTGGAAGAATCAATGTTGTGAAAATGACTATACTACAAAAGCAATCTACGTATTCAATGCAATCCCTCTCAAATTACCAATGGCATTCTTTCCAGAACTAGAACAAAAAAATCTTAAAATTTGTATGGAGACACAAAACACCCGAAGAGACGAAGCACTTTGAGGGAAAAAAACAGAGATGGAGGAATCAGACTGCCCGACTTCAGACTGTACTACAAAGGTACAGTAATCAAGACACGATGGGACGGGCACAAAAACACAAATATAGATCAATGCAACAGGATAGAAATCCCAGAGATAAAGCCACGCACCCATGGTCAACTAATCTATGACAAAGGAGGCAAGAATCCCCAATGGAGAAAAGACAGTCTCTACGATACGTGGTGCTGGGAAAACTGGACAGACACATGTAAAACAATGAAATTAGACCACTCCTAAACACTGTACACAGAAATCAACTCAAAATGGAACAGAGACCTAAACGTAAGACAGGACACTATAAAACTCTTTGAGGAAAACATAGGAATAACATGCTGTGACGTAAATCACAGCAAGATCCTTTTTAATCCACCTCCTAATGGAAATAAAAACAAAAATAAACAGGTGGGACCTAATGAAATTTAAACGCTTTTGCTACACACAGGAAACTACAAACAAATCGAAAGGACAACCCTCAGAATGGGAAAAATATTTGTGTACAGATCAACGGACTACGGATTAATCTCCAAAATATATAAACAGCTCATGCAGCTCGGTATTAAAAAAACGAACAACGCAATCGAAAATTGGGCAGAAGACCTAAATAGACAATTCTCCAAAGAAGACATACATCTGGCCAACAAGCACATAAAAACTTGCTCAACATCACTAATTATTAGAGAGATGCACATCAAAACTACACTGAGAAATCACCTCATTCCATTTAGAACGAGCATTATCAGAAAATCAACAAACAACCACCGCTGGACAGGGTGTTGAGTAAAGAAAACACTCTTGCACCATTGTTGGTAGTGTAAATTGATAGAGCCACTATGGAGAACAGTAAAAAGGTTCTTGAAAAAACTAAGAACAGAATTGCCATATGACCCAGCGAACCCACTACAGGGCACGTACCAAGAGAAAACCATACTTCGAAAAGACACATGCACCCCAATGTTCATTGCAGCAGTATTTACAATAGCCAGGTCATGGAAACAACCTAAATGCCCATTCAGAGATGAATAGATAAAGAAGACATGCTACATATATACCATGGAATATTATTCAGCCATAAAAAGCAACTAAGTTGGTTCATTCGTACAGCCGTAGATGGATCTAGAGACTGTCATAGAGAGTGAAGTCAGTCAGAAAGAGAAAAACAGATATCATATATAAAGGCATATATATGCAAACTAGAAAAATGATACAGATGAACCGGTTTGCAGGATTGAATTGATACACAGATGTGCACAAACAACGTATGGCCACCAACGGGAGAAAGTGGGGGTGTGGTAGTCGTTGTGTGAAAAATTTGGAAATTGGGATTATCATATATACACTAATATGTATAAAATGGGTAACTAATAAGAACCTGCTGTATAAAAAAATAAAATAATATTCAAAAATTCAGAAAAGAATAAGATAAAAGGAAGAAGATGTGTTCATTTGAACCAATCATTTCCTATATAGACAACAAAATCTGAAGGTAGTTGGAGCTGTCAATAATAAGGTAGAAAAGAAAGAAAGAAAGAACTGAAATAGCAACAAAGAAAACAATAGCAAGGATCAATACAAGTAAAAGCTGGTTCTTTGAGAAGGTAAAAAATATTGATATAACTTTAGCCAGACTCATCGAGCAAAAGAGGGAGAGGATTGCAATCAATAAAATTAGAAATGAAAAAGTTACAATGGACAACACAGAAATACAAACCTTCTTAAGAGACCACTGCAAGCAACTCTATGCTGATAAAATGGACAATCTGGAGGAAATGCACAAATTCCTAGAAAGGTACAACCTTCCACGACTGAACCAGGAAAAAATAGAAACTATGAACAGACCCAGTACGAGTAATGAACTTGCAACTCTGATTAAAATTCGTCCAACAAAAAAAACTCCCGGACACATGGCTTCACAGGATAATTCTATCCAACACGGAGAGTAGACCTAACACCCATCCTTCTCAAACTCTTCCAAAAAATGATCGAGGCGGGAACACTCCCAAACTCTTTCTATGAGGCCACCATCACCCTGATACCAAAACCAGACAGAGATAGTACAAAAAAATACAGTTACACACCGATATCACTGATGAACATAGATGCAAAGCTGCTCAACAAAATAGTAGCAAACAGAATCCAATACCACATTAAAAGTATCATACCACATGATCAAGTGGGATTGATCCCAGGGATGCAAGGATTCTTCAATATACGCAAATCAATGTGGTACACCCTCTTAACAAAGGGAAGAGGAAAAAACCTATGATCACGTCAATAGATGCACAAAAGCCTGTAACAAATTTCAACACACATTTCTGATAAAAACCCTCCAGAAAGTGGGCAGAGAGGGAACCTCACTCAACTTAATCAAGGCCATATACGACAAACCCACAGCAAACATTCTCAATGGTGAAAAAATGAAAGCATGTCCTCTAATACCAGGAACAAGACAAGGATGACCACTCTCACCACTATTATTCCACATAGTTTTGGAAGTTCTAGCCACAGCAGTCAGAGCAGCAAAAGAAAGAAACGGAACACAAGTTGGAAAAGAAGAAGTAACACTGTCACACTTTGCAGACGACATGACATTATACTTAGAGAATCCTAAAGATGCCACCAGAAAACTACTAGAAGTAATCCATGGATTTGGTAACGTTGCACAATACAAAATGAATGCACAGAAATCCCTTGCATTCCTATACATTAATGAAGAAAAATCTGAAAGAGAAATAAAGGAAACACTCCCATTAACCACTGCAACAAAAAGAATAAAATACCTAGAAACAAACCTACCTAGGGAGACAAAAGTTCTGTATGCTGAAAACTATGACACTGAAGAACGAAATTGAAGATGATACCTACAGATGGAGAGAGATACCATGTTCTTGGATTGGAAGAATCAATGTTGTGAAAATGACTATACTCTCCAAAGCAATCTACATATTCAATGCAATGCCTCTCAAATTACCAATGGCATTTTTTTCACAACTAGAGCAAAAAAAATCTTAAAATTTGTATGGAGACACAAAAAACCTGGAAGAGCCGAAGCAGTTTGAGGGATAAAAACAGAGCTGGAGGAATCAGACTGCCCGACTTCAGACTGTACTACAAAGCTACAGTAATCAAGACACGATGGGACTGGCACAAAAACAGAAATATAGATCAATGCAACAGGATAGAAAGCCCAGAGATAAAGCCACGCACCTATGGCCAACTAATCTATGACAAAGGAGACTAGAATCCCCAATGGAGAAAAGACAGTCTCTACAATAAGTGGTGCTGGGAAAACTGCACAGACACATGTAAAAGAATGAAATTGGAACACTCCCAAACACCGTACACAGAAATAAACTCAAAATGGAACAGAGACCTAAACGTAAGACAGGATACTATAAAACTCTTAGAGGAAAACATAGCAATAACACGCTTTGACATAAATCACAGCAAGATCTTTTTTAATCCACCTCCTAGAGTAATGGAAATAAAAACAAAAAGAAAGAAGTGGGACCTAATGAAACTTAAAAGCTTTGGCTACACACAGGAAACGACAAACAAGACCAAAGGACAACCCTCAGAATGGGAAAAATATTTACGTACGGATCAACGGACTAAGGATTAATCTCCAAAATATATAAAGAGCTCATGCAGCTCGGTATTGAACAAACGAACAACCCAATCGAAAAATGAGCAGAAGACCTAAATAGACAATTCTCCAAAGAAGACACACGGCTGGCCAACAAACACATCAAAACCTGCTCAACGTCACTAATTATTAGAGAGATGCACATCAAAACGACACTGAGGTATCACCTCACACCATTTAGAACGGGCATCATCAGAAAATCAACAAACAACAACTGCTGGACAGGGTGTGGAGCAAAGAGAATACTCTTCTTGCACTGTTGTTGGGAAAGTAAATTGATACAGCCACTATGGAGAACAGTAAAGAGGTTCCTTAAAAAACGAAAACCAGAATTGCCATACGACCCAGCGAACCCACTACAGGGCATATACCAAGAGAAAACCATAGTTCTAAAATCACATGCACCCCAATGTTCATTGTAGCAGTATTTACAATAGCCAGGTCATGAAAACAACCTAAATGCCCATCCACAGGCGAATGGATAAAGAAGATGAGGTACATATATACCATGGAAGATTACTCAGCCATAAAAAGGAAGTAAGTTGGTTCATTGGTACAGGCGTGGATGGATCTAGAGACTGTCATACAGAGTGAAATCAGTCAGAAAGAGAAAAACAGATACCGTATGTAAACGCATATATATGCAACCTAGAAAAATGGTACAGGTGAACTGGTTTGCAGGATTGAACTGATACACAGATGTGGAGAACCCACGTATGGCCACCAAAGGGGGAATGTGGGGGTGTGGTAGTCATTGTGTGATGAATTCGGAAATTGGGATTCCAATATATACACTGATATGTATAAAATGGATAACTAATAAGAACCTGCTGTATAAAAATATAAAATAATATTCAAAAATTCAAAAAACAATAAGATAAAAGGAGGAAGATGTGTTCATTTGAACCGATCATTTCCTAAATAGACAACAAACTCTGAAGGTAGTTGGGGCTGTCAATAAAAAGGTAGAGAAAAAAGAAAGAGAGAACTGAAACAGCAACAAAGAAAACAATAGCAAGGATCAATAAAAGTAAAAGCTGGTTCTCTGAGAAGGTAAACAATATTGATATACCTTTAGCCAGACTCACCGAGAAAAAGAGGGAGAGGACTGCAATCAATAAAATTAGAAATGAAAAAGAAGTTACCACGGACAACAGAGAAATATAAAACTTCGTAAGAGACTACTACAAGCGACTCTTTGCTGATAAAATGGACAATCTGGAAGAAATGCCCAAATTCTAACACAGGTACAACCTTCCAAGACTGAACCAGGAAAAAATAGAAACTATGACCAGACCCAGTACGAGTAATGAACTTGCAACACTGATTGAAAATCGTCCAACTAACAAAAGTCCAGGACAGATGGTTTCACAGGATAATTCTATCCAACATGGAGAAAAGACTTAACACCCATCCTTCTCAAACTCTTCCAAAAAATGGGCAAGGAAGGAAAACTCCCAAACTCTTTCTATGAATCCACCATCACCCTGATACCCAAACCAGACAAAGGTAGTACAAAAAACTAAAGTTACACACCGATATCACTGATGAACATAGATGCAAAGCTGCTCAACAAAATAGTAGCAAACAGAATCCAATACCACATTAAAAGTGTCATACCTCATGATCAAGTGTGATTTATCCAAGGGATGCAAGGATTCTTCCATATACGCAATTCAATGTGATACATCCTATGAACAAAGCGAAGAGGAAAATCCATATGATCATGTCAATCGATGCAGAAAAGCTTGTGACAAATTTCAACACACATTTCTGATAAAAACACTTCAGAAAGTGGGCAGAGAGGGAACCTCACTCAAGTTAATCAAGGCCATATACGACAAACCCACAGCAAACATTCTCAATGGTGAAAAATTGAAAGCATGTCCTCTAATATCAGGAACAAGACAAGGATGACCACTCTCACCACTATTATTCAACATAGTTTTGGGAGTTTTAGCCACAGCAGTCAGAGCAGCAAAAGAAATAAAAGGAACACAAGTTGGAAAAGAAGAAGTAACACGGTCACTCTTTGCAGATGGCATGACACTATACTTAGAGAATCCTAAAGATGCCACCAGAAAACAACTAGCGCTAATCTATGGATTTGGTAACGACGCACGATAGAAAATGAATGCACAGAAATCCCTTGCATTCCTATACATTAATGAAGAAAATTCTGAAAGAGAAATGAAGGAAACACTCCCATTAACCATTACAACAGAAAGAATAAAATACCTAGGAATAAACCTACGTAGGGAGACAAAAGATCTGTATGCTGAAAACTGTGACACTGAAGAAGGAAATTGAAGATGATACCTACAGATGGAGAGAGATACCATGTTCTTGGATTGGAAGAATCAATGTTGTGAAAATGACTATACTACAAAAGCAATCTACATATTCAATGCAATCCCTCTCAAATTACCAATGGCATTCTTTCCAGAACTAGAACAAAAAAATCTTAAACTTTGTATGGAGACACAAAACACCCGAAGAGACGAAGCACTTTGAGGGAAAAAAACAGAGATGGAGGAATCAGACTGCCCGACTTCAGACTGTACTACAAAGGTACAGTAATCAAGACACGATGGGACGGGCACAAAAACACAAATATAGATCAATGCAACAGGATAGAAATCCCAGAGATAAAGCCACGCACCCATGGTCAACTAATCTATGACAAAGGAGGCAAGAATCCCCAATGGAGAAAAGACAGTCTCTACGATACGTGGTGCTGGGAAAACTGGACAGACACATGTAAAACAATGAAATTAGACCACTCCTAAACACTGTACACAGAAATCAACTCAAAATGGAACAGAGACCTAAACGTAAGACAGGACACTATAAAACTCTTTGAGGAAAACATAGGAATAACACGCTGTGACGTAAATCACAGCAAGATCCTTTTTAATCCACCTCCTAATGGAAATAAAAACAAAAATAAACAGGTGGGACCTAATGAAATTTAAACGCTTTTGCTACACACAGGAAACTACAAACAAATCGAAAGGACAACCCTCAGAATGGGAAAAATATTTGTGTACAGATCAACGGACTACGGATTAATCTCCAAAATATATAAACAGCTCATGCAGCTCGGTATTAAAAAAACGAACAACGCAATCGAAAATTGGGCAGAAGACCTAAATAGACAATTCTCCAAAGAAGACATACATCTGGCCAACAAGCACATAAAAACTTGCTCAACATCACTAATTATTAGAGAGATGCACATCAAAACTACACTGAGAAATCACCTCATTCCATTTAGAACGAGCATTATCAGAAAATCAACAAACAACCACCGCTGGACAGGGTGTTGAGTAAAGAAAACACTCTTGCACCGTTGTTGGTAGTGTAAATTGATAGAGCCACTATGGAGAACAGTAAAAAGGTTCTTGAAAAAACTAAGAACAGAATTGCCATATGACCCAGCGAACCCACTACAGGGCACGTACCAAGAGAAAACCATACTTCGAAAAGACACATGCACCCCAATGTTCATTGCAGCAGTATTTACAATAGCCAGGTCATGGAAACAACCTAAATGCCCATTCAGAGATGAATAGATAAAGAAGACATGCTACATATATACCATGGAATATTATTCAGCCATAAAAAGCAACTAAGTTGGTTCATTCGTACAGCCGTAGATGGATCTAGAGACTGTCATAGAGAGTGAAGTCAGTCAGAAAGAGAAAAACAGATATCATATATAAAGGCATATATATGCAAACTAGAAAAATGATACAGATGAACCGGTTTGCAGGATTGAATTGATACACAGATGTGCACAAACAACGTGTGGCCACCAACGGGAGAAAGTGGGGGTGTGGTAGTCGTTGTGTGAAAAATTTGGAAATTGGGATTATCATATATACACTAATATGTATAAAATGGGTAACTAATAAGAACCTGCTGTATAAAAAAATAAAATAATATTCAAAAATTCAGAAAAGAATAAGATAAAAGGAAGAAGATGTGTTCATTTGAACCAATCATTTCCTATATAGACAACAAAATCTGAAGGTAGTTGGGGCTGTCAATAATAAGGTAGAAAAGAAAGAAAGAAAGAACTGAAATAGCAACAAAGAAAACAATAGCAAGGATCAATACAAGTAAAAGCTGGTTCTTTGAGAAGGTAAACAATATTGATATAACTTTAGCCAGACTCATCGAGCAAAAGAGGGAGAGGATTGCAACCAATAAAATTAGAAATGAAAAAGTTACAATGGACAACACAGAAATACAAACCTTCTTAAGAGACCACTGCAAGCAACTCTATGCGGATAAAATGGACAATCTGGAGGAAATGCACAAATTCCTAGAAAGGTACAACCTTCCACGACTGAACCAGGAATAAATAGAAACTATGAACAGACCCAGTACGAGTAATGAACTTGCAACTCTGATTAAAATTCGTCCAACAAAAAAAACTCCCGGACACATGGCTTCACAGGATAATTCTATCCAACACGGAGAGTAGACCTAACACCCATCCTTCTCAAACTCTTCCAAAAAATGATCGAGGCGGGAACACTCCCAAACTCTTTCTATGAGGCCACCATCACCCTGATACCAAAACCAGACAGAGATAGTACAAAAAAATACAGTTACACACCGATATCACTGATGAACATAGATGCAAAGCTGCTCAACAAAATAGTAGCAAACAGAATCCAATACCACATTAAAAGTATCATACCTCATGATCAAGTGGGATTTATCCCAGGGATGCAAGGTTTCTTCAATATAGGCAAATCAATGTGATACACCCTATTAACAAAGGGAAGAGGAAAAACCATATAATCATGTCAATAGATGCAGAAAAGCTTGTGACAAAGTTCAACACACATTTCTGATAAAAACCCTCCAGAAAGTGGGCAGAGAGGGAACCTCACTCAACTTAATCAAGGCCATATACGACAAACCCACAGCAAACATTCTCAATGGTGAAAAAATGAAAGCATGTCCTCTAATACCAGGAACAAGACAAGGATGACCACGCTCACCACTATTATTCCACATAGTTTTGGAAGTTCTAGCCACAGCAGTCAGAGCAGCAAAAGAAAGAAACGGAACACAAGTTGGAAAAGAAGAAGTAACACTGTCACACTTTGCAGACGACATGACATTATACTTAGAGAATCCTAAAGATGCCACCAGAAAACTACTAGAAGTAATCCATGGATTTGGTAACGTTGCACGATACAAAATGAATGCACAGAAATCCCTTGCATTCCTATACATTAATGAAGAAAAATCTGAAAGAGAAATAAAGGAAACACTCCCATTAACCACTGCAACAAAAAGAATAAAATACCTAGAAACAAACCTACCTAGGGAGACAAAAGTTCTGTATGCTGAAAACTATGACACTGAAGAACGAAATTGAAGATGATACCTACAGATGGAGAGAGATACCATGTTCTTGGATTGGAAGAATCAATGTTGTGAAAATGACTATACTCTCCAAAGCAATCTACATATTCAATGCAATGCCTCTCAAATTACCAATGGCATTTTTTTCACAACTAGAGCAAAAAAAATCTTAAAATTTGTATGGAGACACAAAAAACCTGGAAGAGCCGAAGCAGTTTGAGGGATAAAAACAGAGCTGGAGGAATCAGACTGCCCGACTTCAGACTGTACTACAAAGCTACAGTAATCAAGACACGATGGGACTGGCACAAAAACAGAAATATAGATCAATGCAACAGGATAGAAAGCCCAGAGATAAAGCCACGCACCTATGGCCAACTAATCTATGACAAAGGAGACTAGAATCCCCAATGGAGAAAAGACAGTCTCTACAATAAGTGGTGCTGGGAAAACTGCACAGACACATGTAAAAGAATGAAATTGGAACACTCCCAAACACCGTACACAGAAATAAACTCAAAATGGAACAGAGACCTAAACGTAAGACAGGATACTATAAAACTCTTAGAGGAAAACATAGCAATAACACGCTTTGACATAAATCACAGCAAGATCTTTTTTAATCCACCTCCTAGAGTAATGGAAATAAAAACAAAAAGAAAGAAGTGGGACCTAATGAAACTTAAAAGCTTTGGCTACACACAGGAAACGACAAACAAGACCAAAGGACAACCCTCAGAATGGGAAAAATATTTATGTACGGATCAACGGACTAAGGATTAATCTCCAAAATATATACACAGCACATGCAGCTTGGTATTGAACAAACGAACAACCCAATCGAAAAATGGGCAGAAGACCTAAATAGACAATTCTCCAAAGAAGACACATGGCTGGCCAACAAACACATCAAAACCTGCTCAACGTCACTAATTATTAGAGAGATGCACATCAAAACGACACTGAGGTATCACCTCACACCATTTAGAACGGGCATCATCAGAAAATCAACAAACAACAACTGCTGGACAGGGTGTGGAGCAAAGAGAATACTCTTCTTGCACTGTTGTTGGGAAAGTAAATTGATACAGCCACTATGGAGAACAGTAGACAGGTTCCTTAAAAAACGAAAACCAGAATTGCCATACGACCCAGCGAACCCACTACAGGGCATACACCAAGAGAAAACCATAGTTCTAAAATCACATGCACCCCAATGTTCATTGTAGTAGGATTTACTATAGTCAGGTCATGGAAACAACCTAAATGCCCATCCACAGGCGAATGCATAAGGAAGATGAGGTAAATATATATCATGGAATATTACTCAGCCATAAAAAGGAACTAAGTTGGTTCATTGGTACAGGTGTGGATGGATCTAGAGACTGTCATACAGAGTGAAATCAGTCAGAAAGAGAAAAACAGATACCGTATATAAACGCATATATATGCAACCTAGAAAGATGGTACAGATGAACCGGTTTGCAGGATTGAATTGATACACAGATGTGGAGAACCCACGTAGGGCCACCAAAGGGGGAAAGTGGGAGTGTGGTAGTCGTTGTGTGATGAATTGGGAAATTGGGATTGACATATATACACTAATATGTATAAAATGGATAACTAATAAGAACCTGCTGTATAAAAAAATAAAATAATATTCAGAAATTCAAAAAACAGTAAGATAAAAGGAAGAAGATGTTTTCACTTGAACCGATCATTTCCTAAATAGACAACAAACTCCGAAGGTAGTTGGGGCTGTCAATAAAAAGGCAGAAAAAAAAGAAAGGAAGAACTGAAACAGCAACAAAGAAAACAATAGCAAGGATCAATAAAAGTAAAAGCTGGTTCTTTGAGAAGGTAAACAATATTGATATACCTTTAGCCAGACTCATCGAGAAAAAGAGGGAGAGGACTGCAATCAATAAAATTAGAAATGAAAAAGAAGTTACCACGGACAACAGAGAAATATAAAACTTCGTAAGAGACTACTACAAGCAACTCTAGGCTGATAAAATGGACAATCTGGAAGAAATGCACAAATTCCTAGAAAGGTACCACCTTCCAAGACTGAACCAGGAAAAAATAGAAACTATGAACAGACTCAGTACGAGTAATGAACTTGTAACTCTGATTAAAACTTGTCCAACAAACAAAAGTTCAGGACAGATGGTTTCACAGGATAATTCTATCCAACATGGAGAAAAGACCTAACACCCATCCTTCTCAAACTCTTCCAAAAAATGGTCGAGGCGGGAACACTCCCAAACTCTTTCTATGAGGCCACCATCACCCTGATACCAAAACCAGACAAAGATAGTACAAAGAACTAAAGTTACACACCGATATCACTGATGAACATAGATGCAAAGCTGCTCAACAAAATAGTAGCAAACAGAATCCAATACCACATTAAAATTGTCATACCTCATGATCAAGTGTGATTTATCCAAGGGATGCAAGGATTCTTCCATATACGCAATTCAATGTGATACATCCTATGAACAAAGCGAAGAGGAAAATCCATATGATCATGTCAATCGATGCAGAAAAGCTTGTGACAAATTTCAACACACATTTCTGATAAAAACCCTTCAGAAAGTGGGCAGAGAGGGAACCTCACTCAAGTTAATCAAGGCCATATACGACAAATACACAGCAAACATTCTCAATGGTGAAAAATTGAAAGCATGTCCTCTAATATCAGGAACAAGACAAGGATGACCACTCTCACCACTATTATTCAACATAGTTTTGGAAGTTTTAGCCACAGCAGTCAGAGCAGCAAAAGAAATAAAAGGAACACAAGTTGGAAAAGAAGAAGTAACACGGTCACTCTTTGCAGATGGCATGACACTATACTTAGAGAATCCTAAAGATGCCACCAGAAAACTAGTAGAGCTAATCCATGGATTTGGTAACGTTGCACGATACAAAATGAATACACAGAAATCCCTTGCATTCCTATACATTAATGAAGAAAATTCTGAAAGAGAAATGAAGGAAACACTCCCATTAACCATTACAACAGAAAGAATAAAATACCTAGGAATAAACCTACGTAGGGAGACAAAAGATCTGTATGCTGAAAACTGTGACACTGAAGAAGGAAATTGAAGATGATACAAACAGATGGAGAGAGATACCATGTTCTTGGATTGGAAGAATCAATGTTGTGAAAATGACTATACTACAAAAGCAATCTACGTATTCAATGCAATCCCTCTCAAATTACCAATGGCATTCTTTCCAGAACTAGAACAAAAAAATCTTAAAATTTGTATGGAGACACAAAACACCCGAAGAGACGAAGCACTTTGAGGGAAAAAAACAGAGATGGAGGAATCAGACTGCCCGACTTCAGACTGTACTACAAAGGTACAGTAATCAAGACACGATGGGACGGGCACAAAAACACAAATATAGATCAATGCAACAGGATAGAAATCCCAGAGATAAAGCCACGCACCCATGGTCAACTAATCTATGACAAAGGAGGCAAGAATCCCCAATGGAGAAAAGACAGTCTCTACGATACGTGGTGCTGGGAAAACTGGACAGACACATGTAAAACAATGAAATTAGACCACTCCTAAACACTGTACACAGAAATCAACTCAAAATGGAACAGAGACCTAAACGTAAGACAGGACACTATAAAACTCTTTGAGGAAAACATAGGAATAACACGCTGTGACGTAAATCACAGCAAGATCCTTTTTAATCCACCTCCTAATGGAAATAAAAACAAAAATAAACAGGTGGGACCTAATGAAATTTAAACGCTTTTGCTACACACAGGAAACTACAAACAAATCGAAAGGACAACCCTCAGAATGGGAAAAATATTTGTGTACAGATCAACGGACTACGGATTAATCTCCAAAATATATAAACAGCTCATGCAGCTCGGTATTAAAAAAACGAACAACGCAATCGAAAATTGGGCAGAAGACCTAAATAGACAATTCTCCAAAGAAGACATACATCTGGCCAACAAGCACATAAAAACTTGCTCAACATCACTAATTATTAGAGAGATGCACATCAAAACTACACTGAGAAATCACCTCATTCCATTTAGAACGAGCATTATCAGAAAATCAACAAACAACCACCGCTGGACAGGGTGTTGAGTAAAGAAAACACTCTTGCACCATTGTTGGTAGTGTAAATTGATAGAGCCACTATGGAGAACAGTAAAAAGGTTCTTGAAAAAACTAAGAACAGAATTGCCATATGACCCAGCGAACCCACTACAGGGCACGTACCAAGAGAAAACCATACTTCGAAAAGACACATGCACCCCAATGTTCATTGCAGCAGTATTTACAATAGCCAGGTCATGGAAACAACCTAAATGCCCATTCAGAGATGAATAGATAAAGAAGACATGCTACATATATACCATGGAATATTATTCAGCCATAAAAAGCAACTAAGTTGGTTCATTCGTACAGCCGTAGATGGATCTAGAGACTGTCATAGAGAGTGAAGTCAGTCAGAAAGAGAAAAACAGATATCATATATAAAGGCATATATATGCAAACTAGAAAAATGATACAGATGAACCGGTTTGCAGGATTGAATTGATACACAGATGTGCACAAACAACGTATGGCCACCAACGGGAGAAAGTGGGGGTGTGGTAGTCGTTGTGTGAAAAATTTGGAAATTGGGATTATCATATATACACTAATATGTATAAAATGGGTAACTAATAAGAACCTGCTGTATAAAAAAATAAAATAATATTCAAAAATTCAGAAAAGAATAAGATAAAAGGAAGAAGATGTGTTCATTTGAACCAATCATTTCCTATATAGACAACAAAATCTGAAGGTAGTTGGAGCTGTCAATAATAAGGTAGAAAAGAAAGAAAGAAAGAACTGAAATAGCAACAAAGAAAACAATAGCAAGGATCAATACAAGTAAAAGCTGGTTCTTTGAGAAGGTAAAAAATATTGATATAACTTTAGCCAGACTCATCGAGCAAAAGAGGGAGAGGATTGCAATCAATAAAATTAGAAATGAAAAAGTTACAATGGACAACACAGAAATACAAACCTTCTTAAGAGACCACTGCAAGCAACTCTATGCTGATAAAATGGACAATCTGGAGGAAATGCACAAATTCCTAGAAAGGTACAACCTTCCACGACTGAACCAGGAAAAAATAGAAACTATGAACAGACCCAGTACGAGTAATGAACTTGCAACTCTGATTAAAATTCGTCCAACAAAAAAAACTCCCGGACACATGGCTTCACAGGATAATTCTATCCAACACGGAGAGTAGACCTAACACCCATCCTTCTCAAACTCTTCCAAAAAATGATCGAGGCGGGAACACTCCCAAACTCTTTCTATGAGGCCACCATCACCCTGATACCAAAACCAGACAGAGATAGTACAAAAAAATACAGTTACACACCGATATCACTGATGAACATAGATGCAAAGCTGCTCAACAAAATAGTAGCAAACAGAATCCAATACCACATTAAAAGTATCATACCACATGATCAAGTGGGATTGATCCCAGGGATGCAAGGATTCTTCAATATACGCAAATCAATGTGGTACACCCTCTTAACAAAGGGAAGAGGAAAAAACCTATGATCACGTCAATAGATGCACAAAAGCCTGTAACAAATTTCAACACACATTTCTGATAAAAACCCTCCAGAAAGTGGGCAGAGAGGGAACCTCACTCAACTTAATCAAGGCCATATACGACAAACCCACAGCAAACATTCTCAATGGTGAAAAAATGAAAGCATGTCCTCTAATACCAGGAACAAGACAAGGATGACCACTCTCACCACTATTATTCCACATAGTTTTGGAAGTTCTAGCCACAGCAGTCAGAGCAGCAAAAGAAAGAAACGGAACACAAGTTGGAAAAGAAGAAGTAACACTGTCACACTTTGCAGACGACATGACATTATACTTAGAGAATCCTAAAGATGCCACCAGAAAACTACTAGAAGTAATCCATGGATTTGGTAACGTTGCACGATACAAAATGAATGCACAGAAATCCCTTGCATTCCTATACATTAATGAAGAAAAATCTGAAAGAGAAATAAAGGAAACACTCCCATTAACCACTGCAACAAAAAGAATAAAATACCTAGAAACAAACCTACCTAGGGAGACAAAAGTTCTGTATGCTGAAAACTATGACACTGAAGAACGAAATTGAAGATGATACCTACAGATGGAGAGAGATACCATGTTCTTGGATTGGAAGAATCAATGTTGTGAAAATGACTATACTCTCCAAAGCAATCTACATATTCAATGCAATGCCTCTCAAATTACCAATGGCATTTTTTTCACAACTAGAGCAAAAAAAATCTTAAAATTTGTATGGAGACACAAAAAACCTGGAAGAGCCGAAGCAGTTTGAGGGATAAAAACAGAGCTGGAGGAATCAGACTGCCCGACTTCAGACTGTACTACAAAGCTACAGTAATCAAGACACGATGGGACTGGCACAAAAACAGAAATATAGATCAATGCAACAGGATAGAAAGCCCAGAGATAAAGCCACGCACCTATGGCCAACTAATCTATGACAAAGGAGACTAGAATCCCCAATGGAGAAAAGACAGTCTCTACAATAAGTGGTGCTGGGAAAACTGCACAGACACATGTAAAAGAATGAAATTGGAACACTCCCAAACACCGTACACAGAAATAAACTCAAAATGGAACAGAGACCTAAACGTAAGACAGGATACTATAAAACTCTTAGAGGAAAACATAGCAATAACACGCTTTGACATAAATCACAGCAAGATCTTTTTTAATCCACCTCCTAGAGTAATGGAAATAAAAACAAAAAGAAAGAAGTGGGACCTAATGAAACTTAAAAGCTTTGGCTACACACAGGAAACGACAAACAAGACCAAAGGACAACCCTCAGAATGGGAAAAATATTTACGTACGGATCAACGGACTAAGGATTAATCTCCAAAATATATAAAGAGCTCATGCAGCTCGGTATTGAACAAACGAACAACCCAATCGAAAAATGGGCAGAAGACCTAAATAGACAATTCTCCAAAGAAGACACACGGCTGGCCAACAAACACATCAAAACCTGCTCAACGTCACTAATTATTAGAGAGATGCACATCAAAACGACACTGAGGTATCACCTCACACCATTTAGAACGGGCATCATCAGAAAATCAACAAACAACAACTGCTGGACAGGGTGTGGAGCAAAGAGAATACTCTTCTTGCACTGTTGTTGGGAAAGTAAATTGATACAGCCACTATGGAGAACAGTAAAGAGGTTCCTTAAAAAACGAAAACCAGAATTGCCATACGACCCAGCGAACCCACTACAGGGCATATACCAAGAGAAAACCATAGTTCTAAAATCACATGCACCCCAATGTTCATTGTAGCAGTATTTACAATAGCCAGGTCATGAAAACAACCTAAATGCCCATCCACAGGCGAATGGATAAAGAAGATGAGGTACATATATACCATGGAAGATTACTCAGCCATAAAAAGGAAGTAAGTTGGTTCATTGGTACAGGCGTGGATGGATCTAGAGACTGTCATACAGAGTGAAATCAGTCAGAAAGAGAAAAACAGATACCGTATGTAAACGCATATATATGCAACCTAGAAAAATGGTACAGGTGAACTGGTTTGCAGGATTGAACTGATACACAGATGTGGAGAACCCACGTATGGCCACCAAAGGGGGAATGTGGGGGTGTGGTAGTCATTGTGTGATGAATTCGGAAATTGGGATTCCAATATATACACTGATATGTATAAAATGGATAACTAATAAGAACCTGCTGTATAAAAATATAAAATAATATTCAAAAATTCAAAAAACAATAAGATAAAAGGAGGAAGATGTGTTCATTTGAACCGATCATTTCCTAAATAGACAACAAACTCTGAAGGTAGTTGGGGCTGTCAATAAAAAGGTAGAGAAAAAAGAAAGAGAGAACTGAAACAGCAACAAAGAAAACAATAGCAAGGATCAATAAAAGTAAAAGCTGGTTCTCTGAGAAGGTAAACAATATTGATATACCTTTAGCCAGACTCACCGAGAAAAAGAGGGAGAGGACTGCAATCAATAAAATTAGAAATGAAAAAGAAGTTACCACGGACAACAGAGAAATATAAAACTTCGTAAGAGACTACTACAAGCGACTCTTTGCTGATAAAATGGACAATCTGGAAGAAATGCCCAAATTCTAACACAGGTACAACCTTCCAAGACTGAACCAGGAAAAAATAGAAACTATGACCAGACCCAGTACGAGTAATGAACTTGCAACACTGATTGAAAATCGTCCAACTAACAAAAGTCCAGGACAGATGGTTTCACAGGATAATTCTATCCAACATGGAGAAAAGACTTAACACCCATCCTTCTCAAACTCTTCCAAAAAATGGGCAAGGAAGGAACACTCCCAAACTCTTTCTATGAATCCACCATCACCCTGATACCCAAACCAGACAAAGGTAGTACAAAAAACTAAAGTTACACACCGATATCACTGATGAACATAGATGCAAAGCTGCTCAACAAAATAGTAGCAAACAGAATCCAATACCACATTAAAAGTGTCATACCTCATGATCAAGTGTGATTTATCCAAGGGATGCAAGGATTCTTCCATATACGCAATTCAATGTGATACATCCTATGAACAAAGCGAAGAGGAAAATCCATATGATCATGTCAATCGATGCAGAAAAGCTTGTGACAAATTTCAACACACATTTCTGATAAAAACACTTCAGAAAGTGGGCAGAGAGGGAACCTCACTCAAGTTAATCAAGGCCATATACGACAAACCCACAGCAAACATTCTCAATGGTGAAAAATTGAAAGCATGTCCTCTAATATCAGGAACAAGACAAGGATGACCACTCTCACCACTATTATTCAACATAGTTTTGGGAGTTTTAGCCACAGCAGTCAGAGCAGCAAAAGAAATAAAAGGAACACAAGTTGGAAAAGAAGAAGTAACACGGTCACTCTTTGCAGATGGCATGACACTATACTTAGAGAATCCTAAAGATGCCACCAGAAAACAACTAGCGCTAATCTATGGATTTGGTAACGACGCACGATAGAAAATGAATGCACAGAAATCCCTTGCATTCCTATACATTAATGAAGAAAATTCTGAAAGAGAAATGAAGGAAACACTCCCATTAACCATTACAACAGAAAGAATAAAATACCTAGGAATAAACCTACGTAGGGAGACAAAAGATCTGTATGCTGAAAACTGTGACACTGAAGAAGGAAATTGAAGATGATACCTACAGATGGAGAGAGATACCATGTTCTTGGATTGGAAGAATCAATGTTGTGAAAATGACTATACTACAAAAGCAATCTACATATTCAATGCAATCCCTCTCAAATTACCAATGGCATTCTTTCCAGAACTAGAACAAAAAAATCTTAAAATTTGTATGGAGACACAAAACACCCGAAGAGACGAAGCACTTTGAGGGAAAAAAACAGAGATGGAGGAATCAGACTGCCCGACTTCAGACTGTACTACAAAGGTACAGTAATCAAGACACGATGGGACGGGCACAAAAACACAAATATAGATCAATGCAACAGGATAGAAATCCCAGAGATAAAGCCACGCACCCATGGTCAACTAATCTATGACAAAGGAGGCAAGAATCCCCAATGGAGAAAAGACAGTCTCTACGATACGTGGTGCTGGGAAAACTGGACAGACACATGTAAAACAATGAAATTAGACCACTCCTAAACACTGTACACAGAAATCAACTCAAAATGGAACAGAGACCTAAACGTAAGACAGGACACTATAAAACTCTTTGAGGAAAACATAGGAATAACACGCTGTGACGTAAATCACAGCAAGATCCTTTTTAATCCACCTCCTAATGGAAATAAAAACAAAAATAAACAGGTGGGACCTAATGAAATTTAAACGCTTTTGCTACACACAGGAAACTACAAACAAATCGAAAGGACAACCCTCAGAATGGGAAAAATATTTGTGTACAGATCAACGGACTACGGATTAATCTCCAAAATATATAAACAGCTCATGCAGCTCGGTATTAAAAAAACGAACAACGCAATCGAAAATTGGGCAGAAGACCTAAATAGACAATTCTCCAAAGAAGACATACATCTGGCCAACAAGCACATAAAAACTTGCTCAACATCACTAATTATTAGAGAGATGCACATCAAAACTACACTGAGAAATCACCTCATTCCATTTAGAACGAGCATTATCAGAAAATCAACAAACAACCACCGCTGGACAGGGTGTTGAGTAAAGAAAACACTCTTGCACCGTTGTTGGTAGTGTAAATTGATAGAGCCACTATGGAGAACAGTAAAAAGGTTCTTGAAAAAACTAAGAACAGAATTGCCATATGACCCAGCGAACCCACTACAGGGCACGTACCAAGAGAAAACCATACTTCGAAAAGACACATGCACCCCAATGTTCATTGCAGCAGTATTTACAATAGCCAGGTCATGGAAACAACCTAAATGCCCATTCAGAGATGAATAGATAAAGAAGACATGCTACATATATACCATGGAATATTATTCAGCCATAAAAAGCAACTAAGTTGGTTCATTCGTACAGCCGTAGATGGATCTAGAGACTGTCATAGAGAGTGAAGTCAGTCAGAAAGAGAAAAACAGATATCATATATAAAGGCATATATATGCAAACTAGAAAAATGATACAGATGAACCGGTTTGCAGGATTGAATTGATACACAGATGTGCACAAACAACGTGTGGCCACCAACGGGAGAAAGTGGGGGTGTGGTAGTCGTTGTGTGAAAAATTTGGAAATTGGGATTATCATATATACACTAATATGTATAAAATGGGTAACTAATAAGAACCTGCTGTATAAAAAAATAAAATAATATTCAAAAATTCAGAAAAGAATAAGATAAAAGGAAGAAGATGTGTTCATTTGAACCAATCATTTCCTATATAGACAACAAAATCTGAAGGTAGTTGGGGCTGTCAATAATAAGGTAGAAAAGAAAGAAAGAAAGAACTGAAATAGCAACAAAGAAAACAATAGCAAGGATCAATACAAGTAAAAGCTGGTTCTTTGAGAAGGTAAACAATATTGATATAACTTTAGCCAGACTCATCGAGCAAAAGAGGGAGAGGATTGCAACCAATAAAATTAGAAATGAAAAAGTTACAATGGACAACACAGAAATACAAACCTTCTTAAGAGACCACTGCAAGCAACTCTATGCGGATAAAATGGACAATCTGGAGGAAATGCACAAATTCCTAGAAAGGTACAACCTTCCACGACTGAACCAGGAATAAATAGAAACTATGAACAGACCCAGTACGAGTAATGAACTTGCAACTCTGATTAAAATTCGTCCAACAAAAAAAACTCCCGGACACATGGCTTCACAGGATAATTCTATCCAACACGGAGAGTAGACCTAACACCCATCCTTCTCAAACTCTTCCAAAAAATGATCGAGGCGGGAACACTCCCAAACTCTTTCTATGAGGCCACCATCACCCTGATACCAAAACCAGACAGAGATAGTACAAAAAAATACAGTTACACACCGATATCACTGATGAACATAGATGCAAAGCTGCTCAACAAAATAGTAGCAAACAGAATCCAATACCACATTAAAAGTATCATACCACATGATCAAGTGGGATTGATCCCAGGGATGCAAGGATTCTTCAATATACGCAAATCAATGTGGTACACCCTCTTAACAAAGGGAAGAGGAAAAAACCTATGATCACGTCAATAGATGCACAAAAGCCTGTAACAAATTTCAACACACATTTCTGATAAAAACCCTCCAGAAAGTGGGCAGAGAGGGAACCTCACTCAACTTAATCAAGGCCATATACGACAAACCCACAGCAAACATTCTCAATGGTGAAAAAATGAAAGCATGTCCTCTAATACCAGGAACAAGACAAGGATGACCACTCTCACCACTATTATTCCACATAGTTTTGGAAGTTCTAGCCACAGCAGTCAGAGCAGCAAAAGAAAGAAACGGAACACAAGTTGGAAAAGAAGAAGTAACACTGTCACACTTTGCAGACGACATGACATTATACTTAGAGAATCCTAAAGATGCCACCAGAAAACTACTAGAAGTAATCCATGGATTTGGTAACGTTGCACGATACAAAATGAATGCACAGAAATCCCTTGCATTCCTATACATTAATGAAGAAAAATCTGAAAGAGAAATAAAGGAAACACTCCCATTAACCACTGCAACAAAAAGAATAAAATACCTAGAAACAAACCTACCTAGGGAGACAAAAGTTCTGTATGCTGAAAACTATGACACTGAAGAACGAAATTGAAGATGATACCTACAGATGGAGAGAGATACCATGTTCTTGGATTGGAAGAATCAATGTTGTGAAAATGACTATACTCTCCAAAGCAATCTACATATTCAATGCAATGCCTCTCAAATTACCAATGGCATTTTTTTCACAACTAGAGCAAAAAAAATCTTAAAATTTGTATGGAGACACAAAAAACCTGGAAGAGCCGAAGCAGTTTGAGGGATAAAAACAGAGCTGGAGGAATCAGACTGCCCGACTTCAGACTGTACTACAAAGCTACAGTAATCAAGACACGATGGGACTGGCACAAAAACAGAAATATAGATCAATGCAACAGGATAGAAAGCCCAGAGATAAAGCCACGCACCTATGGCCAACTAATCTATGACAAAGGAGACTAGAATCCCCAATGGAGAAAAGACAGTCTCTACAATAAGTGGTGCTGGGAAAACTGCACAGACACATGTAAAAGAATGAAATTGGAACACTCCCAAACACCGTACACAGAAATAAACTCAAAATGGAACAGAGACCTAAACGTAAGACAGGATACTATAAAACTCTTAGAGGAAAACATAGCAATAACACGCTTTGACATAAATCACAGCAAGATCTTTTTTAATCCACCTCCTAGAGTAATGGAAATAAAAACAAAAAGAAAGAAGTGGGACCTAATGAAACTTAAAAGCTTTGGCTACACACAGGAAACGACAAACAAGACCAAAGGACAACCCTCAGAATGGGAAAAATATTTACGTACGGATCAACGGACTAAGGATTAATCTCCAAAATATATAAAGAGCTCATGCAGCTCGGTATTGAACAAACGAACAACCCAATCGAAAAATGGGCAGAAGACCTAAATAGACAATTCTCCAAAGAAGACACACGGCTGGCCAACAAACACATCAAAACCTGCTCAACGTCACTAATTATTAGAGAGATGCACATCAAAACGACACTGAGGTATCACCTCACACCATTTAGAACGGGCATCATCAGAAAATCAACAAACAACAACTGCTGGACAGGGTGTGGAGCAAAGAGAATACTCTTCTTGCACTGTTGTTGGGAAAGTAAATTGATACAGCCACTATGGAGAACAGTAAAGAGGTTCCTTAAAAAACGAAAACCAGAATTGCCATACGACCCAGCGAACCCACTACAGGGCATATACCAAGAGAAAACCATAGTTCTAAAATCACATGCACCCCAATGTTCATTGTAGCAGTATTTACAATAGCCAGGTCATGAAAACAACCTAAATGCCCATCCACAGGCGAATGGATAAAGAAGATGAGGTACATATATACCATGGAAGATTACTCAGCCATAAAAAGGAAGTAAGTTGGTTCATTGGTACAGGCGTGGATGGATCTAGAGACTGTCATACAGAGTGAAATCAGTCAGAAAGAGAAAAACAGATACCGTATGTAAACGCATATATATGCAACCTAGAAAAATGGTACAGGTGAACTGGTTTGCAGGATTGAACTGATACACAGATGTGGAGAACCCACGTATGGCCACCAAAGGGGGAATGTGGGGGTGTGGTAGTCATTGTGTGATGAATTCGGAAATTGGGATTCCAATATATACACTGATATGTATAAAATGGATAACTAATAAGAACCTGCTGTATAAAAATATAAAATAATATTCAAAAATTCAAAAAACAATAAGATAAAAGGAGGAAGATGTGTTCATTTGAACCGATCATTTCCTAAATAGACAACAAACTCTGAAGGTAGTTGGGGCTGTCAATAAAAAGGTAGAGAAAAAAGAAAGAGAGAACTGAAACAGCAACAAAGAAAACAATAGCAAGGATCAATAAAAGTAAAAGCTGGTTCTCTGAGAAGGTAAACAATATTGATATACCTTTAGCCAGACTCACCGAGAAAAAGAGGGAGAGGACTGCAATCAATAAAATTAGAAATGAAAAAGAAGTTACCACGGACAACAGAGAAATATAAAACTTCGTAAGAGACTACTACAAGCGACTCTTTGCTGATAAAATGGACAATCTGGAAGAAATGCCCAAATTCTAACACAGGTACAACCTTCCAAGACTGAACCAGGAAAAAATAGAAACTATGACCAGACCCAGTACGAGTAATGAACTTGCAACACTGATTGAAAATCGTCCAACTAACAAAAGTCCAGGACAGATGGTTTCACAGGATAATTCTATCCAACATGGAGAAAAGACTTAACACCCATCCTTCTCAAACTCTTCCAAAAAATGGGCAAGGAAGGAACACTCCCAAACTCTTTCTATGAATCCACCATCACCCTGATACCCAAACCAGACAAAGGTAGTACAAAAAACTAAAGTTACACACCGATATCACTGATGAACATAGATGCAAAGCTGCTCAACAAAATAGTAGCAAACAGAATCCAATACCACATTAAAAGTGTCATACCTCATGATCAAGTGTGATTTATCCAAGGGATGCAAGGATTCTTCCATATACGCAATTCAATGTGATACATCCTATGAACAAAGCGAAGAGGAAAATCCATATGATCATGTCAATCGATGCAGAAAAGCTTGTGACAAATTTCAACACACATTTCTGATAAAAACACTTCAGAAAGTGGGCAGAGAGGGAACCTCACTCAAGTTAATCAAGGCCATATACGACAAACCCACAGCAAACATTCTCAATGGTGAAAAATTGAAAGCATGTCCTCTAATATCAGGAACAAGACAAGGATGACCACTCTCACCACTATTATTCAACATAGTTTTGGGAGTTTTAGCCACAGCAGTCAGAGCAGCAAAAGAAATAAAAGGAACACAAGTTGGAAAAGAAGAAGTAACACGGTCACTCTTTGCAGATGGCATGACACTATACTTAGAGAATCCTAAAGATGCCACCAGAAAACAACTAGCGCTAATCTATGGATTTGGTAACGACGCACGATAGAAAATGAATGCACAGAAATCCCTTGCATTCCTATACATTAATGAAGAAAATTCTGAAAGAGAAATGAAGGAAACACTCCCATTAACCATTACAACAGAAAGAATAAAATACCTAGGAATAAACCTACGTAGGGAGACAAAAGATCTGTATGCTGAAAACTGTGACACTGAAGAAGGAAATTGAAGATGATACCTACAGATGGAGAGAGATACCATGTTCTTGGATTGGAAGAATCAATGTTGTGAAAATGACTATACTACAAAAGCAATCTACATATTCAATGCAATCCCTCTCAAATTACCAATGGCATTCTTTCCAGAACTAGAACAAAAAAATCTTAAAATTTGTATGGAGACACAAAACACCCGAAGAGACGAAGCACTTTGAGGGAAAAAAACAGAGATGGAGGAATCAGACTGCCCGACTTCAGACTGTACTACAAAGGTACAGTAATCAAGACACGATGGGACGGGCACAAAAACACAAATATAGATCAATGCAACAGGATAGAAATCCCAGAGATAAAGCCACGCACCCATGGTCAACTAATCTATGACAAAGGAGGCAAGAATCCCCAATGGAGAAAAGACAGTCTCTACGATACGTGGTGCTGGGAAAACTGGACAGACACATGTAAAACAATGAAATTAGACCACTCCTAAACACTGTACACAGAAATCAACTCAAAATGGAACAGAGACCTAAACGTAAGACAGGACACTATAAAACTCTTTGAGGAAAACATAGGAATAACACGCTGTGACGTAAATCACAGCAAGATCCTTTTTAATCCACCTCCTAATGGAAATAAAAACAAAAATAAACAGGTGGGACCTAATGAAATTTAAACGCTTTTGCTACACACAGGAAACTACAAACAAATCGAAAGGACAACCCTCAGAATGGGAAAAATATTTGTGTACAGATCAACGGACTACGGATTAATCTCCAAAATATATAAACAGCTCATGCAGCTCGGTATTAAAAAAACGAACAACGCAATCGAAAATTGGGCAGAAGACCTAAATAGACAATTCTCCAAAGAAGACATACATCTGGCCAACAAGCACATAAAAACTTGCTCAACATCACTAATTATTAGAGAGATGCACATCAAAACTACACTGAGAAATCACCTCATTCCATTTAGAACGAGCATTATCAGAAAATCAACAAACAACCACCGCTGGACAGGGTGTTGAGTAAAGAAAACACTCTTGCACCGTTGTTGGTAGTGTAAATTGATAGAGCCACTATGGAGAACAGTAAAAAGGTTCTTGAAAAAACTAAGAACAGAATTGCCATATGACCCAGCGAACCCACTACAGGGCACGTACCAAGAGAAAACCATACTTCGAAAAGACACATGCACCCCAATGTTCATTGCAGCAGTATTTACAATAGCCAGGTCATGGAAACAACCTAAATGCCCATTCAGAGATGAATAGATAAAGAAGACATGCTACATATATACCATGGAATATTATTCAGCCATAAAAAGCAACTAAGTTGGTTCATTCGTACAGCCGTAGATGGATCTAGAGACTGTCATAGAGAGTGAAGTCAGTCAGAAAGAGAAAAACAGATATCATATATAAAGGCATATATATGCAAACTAGAAAAATGATACAGATGAACCGGTTTGCAGGATTGAATTGATACACAGATGTGCACAAACAACGTGTGGCCACCAACGGGAGAAAGTGGGGGTGTGGTAGTCGTTGTGTGAAAAATTTGGAAATTGGGATTATCATATATACACTAATATGTATAAAATGGGTAACTAATAAGAACCTGCTGTATAAAAAAATAAAATAATATTCAAAAATTCAGAAAAGAATAAGATAAAAGGAAGAAGATGTGTTCATTTGAACCAATCATTTCCTATATAGACAACAAAATCTGAAGGTAGTTGGGGCTGTCAATAATAAGGTAGAAAAGAAAGAAAGAAAGAACTGAAATAGCAACAAAGAAAACAATAGCAAGGATCAATACAAGTAAAAGCTGGTTCTTTGAGAAGGTAAACAATATTGATATAACTTTAGCCAGACTCATCGAGCAAAAGAGGGAGAGGATTGCAACCAATAAAATTAGAAATGAAAAAGTTACAATGGACAACACAGAAATACAAACCTTCTTAAGAGACCACTGCAAGCAACTCTATGCGGATAAAATGGACAATCTGGAGGAAATGCACAAATTCCTAGAAAGGTACAACCTTCCACGACTGAACCAGGAATAAATAGAAACTATGAACAGACCCAGTACGAGTAATGAACTTGCAACTCTGATTAAAATTCGTCCAACAAAAAAAACTCCCGGACACATGGCTTCACAGGATAATTCTATCCAACACGGAGAGTAGACCTAACACCCATCCTTCTCAAACTCTTCCAAAAAATGATCGAGGCGGGAACACTCCCAAACTCTTTCTATGAGGCCACCATCACCCTGATACCAAAACCAGACAGAGATAGTACAAAAAAATACAGTTACACACCGATATCACTGATGAACATAGATGCAAAGCTGCTCAACAAAATAGTAGCAAACAGAATCCAATACCACATTAAAAGTATCATACCTCATGATCAAGTGGGATTTATCCCAGGGATGCAAGGTTTCTTCAATATAGGCAAATCAATGTGATACACCCTATTAACAAAGGGAAGAGGAAAAACCATATAATCATGTCAATAGATGCAGAAAAGCTTGTGACAAAGTTCAACACACATTTCTGATAAAAACCCTCCAGAAAGTGGGCAGAGAGGGAACCTCACTCAACTTAATCAAGGCCATATACGACAAACCCACAGCAAACATTCTCAATGGTGAAAAAATGAAAGCATGTCCTCTAATACCAGGAACAAGACAAGGATGACCACGCTCACCACTATTATTCCACATAGTTTTGGAAGTTCTAGCCACAGCAGTCAGAGCAGCAAAAGAAAGAAACGGAACACAAGTTGGAAAAGAAGAAGTAACACTGTCACACTTTGCAGACGACATGACATTATACTTAGAGAATCCTAAAGATGCCACCAGAAAACTACTAGAAGTAATCCATGGATTTGGTAACGTTGCACGATACAAAATGAATGCACAGAAATCCCTTGCATTCCTATACATTAATGAAGAAAAATCTGAAAGAGAAATAAAGGAAACACTCCCATTAACCACTGCAACAAAAAGAATAAAATACCTAGGAACAAACCTACCTAGGGAGACAAAAGTTCTGTATGCTGAAAACTATGACACTGAAGAACGAAATTGAAGATGATACCTACAGATGGAGAGAGATACCATGTTCTTGGATTGGAAGAATCAATGTTGTGAAAATGACTATACTCTCCAAAGCAATCTACATATTCAATGCAATGCCTCTCAAATTACCAATGGCATTTTTTTCACAACTAGAGCAAAAAAAATCTTAAAATTTGTATGGAGACACAAAAAACCTGGAAGAGCCGAAGCAGTTTGAGGGATAAAAACAGAGCTGGAGGAATCAGACTGCCCGACTTCAGACTGTACTACAAAGCTACAGTAATCAAGACACGATGGGACTGGCACAAAAACAGAAATATAGATCAATGCAACAGGATAGAAAGCCCAGAGATAAAGCCACGCACCTATGGCCAACTAATCTATGACAAAGGAGACTAGAATCCCCAATGGAGAAAAGACAGTCTCTACAATAAGTGGTGCTGGGAAAACTGCACAGACACATGTAAAAGAATGAAATTGGAACACTCCCAAACACCGTACACAGAAATAAACTCAAAATGGAACAGAGACCTAAACGTAAGACAGGATACTATAAAACTCTTAGAGGAAAACATAGCAATAACACGCTTTGACATAAATCACAGCAAGATCTTTTTTAATCCACCTCCTAGAGTAATGGAAATAAAAACAAAAAGAAAGAAGTGGGACCTAATGAAACTTAAAAGCTTTGGCTACACACAGGAAACGACAAACAAGACCAAAGGACAACCCTCAGAATGGGAAAAATATTTATGTACGGATCAACGGACTAAGGATTAATCTCCAAAATATATACACAGCACATGCAGCTTGGTATTGAACAAACGAACAACCCAATCGAAAAATGGGCAGAAGACCTAAATAGACAATTCTCCAAAGAAGACACATGGCTGGCAAACAAACACATCAAAACCTGCTCAACGTCACTAATTATTAGAGAGATGCACATCAAAACGACACTGAGGTATCACCTCACACCATTTAGAACGGGCATCATCAGAAAATCAACAAACAACAACTGCTGGACAGGGTGTGGAGCAAAGAGAATACTCTTCTTGCACTGTTGTTGGGAAAGTAAATTGATACAGCCACTATGGAGAACAGTAGACAGGTTCCTTAAAAAACGAAAACCAGAATTGCCATACGACCCAGCGAACCCACTACAGGGCATACACCAAGAGAAAACCATAGTTCTAAAATCACATGCACCCCAATGTTCATTGTAGTAGGATTTACTATAGTCAGGTCATGGAAACAACCTAAATGCCCATCCACAGGCGAATGCATAAGGAAGATGAGGTAAATATATATCATGGAAGATTACTCAGCCATAAAAAGGAACTAAGTTGGTTCATTGGTACAGGTGTGGATGGATCTAGAGACTGTCATACAGAGTGAAATCAGTCAGAAAGAGAAAAACAGATACCGTATATAAACGCATATATATGCAACCTAGAAAGATGGTACAGATGAACCGGTTTGCAGGATTGAATTGATACACAGATGTGGAGAACCCACGTAGGGCCACCAAAGGGGGAAAGTGGGAGTGTGGTAGTCGTTGTGTGATGAATTGGGAAATTGGGATTGACATATATACACTAATATGTATAAAATGGATAACTAATAAGAACCTGCTGTATAAAAAAATAAAATAATATTCAGAAATTCAAAAAACAGTAAGATAAAAGGAAGAAGATGTTTTCACTTGAACCGATCATTTCCTAAATAGACAACAAACTCCGAAGGTAGTTGGGGCTGTCAATAAAAAGGCAGAAAAAAAAGAAAGGAAGAACTGAAACAGCAACAAAGAAAACAATAGCAAGGATCAATAAAAGAAAAAGCTGGTTCTTTGAGAAGGTAAACAATATTGATATACCTTTAGCCAGACTCATCGAGAAAAAGAGGGAGAGGACTGCAATCAATAAAATTAGAAATGAAAAAGAAGTTACCACGGACAACAGAGAAATATAAAACTTCGTAAGAGACTACTACAAGCAACTCTAGGCTGATAAAATGGACAATCTGGAAGAAATGCACAAATTCCTAGAAAGGTACCACCTTCCAAGACTGAACCAGGAAAAAATAGAAACTATGAACAGACTCAGTACGAGTAATGAACTTGTAACTCTGATTAAAACTTGTCCAACAAACAAAAGTTCAGGACAGATGGTTTCACAGGATAATTCTATCCAACATGGAGAAAAGACCTAACACCCATCCTTCTCAAACTCTTCCAAAAAATGGTCGAGGCGGGAACACTCCCAAACTCTTTCTATGAGGCCACCATCACCCTGATACCAAAACCAGACAAAGATAGTACAAAGAACTAAAGTTACACACCGATATCACTGATGAACATAGATGCAAAGCTGCTCAACAAAATAGTAGCAAACAGAATCCAATACCACATTAAAATTGTCATACCTCATGATCAAGTGTGATTTATCCAAGGGATGCAAGGATTCTTCCATATACGCAATTCAATGTGATACATCCTATGAACAAAGCGAAGAGGAAAATCCATATGATCATGTCAATCGATGCAGAAAAGCTTGTGACAAATTTCAACACACATTTCTGATAAAAACCCTTCAGAAAGTGGGCAGAGAGGGAACCTCACTCAAGTTAATCAAGGCCATATACGACAAATACACAGCAAACATTCTCAATGGTGAAAAATTGAAAGCATGTCCTCTAATATCAGGAACAAGACAAGGATGACCACTCTCACCACTATTATTCAACATAGTTTTGGAAGTTTTAGCCACAGCAGTCAGAGCAGCAAAAGAAATAAAAGGAACACAAGTTGGAAAAGAAGAAGTAACACGGTCACTCTTTGCAGATGGCATGACACTATACTTAGAGAATCCTAAAGATGCCACCAGAAAACTAGTAGAGCTAATCCATGGATTTGGTAACGTTGCACGATACAAAATGAATACACAGAAATCCCTTGCATTCCTATACATTAATGAAGAAAATTCTGAAAGAGAAATGAAGGAAACACTCCCATTAACCATTACAACAGAAAGAATAAAATACCTAGGAATAAACCTACGTAGGGAGACAAAAGATCTGTATGCTGAAAACTGTGACACTGAAGAAGGAAATTGAAGATGATACAAACAGATGGAGAGAGATACCATGTTCTTGGATTGGAAGAATCAATGTTGTGAAAATGACTATACTACAAAAGCAATCTACGTATTCAATGCAATCCCTCTCAAATTACCAATGGCATTCTTTCCAGAACTAGAACAAAAAAATCTTAAAATTTGTATGGAGACACAAAACACCCGAAGAGACGAAGCACTTTGAGGGAAAAAAACAGAGATGGAGGAATCAGACTGCCCGACTTCAGACTGTACTACAAAGGTACAGTAATCAAGACACGATGGGACGGGCACAAAAACACAAATATAGATCAATGCAACAGGATAGAAATCCCAGAGATAAAGCCACGCACCCATGGTCAACTAATCTATGACAAAGGAGGCAAGAATCCCCAATGGAGAAAAGACAGTCTCTACGATACGTGGTGCTGGGAAAACTGGACAGACACATGTAAAACAATGAAATTAGACCACTCCTAAACACTGTACACAGAAATCAACTCAAAATGGAACAGAGACCTAAACGTAAGACAGGACACTATAAAACTCTTTGAGGAAAACATAGGAATAACATGCTGTGACGTAAATCACAGCAAGATCCTTTTTAATCCACCTCCTAATGGAAATAAAAACAAAAATAAACAGGTGGGACCTAATGAAATTTAAACGCTTTTGCTACACACAGGAAACTACAAACAAATCGAAAGGACAACCCTCAGAATGGGAAAAATATTTGTGTACAGATCAACGGACTACGGATTAATCTCCAAAATATATAAACAGCTCATGCAGCTCGGTATTAAAAAAACGAACAACGCAATCGAAAATTGGGCAGAAGACCTAAATAGACAATTCTCCAAAGAAGACATACATCTGGCCAACAAGCACATAAAAACTTGCTCAACATCACTAATTATTAGAGAGATGCACATCAAAACTACACTGAGAAATCACCTCATTCCATTTAGAACGAGCATTATCAGAAAATCAACAAACAACCACCGCTGGACAGGGTGTTGAGTAAAGAAAACACTCTTGCACCATTGTTGGTAGTGTAAATTGATAGAGCCACTATGGAGAACAGTAAAAAGGTTCTTGAAAAAACTAAGAACAGAATTGCCATATGACCCAGCGAACCCACTACAGGGCACGTACCAAGAGAAAACCATACTTCGAAAAGACACATGCACCCCAATGTTCATTGCAGCAGTATTTACAATAGCCAGGTCATGGAAACAACCTAAATGCCCATTCAGAGATGAATAGATAAAGAAGACATGCTACATATATACCATGGAATATTATTCAGCCATAAAAAGCAACTAAGTTGGTTCATTCGTACAGCCGTAGATGGATCTAGAGACTGTCATAGAGAGTGAAGTCAGTCAGAAAGAGAAAAACAGATATCATATATAAAGGCATATATATGCAAACTAGAAAAATGATACAGATGAACCGGTTTGCAGGATTGAATTGATACACAGATGTGCACAAACAACGTATGGCCACCAACGGGAGAAAGTGGGGGTGTGGTAGTCGTTGTGTGAAAAATTTGGAAATTGGGATTATCATATATACACTAATATGTATAAAATGGGTAACTAATAAGAACCTGCTGTATAAAAAAATAAAATAATATTCAAAAATTCAGAAAAGAATAAGATAAAAGGAAGAAGATGTGTTCATTTGAACCAATCATTTCCTATATAGACAACAAAATCTGAAGGTAGTTGGAGCTGTCAATAATAAGGTAGAAAAGAAAGAAAGAAAGAACTGAAATAGCAACAAAGAAAACAATAGCAAGGATCAATACAAGTAGAAGCTGGTTCTTTGAGAAGGTAAAAAATATTGATATAACTTTAGCCAGACTCATCGAGCAAAAGAGGGAGAGGATTGCAATCAATAAAATTAGAAATGAAAAAGTTACAATGGACAACACAGAAATACAAACCTTCTTAAGAGACCACTGCAAGCAACTCTATGCTGATAAAATGGACAATCTGGAGGAAATGCACAAATTCCTAGAAAGGTACAACCTTCCACGACTGAACCAGGAAAAAATAGAAACTATGAACAGACCCAGTACGAGTAATGAACTTGCAACTCTGATTAAAATTCGTCCAACAAAAAAAACTCCCGGACACATGGCTTCACAGGATAATTCTATCCAACACGGAGAGTAGACCTAACACCCATCCTTCTCAAACTCTTCCAAAAAATGATCGAGGCGGGAACACTCCCAAACTCTTTCTATGAGGCCACCATCACCCTGATACCAAAACCAGACAGAGATAGTACAAAAAAATACAGTTACACACCGATATCACTGATGAACATAGATGCAAAGCTGCTCAACAAAATAGTAGCAAACAGAATCCAATACCACATTAAAAGTATCATACCTCATGATCAAGTGGGATTTATCCCAGGGATGCAAGGTTTCTTCAATATAGGCAAATCAATGTGATACACCCTATTAACAAAGGGAAGAGGAAAAACCATATAATCATGTCAATAGATGCAGAAAAGCTTCTGACAAAGTTCAACACACATTTCTGATAAAAACCCTCCAGAAAGTGGGCAGAGAGGGAACCTCACTCAACTTAATCAAGGCCATATACGACAAACCCACAGCAAACATTCTCAATGGTGAAAAAATGAAAGCATGTCCTCTAATACCAGGAACAAGACAAGGATGACCACGCTCACCACTATTATTCCACATAGTTTTGGAAGTTCTAGCCACAGCAGTCAGAGCAGCAAAAGAAAGAAACGGAACACAAGTTGGAAAAGAAGAAGTAACACTGTCACACTTTGCAGACGACATGACATTATACTTAGAGAATCCTAAAGATGCCACCAGAAAACTACTAGAAGTAATCCATGGATTTGGTAACGTTGCACGATACAAAATGAATGCACAGAAATCCCTTGCATTCCTATACATTAATGAAGAAAAATCTGAAAGAGAAATAAAGGAAACACTCCCATTAACCACTGCAACAAAAAGAATAAAATACCTAGAAACAAACCTACCTAGGGAGACAAAAGTTCTGTATGCTGAAAACTATGACACTGAAGAACGAAATTGAAGATGATACCTACAGATGGAGAGAGATACCATGTTCTTGGATTGGAAGAATCAATGTTGTGAAAATGACTATACTCTCCAAAGCAATCTACATATTCAATGCAATGCCTCTCAAATTACCAATGGCATTCTTTCCAGAACTAGAACAAAAAAATCTTAAAATTTGTATGGAGACACAAAACACCCGAAGAGACGAAGCACTTTGAGGGAAAAAAACAGAGATGGAGGAATCAGACTGCCCGACTTCAGACTGTACTACAAAGGTACAGTAATCAAGACACGATGGGACGGGCACAAAAACACAAATATAGATCAATGCAACAGGATAGAAATCCCAGAGATAAAGCCACGCACCCATGGTCAACTAATCTATGACAAAGGAGGCAAGAATCCCCAATGGAGAAAAGACAGTCTCTACGATACGTGGTGCTGGGAAAACTGGACAGACACATGTAAAACAATGAAATTAGACCACTCCTAAACACTGTACACAGAAATCAACTCAAAATGGAACAGAGACCTAAACGTAAGACAGGACACTATAAAACTCCTTGAGGAAAACATAGGAATAACACGCTGTGACGTAAATCACAGCAAGATCCTTTTTAATCCACCTCCTAATGGAAATAAAAACAAAAATAAACAGGTGGGACCTAATGAAATTTAAACGCTTTTGCTACACACAGGAAACTACAAACAAATCGAAAGGACAACCCTCAGAATGGGAAAAATATTTGTGTACAGATCAACGGACTACGGATTAATCTCCAAAATATATAAACAGCTCATGCAGCTCGGTATTAAAAAAACGAACAACGCAATCGAAAATTGGGCATAAGACCTAAATAGACAATTCTCCAAAGAAGACATACATCTGGCCAACAAGCACATAAAAACTTGCTCAACATCACTAATTATTAGAGAGATGCACATCAAAACTACACTGAGAAATCACCTCATTCCATTTAGAACGAGCATTATCAGAAAATCAACAAACAACCACCGCTGGACAGGGTGTTGAGTAAAGAAAACACTCTTGCACCGTTGTTGGTAGTGTAAATTGATAGAGCCACTATGGAGAACAGTAAAAAGGTTCTTGAAAAAACTAAGAACAGAATTGCCATATGACCCAGCGAACCCACTACAGGGCACGTACCAAGAGAAAACCATACTTCGAAAAGACACATGCACCCCAATGTTCATTGCAGCAGTATTTACAATAGCCAGGTCATGGAAACAACCTAAATGCCCATTCAGAGATGAATAGATAAAGAAGACATGCTACATATATACCATGGAATATTATTCAGCCATAAAAAGCAACTAAGTTGGTTCATTCGTACAGCCGTAGATGGATCTAGAGACTGTCATAGAGAGTGAAGTCAGTCAGAAAGAGAAAAACAGATATCATATATAAAGGCATATATATGCAAACTAGAAAAATGATACAGATGAACCGGTTTGCAGGATTGAATTGATACACAGATGTGCACAAACAATGTATGGCCACCAACGGGAGAAAGTGGGGGTGTGGTAGTCGTTGTGTGAAAAATTTGGAAATTGGGATTATCATATATACACTAATATGTATAAAATGGGTAACTAATAAGAACCTGCTGTATAAAAAAATAAAATAATATTCAAAAATTCAGAAAAGAATAAGATAAAAGGAAGAAGATGTGTTCATTTGAACCAATCATTTCCTATATAGACAACAAAATCTGAAGGTAGTTGGGGCTGTCAATAATAAGGTAGAAAAGAAAGAAAGAAAGAACTGAAATAGCAACAAAGAAAACAATAGCAAGGATCAATACAAGTAAAAGCTGGTTCTTTGAGAAGGTAAACAATATTGATATAACTTTAGCCAGACTCATCGAGCAAAAGAGGGAGAGGATTGCAACCAATAAAATTAGAAATGAAAAAGTTACAATGGACAACACAGAAATACAAACCTTCTTAAGAGACCACTGCAAGCAACTCTATGCGGATAAAATGGACAATCTGGAGGAAATGCACAAATTCCTAGAAAGGTACAACCTTCCACGACTGAACCAGGAATAAATAGAAACTATGAACAGACCCAGTACGAGTAATGAACTTGCAACTCTGATTAAAATTCGTCCAACAAAAAAAACTCCCGGACACATGGCTTCACAGGATAATTCTATCCAACACGGAGAGTAGACCTAACACCCATCCTTCTCAAACTCTTCCAAAAAATGATCGAGGCGGGAACACTCCCAAACTCTTTCTATGAGGCCACCATCACCCTGATACCAAAACCAGACAGAGATAGTACAAAAAAATACAGTTACACACCGATATCACTGATGAACATAGATGCAAAGCTGCTCAACAAAATAGTAGCAAACAGAATCCAATACCACATTAAAAGTATCATACCTCATGATCAAGTGGGATTTATCCCAGGGATGCAAGGTTTCTTCAATATAGGCAAATCAATGTGATACACCCTATTAACAAAGGGAAGAGGAAAAACCATATAATCATGTCAATAGATGCAGAAAAGCTTGTGACAAAGTTCAACACACATTTCTGATAAAAACCCTCCAGAAAGTGGGCAGAGAGGGAACCTCACTCAACTTAATCAAGGCCATATACGACAAACCCACAGCAAACATTCTCAATGGTGAAAAAATGAAAGCATGTCCTCTAATACCAGGAACAAGACAAGGATGACCACGCTCACCACTATTATTCCACATAGTTTTGGAAGTTCTAGCCACAGCAGTCAGAGCAGCAAAAGAAAGAAACGGAACACAAGTTGGAAAAGAAGAAGTAACACTGTCACACTTTGCAGACGACATGACATTATACTTAGAGAATCCTAAAGATGCCACCAGAAAACTACTAGAAGTAATCCATGGATTTGGTAACGTTGCACGATACAAAATGAATGCACAGAAATCCCTTGCATTCCTATACATTAATGAAGAAAAATCTGAAAGAGAAATAAAGGAAACACTCCCATTAACCACTGCAACAAAAAGAATAAAATACCTAGGAACAAACCTACCTAGGGAGACAAAAGTTCTGTATGCTGAAAACTATGACACTGAAGAACGAAATTGAAGATGATACCTACAGATGGAGAGAGATACCATGTTCTTGGATTGGAAGAATCAATGTTGTGAAAATGACTATACTCTCCAAAGCAATCTACATATTCAATGCAATGCCTCTCAAATTACCAATGGCATTTTTTTTCACAACTAGAGCAAAAAAAAATCTTAAAATTTGTATGGAGACACAAAAAACCTGGAAGAGCCGAAGCAGTTTGAGGGATAAAAACAGAGCTGGAGGAATCAGACTGCCCGACTTCAGACTGTACTACAAAGCTACAGTAATCAAGACACGATGGGACTGGCACAAAAACAGAAATATAGATCAATGCAACAGGATAGAAAGCCCAGAGATAAAGCCACGCACCTATGGCCAACTAATCTATGACAAAGGAGACTAGAATCCCCAATGGAGAAAAGACAGTCTCTACAATAAGTGGTGCTGGGAAAACTGCACAGACACATGTAAAAGAATGAAATTGGAACACTCCCAAACACCGTACACAGAAATAAACTCAAAATGGAACAGAGACCTAAACGTAAGACAGGATACCATAAAACTCTTAGAGGAAAACATAGCAATAACACGCTTTGACATAAATCACAGCAAGATCTTTTTCAATCCACCTCCTAGAGTAATGGAAATAAAAACAAAAAGAAAGAAGTGGGACCTAATGAAACTTAAAAGCTTTGGCTACACACAGGAAACGACAAACAAGACCAAAGGACAACCCTCAGAATGGGAAAAATATTTATGTACGGATCAACAGACTAAGGATTAATCTCCAAAATATATAAAGAGCTCATGCAGCTCGGTATTGAACAAACGAACAACCCAATCGAAAAATGGGCAGAAGACCTAAATAGACAATTCTCCAAAGAAGACACACGGCTGGCCAACAAACACATCAAAACCTGCTCAACGTCACTATTTATTAGAGAGATGCACATCAAAACGACACTGAGGTATCACCTCACACCATTTAGAACGGGCATCATCAGAAAATCAACAAACAACAACTGCTGGACAGGGTGTGGAGCAAAGAGAATACTCTTCTTGCACTGTTGTTGGGAAAGTAAATTGATACAGCCACTATGGAGAACAGTAGAGAGGTTCCTTAAAAAACGAAAACCAGAATTGCCATACGACCCAGCGAACCCACTACAGGGCATACACCAAGAGAAAACCATAGTTCTAAAATCACATGCACCCCAATGTTCATTGTAGTAGGATTTACTATAGCCAGGTCATGGAAACAACCTAAATGCCCATTCACAGGCGAATGCATAAGGAAGATGAGGTAAATATATATCATGGAATATTACTCAGCCATAAAAAGGAACTAAGTTGGTTCATTGGTACAGGCGTGGATGGATCTAGAGACTGTCATACAGAGTGAAATCAGTCAGAAAGAGAAAAACAGATACCGTATATAAACGCATATATATGCAACCTAGAAAGATGGTACAGATGAACCGGTTTGCAGGATTGAATTGATACACAGATGTGGAGAACCCACGTAGGGCCACCAAAGGGGGAAAGTGGGAGTGTGGTAGTCGTTGTGTGATGAATTCGGAAATTGGGATTGACATATATACACTAATATGTATAAAATGGATAACTAATAAGAACCTGCTGTATAAAAAAATAAAATAATATTCAGAAATTCAAAAAACAGTAAGATAAAAGGAAGAAGATGTGTTCACTTGAACCGATCATTTCCTAAATAGACAACAAACTCCGAAGGTAGTTGGGGCTGTCAATAAAAAGGCAGAAAAAAAAGAAAGAAAGAACTGAAACAGCAACAAAGAAAACAATAGCAAGGATCAATAAAAGTAAAAGCTGGTTCTTTGAGAAGGTAAACAATATTGATATACCTTTAGCCAGACTCACCGAGAAAAAGAGGGAGAGGACTGCAATCAATAAAATTAGAAATGAAAAAGAAGTTACCACGGACAACAGAGAAATATAAAACTTCGTAAGAGACTACTACAAGCAACTCTAGGCTGATAAAATGGACAATCTGGAAGAAATGCACAAATTCCTAGAAAGGTACCACCTTCCAAGACTGAACCAGGAAAAAATAGAAACTATGAACAGACTCAGTACGAGTAATGAACTTGTAACTCTGATTAAAACTTGTCCAACAAACAAAAGTTCAGGACAGATGGTTTCACAGGATAATTCTATCCAACATGGAGAAAAGACCTAACACCCATCCTTCTCAAACTCTTCGAAAAAATGGTCGAGGCGGGAACACTCCCAAACTCTTTCTATGAGGCCACCATCACCCTGATACCAAAACCAGACAAAGATAGTACAAAGAACTAAAGTTACACACCGATATCACTGATGAACATAGATGCAAAGCTGCTCAACAAAATAGTAGCAAACAGAATCCAATACCACATTAAAATTGTCATACCTCATGATCAAGTGTGATTTATCCAAGGGATGCAAGGATTCTTCCATATACGCAATTCAATGTGATACATCCTATGAACAAAGCGAAGAGGAAAATCCATATGATCATGTCAATCGATGCAGAAAAGCTTGTGACAAATTTCAACACACATTTCTGATAAAAACCCTTCAGAAAGTGGGCAGAGAGGGAACCTCACTCAAGTTAATCAAGGCCATATACGACAAATACACAGCAAACATTCTCAATGGTGAAAAATTGAAAGCATGTCCTCTAATATCAGGAACAAGACAAGGATGACCACTCTCACCACTATTATTCAACATAGTTTTGGAAGTTTTAGCCACAGCAGTCAGAGCAGCAAAAGAAATAAAAGGAACACAAGTTGGAAAAGAAGAAGTAACACGGTCACTCTTTGCAGATGGCATGACACTATACTTAGAGAATCCTAAAGATGCCACCAGAAAACTAGTAGAGCTAATCCATGGATTTGGTAACGTTGCACGATACAAAATGAATACACAGAAATCCCTTGCATTCCTATACATTAATGAAGAAAATTCTGAAAGAGAAATGAAGGAAACACTCCCATTAACCATTACAACAGAAAGAATAAAATACCTAGGAATAAACCTACGTAGGGAGACAAAAGATCTGTATGCTGAAAACTGTGACACTGAAGAAGGAAATTGAAGATGATACAAACAGATGGAGAGAGATACCATGTTCTTGGATTGGAAGAATCAATGTTGTGAAAATGACTATACTACAAAAGCAATCTACGTATTCAATGCAATCCCTCTCAAATTACCAATGGCATTCTTTCCAGAACTAGAACAAAAAAATCTTAAAATTTGTATGGAGACACAAAACACCCGAAGAGACGAAGCACTTTGAGGGAAAAAAACAGAGATGGAGGAATCAGACTGCCCGACTTCAGACTGTACTACAAAGGTACAGTAATCAAGACACGATGGGACGGGCACAAAAACACAAATATAGATCAATGCAACAGGATAGAAATCCCAGAGATAAAGCCACGCACCCATGGTCAACTAATCTATGACAAAGGAGGCAAGAATCCCCAATGGAGAAAAGACAGTCTCTACGATACGTGGTGCTGGGAAAACTGGACAGACACATGTAAAACAATGAAATTAGACCACTCCTAAACACTGTACACAGAAATCAACTCAAAATGGAACAGAGACCTAAACGTAAGACAGGACACTATAAAACTCCTTGAGGAAAACATAGGAATAACACGCTGTGACGTAAATCACAGCAAGATCCTTTTTAATCCACCTCCTAATGGAAATAAAAACAAAAATAAACAGGTGGGACCTAATGAAATTTAAACGCTTTTGCTACACACAGGAAACTACAAACAAATCGAAAGGACAACCCTCAGAATGGGAAAAATATTTGTGTACAGATCAACGGACTACGGATTAATCTCCAAAATATATAAACAGCTCATGCAGCTCGGTATTAAAAAAACGAACAACGCAATCGAAAATTGGGCAGAAGACCTAAATAGACAATTCTCCAAAGAAGACATACATCTGGCCAACAAGCACATAAAAACTTGCTCAACATCACTAATTATTAGAGAGATGCACATCAAAACTACACTGAGAAATCACCTCATTCCATTTAGAACGAGCATTATCAGAAAATCAACAAACAACCACCGCTGGACAGGGTGTTGAGTAAAGAAAACACTCTTGCACCGTTGTTGGTAGTGTAAATTGATAGAGCCACTATGGAGAACAGTAAAAAGGTTCTTGAAAAAACTAAGAACAGAATTGCCATATGACCCAGCGAACCCACTACAGGGCACGTACCAAGAGAAAACCATACTTCGAAAAGACACATGCACCCCAATGTTCATTGCAGCAGTATTTACAATAGCCAGGTCATGGAAACAACCTAAATGCCCATTCAGAGATGAATAGATAAAGAAGACATGCTACATATATACCATGGAATATTATTCAGCCATAAAAAGCAACTAAGTTGGTTCATTCGTACAGCCGTAGATGGATCTAGAGACTGTCATAGAGAGTGAAGTCAGTCAGAAAGAGAAAAACAGATATCATATATAAAGGCATATATATGCAAACTAGAAAAATGATACAGATGAACCGGTTTGCAGGATTGAATTGATACACAGATGTGCACAAACAACGTATGGCCACCAACGGGAGAAAGTGGGGGTGTGGTAGTCGTTGTGTGAAAAATTTGGAAATTGGGATTATCATATATACACTAATATGTATAAAATGGGTAACTAATAAGAACCTGCTGTATAAAAAAATAAAATAATATTCAAAAATTCAGAAAAGAATAAGATAAAAGGAAGAAGATGTGTTCATTTGAACCAATCATTTCCTATATAGACAACAAAATCTGAAGGTAGTTGGGGCTGTCAATAATAAGGTAGAAAAGAAAGAAAGAAAGAACTGAAATAGCAACAAAGAAAACAATAGCAAGGATCAATACAAGTAAAAGCTGGTTCTTTGAGAAGGTAAACAATATTGATATAACTTTAGCCAGACTCATCGAGCAAAAGAGGGAGAGGATTGCAACCAATAAAATTAGAAATGAAAAAGTTACAATGGACAACACAGAAATACAAACCTTCTTAAGAGACCACTGCAAGCAACTCTATGCTGATAAAATGGACAATCTGGAGGAAATGCACAAATTCCTAGAAAGGTACAACCTTCCACGACTGAACCAGGAAAAAATAGAAACTATGAACAGACCCAGTACGAGTAATGAACTTGCAACTCTGATTAAAATTCGTCCAACAAAAAAAACTCCCGGACACATGGCTTCACAGGATAATTCTATCCAACACGGAGAGTAGACCTAACACCCATCCTTCTCAAACTCTTCCAAAAAATGATCGAGGCGGGAACACTCCCAAACTCTTTCTATGAGGCCACCATCACCCTGATACCAAAACCAGACAGAGATAGTACAAAAAAATACAGTTACACACCGATATCACTGATGAACATAGATGCAAAGCTGCTCAACAAAATAGTAGCAAACAGAATCCAATACCACATTAAAAGTATCATACCTCATGATCAAGTGGGATTTATCCCAGGGATGCAAGGTTTCTTCAATATAGGCAAATCAATGTGATACACCCTATTAACAAAGGGAAGAGGAAAAACCATATAATCATGTCAATAGATGCAGAAAAGCTTGTGACAAAGTTCAACACACATTTCTGATAAAAACCCTCCAGAAAGTGGGCAGAGAGGGAACCTCACTCAACTTAATCAAGGCCATATACGACAAACCCACAGCAAACATTCTCAATGGTGAAAAAATGAAAGCATGTCCTCTAATACCAGGAACAAGACAAGGATGACCACGCTCACCACTATTATTCCACATAGTTTTGGAAGTTCTAGCCACAGCAGTCAGAGCAGCAAAAGAAAGAAACGGAACACAAGTTGGAAAAGAAGAAGTAACACTGTCACACTTTGCAGACGACATGACATTATACTTAGAGAATCCTAAAGATGCCACCAGAAAACTACTAGAAGTAATCCATGGATTTGGTAACGTTGCACGATACAAAATGAATGCACAGAAATCCCTTGCATTCCTATACATTAATGAAGAAAAATCTGAAAGAGAAATAAAGGAAACACTCCCATTAACCACTGCAACAAAAAGAATAAAATACCTAGGAACAAACCTACCTAGGGAGACAAAAGTTCTGTATGCTGAAAACTATGACACTGAAGAACGAAATTGAAGATGATACCTACAGATGGAGAGAGATACCATGTTCTTGGATTGGAAGAATCAATGTTGTGAAAATGACTATACTCTCCAAAGCAATCTACATATTCAATGCAATGCCTCTCAAATTACCAATGGCATTTTTTTTCACAACTAGAGCAAAAAAAAATCTTAAAATTTGTATGGAGACACAAAAAACCTGGAAGAGCCGAAGCAGTTTGAGGGATAAAAACAGAGCTGGAGGAATCAGACTGCCCGACTTCAGACTGTACTACAAAGCTACAGTAATCAAGACACGATGGGACTGGCACAAAAACAGAAATATAGATCAATGCAACAGGATAGAAAGCCCAGAGATAAAGCCACGCACCTATGGCCAACTAATCTATGACAAAGGAGACTAGAATCCCCAATGGAGAAAAGACAGTCTCTACAATAAGTGGTGCTGGGAAAACTGCACAGACACATGTAAAAGAATGAAATTGGAACACTCCCAAACACCGTACACAGAAATAAACTCAAAATGGAACAGAGACCTAAACGTAAGACAGGATACCATAAAACTCTTAGAGGAAAACATAGCAATAACACGCTTTGACATAAATCACAGCAAGATCTTTTTCAATCCACCTCCTAGAGTAATGAAAATAAAAACAAAAAGAAAGAAGTGGGACCTAATGAAACTTAAAAGCTTTGGCTACACACAGGAAACGACAAACAAGACCAAAGGACAACCCTCAGAATGGGAAAAATATTTATGTACGGATCAACAGACTAAGGATTAATCTCCAAAATATATAAAGAGCTCATGCAGCTCGGTATTGAACAAACGAACAACCCAATCGAAAAATGGGCAGAAGACCTAAATAGACAATTCTCCAAAGAAGACACACGGCTGGCCAACAAACACATCAAAACCTGCTCAACGTCACTATTTATTAGAGAGATGCACATCAAAACGACACTGAGGTATCACCTCACACCATTTAGAACGGGCATCATCAGAAAATCAACAAACAACAACTGCTGGACAGGGTGTGGAGCAAAGAGAATACTCTTCTTGCACTGTTGTTGGGAAAGTAAATTGATACAGCCACTTTGGAGAACAGTAGAGAGGTTCCTTAAAAAACGAAAACCAGAATTGCCATATGACCCAGCGAACCCACTACAGGGCATACACCAAGAGAAAACCATAGTTCTAAAATCACATGCACCCCAATGTTCATTGTAGTAGGATTTACTATAGCCAGGTCATGGAGACAACCTAAATGCCCATTCACAGGCGAATGCATAAGGAAGATGAGGTAAATATATATCATGGAATATTACTCAGCCATAAAAAGGAACTAAGTTGGTTCATTGGTACAGGCGTGGATGGATCTAGAGACTGTCATACAGAGTGAAATCAGTCAGAAAGAGAAAAACAGATACCGTATATAAACGCATATATATGCAACCTAGAAAGATGGTACAGATGAACCGGTTTGCAGGATTGAATTGATACACAGATGTGGAGAACCCACGTAGGGCCACCAAAGGGGGAAAGTGGGAGTGTGGTAGTCGTTGTGTGATGAATTCGGAAATTGGGATTGACATATATACACTAATATGTATAAAATGGATAACTAATAAGAACCTGCTGTATAAAAAAATAAAATAATATTCAGAAATTCAAAAAACAGTAAGATAAAAGGAAGAAGATGTGTTCACTTGAACCGATCATTTCCTAAATAGACAACAAACTCCGAAGGTAGTTGGGGCTGTCAATAAAAAGGCAGAAAAAAAAGAAAGAAAGAACTGAAACAGCAACAAAGAAAACAATAGCAAGGATCAATAAAAGTAAAAGCTGGTTCTTTGAGAAGGTAAACAATATTGATATACCTTTAGCCAGACTCACCGAGAAAAAGAGGGAGAGGACTGCAATCAATAAAATTAGAAATGAAAAAGAAGTTACCACGGACAACAGAGAAATATAAAACTTCGTAAGAGACTACTACAAGCAACTCTAGGCTGATAAAATGGACAATCTGGAAGAAATGCACAAATTCCTAGAAAGGTACCACCTTCCAAGACTGAACCAGGAAAAAATAGAAACTATGAACAGACTCAGTACGAGTAATGAACTTGTAACTCTGATTAAAACTTGTCCAACAAACAAAAGTTCAGGACAGATGGTTTCACAGGATAATTCTATCCAACATGGAGAAAAGACCTAACACCCATCCTTCTCAAACTCTTCGAAAAAATGGTCGAGGCGGGAACACTCCCAAACTCTTTCTATGAGGCCACCATCACCCTGATACCAAAACCAGACAAAGATAGTACAAAGAACTAAAGTTACACACCGATATCACTGATGAACATAGATGCAAAGCTGCTCAACAAAATAGTAGCAAACAGAATCCAATACCACATTAAAATTGTCATACCTCATGATCAAGTGTGATTTATCCAAGGGATGCAAGGATTCTTCCATATACGCAATTCAATGTGATACATCCTATGAACAAAGCGAAGAGGAAAATCCATATGATCATGTCAATCGATGCAGAAAAGCTTGTGACAAATTTCAACACACATTTCTGATAAAAACCCTTCAGAAAGTGGGCAGAGAGGGAACCTCACTCAAGTTAATCAAGGCCATATACGACAAATACACAGCAAACATTCTCAATGGTGAAAAATTGAAAGCATGTCCTCTAATATCAGGAACAAGACAAGGATGACCACTCTCACCACTATTATTCAACATAGTTTTGGAAGTTTTAGCCACAGCAGTCAGAGCAGCAAAAGAAATAAAAGGAACACAAGTTGGAAAAGAAGAAGTAACACGGTCACTCTTTGCAGATGGCATGACACTATACTTAGAGAATCCTAAAGATGCCACCAGAAAACTAGTAGAGCTAATCCATGGATTTGGTAACGTTGCACGATACAAAATGAATACACAGAAATCCCTTGCATTCCTATACATTAATGAAGAAAATTCTGAAAGAGAAATGAAGGAAACACTCCCATTAACCATTACAACAGAAAGAATAAAATACCTAGGAATAAACCTACGTAGGGAGACAAAAGATCTGTATGCTGAAAACTGTGACACTGAAGAAGGAAATTGAAGATGATACAAACAGATGGAGAGAGATACCATGTTCTTGGATTGGAAGAATCAATGTTGTGAAAATGACTATACTACAAAAGCAATCTACGTATTCAATGCAATCCCTCTCAAATTACCAATGGCATTCTTTCCAGAACTAGAACAAAAAAATCTTAAAATTTGTATGGAGACACAAAACACCCGAAGAGACGAAGCACTTTGAGGGAAAAAAACAGAGATGGAGGAATCAGACTGCCCGACTTCAGACTGTACTACAAAGGTACAGTAATCAAGACACGATGGGACGGGCACAAAAACACAAATATAGATCAATGCAACAGGATAGAAATCCCAGAGATAAAGCCACGCACCCATGGTCAACTAATCTATGACAAAGGAGGCAAGAATCCCCAATGGAGAAAAGACAGTCTCTACGATACGTGGTGCTGGGAAAACTGGACAGACACATGTAAAACAATGAAATTAGACCACTCCTAAACACTGTACACAGAAATCAACTCAAAATGGAACAGAGACCTAAACGTAAGACAGGACACTATAAAACTCCTTGAGGAAAACATAGGAATAACACGCTGTGACGTAAATCACAGCAAGATCCTTTTTAATCCACCTCCTAATGGAAATAAAAACAAAAATAAACAGGTGGGACCTAATGAAATTTAAACGCTTTTGCTACACACAGGAAACTACAAACAAATCGAAAGGACAACCCTCAGAATGGGAAAAATATTTGTGTACAGATCAACGGACTACGGATTAATCTCCAAAATATATAAACAGCTCATGCAGCTCGGTATTAAAAAAACGAACAACGCAATCGAAAATTGGGCAGAAGACCTAAATAGACAATTCTCCAAAGAAGACATACATCTGGCCAACAAGCACATAAAAACTTGCTCAACATCACTAATTATTAGAGAGATGCACATCAAAACTACACTGAGAAATCACCTCATTCCATTTAGAACGAGCATTATCAGAAAATCAACAAACAACCACCGCTGGACAGGGTGTTGAGTAAAGAAAACACTCTTGCACCGTTGTTGGTAGTGTAAATTGATAGAGCCACTATGGAGAACAGTAAAAAGGTTCTTGAAAAAACTAAGAACAGAATTGCCATATGACCCAGCGAACCCACTACAGGGCACGTACCAAGAGAAAACCATACTTCGAAAAGACACATGCACCCCAATGTTCATTGCAGCAGTATTTACAATAGCCAGGTCATGGAAACAACCTAAATGCCCATTCAGAGATGAATAGATAAAGAAGACATGCTACATATATACCATGGAATATTATTCAGCCATAAAAAGCAACTAAGTTGGTTCATTCGTACAGCCGTAGATGGATCTAGAGACTGTCATAGAGAGTGAAGTCAGTCAGAAAGAGAAAAACAGATATCATATATAAAGGCATATATATGCAAACTAGAAAAATGATACAGATGAACCGGTTTGCAGGATTGAATTGATACACAGATGTGCACAAACAACGTATGGCCACCAACGGGAGAAAGTGGGGGTGTGGTAGTCGTTGTGTGAAAAATTTGGAAATTGGGATTATCATATATACACTAATATGTATAAAATGGGTAACTAATAAGAACCTGCTGTATAAAAAAATAAAATAATATTCAAAAATTCAGAAAAGAATAAGATAAAAGGAAGAAGATGTGTTCATTTGAACCAATCATTTCCTATATAGACAACAAAATCTGAAGGTAGTTGGGGCTGTCAATAATAAGGTAGAAAAGAAAGAAAGAAAGAACTGAAATAGCAACAAAGAAAACAATAGCAAGGATCAATACAAGTAAAAGCTGGTTCTTTGAGAAGGTAAACAATATTGATATAACTTTAGCCAGACTCATCGAGCAAAAGAGGGAGAGGATTGCAACCAATAAAATTAGAAATGAAAAAGTTACAATGGACAACACAGAAATACAAACCTTCTTAAGAGACCACTGCAAGCAACTCTATGCTGATAAAATGGACAATCTGGAGGAAATGCACAAATTCCTAGAAAGGTACAACCTTCCACGACTGAACCAGGAAAAAATAGAAACTATGAACAGACCCAGTACGAGTAATGAACTTGCAACTCTGATTAAAATTCGTCCAACAAAAAAAACTCCCGGACACATGGCTTCACAGGATAATTCTATCCAACACGGAGAGTAGACCTAACACCCATCCTTCTCAAACTCTTCCAAAAAATGATCGAGGCGGGAACACTCCCAAACTCTTTCTATGAGGCCACCATCACCCTGATACCAAAACCAGACAGAGATAGTACAAAAAAATACAGTTACACACCGATATCACTGATGAACATAGATGCAAAGCTGCTCAACAAAATAGTAGCAAACAGAATCCAATACCACATTAAAAGCATCATACCTCATGATCAAGTGGGATTTATCCCAGGGATGCAAGGTTTCTTCAATATAGGCAAATCAATGTGATACACCCTATTAACAAAGGGAAGAGGAAAAACCATATAATCATGTCAATAGATGCAGAAAAGCTTGTGACAAAGTTCAACACACATTTCTGATAAAAACCCTCCAGAAAGTGGGCAGAGAGGGAACCTCACTCAACTTAATCAAGGCCATATACGACAAACCCACAGCAAACATTCTCAATGGTGAAAAAATGAAAGCATGTCCTCTAATACCAGGAACAAGACAAGGATGACCACGCTCACCACTATTATTCCACATAGTTTTGGAAGTTCTAGCCACAGCAGTCAGAGCAGCAAAAGAAAGAAACGGAACACAAGTTGGAAAAGAAGAAGTAACACTGTCACACTTTGCAGACGACATGACATTATACTTAGAGAATCCTAAAGATGCCACCAGAAAACTACTAGAAGTAATCCATGGATTTGGTAACGTTGCACGATACAAAATGAATGCACAGAAATCCCTTGCATTCCTATACATTAATGAAGAAAAATCTGAAAGAGAAATAAAGGAAACACTCCCATTAACCACTGCAACAAAAAGAATAAAATACCTAGGAACAAACCTACCTAGGGAGACAAAAGTTCTGTATGCTGAAAACTATGACACTGAAGAACGAAATTGAAGATGATACCTACAGATGGAGAGAGATACCATGTTCTTGGATTGGAAGAATCAATGTTGTGAAAATGACTATACTCTCCAAAGCAATCTACATATTCAATGCAATGCCTCTCAAATTACCAATGGCATTTTTTTCACAACTAGAGCAAAAAAAAATCTTAAAATTTGTATGGAGACACAAAAAACCTGGAAGAGCCGAAGCAGTTTGAGGGATAAAAACAGAGCTGGAGGAATCAGACTGCCCGACTTCAGACTGTACTACAAAGCTACAGTAATCAAGACACGATGGGACTGGCACAAAAACACAAATATAGATCAATGCAACAGGATAGAAAGCCCAGAGATAAAGCCACGCACCTATGGCCAACTAATCTATGACAAAGGAGACTAGAATCCCCAATGGAGAAAAGACAGTCTCTACAATAAGTGGTGCTGGGAAAACTGCACAGACACATGTAAAAGAATGAAATTGGAACACTCCCAAACACCGTACACAGAAATAAACTCAAAATGGAACAGAGACCTAAACGTAAGACAGGATACCATAAAACTCTTAGAGGAAAACATAGCAATAACACGCTTTGACATAAATCACAGCAAGATCTTTTTCAATCCACCTCCTAGAGTAATGAAAATAAAAACAAAAAGAAAGAAGTGGGACCTAATGAAACTTAAAAGCTTTGGCTACACACAGGAAACGACAAACAAGACCAAAGGACAACCCTCAGAATGGGAAAAATATTTATGTACGGATCAACAGACTAAGGATTAATCTCCAAAATATATAAAGAGCTCATGCAGCTCGGTATTGAACAAACGAACAACCCAATCGAAAAATGGGCAGAAGACCTAAATAGACAATTCTCCAAAGAAGACACACGGCTGGCCAACAAACACATCAAAACCTGCTCAACGTCACTATTTATTAGAGAGATGCACATCAAAACGACACTGAGGTATCACCTCACACCATTTAGAACGGGCATCATCAGAAAATCAACAAACAACAACTGCTGGACAGGGTGTGGAGCAAAGAGAATACTCTTCTTGCACTGTTGTTGGGAAAGTAAATTGATACAGCCACTATGGAGAACAGTAGAGAGGTTCCTTAAAAAACGAAAACCAGAATTGCCATACGACCCAGCGAACCCACTACAGGGCATACACCAAGAGAAAACCATAGTTCTAAAATCACATGCACCCCAATGTTCATTGTAGTAGGATTTACTATAGCCAGGTCATGGAAACAACCTAAATGCCCATTCACAGGCGAATGCATAAGGAAGATGAGGTAAATATATATCATGGAATATTACTCAGCCATAAAAAGGAACTAAGTTGGTTCATTGGTACAGGCGTGGATGGATCTAGAGACTGTCATACAGAGTGAAATCAGTCAGAAAGAGAAAAACAGATACCGTATATAAACGCATATATATGCAACCTAGAAAGATGGTACAGATGAACCGGTTTGCAGGATTGAATTGATACACAGATGTGGAGAACCCACGTAGGGCCACCAAAGGGGGAAAGTGGGAGTGTGGTAGTCGTTGTGTGATGAATTCGGAAATTGGGATTGACATATATACACTAATATGTATAAAATGGATAACTAATAAGAACCTGCTGTATAAAAAAATAAAATAATATTCAGAAATTCAAAAAACAGTAAGATAAAAGGAAGAAGATGTGTTCACTTGAACCGATCATTTCCTAAATAGACAACAAACTCCGAAGGTAGTTGGGGCTGTCAATAAAAAGGCAGAAAAAAAAGAAAGAAAGAACTGAAACAGCAACAAAGAAAACAATAGCAAGGATCAATAAAAGTAAAAGCTGGTTCTTTGAGAAGGTAAACAATATTGATATACCTTTAGCCAGACTCACCGAGAAAAAGAGGGAGAGGACTGCAATCAATAAAATTAGAAATGAAAAAGAAGTTACCACGGACAACAGAGAAATATAAAACTTCGTAAGAGACTACTACAAGCAACTCTAGGCTGATAAAATGGACAATCTGGAAGAAATGCACAAATTCCTAGAAAGGTACCACCTTCCAAGACTGAACCAGGAAAAAATAGAAACTATGAACAGACTCAGTACGAGTAATGAACTTGTAACTCTGATTAAAACTTGTCCAACAAACAAAAGTTCAGGACAGATGGTTTCACAGGATAATTCTATCCAACATGGAGAAAAGACCTAACACCCATCCTTCTCAAACTCTTCGAAAAAATGGTCGAGGCGGGAACACTCCCAAACTCTTTCTATGAGGCCACCATCACCCTGATACCAAAACCAGACAAAGATAGTACAAAGAACTAAAGTTACACACCGATATCACTGATGAACATAGATGCAAAGCTGCTCAACAAAATAGTAGCAAACAGAATCCAATACCACATTAAAATTGTCATACCTCATGATCAAGTGTGATTTATCCAAGGGATGCAAGGATTCTTCCATATACGCAATTCAATGTGATACATCCTATGAACAAAGCGAAGAGGAAAATCCATATGATCATGTCAATCGATGCAGAAAAGCTTGTGACAAATTTCAACACACATTTCTGATAAAAACCCTTCAGAAAGTGGGCAGAGAGGGAACCTCACTCAAGTTAATCAAGGCCATATACGACAAATACACAGCAAACATTCTCAATGGTGAAAAATTGAAAGCATGTCCTCTAATATCAGGAACAAGACAAGGATGACCACTCTCACCACTATTATTCAACATAGTTTTGGAAGTTTTAGCCACAGCAGTCAGAGCAGCAAAAGAAATAAAAGGAACACAAGTTGGAAAAGAAGAAGTAACACGGTCACTCTTTGCAGATGGCATGACACTATACTTAGAGAATCCTAAAGATGCCACCAGAAAACTAGTAGAGCTAATCCATGGATTTGGTAACGTTGCACGATACAAAATGAATACACAGAAATCCCTTGCATTCCTATACATTAATGAAGAAAATTCTGAAAGAGAAATGAAGGAAACACTCCCATTAACCATTACAACAGAAAGAATAAAATACCTAGGAATAAACCTACGTAGGGAGACAAAAGATCTGTATGCTGAAAACTGTGACACTGAAGAAGGAAATTGAAGATGATACAAACAGATGGAGAGAGATACCATGTTCTTGGATTGGAAGAATCAATGTTGTGAAAATGACTATACTACAAAAGCAATCTACGTATTCAATGCAATCCCTCTCAAATTACCAATGGCATTCTTTCCAGAACTAGAACAAAAAAATCTTAAAATTTGTATGGAGACACAAAACACCCGAAGAGACGAAGCACTTTGAGGGAAAAAAACAGAGATGGAGGAATCAGACTGCCCGACTTCAGACTGTACTACAAAGGTACAGTAATCAAGACACGATGGGACGGGCACAAAAACACAAATATAGATCAATGCAACAGGATAGAAATCCCAGAGATAAAGCCACGCACCCATGGTCAACTAATCTATGACAAAGGAGGCAAGAATCCCCAATGGAGAAAAGACAGTCTCTACGATACGTGGTGCTGGGAAAACTGGACAGACACATGTAAAACAATGAAATTAGACCACTCCTAAACACTGTACACAGAAATCAACTCAAAATGGAACAGAGACCTAAACGTAAGACAGGACACTATAAAACTCCTTGAGGAAAACATAGGAATAACACGCTGTGACGTAAATCACAGCAAGATCCTTTTTAATCCACCTCCTAATGGAAATAAAAACAAAAATAAACAGGTGGGACCTAATGAAATTTAAACGCTTTTGCTACACACAGGAAACTACAAACAAATCGAAAGGACAACCCTCAGAATGGGAAAAATATTTGTGTACAGATCAACGGACTACGGATTAATCTCCAAAATATATAAACAGCTCATGCAGCTCGGTATTAAAAAAACGAACAACGCAATCGAAAATTGGGCAGAAGACCTAAATAGACAATTCTCCAAAGAAGACATACATCTGGCCAACAAGCACATAAAAACTTGCTCAACATCACTAATTATTAGAGAGATGCACATCAAAACTACACTGAGAAATCACCTCATTCCATTTAGAACGAGCATTATCAGAAAATCAACAAACAACCACCGCTGGACAGGGTGTTGAGTAAAGAAAACACTCTTGCACCGTTGTTGGTAGTGTAAATTGATAGAGCCACTATGGAGAACAGTAAAAAGGTTCTTGAAAAAACTAAGAACAGAATTGCCATATGACCCAGCGAACCCACTACAGGGCACGTACCAAGAGAAAACCATACTTCGAAAAGACACATGCACCCCAATGTTCATTGCAGCAGTATTTACAATAGCCAGGTCATGGAAACAACCTAAATGCCCATTCAGAGATGAATAGATAAAGAAGACATGCTACATATATACCATGGAATATTATTCAGCCATAAAAAGCAACTAAGTTGGTTCATTCGTACAGCCGTAGATGGATCTAGAGACTGTCATAGAGAGTGAAGTCAGTCAGAAAGAGAAAAACAGATATCATATATAAAGGCATATATATGCAAACTAGAAAAATGATACAGATGAACCGGTTTGCAGGATTGAATTGATACACAGATGTGCACAAACAACGTATGGCCACCAACGGGAGAAAGTGGGGGTGTGGTAGTCGTTGTGTGAAAAATTTGGAAATTGGGATTATCATATATACACTAATATGTATAAAATGGGTAACTAATAAGAACCTGCTGTATAAAAAAATAAAATAATATTCAAAAATTCAGAAAAGAATAAGATAAAAGGAAGAAGATGTGTTCATTTGAACCAATCATTTCCTATATAGACAACAAAATCTGAAGGTAGTTGGGGCTGTCAATAATAAGGTAGAAAAGAAAGAAAGAAAGAACTGAAATAGCAACAAAGAAAACAATAGCAAGGATCAATACAAGTAAAAGCTGGTTCTTTGAGAAGGTAAACAATATTGATATAACTTTAGCCAGACTCATCGAGCAAAAGAGGGAGAGGATTGCAACCAATAAAATTAGAAATGAAAAAGTTACAATGGACAACACAGAAATACAAACCTTCTTAAGAGACCACTGCAAGCAACTCTATGCTGATAAAATGGACAATCTGGAGGAAATGCACAAATTCCTAGAAAGGTACAACCTTCCACGACTGAACCAGGAAAAAATAGAAACTATGAACAGACCCAGTACGAGTAATGAACTTGCAACTCTGATTAAAATTCGTCCAACAAAAAAAACTCCCGGACACATGGCTTCACAGGATAATTCTATCCAACACGGAGAGTAGACCTAACACCCATCCTTCTCAAACTCTTCCAAAAAATGATCGAGGCGGGAACACTCCCAAACTCTTTCTATGAGGCCACCATCACCCTGATACCAAAACCAGACAGAGATAGTACAAAAAAATACAGTTACACACCGATATCACTGATGAACATAGATGCAAAGCTGCTCAACAAAATAGTAGCAAACAGAATCCAATACCACATTAAAAGTATCATACCTCATGATCAAGTGGGATTTATCCCAGGGATGCAAGGTTTCTTCAATATAGGCAAATCAATGTGATACACCCTATTAACAAAGGGAAGAGGAAAAACCATATAATCATGTCAATAGATGCAGAAAAGCTTGTGACAAAGTTCAACACACATTTCTGATAAAAACCCTCCAGAAAGTGGGCAGAGAGGGAACCTCACTCAACTTAATCAAGGCCATATACGACAAACCCACAGCAAACATTCTCAATGGTGAAAAAATGAAAGCATGTCCTCTAATACCAGGAACAAGACAAGGATGACCACGCTCACCACTATTATTCCACATAGTTTTGGAAGTTCTAGCCACAGCAGTCAGAGCAGCAAAAGAAAGAAACGGAACACAAGTTGGAAAAGAAGAAGTAACACTGTCACACTTTGCAGACGACATGACATTATACTTAGAGAATCCTAAAGATGCCACCAGAAAACTACTAGAAGTAATCCATGGATTTGGTAACGTTGCACGATACAAAATGAATGCACAGAAATCCCTTGCATTCCTATACATTAATGAAGAAAAATCTGAAAGAGAAATAAAGGAAACACTCCCATTAACCACTGCAACAAAAAGAATAAAATACCTAGGAACAAACCTACCTAGGGAGACAAAAGTTCTGTATGCTGAAAACTATGACACTGAAGAACGAAATTGAAGATGATACCTACAGATGGAGAGAGATACCATGTTCTTGGATTGGAAGAATCAATGTTGTGAAAATGACTATACTCTCCAAAGCAATCTACATATTCAATGCAATGCCTCTCAAATTACCAATGGCATTTTTTTCACAACTAGAGCAAAAAAAAATCTTAAAATTTGTATGGAGACACAAAAAACCTGGAAGAGCCGAAGCAGTTTGAGGGATAAAAACAGAGCTGGAGGAATCAGACTGCCCGACTTCAGACTGTACTACAAAGCTACAGTAATCAAGACACGATGGGACTGGCACAAAAACACAAATATAGATCAATGCAACAGGATAGAAAGCCCAGAGATAAAGCCACGCACCTATGGCCAACTAATCTATGACAAAGGAGACTAGAATCCCCAATGGAGAAAAGACAGTCTCTACAATAAGTGGTGCTGGGAAAACTGCACAGACACATGTAAAAGAATGAAATTGGAACACTCCCAAACACCGTACACAGAAATAAACTCAAAATGGAACAGAGACCTAAACGTAAGACAGGATACCATAAAACTCTTAGAGGAAAACATAGCAATAACACGCTTTGACATAAATCACAGCAAGATCTTTTTCAATCCACCTCCTAGAGTAATGAAAATAAAAACAAAAAGAAAGAAGTGGGACCTAATGAAACTTAAAAGCTTTGGCTACACACAGGAAACGACAAACAAGACCAAAGGACAACCCTCAGAATGGGAAAAATATTTATGTACGGATCAACAGACTAAGGATTAATCTCCAAAATATATAAAGAGCTCATGCAGCTCGGTATTGAACAAACGAACAACCCAATCGAAAAATGGGCAGAAGACCTAAATAGACAATTCTCCAAAGAAGACACACGGCTGGCCAACAAACACATCAAAACCTGCTCAACGTCACTATTTATTAGAGAGATGCACATCAAAACGACACTGAGGTATCACCTCACACCATTTAGAACGGGCATCATCAGAAAATCAACAAACAACAACTGCTGGACAGGGTGTGGAGCAAAGAGAATACTCTTCTTGCACTGTTGTTGGGAAAGTAAATTGATACAGCCACTATGGAGAACAGTAGAGAGGTTCCTTAAAAAACGAAAACCAGAATTGCCATACGACCCAGCGAACCCACTACAGGGCATACACCAAGAGAAAACCATAGTTCTAAAATCACATGCACCCCAATGTTCATTGTAGTAGGATTTACTATAGCCAGGTCATGGAAACAACCTAAATGCCCATTCACAGGCGAATGCATAAGGAAGATGAGGTAAATATATATCATGGAATATTACTCAGCCATAAAAAGGAACTAAGTTGGTTCATTGGTACAGGCGTGGATGGATCTAGAGACTGTCATACAGAGTGAAATCAGTCAGAAAGAGAAAAACAGATACCGTATATAAACGCATATATATGCAACCTAGAAAGATGGTACAGATGAACCGGTTTGCAGGATTGAATTGATACACAGATGTGGAGAACCCACGTAGGGCCACCAAAGGGGGAAAGTGGGAGTGTGGTAGTCGTTGTGTGATGAATTCGGAAATTGGGATTGACATATATACACTAATATGTATAAAATGGATAACTAATAAGAACCTGCTGTATAAAAAAATAAAATAATATTCAGAAATTCAAAAAACAGTAAGATAAAAGGAAGAAGATGTGTTCACTTGAACCGATCATTTCCTAAATAGACAACAAACTCCGAAGGTAGTTGGGGCTGTCAATAAAAAGGCAGAAAAAAAAGAAAGAAAGAACTGAAACAGCAACAAAGAAAACAATAGCAAGGATCAATAAAAGTAAAAGCTGGTTCTTTGAGAAGGTAAACAATATTGATATACCTTTAGCCAGACTCACCGAGAAAAAGAGGGAGAGGACTGCAATCAATAAAATTAGAAATGAAAAAGAAGTTACCACGGACAACAGAGAAATATAAAACTTCGTAAGAGACTACTACAAGCAACTCTAGGCTGATAAAATGGACAATCTGGAAGAAATGCACAAATTCCTAGAAAGGTACCACCTTCCAAGACTGAACCAGGAAAAAATAGAAACTATGAACAGACTCAGTACGAGTAATGAACTTGTAACTCTGATTAAAACTTGTCCAACAAACAAAAGTTCAGGACAGATGGTTTCACAGGATAATTCTATCCAACATGGAGAAAAGACCTAACACCCATCCTTCTCAAACTCTTCGAAAAAATGGTCGAGGCGGGAACACTCCCAAACTCTTTCTATGAGGCCACCATCACCCTGATACCAAAACCAGACAAAGATAGTACAAAGAACTAAAGTTACACACCGATATCACTGATGAACATAGATGCAAAGCTGCTCAACAAAATAGTAGCAAACAGAATCCAATACCACATTAAAATTGTCATACCTCATGATCAAGTGTGATTTATCCAAGGGATGCAAGGATTCTTCCATATACGCAATTCAATGTGATACATCCTATGAACAAAGCGAAGAGGAAAATCCATATGATCATGTCAATCGATGCAGAAAAGCTTGTGACAAATTTCAACACACATTTCTGATAAAAACCCTTCAGAAAGTGGGCAGAGAGGGAACCTCACTCAAGTTAATCAAGGCCATATACGACAAATACACAGCAAACATTCTCAATGGTGAAAAATTGAAAGCATGTCCTCTAATATCAGGAACAAGACAAGGATGACCACTCTCACCACTATTATTCAACATAGTTTTGGAAGTTTTAGCCACAGCAGTCAGAGCAGCAAAAGAAATAAAAGGAACACAAGTTGGAAAAGAAGAAGTAACACGGTCACTCTTTGCAGATGGCATGACACTATACTTAGAGAATCCTAAAGATGCCACCAGAAAACTAGTAGAGCTAATCCATGGATTTGGTAACGTTGCACGATACAAAATGAATACACAGAAATCCCTTGCATTCCTATACATTAATGAAGAAAATTCTGAAAGAGAAATGAAGGAAACACTCCCATTAACCATTACAACAGAAAGAATAAAATACCTAGGAATAAACCTACGTAGGGAGACAAAAGATCTGTATGCTGAAAACTGTGACACTGAAGAAGGAAATTGAAGATGATACAAACAGATGGAGAGAGATACCATGTTCTTGGATTGGAAGAATCAATGTTGTGAAAATGACTATACTACAAAAGCAATCTACGTATTCAATGCAATCCCTCTCAAATTACCAATGGCATTCTTTCCAGAACTAGAACAAAAAAATCTTAAAATTTGTATGGAGACACAAAACACCCGAAGAGACGAAGCACTTTGAGGGAAAAAAACAGAGATGGAGGAATCAGACTGCCCGACTTCAGACTGTACTACAAAGGTACAGTAATCAAGACACGATGGGACGGGCACAAAAACACAAATATAGATCAATGCAACAGGATAGAAATCCCAGAGATAAAGCCACGCACCCATGGTCAACTAATCTATGACAAAGGAGGCAAGAATCCCCAATGGAGAAAAGACAGTCTCTACGATACGTGGTGCTGGGAAAACTGGACAGACACATGTAAAACAATGAAATTAGACCACTCCTAAACACTGTACACAGAAATCAACTCAAAATGGAACAGAGACCTAAACGTAAGACAGGACACTATAAAACTCCTTGAGGAAAACATAGGAATAACACGCTGTGACGTAAATCACAGCAAGATCCTTTTTAATCCACCTCCTAATGGAAATAAAAACAAAAATAAACAGGTGGGACCTAATGAAATTTAAACGCTTTTGCTACACACAGGAAACTACAAACAAATCGAAAGGACAACCCTCAGAATGGGAAAAATATTTGTGTACAGATCAACGGACTACGGATTAATCTCCAAAATATATAAACAGCTCATGCAGCTCGGTATTAAAAAAACGAACAACGCAATCGAAAATTGGGCAGAAGACCTAAATAGACAATTCTCCAAAGAAGACATACATCTGGCCAACAAGCACATAAAAACTTGCTCAACATCACTAATTATTAGAGAGATGCACATCAAAACTACACTGAGAAATCACCTCATTCCATTTAGAACGAGCATTATCAGAAAATCAACAAACAACCACCGCTGGACAGGGTGTTGAGTAAAGAAAACACTCTTGCACCGTTGTTGGTAGTGTAAATTGATAGAGCCACTATGGAGAACAGTAAAAAGGTTCTTGAAAAAACTAAGAACAGAATTGCCATATGACCCAGCGAACCCACTACAGGGCACGTACCAAGAGAAAACCATACTTCGAAAAGACACATGCACCCCAATGTTCATTGCAGCAGTATTTACAATAGCCAGGTCATGGAAACAACCTAAATGCCCATTCAGAGATGAATAGATAAAGAAGACATGCTACATATATACCATGGAATATTATTCAGCCATAAAAAGCAACTAAGTTGGTTCATTCGTACAGCCGTAGATGGATCTAGAGACTGTCATAGAGAGTGAAGTCAGTCAGAAAGAGAAAAACAGATATCATATATAAAGGCATATATATGCAAACTAGAAAAATGATACAGATGAACCGGTTTGCAGGATTGAATTGATACACAGATGTGCACAAACAACGTATGGCCACCAACGGGAGAAAGTGGGGGTGTGGTAGTCGTTGTGTGAAAAATTTGGAAATTGGGATTATCATATATACACTAATATGTATAAAATGGGTAACTAATAAGAACCTGCTGTATAAAAAAATAAAATAATATTCAAAAATTCAGAAAAGAATAAGATAAAAGGAAGAAGATGTGTTCATTTGAACCAATCATTTCCTATATAGACAACAAAATCTGAAGGTAGTTGGGGCTGTCAATAATAAGGTAGAAAAGAAAGAAAGAAAGAACTGAAATAGCAACAAAGAAAACAATAGCAAGGATCAATACAAGTAAAAGCTGGTTCTTTGAGAAGGTAAACAATATTGATATAACTTTAGCCAGACTCATCGAGCAAAAGAGGGAGAGGATTGCAACCAATAAAATTAGAAATGAAAAAGTTACAATGGACAACACAGAAATACAAACCTTCTTAAGAGACCACTGCAAGCAACTCTATGCTGATAAAATGGACAATCTGGAGGAAATGCACAAATTCCTAGAAAGGTACAACCTTCCACGACTGAACCAGGAAAAAATAGAAACTATGAACAGACCCAGTACGAGTAATGAACTTGCAACTCTGATTAAAATTCGTCCAACAAAAAAAACTCCCGGACACATGGCTTCACAGGATAATTCTATCCAACACGGAGAGTAGACCTAACACCCATCCTTCTCAAACTCTTCCAAAAAATGATCGAGGCGGGAACACTCCCAAACTCTTTCTATGAGGCCACCATCACCCTGATACCAAAACCAGACAGAGATAGTACAAAAAAATACAGTTACACACCGATATCACTGATGAACATAGATGCAAAGCTGCTCAACAAAATAGTAGCAAACAGAATCCAATACCACATTAAAAGTATCATACCTCATGATCAAGTGGGATTTATCCCAGGGATGCAAGGTTTCTTCAATATAGGCAAATCAATGTGATACACCCTATTAACAAAGGGAAGAGGAAAAACCATATAATCATGTCAATAGATGCAGAAAAGCTTGTGACAAAGTTCAACACACATTTCTGATAAAAACCCTCCAGAAAGTGGGCAGAGAGGGAACCTCACTCAACTTAATCAAGGCCATATACGACAAACCCACAGCAAACATTCTCAATGGTGAAAAAATGAAAGCATGTCCTCTAATACCAGGAACAAGACAAGGATGACCACGCTCACCACTATTATTCCACATAGTTTTGGAAGTTCTAGCCACAGCAGTCAGAGCAGCAAAAGAAAGAAACGGAACACAAGTTGGAAAAGAAGAAGTAACACTGTCACACTTTGCAGACGACATGACATTATACTTAGAGAATCCTAAAGATGCCACCAGAAAACTACTAGAAGTAATCCATGGATTTGGTAACGTTGCACGATACAAAATGAATGCACAGAAATCCCTTGCATTCCTATACATTAATGAAGAAAAATCTGAAAGAGAAATAAAGGAAACACTCCCATTAACCACTGCAACAAAAAGAATAAAATACCTAGGAACAAACCTACCTAGGGAGACAAAAGTTCTGTATGCTGAAAACTATGACACTGAAGAACGAAATTGAAGATGATACCTACAGATGGAGAGAGATACCATGTTCTTGGATTGGAAGAATCAATGTTGTGAAAATGACTATACTCTCCAAAGCAATCTACATATTCAATGCAATGCCTCTCAAATTACCAATGGCATTTTTTTTCACAACTAGAGCAAAAAAAAATCTTAAAATTTGTATGGAGACACAAAAAACCTGGAAGAGCCGAAGCAGTTTGAGGGATAAAAACAGAGCTGGAGGAATCAGACTGCCCGACTTCAGACTGTACTACAAAGCTACAGTAATCAAGACACGATGGGACTGGCACAAAAACACAAATATAGATCAATGCAACAGGATAGAAAGCCCAGAGATAAAGCCACGCACCTATGGCCAACTAATCTATGACAAAGGAGACTAGAATCCCCAATGGAGAAAAGACAGTCTCTACAATAAGTGGTGCTGGGAAAACTGCACAGACACATGTAAAAGAATGAAATTGGAACACTCCCAAACACCGTACACAGAAATAAACTCAAAATGGAACAGAGACCTAAACGTAAGACAGGATACCATAAAACTCTTAGAGGAAAACATAGCAATAACACGCTTTGACATAAATCACAGCAAGATCTTTTTCAATCCACCTCCTAGAGTAATGAAAATAAAAACAAAAAGAAAGAAGTGGGACCTAATGAAACTTAAAAGCTTTGGCTACACACAGGAAACGACAAACAAGACCAAAGGACAACCCTCAGAATGGGAAAAATATTTATGTACGGATCAACAGACTAAGGATTAATCTCCAAAATATATAAAGAGCTCATGCAGCTCGGTATTGAACAAACGAACAACCCAATCGAAAAATGGGCAGAAGACCTAAATAGACAATTCTCCAAAGAAGACACACGGCTGGCCAACAAACACATCAAAACCTGCTCAACGTCACTATTTATTAGAGAGATGCACATCAAAACGACACTGAGGTATCACCTCACACCATTTAGAACGGGCATCATCAGAAAATCAACAAACAACAACTGCTGGACAGGGTGTGGAGCAAAGAGAATACTCTTCTTGCACTGTTGTTGGGAAAGTAAATTGATACAGCCACTATGGAGAACAGTAGAGAGGTTCCTTAAAAAACGAAAACCAGAATTGCCATATGACCCAGCGAACCCACTACAGGGCATACACCAAGAGAAAACCATAGTTCTAAAATCACATGCACCCCAATGTTCATTGTAGTAGGATTTACTATAGCCAGGTCATGGAGACAACCTAAATGCCCATTCACAGGCGAATGCATAAGGAAGATGAGGTAAATATATATCATGGAATATTACTCAGCCATAAAAAGGAACTAAGTTGGTTCATTGGTACAGGCGTGGATGGATCTAGAGACTGTCATACAGAGTGAAATCAGTCAGAAAGAGAAAAACAGATACCGTATATAAACGCATATATATGCAACCTAGAAAGATGGTACAGATGAACCGGTTTGCAGGATTGAATTGATACACAGATGTGGAGAACCCACGTAGGGCCACCAAAGGGGGAAAGTGGGAGTGTGGTAGTCGTTGTGTGATGAATTCGGAAATTGGGATTGACATATATACACTAATATGTATAAAATGGATAACTAATAAGAACCTGCTGTATAAAAAAATAAAATAATATTCAGAAATTCAAAAAACAGTAAGATAAAAGGAAGAAGATGTGTTCACTTGAACCGATCATTTCCTAAATAGACAACAAACTCCGAAGGTAGTTGGGGCTGTCAATAAAAAGGCAGAAAAAAAAGAAAGAAAGAACTGAAACAGCAACAAAGAAAACAATAGCAAGGATCAATAAAAGTAAAAGCTGGTTCTTTGAGAAGGTAAACAATATTGATATACCTTTAGCCAGACTCACCGAGAAAAAGAGGGAGAGGACTGCAATCAATAAAATTAGAAATGAAAAAGAAGTTACCACGGACAACAGAGAAATATAAAACTTCGTAAGAGACTACTACAAGCAACTCTAGGCTGATAAAATGGACAATCTGGAAGAAATGCACAAATTCCTAGAAAGGTACCACCTTCCAAGACTGAACCAGGAAAAAATAGAAACTATGAACAGACTCAGTACGAGTAATGAACTTGTAACTCTGATTAAAACTTGTCCAACAAACAAAAGTTCAGGACAGATGGTTTCACAGGATAATTCTATCCAACATGGAGAAAAGACCTAACACCCATCCTTCTCAAACTCTTCGAAAAAATGGTCGAGGCGGGAACACTCCCAAACTCTTTCTATGAGGCCACCATCACCCTGATACCAAAACCAGACAAAGATAGTACAAAGAACTAAAGTTACACACCGATATCACTGATGAACATAGATGCAAAGCTGCTCAACAAAATAGTAGCAAACAGAATCCAATACCACATTAAAATTGTCATACCTCATGATCAAGTGTGATTTATCCAAGGGATGCAAGGATTCTTCCATATACGCAATTCAATGTGATACATCCTATGAACAAAGCGAAGAGGAAAATCCATATGATCATGTCAATCGATGCAGAAAAGCTTGTGACAAATTTCAACACACATTTCTGATAAAAACCCTTCAGAAAGTGGGCAGAGAGGGAACCTCACTCAAGTTAATCAAGGCCATATACGACAAATACACAGCAAACATTCTCAATGGTGAAAAATTGAAAGCATGTCCTCTAATATCAGGAACAAGACAAGGATGACCACTCTCACCACTATTATTCAACATAGTTTTGGAAGTTTTAGCCACAGCAGTCAGAGCAGCAAAAGAAATAAAAGGAACACAAGTTGGAAAAGAAGAAGTAACACGGTCACTCTTTGCAGATGGCATGACACTATACTTAGAGAATCCTAAAGATGCCACCAGAAAACTAGTAGAGCTAATCCATGGATTTGGTAACGTTGCACGATACAAAATGAATACACAGAAATCCCTTGCATTCCTATACATTAATGAAGAAAATTCTGAAAGAGAAATGAAGGAAACACTCCCATTAACCATTACAACAGAAAGAATAAAATACCTAGGAATAAACCTACGTAGGGAGACAAAAGATCTGTATGCTGAAAACTGTGACACTGAAGAAGGAAATTGAAGATGATACAAACAGATGGAGAGAGATACCATGTTCTTGGATTGGAAGAATCAATGTTGTGAAAATGACTATACTACAAAAGCAATCTACGTATTCAATGCAATCCCTCTCAAATTACCAATGGCATTCTTTCCAGAACTAGAACAAAAAAATCTTAAAATTTGTATGGAGACACAAAACACCCGAAGAGACGAAGCACTTTGAGGGAAAAAAACAGAGATGGAGGAATCAGACTGCCCGACTTCAGACTGTACTACAAAGGTACAGTAATCAAGACACGATGGGACGGGCACAAAAACACAAATATAGATCAATGCAACAGGATAGAAATCCCAGAGATAAAGCCACGCACCCATGGTCAACTAATCTATGACAAAGGAGGCAAGAATCCCCAATGGAGAAAAGACAGTCTCTACGATACGTGGTGCTGGGAAAACTGGACAGACACATGTAAAACAATGAAATTAGACCACTCCTAAACACTGTACACAGAAATCAACTCAAAATGGAACAGAGACCTAAACGTAAGACAGGACACTATAAAACTCCTTGAGGAAAACATAGGAATAACACGCTGTGACGTAAATCACAGCAAGATCCTTTTTAATCCACCTCCTAATGGAAATAAAAACAAAAATAAACAGGTGGGACCTAATGAAATTTAAACGCTTTTGCTACACACAGGAAACTACAAACAAATCGAAAGGACAACCCTCAGAATGGGAAAAATATTTGTGTACAGATCAACGGACTACGGATTAATCTCCAAAATATATAAACAGCTCATGCAGCTCGGTATTAAAAAAACGAACAACGCAATCGAAAATTGGGCAGAAGACCTAAATAGACAATTCTCCAAAGAAGACATACATCTGGCCAACAAGCACATAAAAACTTGCTCAACATCACTAATTATTAGAGAGATGCACATCAAAACTACACTGAGAAATCACCTCATTCCATTTAGAACGAGCATTATCAGAAAATCAACAAACAACCACCGCTGGACAGGGTGTTGAGTAAAGAAAACACTCTTGCACCGTTGTTGGTAGTGTAAATTGATAGAGCCACTATGGAGAACAGTAAAAAGGTTCTTGAAAAAACTAAGAACAGAATTGCCATATGACCCAGCGAACCCACTACAGGGCACGTACCAAGAGAAAACCATACTTCGAAAAGACACATGCACCCCAATGTTCATTGCAGCAGTATTTACAATAGCCAGGTCATGGAAACAACCTAAATGCCCATTCAGAGATGAATAGATAAAGAAGACATGCTACATATATACCATGGAATATTATTCAGCCATAAAAAGCAACTAAGTTGGTTCATTCGTACAGCCGTAGATGGATCTAGAGACTGTCATAGAGAGTGAAGTCAGTCAGAAAGAGAAAAACAGATATCATATATAAAGGCATATATATGCAAACTAGAAAAATGATACAGATGAACCGGTTTGCAGGATTGAATTGATACACAGATGTGCACAAACAACGTATGGCCACCAACGGGAGAAAGTGGGGGTGTGGTAGTCGTTGTGTGAAAAATTTGGAAATTGGGATTATCATATATACACTAATATGTATAAAATGGGTAACTAATAAGAACCTGCTGTATAAAAAAATAAAATAATATTCAAAAATTCAGAAAAGAATAAGATAAAAGGAAGAAGATGTGTTCATTTGAACCAATCATTTCCTATATAGACAACAAAATCTGAAGGTAGTTGGGGCTGTCAATAATAAGGTAGAAAAGAAAGAAAGAAAGAACTGAAATAGCAACAAAGAAAACAATAGCAAGGATCAATACAAGTAAAAGCTGGTTCTTTGAGAAGGTAAACAATATTGATATAACTTTAGCCAGACTCATCGAGCAAAAGAGGGAGAGGATTGCAACCAATAAAATTAGAAATGAAAAAGTTACAATGGACAACACAGAAATACAAACCTTCTTAAGAGACCACTGCAAGCAACTCTATGCTGATAAAATGGACAATCTGGAGGAAATGCACAAATTCCTAGAAAGGTACAACCTTCCACGACTGAACCAGGAAAAAATAGAAACTATGAACAGACCCAGTACGAGTAATGAACTTGCAACTCTGATTAAAATTCGTCCAACAAAAAAAACTCCCGGACACATGGCTTCACAGGATAATTCTATCCAACACGGAGAGTAGACCTAACACCCATCCTTCTCAAACTCTTCCAAAAAATGATCGAGGCGGGAACACTCCCAAACTCTTTCTATGAGGCCACCATCACCCTGATACCAAAACCAGACAGAGATAGTACAAAAAAATACAGTTACACACCGATATCACTGATGAACATAGATGCAAAGCTGCTCAACAAAATAGTAGCAAACAGAATCCAATACCACATTAAAAGCATCATACCTCATGATCAAGTGGGATTTATCCCAGGGATGCAAGGTTTCTTCAATATAGGCAAATCAATGTGATACACCCTATTAACAAAGGGAAGAGGAAAAACCATATAATCATGTCAATAGATGCAGAAAAGCTTGTGACAAAGTTCAACACACATTTCTGATAAAAACCCTCCAGAAAGTGGGCAGAGAGGGAACCTCACTCAACTTAATCAAGGCCATATACGACAAACCCACAGCAAACATTCTCAATGGTGAAAAAATGAAAGCATGTCCTCTAATACCAGGAACAAGACAAGGATGACCACGCTCACCACTATTATTCCACATAGTTTTGGAAGTTCTAGCCACAGCAGTCAGAGCAGCAAAAGAAAGAAACGGAACACAAGTTGGAAAAGAAGAAGTAACACTGTCACACTTTGCAGACGACATGACATTATACTTAGAGAATCCTAAAGATGCCACCAGAAAACTACTAGAAGTAATCCATGGATTTGGTAACGTTGCACGATACAAAATGAATGCACAGAAATCCCTTGCATTCCTATACATTAATGAAGAAAAATCTGAAAGAGAAATAAAGGAAACACTCCCATTAACCACTGCAACAAAAAGAATAAAATACCTAGGAACAAACCTACCTAGGGAGACAAAAGTTCTGTATGCTGAAAACTATGACACTGAAGAACGAAATTGAAGATGATACCTACAGATGGAGAGAGATACCATGTTCTTGGATTGGAAGAATCAATGTTGTGAAAATGACTATACTCTCCAAAGCAATCTACATATTCAATGCAATGCCTCTCAAATTACCAATGGCATTTTTTTTCACAACTAGAGCAAAAAAAAATCTTAAAATTTGTATGGAGACACAAAAAACCTGGAAGAGCCGAAGCAGTTTGAGGGATAAAAACAGAGCTGGAGGAATCAGACTGCCCGACTTCAGACTGTACTACAAAGCTACAGTAATCAAGACACGATGGGACTGGCACAAAAACAGAAATATAGATCAATGCAACAGGATAGAAAGCCCAGAGATAAAGCCACGCACCTATGGCCAACTAATCTATGACAAAGGAGACTAGAATCCCCAATGGAGAAAAGACAGTCTCTACAATAAGTGGTGCTGGGAAAACTGCACAGACACATGTAAAAGAATGAAATTGGAACACTCCCAAACACCGTACACAGAAATAAACTCAAAATGGAACAGAGACCTAAACGTAAGACAGGATACCATAAAACTCTTAGAGGAAAACATAGCAATAACACGCTTTGACATAAATCACAGCAAGATCTTTTTCAATCCACCTCCTAGAGTAATGAAAATAAAAACAAAAAGAAAGAAGTGGGACCTAATGAAACTTAAAAGCTTTGGCTACACACAGGAAACGACAAACAAGACCAAAGGACAACCCTCAGAATGGGAAAAATATTTATGTACGGATCAACAGACTAAGGATTAATCTCCAAAATATATAAAGAGCTCATGCAGCTCGGTATTGAACAAACGAACAACCCAATCGAAAAATGGGCAGAAGACCTAAATAGACAATTCTCCAAAGAAGACACACGGCTGGCCAACAAACACATCAAAACCTGCTCAACGTCACTATTTATTAGAGAGATGCACATCAAAACGACACTGAGGTATCACCTCACACCATTTAGAACGGGCATCATCAGAAAATCAACAAACAACAACTGCTGGACAGGGTGTGGAGCAAAGAGAATACTCTTCTTGCACTGTTGTTGGGAAAGTAAATTGATACAGCCACTATGGAGAACAGTAGAGAGGTTCCTTAAAAAACGAAAACCAGAATTGCCATACGACCCAGCGAACCCACTACAGGGCATACACCAAGAGAAAACCATAGTTCTAAAATCACATGCACCCCAATGTTCATTGTAGTAGGATTTACTATAGCCAGGTCATGGAGACAACCTAAATGCCCATTCACAGGCGAATGCATAAGGAAGATGAGGTAAATATATATCATGGAATATTACTCAGCCATAAAAAGGAACTAAGTTGGTTCATTGGTACAGGCGTGGATGGATCTAGAGACTGTCATACAGAGTGAAATCAGTCAGAAAGAGAAAAACAGATACCGTATATAAACGCATATATATGCAACCTAGAAAGATGGTACAGATGAACCGGTTTGCAGGATTGAATTGATACACAGATGTGGAGAACCCACGTAGGGCCACCAAAGGGGGAAAGTGGGAGTGTGGTAGTCGTTGTGTGATGAATTCGGAAATTGGGATTGACATATATACACTAATATGTATAAAATGGATAACTAATAAGAACCTGCTGTATAAAAAAATAAAATAATATTCAGAAATTCAAAAAACAGTAAGATAAAAGGAAGAAGATGTGTTCACTTGAACCGATCATTTCCTAAATAGACAACAAACTCCGAAGGTAGTTGGGGCTGTCAATAAAAAGGCAGAAAAAAAAGAAAGAAAGAACTGAAACAGCAACAAAGAAAACAATAGCAAGGATCAATAAAAGTAAAAGCTGGTTCTTTGAGAAGGTAAACAATATTGATATACCTTTAGCCAGACTCACCGAGAAAAAGAGGGAGAGGACTGCAATCAATAAAATTAGAAATGAAAAAGAAGTTACCACGGACAACAGAGAAATATAAAACTTCGTAAGAGACTACTACAAGCAACTCTAGGCTGATAAAATGGACAATCTGGAAGAAATGCACAAATTCCTAGAAAGGTACCACCTTCCAAGACTGAACCAGGAAAAAATAGAAACTATGAACAGACTCAGTACGAGTAATGAACTTGTAACTCTGATTAAAACTTGTCCAACAAACAAAAGTTCAGGACAGATGGTTTCACAGGATAATTCTATCCAACATGGAGAAAAGACCTAACACCCATCCTTCTCAAACTCTTCGAAAAAATGGTCGAGGCGGGAACACTCCCAAACTCTTTCTATGAGGCCACCATCACCCTGATACCAAAACCAGACAAAGATAGTACAAAGAACTAAAGTTACACACCGATATCACTGATGAACATAGATGCAAAGCTGCTCAACAAAATAGTAGCAAACAGAATCCAATACCACATTAAAATTGTCATACCTCATGATCAAGTGTGATTTATCCAAGGGATGCAAGGATTCTTCCATATACGCAATTCAATGTGATACATCCTATGAACAAAGCGAAGAGGAAAATCCATATGATCATGTCAATCGATGCAGAAAAGCTTGTGACAAATTTCAACACACATTTCTGATAAAAACCCTTCAGAAAGTGGGCAGAGAGGGAACCTCACTCAAGTTAATCAAGGCCATATACGACAAATACACAGCAAACATTCTCAATGGTGAAAAATTGAAAGCATGTCCTCTAATATCAGGAACAAGACAAGGATGACCACTCTCACCACTATTATTCAACATAGTTTTGGAAGTTTTAGCCACAGCAGTCAGAGCAGCAAAAGAAATAAAAGGAACACAAGTTGGAAAAGAAGAAGTAACACGGTCACTCTTTGCAGATGGCATGACACTATACTTAGAGAATCCTAAAGATGCCACCAGAAAACTAGTAGAGCTAATCCATGGATTTGGTAACGTTGCACGATACAAAATGAATACACAGAAATCCCTTGCATTCCTATACATTAATGAAGAAAATTCTGAAAGAGAAATGAAGGAAACACTCCCATTAACCATTACAACAGAAAGAATAAAATACCTAGGAATAAACCTACGTAGGGAGACAAAAGATCTGTATGCTGAAAACTGTGACACTGAAGAAGGAAATTGAAGATGATACAAACAGATGGAGAGAGATACCATGTTCTTGGATTGGAAGAATCAATGTTGTGAAAATGACTATACTACAAAAGCAATCTACGTATTCAATGCAATCCCTCTCAAATTACCAATGGCATTCTTTCCAGAACTAGAACAAAAAAATCTTAAAATTTGTATGGAGACACAAAACACCCGAAGAGACGAAGCACTTTGAGGGAAAAAAACAGAGATGGAGGAATCAGACTGCCCGACTTCAGACTGTACTACAAAGGTACAGTAATCAAGACACGATGGGACGGGCACAAAAACACAAATATAGATCAATGCAACAGGATAGAAATCCCAGAGATAAAGCCACGCACCCATGGTCAACTAATCTATGACAAAGGAGGCAAGAATCCCCAATGGAGAAAAGACAGTCTCTACGATACGTGGTGCTGGGAAAACTGGACAGACACATGTAAAACAATGAAATTAGACCACTCCTAAACACTGTACACAGAAATCAACTCAAAATGGAACAGAGACCTAAACGTAAGACAGGACACTATAAAACTCCTTGAGGAAAACATAGGAATAACACGCTGTGACGTAAATCACAGCAAGATCCTTTTTAATCCACCTCCTAATGGAAATAAAAACAAAAATAAACAGGTGGGACCTAATGAAATTTAAACGCTTTTGCTACACACAGGAAACTACAAACAAATCGAAAGGACAACCCTCAGAATGGGAAAAATATTTGTGTACAGATCAACGGACTACGGATTAATCTCCAAAATATATAAACAGCTCATGCAGCTCGGTATTAAAAAAACGAACAACGCAATCGAAAATTGGGCAGAAGACCTAAATAGACAATTCTCCAAAGAAGACATACATCTGGCCAACAAGCACATAAAAACTTGCTCAACATCACTAATTATTAGAGAGATGCACATCAAAACTACACTGAGAAATCACCTCATTCCATTTAGAACGAGCATTATCAGAAAATCAACAAACAACCACCGCTGGACAGGGTGTTGAGTAAAGAAAACACTCTTGCACCGTTGTTGGTAGTGTAAATTGATAGAGCCACTATGGAGAACAGTAAAAAGGTTCTTGAAAAAACTAAGAACAGAATTGCCATATGACCCAGCGAACCCACTACAGGGCACGTACCAAGAGAAAACCATACTTCGAAAAGACACATGCACCCCAATGTTCATTGCAGCAGTATTTACAATAGCCAGGTCATGGAAACAACCTAAATGCCCATTCAGAGATGAATAGATAAAGAAGACATGCTACATATATACCATGGAATATTATTCAGCCATAAAAAGCAACTAAGTTGGTTCATTCGTACAGCCGTAGATGGATCTAGAGACTGTCATAGAGAGTGAAGTCAGTCAGAAAGAGAAAAACAGATATCATATATAAAGGCATATATATGCAAACTAGAAAAATGATACAGATGAACCGGTTTGCAGGATTGAATTGATACACAGATGTGCACAAACAACGTATGGCCACCAACGGGAGAAAGTGGGGGTGTGGTAGTCGTTGTGTGAAAAATTTGGAAATTGGGATTATCATATATACACTAATATGTATAAAATGGGTAACTAATAAGAACCTGCTGTATAAAAAAATAAAATAATATTCAAAAATTCAGAAAAGAATAAGATAAAAGGAAGAAGATGTGTTCATTTGAACCAATCATTTCCTATATAGACAACAAAATCTGAAGGTAGTTGGGGCTGTCAATAATAAGGTAGAAAAGAAAGAAAGAAAGAACTGAAATAGCAACAAAGAAAACAATAGCAAGGATCAATACAAGTAAAAGCTGGTTCTTTGAGAAGGTAAACAATATTGATATAACTTTAGCCAGACTCATCGAGCAAAAGAGGGAGAGGATTGCAACCAATAAAATTAGAAATGAAAAAGTTACAATGGACAACACAGAAATACAAACCTTCTTAAGAGACCACTGCAAGCAACTCTATGCTGATAAAATGGACAATCTGGAGGAAATGCACAAATTCCTAGAAAGGTACAACCTTCCACGACTGAACCAGGAAAAAATAGAAACTATGAACAGACCCAGTACGAGTAATGAACTTGCAACTCTGATTAAAATTCGTCCAACAAAAAAAACTCCCGGACACATGGCTTCACAGGATAATTCTATCCAACACGGAGAGTAGACCTAACACCCATCCTTCTCAAACTCTTCCAAAAAATGATCGAGGCGGGAACACTCCCAAACTCTTTCTATGAGGCCACCATCACCCTGATACCAAAACCAGACAGAGATAGTACAAAAAAATACAGTTACACACCGATATCACTGATGAACATAGATGCAAAGCTGCTCAACAAAATAGTAGCAAACAGAATCCAATACCACATTAAAAGCATCATACCTCATGATCAAGTGGGATTTATCCCAGGGATGCAAGGTTTCTTCAATATAGGCAAATCAATGTGATACACCCTATTAACAAAGGGAAGAGGAAAAACCATATAATCATGTCAATAGATGCAGAAAAGCTTGTGACAAAGTTCAACACACATTTCTGATAAAAACCCTCCAGAAAGTGGGCAGAGAGGGAACCTCACTCAACTTAATCAAGGCCATATACGACAAACCCACAGCAAACATTCTCAATGGTGAAAAAATGAAAGCATGTCCTCTAATACCAGGAACAAGACAAGGATGACCACGCTCACCACTATTATTCCACATAGTTTTGGAAGTTCTAGCCACAGCAGTCAGAGCAGCAAAAGAAAGAAACGGAACACAAGTTGGAAAAGAAGAAGTAACACTGTCACACTTTGCAGACGACATGACATTATACTTAGAGAATCCTAAAGATGCCACCAGAAAACTACTAGAAGTAATCCATGGATTTGGTAACGTTGCACGATACAAAATGAATGCACAGAAATCCCTTGCATTCCTATACATTAATGAAGAAAAATCTGAAAGAGAAATAAAGGAAACACTCCCATTAACCACTGCAACAAAAAGAATAAAATACCTAGGAACAAACCTACCTAGGGAGACAAAAGTTCTGTATGCTGAAAACTATGACACTGAAGAACGAAATTGAAGATGATACCTACAGATGGAGAGAGATACCATGTTCTTGGATTGGAAGAATCAATGTTGTGAAAATGACTATACTCTCCAAAGCAATCTACATATTCAATGCAATGCCTCTCAAATTACCAATGGCATTTTTTTTCACAACTAGAGCAAAAAAAAATCTTAAAATTTGTATGGAGACACAAAAAACCTGGAAGAGCCGAAGCAGTTTGAGGGATAAAAACAGAGCTGGAGGAATCAGACTGCCCGACTTCAGACTGTACTACAAAGCTACAGTAATCAAGACACGATGGGACTGGCACAAAAACAGAAATATAGATCAATGCAACAGGATAGAAAGCCCAGAGATAAAGCCACGCACCTATGGCCAACTAATCTATGACAAAGGAGACTAGAATCCCCAATGGAGAAAAGACAGTCTCTACAATAAGTGGTGCTGGGAAAACTGCACAGACACATGTAAAAGAATGAAATTGGAACACTCCCAAACACCGTACACAGAAATAAACTCAAAATGGAACAGAGACCTAAACGTAAGACAGGATACCATAAAACTCTTAGAGGAAAACATAGCAATAACACGCTTTGACATAAATCACAGCAAGATCTTTTTCAATCCACCTCCTAGAGTAATGAAAATAAAAACAAAAAGAAAGAAGTGGGACCTAATGAAACTTAAAAGCTTTGGCTACACACAGGAAACGACAAACAAGACCAAAGGACAACCCTCAGAATGGGAAAAATATTTATGTACGGATCAACAGACTAAGGATTAATCTCCAAAATATATAAAGAGCTCATGCAGCTCGGTATTGAACAAACGAACAACCCAATCGAAAAATGGGCAGAAGACCTAAATAGACAATTCTCCAAAGAAGACACACGGCTGGCCAACAAACACATCAAAACCTGCTCAACGTCACTATTTATTAGAGAGATGCACATCAAAACGACACTGAGGTATCACCTCACACCATTTAGAACGGGCATCATCAGAAAATCAACAAACAACAACTGCTGGACAGGGTGTGGAGCAAAGAGAATACTCTTCTTGCACTGTTGTTGGGAAAGTAAATTGATACAGCCACTATGGAGAACAGTAGAGAGGTTCCTTAAAAAACGAAAACCAGAATTGCCATACGACCCAGCGAACCCACTACAGGGCATACACCAAGAGAAAACCATAGTTCTAAAATCACATGCACCCCAATGTTCATTGTAGTAGGATTTACTATAGCCAGGTCATGGAGACAACCTAAATGCCCATTCACAGGCGAATGCATAAGGAAGATGAGGTAAATATATATCATGGAATATTACTCAGCCATAAAAAGGAACTAAGTTGGTTCATTGGTACAGGCGTGGATGGATCTAGAGACTGTCATACAGAGTGAAATCAGTCAGAAAGAGAAAAACAGATACCGTATATAAACGCATATATATGCAACCTAGAAAGATGGTACAGATGAACCGGTTTGCAGGATTGAATTGATACACAGATGTGGAGAACCCACGTAGGGCCACCAAAGGGGGAAAGTGGGAGTGTGGTAGTCGTTGTGTGATGAATTCGGAAATTGGGATTGACATATATACACTAATATGTATAAAATGGATAACTAATAAGAACCTGCTGTATAAAAAAATAAAATAATATTCAGAAATTCAAAAAACAGTAAGATAAAAGGAAGAAGATGTGTTCACTTGAACCGATCATTTCCTAAATAGACAACAAACTCCGAAGGTAGTTGGGGCTGTCAATAAAAAGGCAGAAAAAAAAGAAAGAAAGAACTGAAACAGCAACAAAGAAAACAATAGCAAGGATCAATAAAAGTAAAAGCTGGTTCTTTGAGAAGGTAAACAATATTGATATACCTTTAGCCAGACTCACCGAGAAAAAGAGGGAGAGGACTGCAATCAATAAAATTAGAAATGAAAAAGAAGTTACCACGGACAACAGAGAAATATAAAACTTCGTAAGAGACTACTACAAGCAACTCTAGGCTGATAAAATGGACAATCTGGAAGAAATGCACAAATTCCTAGAAAGGTACCACCTTCCAAGACTGAACCAGGAAAAAATAGAAACTATGAACAGACTCAGTACGAGTAATGAACTTGTAACTCTGATTAAAACTTGTCCAACAAACAAAAGTTCAGGACAGATGGTTTCACAGGATAATTCTATCCAACATGGAGAAAAGACCTAACACCCATCCTTCTCAAACTCTTCGAAAAAATGGTCGAGGCGGGAACACTCCCAAACTCTTTCTATGAGGCCACCATCACCCTGATACCAAAACCAGACAAAGATAGTACAAAGAACTAAAGTTACACACCGATATCACTGATGAACATAGATGCAAAGCTGCTCAACAAAATAGTAGCAAACAGAATCCAATACCACATTAAAATTGTCATACCTCATGATCAAGTGTGATTTATCCAAGGGATGCAAGGATTCTTCCATATACGCAATTCAATGTGATACATCCTATGAACAAAGCGAAGAGGAAAATCCATATGATCATGTCAATCGATGCAGAAAAGCTTGTGACAAATTTCAACACACATTTCTGATAAAAACCCTTCAGAAAGTGGGCAGAGAGGGAACCTCACTCAAGTTAATCAAGGCCATATACGACAAATACACAGCAAACATTCTCAATGGTGAAAAATTGAAAGCATGTCCTCTAATATCAGGAACAAGACAAGGATGACCACTCTCACCACTATTATTCAACATAGTTTTGGAAGTTTTAGCCACAGCAGTCAGAGCAGCAAAAGAAATAAAAGGAACACAAGTTGGAAAAGAAGAAGTAACACGGTCACTCTTTGCAGATGGCATGACACTATACTTAGAGAATCCTAAAGATGCCACCAGAAAACTAGTAGAGCTAATCCATGGATTTGGTAACGTTGCACGATACAAAATGAATACACAGAAATCCCTTGCATTCCTATACATTAATGAAGAAAATTCTGAAAGAGAAATGAAGGAAACACTCCCATTAACCATTACAACAGAAAGAATAAAATACCTAGGAATAAACCTACGTAGGGAGACAAAAGATCTGTATGCTGAAAACTGTGACACTGAAGAAGGAAATTGAAGATGATACAAACAGATGGAGAGAGATACCATGTTCTTGGATTGGAAGAATCAATGTTGTGAAAATGACTATACTACAAAAGCAATCTACGTATTCAATGCAATCCCTCTCAAATTACCAATGGCATTCTTTCCAGAACTAGAACAAAAAAATCTTAAAATTTGTATGGAGACACAAAACACCCGAAGAGACGAAGCACTTTGAGGGAAAAAAACAGAGATGGAGGAATCAGACTGCCCGACTTCAGACTGTACTACAAAGGTACAGTAATCAAGACACGATGGGACGGGCACAAAAACACAAATATAGATCAATGCAACAGGATAGAAATCCCAGAGATAAAGCCACGCACCCATGGTCAACTAATCTATGACAAAGGAGGCAAGAATCCCCAATGGAGAAAAGACAGTCTCTACGATACGTGGTGCTGGGAAAACTGGACAGACACATGTAAAACAATGAAATTAGACCACTCCTAAACACTGTACACAGAAATCAACTCAAAATGGAACAGAGACCTAAACGTAAGACAGGACACTATAAAACTCCTTGAGGAAAACATAGGAATAACACGCTGTGACGTAAATCACAGCAAGATCCTTTTTAATCCACCTCCTAATGGAAATAAAAACAAAAATAAACAGGTGGGACCTAATGAAATTTAAACGCTTTTGCTACACACAGGAAACTACAAACAAATCGAAAGGACAACCCTCAGAATGGGAAAAATATTTGTGTACAGATCAACGGACTACGGATTAATCTCCAAAATATATAAACAGCTCATGCAGCTCGGTATTAAAAAAACGAACAACGCAATCGAAAATTGGGCAGAAGACCTAAATAGACAATTCTCCAAAGAAGACATACATCTGGCCAACAAGCACATAAAAACTTGCTCAACATCACTAATTATTAGAGAGATGCACATCAAAACTACACTGAGAAATCACCTCATTCCATTTAGAACGAGCATTATCAGAAAATCAACAAACAACCACCGCTGGACAGGGTGTTGAGTAAAGAAAACACTCTTGCACCGTTGTTGGTAGTGTAAATTGATAGAGCCACTATGGAGAACAGTAAAAAGGTTCTTGAAAAAACTAAGAACAGAATTGCCATATGACCCAGCGAACCCACTACAGGGCACGTACCAAGAGAAAACCATACTTCGAAAAGACACATGCACCCCAATGTTCATTGCAGCAGTATTTACAATAGCCAGGTCATGGAAACAACCTAAATGCCCATTCAGAGATGAATAGATAAAGAAGACATGCTACATATATACCATGGAATATTATTCAGCCATAAAAAGCAACTAAGTTGGTTCATTCGTACAGCCGTAGATGGATCTAGAGACTGTCATAGAGAGTGAAGTCAGTCAGAAAGAGAAAAACAGATATCATATATAAAGGCATATATATGCAAACTAGAAAAATGATACAGATGAACCGGTTTGCAGGATTGAATTGATACACAGATGTGCACAAACAACGTATGGCCACCAACGGGAGAAAGTGGGGGTGTGGTAGTCGTTGTGTGAAAAATTTGGAAATTGGGATTATCATATATACACTAATATGTATAAAATGGGTAACTAATAAGAACCTGCTGTATAAAAAAATAAAATAATATTCAAAAATTCAGAAAAGAATAAGATAAAAGGAAGAAGATGTGTTCATTTGAACCAATCATTTCCTATATAGACAACAAAATCTGAAGGTAGTTGGGGCTGTCAATAATAAGGTAGAAAAGAAAGAAAGAAAGAACTGAAATAGCAACAAAGAAAACAATAGCAAGGATCAATACAAGTAAAAGCTGGTTCTTTGAGAAGGTAAACAATATTGATATAACTTTAGCCAGACTCATCGAGCAAAAGAGGGAGAGGATTGCAACCAATAAAATTAGAAATGAAAAAGTTACAATGGACAACACAGAAATACAAACCTTCTTAAGAGACCACTGCAAGCAACTCTATGCTGATAAAATGGACAATCTGGAGGAAATGCACAAATTCCTAGAAAGGTACAACCTTCCACGACTGAACCAGGAAAAAATAGAAACTATGAACAGACCCAGTACGAGTAATGAACTTGCAACTCTGATTAAAATTCGTCCAACAAAAAAAACTCCCGGACACATGGCTTCACAGGATAATTCTATCCAACACGGAGAGTAGACCTAACACCCATCCTTCTCAAACTCTTCCAAAAAATGATCGAGGCGGGAACACTCCCAAACTCTTTCTATGAGGCCACCATCACCCTGATACCAAAACCAGACAGAGATAGTACAAAAAAATACAGTTACACACCGATATCACTGATGAACATAGATGCAAAGCTGCTCAACAAAATAGTAGCAAACAGAATCCAATACCACATTAAAAGTATCATACCTCATGATCAAGTGGGATTTATCCCAGGGATGCAAGGTTTCTTCAATATAGGCAAATCAATGTGATACACCCTATTAACAAAGGGAAGAGGAAAAACCATATAATCATGTCAATAGATGCAGAAAAGCTTGTGACAAAGTTCAACACACATTTCTGATAAAAACCCTCCAGAAAGTGGGCAGAGAGGGAACCTCACTCAACTTAATCAAGGCCATATACGACAAACCCACAGCAAACATTCTCAATGGTGAAAAAATGAAAGCATGTCCTCTAATACCAGGAACAAGACAAGGATGACCACTCTCACCACTATTATTCCACATAGTTTTGGAAGTTCTAGCCACAGCAGTCAGAGCAGCCAAAGAAAGAAACGGAACACAAGTTGGAAAAGAAGAAGTAACACTGTCACACTTTGCAGACGACATGACATTATACTTAGAGAATCCTAAAGATGCCACCAGAAAACTACTAGAAGTAATCCATGGATTTGGTAACGTTGCACGATACAAAATGAATGCACAGAAATCCCTTGCATTCCTATACATTAATGAAGAAAAATCTGAAAGAGAAATAAAGGAAACACTCCCATTAACCACTGCAACAAAAAGAATAAAATACCTAGGAACAAACCTACCTAGGGAGACAAAAGTTCTGTATGCTGAAAACTATGACACTGAAGAACGAAATTGAAGATGATACCTACAGATGGAGAGAGATACCATGTTCTTGGATTGGAAGAATCAATGTTGTGAAAATGACTATACTCTCCAAAGCAATCTACATATTCAATGCAATGCCTCTCAAATTACCAATGGCATTTTTTTCACAACTAGAGCAAAAAAAAATCTTAAAATTTGTATGGAGACACAAAAAACCTGGAAGAGCCGAAGCAGTTTGAGGGATAAAAACAGAGCTGGAGGAATCAGACTGCCCGACTTCAGACTGTACTACAAAGCTACAGTAATCAAGACACGATGGGACTGGCACAAAAACAGAAATATAGATCAATGCAACAGGATAGAAAGCCCAGAGATAAAGCCACGCACCTATGGCCAACTAATCTATGACAAAGGAGACTAGAATCCCCAATGGAGAAAAGACAGTCTCTACAATAAGTGGTGCTGGGAAAACTGCACAGACACATGTAAAAGAATGAAATTGGAACACTCCCAAACACCGTACACAGAAATAAACTCAAAATGGAACAGAGACCTAAACGTAAGACAGGATACCATAAAACTCTTAGAGGAAAACATAGCAATAACACGCTTTGACATAAATCACAGCAAGATCTTTTTCAATCCACCTCCTAGAGTAATGAAAATAAAAACAAAAAGAAAGAAGTGGGACCTAATGAAACTTAAAAGCTTTGGCTACACACAGGAAACGACAAACAAGACCAAAGGACAACCCTCAGAATGGGAAAAATATTTATGTACGGATCAACAGACTAAGGATTAATCTCCAAAATATATAAAGAGCTCATGCAGCTCGGTATTGAACAAACGAACAACCCAATCGAAAAATGGGCAGAAGACCTAAATAGACAATTCTCCAAAGAAGACACACGGCTGGCCAACAAACACATCAAAACCTGCTCAACGTCACTATTTATTAGAGAGATGCACATCAAAACGACACTGAGGTATCACCTCACACCATTTAGAACGGGCATCATCAGAAAATCAACAAACAACAACTGCTGGACAGGGTGTGGAGCAAAGAGAATACTCTTCTTGCACTGTTGTTGGGAAAGTAAATTGATACAGCCACTATGGAGAACAGTAGAGAGGTTCCTTAAAAAACGAAAACCAGAATTGCCATACGACCCAGCGAACCCACTACAGGGCATACACCAAGAGAAAACCATAGTTCTAAAATCACATGCACCCCAATGTTCATTGTAGTAGGATTTACTATAGCCAGGTCATGGAAACAACCTAAATGCCCATTCACAGGCGAATGCATAAGGAAGATGAGGTAAATATATATCATGGAATATTACTCAGCCATATAAAGGAACTAAGTTGGTTCATTGGTACAGGCGTGGATGGATCTAGAGACTGTCATACAGAGTGAAATCAGTCAGAAAGAGAAAAACAGATACCGTATATAAACGCATATATATGCAACCTAGAAAGATGGTACAGATGAACCGGTTTGCAGGATTGAATTGATACACAGATGTGGAGAACCCACGTAGGGCCACCAAAGGGGGAAAGTGGGAGTGTGGTAGTCGTTGTGTGATGAATTCGGAAATTGGGATTGACATATATACACTAATATGTATAAAATGGATAACTAATAAGAACCTGCTGTATAAAAAAATAAAATAATATTCAGAAATTCAAAAAACAGTAAGATAAAAGGAAGAAGATGTGTTCACTTGAACCGATCATTTCCTAAATAGACAACAAACTCCGAAGGTAGTTGGGGCTGTCAATAAAAAGGCAGAAAAAAAAGAAAGAAAGAACTGAAACAGCAACAAAGAAAACAATAGCAAGGATCAATAAAAGTAAAAGCTGGTTCTTTGAGAAGGTAAACAATATTGATATACCTTTAGCCAGACTCACCGAGAAAAAGAGGGAGAGGACTGCAATCAATAAAATTAGAAATGAAAAAGAAGTTACCACGGACAACAGAGAAATATAAAACTTCGTAAGAGACTACTACAAGCAACTCTAGGCTGATAAAATGGACAATCTGGAAGAAATGCACAAATTCCTAGAAAGGTACCACCTTCCAAGACTGAACCAGGAAAAAATAGAAACTATGAACAGACTCAGTACGAGTAATGAACTTGTAACTCTGATTAAAACTTGTCCAACAAACAAAAGTTCAGGACAGATGGTTTCACAGGATAATTCTATCCAACATGGAGAAAAGACCTAACACCCATCCTTCTCAAACTCTTCGAAAAAATGGTCGAGGCGGGAACACTCCCAAACTCTTTCTATGAGGCCACCATCACCCTGATACCAAAACCAGACAAAGATAGTACAAAGAACTAAAGTTACACACCGATATCACTGATGAACATAGATGCAAAGCTGCTCAACAAAATAGTAGCAAACAGAATCCAATACCACATTAAAATTGTCATACCTCATGATCAAGTGTGATTTATCCAAGGGATGCAAGGATTCTTCCATATACGCAATTCAATGTGATACATCCTATGAACAAAGCGAAGAGGAAAATCCATATGATCATGTCAATCGATGCAGAAAAGCTTGTGACAAATTTCAACACACATTTCTGATAAAAACCCTTCAGAAAGTGGGCAGAGAGGGAACCTCACTCAAGTTAATCAAGGCCATATACGACAAATACACAGCAAACATTCTCAATGGTGAAAAATTGAAAGCATGTCCTCTAATATCAGGAACAAGACAAGGATGACCACTCTCACCACTATTATTCAACATAGTTTTGGAAGTTTTAGCCACAGCAGTCAGAGCAGCAAAAGAAATAAAAGGAACACAAGTTGGAAAAGAAGAAGTAACACGGTCACTCTTTGCAGATGGCATGACACTATACTTAGAGAATCCTAAAGATGCCACCAGAAAACTAGTAGAGCTAATCCATGGATTTGGTAACGTTGCACGATACAAAATGAATACACAGAAATCCCTTGCATTCCTATACATTAATGAAGAAAATTCTGAAAGAGAAATGAAGGAAACACTCCCATTAACCATTACAACAGAAAGAATAAAATACCTAGGAATAAACCTACGTAGGGAGACAAAAGATCTGTATGCTGAAAACTGTGACACTGAAGAAGGAAATTGAAGACGATACAAACAGATGGAGAGAGATACCATGTTCTTGGATTGGAAGAATCAATGTTGTGAAAATGACTATACTACAAAAGCAATCTACGTATTCAATGCAATCCCTCTCAAATTACCAATGGCATTCTTTCCAGAACTAGAACAAAAAAATCTTAAAATTTGTATGGAGACACAAAACACCCGAAGAGACGAAGCACTTTGAGGGAAAAAAACAGAGATGGAGGAATCAGACTGCCCGACTTCAGACTGTACTACAAAGGTACAGTAATCAAGACACGATGGGACGGGCACAAAAACACAAATATAGATCAATGCAACAGGATAGAAATCCCAGAGATAAAGCCACGCACCCATGGTCAACTAATCTATGACAAAGGAGGCAAGAATCCCCAATGGAGAAAAGACAGTCTCTACGATACGTGGTGCTGGGAAAACTGGACAGACACATGTAAAACAATGAAATTAGACCACTCCTAAACACTGTACACAGAAATCAACTCAAAATGGAACAGAGACCTAAACGTAAGACAGGACACTATAAAACTCCTTGAGGAAAACATAGGAATAACACGCTGTGACGTAAATCACAGCAAGATCCTTTTTAATCCACCTCCTAATGGAAATAAAAACAAAAATAAACAGGTGGGACCTAATGAAATTTAAACGCTTTTGCTACACACAGGAAACTACAAACAAATCGAAAGGACAACCCTCAGAATGGGAAAAATATTTGTGTACAGATCAACGGACTACGGATTAATCTCCAAAATATATAAACAGCTCATGCAGCTCGGTATTAAAAAAACGAACAACGCAATCGAAAATTGGGCAGAAGACCTAAATAGACAATTCTCCAAAGAAGACATACATCTGGCCAACAAGCACATAAAAACTTGCTCAACATCACTAATTATTAGAGAGATGCACATCAAAACTACACTGAGAAATCACCTCATTCCATTTAGAACGAGCATTATCAGAAAATCAACAAACAACCACCGCTGGACAGGGTGTTGAGTAAAGAAAACACTCTTGCACCGTTGTTGGTAGTGTAAATTGATAGAGCCACTATGGAGAACAGTAAAAAGGTTCTTGAAAAAACTAAGAACAGAATTGCCATATGACCCAGCGAACCCACTACAGGGCACGTACCAAGAGAAAACCATACTTCGAAAAGACACATGCACCCCAATGTTCATTGCAGCAGTATTTACAATAGCCAGGTCATGGAAACAACCTAAATGCCCATTCAGAGATGAATAGATAAAGAAGACATGCTACATATATACCATGGAATATTATTCAGCCATAAAAAGCAACTAAGTTGGTTCATTCGTACAGCCGTAGATGGATCTAGAGACTGTCATAGAGAGTGAAGTCAGTCAGAAAGAGAAAAACAGATATCATATATAAAGGCATATATATGCAAACTAGAAAAATGATACAGATGAACCGGTTTGCAGGATTGAATTGATACACAGATGTGCACAAACAACGTATGGCCACCAACGGGAGAAAGTGGGGGTGTGGTAGTCGTTGTGTGAAAAATTTGGAAATTGGGATTATCATATATACACTAATATGTATAAAATGGGTAACTAATAAGAACCTGCTGTATAAAAAAATAAAATAATATTCAAAAATTCAGAAAAGAATAAGATAAAAGGAAGAAGATGTGTTCATTTGAACCAATCATTTCCTATATAGACAACAAAATCTGAAGGTAGTTGGGGCTGTCAATAATAAGGTAGAAAAGAAAGAAAGAAAGAACTGAAATAGCAACAAAGAAAACAATAGCAAGGATCAATACAAGTAAAAGCTGGTTCTTTGAGAAGGTAAACAATATTGATATAACTTTAGCCAGACTCATCGAGCAAAAGAGGGAGAGGATTGCAACCAATAAAATTAGAAATGAAAAAGTTACAATGGACAACACAGAAATACAAACCTTCTTAAGAGACCACTGCAAGCAACTCTATGCGGATAAAATGGACAATCTGGAGGAAATGCACAAATTCCTAGAAAGGTACAACCTTCCACGACTGAACCAGGAAAAAATAGAAACTATGAACAGACCCAGTACGAGTAATGAACTTGCAACTCTGATTAAAATTCGTCCAACAAAAAAAACTCCCGGACACATGGCTTCACAGGATAATTCTATCCAACACGGAGAGTAGACCTAACACCCATCCTTCTCAAACTCTTCCAAAAAATGATCGAGGCGGGAACACTCCCAAACTCTTTCTATGAGGCCACCATCACCCTGATACCAAAACCAGACAGAGATAGTACAAAAAAATACAGTTACACACCGATATCACTGATGAACATAGATGCAAAGCTGCTCAACAAAATAGTAGCAAACAGAATCCAATACCACATTAAAAGTATCATACCTCATGATCAAGTGGGATTTATCCCAGGGATGCAAGGTTTCTTCAATATAGGCAAATCAATGTGATACACCCTATTAACAAAGGGAAGAGGAAAAACCATATAATCATGTCAATAGATGCAGAAAAGCTTGTGACAAAGTTCAACACACATTTCTGATAAAAACCCTCCAGAAAGTGGGCAGAGAGGGAACCTCACTCAACTTAATCAAGGCCATATACGACAAACCCACAGCAAACATTCTCAATGGTGAAAAAATGAAAGCATGTCCTCTAATACCAGGAACAAGACAAGGATGACCACGCTCACCACTATTATTCCACATAGTTTTGGAAGTTCTAGCCACAGCAGTCAGAGCAGCAAAAGAAAGAAACGGAACACAAGTTGGAAAAGAAGAAGTAACACTGTCACACTTTGCAGACGACATGACATTATACTTAGAGAATCCTAAAGATGCCACCAGAAAACTACTAGAAGTAATCCATGGATTTGGTAACGTTGCACGATACAAAATGAATGCACAGAAATCCCTTGCATTCCTATACATTAATGAAGAAAAATCTGAAAGAGAAATAAAGGAAACACTCCCATTAACCACTGCAACAAAAAGAATAAAATACCTAGGAACAAACCTACCTAGGGAGACAAAAGTTCTGTATGCTGAAAACTATGACACTGAAGAACGAAATTGAAGATGATACCTACAGATGGAGAGAGATACCATGTTCTTGGATTGGAAGAATCAATGTTGTGAAAATGACTATACTCTCCAAAGCAATCTACATATTCAATGCAATGCCTCTCAAATTACCAATGGCATTTTTTTCACAACTAGAGCAAAAAAAAATCTTAAAATTTGTATGGAGACACAAAAAACCTGGAAGAGCCGAAGCAGTTTGAGGGATAAAAACAGAGCTGGAGGAATCAGACTGCCCGACTTCAGACTGTACTACAAAGCTACAGTAATCAAGACACGATGGGACTGGCACAAAAACAGAAATATAGATCAATGCAACAGGATAGAAAGCCCAGAGATAAAGCCACGCACCTATGGCCAACTAATCTATGACAAAGGAGACTAGAATCCCCAATGGAGAAAAGACAGTCTCTACAATAAGTGGTGCTGGGAAAACTGCACAGACACATGTAAAAGAATGAAATTGGAACACTCCCAAACACCGTACACAGAAATAAACTCAAAATGGAACAGAGACCTAAACGTAAGACAGGATACCATAAAACTCTTAGAGGAAAACATAGCAATAACACGCTTTGACATAAATCACAGCAAGATCTTTTTCAATCCACCTCCTAGAGTAATGAAAATAAAAACAAAAAGAAAGAAGTGGGACCTAATGAAACTTAAAAGCTTTCGCTACACACAGGAAACGACAAACAAGACCAAAGGACAACCCTCAGAATGGGAAAAATATTTATGTACGGATCAACAGACTAAGGATTAATCTCCAAAATATATAAAGAGCTCATGCAGCTCGGTATTGAACAAACGAACAACCCAATCGAAAAATGGGCAGAAGACCTAAATAGACAATTCTCCAAAGAAGACACACGGCTGGCCAACAAACACATCAAAACCTGCTCAACGTCACTATTTATTAGAGAGATGCACATCAAAACGACACTGAGGTATCACCTCACACCATTTAGAACGGGCATCATCAGAAAATCAACAAACAACAACTGCTGGACAGGGTGTGGAGCAAAGAGAATACTCTTCTTGCACTGTTGTTGGGAAAGTAAATTGATACAGCCACTATGGAGAACAGTAGAGAGGTTCCTTAAAAAACGAAAACCAGAATTGCCATACGACCCAGCGAACCCACTACAGGGCATACACCAAGAGAAAACCATAGTTCTAAAATCACATGCACCCCAATGTTCATTGTAGTAGGATTTACTATAGCCAGGTCATGGAAACAACCTAAATGCCCATTCACAGGCGAATGCATAAGGAAGATGAGGTAAATATATATCATGGAATATTACTCAGCCATAAAAAGGAACTAAGTTGGTTCATTGGTACAGGCGGGGATGGATCTAGAGACTGTCATACAGAGTGAAATCAGTCAGAAAGAGAAAAACAGATACCGTATATAAACGCATATATATGCAACCTAGAAAGATGGTACAGATGAACCGGTTTGCAGGATTGAATTGATACACAGATGTGGAGAACCCACGTAGGGCCACCAAAGGGGGAAAGTGGGAGTGTGGTAGTCGTTGTGTGATGAATTCGGAAATTGGGATTGACATATATACACTAATATGTATAAAATGGATAACTAATAAGAACCTGCTGTATAAAAAAATAAAATAATATTCAGAAATTCAAAAAACAGTAAGATAAAAGGAAGAAGATGTGTTCACTTGAAGCGATCATTTCCTAAATAGACAACAAACTCCGAAGGTAGTTGGGGCTGTCAATAAAAAGGCAGAAAAAAAAGAAAGAAAGAACTGAAACAGCAACAAAGAAAACAATAGCAAGGATCAATAAAAGTAAAAGCTGGTTCTTTGAGAAGGTAAACAATATTGATATACCTTTAGCCAGACTCACCGAGAAAAAGAGGGAGAGGACTGCAATCAATAAAATTAGAAATGAAAAAGAAGTTACCACGGACAACAGAGAAATATAAAACTTCATAAGAGACTACTACAAGCAACTCTAGGCTGATAAAATGGACAATCTGGAAGAAATGCACAAATTCCTAGAAAGGTACCACCTTCCAAGACTGAACCAGGAAAAAATAGAAACTATGAACAGACTCAGTACGAGTAATGAACTTGTAACTCTGATTAAAACTTGTCCAACACACAAAAGTTCAGGACAGATGGTTTCACAGGATAATTCTATCCAACATGGAGAAAAGACCTAACACCCATCCTTCTCAAACTCTTCGAAAAAATGGTCGAGGCGGGAACACTCCCAAACTCTTTCTATGAGGCCACCATCACCCTGATACCAAAACCAGACAAAGATAGTACAAAGAACTAAAGTTACACACCGATATCACTGATGAACATAGATGCAAAGCTGCTCAACAAAATAGTAGCAAACAGAATCCAATACCACATTAAAATTGTCATACCTCATGATCAAGTGTGATTTATCCAAGGGATGCAAGGATTCTTCCATATACGCAATTCAATGTGATACATCCTATGAACAAAGCGAAGAGGAAAATCCATATGATCATGTCAATCGATGCAGAAAAGCTTGTGACAAAGTTCAACACACATTTCTGATAAAAACCCTTCAGAAAGTGGGCAGAGAGGGAACCTCACTCAAGTTAATCAAGGCCATATACGACAAATACACAGCAAACATTCTCAATGGTGAAAAATTGAAAGCATGTCCTCTAATATCAGGAACAAGACAAGGATGACCACTCTCACCACTATTATTCAACATAGTTTTGGAAGTTTTAGCCACAGCAGTCAGAGCAGCAAAAGAAATAAAAGGAACACAAGTTGGAAAAGAAGAAGTAACACGGTCACTCTTTGCAGATGGCATGACACTATACTTAGAGAATCCTAAAGATGCCACCAGAAAACTAGTAGAGCTAATCCATGGATTTGGTAACGTTGCACGATACAAAATGAATACACAGAAATCCCTTGCATTCCTATACATTAATGAAGAAAATTCTGAAAGAGAAATGAAGGAAACACTCCCATTAACCATTACAACAGAAAGAATAAAATACCTAGGAATAAACCTACGTAGGGAGACAAAAGATCTGTATGCTGAAAACTGTGACACTGAAGAAGGAAATTGAAGATGATACAAACAGATGGAGAGAGATACCATGTTCTTGGATTGGAAGAATCAATGTTGTGAAAATGACTATACTACAAAAGCAATCTACGTATTCAATGCAATCCCTCTCAAATTACCAATGGCATTCTTTCCAGAACTAGAACAAAAAAATCTTAAAATTTGTATGGAGACACAAAACACCCGAAGAGACGAAGCACTTTGAGGGAAAAAAACAGAGATGGAGGAATCAGACTGCCCGACTTCAGACTGTACTACAAAGGTACAGTAATCAAGACACGATGGGACGGGCACAAAAACACAAATATAGATCAATGCAACAGGATAGAAATCCCAGAGATAAAGCCACGCACCCATGGTCAACTAATCTATGACAAAGGAGGCAAGAATCCCCAATGGAGAAAAGACAGTCTCTACGATACGTGGTGCTGGGAAAACTGGACAGACACATGTAAAACAATGAAATTAGACCACTCCTAAACACTGTACACAGAAATCAACTCAAAATGGAACAGAGACCTAAACGTAAGACAGGACACTATAAAACTCCTTGAGGAAAACATAGGAATAACACGCTGTGACGTAAATCACAGCAAGATCCTTTTTAATCCACCTCCTAATGGAAATAAAAACAAAAATAAACAGGTGGGACCTAATGAAATTTAAACGCTTTTGCTACACACAGGAAACTACAAACAAATCGAAAGGACAACCCTCAGAATGGGAAAAATATTTGTGTACAGATCAACGGACTACGGATTAATCTCCAAAATATATAAACAGCTCATGCAGCTCGGTATTAAAAAAACGAACAACGCAATCGAAAATTGGGCAGAAGACCTAAATAGACAATTCTCCAAAGAAGACATACATCTGGCCAACAAGCACATAAAAACTTGCTCAACATCACTAATTATTAGAGAGATGCACATCAAAACTACACTGAGAAATCACCTCATTCCATTTAGAACGAGCATTATCAGAAAATCAACAAACAACCACCGCTGGACAGGGTGTTGAGTAAAGAAAACACTCTTGCACCGTTGTTGGTAGTGTAAATTGATAGAGCCACTATGGAGAACAGTAAAAAGGTTCTTGAAAAAACTAAGAACAGAATTGCCATATGACCCAGCGAACCCACTACAGGGCACGTACCAAGAGAAAACCATACTTCGAAAAGACACATGCACCCCAATGTTCATTGCAGCAGTATTTACAATAGCCAGGTCATGGAAACAACCTAAATGCCCATTCAGAGATGAATAGATAAAGAAGACATGCTACATATATACCATGGAATATTATTCAGCCATAAAAAGCAACTAAGTTGGTTCATTCGTACAGCCGTAGATGGATCTAGAGACTGTCATAGAGAGTGAAGTCAGTCAGAAAGAGAAAAACAGATATCATATATAAAGGCATATATATGCAAACTAGAAAAATGATACAGATGAACCGGTTTGCAGGATTGAATTGATACACAGATGTGCACAAACAACGTATGGCCACCAACGGGAGAAAGTGGGGGTGTGGTAGTCGTTGTGTGAAAAATTTGGAAATTGGGATTATCATATATACACTAATATGTATAAAATGGGTAACTAATAAGAACCTGCTGTATAAAAAAATAAAATAATATTCAAAAATTCAGAAAAGAATAAGATAAAAGGAAGAAGATGTGTTCATTTGAACCAATCATTTCCTATATAGACAACAAAATCTGAAGGTAGTTGGGGCTGTCAATAATAAGGTAGAAAAGAAAGAAAGAAAGAACTGAAATAGCAACAAAGAAAACAATAGCAAGGATCAATACAAGTAAAAGCTGGTTCTTTGAGAAGGTAAACAATATTGATATAACTTTAGCCAGACTCATCGAGCAAAAGAGGGAGAGGATTGCAACCAATAAAATTAGAAATGAAAAAGTTACAATGGACAACACAGAAATACAAACCTTCTTAAGAGACCACTGCAAGCAACTCTATGCGGATAAAATGGACAATCTGGAGGAAATGCACAAATTCCTAGAAAGGTACAACCTTCCACGACTGAACCAGGAAAAAATAGAAACTATGAACAGACCCAGTACGAGTAATGAACTTGCAACTCTGATTAAAATTCGTCCAACAAAAAAAACTCCCGGACACATGGCTTCACAGGATAATTCTATCCAACACGGAGAGTAGACCTAACACCCATCCTTCTCAAACTCTTCCAAAAAATGATCGAGGCGGGAACACTCCCAAACTCTTTCTATGAGGCCACCATCACCCTGATACCAAAACCAGACAGAGATAGTACAAAAAAATACAGTTACACACCGATATCACTGATGAACATAGATGCAAAGCTGCTCAACAAAATAGTAGCAAACAGAATCCAATACCACATTAAAAGTATCATACCTCATGATCAAGTGGGATTTATCCCAGGGATGCAAGGTTTCTTCAATATAGGCAAATCAATGTGATACACCCTATTAACAAAGGGAAGAGGAAAAACCATATAATCATGTCAATAGATGCAGAAAAGCTTGTGACAAATTTCAACACACATTTCTGATAAAAACCCTCCAGAAAGTGGGCAGAGAGGGAACCTCACTCAACTTAATCAAGGCCATATACGACAAACCCACAGCAAACATTCTCAATGGTGAAAAAATGAAAGCATGTCCTCTAATACCAGGAACAAGACAAGGATGACCACTCTCACCACTATTATTCCACATAGTTTTGGAAGTTCTAGCCACAGCAGTCAGAGCAGCCAAAGAAAGAAACGGAACACAAGTTGGAAAAGAAGAAGTAACACTGTCACACTTTGCAGACGACATGACATTATACTTAGAGAATCCTAAAGATGCCACCAGAAAACTACTAGAAGTAATCCATGGATTTGGTAACGTTGCACGATACAAAATGAATGCACAGAAATCCCTTGCATTCCTATACATTAATGAAGAAAAATCTGAAAGAGAAATAAAGGAAACACTCCCATTAACCACTGCAACAAAAAGAATAAAATACCTAGGAACAAACCTACCTAGGGAGACAAAAGTTCTGTATGCTGAAAACTATGACACTGAAGAACGAAATTGAAGATGATACCTACAGATGGAGAGAGATACCATGTTCTTGGATTGGAAGAATCAATGTTGTGAAAATGACTATACTCTCCAAAGCAATCTACATATTCAATGCAATGCCTCTCAAATTACCAATGGCATTTTTTTCACAACTAGAGCAAAAAAAAAATCTTAAAATTTGTATGGAGACACAAAAAACCTGGAAGAGCCGAAGCAGTTTGAGGGATAAAAACAGAGCTGGAGGAATCAGACTGCCCGACTTCAGACTGTACTACAAAGCTACAGTAATCAAGACACGATGGGACTGGCACAAAAACAGAAATATAGATCAATGCAACAGGATAGAAAGCCCAGAGATAAAGCCACGCACCTATGGCCAACTAATCTATGACAAAGGAGACTAGAATCCCCAATGGAGAAAAGACAGTCTCTACAATAAGTGGTGCTGGGAAAACTGCACAGACACATGTAAAAGAATGAAATTGGAACACTCCCAAACACCGTACACAGAAATAAACTCAAAATGGAACAGAGACCTAAACGTAAGACAGGATACCATAAAACTCTTAGAGGAAAACATAGCAATAACACGCTTTGACATAAATCACAGCAAGATCTTTTTCAATCCACCTCCTAGAGTAATGAAAATAAAAACAAAAAGAAAGAAGTGGGACCTAATGAAACTTAAAAGCTTTCGCTACACACAGGAAACGACAAACAAGACCAAAGGACAACCCTCAGAATGGGAAAAATATTTATGTACGGATCAACAGACTAAGGATTAATCTCCAAAATATATAAAGAGCTCATGCAGCTCGGTATTGAACAAACGAACAACCCAATCGAAAAATGGGCAGAAGACCTAAATAGACAATTCTCCAAAGAAGACACACGGCTGGCCAACAAACACATCAAAACCTGCTCAACGTCACTATTTATTAGAGAGATGCACATCAAAACGACACTGAGGTATCACCTCACACCATTTAGAACGGGCATCATCAGAAAATCAACAAACAACAACTGCTGGACAGGGTGTGGAGCAAAGAGAATACTCTTCTTGCACTGTTGTTGGGAAAGTAAATTGATACAGCCACTATGGAGAACAGTAGAGAGGTTCCTTAAAAAACGAAAACCAGAATTGCCATACGACCCAGCGAACCCACTACAGGGCATACACCAAGAGAAAACCATAGTTCTAAAATCACATGCACCCCAATGTTCATTGTAGTAGGATTTACTATAGCCAGGTCATGGAAACAACCTAAATGCCCATTCACAGGCGAATGCATAAGGAAGATGAGGTAAATATATATCATGGAATATTACTCAGCCATATAAAGGAACTAAGTTGGTTCATTGGTACAGGCGTGGATGGATCTAGAGACTGTCATACAGAGTGAAATCAGTCAGAAAGAGAAAAACAGATACCGTATATAAACGCATATATATGCAACCTAGAAAGATGGTACAGATGAACCGGTTTGCAGGATTGAATTGATACACAGATGTGGAGAACCCACGTAGGGCCACCAAAGGGGGAAAGTGGGAGTGTGGTAGTCGTTGTGTGATGAATTCGGAAATTGGGATTGACATATATACACTAATATGTATAAAATGGATAACTAATAAGAACCTGCTGTATAAAAAAATAAAATAATATTCAGAAATTCAAAAAACAGTAAGATAAAAGGAAGAAGATGTGTTCACTTGAACCGATCATTTCCTAAATAGACAACAAACTCCGAAGGTAGTTGGGGCTGTCAATAAAAAGGCAGAAAAAAAAGAAAGAAAGAACTGAAACAGCAACAAAGAAAACAATAGCAAGGATCAATAAAAGTAAAAGCTGGTTCTTTGAGAAGGTAAACAATATTGATATACCTTTAGCCAGACTCACCGAGAAAAAGAGGGAGAGGACTGCAATCAATAAAATTAGAAATGAAAAAGAAGTTACCACGGACAACAGAGAAATATAAAACTTCGTAAGAGACTACTACAAGCAACTCTAGGCTGATAAAATGGACAATCTGGAAGAAATGCACAAATTCCTAGAAAGGTACCACCTTCCAAGACTGAACCAGGAAAAAATAGAAACTATGAACAGACTCAGTACGAGTAATGAACTTGTAACTCTGATTAAAACTTGTCCAACAAACAAAAGTTCAGGACAGATGGTTTCACAGGATAATTCTATCCAACATGGAGAAAAGACCTAACACCCATCCTTCTCAAACTCTTCGAAAAAATGGTCGAGGCGGGAACACTCCCAAACTCTTTCTATGAGGCCACCATCACCCTGATACCAAAACCAGACAAAGATAGTACAAAGAACTAAAGTTACACACCGATATCACTGATGAACATAGATGCAAAGCTGCTCAACAAAATAGTAGCAAACAGAATCCAATACCACATTAAAATTGTCATACCTCATGATCAAGTGTGATTTATCCAAGGGATGCAAGGATTCTTCCATATACGCAATTCAATGTGATACATCCTATGAACAAAGCGAAGAGGAAAATCCATATGATCATGTCAATCGATGCAGAAAAGCTTGTGACAAATTTCAACACACATTTCTGATAAAAACCCTTCAGAAAGTGGGCAGAGAGGGAACCTCACTCAAGTTAATCAAGGCCATATACGACAAATACACAGCAAACATTCTCAATGGTGAAAAATTGAAAGCATGTCCTCTAATATCAGGAACAAGACAAGGATGACCACTCTCACCACTATTATTCAACATAGTTTTGGAAGTTTTAGCCACAGCAGTCAGAGCAGCAAAAGAAATAAAAGGAACACAAGTTGGAAAAGAAGAAGTAACACGGTCACTCTTTGCAGATGGCATGACACTATACTTAGAGAATCCTAAAGATGCCACCAGAAAACTAGTAGAGCTAATCCATGGATTTGGTAACGTTGCACGATACAAAATGAATACACAGAAATCCCTTGCATTCCTATACATTAATGAAGAAAATTCTGAAAGAGAAATGAAGGAAACACTCCCATTAACCATTACAACAGAAAGAATAAAATACCTAGGAATAAACCTACGTAGGGAGACAAAAGATCTGTATGCTGAAAACTGTGACACTGAAGAAGGAAATTGAAGACGATACAAACAGATGGAGAGAGATACCATGTTCTTGGATTGGAAGAATCAATGTTGTGAAAATGACTATACTACAAAAGCAATCTACGTATTCAATGCAATCCCTCTCAAATTACCAATGGCATTCTTTCCAGAACTAGAACAAAAAAATCTTAAAATTTGTATGGAGACACAAAACACCCGAAGAGACGAAGCACTTTGAGGGAAAAAAACAGAGATGGAGGAATCAGACTGCCCGACTTCAGACTGTACTACAAAGGTACAGTAATCAAGACACGATGGGACGGGCACAAAAACACAAATATAGATCAATGCAACAGGATAGAAATCCCAGAGATAAAGCCACGCACCCATGGTCAACTAATCTATGACAAAGGAGGCAAGAATCCCCAATGGAGAAAAGACAGTCTCTACGATACGTGGTGCTGGGAAAACTGGACAGACACATGTAAAACAATGAAATTAGACCACTCCTAAACACTGTACACAGAAATCAACTCAAAATGGAACAGAGACCTAAACGTAAGACAGGACACTATAAAACTCCTTGAGGAAAACATAGGAATAACACGCTGTGACGTAAATCACAGCAAGATCCTTTTTAATCCACCTCCTAATGGAAATAAAAACAAAAATAAACAGGTGGGACCTAATGAAATTTAAACGCTTTTGCTACACACAGGAAACTACAAACAAATCGAAAGGACAACCCTCAGAATGGGAAAAATATTTGTGTACAGATCAACGGACTACGGATTAATCTCCAAAATATATAAACAGCTCATGCAGCTCGGTATTAAAAAAACGAACAACGCAATCGAAAATTGGGCAGAAGACCTAAATAGACAATTCTCCAAAGAAGACATACATCTGGCCAACAAGCACATAAAAACTTGCTCAACATCACTAATTATTAGAGAGATGCACATCAAAACTACACTGAGAAATCACCTCATTCCATTTAGAACGAGCATTATCAGAAAATCAACAAACAACCACCGCTGGACAGGGTGTTGAGTAAAGAAAACACTCTTGCACCGTTGTTGGTAGTGTAAATTGATAGAGCCACTATGGAGAACAGTAAAAAGGTTCTTGAAAAAACTAAGAACAGAATTGCCATATGACCCAGCGAACCCACTACAGGGCACGTACCAAGAGAAAACCATACTTCGAAAAGACACATGCACCCCAATGTTCATTGCAGCAGTATTTACAATAGCCAGGTCATGGAAACAACCTAAATGCCCATTCAGAGATGAATAGATAAAGAAGACATGCTACATATATACCATGGAATATTATTCAGCCATAAAAAGCAACTAAGTTGGTTCATTCGTACAGCCGTAGATGGATCTAGAGACTGTCATAGAGAGTGAAGTCAGTCAGAAAGAGAAAAACAGATATCATATATAAAGGCATATATATGCAAACTAGAAAAATGATACAGATGAACCGGTTTGCAGGATTGAATTGATACACAGATGTGCACAAACAACGTATGGCCACCAACGGGAGAAAGTGGGGGTGTGGTAGTCGTTGTGTGAAAAATTTGGAAATTGGGATTATCATATATACACTAATATGTATAAAATGGGTAACTAATAAGAACCTGCTGTATAAAAAAATAAAATAATATTCAAAAATTCAGAAAAGAATAAGATAAAAGGAAGAAGATGTGTTCATTTGAACCAATCATTTCCTATATAGACAACAAAATCTGAAGGTAGTTGGGGCTGTCAATAATAAGGTAGAAAAGAAAGAAAGAAAGAACTGAAATAGCAACAAAGAAAACAATAGCAAGGATCAATACAAGTAAAAGCTGGTTCTTTGAGAAGGTAAACAATATTGATATAACTTTAGCCAGACTCATCGAGCAAAAGAGGGAGAGGATTGCAATCAATAAAATTGGAAATGAAAAAGTTACAATGGACAACACAGAAATACAAACCTTCTTAAGAGACCACTGCAAGCAACTCTATGCGGATAAAATGGACAATCTGGAGGAAATGCACAAATTCCTAGAAAGGTACAACCTTCCACGACTGAACCAGGAATAAATAGAAACTATGAACAGACCCAGTACGAGTAATGAACTTGCAACTCTGATTAAAATTCGTCCAACAAAAAAAACTCCCGGACACATGGCTTCACAGGATAATTCTATCCAACACGGAGAGTAGACCTAACACCCATCCTTCTCAAACTCTTCCAAAAAATGATCGAGGCGGGAACACTCCCAAACTCTTTCTATGAGGCCACCATCACCCTGATACCAAAACCAGACAGAGATAGTACAAAAAAATACAGTTACACACCGATATCACTGATGAACATAGATGCAAAGCTGCTCAACAAAATAGTAGCAAACAGAATCCAATACCACATTAAAAGTATCATACCTCATGATCAAGTGGGATTTATCTCAGGGATACAAGGTTTCTTCAATATAGGCAAATCAATGTGATATACCCTATTAACAAAGGGAAGAGGAAAAACCATATAATCATGTCAATAGATGCAGAAAAGCTTGTGACAAATTTCAACACACATTTCTGATAAAAACCCTCCAGAAAGTGGGCAGAGAGGGAACCTCACTCAACTTAATCAAGGCCATATACGACAAACCCACAGCAAACATTCTCAATGGTGAAAAGTTGAAAGCATGTCCTCTAATATCAGGAACAAGACAAGGATGACCACTCTCACCACTATTATTCCACATAGTTTTGGAAGTTCTAGCCACAGCAGTCAGAGCAGCCAAAGAAAGAAACGGAACACAAGTTGGAAAAGAAGAAGTAACACTGTCACACTTTGCAGACGACATGACATTATACTTAGAGAATCCTAAAGATGCCACCAGAAAACTACTAGAAGTAATCCATGGATTTGGTAACGTTGCACGATACAAAATGAATGCACAGAAATCCCTTGCATTCCTATACATTAATGAAGAAAAATCTGAAAGAGAAATAAAGGAAACACTCCCATTAACCACTGCAACAAAAAGAATAAAATACCTAGGAACAAACCTACCTAGGGAGACAAAAGTTCTGTATGCTGAAAACTATGACACTGAAGAACGAAATTGAAGATGATACCTACAGATGGAGAGAGATACCATGTTCTTGGATTGGAAGAATCAATGTTGTGAAAATGACTATACTCTCCAAAGCAATCTACATATTCAATGCAATGCCTCTCAAATTACCAATGGCATTTTTTTCACAACTAGAGCAAAAAAAATCTTAAAATTTGTATGGAGACACAAAAAACCTGGAAGAGCCGAAGCAGTTTGAGGGATAAAAACAGAGCTGGAGGAATCAGACTGCCCGACTTCAGACTGTACTACAAAGCTACAGTAATCAAGACACGATGGGACTGGCACAAAAACAGAAATATAGATCAATGCAACAGGATAGAAAGCCCAGAGATAAAGCCACGCACCTATGGCCAACTAATCTATGACAAAGGAGACTAGAATCCCCAATGGAGAAAAGACAGTCTCTACAATAAGTGGTGCTGGGAAAACTGCACAGACACATGTAAAAGAATGAAATTGGAACACTCCCAAACACCGTACACAGAAATAAACTCAAAATGGAACAGAGACCTAAACGTAAGACAGGATACTATAAAACTCTTAGAGGAAAACATAGCAATAACACGCTTTGACATAAATCACAGCAAGATCTTTTTTAATCCACCTCCTAGAGTAATGGAAATAAAAACAAAAAGAAAGAAGTGGGACCTAATGAAACTTAAAAGCTTTGGCTACACACAGGAAACGACAAACAAGACCAAAGGACAACCCTCAGAATGGGAAAAATATTTACGTACGGATCAACGGACTAAGGATTAATCTCCAAAATATATAAAGAGCTCATGCAGCTCGGTATTGAACAAACGAACAACCCAATCGAAAAATGGGCAGAAGACCTAAATAGACAATTCTCCAAAGAAGACACACGGCTGGCCAACAAACACATCAAAACCTGCTCAACGTCACTAATTATTAGAGAGATGCACATCAAAACGACACTGAGGTATCACCTCACACCACTTAGAACGGGCATCATCAGAAAATCAACAAACAACAACTGCTGGACAGGGTGTGGAGCAAAGAGAATACTCTTCTTGCACTGTTGTTGGGAAAGTAAATTGATACAGCCACTATGGAGAACAGTAAAGAGGTTCCTTAAAAAACGAAAACCAGAATTGCCATACGACCCAGCGAACCCACTACAGGGCATATACCAAGAGAAAACCATAGTTCTAAAATCACATGCACCCCAATGTTCATTGTAGCAGTATTTACAATAGCCAGGTCATGAAAATAACCTAAATGCCCATCCACAGGCGAATGGATAAAGAAGATGAGGTACATATATACCATGGAAGATTACTCAGCCATAAAAAGGAAGTAAGTTGGTTCATTGGTACAGGCGTGGGTGGATCTAGAGACTGTCATACAGAGTGAAATCAGTCAGAAAGAGAAAAACAGATACCGTATATAAACGCATATATATGCAACCTAGAAAAATGGTACAGATGAACCGGTTTGCAGGATTGAATTGATACACAGATGTGGAGAACCCACGTATGGCCACCAAAGGGGGAATGTGGGGTTGTGGTAGTCATTGTGTGATGAATTCGGAAATTGGGATTCCAGTATATACACTGATATGTATAAAATGGATAACTAATAAGAACCTGCTGTATAAAAATATAAAATAATATTCAAAAATTCAAAAAACAATAAGATAAAAGGAGGAAGATGTGTTCATTTGAACCGATCATTTCCTAAATAGACAACAAACTCTGAAGGTAGTTGGGGCTGTCAATAAAAAGGCAGGAAAAAAAGAAAGAAAGAACTGAAACAGCAACAAAGAAAACAATAGCAAGGATCAATAAAAGTAAAAGCTGGTTCTCGGAGAAGGTAAACAATATTGATATACCTTTAGCCAGACTCACCAAGAAAAAGAGGGAGAGGACTGCAATCAATAAAATTAGAAATGAAAAAGAAGTTACCACGGACAACAGAGAAATATAAAACTTCGTTAGAGACTACTACAAGCAACTCTAGGCTGATAAAATGGACAATCTGGAAGAAATGCACAAATTCTTAGGTACAACCTTCCAAGACTGAACCAGGAAAAAATAGAAACTATGAACAGACACAGTACGAGTAATGAACTTGCAACTCTGATTGAAAATCGCCCAACAAACAAAAGTCCAGGACAGAAGGTTTCACAGTATAATTCTATCCAACATGGAGAAAAGACCTAACACCCATCCTTCTCAAACGCTTCCAAAAAACGGGCAAGGAAGGAACACTCCCAAACTCTTTCTATGACGCCACCATCACCCTGAAACCAAAAGCAGACAAGGATAGTACACAGAACAAAAGTTACACACCGATATCACTGATGAACATAGATGCAAAGCTGCTCAACAAAATAGTAGCAAACAGAATCCAATACCACATTAAAAGTATCATACCTCATGATCAAGTGGGATTTATCCCAGGGATGCAAGGTTTCTTCAATATAGGCAAATCAATGTGATACACCCTATTAACAAAGGGAAGAGGAAAAACCATATAATCATGTCAATAGATGCAGAAAAGCTTGTGACAAATTTCAACACACATTTCTGATAAAAACCCTCCAGAAAGTGGGCAGAGAGGGAACCTCACTCAACTTAATCAAGGCCATATATGACAAACCCACAGCAAACATTCTCAATGGTGAAAAGTTGAAAGCATGTCCTCTAATATCAGGAACAAGACAAGGATGACCACTCTCACCACTATTATTCCACATAGTTTTGGAAGTTCTAGCCACAGCAGTCAGAGCAGCCAAAGAAAGAAACGGAACACAAGTTGGAAAAGAAGAAGTAACACTGTCACACTTTGCAGACGACATGACATTATACTTAGAGAATCCTAAAGATGCCACCAGAAAACTACTAGAAGTAATCCATGGATTTGGTAACGTTGCACGATACAAAATGAATGCACAGAAATCCCTTGCATTCCTATACATTAATGAAGAAAAATCTGAAAGAGAAATAAAGGAAACACTCCCATTAACCACTGCAACAAAAAGAATAAAATACCTAGGAACAAACCTACCTAGGGAGACAAAAGTTCTGTATGCTGAAAACTATGACACTGAAGAACGAAATTGAAGATGATACCTACAGATGGAGAGAGATACCATGTTCTTGGATTGGAAGAATCAATGTTGTGAAAATGACTATACTCTCCAAAGCAATCTACATATTCAATGCAATGCCTCTCAAATTACCAATGGCATTTTTTTCACAACTAGAGCAAAAAAAATCTTAAAATTTGTATGGAGACACAAAAAACCTGGAAGAGCCGAAGCAGTTTGAGGGATAAAAACAGAGCTGGAGGAATCAGACTGCCCGACTTCAGACTGTACTACAAAGCTACAGTAATCAAGACACGATGGGACTGGCACAAAAACAGAAATATAGATCAATGCAACAGGATAGAAAGCCCAGAGATAAAGCCACGCACCTATGGCCAACTAATCTATGACAAAGGAGACTAGAATCCCCAATGGAGAAAAGACAGTCTCTACAATAAGTGGTGCTGGGAAAACTGCACAGACACATGTAAAAGAATGAAATTGGAACACTCCCAAACACCGTACACAGAAATAAACTCAAAATGGAACAGAGACCTAAACGTAAGACAGGATACTATAAAACTCTTAGAGGAAAACATAGCAATAACACGCTTTGACATAAATCACAGCAAGATCTTTTTTAATCCACCTCCTAGAGTAATGGAAATAAAAACAAAAAGAAAGAAGTGGGACCTAATGAAACTTAAAAGCTTTGGCTACACACAGGAAACGACAAACAAGACCAAAGGACAACCCTCAGAATGGGAAAAATATTTACGTACGGATCAACGGACTAAGGATTAATCTCCAAAATATATAAAGAGCTCATGCAGCTCGGTATTGAACAAACGAACAACCCAATCGAAAAATGGGCAGAAGACCTAAATAGACAATTCTCCAAAGAAGACACACGGCTGGCCAAGAAACACATCAAAACCTGCTCAACGTCACTAATTATTAGAGAGATGCACATCAAAACGACACTGAGGTATCACCTCACACCATTTAGAACGGGCATCATCAGAAAATCAACAAACAACAACTGCTGGACAGGGTGTGGAGCAAAGAGAATACTCTTCTTGCACTGTTGTTGGGAAAGTAAATTGATACAGCCACTATGGAGAACAGTAAAGAGGTTCCTTAAAAAACGAAAACCAGAATTGCCATACGACCCAGCGAACCCACTACAGGGCATATACCAAGAGAAAACCATAGTTCTAAAATCACATGCACCCCAATGTTCATTGTAGCAGTATTTACAATAGCCAGGTCATGAAAACAACCTAAATGCCCATCCACAGGCGAATGGATAAAGAAGATGAGGTACATATATACCATGGAAGATTACTCAGCCATAAAAAGGAACTAAGTTGGTTCATTGGTACAGGTGTGGATGGATCTAGAGACTGTCATACAGAGTGAAATCAGTCAGAAAGAGAAAAACAGATACCGTATATAAACGCATATATATGCAACCTAGAAAGATGGTACAGATGAACCGGTTTGCAGGATTGAATTGATACACAGATGTGGAGAACCCACGTAGGGCCACCAAAGGGGGAAAGTGGGAGTGTGGTAGTCGTTGTGTGATGAATTCGGAAATTGGGATTGACATATATACACTAATATGTATAAAATGGATAACTAATAAGAACCTGCTGTATAAAAAAATAAAATAATATTCAGAAATTCAAAAAACAGTAAGATAAAACGAAGAAGATGTGTTCACTTGAACCGATCATTTCCTAAATAGACAACAAACTCCGAAGGTAGTTGGGGCTGTCAATAAAAAGGCAGAAAAAAAAGAAAGAAAGAACTGAAACAGCAACAAAGAAAACAATAGCAAGGATCAATAAAAGTAAAAGCTGGTTCTTTGAGAAGGTAAACAATATTGATATACCTTTAGCCAGACTCACCGAGAAAAAGAGGGAGAGGACTGCAATCAATAAAATTAGAAATGAAAAAGAAGTTACCACGGACAACAGAGAAATATAAAACTTCGTAAGAGACTACTACAAGCAACTCTAGGCTGATAAAATGGACAATCTGGAAGAAATGCACAAATTCCTAGAAAGGTACCACCTTCCAAGACTGAACCAGGAAAAAATAGAAACTATGAACAGACTCAGTACGAGTAATGAACTTGTAACTCTGATTAAAACTTGTCCAACAAACAAAAGTTCAGGACAGATGGTTTCACAGGATAATTCTATCCAACATGGAGAAAAGACCTAACACCCATCCTTCTCAAACTCTTCGAAAAAATGGTCGAGGCGGGAACACTCCCAAACTCTTTCTATGAGGCCACCATCACCCTGATACCAAAACCAGACAAAGATAGTACAAAGAACTAAAGTTACACACCGATATCACTGATGAACATAGATGCAAAGCTGCTCAACAAAATAGTAGCAAACAGAATCCAATACCACATTAAAATTGTCATACCTCATGATCAAGTGTGATTTATCCAAGGGATGCAAGGATTCTTCCATATACGCAATTCAATGTGATACATCCTATGAACAAAGCGAAGAGGAAAATCCATATGATCATGTCAATCGATGCAGAAAAGCTTGTGACAAATTTCAACACACATTTCTGATAAAAACCCTTCAGAAAGTGGGCAGAGAGGGAACCTCACTCAAGTTAATCAAGGCCATATACGACAAACCCACAGCAAACATTCTCAATGGTGAAAAATTGAAAGCATGTCCTCTAATATCAGGAACAAGACAAGGATGACCACTCTCACCACTATTATTCAACATAGTTTTGGAAGTTTTAGCCACAGCAGTCAGAGCAGCAAAAGAAATAAAAGGAACACAAGTTGGAAAAGAAGAAGTAACACGGTCACTCTTTGCAGATGGCATGACACTATACTTAGAGAATCCTAAAGATGCCACCAGAAAACTAGTAGAGCTAATCCATGGATTTGGTAACGTTGCACGATACAAAATGAATACACAGAAATCCCTTGCATTCCTATACATTAATGAAGAAAATTCTGAAAGAGAAATGAAGGAAACACTCCCATTAACCATTACAACAGAAAGAATAAAATACCTAGGAATAAACCTACGTAGGGAGACAAAAGATCTGTATGCTGAAAACTGTGACACTGAAGAAGGAAATTGAAGATGATACAAACAGATGGAGAGAGATACCATGTTCTTGGATTGGAAGAATCAATGTTGTGAAAATGACTATACTACAAAAGCAATCTACGTATTCAATGCAATCCCTCTCAAATTACCAATGGCATTCTTTCCAGAACTAGAACAAAAAAATCTTAAAATTTGTATGGAGACACAAAACACCCGAAGAGACGAAGCACTCTGAGGGAAAAAAACAGAGATGGAGGAATCAGACTGCCCGACTTCAGACTGTACTACAAAGGTACAGTAATCAAGACACGATGGGACGGGCACAAAAACACAAATATAGATCAATGCAACAGGATAGAAATCCCAGAGATAAAGCCACGCACCCATGGTCAACTAATCTATGACAAAGGAGGCAAGAATCCCCAATGGAGAAAAGACAGTCTCTACGATACGTGGTGCTGGGAAAACTGGACAGACACATGTAAAACAATGAAATTAGACCACTCCTAAACACTGTACACAGAAATCAACTCAAAATGGAACAGAGACCTAAACGTAAGACAGGACACTATAAAACTCTTTGAGGAAAACATAGGAATAACACGCTGTGACGTAAATCACAGCAAGATCCTTTTTAATCCACCTCCTAATGGAAATAAAAACAAAAATAAACAGGTGGGACCTAATGAAATTTAAACGCTTTTGCTACACACAGGAAACTACAAACAAATCGAAAGGACAACCCTCAGAATGGGAAAAATATTTGTGTACAGATCAACGGACTACGGATTAATCTCCAAAATATATAAACAGCTCATGCAGCTCGGTATTAAAAAAACGAACAACGCAATCGAAAATTGGGCAGAAGACCTAAATAGACAATTCTCCAAAGAAGACATACATCTGGCCAACAAGCACATAAAAACTTGCTCAACATCACTAATTATTAGAGAGATGCACATCAAAACTACACTGAGAAATCACCTCATTCCATTTAGAACGAGCATTATCAGAAAATCAACAAACAACCACCGCTGGACAGGGTGTTGAGTAAAGAAAACACTCTTGCACCGTTGTTGGTAGTGTAAATTGATAGAGCCACTATGGAGAACAGTAAAAAGGTTCTTGAAAAAACTAAGAACAGAATTGCCATATGACCCAGCGAACCCACTACAGGGCACGTACCAAGAGAAAACCATACTTCGAAAAGACACATGCACCCCAATGTTCATTGCAGCAGTATTTACAATAGCCAGGTCATGGAAACAACCTAAATGCCCATTCAGAGATGAATAGATAAAGAAGACATGCTACATATATACCATGGAATATTATTCAGCCATAAAAAGCAACTAAGTTGGTTCATTCGTACAGCCGTAGATGGATCTAGAGACTGTCATAGAGAGTGAAGTCAGTCAGAAAGAGAAAAACAGATATCATATATAAAGGCATATATATGCAAACTAGAAAAATGATACAGATGAACCGGTTTGCAGGATTGAATTGATACACAGATGTGCACAAACAACGTATGGCCACCAACGGGAGAAAGTGGGGGTGTGGTAGTCGTTGTGTGAAAAATTTGGAAATTGGGATTATCATATATACACTAATATGTATAAAATGGGTAACTAATAAGAACCTGCTGTATAAAAAAATAAAATAATATTCAAAAATTCAGAAAAGAATAAGATAAAAGGAAGAAGATGTGTTCATTTGAACCAATCATTTCCTATATAGACAACAAAATCTGAAGGTAGTTGGGGCTGTCAATAATAAGGTAGAAAAGAAAGAAAGAAAGAACTGAAATAGCAACAAAGAAAACAATAGCAAGGATCAATACAAGTAAAAGCTGGTTCTTTGAGAAGGTAAACAATATTGATATAACTTTAGCCAGACTCATCGAGCAAAAGAGGGAGAGGATTGCAATCAATAAAATTGGAAATGAAAAAGTTACAATGGACAACACAGAAATACAAACCTTCTTAAGAGACCACTGCAAGCAACTCTATGCGGATAAAATGGACAATCTGGAGGAAATGCACAAATTCCTAGAAAGGTACAACCTTCCACGACTGAACCAGGAATAAATAGAAACTATGAACAGACCCAGTACGAGTAATGAACTTGCAACTCTGATTAAAATTCGTCCAACAAAAAAAACTCCCGGACACATGGCTTCACAGGATAATTCTATCCAACACGGAGAGTAGACCTAACACCCATCCTTCTCAAACTCTTCCAAAAAATGATCGAGGCGGGAACACTCCCAAACTCTTTCTATGAGGCCACCATCACCCTGATACCAAAACCAGACAGAGATAGTACAAAAAAATACAGTTACACACCGATATCACTGATGAACATAGATGCAAAGCTGCTCAACAAAATAGTAGCAAACAGAATCCAATACCACATTAAAAGTATCATACCTCATGATCAAGTGGGATTTATCTCAGGGATGCAAGGTTTCTTCAATATAGGCAAATCAATGTGATATACCCTATTAACAAAGGGAAGAGGAAAAACCATATAATCATGTCAATAGATGCAGAAAAGCTTGTGACAAATTTCAACACACATTTCTGATAAAAACCCTCCAGAAAGTGGGCAGAGAGGGAACCTCACTCAACTTAATCAAGGCCATATACGACAAACCCACAGCAAACATTCTCAATGGTGAAAAGTTGAAAGCATGTCCTCTAATATCAGGAACAAGACAAGGATGACCACTCTCACCACTATTATTCCAAATAGTTTTGGAAGTTCTAGCCACAGCAGTCAGAGCAGCCAAAGAAAGAAACGGAACACAAGTTGGAAAAGAAGAAGTAACACTGTCACACTTTGCAGACGACATGACATTATACTTAGAGAATCCTAAAGATGCCACCAGAAAACTACTAGAAGTAATCCATGGATTTGGTAACATTGCACGATACAAAATGAATGCACAGAAATCCCTTGCATTCCTATACATTAATGAAGAAAAATCTGAAAGAGAAATAAAGGAAACACTCCCATTAACCACTGCAACAAAAAGAATAAAATACCTAGAAACAAACCTACCTAGGGAGACAAAAGTTCTGTATGCTGAAAACTATGACACTGAAGAACGAAATTGAAGATGATACCTACAGATGGAGAGAGATACCATGTTCTTGGATTGGAAGAATCAATGTTGTGAAAATGACTATACTCTCCAAAGCAATCTACATATTCAATGCAATGCCTCTCAAATTACCAATGGCATTTTTTTCACAACTAGAGCAAAAAAAATCTTAAAATTTGTATGGAGACGCAAAAAACCTGGAAGAGCCGAAGCAGTTTGAGGGATAAAAACAGAGCTGGAGGAATCAGACTGCCCGACTTCAGACTGTACTACAAAGCTACAGTAATCAAGACACGATGGGACTGGCACAAAAACAGAAATATAGATCAATGCAACAGGATAGAAAGCCCAGAGATAAAGCCACGCACCTATGGCCAACTAATCTATGACAAAGGAGACTAGAATCCCCAGTGGAGAAAAGACAGTCTCTACAATAAGTGGTGCTGGGAAAACTGCACAGACACATGTAAAAGAATGAAATTGGAACACTCCCACACACCGTACACAGAAATAAACTCAAAATGGAACAGAGACCTAAACGTAAGACAGGATACTATAAAACTCTTAGAGGAAAACATAGCAATAACACGCTTTGACATAAATCACAGCAAGATCTTTTTTAATCCACCTCCTAGAGTAATGGAAATAAAAACAAAAAGAAAGAAGTGGGACCTAATGAAACTTAAAAGCTTTGGCTACACACAGGAAACGACAAACAAGACCAAAGGACAACCCTCAGAATGGGAAAAATATTTACGTACGGATCAACGGACTAAGGATTAATCTCCAAAATATATAAACAGCACATGCAGCTCGGTATTGAACAAACGAACAACCCAATCGAAAAATGGGCAGAAGACCTAAATAGACAATTCTCCAAAGAAGACACACGGCTGGCCAACAAACACATCAAAACCTGCTCAACGTCACTAATTATTAGAGAGATGCACATCAAAACGACACTGAGGTATCACCTCACACCATTTAGAATGGGCATCATCAGAAAATCAACAAACAACAACTGCTGGACAGGGTGTGGAGCAAAGAGAATACTCTTCTTGCACTGTTGTTGGGAAAGTAAATTGATACAGCCACTATGGAGAACAGTAGAGAGGTTCCTTAAAAAACGAAAACCAGAATTGCCATACGACCCAGCGAACCCACTACAGGGCATACAGCAAGAGAAAACCATAGTTCTAAAATCACATGCACCCCAATGTTCATTGTAGTAGGATTTACTATAGCCAGGTCATGGAAACAACCTAAATGCCCATTCACAGGCGAATGCATAAGGAAGATGAGGTACATATATATCATGGAATATTACTCAGCCATATAAAGGAACTAAGTTGGTTCAGTGGTACAGGCGGGGATGGATCTAGAGACTGTCATACAGAGTGAAATCAGTCAGAAATAGAAAAACAGATTACGTATAGAAACGCATATATATGCAACCTAGAAAGATGGTACAGATGAACCGGTTTGCAGGATTGAATTGATACACAGATGTGGAGAATCCACGTACGGCCACCAAAGGGGAAAAGTGGGGGTGTGGTAGTCAATGTGTGATGAATTGGGAAATTGGGATTGACATATATACACTAATATGTATAAAATGGATAAATAATAAGAACCTGCTGTATAAAAAAATAAAATAATATTCAGAAATTCAAAAAACAGTAAGATAAAAGGAAGAAGATGTGTTCACTTGAACCGATCATTTCCTAAATAGACAACAAACTCTGAAGGTAGTTGGGGCTGTCAATAAAAAGGTAGAGAAAAACGAAAGAAAGAACTGAAACAGCAACAAAGAAAACAATAGCAAGGATCAATAAAAGTAAAAGCTGGTTCTTTGAGAAGGTAAACAATATTGATATACCTTTAGCCATACTCACCGAGAAAAAGAGGGCGAGGACTGCAATCAATTAAATTAGATATGAAAAAGAAGTTACCACGGAAAACACAGAAATATAAAACTTCGTAAGAGACTACTACAAGCAACTCTATGCTGATAAAATGGACAATCTGGAAGAAATGCACAAATTCTTAGAAAGGTACAACCTTCCAAGACTGAACCAGGAAAAAATTGAAACTATGAACAGACCCAGTACGAGTAATGAACTTGTAACTCTGATTAAAACTTGTCCAACAAACAAAAGTTCAGGACAGATGGTTTCACAGGATAATTCTATCCAACATGGAGAAAAGACCTAACACCCATCCTTCTCAAACTCTTCGAAAAAATGGTCGAGGCGGGAACACTCCCAAACTCTTTCTATGAGGCCACCATCACCCTGATACCAAAACCAGACAAAGATAGTACAAAGAACAAAAGTTACACACCGATATCACTGAGGAACATAGATGCAAAGCTGCTCAACAAAATAGTAGCAAACAGAATCCAATACCACATTAAAAGTATCATACCACATGATCAAGTGGGATTGATCCCAGGGATGCAAGGATTCTTCAATATACGCAAATCAATGTGGTACACCCTCTTAACAAAGGGAAGAGGAAAAAACCTATGATCACGTCAATAGATGCAGAAAAGCCTGTAACAAATTTCAACACACATTTCTGATAAAAACCCTCCAGAAAGTGGGCAGAGAGGGAACCTCACTCAACTTAATCAAGGCCATATACGACAAACCCACAGCAAACATTCTCAATGGTGAAAAAATGAAAGCATGTCCTCTAATACCAGGAACAAGACAAGGATGACCACTCTCACCACTATTATTCCACATAGTTTTGGAAGTTCTAGCCACAGCAGTCAGAGCAGCAAAAGAAAGAAACGGAACACAAGTTGGAAAAGAAGAAGTAACACTGTCACACTTTGCAGACGACATGACATTATACTTAGAGAATCCTAAAGATGCCACCAGAAAACTACTAGAAGTAATCCATGGATTTGGTAACGTTGCACGATACAAAATGAATGCACAGAAATCCCTTGCATTCCTATACATTAATGAAGAAAAATCTGAAAGAGAAATAAAGGAAACACTCCCATTAACCACTGCAACAAAAAGAATAAAATACCTAGAAACAAACCTACCTAGGGAGACAAAAGTTCTGTATGCTGAAAACTATGACACTGAAGAACGAAATTGAAGATGATACCTACAGATGGAGAGAGATACCATGTTCTTGGATTGGAAGAATCAATGTTGTGAAAATGACTATACTCTCCAAAGCAATCTACATATTCAATGCAATGCCTCTCAAATTACCAATGGCATTTTTTTCACAACTAGAGCAAAAAAAATCTTAAAATTTGTATGGAGACACAAAAAACCTGGAAGAGCCAAAGCAGTTTGAGGGATAAAAACAGAGCTGGAGGAATCAGACTGCCCGACTTCAGACTGTACTACAAAGCTACAGTAATCAAGACACGATGGGACTGGCACAAAAACAGAAATATAGATCAATGCAACAGGATAGAAAGCCCAGAGATAAAGCCACGCACCTATGGCCAACTAATCTATGACAAAGGAGACTAGAATCCCCAGTGGAGAAAAGACAGTCTCTACAATAAGTGGTGCTGGGAAAACTGCACAGACACATGTAAAAGAATGAAATTGGAACACTCCCAAACACCGTACACAGAAATAAACTCAAAATGGAACAGAGACCTAAACGTAAGACAGGATACCATAAAACTCTTAGAGGAAAACATAGCAATAACACGCTTTGACATAAATCACAGCAAGATCTTTTTTAATCCACCTCCTAGAGTAATGGAAATAAAAACAAAAAGAAAGAAGTGGGACCTAATGAAACTTAAAAGCTTTGGCTACACACAGGAAACGACAAACAAGACCAAAGGACAACCCTCAGAATGGGAAAAATATTTATGTACGGATCAACGGACTAAGGATTAATCTCCAAAATATATACACAGCACATGCAGCTCGGTATTGAACAAACGAACAACCCAATCGAAAAATGGGCAGAAGACCTAAATAGACAATTCTCCAAAGAAGACACACGGCTGGCCAACAAACACATCAAAACCTGCTCAACGTCACTAATTATTAGAGAGATGCACATCAAAACGACACTGAGGTATCACCTCACACCATTTAGAACGGGCATCATCAGAAAATCAACAAACAACAACTGCTGGACAGGGTGTGGAGCAAAGAGAATACTCTTCTTGCACTGTTGTTGGGAAAGTAAATTGATACAGCCACTATGGAGAACAGTAAAGAGGTTCCTTAAAAAACGAAAACCAGAATTGCCATACGACCCAGCGAACCCACTACAGGGCATATACCAAGAGAAAACCATAGTTCTAAAATCACATGCACCCCAATGTTCATTGTAGTAGGATTTACTATAGCCAGGTCATGGAAACAACCTAAATGCCCATCCACAGGCGAATGCATAAGGAAGATGAGGTACATATATATCATGGAATATTACTCAGCCATATAAAGGAACTAAGTTGGTTCAGTGGTACAGGCGGGGATGGATCTAGAGACTGTCATACAGAGTGAAATCAGTCAGAAATAGAAAAACAGATTACGTATAGAAACGCATATATATGCAACCTAGAAAGATGGTACAGATGAACCGGTTTGCAGGATTGAATTGATACACAGATGTGGAGAATCCACGTACGGCCACCAAAGGGGGAAAGTGGGGGTGTGGTAGTCAATGTGTGATGAATTGGGAAATTGGGATTGACATATATACACTAATATGTATAAAATGGATAAATAATAAGAACCTGCTGTATAAAAAAATAAAATAATATTCAGAAATTCAAAAAACAGTAAGATAAAAGGAAGAAGATGTGTTCACTTGAACCGATCATTTCCTAAATAGACAACAAACTCTGAAGGTAGTTGGGGCTGTCAATAAAAAGGTAGAGAAAAACGAAAGAAAGAACTGAAACAGCAACAAAGAAAACAATAGCAAGGATCAATAAAAGTAAAAGCTGGTTCTTTGAGAAGGTAAACAATATTGATATACCTTTAGCCATACTCACCGAGAAAAAGAGGGCGAGGACTGCAATCAATTAAATTAGATATGAAAAAGAAGTTACCACGGAAAACACAGAAATATAAAACTTCGTAAGAGACTACTACAAGCAACTCTATGCTGATAAAATGGACAATCTGGAAGAAATGCACAAATTCTTAGAAAGGTACAACCTTCCAAGACTGAACCAGGAAAAAATTGAAACTATGAACAGACCCAGTACGAGTAATGAACTTGTAACTCTGATTAAAACTTGTCCAACAAACAAAAGTTCAGGACAGATGGTTTCACAGGATAATTCTATCCAACATGGAGAAAAGACCTAACACCCATCCTTCTCAAACTCTTCGAAAAAATGGTCGAGGCGGGAACACTCCCAAACTCTTTCTATGAGGCCACCATCACCCTGATACCAAAACCAGACAAAGATAGTACAAAGAACAAAAGTTACACACCGATATCACTGAGGAACATAGATGCAAAGCTGCTCAGCAAAATAGTAGCAAACAGAATCCAATACCACATTAAAAGTATCATACCACATGATCAAGTGGGATTGATCCCAGGGATGCAAGGATTCTTCAATATACGCAAATCAATGTGGTACACCCTCTTAACAAAGGGAAGAGGAAAAAACCTATGATCACGTCAATAGATGCAGAAAAGCCTGTAACAAATTTCAACACACATTTCTGATAAAAACCCTCCAGAAAGTGGGCAGAGAGGGAACCTCACTCAACTTAATCAAGGCCATATACGACAAACCCACAGCAAACATTCTCAATGGTGAAAAAATGAAAGCATGTCCTCTAATACCAGGAACAAGACAAGGATGACCACTCTCACCACTATTATTCCACATAGTTTTGGAAGTTCTAGCCACAGCAGTCAGAGCAGCAAAAGAAAGAAACGGAACACAAGTTGGAAAAGAAGAAGTAACACTGTCACACTTTGCAGACGACATGACATTATACTTAGAGAATCCTAAAGATGCCACCAGAAAACTACTAGAAGTAATCCATGGATTTGGTAACGTTGCACGATACAAAATGAATGCACAGAAATCCCTTGCATTCCTATACATTAATGAAGAAAAATCTGAAAGAGAAATAAAGGAAACACTCCCATTAACCACTGCAACAAAAAGAATAAAATACCTAGAAACAAACCTACCTAGGGAGACAAAAGTTCTGTATGCTGAAAACTATGACACTGAAGAACGAAATTGAAGATGATACCTACAGATGGAGAGAGATACCATGTTCTTGGATTGGAAGAATCAATGTTGTGAAAATGACTATACTCTCCAAAGCAATCTACATATTCAATGCAATGCCTCTCAAATTACCAATGGCATTTTTTTCACAACTAGAGCAAAAAAAATCTTAAAATTTGTATGGAGACACAAAAAACCTGGAAGAGCCGAAGCAGTTTGAGGGATAAAAACAGAGCTGGAGGAATCAGACTGCCCGACTTCAGACTGTACTACAAAGCTACAGTAATCAAGACACGATGGGACTGGCACAAAAACAGAAATATAGATCAATGCAACAGGATAGAAAGCCCAGAGATAAAGCCACGCACCTATGGCCAACTAATCTATGACAAAGGAGACTAGAATCCCCAGTGGAGAAAAGACAGTCTCTACAATAAGTGGTGCTGGGAAAACTGCACAGACACATGTAAAAGAATGAAATTGGAACACTCCCAAACACCGTACACAGAAATAAACTCAAAATGGAACAGAGACCTAAACGTAAGACAGGATACTATAAAACTCTTAGAGGAAAACATAGCAATAACACGCTTTGACATAAATCACAGCAAGATCTTTTTTAATCCACCTCCTAGAGTAATGGAAATAAAAACAAAAAGAAAGAAGTGGGACCTAATGAAACTTAAAAGCTTTGGCTACACACAGGAAACGACAAACAAGACCAAAGGACAACCCTCAGAATGGGAAAAATATTTATGTACGGATCAACGGACTAAGGATTAATCTCCAAAATATATACACAGCACATGCAGCTCGGTATTGAACAAACGAACAACCCAATCGAAAAATGGGCAGAAGACCTAAATAGACAATTCTCCAAAGAAGACACACGGCTGGCCAACAAACACATCAAAACCTGCTCAACGTCACTAATTATTAGAGAGATGCACATCAAAACGACACTGAGGTATCACCTCACACCATTTAGAACGGGCATCATCAGAAAATCAACAAACAACAACTGCTGGACAGGGTGTGGAGCAAAGAGAATACTCTTCTTGCACTGTTGTTGGGAAAGTAAATTGATACAGCCACTATGGAGAACAGTAAAGAGGTTCCTTAAAAAACGAAAACCAGAATTGCCATACGACCCAGCGAACCCACTACAGGGCATATACCAAGAGAAAACCATAGTTCTAAAATCACATGCACCCCAATGTTCATTGTAGCAGGATTTACAATAGCCAGGTCATGGAAACAACCTAAATGCCCATCCACAGGCGAATGCATAAGGAAGATGAGGTACATATATATCATGGAATATTACTCAGCCATATAAAGGAACTAAGTTGGTTCAGTGGTACAGGCGGGGATGGATCTAGAGACTGTCATACAGAGTGAAATCAGTCAGAAATAGAAAAACAGATTACGTATAGAAACGCATATATATGCAACCTAGAAAGATGGTACAGATGAACCGGTTTGCAGGATTGAATTGATACACAGATGTGGAGAATCCACGTACGGCCACCAAAGGGGGAAAGTGGGGGTGTGGTAGTCAATGTGTGATGAATTGGGAAATTGGGATTGACATATATACACTAATATGTATAAAATGGATAAATAATAAGAACCTGCTGTATAAAAAAATAAAATAATATTCAGAAATTCAAAAAACAGTAAGATAAAAGGAAGAAGATGTGTTCACTTGAACCGATCATTTCCTAAATAGACAACAAACTCTGAAGGTAGTTGGGGCTGTCAATAAAAAGGTAGAGAAAAACGAAAGAAAGAACTGAAACAGCAACAAAGAAAACAATAGCAAGGATCAATAAAAGTAAAAGCTGGTTCTTTGAGAAGGTAAACAATATTGATATACCTTTAGCCATACTCACCGAGAAAAAGAGGGCGAGGACTGCAATCAATTAAATTAGATATGAAAAAGAAGTTACCACGGAAAACACAGAAATATAAAACTTCGTAAGAGACTACTACAAGCAACTCTATGCTGATAAAATGGACAATCTGGAAGAAATGCACAAATTCTTAGAAAGGTACAACCTTCCAAGACTGAACCAGGAAAAAATTGAAACTATGAACAGACCCAGTACGAGTAATGAACTTGTAACTCTGATTAAAACTTGTCCAACAAACAAAAGTTCAGGACAGATGGTTTCACAGGATAATTCTATCCAACATGGAGAAAAGACCTAACACCCATCCTTCTCAAACTCTTCGAAAAAATGGTCGAGGCGGGAACACTCCCAAACTCTTTCTATGAGGCCACCATCACCCTGATACCAAAACCAGACAAAGATAGTACAAAGAACAAAAGTTACACACCGATATCACTGAGGAACATAGATGCAAAGCTGCTCAGCAAAATAGTAGCAAACAGAATCCAATACCACATTAAAAGTATCATACCACATGATCAAGTGGGATTGATCCCAGGGATGCAAGGATTCTTCAATATACGCAAATCAATGTGGTACACCCTCTTAACAAAGGGAAGAGGAAAAAACCTATGATCACGTCAATAGATGCAGAAAAGCCTGTAACAAATTTCAACACACATTTCTGATAAAAACCCTCCAGAAAGTGGGCAGAGAGGGAACCTCACTCAACTTAATCAAGGCCATATACGACAAACCCACAGCAAACATTCTCAATGGTGAAAAAATGAAAGCATGTCCTCTAATACCAGGAACAAGACAAGGATGACCACTCTCACCACTATTATTCCACATAGTTTTGGAAGTTCTAGCCACAGCAGTCAGAGCAGCAAAAGAAAGAAACGGAACACAAGTTGGAAAAGAAGAAGTAACACTGTCACACTTTGCAGACGACATGACATTATACTTAGAGAATCCTAAAGATGCCACCAGAAAACTACTAGAAGTAATCCATGGATTTGGTAACGTTGCACGATACAAAATGAATGCACAGAAATCCCTTGCATTCCTATACATTAATGAAGAAAAATCTGAAAGAGAAATAAAGGAAACACTCCCATTAACCACTGCAACAAAAAGAATAAAATACCTAGAAACAAACCTACCTAGGGAGACAAAAGTTCTGTATGCTGAAAACTATGACACTGAAGAACGAAATTGAAGATGATACCTACAGATGGAGAGAGATACCATGTTCTTGGATTGGAAGAATCAATGTTGTGAAAATGACTATACTCTCCAAAGCAATCTACATATTCAATGCAATGCCTCTCAAATTACCAATGGCATTTTTTTCACAACTAGAGCAAAAAAAATCTTAAAATTTGTATGGAGACACAAAAAACCTGGAAGAGCCGAAGCAGTTTGAGGGATAAAAACAGAGCTGGAGGAATCAGACTGCCCGACTTCAGACTGTACTACAAAGCTACAGTAATCAAGACACGATGGGACTGGCACAAAAACAGAAATATAGATCAATGCAACAGGATAGAAAGCCCAGAGATAAAGCCACGCACCTATGGCCAACTAATCTATGACAAAGGAGACTAGAATCCCCAGTGGAGAAAAGACAGTCTCTACAATAAGTGGTGCTGGGAAAACTGCACAGACACATGTAAAAGAATGAAATTGGAACACTCCCAAACACCGTACACAGAAATAAACTCAAAATGGAACAGAGACCTAAACGTAAGACAGGATACTATAAAACTCTTAGAGGAAAACATAGCAATAACACGCTTTGACATAAATCACAGCAAGATCTTTTTTAATCCACCTCCTAGAGTAATGGAAATAAAAACAAAAAGAAAGAAGTGGGACCTAATGAAACTTAAAAGCTTTGGCTACACACAGGAAACGACAAACAAGACCAAAGGACAACCCTCAGAATGGGAAAAATATTTATGTACGGATCAACGGACTAAGGATTAATCTCCAAAATATATACACAGCACATGCAGCTCGGTATTGAACAAACGAACAACCCAATCGAAAAATGGGCAGAAGACCTAAATAGACAATTCTCCAAAGAAGACACACGGCTGGCCAACAAACACATCAAAACCTGCTCAACGTCACTAATTATTAGAGAGATGCACATCAAAACGACACTGAGGTATCACCTCACACCATTTAGAACGGGCATCATCAGAAAATCAACAAACAACAACTGCTGGACAGGGTGTGGAGCAAAGAGAATACTCTTCTTGCACTGTTGTTGGGAAAGTAAATTGATACAGCCACTATGGAGAACAGTAAAGAGGTTCCTTAAAAAACGAAAACCAGAATTGCCATACGACCCAGCGAACCCACTACAGGGCATATACCAAGAGAAAACCATAGTTCTAAAATCACATGCACCCCAATGTTCATTGTAGCAGGATTTACAATAGCCAGGTCATGGAAACAACCTAAATGCCCATCCACAGGCGAATGCATAAGGAAGATGAGGTACATATATATCATGGAATATTACTCAGCCATATAAAGGAACTAAGTTGGTTCAGTGGTACAGGCGGGGATGGATCTAGAGACTGTCATACAGAGTGAAATCAGTCAGAAATAGAAAAACAGATTACGTATAGAAACGCATATATATGCAACCTAGAAAGATGGTACAGATGAACCGGTTTGCAGGATTGAATTGATACACAGATGTGGAGAATCCACGTACGGCCACCAAAGGGGGAAAGTGGGGGTGTGGTAGTCAATGTGTGATGAATTGGGAAATTGGGATTGACATATATACACTAATATGTATAAAATGGATAAATAATAAGAACCTGCTGTATAAAAAAATAAAATAATATTCAGAAATTCAAAAAACAGTAAGATAAAAGGAAGAAGATGTGTTCACTTGAACCGATCATTTCCTAAATAGACAACAAACTCTGAAGGTAGTTGGGGCTGTCAATAAAAAGGTAGAGAAAAACGAAAGAAAGAACTGAAACAGCAACAAAGAAAACAATAGCAAGGATCAATAAAAGTAAAAGCTGGTTCTTTGAGAAGGTAAACAATATTGATATACCTTTAGCCATACTCACCGAGAAAAAGAGGGCGAGGACTGCAATCAATTAAATTAGATATGAAAAAGAAGTTACCACGGAAAACACAGAAATATAAAACTTCGTAAGAGACTACTACAAGCAACTCTATGCTGATAAAATGGACAATCTGGAAGAAATGCACAAATTCTTAGAAAGGTACAACCTTCCAAGACTGAACCAGGAAAAAATTGAAACTATGAACAGACCCAGTACGAGTAATGAACTTGTAACTCTGATTAAAACTTGTCCAACAAACAAAAGTTCAGGACAGATGGTTTCACAGGATAATTCTATCCAACATGGAGAAAAGACCTAACACCCATCCTTCTCAAACTCTTCGAAAAAATGGTCGAGGCGGGAACACTCCCAAACTCTTTCTATGAGGCCACCATCACCCTGATACCAAAACCAGACAAAGATAGTACAAAGAACAAAAGTTACACACCGATATCACTGAGGAACATAGATGCAAAGCTGCTCAGCAAAATAGTAGCAAACAGAATCCAATACCACATTAAAAGTATCATACCACATGATCAAGTGGGATTGATCCCAGGGATGCAAGGATTCTTCAATATACGCAAATCAATGTGGTACACCCTCTTAACAAAGGGAAGAGGAAAAAACCTATGATCACGTCAATAGATGCAGAAAAGCCTGTAACAAATTTCAACACACATTTCTGATAAAAACCCTCCAGAAAGTGGGCAGAGAGGGAACCTCACTCAACTTAATCAAGGCCATATACGACAAACCCACAGCAAACATTCTCAATGGTGAAAAAATGAAAGCATGTCCTCTAATACCAGGAACAAGACAAGGATGACCACTCTCACCACTATTATTCCACATAGTTTTGGAAGTTCTAGCCACAGCAGTCAGAGCAGCAAAAGAAAGAAACGGAACACAAGTTGGAAAAGAAGAAGTAACACTGTCACACTTTGCAGACGACATGACATTATACTTAGAGAATCCTAAAGATGCCACCAGAAAACTACTAGAAGTAATCCATGGATTTGGTAACGTTGCACGATACAAAATGAATGCACAGAAATCCCTTGCATTCCTATACATTAATGAAGAAAAATCTGAAAGAGAAATAAAGGAAACACTCCCATTAACCACTGCAACAAAAAGAATAAAATACCTAGAAACAAACCTACCTAGGGAGACAAAAGTTCTGTATGCTGAAAACTATGACACTGAAGAACGAAATTGAAGATGATACCTACAGATGGAGAGAGATACCATGTTCTTGGATTGGAAGAATCAATGTTGTGAAAATGACTATACTCTCCAAAGCAATCTACATATTCAATGCAATGCCTCTCAAATTACCAATGGCATTTTTTTCACAACTAGAGCAAAAAAAATCTTAAAATTTGTATGGAGACACAAAAAACCTGGAAGAGCCGAAGCAGTTTGAGGGATAAAAACAGAGCTGGAGGAATCAGACTGCCCGACTTCAGACTGTACTACAAAGCTACAGTAATCAAGACACGATGGGACTGGCACAAAAACAGAAATATAGATCAATGCAACAGGATAGAAAGCCCAGAGATAAAGCCACGCACCTATGGCCAACTAATCTATGACAAAGGAGACTAGAATCCCCAGTGGAGAAAAGACAGTCTCTACAATAAGTGGTGCTGGGAAAACTGCACAGACACATGTAAAAGAATGAAATTGGAACACTCCCAAACACCGTACACAGAAATAAACTCAAAATGGAACAGAGACCTAAACGTAAGACAGGATACTATAAAACTCTTAGAGGAAAACATAGCAATAACACGCTTTGACATAAATCACAGCAAGATCTTTTTTAATCCACCTCCTAGAGTAATGGAAATAAAAACAAAAAGAAAGAAGTGGGACCTAATGAAACTTAAAAGCTTTGGCTACACACAGGAAACGACAAACAAGACCAAAGGACAACCCTCAGAATGGGAAAAATATTTATGTACGGATCAACGGACTAAGGATTAATCTCCAAAATATATACACAGCACATGCAGCTCGGTATTGAACAAACGAACAACCCAATCGAAAAATGGGCAGAAGACCTAAATAGACAATTCTCCAAAGAAGACACACGGCTGGCCAACAAACACATCAAAACCTGCTCAACGTCACTAATTATTAGAGAGATGCACATCAAAACGACACTGAGGTATCACCTCACACCATTTAGAACGGGCATCATCAGAAAATCAACAAACAACAACTGCTGGACAGGGTGTGGAGCAAAGAGAATACTCTTCTTGCACTGTTGTTGGGAAAGTAAATTGATACAGCCACTATGGAGAACAGTAAAGAGGTTCCTTAAAAAACGAAAACCAGAATTGCCATACGACCCAGCGAACCCACTACAGGGCATATACCAAGAGAAAACCATAGTTCTAAAATCACATGCACCCCAATGTTCATTGTAGCAGGATTTACAATAGCCAGGTCATGGAAACAACCTAAATGCCCATTCACAGGCGAATGCATAAGGAAGATGAGGTACATATATATCATGGAATATTACTCAGCCATATAAAGGAACTAAGTTGGTTCAGTGGTACAGGCGGGGATGGATCTAGAGACTGTCATACAGAGTGAAATCAGTCAGAAATAGAAAAACAGATTACGTATAGAAACGCATATATATGCAACCTAGAAAGATGGTACAGATGAACCGGTTTGCAGGATTGAATTGATACACAGATGTGGAGAATCCACGTACGGCCACCAAAGGGGGAAAGTGGGGGTGTGGTAGTCAATGTGTGATGAATTGGGAAATTGGGATTGACATATATACACTAATATGTATAAAATGGATAAATAATAAGAACCTGCTGTATAAAAAAATAAAATAATATTCAGAAATTCAAAAAACAGTAAGATAAAAGGAAGAAGATGTGTTCACTTGAACCGATCATTTCCTAAATAGACAACAAACTCTGAAGGTAGTTGGGGCTGTCAATAAAAAGGTAGAGAAAAACGAAAGAAAGAACTGAAACAGCAACAAAGAAAACAATAGCAAGGATCAATAAAAGTAAAAGCTGGTTCTTTGAGAAGGTAAACAATATTGATATACCTTTAGCCATACTCACCGAGAAAAAGAGGGCGAGGACTGCAATCAATTAAATTAGATATGAAAAAGAAGTTACCACGGAAAACACAGAAATATAAAACTTCGTAAGAGACTACTACAAGCAACTCTATGCTGATAAAATGGACAATCTGGAAGAAATGCACAAATTCTTAGAAAGGTACAACCTTCCAAGACTGAACCAGGAAAAAATTGAAACTATGAACAGACCCAGTACGAGTAATGAACTTGTAACTCTGATTAAAACTTGTCCAACAAACAAAAGTTCAGGACAGATGGTTTCACAGGATAATTCTATCCAACATGGAGAAAAGACCTAACACCCATCCTTCTCAAACTCTTCGAAAAAATGGTCGAGGCGGGAACACTCCCAAACTCTTTCTATGAGGCCACCATCACCCTGATACCAAAACCAGACAAAGATAGTACAAAGAACAAAAGTTACACACCGATATCACTGAGGAACATAGATGCAAAGCTGCTCAGCAAAATAGTAGCAAACAGAATCCAATACCACATTAAAAGTATCATACCACATGATCAAGTGGGATTGATCCCAGGGATGCAAGGATTCTTCAATATACGCAAATCAATGTGGTACACCCTCTTAACAAAGGGAAGAGGAAAAAACCTATGATCACGTCAATAGATGCAGAAAAGCCTGTAACAAATTTCAACACACATTTCTGATAAAAACCCTCCAGAAAGTGGGCAGAGAGGGAACCTCACTCAACTTAATCAAGGCCATATACGACAAACCCACAGCAAACATTCTCAATGGTGAAAAAATGAAAGCATGTCCTCTAATACCAGGAACAAGACAAGGATGACCACTCTCACCACTATTATTCCACATAGTTTTGGAAGTTCTAGCCACAGCAGTCAGAGCAGCAAAAGAAAGAAACGGAACACAAGTTGGAAAAGAAGAAGTAACACTGTCACACTTTGCAGACGACATGACATTATACTTAGAGAATCCTAAAGATGCCACCAGAAAACTACTAGAAGTAATCCATGGATTTGGTAACGTTGCACGATACAAAATGAATGCACAGAAATCCCTTGCATTCCTATACATTAATGAAGAAAAATCTGAAAGAGAAATAAAGGAAACACTCCCATTAACCACTGCAACAAAAAGAATAAAATACCTAGAAACAAACCTACCTAGGGAGACAAAAGTTCTGTATGCTGAAAACTATGACACTGAAGAACGAAATTGAAGATGATACCTACAGATGGAGAGAGATACCATGTTCTTGGATTGGAAGAATCAATGTTGTGAAAATGACTATACTCTCCAAAGCAATCTACATATTCAATGCAATGCCTCTCAAATTACCAATGGCATTTTTTTCACAACTAGAGCAAAAAAAATCTTAAAATTTGTATGGAGACACAAAAAACCTGGAAGAGCCGAAGCAGTTTGAGGGATAAAAACAGAGCTGGAGGAATCAGACTGCCCGACTTCAGACTGTACTACAAAGCTACAGTAATCAAGACACGATGGGACTGGCACAAAAACAGAAATATAGATCAATGCAACAGGATAGAAAGCCCAGAGATAAAGCCACGCACCTATGGCCAACTAATCTATGATAAAGGAGACTAGAATCCCCAGTGGAGAAAAGACAGTCTCTACAATAAGTGGTGCTGGGAAAACTGCACAGACACATGTAAAAGAATGAAATTGGAACACTCCCAAACACCGTACACAGAAATAAACTCAAAATGGAACAGAGACCTAAACGTAAGACAGGATACTATAAAACTCTTAGAGGAAAACATAGCAATAACACGCTTTGACATAAATCACAGCAAGATCTTTTTTAATCCACCTCCTAGAGTAATGGAAATAAAAACAAAAAGAAAGAAGTGGGACCTAATGAAACTTAAAAGCTTTGGCTACACACAGGAAACGACAAACAAGACCAAAGGACAACCCTCAGAATGGGAAAAATATTTATGTACGGATCAACGGACTAAGGATTAATCTCCAAAATATATACACAGCACATGCAGCTCGGTATTGAACAAACGAACAACCCAATCGAAAAATGGGCAGAAGACCTAAATAGACAATTCTCCAAAGAAGACACACGGCTGGCCAACAAACACATCAAAACCTGCTCAACGTCACTAATTATTAGAGAGATGCACATCAAAACGACACTGAGGTATCACCTCACACCATTTAGAACGGGCATCATCAGAAAATCAACAAACAACAACTGCTGGACAGGGTGTGGAGCAAAGAGAATACTCTTCTTGCACTGTTGTTGGGAAAGTAAATTGATACAGCCACTATGGAGAACAGTAGACAGGTTCCTTAAAAAACGAAAACCAGAATTGCCATACGACCCAGCGAACCCACTACAGGGCATACACCAAGAGAAAACCATAGTTCTAAAATCACATGCACCCCAATGTTCATTGTAGTAGGATTTACTATAGCCAGGTCATGGAAACAACCTAAATGCCCATTCACAGGCGAATGCATAAGGAAGATGAGGTACATATATATCATGGAATATTACTCAGCCATATAAAGGAACTAAGTTGGTTCAGTGGTACAGGCGGGGATGGATCTAGAGACTGTCATACAGAGTGAAATCAGTCAGAAATAGAAAAACAGATTACGTATAGAAACGCATATATATGCAACCTAGAAAGATGGTACAGATGAACCGGTTTGCAGGATTGAATTGATACACAGATGTGGAGAATCCACGTACGGCCACCAAAGGGGGAAAGTGGGGGTGTGGTAGTCAATGTGTGATGAATTGGGAAATTGGGATTGACATATATACACTAATATGTATAAAATGGATAAATAATAAGAACCTGCTGTATAAAAAAATAAAATAATATTCAGAAATTCAAAAAACAGTAAGATAAAAGGAAGAAGATGTGTTCACTTGAACCGATCATTTCCTAAATAGACAACAAACTCTGAAGGTAGTTGGGGCTGTCAATAAAAAGGTAGAGAAAAACGAAAGAAAGAACTGAAACAGCAACAAAGAAAACAATAGCAAGGATCAATAAAAGTAAAAGCTGGTTCTTTGAGAAGGTAAACAATATTGATATACCTTTAGCCATACTCACCGAGAAAAAGAGGGCGAGGACTGCAATCAATTAAATTAGATATGAAAAAGAAGTTACCACGGAAAACACAGAAATATAAAACTTCGTAAGAGACTACTACAAGCAACTCTATGCTGATAAAATGGACAATCTGGAAGAAATGCACAAATTCTTAGAAAGGTACAACCTTCCAAGACTGAACCAGGAAAAAATTGAAACTATGAACAGACCCAGTACGAGTAATGAACTTGTAACTCTGATTAAAACTTGTCCAACAAACAAAAGTTCAGGACAGATGGTTTCACAGGATAATTCTATCCAACATGGAGAAAAGACCTAACACCCATCCTTCTCAAACTCTTCGAAAAAATGGTCGAGGCGGGAACACTCCCAAACTCTTTCTATGAGGCCACCATCACCCTGATACCAAAACCAGACAAAGATAGTACAAAGAACAAAAGTTACACACCGATATCACTGAGGAACATAGATGCAAAGCTGCTCAGCAAAATAGTAGCAAACAGAATCCAATACCACATTAAAAGTATCATACCACATGATCAAGTGGGATTGATCCCAGGGATGCAAGGATTCTTCAATATACGCAAATCAATGTGGTACACCCTCTTAACAAAGGGAAGAGGAAAAAACCTATGATCACGTCAATAGATGCAGAAAAGCCTGTAACAAATTTCAACACACATTTCTGATAAAAACCCTCCAGAAAGTGGGCAGAGAGGGAACCTCACTCAACTTAATCAAGGCCATATACGACAAACCCACAGCAAACATTCTCAATGGTGAAAAAATGAAAGCATGTCCTCTAATACCAGGAACAAGACAAGGATGACCACTCTCACCACTATTATTCCACATAGTTTTGGAAGTTCTAGCCACAGCAGTCAGAGCAGCAAAAGAAAGAAACGGAACACAAGTTGGAAAAGAAGAAGTAACACTGTCACACTTTGCAGACGACATGACATTATACTTAGAGAATCCTAAAGATGCCACCAGAAAACTACTAGAAGTAATCCATGGATTTGGTAACGTTGCACGATACAAAATGAATGCACAGAAATCCCTTGCATTCCTATACATTAATGAAGAAAAATCTGAAAGAGAAATAAAGGAAACACTCCCATTAACCACTGCAACAAAAAGAATAAAATACCTAGAAACAAACCTACCTAGGGAGACAAAAGTTCTGTATGCTGAAAACTATGACACTGAAGAACGAAATTGAAGATGATACCTACAGATGGAGAGAGATACCATGTTCTTGGATTGGAAGAATCAATGTTGTGAAAATGACTATACTCTCCAAAGCAATCTACATATTCAATGCAATGCCTCTCAAATTACCAATGGCATTTTTTTCACAACTAGAGCAAAAAAAATCTTAAAATTTGTATGGAGACACAAAAAACCTGGAAGAGCCGAAGCAGTTTGAGGGATAAAAACAGAGCTGGAGGAATCAGACTGCCCGACTTCAGACTGTACTACAAAGCTACAGTAATCAAGACACGATGGGACTGGCACAAAAACAGAAATATAGATCAATGCAACAGGATAGAAAGCCCAGAGATAAAGCCACGCACCTATGGCCAACTAATCTATGACAAAGGAGACTAGAATCCCCAGTGGAGAAAAGACAGTCTCTACAATAAGTGGTGCTGGGAAAACTGCACAGACACATGTAAAAGAATGAAATTGGAACACTCCCAAACACCGTACACAGAAATAAACTCAAAATGGAACAGAGACCTAAACGTAAGACAGGATACTATAAAACTCTTAGAGGAAAACATAGCAATAACACGCTTTGACATAAATCACAGCAAGATCTTTTTTAATCCACCTCCTAGAGTAATGGAAATAAAAACAAAAAGAAAGAAGTGGGACCTAATGAAACTTAAAAGCTTTGGCTACACACAGGAAACGACAAACAAGACCAAAGGACAACCCTCAGAATGGGAAAAATATTTATGTACGGATCAACGGACTAAGGATTAATCTCCAAAATATATACACAGCACATGCAGCTCGGTATTGAACAAACGAACAACCCAATCGAAAAATGGGCAGAAGACCTAAATAGACAATTCTCCAAAGAAGACACACGGCTGGCCAACAAACACATCAAAACCTGCTCAACGTCACTAATTATTAGAGAGATGCACATCAAAACGACACTGAGGTATCACCTCACACCATTTAGAACGGGCATCATCAGAAAATCAACAAACAACAACTGCTGGACAGGGTGTGGAGCAAAGAGAATACTCTTCTTGCACTGTTGTTGGGAAAGTAAATTGATACAGCCACTATGGAGAACAGTAAAGAGGTTCCTTAAAAAACGAAAACCAGAATTGCCATACGACCCAGCGAACCCACTACAGGGCATATACCAAGAGAAAACCATAGTTCTAAAATCACATGCACCCCAATGTTCATTGTAGCAGGATTTACAATAGCCAGGTCATGGAAACAACCTAAATGCCCATCCACAGGCGAATGCATAAGGAAGATGAGGTACATATATATCATGGAATATTACTCAGCCATATAAAGGAACTAAGTTGGTTCAGTGGTACAGGCGGGGATGGATCTAGAGACTGTCATACAGAGTGAAATCAGTCAGAAATAGAAAAACAGATTACGTATAGAAACGCATATATATGCAACCTAGAAAGATGGTACAGATGAACCGGTTTGCAGGATTGAATTGATACACAGATGTGGAGAATCCACGTACGGCCACCAAAGGGGGAAAGTGGGGGTGTGGTAGTCAATGTGTGATGAATTGGGAAATTGGGATTGACATATATACACTAATATGTATAAAATGGATAAATAATAAGAACCTGCTGTATAAAAAAATAAAATAATATTCAGAAATTCAAAAAACAGTAAGATAAAAGGAAGAAGATGTGTTCACTTGAACCGATCATTTCCTAAATAGACAACAAACTCTGAAGGTAGTTGGGGCTGTCAATAAAAAGGTAGAGAAAAACGAAAGAAAGAACTGAAACAGCAACAAAGAAAACAATAGCAAGGATCAATAAAAGTAAAAGCTGGTTCTTTGAGAAGGTAAACAATATTGATATACCTTTAGCCATACTCACCGAGAAAAAGAGGGCGAGGACTGCAATCAATTAAATTAGATATGAAAAAGAAGTTACCACGGAAAACACAGAAATATAAAACTTCGTAAGAGACTACTACAAGCAACTCTATGCTGATAAAATGGACAATCTGGAAGAAATGCACAAATTCTTAGAAAGGTACAACCTTCCAAGACTGAACCAGGAAAAAATTGAAACTATGAACAGACCCAGTACGAGTAATGAACTTGTAACTCTGATTAAAACTTGTCCAACAAACAAAAGTTCAGGACAGATGGTTTCACAGGATAATTCTATCCAACATGGAGAAAAGACCTAACACCCATCCTTCTCAAACTCTTCGAAAAAATGGTCGAGGCGGGAACACTCCCAAACTCTTTCTATGAGGCCACCATCACCCTGATACCAAAACCAGACAAAGATAGTACAAAGAACAAAAGTTACACACCGATATCACTGAGGAACATAGATGCAAAGCTGCTCAACAAAATAGTAGCAAACAGAATCCAATACCACATTAAAAGTATCATACCACATGATCAAGTGGGATTGATCCCAGGGATGCAAGGATTCTTCAATATACGCAAATCAATGTGGTACACCCTCTTAACAAAGGGAAGAGGAAAAAACCTATGATCACGTCAATAGATGCAGAAAAGCCTGTAACAAATTTCAACACACATTTCTGATAAAAACCCTCCAGAAAGTGGGCAGAGAGGGAACCTCACTCAACTTAATCAAGGCCATATACGACAAACCCACAGCAAACATTCTCAATGGTGAAAAAATGAAAGCATGTCCTCTAATACCAGGAACAAGACAAGGATGACCACTCTCACCACTATTATTCCACATAGTTTTGGAAGTTCTAGCCACAGCAGTCAGAGCAGCAAAAGAAAGAAACGGAACACAAGTTGGAAAAGAAGAAGTAACACTGTCACACTTTGCAGACGACATGACATTATACTTAGAGAATCCTAAAGATGCCACCAGAAAACTACTAGAAGTAATCCATGGATTTGGTAACGTTGCACGATACAAAATGAATGCACAGAAATCCCTTGCATTCCTATACATTAATGAAGAAAAATCTGAAAGAGAAATAAAGGAAACACTCCCATTAACCACTGCAACAAAAAGAATAAAATACCTAGAAACAAACCTACCTAGGGAGACAAAAGTTCTGTATGCTGAAAACTATGACACTGAAGAACGAAATTGAAGATGATACCTACAGATGGAGAGAGATACCATGTTCTTGGATTGGAAGAATCAATGTTGTGAAAATGACTATACTCTCCAAAGCAATCTACATATTCAATGCAATGCCTCTCAAATTACCAATGGCATTTTTTTCACAACTAGAGCAAAAAAAATCTTAAAATTTGTATGGAGACACAAAAAACCTGGAAGAGCCGAAGCAGTTTGAGGGATAAAAACAGAGCTGGAGGAATCAGACTGCCCGACTTCAGACTGTACTACAAAGCTACAGTAATCAAGACACGATGGGACTGGCACAAAAACAGAAATATAGATCAATGCAACAGGATAGAAAGCCCAGAGATAAAGCCACGCACCTATGGCCAACTAATCTATGATAAAGGAGACTAGAATCCCCAGTGGAGAAAAGACAGTCTCTACAATAAGTGGTGCTGGGAAAACTGCACAGACACATGTAAAAGAATGAAATTGGAACACTCCCAAACACCGTACACAGAAATAAACTCAAAATGGAACAGAGACCTAAACGTAAGACAGGATACTATAAAACTCTTAGAGGAAAACATAGCAATAACACGCTTTGACATAAATCACAGCAAGATCTTTTTTAATCCACCTCCTAGAGTAATGGAAATAAAAACAAAAAGAAAGAAGTGGGACCTAATGAAACTTAAAAGCTTTGGCTACACACAGGAAACGACAAACAAGACCAAAGGACAACCCTCAGAATGGGAAAAATATTTATGTACGGATCAACGGACTAAGGATTAATCTTCAAAATATATACACAGCACATGCAGCTCGGTATTGAACAAACGAACAACCCAATCGAAAAATGGGCAGAAGACCTAAATAGACAATTCTCCAAAGAAGACACACGGCTGGCCAACAAACACATCAAAACCTGCTCAACGTCACTATTTATTAGAGAGATGCACATCAAAACGACACTGAGGTATCACCTCACACCATTTAGAACGGGCATCATCAGAAAATCAACAAACAACAACTGCTGGACAGGGTGTGGAGCAAAGAGAATACTCTTCTTGCACTGTTGTTGGGAAAGTAAATTGATACAGCCACTATGGAGAACAGTAGACAGGTTCCTTAAAAAACGAAAACCAGAATTGCCATACGACCCAGCGAACCCACTACAGGGCATACACCAAGAGAAAACCATAGTTCTAAAATCACATGCACCCCAATGTTCATTGTAGTAGGATTTACTATAGCCAGGTCATGGAAACAACCTAAATGCCCATTCACAGGCGAATGCATAAGGAAGATGAGGTACATATATATCATGGAATATTACTCAGCCATATAAAGGAACTAAGTTGGTTCAGTGGTACAGGCGGGGATGGATCTAGAGACTGTCATACAGAGTGAAATCAGTCAGAAATAGAAAAACAGATTACGTATAGAAACGCATATATATGCAACCTAGAAAGATGGTACAGATGAACCGGTTTGCAGGATTGAATTGATACACAGATGTGGAGAATCCACGTACGGCCACCAAAGGGGGAAAGTGGGGGTGTGGTAGTCAATGTGTGATGAATTGGGAAATTGGGATTGACATATATACACTAATATGTATAAAATGGATAAATAATAAGAACCTGCTGTATAAAAAAATAAAATAATATTCAGAAATTCAAAAAACAGTAAGATAAAAGGAAGAAGATGTGTTCACTTGAACCGATCATTTCCTAAATAGACAACAAACTCTGAAGGTAGTTGGGGCTGTCAATAAAAAGGTAGAGAAAAACGAAAGAAAGAACTGAAACAGCAACAAAGAAAACAATAGCAAGGATCAATAAAAGTAAAAGCTGGTTCTTTGAGAAGGTAAACAATATTGATATACCTTTAGCCATACTCACCGAGAAAAAGAGGGCGAGGACTGCAATCAATTAAATTAGATATGAAAAAGAAGTTACCACGGAAAACACAGAAATATAAAACTTCGTAAGAGACTACTACAAGCAACTCTATGCTGATAAAATGGACAATCTGGAAGAAATGCACAAATTCTTAGAAAGGTACAACCTTCCAAGACTGAACCAGGAAAAAATTGAAACTATGAACAGACCCAGTACGAGTAATGAACTTGTAACTCTGATTAAAACTTGTCCAACAAACAAAAGTTCAGGACAGATGGTTTCACAGGATAATTCTATCCAACATGGAGAAAAGACCTAACACCCATCCTTCTCAAACTCTTCGAAAAAATGGTCGAGGCGGGAACACTCCCAAACTCTTTCTATGAGGCCACCATCACCCTGATACCAAAACCAGACAAAGATAGTACAAAGAACAAAAGTTACACACCGATATCACTGAGGAACATAGATGCAAAGCTGCTCAACAAAATAGTAGCAAACAGAATCCAATACCACATTAAAAGTATCATACCACATGATCAAGTGGGATTGATCCCAGGGATGCAAGGATTCTTCAATATACGCAAATCAATGTGGTACACCCTCTTAACAAAGGGAAGAGGAAAAAACCTATGATCACGTCAATAGATGCAGAAAAGCCTGTAACAAATTTCAACACACATTTCTGATAAAAACCCTCCAGAAAGTGGGCAGAGAGGGAACCTCACTCAACTTAATCAAGGCCATATACGACAAACCCACAGCAAACATTCTCAATGGTGAAAAAATGAAAGCATGTCCTCTAATACCAGGAACAAGACAAGGATGACCACTCTCACCACTATTATTCCACATAGTTTTGGAAGTTCTAGCCACAGCAGTCAGAGCAGCAAAAGAAAGAAACGGAACACAAGTTGGAAAAGAAGAAGTAACACTGTCACACTTTGCAGACGACATGACATTATACTTAGAGAATCCTAAAGATGCCACCAGAAAACTACTAGAAGTAATCCATGGATTTGGTAACGTTGCACGATACAAAATGAATGCACAGAAATCCCTTGCATTCCTATACATTAATGAAGAAAAATCTGAAAGAGAAATAAAGGAAACACTCCCATTAACCACTGCAACAAAAAGAATAAAATACCTAGAAACAAACCTACCTAGGGAGACAAAAGTTCTGTATGCTGAAAACTATGACACTGAAGAACGAAATTGAAGATGATACCTACAGATGGAGAGAGATACCATGTTCTTGGATTGGAAGAATCAATGTTGTGAAAATGACTATACTCTCCAAAGCAATCTACATATTCAATGCAATGCCTCTCAAATTACCAATGGCATTTTTTTCACAACTAGAGCAAAAAAAATCTTAAAATTTGTATGGAGACACAAAAAACCTGGAAGAGCCGAAGCAGTTTGAGGGATAAAAACAGAGCTGGAGGAATCAGACTGCCCGACTTCAGACTGTACTACAAAGCTACAGTAATCAAGACACGATGGGACTGGCACAAAAACAGAAATATAGATCAATGCAACAGGATAGAAAGCCCAGAGATAAAGCCACGCACCTATGGCCAACTAATCTATGACAAAGGAGACTAGAATCCCCAGTGGAGAAAAGACAGTCTCTACAATAAGTGGTGCTGGGAAAACTGCACAGACACATGTAAAAGAATGAAATTGGAACACTCCCAAACACCGTACACAGAAATAAACTCAAAATGGAACAGAGACCTAAACGTAAGACAGGATACTATAAAACTCTTAGAGGAAAACATAGCAATAACACGCTTTGACATAAATCACAGCAAGATCTTTTTTAATCCACCTCCTAGAGTAATGGAAATAAAAACAAAAAGAAAGAAGTGGGACCTAATGAAACTTAAAAGCTTTGGCTACACACAGGAAACGACAAACAAGACCAAAGGACAACCCTCAGAATGGGAAAAATATTTATGTACGGATCAACGGACTAAGGATTAATCTCCAAAATATATACACAGCACATGCAGCTCGGTATTGAACAAACGAACAACCCAATCGAAAAATGGGCAGAAGACCTAAATAGACAATTCTCCAAAGAAGACACACGGCTGGCCAACAAACACATCAAAACCTGCTCAACGTCACTAATTATTAGAGAGATGCACATCAAAACGACACTGAGGTATCACCTCACACCATTTAGAACGGGCATCATCAGAAAATCAACAAACAACAACTGCTGGACAGGGTGTGGAGCAAAGAGAATACTCTTCTTGCACTGTTGTTGGGAAAGTAAATTGATACAGCCACTATGGAGAACAGTAAAGAGGTTCCTTAAAAAACGAAAACCAGAATTGCCATACGACCCAGCGAACCCACTACAGGGCATATACCAAGAGAAAACCATAGTTCTAAAATCACATGCACCCCAATGTTCATTGTAGCAGGATTTACAATAGCCAGGTCATGGAAACAACCTAAATGCCCATCCACAGGCGAATGCATAAGGAAGATGAGGTACATATATATCATGGAATATTACTCAGCCATATAAAGGAACTAAGTTGGTTCAGTGGTACAGGCGGGGATGGATCTAGAGACTGTCATACAGAGTGAAATCAGTCAGAAATAGAAAAACAGATTACGTATAGAAACGCATATATATGCAACCTAGAAAGATGGTACAGATGAACCGGTTTGCAGGATTGAATTGATACACAGATGTGGAGAATCCACGTACGGCCACCAAAGGGGGAAAGTGGGGGTGTGGTAGTCAATGTGTGATGAATTGGGAAATTGGGATTGACATATATACACTAATATGTATAAAATGGATAAATAATAAGAACCTGCTGTATAAAAAAATAAAATAATATTCAGAAATTCAAAAAACAGTAAGATAAAAGGAAGAAGATGTGTTCACTTGAACCGATCATTTCCTAAATAGACAACAAACTCTGAAGGTAGTTGGGGCTGTCAATAAAAAGGTAGAGAAAAACGAAAGAAAGAACTGAAACAGCAACAAAGAAAACAATAGCAAGGATCAATAAAAGTAAAAGCTGGTTCTTTGAGAAGGTAAACAATATTGATATACCTTTAGCCATACTCACCGAGAAAAAGAGGGCGAGGACTGCAATCAATTAAATTAGATATGAAAAAGAAGTTACCACGGAAAACACAGAAATATAAAACTTCGTAAGAGACTACTACAAGCAACTCTATGCTGATAAAATGGACAATCTGGAAGAAATGCACAAATTCTTAGAAAGGTACAACCTTCCAAGACTGAACCAGGAAAAAATTGAAACTATGAACAGACCCAGTACGAGTAATGAACTTGTAACTCTGATTAAAACTTGTCCAACAAACAAAAGTTCAGGACAGATGGTTTCACAGGATAATTCTATCCAACATGGAGAAAAGACCTAACACCCATCCTTCTCAAACTCTTCGAAAAAATGGTCGAGGCGGGAACACTCCCAAACTCTTTCTATGAGGCCACCATCACCCTGATACCAAAACCAGACAAAGATAGTACAAAGAACAAAAGTTACACACCGATATCACTGAGGAACATAGATGCAAAGCTGCTCAACAAAATAGTAGCAAACAGAATCCAATACCACATTAAAAGTATCATACCACATGATCAAGTGGGATTGATCCCAGGGATGCAAGGATTCTTCAATATACGCAAATCAATGTGGTACACCCTCTTAACAAAGGGAAGAGGAAAAAACCTATGATCACGTCAATAGATGCAGAAAAGCCTGTAACAAATTTCAACACACATTTCTGATAAAAACCCTCCAGAAAGTGGGCAGAGAGGGAACCTCACTCAACTTAATCAAGGCCATATACGACAAACCCACAGCAAACATTCTCAATGGTGAAAAAATGAAAGCATGTCCTCTAATACCAGGAACAAGACAAGGATGACCACTCTCACCACTATTATTCCACATAGTTTTGGAAGTTCTAGCCACAGCAGTCAGAGCAGCAAAAGAAAGAAACGGAACACAAGTTGGAAAAGAAGAAGTAACACTGTCACACTTTGCAGACGACATGACATTATACTTAGAGAATCCTAAAGATGCCACCAGAAAACTACTAGAAGTAATCCATGGATTTGGTAACGTTGCACGATACAAAATGAATGCACAGAAATCCCTTGCATTCCTATACATTAATGAAGAAAAATCTGAAAGAGAAATAAAGGAAACACTCCCATTAACCACTGCAACAAAAAGAATAAAATACCTAGAAACAAACCTACCTAGGGAGACAAAAGTTCTGTATGCTGAAAACTATGACACTGAAGAACGAAATTGAAGATGATACCTACAGATGGAGAGAGATACCATGTTCTTGGATTGGAAGAATCAATGTTGTGAAAATGACTATACTCTCCAAAGCAATCTACATATTCAATGCAATGCCTCTCAAATTACCAATGGCATTTTTTTCACAACTAGAGCAAAAAAAATCTTAAAATTTGTATGGAGACACAAAAAACCTGGAAGAGCCGAAGCAGTTTGAGGGATAAAAACAGAGCTGGAGGAATCAGACTGCCCGACTTCAGACTGTACTACAAAGCTACAGTAATCAAGACACGATGGGACTGGCACAAAAACAGAAATATAGATCAATGCAACAGGATAGAAAGCCCAGAGATAAAGCCACGCACCTATGGCCAACTAATCTATGATAAAGGAGACTAGAATCCCCAGTGGAGAAAAGACAGTCTCTACAATAAGTGGTGCTGGGAAAACTGCACAGACACATGTAAAAGAATGAAATTGGAACACTCCCAAACACCGTACACAGAAATAAACTCAAAATGGAACAGAGACCTAAACGTAAGACAGGATACTATAAAACTCTTAGAGGAAAACATAGCAATAACACGCTTTGACATAAATCACAGCAAGATCTTTTTTAATCCACCTCCTAGAGTAATGGAAATAAAAACAAAAAGAAAGAAGTGGGACCTAATGAAACTTAAAAGCTTTGGCTACACACAGGAAACGACAAACAAGACCAAAGGACAACCCTCAGAATGGGAAAAATATTTATGTACGGATCAACGGACTAAGGATTAATCTTCAAAATATATACACAGCACATGCAGCTCGGTATTGAACAAACGAACAACCCAATCGAAAAATGGGCAGAAGACCTAAATAGACAATTCTCCAAAGAAGACACACGGCTGGCCAACAAACACATCAAAACCTGCTCAACGTCACTATTTATTAGAGAGATGCACATCAAAACGACACTGAGGTATCACCTCACACCATTTAGAACGGGCATCATCAGAAAATCAACAAACAACAACTGCTGGACAGGGTGTGGAGCAAAGAGAATACTCTTCTTGCACTGTTGTTGGGAAAGTAAATTGATACAGCCACTATGGAGAACAGTAGACAGGTTCCTTAAAAAACGAAAACCAGAATTGCCATACGACCCAGCGAACCCACTACAGGGCATACACCAAGAGAAAACCATAGTTCTAAAATCACATGCACCCCAATGTTCATTGTAGTAGGATTTACTATAGCCAGGTCATGGAAACAACCTAAATGCCCATTCACAGGCGAATGCATAAGGAAGATGAGGTACATATATATCATGGAATATTACTCAGCCATATAAAGGAACTAAGTTGGTTCAGTGGTACAGGCGGGGATGGATCTAGAGACTGTCATACAGAGTGAAATCAGTCAGAAATAGAAAAACAGATTACGTATAGAAACGCATATATATGCAACCTAGAAAGATGGTACAGATGAACCGGTTTGCAGGATTGAATTGATACACAGATGTGGAGAATCCACATACGGCCACCAAAGGGGGAAAGTGGGGGTGTGGTAGTCAATGTGTGATGAATTGGGAAATTGGGATTGACATATATACACTAATATGTATAAAATGGATAAATAATAAGAACCTGCTGTATAAAAAAATAAAATAATATTCAGAAATTCAAAAAACAGTAAGATAAAAGGAAGAAGATGTGTTCACTTGAACCGATCATTTCCTAAATAGACAACAAACTCTGAAGGTAGTTGGGGCTGTCAATAAAAAGGTAGAGAAAAACGAAAGAAAGAACTGAAACAGCAACAAAGAAAACAATAGCAAGGATCAATAAAAGTAAAAGCTGGTTCTTTGAGAAGGTAAACAATATTGATATACCTTTAGCCATACTCACCGAGAAAAAGAGGGCGAGGACTGCAATCAATTAAATTAGATATGAAAAAGAAGTTACCACGGAAAACACAGAAATATAAAACTTCGTAAGAGACTACTACAAGCAACTCTATGCTGATAAAATGGACAATCTGGAAGAAATGCACAAATTCTTAGAAAGGTACAACCTTCCAAGACTGAACCAGGAAAAAATTGAAACTATGAACAGACCCAGTACGAGTAATGAACTTGTAACTCTGATTAAAACTTGTCCAACAAACAAAAGTTCAGGACAGATGGTTTCACAGGATAATTCTATCCAACATGGAGAAAAGACCTAACACCCATCCTTCTCAAACTCTTCGAAAAAATGGTCGAGGCGGGAACACTCCCAAACTCTTTCTATGAGGCCACCATCACCCTGATACCAAAACCAGACAAAGATAGTACAAAGAACAAAAGTTACACACCGATATCACTGAGGAACATAGATGCAAAGCTGCTCAACAAAATAGTAGCAAACAGAATCCAATACCACATTAAAAGTATCATACCACATGATCAAGTGGGATTGATCCCAGGGATGCAAGGATTCTTCAATATACGCAAATCAATGTGGTACACCCTCTTAACAAAGGGAAGAGGAAAAAACCTATGATCACGTCAATAGATGCAGAAAAGCCTGTAACAAATTTCAACACACATTTCTGATAAAAACCCTCCAGAAAGTGGGCAGAGAGGGAACCTCACTCAACTTAATCAAGGCCATATACGACAAACCCACAGCAAACATTCTCAATGGTGAAAAAATGAAAGCATGTCCTCTAATACCAGGAACAAGACAAGGATGACCACTCTCACCACTATTATTCCACATAGTTTTGGAAGTTCTAGCCACAGCAGTCAGAGCAGCAAAAGAAAGAAACGGAACACAAGTTGGAAAAGAAGAAGTAACACTGTCACACTTTGCAGACGACATGACATTATACTTAGAGAATCCTAAAGATGCCACCAGAAAACTACTAGAAGTAATCCATGGATTTGGTAACGTTGCACGATACAAAATGAATGCACAGAAATCCCTTGCATTCCTATACATTAATGAAGAAAAATCTGAAAGAGAAATAAAGGAAACACTCCCATTAACCACTGCAACAAAAAGAATAAAATACCTAGAAACAAACCTACCTAGGGAGACAAAAGTTCTGTATGCTGAAAACTATGACACTGAAGAACGAAATTGAAGATGATACCTACAGATGGAGAGAGATACCATGTTCTTGGATTGGAAGAATCAATGTTGTGAAAATGACTATACTCTCCAAAGCAATCTACATATTCAATGCAATGCCTCTCAAATTACCAATGGCATTTTTTTCACAACTAGAGCAAAAAAAATCTTAAAATTTGTATGGAGACACAAAAAACCTGGAAGAGCCGAAGCAGTTTGAGGGATAAAAACAGAGCTGGAGGAATCAGACTGCCCGACTTCAGACTGTACTACAAAGCTACAGTAATCAAGACACGATGGGACTGGCACAAAAACAGAAATATAGATCAATGCAACAGGATAGAAAGCCCAGAGATAAAGCCACGCACCTATGGCCAACTAATCTATGATAAAGGAGACTAGAATCCCCAGTGGAGAAAAGACAGTCTCTACAATAAGTGGTGCTGGGAAAACTGCACAGACACATGTAAAAGAATGAAATTGGAACACTCCCAAACACCGTACACAGAAATAAACTCAAAATGGAACAGAGACCTAAACGTAAGACAGGATACTATAAAACTCTTAGAGGAAAACATAGCAATAACACGCTTTGACATAAATCACAGCAAGATCTTTTTTAATCCACCTCCTAGAGTAATGGAAATAAAAACAAAAAGAAAGAAGTGGGACCTAATGAAACTTAAAAGCTTTGGCTACACACAGGAAACGACAAACAAGACCAAAGGACAACCCTCAGAATGGGAAAAATATTTATGTACGGATCAACGGACTAAGGATTAATCTTCAAAATATATACACAGCACATGCAGCTCGGTATTGAACAAACGAACAACCCAATCGAAAAATGGGCAGAAGACCTAAATAGACAATTCTCCAAAGAAGACACACGGCTGGCCAACAAACACATCAAAACCTGCTCAACGTCACTATTTATTAGAGAGATGCACATCAAAACGACACTGAGGTATCACCTCACACCATTTAGAACGGGCATCATCAGAAAATCAACAAACAACAACTGCTGGACAGGGTGTGGAGCAAAGAGAATACTCTTCTTGCACTGTTGTTGGGAAAGTAAATTGATACAGCCACTATGGAGAACAGTAGACAGGTTCCTTAAAAAACGAAAACCAGAATTGCCATACGACCCAGCGAACCCACTACAGGGCATACACCAAGAGAAAACCATAGTTCTAAAATCACATGCACCCCAATGTTCATTGTAGTAGGATTTACTATAGCCAGGTCATGGAAACAACCTAAATGCCCATTCACAGGCGAATGCATAAGGAAGATGAGGTACATATATATCATGGAATATTACTCAGCCATATAAAGGAACTAAGTTGGTTCAGTGGTACAGGCGGGGATGGATCTAGAGACTGTCATACAGAGTGAAATCAGTCAGAAATAGAAAAACAGATTACGTATAGAAACGCATATATATGCAACCTAGAAAGATGGTACAGATGAACCGGTTTGCAGGATTGAATTGATACACAGATGTGGAGAATCCACGTACGGCCACCAAAGGGGGAAAGTGGGGGTGTGGTAGTCAATGTGTGATGAATTGGGAAATTGGGATTGACATATATACACTAATATGTATAAAATGGATAAATAATAAGAACCTGCTGTATAAAAAAATAAAATAATATTCAGAAATTCAAAAAACAGTAAGATAAAAGGAAGAAGATGTGTTCACTTGAACCGATCATTTCCTAAATAGACAACAAACTCTGAAGGTAGTTGGGGCTGTCAATAAAAAGGTAGAGAAAAACGAAAGAAAGAACTGAAACAGCAACAAAGAAAACAATAGCAAGGATCAATAAAAGTAAAAGCTGGTTCTTTGAGAAGGTAAACAATATTGATATACCTTTAGCCATACTCACCGAGAAAAAGAGGGCGAGGACTGCAATCAATTAAATTAGATATGAAAAAGAAGTTACCACGGAAAACACAGAAATATAAAACTTCGTAAGAGACTACTACAAGCAACTCTATGCTGATAAAATGGACAATCTGGAAGAAATGCACAAATTCTTAGAAAGGTACAACCTTCCAAGACTGAACCAGGAAAAAATTGAAACTATGAACAGACCCAGTACGAGTAATGAACTTGTAACTCTGATTAAAACTTGTCCAACAAACAAAAGTTCAGGACAGATGGTTTCACAGGATAATTCTATCCAACATGGAGAAAAGACCTAACACCCATCCTTCTCAAACTCTTCGAAAAAATGGTCGAGGCGGGAACACTCCCAAACTCTTTCTATGAGGCCACCATCACCCTGATACCAAAACCAGACAAAGATAGTACAAAGAACAAAAGTTACACACCGATATCACTGAGGAACATAGATGCAAAGCTGCTCAACAAAATAGTAGCAAACAGAATCCAATACCACATTAAAAGTATCATACCACATGATCAAGTGGGATTGATCCCAGGGATGCAAGGATTCTTCAATATACGCAAATCAATGTGGTACACCCTCTTAACAAAGGGAAGAGGAAAAAACCTATGATCACGTCAATAGATGCAGAAAAGCCTGTAACAAATTTCAACACACATTTCTGATAAAAACCCTCCAGAAAGTGGGCAGAGAGGGAACCTCACTCAACTTAATCAAGGCCATATACGACAAACCCACAGCAAACATTCTCAATGGTGAAAAAATGAAAGCATGTCCTCTAATACCAGGAACAAGACAAGGATGACCACTCTCACCACTATTATTCCACATAGTTTTGGAAGTTCTAGCCACAGCAGTCAGAGCAGCAAAAGAAAGAAACGGAACACAAGTTGGAAAAGAAGAAGTAACACTGTCACACTTTGCAGACGACATGACATTATACTTAGAGAATCCTAAAGATGCCACCAGAAAACTACTAGAAGTAATCCATGGATTTGGTAACGTTGCACGATACAAAATGAATGCACAGAAATCCCTTGCATTCCTATACATTAATGAAGAAAAATCTGAAAGAGAAATAAAGGAAACACTCCCATTAACCACTGCAACAAAAAGAATAAAATACCTAGAAACAAACCTACCTAGGGAGACAAAAGTTCTGTATGCTGAAAACTATGACACTGAAGAACGAAATTGAAGATGATACCTACAGATGGAGAGAGATACCATGTTCTTGGATTGGAAGAATCAATGTTGTGAAAATGACTATACTCTCCAAAGCAATCTACATATTCAATGCAATGCCTCTCAAATTACCAATGGCATTTTTTTCACAACTAGAGCAAAAAAAATCTTAAAATTTGTATGGAGACACAAAAAACCTGGAAGAGCCGAAGCAGTTTGAGGGATAAAAACAGAGCTGGAGGAATCAGACTGCCCGACTTCAGACTGTACTACAAAGCTACAGTAATCAAGACACGATGGGACTGGCACAAAAACAGAAATATAGATCAATGCAACAGGATAGAAAGCCCAGAGATAAAGCCACGCACCTATGGCCAACTAATCTATGACAAAGGAGACTAGAATCCCCAGTGGAGAAAAGACAGTCTCTACAATAAGTGGTGCTGGGAAAACTGCACAGACACATGTAAAAGAATGAAATTGGAACACTCCCAAACACCGTACACAGAAATAAACTCAAAATGGAACAGAGACCTAAACGTAAGACAGGATACTATAAAACTCTTAGAGGAAAACATAGCAATAACACGCTTTGACATAAATCACAGCAAGATCTTTTTTAATCCACCTCCTAGAGTAATGGAAATAAAAACAAAAAGAAAGAAGTGGGACCTAATGAAACTTAAAAGCTTTGGCTACACACAGGAAACGACAAACAAGACCAAAGGACAACCCTCAGAATGGGAAAAATATTTATGTACGGATCAACGGACTAAGGATTAATCTCCAAAATATATACACAGCACATGCAGCTCGGTATTGAACAAACGAACAACCCAATCGAAAAATGGGCAGAAGACCTAAATAGACAATTCTCCAAAGAAGACACACGGCTGGCCAACAAACACATCAAAACCTGCTCAACGTCACTAATTATTAGAGAGATGCACATCAAAACGACACTGAGGTATCACCTCACACCATTTAGAACGGGCATCATCAGAAAATCAACAAACAACAACTGCTGGACAGGGTGTGGAGCAAAGAGAATACTCTTCTTGCACTGTTGTTGGGAAAGTAAATTGATACAGCCACTATGGAGAACAGTAAAGAGGTTCCTTAAAAAACGAAAACCAGAATTGCCATACGACCCAGCGAACCCACTACAGGGCATATACCAAGAGAAAACCATAGTTCTAAAATCACATGCACCCCAATGTTCATTGTAGTAGGATTTACTATAGCCAGGTCATGGAAACAACCTAAATGCCCATCCACAGGCGAATGCATAAGGAAGATGAGGTACATATATATCATGGAATATTACTCAGCCATATAAAGGAACTAAGTTGGTTCAGTGGTACAGGCGGGGATGGATCTAGAGACTGTCATACAGAGTGAAATCAGTCAGAAATAGAAAAACAGATTACGTATAGAAACGCATATATATGCAACCTAGAAAGATGGTACAGATGAACCGGTTTGCAGGATTGAATTGATACACAGATGTGGAGAATCCACGTACGGCCACCAAAGGGGGAAAGTGGGGGTGTGGTAGTCAATGTGTGATGAATTGGGAAATTGGGATTGACATATATACACTAATATGTATAAAATGGATAAATAATAAGAACCTGCTGTATAAAAAAATAAAATAATATTCAGAAATTCAAAAAACAGTAAGATAAAAGGAAGAAGATGTGTTCACTTGAACCGATCATTTCCTAAATAGACAACAAACTCTGAAGGTAGTTGGGGCTGTCAATAAAAAGGTAGAGAAAAACGAAAGAAAGAACTGAAACAGCAACAAAGAAAACAATAGCAAGGATCAATAAAAGTAAAAGCTGGTTCTTTGAGAAGGTAAACAATATTGATATACCTTTAGCCATACTCACCGAGAAAAAGAGGGCGAGGACTGCAATCAATTAAATTAGATATGAAAAAGAAGTTACCACGGAAAACACAGAAATATAAAACTTCGTAAGAGACTACTACAAGCAACTCTATGCTGATAAAATGGACAATCTGGAAGAAATGCACAAATTCTTAGAAAGGTACAACCTTCCAAGACTGAACCAGGAAAAAATTGAAACTATGAACAGACCCAGTACGAGTAATGAACTTGTAACTCTGATTAAAACTTGTCCAACAAACAAAAGTTCAGGACAGATGGTTTCACAGGATAATTCTATCCAACATGGAGAAAAGACCTAACACCCATCCTTCTCAAACTCTTCGAAAAAATGGTCGAGGCGGGAACACTCCCAAACTCTTTCTATGAGGCCACCATCACCCTGATACCAAAACCAGACAGAGATAGTACAAAGAACAAAAGTTACACACCGATATCACTGAGGAACATAGATGCAAAGCTGCTCAACAAAATAGTAGCAAACAGAATCCAATACCACATTAAAAGTATCATACCACATGATCAAGTGGGATTGATCCCAGGGATGCAAGGATTCTTCAATATACGCAAATCAATGTGGTACACCCTCTTAACAAAGGGAAGAGGAAAAAACCTATGATCACGTCAATAGATGCACAAAAGCCTGTAACAAATTTCAACACACATTTCTGATAAAAACCCTCCAGAAAGTGGGCAGAGAGGGAACCTCACTCAACTTAATCAAGGCCATATACGACAAACCCACAGCAAACATTCTCAATGGTGAAAAAATGAAAGCATGTCCTCTAATACCAGGAACAAGACAAGGATGACCACTCTCACCACTATTATTCCACATAGTTTTGGAAGTTCTAGCCACAGCAGTCAGAGCAGCAAAAGAAAGAAACGGAACACAAGTTGGAAAAGAAGAAGTAACACTGTCACACTTTGCAGACGACATGACATTATACTTAGAGAATCCTAAAGATGCCACCAGAAAACTACTAGAAGTAATCCATGGATTTGGTAACGTTGCACGATACAAAATGAATGCACAGAAATCCCTTGCATTCCTATACATTAATGAAGAAAAATCTGAAAGAGAAATAAAGGAAACACTCCCATTAACCACTGCAACAAAAAGAATAAAATACCTAGAAACAAACCTACCTAGGGAGACAAAAGTTCTGTATGCTGAAAACTATGACACTGAAGAACGAAATTGAAGATGATACCTACAGATGGAGAGAGATACCATGTTCTTGGATTGGAAGAATCAATGTTGTGAAAATGACTATACTCTCCAAAGCAATCTACATATTCAATGCAATGCCTCTCAAATTACCAATGGCATTTTTTTCACAACTAGAGCAAAAAAAATCTTAAAATTTGTATGGAGACACAAAAAACCTGGAAGAGCCGAAGCAGTTTGAGGGATAAAAACAGAGCTGGAGGAATCAGACTGCCCGACTTCAGACTGTACTACAAAGCTACAGTAATCAAGACACGATGGGACTGGCACAAAAACAGAAATATAGATCAATGCAACAGGATAGAAAGCCCAGAGATAAAGCCACGCACCTATGGCCAACTAATCTATGACAAAGGAGACTAGAATCCCCAGTGGAGAAAAGACAGTCTCTACAATAAGTGGTGCTGGGAAAACTGCACAGACACATGTAAAAGAATGAAATTGGAACACTCCCAAACACCGTACACAGAAATAAACTCAAAATGGAACAGAGACCTAAACGTAAGACAGGATACTATAAAACTCTTAGAGGAAAACATAGCAATAACACGCTTTGACATAAATCACAGCAAGATCTTTTTTAATCCACCTCCTAGAGTAATGGAAATAAAAACAAAAAGAAAGAAGTGGGACCTAATGAAACTTAAAAGCTTTGGCTACACACAGGAAACGACAAACAAGACCAAAGGACAACCCTCAGAATGGGAAAAATATTTATGTACGGATCAACGGACTAAGGATTAATCTCCAAAATATATACACAGCACATGCAGCTCGGTATTGAACAAACGAACAACCCAATCGAAAAATGGGCAGAAGACCTAAATAGACAATTCTCCAAAGAAGACACACGGCTGGCCAACAAACACATCAAAACCTGCTCAACGTCACTAATTATTAGAGAGATGCACATCAAAACGACACTGAGGTATCACCTCACACCGTTTAGAACGGGCATCATCAGAAAATCAACAAACAACAACTGCTGGACAGGGTGTGGAGCAAAGAGAATACTCTTCTTGCACTGTTGTTGGGAAAGTAAATTGATACAGCCACTATGGAGAACAGTAAAGAGGTTCCTTAAAAAACGAAAACCAGAATTGCCATACGACCCAGCGAACCCACTACAGGGCATATACCAAGAGAAAACCATAGTTCTAAAATCACATGCACCCCAATGTTCATTGTAGCAGGATTTACTATAGCCAGGTCATGGAAACAACCTAAATGCCCATCCACAGGCGAATGCATAAGGAAGATGAGGTACATATATATCATGGAATATTACTCAGCCATATAAAGGAACTAAGTTGGTTCAGTGGTACAGGCGGGGATGGATCTAGAGACTGTCATACAGAGTGAAATCAGTCAGAAATAGAAAAACAGATTACGTATAGAAACGCATATATATGCAACCTAGAAAGATGGTACAGATGAACCGGTTTGCAGGATTGAATTGATACACAGATGTGGAGAATCCACGTACGGCCACCAAAGGGGGAAAGTGGGGGTGTGGTAGTCAATGTGTGATGAATTGGGAAATTGGGATTGACATATATACACTAATATGTATAAAATGGATAAATAATAAGAACCTGCTGTATAAAAAAATAAAATAATATTCAGAAATTCAAAAAACAGTAAGATAAAAGGAAGAAGATGTGTTCACTTGAACCGATCATTTCCTAAATAGACAACAAACTCTGAAGGTAGTTGGGGCTGTCAATAAAAAGGTAGAGAAAAACGAAAGAAAGAACTGAAACAGCAACAAAGAAAACAATAGCAAGGATCAATAAAAGTAAAAGCTGGTTCTTTGAGAAGGTAAACAATATTGATATACCTTTAGCCATACTCACCGAGAAAAAGAGGGCGAGGACTGCAATCAATTAAATTAGATATGAAAAAGAAGTTACCACGGAAAACACAGAAATATAAAACTTCGTAAGAGACTACTACAAGCAACTCTATGCTGATAAAATGGACAATCTGGAAGAAATGCACAAATTCTTAGAAAGGTACAACCTTCCAAGACTGAACCAGGAAAAAATTGAAACTATGAACAGACCCAGTACGAGTAATGAACTTGTAACTCTGATTAAAACTTGTCCAACAAACAAAAGTTCAGGACAGATGGTTTCACAGGATAATTCTATCCAACATGGAGAAAAGACCTAACACCCATCCTTCTCAAACTCTTCGAAAAAATGGTCGAGGCGGGAACACTCCCAAACTCTTTCTATGAGGCCACCATCACCCTGATACCAAAACCAGACAAAGATAGTACAAAGAACAAAAGTTACACACCGATATCACTGAGGAACATAGATGCAAAGCTGCTCAGCAAAATAGTAGCAAACAGAATCCAATACCACATTAAAAGTATCATACCACATGATCAAGTGGGATTGATCCCAGGGATGCAAGGATTCTTCAATATACGCAAATCAATGTGGTACACCCTCTTAACAAAGGGAAGAGGAAAAAAACCTATGATCACGTCAATAGATGCAGAAAAGCCTGTAACAAATTTCAACACACATTTCTGATAAAAACCCTCCAGAAAGTGGGCAGAGAGGGAACCTCACTCAACTTAATCAAGGCCATATACGACAAACCCACAGCAAACATTCTCAATGGTGAAAAAATGAAAGCATGTCCTCTAATACCAGGAACAAGACAAGGATGACCACTCTCACCACTATTATTCCACATAGTTTTGGAAGTTCTAGCCACAGCAGTCAGAGCAGCAAAAGAAAGAAACGGAACACAAGTTGGAAAAGAAGAAGTAACACTGTCACACTTTGCAGACGACATGACATTATACTTAGAGAATCCTAAAGATGCCACCAGAAAACTACTAGAAGTAATCCATGGATTTGGTAACGTTGCACGATACAAAATGAATGCACAGAAATCCCTTGCATTCCTATACATTAATGAAGAAAAATCTGAAAGAGAAATAAAGGAAACACTCCCATTAACCACTGCAACAAAAAGAATAAAATACCTAGAAACAAACCTACCTAGGGAGACAAAAGTTCTGTATGCTGAAAACTATGACACTGAAGAACGAAATTGAAGATGATACCTACAGATGGAGAGAGATACCATGTTCTTGGATTGGAAGAATCAATGTTGTGAAAATGACTATACTCTCCAAAGCAATCTACATATTCAATGCAATGCCTCTCAAATTACCAATGGCATTTTTTTCACAACTAGAGCAAAAAAAATCTTAAAATTTGTATGGAGACACAAAAAACCTGGAAGAGCCGAAGCAGTTTGAGGGATAAAAACAGAGCTGGAGGAATCAGACTGCCCGACTTCAGACTGTACTACAAAGCTACAGTAATCAAGACACGATGGGACTGGCACAAAAACAGAAATATAGATCAATGCAACAGGATAGAAAGCCCAGAGATAAAGCCACGCACCTATGGCCAACTAATCTATGATAAAGGAGACTAGAATCCCCAGTGGAGAAAAGACAGTCTCTACAATAAGTGGTGCTGGGAAAACTGCACAGACACATGTAAAAGAATGAAATTGGAACACTCCCAAACACCGTACACAGAAATAAACTCAAAATGGAACAGAGACCTAAACGTAAGACAGGATACTATAAAACTCTTAGAGGAAAACATAGCAATAACACGCTTTGACATAAATCACAGCAAGATCTTTTTTAATCCACCTCCTAGAGTAATGGAAATAAAAACAAAAAGAAAGAAGTGGGACCTAATGAAACTTAAAAGCTTTGGCTACACACAGGAAACGACAAACAAGACCAAAGGACAACCCTCAGAATGGGAAAAATATTTATGTACGGATCAACGGACTAAGGATTAATCTCCAAAATATATACACAGCACATGCAGCTCGGTATTGAACAAACGAACAACCCAATCGAAAAATGGGCAGAAGACCTAAATAGACAATTCTCCAAAGAAGACACACGGCTGGCCAACAAACACATCAAAACCTGCTCAACGTCACTAATTATTAGAGAGATGCACATCAAAACGACACTGAGGTATCACCTCACACCATTTAGAACGGGCATCATCAGAAAATCAACAAACAACAACTGCTGGACAGGGTGTGGAGCAAAGAGAATACTCTTCTTGCACTGTTGTTGGGAAAGTAAATTGATACAGCCACTATGGAGAACAGTAGACAGGTTCCTTAAAAAACGAAAACCAGAATTGCCATACGACCCAGCGAACCCACTACAGGGCATATACCAAGAGAAAACCATAGTTCTAAAATCACATGCACCCCAATGTTCATTGTAGTAGGATTTACTATAGCCAGGTCATGGAAACAACCTAAATGCCCATTCACAGGCGAATGCATAAGGAAGATGAGGTACATATATATCATGGAATATTACTCAGCCATATAAAGGAACTAAGTTGGTTCAGTGGTACAGGCGGGGATGGATCTAGAGACTGTCATACAGAGTGAAATCAGTCAGAAATAGAAAAACAGATTACGTATAGAAACGCATATATATGCAACCTAGAAAGATGGTACAGATGAACCGGTTTGCAGGATTGAATTGATACACAGATGTGGAGAATCCACGTACGGCCACCAAAGGGGGAAAGTGGGGGTGTGGTAGTCAATGTGTGATGAATTGGGAAATTGGGATTGACATATATACACTAATATGTATAAAATGGATAAATAATAAGAACCTGCTGTATAAAAAAATAAAATAATATTCAGAAATTCAAAAAACAGTAAGATAAAAGGAAGAAGATGTGTTCACTTGAACCGATCATTTCCTAAATAGACAACAAACTCTGAAGGTAGTTGGGGCTGTCAATAAAAAGGTAGAGAAAAACGAAAGAAAGAACTGAAACAGCAACAAAGAAAACAATAGCAAGGATCAATAAAAGTAAAAGCTGGTTCTTTGAGAAGGTAAACAATATTGATATACCTTTAGCCATACTCACCGAGAAAAAGAGGGCGAGGACTGCAATCAATTAAATTAGATATGAAAAAGAAGTTACCACGGAAAACACAGAAATATAAAACTTCGTAAGAGACTACTACAAGCAACTCTATGCTGATAAAATGGACAATCTGGAAGAAATGCACAAATTCTTAGAAAGGTACAACCTTCCAAGACTGAACCAGGAAAAAATTGAAACTATGAACAGACCCAGTACGAGTAATGAACTTGTAACTCTGATTAAAACTTGTCCAACAAACAAAAGTTCAGGACAGATGGTTTCACAGGATAATTCTATCCAACATGGAGAAAAGACCTAACACCCATCCTTCTCAAACTCTTCGAAAAAATGGTCGAGGCGGGAACACTCCCAAACTCTTTCTATGAGGCCACCATCACCCTGATACCAAAACCAGACAAAGATAGTACAAAGAACAAAAGTTACACACCGATATCACTGAGGAACATAGATGCAAAGCTGCTCAACAAAATAGTAGCAAACAGAATCCAATACCACATTAAAAGTATCATACCACATGATCAAGTGGGATTGATCCCAGGGATGCAAGGATTCTTCAATATACGCAAATCAATGTGGTACACCCTCTTAACAAAGGGAAGAGGAAAAAACCTATGATCACGTCAATAGATGCAGAAAAGCCTGTAACAAATTTCAACACACATTTCTGATAAAAACCCTCCAGAAAGTGGGCAGAGAGGGAACCTCACTCAACTTAATCAAGGCCATATACGACAAACCCACAGCAAACATTCTCAATGGTGAAAAAATGAAAGCATGTCCTCTAATACCAGGAACAAGACAAGGATGACCACTCTCACCACTATTATTCCACATAGTTTTGGAAGTTCTAGCCACAGCAGTCAGAGCAGCAAAAGAAAGAAACGGAACACAAGTTGGAAAAGAAGAAGTAACACTGTCACACTTTGCAGACGACATGACATTATACTTAGAGAATCCTAAAGATGCCACCAGAAAACTACTAGAAGTAATCCATGGATTTGGTAACGTTGCACGATACAAAATGAATGCACAGAAATCCCTTGCATTCCTATACATTAATGAAGAAAAATCTGAAAGAGAAATAAAGGAAACACTCCCATTAACCACTGCAACAAAAAGAATAAAATACCTAGAAACAAACCTACCTAGGGAGACAAAAGTTCTGTATGCTGAAAACTATGACACTGAAGAACGAAATTGAAGATGATACCTACAGATGGAGAGAGATACCATGTTCTTGGATTGGAAGAATCAATGTTGTGAAAATGACTATACTCTCCAAAGCAATCTACATATTCAATGCAATGCCTCTCAAATTACCAATGGCATTTTTTTCACAACTAGAGCAAAAAAAATCTTAAAATTTGTATGGAGACACAAAAAACCTGGAAGAGCCGAAGCAGTTTGAGGGATAAAAACAGAGCTGGAGGAATCAGACTGCCCGACTTCAGACTGTACTACAAAGCTACAGTAATCAAGACACGATGGGACTGGCACAAAAACAGAAATATAGATCAATGCAACAGGATAGAAAGCCCAGAGATAAAGCCACGCACCTATGGCCAACTAATCTATGACAAAGGAGACTAGAATCCCCAGTGGAGAAAAGACAGTCTCTACAATAAGTGGTGCTGGGAAAACTGCACAGACACATGTAAAAGAATGAAATTGGAACACTCCCAAACACCGTACACAGAAATAAACTCAAAATGGAACAGAGACCTAAACGTAAGACAGGATACTATAAAACTCTTAGAGGAAAACATAGCAATAACACGCTTTGACATAAATCACAGCAAGATCTTTTTTAATCCACCTCCTAGAGTAATGGAAATAAAAACAAAAAGAAAGAAGTGGGACCTAATGAAACTTAAAAGCTTTGGCTACACACAGGAAACGACAAACAAGACCAAAGGACAACCCTCAGAATGGGAAAAATATTTATGTACGGATCAACGGACTAAGGATTAATCTCCAAAATATATACACAGCACATGCAGCTCGGTATTGAACAAACGAACAACCCAATCGAAAAATGGGCAGAAGACCTAAATAGACAATTCTCCAAAGAAGACACACGGCTGGCCAACAAACACATCAAAACCTGCTCAACGTCACTAATTATTAGAGAGATGCACATCAAAACGACACTGAGGTATCACCTCACACCATTTAGAACGGGCATCATCAGAAAATCAACAAACAACAACTGCTGGACAGGGTGTGGAGCAAAGAGAATACTCTTCTTGCACTGTTGTTGGGAAAGTAAATTGATACAGCCACTATGGAGAACAGTAAAGAGGTTCCTTAAAAAACGAAAACCAGAATTGCCATACGACCCAGCGAACCCACTACAGGGCATATACCAAGAGAAAACCATAGTTCTAAAATCACATGCACCCCAATGTTCATTGTAGTAGGATTTACTATAGCCAGGTCATGGAAACAACCTAAATGCCCATCCACAGGCGAATGCATAAGGAAGATGAGGTACATATATATCATGGAATATTACTCAGCCATATAAAGGAACTAAGTTGGTTCAGTGGTACAGGCGGGGATGGATCTAGAGACTGTCATACAGAGTGAAATCAGTCAGAAATAGAAAAACAGATTACGTATAGAAACGCATATATATGCAACCTAGAAAGATGGTACAGATGAACCGGTTTGCAGGATTGAATTGATACACAGATGTGGAGAATCCACGTACGGCCACCAAAGGGGGAAAGTGGGGGTGTGGTAGTCAATGTGTGATGAATTGGGAAATTGGGATTGACATATATACACTAATATGTATAAAATGGATAAATAATAAGAACCTGCTGTATAAAAAAATAAAATAATATTCAGAAATTCAAAAAACAGTAAGATAAAAGGAAGAAGATGTGTTCACTTGAACCGATCATTTCCTAAATAGACAACAAACTCTGAAGGTAGTTGGGGCTGTCAATAAAAAGGTAGAGAAAAACGAAAGAAAGAACTGAAACAGCAACAAAGAAAACAATAGCAAGGATCAATAAAAGTAAAAGCTGGTTCTTTGAGAAGGTAAACAATATTGATATACCTTTAGCCATACTCACCGAGAAAAAGAGGGCGAGGACTGCAATCAATTAAATTAGATATGAAAAAGAAGTTACCACGGAAAACACAGAAATATAAAACTTCGTAAGAGACTACTACAAGCAACTCTATGCTGATAAAATGGACAATCTGGAAGAAATGCACAAATTCTTAGAAAGGTACAACCTTCCAAGACTGAACCAGGAAAAAATTGAAACTATGAACAGACCCAGTACGAGTAATGAACTTGTAACTCTGATTAAAACTTGTCCAACAAACAAAAGTTCAGGACAGATGGTTTCACAGGATAATTCTATCCAACATGGAGAAAAGACCTAACACCCATCCTTCTCAAACTCTTCGAAAAAATGGTCGAGGCGGGAACACTCCCAAACTCTTTCTATGAGGCCACCATCACCCTGATACCAAAACCAGACAGAGATAGTACAAAGAACAAAAGTTACACACCGATATCACTGAGGAACATAGATGCAAAGCTGCTCAACAAAATAGTAGCAAACAGAATCCAATACCACATTAAAAGTATCATACCACATGATCAAGTGGGATTGATCCCAGGGATGCAAGGATTCTTCAATATACGCAAATCAATGTGGTACACCCTCTTAACAAAGGGAAGAGGAAAAAACCTATGATCACGTCAATAGATGCAGAAAAGCCTGTAACAAATTTCAACACACATTTCTGATAAAAACCCTCCAGAAAGTGGGCAGAGAGGGAACCTCACTCAACTTAATCAAGGCCATATACGACAAACCCACAGCAAACATTCTCAATGGTGAAAAAATGAAAGCATGTCCTCTAATACCAGGAACAAGACAAGGATGACCACTCTCACCACTATTATTCCACATAGTTTTGGAAGTTCTAGCCACAGCAGTCAGAGCAGCAAAAGAAAGAAACGGAACACAAGTTGGAAAAGAAGAAGTAACACTGTCACACTTTGCAGACGACATGACATTATACTTAGAGAATCCTAAAGATGCCACCAGAAAACTACTAGAAGTAATCCATGGATTTGGTAACGTTGCACGATACAAAATGAATGCACAGAAATCCCTTGCATTCCTATACATTAATGAAGAAAAATCTGAAAGAGAAATAAAGGAAACACTCCCATTAACCACTGCAACAAAAAGAATAAAATACCTAGAAACAAACCTACCTAGGGAGACAAAAGTTCTGTATGCTGAAAACTATGACACTGAAGAACGAAATTGAAGATGATACCTACAGATGGAGAGAGATACCATGTTCTTGGATTGGAAGAATCAATGTTGTGAAAATGACTATACTCTCCAAAGCAATCTACATATTCAATGCAATGCCTCTCAAATTACCAATGGCATTTTTTTCACAACTAGAGCAAAAAAAATCTTAAAATTTGTATGGAGACACAAAAAACCTGGAAGAGCCGAAGCAGTTTGAGGGATAAAAACAGAGCTGGAGGAATCAGACTGCCCGACTTCAGACTGTACTACAAAGCTACAGTAATCAAGACACGATGGGACTGGCACAAAAACAGAAATATAGATCAATGCAACAGGATAGAAAGCCCAGAGATAAAGCCACGCACCTATGGCCAACTAATCTATGACAAAGGAGACTAGAATCCCCAGTGGAGAAAAGACAGTCTCTACAATAAGTGGTGCTGGGAAAACTGCACAGACACATGTAAAAGAATGAAATTGGAACACTCCCAAACACCGTACACAGAAATAAACTCAAAATGGAACAGAGACCTAAACGTAAGACAGGATACTATAAAACTCTTAGAGGAAAACATAGCAATAACATGCTTTGACATAAATCACAGCAAGATCTTTTTTAATCCACCTCCTAGAGTAATGGAAATAAAAACAAAAAGAAAGAAGTGGGACCTAATGAAACTTAAAAGCTTTGGCTATACACAGGAAACGACAAACAAGACCAAAGGACAACCCTCAGAATGGGAAAAATATTTATGTACGGATCAACGGACTAAGGATTAATCTCCAAAATATATACACAGCACATGCAGCTCGGTATTGAACAAACGAACAACCCAATCGAAAAATGGGCAGAAGACCTAAATAGACAATTCTCCAAAGAAGACACACGGCTGGCCAACAAACACATCAAAACCTGCTCAACGTCACTAATTATTAGAGAGATGCACATCAAAACGACACTGAGGTATCACCTCACACCATTTAGAACGGGCATCATCAGAAAATCAACAAACAACAACTGCTGGACAGGGTGTGGAGCAAAGAGAATACTCTTCTTGCACTGTTGTTGGGAAAGTAAATTGATACAGCCACTATGGAGAACAGTAAAGAGGTTCCTTAAAAAACGAAAACCAGAATTGCCATACGACCCAGCGAACCCACTACAGGGCATATACCAAGAGAAAACCATAGTTCTAAAATCACATGCACCCCAATGTTCATTGTAGCAGGATTTACAATAGCCAGGTCATGGAAACAACCTAAATGCCCATCCACAGGCGAATGCATAAGGAAGATGAGGTACATATATATCATGGAATATTACTCAGCCATATAAAGGAACTAAGTTGGTTCAGTGGTACAGGCGGGGATGGATCTAGAGACTGTCATACAGAGTGAAATCAGTCAGAAATAGAAAAACAGATTACGTATAGAAACGCATATATATGCAACCTAGAAAGATGGTACAGATGAACCGGTTTGCAGGATTGAATTGATACACAGATGTGGAGAATCCACGTACGGCCACCAAAGGGGGAAAGTGGGGGTGTGGTAGTCAATGTGTGATGAATTGGGAAATTGGGATTGACATATATACACTAATATGTATAAAATGGATAAATAATAAGAACCTGCTGTATAAAAAAATAAAATAATATTCAGAAATTCAAAAAACAGTAAGACAAAAGGAAGAAGATGTGTTCACTTGAACCGATCATTTCCTAAATAGACAACAAACTCTGAAGGTAGTTGGGGCTGTCAATAAAAAGGTAGAGAAAAACGAAAGAAAGAACTGAAACAGCAACAAAGAAAACAATAGCAAGGATCAATAAAAGTAAAAGCTGGTTCTTTGAGAAGGTAAACAATATTGATATACCTTTAGCCATACTCACCGAGAAAAAGAGGGCGAGGACTGCAATCAATTAAATTAGATATGAAAAAGAAGTTACCACGGAAAACACAGAAATATAAAACTTCGTAAGAGACTACTACAAGCAACTCTATGCTGATAAAATGGACAATCTGGAAGAAATGCACAAATTCTTAGAAAGGTACAACCTTCCAAGACTGAACCAGGAAAAAATTGAAACTATGAACAGACCCAGTACGAGTAATGAACTTGTAACTCTGATTAAAACTTGTCCAACAAACAAAAGTTCAGGACAGATGGTTTCACAGGATAATTCTATCCAACATGGAGAAAAGACCTAACACCCATCCTTCTCAAACTCTTCGAAAAAATGGTCGAGGCGGGAACACTCCCAAACTCTTTCTTTGAGGCCACCATCACCCTGATACCAAAACCAGACAAAGATAGTACAAAGAACAAAAGTTACACACCGATATCACTGAGGAACATAGATGCAAAGCTGCTCAACAAAATAGTAGCAAACAGAATCCAATACCACATTAAAAGTATCATACCACATGATCAAGTGGGATTGATCCCAGGGATGCAAGGATTCTTCAATATACGCAAATCAATGTGGTACACCCTCTTAACAAAGGGAAGAGGAAAAAACCTATGATCACGTCAATAGATGCACAAAAGCCTGTAACAAATTTCAACACACATTTCTGATAAAAACCCTCCAGAAAGTGGGCAGAGAGGGAACCTCACTCAACTTAATCAAGGCCATATACGACAAACCCACAGCAAACATTCTCAATGGTGAAAAAATGAAAGCATGTCCTCTAATACCAGGAACAAGACAAGGATGACCACTCTCACCACTATTATTCCACATAGTTTTGGAAGTTCTAGCCACAGCAGTCAGAGCAGCAAAAGAAAGAAACGGAACACAAGTTGGAAAAGAAGAAGTAACACTGTCACACTTTGCAGACGACATGACATTATACTTAGAGAATCCTAAAGATGCCACCAGAAAACTACTAGAAGTAATCCATGGATTTGGTAACGTTGCACGATACAAAATGAATGCACAGAAATCCCTTGCATTCCTATACATTAATGAAGAAAAATCTGAAAGAGAAATAAAGGAAACACTCCCATTAACCACTGCAACAAAAAGAATAAAATACCTAGAAACAAACCTACCTAGGGAGACAAAAGTTCTGTATGCTGAAAACTATGACACTGAAGAACGAAATTGAAGATGATACCTACAGATGGAGAGAGATACCATGTTCTTGGATTGGAAGAATCAATGTTGTGAAAATGACTATACTCTCCAAAGCAATCTACATATTCAATGCAATGCCTCTCAAATTACCAATGGCATTTTTTTCACAACTAGAGCAAAAAAAATCTTAAAATTTGTATGGAGACACAAAAAACCTGGAAGAGCCGAAGCAGTTTGAGGGATAAAAACAGAGCTGGAGGAATCAGACTGCCCGACTTCAGACTGTACTACAAAGCTACAGTAATCAAGACACGATGGGACTGGCACAAAAACAGAAATATAGATCAATGCAACAGGATAGAAAGCCCAGAGATAAAGCCACGCACCTATGGCCAACTAATCTATGACAAAGGAGACTAGAATCCCCAGTGGAGAAAAGACAGTCTCTACAATAAGTGGTGCTGGGAAAACTGCACAGACACATGTAAAAGAATGAAATTGGAACACTCCCAAACACCGTACACAGAAATAAACTCAAAATGGAACAGAGACCTAAACGTAAGACAGGATACTATAAAACTCTTAGAGGAAAACATAGCAATAACACGCTTTGACATAAATCACAGCAAGATCTTTTTTAATCCACCTCCTAGAGTAATGGAAATAAAAACAAAAAGAAAGAAGTGGGACCTAATGAAACTTAAAAGCTTTGGCTACACACAGGAAACGACAAACAAGACCAAAGGACAACCCTCAGAATGGGAAAAATATTTGCGTACGAATCAACGGACTAAGGATTAATCTCCAAAATATATGAACAGCACATGCAGCTCGGTATTAAACAAACGAACAACCCAATCGAAAAAAGGGCAGAAGACCTAAATAGACAATTCTCGAAAGAAGACATATAGCTGGCCAACAAGCACATCAAAACCTGCTCAACGTCACTAATTATGAGAGAGGTGCACATCAAAACGACACTGAGGTATCAGCTCACACCATTTAGAGCGGGCATCATCAGAAAATCAACAAACAACAACTGCTGGACAGGGTGTGGAGCAAGGAGAATACTCTTGCACTGTTGTTGGGAATGTAAATTGATACAGCCACTATGGAGAACAGTAAAGAGGTTCCTTAAAAAACGAAAAACAGAATTGCCATATGACCCAGCGAACCCACTACAGGGCATACACCAAGAGAAAACCATAGTTCTAAAAGTCACATGCACCCCAATGTTCATTGTAGCAGTATTTACAATAGCCAGGTCATGAAAACAACCTAAATGCCCATCCACAGGCGAATGGATAAAGAAGATGAGGTACATATATACCATGGAATATTACTCAGCCATAAAAAGGAACTAAGTTGGTTCATTGGTACCGGCGTGGATGGATCTAGAGACTGTCATACAGAGTGAAATCAGTGAGAAAGAGAAAAACAGATACCGTATATAAACGCATATATACGCAACCTAGAAAAATGGTACAGATGAACCGCTTTGCAGGATTGAATTGATACACAGATGTGGAGAACCCACGTACGGCCACCAAAGGGGGAAAGTGGGGGTGTGGTAGTCGTTGTGTGATGAATTGGGAAATTGGGATTGACATATATACACTAACATGTATAAAATGGATAACTAATAAGAACCTGCTGTATAAAAAAATAAAATAATATTCAGAAATTCAAAAAACAATAAGATAAAAGGAGGAAGATGTGTTCATTTGAACCGATCATTTCCTAAATAGACAACAAACTCTGAAGGTAGTTGGGGCTGTCAGTAAAAAGGTAGAGAAATACGAAAGAAAGAACTGAAACAGCAACAAAGAAAACAATAGCAAGGATCAATAAAAGTAAAAGCTGGTTCTCTGAGAAGGTAAACAGTATTGATATACCTTTAGCCATACTCACCGAGAAAAAGAGGGCGAGGACTGCAATCAATTAAATTAGATATGAAAAAGAAGTTACCACGGAAAACACAGAAATATAAAACTTTGTAAGAGACTACTACAAGCAACTCTATGCTGATAAAATGGACAATCTGGAAGAAATGCACAAATTCTTAGAAAGGTACAACCTTCCAAGACTGAACCAGGAAAAAATAGAAACTATGAACAGACTCAGTACGAGTAATGAACTTGTAACTCTGATTAAAACTTGTCCAACAAACAAAAGTTCAGGACAGATGGTTTCACAGGATAATTCTATCCAACATGGAGAAAAGACCTAACACCCATCCTTCTCAAACTCTTCGAAAAAATGGTCGAGGCGGGAACACTCCCAAACTCTTTCTATGAGGCCACCATCACCCTGATACCAAAACCAGACAAAGATAGTACAAAGAACAAAAGTTACACACCGATATCACTGAGGAACATAGATGCAAAGCTGCTCAACAAAATAGTAGCAAACAGAATCCAATACCACATTAAAATTGTCATACCTCATGATCAAGTGTGATTTATCCAAGGGATGCAAGGATTCTTCCATATACGCAATTCAATGTGATACATCCTATGAACAAAGCGAAGAGGAAAATCCATATGATCATGTCAATCGATGCAGAAAAGCTTGTGACAAATTTCAACACACATTTCTGATAAAAACCCTTCAGAAAGTGGGCAGAGAGGGAACCTCACTCAAGTTAATCAAGGCCATATACGACAAACCCACAGCAAACATTCTCAATGGTGAAAAATTGAAAGCATGTCCTCTAATATCAGGAACAAGACAAGGATGACCACTCTCACCACTATTATTCAACATAGTTTTGGAAGTTTTAGCCACAGCAGTCAGAGCAGCAAAAGAAATAAAAGGAACACAAGTTGGAAAAGAAGAAGTAACACGGTCACTCTTTGCAGATGGCATGACACTATACTTAGAGAATCCTAAAGATGCCACCAGAAAACTAGTAGAGCTAATCCATGGATTTGGTAACGTTGCACGATACAAAATGAATACACAGAAATCCCTTGCATTCCTATACATTAATGAAGAAAATTCTGAAAGAGAAATGAAGGAAACACTCCCATTAACCATTACAACAGAAAGAATAAAATACCTAGGAATAAACCTACGTAGGGAGACAAAAGATCTGTATGCTGAAAACTGTGACACTGAAGAAGGAAATTGAAGATGATACAAACAGATGGAGAGAGATACCATGTTCTTGGATTGGAAGAATCAATGTTGTGAAAATGACTATACTACAAAAGCAATCTACGTATTCAATGCAATCCCTCTCAAATTACCAATGGCATTCTTTCCAGAACTAGAACAAAAAAATCTTAAAATTTGTATGGAGACACAAAACACCCGAAGAGACGAAGCACTCTGAGGGAAAAAAACAGAGATGGAGGAATCAGACTGCCCGACTTCAGACTGTACTACAAAGGTACAGTAATCAAGACACGATGGGACGGGCACAAAAACACAAATATAGATCAATGCAACAGGATAGAAATCCCAGAGATAAAGCCACGCACCCATGGTCAACTAATCTATGACAAAGGAGGCAAGAATCCCCAATGGAGAAAAGACAGTCTCTACGATACGTGGTGCTGGGAAAACTGGACAGACACATGTAAAACAATGAAATTAGACCACTCCTAAACACTGTACACAGAAATCAACTCAAAATGGAACAGAGACCTAAACGTAAGACAGGACACTATAAAACTCTTTGAGGAAAACATAGGAATAACACGCTGTGACGTAAATCACAGCAAGATCCTTTTTAATCCACCTCCTAATGGAAATAAAAACAAAAATAAACAGGTGGGACCTAATGAAATTTAAACGCTTTTGCTACACACAGGAAACTACAAACAAATCGAAAGGACAACCCTCAGAATGGGAAAAATATTTGTGTACAGATCAACGGACTACGGATTAATCTCCAAAATATATAAACAGCTCATGCAGCTCGGTATTAAAAAAACGAACAACGCAATCGAAAATTGGGCAGAAGACCTAAATAGACAATTCTCCAAAGAAGACATACATCTGGCCAACAAGCACATAAAAACTTGCTCAACATCACTAATTATTAGAGAGATGCACATCAAAACTACACTGAGAAATCACCTCATTCCATTTAGAACGAGCATTATCAGAAAATCAACAAACAACCACCGCTGGACAGGGTGTTGAGTAAAGAAAACACTCTTGCACCGTTGTTGGTAGTGTAAATTGATAGAGCCACTATGGAGAACAGTAAAAAGGTTCTTGAAAAAACTAAGAACAGAATTGCCATATGACCCAGCGAACCCACTACAGGGCACGTACCAAGAGAAAACCATACTTCGAAAAGACACATGCACCCCAATGTTCATTGCAGCAGTATTTACAATAGCCAGGTCATGGAAACAACCTAAATGCCCATTCAGAGATGAATAGATAAAGAAGACATGCTACATATATACCATGGAATATTATTCAGCCATAAAAAGCAACTAAGTTGGTTCATTCGTACAGCCGTAGATGGATCTAGAGACTGTCATAGAGAGTGAAGTCAGTCAGAAAGAGAAAAACAGATATCATATATAAAGGCATATATATGCAAACTAGAAAAATGATACAGATGAACCGGTTTGCAGGATTGAATTGATACACAGATGTGCACAGACAACGTATGGCCACCAACGGGAGAAAGTGGGGGTGTGGTAGTCGTTGTGTGAAAAATTTGGAAATTGGGATTATCATATATACACTAATATGTATAAAATGGGTAACTAATAAGAACCTGCTGTATAAAAAAATAAAATAATATTCAAAAATTCAGAAAAGAATAAGATAAAAGGAAGAAGATGTGTTCATTTGAACCAATCATTTCCTATATAGACAACAAAATCTGAAGGTAGTTGGAGCTGTCAATAATAAGGTAGAAAAGAAAGAAAGAAAGAACTGAAATAGCAACAAAGAAAACAATAGCAAGGATCAATACAAGTAAAAGCTGGTTCTTTGAGAAGGTAAACAATATTGATATAACTTTAGCCAGACTCATCGAGCAAAAGAGGGAGAGGATTGCAATCAATAAAATTAGAAATGAAAAAGTTACAATGGACAACACAGAAATACAAACCTTCTTAAGAGACCACTGCAAGCAACTCTATGCTGATAAAATGGACAATCTGGAGGAAATGCACAAATTCCTAGAAAGGTACAACCTTCCACGACTGAACCAGGAAAAAATAGAAACTATGAACAGACCCAGTACGAGTAATGAACTTGCAACTCTGATTAAAATTCGTCCAACAAAAAAAACTCCCGGACACATGGCTTCACAGGATAATTCTATCCAACACGGAGAGTAGACCTAACACCCATCCTTCTCAAACTCTTCCAAAAAATGATCGAGGCGGGAACACTCCCAAACTCTTTCTATGAGGCCACCATCACCCTGATACCAAAACCAGACAGAGATAGTACAAAAAAATACAGTTACACACCGATATCACTGATGAACATAGATGCAAAGCTGCTCAACAAAATAGTAGCAAACAGAATCCAATACCACATTAAAAGTATCATACCACATGATCAAGTGGGATTGATCCCAGGGATGCAAGGATTCTTCAATATACGCAAATCAATGTGGTACACCCTCTTAACAAAGGGAAGAGGAAAAAACCTATGATCACGTCAATAGATGCACAAAAGCCTGTAACAAATTTCAACACACATTTCTGATAAAAACCCTCCAGAAAGTGGGCAGAGAGGGAACCTCACTCAACTTAATCAAGGCCATATACGACAAACCCACAGCAAACATTCTCAATGGTGAAAAAATGAAAGCATGTCCTCTAATACCAGGAACAAGACAAGGATGACCACTCTCACCACTATTATTCCACATAGTTTTGGAAGTTCTAGCCACAGCAGTCAGAGCAGCAAAAGAAAGAAACGGAACACAAGTTGGAAAAGAAGAAGTAACACTGTCACACTTTGCAGACGACATGACATTATACTTAGAGAATCCTAAAGATGCCACCAGAAAACTACTAGAAGTAATCCATGGATTTGGTAACGTTGCACGATACAAAATGAATGCACAGAAATCCCTTGCATTCCTATACATTAATGAAGAAAAATCTGAAAGAGAAATAAAGGAAACACTCCCATTAACCACTGCAACAAAAAGAATAAAATACCTAGAAACAAACCTACCTAGGGAGACAAAAGTTCTGTATGCTGAAAACTATGACACTGAAGAACGAAATTGAAGATGATACCTACAGATGGAGAGAGATACCATGTTCTTGGATTGGAAGAATCAATGTTGTGAAAATGACTATACTCTCCAAAGCAATCTACATATTCAATGCAATGCCTCTCAAATTACCAATGGCATTTTTTTCACAACTAGAGCAAAAAAAATCTTAAAATTTGTATGGAGACACAAAAAACCTGGAAGAGCCGAAGCAGTTTGAGGGATAAAAACAGAGCTGGAGGAATCAGACTGCCCGACTTCAGACTGTACTACAAAGCTACAGTAATCAAGACACGATGGGACTGGCACAAAAACAGAAATATAGATCAATGCAACAGGATAGAAAGCCCAGAGATAAAGCCACGCACCTATGGCCAACTAATCTATGACAAAGGAGACTAGAATCCCCAATGGAGAAAAGACAGTCTCTACAATAAGTGGTGCTGGGAAAACTGCACAGACACATGTAAAAGAATGAAATTGGAACACTCCCAAACACCGTACACAGAAATAAACTCAAAATGGAACAGAGACCTAAACGTAAGACAGGATACTATAAAACTCTTAGAGGAAAACATAGCAATAACACGCTTTGACATAAATCACAGCAAGATCTTTTTTAATCCACCTCCTAGAGTAATGGAAATAAAAACAAAAAGAAAGAAGTGGGACCTAATGAAACTTAAAAGCTTTGGCTACACACAGGAAACGACAAACAAGACCAAAGGACAACCCTCAGAATGGGAAAAATATTTACGTACGGATCAACGGACTAAGGATTAATCTCCAAAATATATAAAGAGCTCATGCAGCTCGGTATTGAACAAACGAACAACCCAATCGAAAAATGGGCAGAAGACCTAAATAGACAATTCTCCAAAGAAGACACACGGCTGGCCAACAAACACATCAAAACCTGCTCAACGTCACTAATTATTAGAGAGATGCACATCAAAACGACACTGAGGTATCACCTCACACCATTTAGAACGGGCATCATCAGAAAATCAACAAACAACAACTGCTGGACAGGGTGTGGAGCAAAGAGAATACTCTTCTTGCACTGTTGTTGGGAAAGTAAATTGATACAGCCACTATGGAGAACAGTAAAGAGGTTCCTTAAAAAACGAAAACCAGAATTGCCATACGACCCAGCGAACCCACTACAGGGCATATACCAAGAGAAAACCATAGTTCTAAAATCACATGCACCCCAATGTTCATTGTAGCAGTATTTACAATAGCCAGGTCATGAAAACAACCTAAATGCCCATCAACAGGCGAATGGATAAAGAAGATGAGGTACATATATACCATGGAAGATTACTCAGCCATAAAAAGGAAGTAAGTTGGTTCATTGGTACAGGCGTGGATGGATCTAGAGACTGTCATACAGAGTGAAATCAGTCAGAAAGAGAAAAACAGATACCGTATGTAAACGCATATATATGCAACCTAGAAAAATGGTACAGGTGAACTGGTTTGCAGGATTGAACTGATACACAGATGTGGAGAACCCACGTATGGCCACCAAAGGGGGAATGTGGGGGTGTGGTAGTCATTGTGTGATGAATTCGGAAATTGGGATTCCAATATATACACTGATATGTATAAAATGGATAACTAATAAGAACCTGCTGTATAAAAATATAAAATAATATTCAAAAATTCAAAAAACAATAAGATAAAAGGAGGAAGATGTGTTCATTTGAACCGATCATTTCCTAAATAGACAACAAACTCTGAAGGTAGTTGGGGCTGTCAATAAAAAGGTAGAGAAAAAAGAAAGAGAGAACTGAAACAGCAACAAAGAAAACAATAGCAAGGATCAATAAAAGTAAAAGCTGGTTCTCTGAGAAGGTAAACAATATTGATATACCTTTAGCCAGACTCACCGAGAAAAAGAGGGAGAGGACTGCAATCAATAAAATTAGAAATGAAAAAGAAGTTACCACGGACAACAGAGAAATATAAAACTTCGTAAGAGACTACTACAAGCGACTCTTTGCTGATAAAATGGACAATCTGGAAGAAATGCCCAAATTCTAACACAGGTACAACCTTCCAAGACTGAACCAGGAAAAAATAGAAACTATGACCAGACCCAGTACGAGTAATGAACTTGCAACACTGATTGAAAATCGTCCAACTAACAAAAGTCCAGGACAGATGGTTTCACAGGATAATTCTATCCAACATGGAGAAAAGACTTAACACCCATCCTTCTCAAACTCTTCCAAAAAATGGGCAAGGAAGGAACACTCCCAAACTCTTTCTATGAATCCACCATCACCCTGATACCCAAACCAGACAAAGGTAGTACAAAAAACTAAAGTTACACACCGATATCACTGATGAACATAGATGCAAAGCTGCTCAACAAAATAGTAGCAAACAGAATCCAATACCACATTAAAAGTGTCATACCTCATGATCAAGTGTGATTTATCCAAGGGATGCAAGGATTCTTCCATATACGCAATTCAATGTGATACATCCTATGAACAAAGCGAAGAGGAAAATCCATATGATCATGTCAATCGATGCAGAAAAGCTTGTGACAAATTTCAACACACATTTCTGATAAAAACACTTCAGAAAGTGGGCAGAGAGGGAACCTCACTCAAGTTAATCAAGGCCATATACGACAAACCCACAGCAAACATTCTCAATGGTGAAAAATTGAAAGCATGTCCTCTAATATCAGGAACAAGACAAGGATGACCACTCTCACCACTATTATTCAACATAGTTTTGGGAGTTTTAGCCACAGCAGTCAGAGCAGCAAAAGAAATAAAAGGAACACAAGTTGGAAAAGAAGAAGTAACACGGTCACTCTTTGCAGATGGCATGACACTATACTTAGAGAATCCTAAAGATGCCACCAGAAAACAACTAGCGCTAATCTATGGATTTGGTAACGACGCACGATAGAAAATGAATGCACAGAAATCCCTTGCATTCCTATACATTAATGAAGAAAATTCTGAAAGAGAAATGAAGGAAACACTCCCATTAACCATTACAACAGAAAGAATAAAATACCTAGGAATAAACCTACGTAGGGAGACAAAAGATCTGTATGCTGAAAACTGTGACACTGAAGAAGGAAATTGAAGATGATACCTACAGATGGAGAGAGATACCATGTTCTTGGATTGGAAGAATCAATGTTGTGAAAATGACTATACTACAAAAGCAATCTACATATTCAATGCAATCCCTCTCAAATTACCAATGGCATTCTTTCCAGAACTAGAACAAAAAAATCTTAAAATTTGTATGGAGACACAAAACACCCGAAGAGACGAAGCACTTTGAGGGAAAAAAACAGAGATGGAGGAATCAGACTGCCCGACTTCAGACTGTACTACAAAGGTACAGTAATCAAGACACGATGGGACGGGCACAAAAACACAAATATAGATCAATGCAACAGGATAGAAATCCCAGAGATAAAGCCACGCACCCATGGTCAACTAATCTATGACAAAGGAGGCAAGAATCCCCAATGGAGAAAAGACAGTCTCTACGATACGTGGTGCTGGGAAAACTGGACAGACACATGTAAAACAATGAAATTAGACCACTCCTAAACACTGTACACAGAAATCAACTCAAAATGGAACAGAGACCTAAACGTAAGACAGGACACTATAAAACTCTTTGAGGAAAACATAGGAATAACACGCTGTGACGTAAATCACAGCAAGATCCTTTTTAATCCACCTCCTAATGGAAATAAAAACAAAAATAAACAGGTGGGACCTAATGAAATTTAAACGCTTTTGCTACACACAGGAAACTACAAACAAATCGAAAGGACAACCCTCAGAATGGGAAAAATATTTGTGTACAGATCAACGGACTACGGATTAATCTCCAAAATATATAAACAGCTCATGCAGCTCGGTATTAAAAAAACGAACAACGCAATCGAAAATTGGGCAGAAGACCTAAATAGACAATTCTCCAAAGAAGACATACATCTGGCCAACAAGCACATAAAAACTTGCTCAACATCACTAATTATTAGAGAGATGCACATCAAAACTACACTGAGAAATCACCTCATTCCATTTAGAACGAGCATTATCAGAAAATCAACAAACAACCACCGCTGGACAGGGTGTTGAGTAAAGAAAACACTCTTGCACCGTTGTTGGTAGTGTAAATTGATAGAGCCACTATGGAGAACAGTAAAAAGGTTCTTGAAAAAACTAAGAACAGAATTGCCATATGACCCAGCGAACCCACTACAGGGCACGTACCAAGAGAAAACCATACTTCGAAAAGACACATGCACCCCAATGTTCATTGCAGCAGTATTTACAATAGCCAGGTCATGGAAACAACCTAAATGCCCATTCAGAGATGAATAGATAAAGAAGACATGCTACATATATACCATGGAATATTATTCAGCCATAAAAAGCAACTAAGTTGGTTCATTCGTACAGCCGTAGATGGATCTAGAGACTGTCATAGAGAGTGAAGTCAGTCAGAAAGAGAAAAACAGATATCATATATAAAGGCATATATATGCAAACTAGAAAAATGATACAGATGAACCGGTTTGCAGGATTGAATTGATACACAGATGTGCACAAACAACGTGTGGCCACCAACGGGAGAAAGTGGGGGTGTGGTAGTCGTTGTGTGAAAAATTTGGAAATTGGGATTATCATATATACACTAATATGTATAAAATGGGTAACTAATAAGAACCTGCTGTATAAAAAAATAAAATAATATTCAAAAATTCAGAAAAGAATAAGATAAAAGGAAGAAGATGTGTTCATTTGAACCAATCATTTCCTATATAGACAACAAAATCTGAAGGTAGTTGGGGCTGTCAATAATAAGGTAGAAAAGAAAGAAAGAAAGAACTGAAATAGCAACAAAGAAAACAATAGCAAGGATCAATACAAGTAAAAGCTGGTTCTTTGAGAAGGTAAACAATATTGATATAACTTTAGCCAGACTCATCGAGCAAAAGAGGGAGAGGATTGCAACCAATAAAATTAGAAATGAAAAAGTTACAATGGACAACACAGAAATACAAACCTTCTTAAGAGACCACTGCAAGCAACTCTATGCGGATAAAATGGACAATCTGGAGGAAATGCACAAATTCCTAGAAAGGTACAACCTTCCACGACTGAACCAGGAATAAATAGAAACTATGAACAGACCCAGTACGAGTAATGAACTTGCAACTCTGATTAAAATTCGTCCAACAAAAAAAACTCCCGGACACATGGCTTCACAGGATAATTCTATCCAACACGGAGAGTAGACCTAACACCCATCCTTCTCAAACTCTTCCAAAAAATGATCGAGGCGGGAACACTCCCAAACTCTTTCTATGAGGCCACCATCACCCTGATACCAAAACCAGACAGAGATAGTACAAAAAAATACAGTTACACACCGATATCACTGATGAACATAGATGCAAAGCTGCTCAACAAAATAGTAGCAAACAGAATCCAATACCACATTAAAAGTATCATACCTCATGATCAAGTGGGATTTATCCCAGGGATGCAAGGTTTCTTCAATATAGGCAAATCAATGTGATACACCCTATTAACAAAGGGAAGAGGAAAAACCATATAATCATGTCAATAGATGCAGAAAAGCTTGTGACAAAGTTCAACACACATTTCTGATAAAAACCCTCCAGAAAGTGGGCAGAGAGGGAACCTCACTCAACTTAATCAAGGCCATATACGACAAACCCACAGCAAACATTCTCAATGGTGAAAAAATGAAAGCATGTCCTCTAATACCAGGAACAAGACAAGGATGACCACGCTCACCACTATTATTCCACATAGTTTTGGAAGTTCTAGCCACAGCAGTCAGAGCAGCAAAAGAAAGAAACGGAACACAAGTTGGAAAAGAAGAAGTAACACTGTCACACTTTGCAGACGACATGACATTATACTTAGAGAATCCTAAAGATGCCACCAGAAAACTACTAGAAGTAATCCATGGATTTGGTAACGTTGCACGATACAAAATGAATGCACAGAAATCCCTTGCATTCCTATACATTAATGAAGAAAAATCTGAAAGAGAAATAAAGGAAACACTCCCATTAACCACTGCAACAAAAAGAATAAAATACCTAGAAACAAACCTACCTAGGGAGACAAAAGTTCTGTATGCTGAAAACTATGACACTGAAGAACGAAATTGAAGATGATACCTACAGATGGAGAGAGATACCATGTTCTTGGATTGGAAGAATCAATGTTGTGAAAATGACTATACTCTCCAAAGCAATCTACATATTCAATGCAATGCCTCTCAAATTACCAATGGCATTTTTTTCACAACTAGAGCAAAAAAAATCTTAAAATTTGTATGGAGACACAAAAAACCTGGAAGAGCCGAAGCAGTTTGAGGGATAAAAACAGAGCTGGAGGAATCAGACTGCCCGACTTCAGACTGTACTACAAAGCTACAGTAATCAAGACACGATGGGACTGGCACAAAAACAGAAATATAGATCAATGCAACAGGATAGAAAGCCCAGAGATAAAGCCACGCACCTATGGCCAACTAATCTATGACAAAGGAGACTAGAATCCCCAATGGAGAAAAGACAGTCTCTACAATAAGTGGTGCTGGGAAAACTGCACAGACACATGTAAAAGAATGAAATTGGAACACTCCCAAACACCGTACACAGAAATAAACTCAAAATGGAACAGAGACCTAAACGTAAGACAGGATACTATAAAACTCTTAGAGGAAAACATAGCAATAACACGCTTTGACATAAATCACAGCAAGATCTTTTTTAATCCACCTCCTAGAGTAATGGAAATAAAAACAAAAAGAAAGAAGTGGGACCTAATGAAACTTAAAAGCTTTGGCTACACACAGGAAACGACAAACAAGACCAAAGGACAACCCTCAGAATGGGAAAAATATTTATGTACGGATCAACGGACTAAGGATTAATCTCCAAAATATATACACAGCACATGCAGCTTGGTATTGAACAAACGAACAACCCAATCGAAAAATGGGCAGAAGACCTAAATAGACAATTCTCCAAAGAAGACACATGGCTGGCCAACAAACACATCAAAACCTGCTCAACGTCACTAATTATTAGAGAGATGCACATCAAAACGACACTGAGGTATCACCTCACACCATTTAGAACGGGCATCATCAGAAAATCAACAAACAACAACTGCTGGACAGGGTGTGGAGCAAAGAGAATACTCTTCTTGCACTGTTGTTGGGAAAGTAAATTGATACAGCCACTATGGAGAACAGTAGACAGGTTCCTTAAAAAACGAAAACCAGAATTGCCATACGACCCAGCGAACCCACTACAGGGCATACACCAAGAGAAAACCATAGTTCTAAAATCACATGCACCCCAATGTTCATTGTAGTAGGATTTACTATAGTCAGGTCATGGAAACAACCTAAATGCCCATCCACAGGCGAATGCATAAGGAAGATGAGGTAAATATATATCATGGAATATTACTCAGCCATAAAAAGGAACTAAGTTGGTTCATTGGTACAGGTGTGGATGGATCTAGAGACTGTCATACAGAGTGAAATCAGTCAGAAAGAGAAAAACAGATACCGTATATAAACGCATATATATGCAACCTAGAAAGATGGTACAGATGAACCGGTTTGCAGGATTGAATTGATACACAGATGTGGAGAACCCACGTAGGGCCACCAAAGGGGGAAAGTGGGAGTGTGGTAGTCGTTGTGTGATGAATTGGGAAATTGGGATTGACATATATACACTAATATGTATAAAATGGATAACTAATAAGAACCTGCTGTATAAAAAAATAAAATAATATTCAGAAATTCAAAAAACAGTAAGATAAAAGGAAGAAGATGTTTTCACTTGAACCGATCATTTCCTAAATAGACAACAAACTCCGAAGGTAGTTGGGGCTGTCAATAAAAAGGCAGAAAAAAAAGAAAGGAAGAACTGAAACAGCAACAAAGAAAACAATAGCAAGGATCAATAAAAGTAAAAGCTGGTTCTTTGAGAAGGTAAACAATATTGATATACCTTTAGCCAGACTCATCGAGAAAATGAGGGAGAGGACTGCAATCAATAAAATTAGAAATGAAAAAGAAGTTACCACGGACAACAGAGAAATATAAAACTTCGTAAGAGACTACTACAAGCAACTCTAGGCTGATAAAATGGACAATCTGGAAGAAATGCACAAATTCCTAGAAAGGTACCACCTTCCAAGACTGAACCAGGAAAAAATAGAAACTATGAACAGACTCAGTACGAGTAATGAACTTGTAACTCTGATTAAAACTTGTCCAACAAACAAAAGTTCAGGACAGATGGTTTCACAGGATAATTCTATCCAACATGGAGAAAAGACCTAACACCCATCCTTCTCAAACTCTTCCAAAAAATGGTCGAGGCGGGAACACTCCCAAACTCTTTCTATGAGGCCACCATCACCCTGATACCAAAACCAGACAAAGATAGTACAAAGAACTAAAGTTACACACCGATATCACTGATGAACATAGATGCAAAGCTGCTCAACAAAATAGTAGCAAACAGAATCCAATACCACATTAAAATTGTCATACCTCATGATCAAGTGTGATTTATCCAAGGGATGCAAGGATTCTTCCATATACGCAATTCAATGTGATACATCCTATGAACAAAGCGAAGAGGAAAATCCATATGATCATGTCAATCGATGCAGAAAAGCTTGTGACAAATTTCAACACACATTTCTGATAAAAACCCTTCAGAAAGTGGGCAGAGAGGGAACCTCACTCAAGTTAATCAAGGCCATATACGACAAATACACAGCAAACATTCTCAATGGTGAAAAATTGAAAGCATGTCCTCTAATATCAGGAACAAGACAAGGATGACCACTCTCACCACTATTATTCAACATAGTTTTGGAAGTTTTAGCCACAGCAGTCAGAGCAGCAAAAGAAATAAAAGGAACACAAGTTGGAAAAGAAGAAGTAACACGGTCACTCTTTGCAGATGGCATGACACTATACTTAGAGAATCCTAAAGATGCCACCAGAAAACTAGTAGAGCTAATCCATGGATTTGGTAACGTTGCACGATACAAAATGAATACACAGAAATCCCTTGCATTCCTATACATTAATGAAGAAAATTCTGAAAGAGAAATGAAGGAAACACTCCCATTAACCATTACAACAGAAAGAATAAAATACCTAGGAATAAACCTACGTAGGGAGACAAAAGATCTGTATGCTGAAAACTGTGACACTGAAGAAGGAAATTGAAGATGATACAAACAGATGGAGAGAGATACCATGTTCTTGGATTGGAAGAATCAATGTTGTGAAAATGACTATACTACAAAAGCAATCTACGTATTCAATGCAATCCCTCTCAAATTACCAATGGCATTCTTTCCAGAACTAGAACAAAAAAATCTTAAAATTTGTATGGAGACACAAAACACCCGAAGAGACGAAGCACTTTGAGGGAAAAAAACAGAGATGGAGGAATCAGACTGCCCGACTTCAGACTGTACTACAAAGGTACAGTAATCAAGACACGATGGGACGGGCACAAAAACACAAATATAGATCAATGCAACAGGATAGAAATCCCAGAGATAAAGCCACGCACCCATGGTCAACTAATCTATGACAAAGGAGGCAAGAATCCCCAATGGAGAAAAGACAGTCTCTACGATACGTGGTGCTGGGAAAACTGGACAGACACATGTAAAACAATGAAATTAGACCACTCCTAAACACTGTACACAGAAATCAACTCAAAATGGAACAGAGACCTAAACGTAAGACAGGACACTATAAAACTCTTTGAGGAAAACATAGGAATAACATGCTGTGACGTAAATCACAGCAAGATCCTTTTTAATCCACCTCCTAATGGAAATAAAAACAAAAATAAACAGGTGGGACCTAATGAAATTTAAACGCTTTTGCTACACACAGGAAACTACAAACAAATCGAAAGGACAACCCTCAGAATGGGAAAAATATTTGTGTACAGATCAACGGACTACGGATTAATCTCCAAAATATATAAACAGCTCATGCAGCTCGGTATTAAAAAAACGAACAACGCAATCGAAAATTGGGCAGAAGACCTAAATAGACAATTCTCCAAAGAAGACATACATCTGGCCAACAAGCACATAAAAACTTGCTCAACATCACTAATTATTAGAGAGATGCACATCAAAACTACACTGAGAAATCACCTCATTCCATTTAGAACGAGCATTATCAGAAAATCAACAAACAACCACCGCTGGACAGGGTGTTGAGTAAAGAAAACACTCTTGCACCATTGTTGGTAGTGTAAATTGATAGAGCCACTATGGAGAACAGTAAAAAGGTTCTTGAAAAAACTAAGAACAGAATTGCCATATGACCCAGCGAACCCACTACAGGGCACGTACCAAGAGAAAACCATACTTCGAAAAGACACATGCACCCCAATGTTCATTGCAGCAGTATTTACAATAGCCAGGTCATGGAAACAACCTAAATGCCCATTCAGAGATGAATAGATAAAGAAGACATGCTACATATATACCATGGAATATTATTCAGCCATAAAAAGCAACTAAGTTGGTTCATTCGTACAGCCGTAGATGGATCTAGAGACTGTCATAGAGAGTGAAGTCAGTCAGAAAGAGAAAAACAGATATCATATATAAAGGCATATATATGCAAACTAGAAAAATGATACAGATGAACCGGTTTGCAGGATTGAATTGATACACAGATGTGCACAAACAACGTATGGCCACCAACGGGAGAAAGTGGGGGTGTGGTAGTCGTTGTGTGAAAAATTTGGAAATTGGGATTATCATATATACACTAATATGTATAAAATGGGTAACTAATAAGAACCTGCTGTATAAAAAAATAAAATAATATTCAAAAATTCAGAAAAGAATAAGATAAAAGGAAGAAGATGTGTTCATTTGAACCAATCATTTCCTATATAGACAACAAAATCTGAAGGTAGTTGGAGCTGTCAATAATAAGGTAGAAAAGAAAGAAAGAAAGAACTGAAATAGCAACAAAGAAAACAATAGCAAGGATCAATACAAGTAAAAGCTGGTTCTTTGAGAAGGTAAAAAATATTGATATAACTTTAGCCAGACTCATCGAGCAAAAGAGGGAGAGGATTGCAATCAATAAAATTAGAAATGAAAAAGTTACAATGGACAACACAGAAATACAAACCTTCTTAAGAGACCACTGCAAGCAACTCTATGCTGATAAAATGGACAATCTGGAGGAAATGCACAAATTCCTAGAAAGGTACAACCTTCCACGACTGAACCAGGAAAAAATAGAAACTATGAACAGACCCAGTACGAGTAATGAACTTGCAACTCTGATTAAAATTCGTCCAACAAAAAAAACTCCCGGACACATGGCTTCACAGGATAATTCTATCCAACACGGAGAGTAGACCTAACACCCATCCTTCTCAAACTCTTCCAAAAAATGATCGAGGCGGGAACACTCCCAAACTCTTTCTATGAGGCCACCATCACCCTGATACCAAAACCAGACAGAGATAGTACAAAAAAATACAGTTACACACCGATATCACTGATGAACATAGATGCAAAGCTGCTCAACAAAATAGTAGCAAACAGAATCCAATACCACATTAAAAGTATCATACCACATGATCAAGTGGGATTGATCCCAGGGATGCAAGGATTCTTCAATATACGCAAATCAATGTGGTACACCCTCTTAACAAAGGGAAGAGGAAAAAACCTATGATCACGTCAATAGATGCACAAAAGCCTGTAACAAATTTCAACACACATTTCTGATAAAAACCCTCCAGAAAGTGGGCAGAGAGGGAACCTCACTCAACTTAATCAAGGCCATATACGACAAACCCACAGCAAACATTCTCAATGGTGAAAAAATGAAAGCATGTCCTCTAATACCAGGAACAAGACAAGGATGACCACTCTCACCACTATTATTCCACATAGTTTTGGAAGTTCTAGCCACAGCAGTCAGAGCAGCAAAAGAAAGAAACGGAACACAAGTTGGAAAAGAAGAAGTAACACTGTCACACTTTGCAGACGACATGACATTATACTTAGAGAATCCTAAAGATGCCACCAGAAAACTACTAGAAGTAATCCATGGATTTGGTAACGTTGCACAATACAAAATGAATGCACAGAAATCCCTTGCATTCCTATACATTAATGAAGAAAAATCTGAAAGAGAAATAAAGGAAACACTCCCATTAACCACTGCAACAAAAAGAATAAAATACCTAGAAACAAACCTACCTAGGGAGACAAAAGTTCTGTATGCTGAAAACTATGACACTGAAGAACGAAATTGAAGATGATACCTACAGATGGAGAGAGATACCATGTTCTTGGATTGGAAGAATCAATGTTGTGAAAATGACTATACTCTCCAAAGCAATCTACATATTCAATGCAATGCCTCTCAAATTACCAATGGCATTTTTTTCACAACTAGAGCAAAAAAAATCTTAAAATTTGTATGGAGACACAAAAAACCTGGAAGAGCCGAAGCAGTTTGAGGGATAAAAACAGAGCTGGAGGAATCAGACTGCCCGACTTCAGACTGTACTACAAAGCTACAGTAATCAAGACACGATGGGACTGGCACAAAAACAGAAATATAGATCAATGCAACAGGATAGAAAGCCCAGAGATAAAGCCACGCACCTATGGCCAACTAATCTATGACAAAGGAGACTAGAATCCCCAATGGAGAAAAGACAGTCTCTACAATAAGTGGTGCTGGGAAAACTGCACAGACACATGTAAAAGAATGAAATTGGAACACTCCCAAACACCGTACACAGAAATAAACTCAAAATGGAACAGAGACCTAAACGTAAGACAGGATACTATAAAACTCTTAGAGGAAAACATAGCAATAACACGCTTTGACATAAATCACAGCAAGATCTTTTTTAATCCACCTCCTAGAGTAATGGAAATAAAAACAAAAAGAAAGAAGTGGGACCTAATGAAACTTAAAAGCTTTGGCTACACACAGGAAACGACAAACAAGACCAAAGGACAACCCTCAGAATGGGAAAAATATTTACGTACGGATCAACGGACTAAGGATTAATCTCCAAAATATATAAAGAGCTCATGCAGCTCGGTATTGAACAAACGAACAACCCAATCGAAAAATGAGCAGAAGACCTAAATAGACAATTCTCCAAAGAAGACACACGGCTGGCCAACAAACACATCAAAACCTGCTCAACGTCACTAATTATTAGAGAGATGCACATCAAAACGACACTGAGGTATCACCTCACACCATTTAGAACGGGCATCATCAGAAAATCAACAAACAACAACTGCTGGACAGGGTGTGGAGCAAAGAGAATACTCTTCTTGCACTGTTGTTGGGAAAGTAAATTGATACAGCCACTATGGAGAACAGTAAAGAGGTTCCTTAAAAAACGAAAACCAGAATTGCCATACGACCCAGCGAACCCACTACAGGGCATATACCAAGAGAAAACCATAGTTCTAAAATCACATGCACCCCAATGTTCATTGTAGCAGTATTTACAATAGCCAGGTCATGAAAACAACCTAAATGCCCATCCACAGGCGAATGGATAAAGAAGATGAGGTACATATATACCATGGAAGATTACTCAGCCATAAAAAGGAAGTAAGTTGGTTCATTGGTACAGGCGTGGATGGATCTAGAGACTGTCATACAGAGTGAAATCAGTCAGAAAGAGAAAAACAGATACCGTATGTAAACGCATATATATGCAACCTAGAAAAATGGTACAGGTGAACTGGTTTGCAGGATTGAACTGATACACAGATGTGGAGAACCCACGTATGGCCACCAAAGGGGGAATGTGGGGGTGTGGTAGTCATTGTGTGATGAATTCGGAAATTGGGATTCCAATATATACACTGATATGTATAAAATGGATAACTAATAAGAACCTGCTGTATAAAAATATAAAATAATATTCAAAAATTCAAAAAACAATAAGATAAAAGGAGGAAGATGTGTTCATTTGAACCGATCATTTCCTAAATAGACAACAAACTCTGAAGGTAGTTGGGGCTGTCAATAAAAAGGTAGAGAAAAAAGAAAGAGAGAACTGAAACAGCAACAAAGAAAACAATAGCAAGGATCAATAAAAGTAAAAGCTGGTTCTCTGAGAAGGTAAACAATATTGATATACCTTTAGCCAGACTCACCGAGAAAAAGAGGGAGAGGACTGCAATCAATAAAATTAGAAATGAAAAAGAAGTTACCACGGACAACAGAGAAATATAAAACTTCGTAAGAGACTACTACAAGCGACTCTTTGCTGATAAAATGGACAATCTGGAAGAAATGCCCAAATTCTAACACAGGTACAACCTTCCAAGACTGAACCAGGAAAAAATAGAAACTATGACCAGACCCAGTACGAGTAATGAACTTGCAACACTGATTGAAAATCGTCCAACTAACAAAAGTCCAGGACAGATGGTTTCACAGGATAATTCTATCCAACATGGAGAAAAGACTTAACACCCATCCTTCTCAAACTCTTCCAAAAAATGGGCAAGGAAGGAACACTCCCAAACTCTTTCTATGAATCCACCATCACCCTGATACCCAAACCAGACAAAGGTAGTACAAAAAACTAAAGTTACACACCGATATCACTGATGAACATAGATGCAAAGCTGCTCAACAAAATAGTAGCAAACAGAATCCAATACCACATTAAAAGTGTCATACCTCATGATCAAGTGTGATTTATCCAAGGGATGCAAGGATTCTTCCATATACGCAATTCAATGTGATACATCCTATGAACAAAGCGAAGAGGAAAATCCATATGATCATGTCAATCGATGCAGAAAAGCTTGTGACAAATTTCAACACACATTTCTGATAAAAACACTTCAGAAAGTGGGCAGAGAGGGAACCTCACTCAAGTTAATCAAGGCCATATACGACAAACCCACAGCAAACATTCTCAATGGTGAAAAATTGAAAGCATGTCCTCTAATATCAGGAACAAGACAAGGATGACCACTCTCACCACTATTATTCAACATAGTTTTGGGAGTTTTAGCCACAGCAGTCAGAGCAGCAAAAGAAATAAAAGGAACACAAGTTGGAAAAGAAGAAGTAACACGGTCACTCTTTGCAGATGGCATGACACTATACTTAGAGAATCCTAAAGATGCCACCAGAAAACAACTAGCGCTAATCTATGGATTTGGTAACGACGCACGATAGAAAATGAATGCACAGAAATCCCTTGCATTCCTATACATTAATGAAGAAAATTCTGAAAGAGAAATGAAGGAAACACTCCCATTAACCATTACAACAGAAAGAATAAAATACCTAGGAATAAACCTACGTAGGGAGACAAAAGATCTGTATGCTGAAAACTGTGACACTGAAGAAGGAAATTGAAGATGATACCTACAGATGGAGAGAGATACCATGTTCTTGGATTGGAAGAATCAATGTTGTGAAAATGACTATACTACAAAAGCAATCTACATATTCAATGCAATCTCTCTCAAATTACCAATGGCATTCTTTCCAGAACTAGAACAAAAAAATCTTAAACTTTGTATGGAGACACAAAACACCCGAAGAGACGAAGCACTTTGAGGGAAAAAAACAGAGATGGAGGAATCAGACTGCCCGACTTCAGACTGTACTACAAAGGTACAGTAATCAAGACACGATGGGACGGGCACAAAAACACAAATATAGATCAATGCAACAGGATAGAAATCCCAGAGATAAAGCCACGCACCCATGGTCAACTAATCTATGACAAAGGAGGCAAGAATCCCCAATGGAGAAAAGACAGTCTCTACGATACGTGGTGCTGGGAAAACTGGACAGACACATGTAAAACAATGAAATTAGACCACTCCTAAACACTGTACACAGAAATCAACTCAAAATGGAACAGAGACCTAAACGTAAGACAGGACACTATAAAACTCTTTGAGGAAAACATAGGAATAACACGCTGTGACGTAAATCACAGCAAGATCCTTTTTAATCCACCTCCTAATGGAAATAAAAACAAAAATAAACAGGTGGGACCTAATGAAATTTAAACGCTTTTGCTACACACAGGAAACTACAAACAAATCGAAAGGACAACCCTCAGAATGGGAAAAATATTTGTGTACAGATCAACGGACTACGGATTAATCTCCAAAATATATAAACAGCTCATGCAGCTCGGTATTAAAAAAACGAACAACGCAATCGAAAATTGGGCAGAAGACCTAAATAGACAATTCTCCAAAGAAGACATACATCTGGCCAACAAGCACATAAAAACTTGCTCAACATCACTAATTATTAGAGAGATGCACATCAAAACTACACTGAGAAATCACCTCATTCCATTTAGAACGAGCATTATCAGAAAATCAACAAACAACCACCGCTGGACAGGGTGTTGAGTAAAGAAAACACTCTTGCACCGTTGTTGGTAGTGTAAATTGATAGAGCCACTATGGAGAACAGTAAAAAGGTTCTTGAAAAAACTAAGAACAGAATTGCCATATGACCCAGCGAACCCACTACAGGGCACGTACCAAGAGAAAACCATACTTCGAAAAGACACATGCACCCCAATGTTCATTGCAGCAGTATTTACAATAGCCAGGTCATGGAAACAACCTAAATGCCCATTCAGAGATGAATAGATAAAGAAGACATGCTACATATATACCATGGAATATTATTCAGCCATAAAAAGCAACTAAGTTGGTTCATTCGTACAGCCGTAGATGGATCTAGAGACTGTCATAGAGAGTGAAGTCAGTCAGAAAGAGAAAAACAGATATCATATATAAAGGCATATATATGCAAACTAGAAAAATGATACAGATGAACCGGTTTGCAGGATTGAATTGATACACAGATGTGCACAAACAACGTGTGGCCACCAACGGGAGAAAGTGGGGGTGTGGTAGTCGTTGTGTGAAAAATTTGGAAATTGGGATTATCATATATACACTAATATGTATAAAATGGGTAACTAATAAGAACCTGCTGTATAAAAAAATAAAATAATATTCAAAAATTCAGAAAAGAATAAGATAAAAGGAAGAAGATGTGTTCATTTGAACCAATCATTTCCTATATAGACAACAAAATCTGAAGGTAGTTGGGGCTGTCAATAATAAGGTAGAAAAGAAAGAAAGAAAGAACTGAAATAGCAACAAAGAAAACAATAGCAAGGATCAATACAAGTAAAAGCTGGTTCTTTGAGAAGGTAAACAATATTGATATAACTTTAGCCAGACTCATCGAGCAAAAGAGGGAGAGGATTGCAACCAATAAAATTAGAAATGAAAAAGTTACAATGGACAACACAGAAATACAAACCTTCTTAAGAGACCACTGCAAGCAACTCTATGCGGATAAAATGGACAATCTGGAGGAAATGCACAAATTCCTAGAAAGGTACAACCTTCCACGACTGAACCAGGAATAAATAGAAACTATGAACAGACCCAGTACGAGTAATGAACTTGCAACTCTGATTAAAATTCGTCCAACAAAAAAAACTCCCGGACACATGGCTTCACAGGATAATTCTATCCAACACGGAGAGTAGACCTAACACCCATCCTTCTCAAACTCTTCCAAAAAATGATCGAGGCGGGAACACTCCCAAACTCTTTCTATGAGGCCACCATCACCCTGATACCAAAACCAGACAGAGATAGTACAAAAAAATACAGTTACACACCGATATCACTGATGAACATAGATGCAAAGCTGCTCAACAAAATAGTAGCAAACAGAATCCAATACCACATTAAAAGTATCATACCTCATGATCAAGTGGGATTTATCCCAGGGATGCAAGGTTTCTTCAATATAGGCAAATCAATGTGATACACCCTATTAACAAAGGGAAGAGGAAAAACCATATAATCATGTCAATAGATGCAGAAAAGCTTGTGACAAAGTTCAACACACATTTCTGATAAAAACCCTCCAGAAAGTGGGCAGAGAGGGAACCTCACTCAACTTAATCAAGGCCATATACGACAAACCCACAGCAAACATTCTCAATGGTGAAAAAATGAAAGCATGTCCTCTAATACCAGGAACAAGACAAGGATGACCACGCTCACCACTATTATTCCACATAGTTTTGGAAGTTCTAGCCACAGCAGTCAGAGCAGCAAAAGAAAGAAACGGAACACAAGTTGGAAAAGAAGAAGTAACACTGTCACACTTTGCAGACGACATGACATTATACTTAGAGAATCCTAAAGATGCCACCAGAAAACTACTAGAAGTAATCCATGGATTTGGTAACGTTGCACGATACAAAATGAATGCACAGAAATCCCTTGCATTCCTATACATTAATGAAGAAAAATCTGAAAGAGAAATAAAGGAAACACTCCCATTAAGCACTGCAACAAAAAGAATAAAATACCTAGAAACAAACCTACCTAGGGAGACAAAAGTTCTGTATGCTGAAAACTATGACACTGAAGAACGAAATTGAAGATGATACCTACAGATGGAGAGAGATACCATGTTCTTGGATTGGAAGAATCAATGTTGTGAAAATGACTATACTCTCCAAAGCAATCTACATATTCAATGCAATGCCTCTCAAATTACCAATGGCATTTTTTTCACAACTAGAGCAAAAAAAATCTTAAAATTTGTATGGAGACACAAAAAACCTGGAAGAGCCGAAGCAGTTTGAGGGATAAAAACAGAGCTGGAGGAATCAGACTGCCCGACTTCAGACTGTACTACAAAGCTACAGTAATCAAGACACGATGGGACTGGCACAAAAACAGAAATATAGATCAATGCAACAGGATAGAAAGCCCAGAGATAAAGCCACGCACCTATGGCCAACTAATCTATGACAAAGGAGACTAGAATCCCCAATGGAGAAAAGACAGTCTCTACAATAAGTGGTGCTGGGAAAACTGCACAGACACATGTAAAAGAATGAAATTGGAACACTCCCAAACACCGTACACAGAAATAAACTCAAAATGGAACAGAGACCTAAACGTAAGACAGGATACTATAAAACTCTTAGAGGAAAACATAGCAATAACACGCTTTGACATAAATCACAGCAAGATCTTTTTTAATCCACCTCCTAGAGTAATGGAAATAAAAACAAAAAGAAAGAAGTGGGACCTAATGAAACTTAAAAGCTTTGGCTACACACAGGAAACGACAAACAAGACCAAAGGACAACCCTCAGAATGGGAAAAATATTTATGTACGGATCAACGGACTAAGGATTAATCTCCAAAATATATACACAGCACATGCAGCTTGGTATTGAACAAACGAACAACCCAATCGAAAAATGGGCAGAAGACCTAAATAGACAATTCTCCAAAGAAGACACATGGCTGGCAAACAAACACATCAAAACCTGCTCAACGTCACTAATTATTAGAGAGATGCACATCAAAACGACACTGAGGTATCACCTCACACCATTTAGAACGGGCATCATCAGAAAATCAACAAACAACAACTGCTGGACAGGGTGTGGAGCAAAGAGAATACTCTTCTTGCACTGTTGTTGGGAAAGTAAATTGATACAGCCACTATGGAGAACAGTAGACAGGTTCCTTAAAAAACGAAAACCAGAATTGCCATACGACCCAGCGAACCCACTACAGGGCATACACCAAGAGAAAACCATAGTTCTAAAATCACATGCACCCCAATGTTCATTGTAGTAGGATTTACTATAGTCAGGTCATGGAAACAACCTAAATGCCCATCCACAGGCGAATGCATAAGGAAGATGAGGTAAATATATATCATGGAATATTACTCAGCCATAAAAAGGAACTAAGTTGGTTCATTGGTACAGGTGTGGATGGATCTAGAGACTGTCATACAGAGTGAAATCAGTCAGAAAGAGAAAAACAGATACCGTATATAAACGCATATATATGCAACCTAGAAAGATGGTACAGATGAACCGGTTTGCAGGATTGAATTGATACACAGATGTGGAGAACCCACGTAGGGCCACCAAAGGGGGAAAGTGGGAGTGTGGTAGTCGTTGTGTGATGAATTGGGAAATTGGGATTGACATATATACACTAATATGTATAAAATGGATAACTAATAAGAACCTGCTGTATAAAAAAATAAAATAATATTCAGAAATTCAAAAAACAGTAAGATAAAAGGAAGAAGATGTTTTCACTTGAACCGATCATTTCCTAAATAGACAACAAACTCCGAAGGTAGTTGGGGCTGTCAATAAAAAGGCAGAAAAAAAAGAAAGGAAGAACTGAAACAGCAACAAAGAAAACAATAGCAAGGATCAATAAAAGTAAAAGCTGGTTCTTTGAGAAGGTAAACAATATTGATATACCTTTAGCCAGACTCATCGAGAAAAAGAGGGAGAGGACTGCAATCAATAAAATTAGAAATGAAAAAGAAGTTACCACGGACAACAGAGAAATATAAAACTTCGTAAGAGACTACTACAAGCAACTCTAGGCTGATAAAATGGACAATCTGGAAGAAATGCACAAATTCCTAGAAAGGTACCACCTTCCAAGACTGAACCAGGAAAAAATAGAAACTATGAACAGACTCAGTACGAGTAATGAACTTGTAACTCTGATTAAAACTTGTCCAACAAACAAAAGTTCAGGACAGATGGTTTCACAGGATAATTCTATCCAACATGGAGAAAAGACCTAACACCCATCCTTCTCAAACTCTTCCAAAAAATGGTCGAGGCGGGAACACTCCCAAACTCTTTCTATGAGGCCACCATCACCCTGATACCAAAACCAGACAAAGATAGTACAAAGAACTAAAGTTACACACCGATATCACTGATGAACATAGATGCAAAGCTGCTCAACAAAATAGTAGCAAACAGAATCCAATACCACATTAAAATTGTCATACCTCATGATCAAGTGTGATTTATCCAAGGGATGCAAGGATTCTTCCATATACGCAATTCAATGTGATACATCCTATGAACAAAGCGAAGAGGAAAATCCATATGATCATGTCAATCGATGCAGAAAAGCTTGTGACAAATTTCAACACACATTTCTGATAAAAACCCTTCAGAAAGTGGGCAGAGAGGGAACCTCACTCAAGTTAATCAAGGCCATATACGACAAATACACAGCAAACATTCTCAATGGTGAAAAATTGAAAGCATGTCCTCTAATATCAGGAACAAGACAAGGATGACCACTCTCACCACTATTATTCAACATAGTTTTGGAAGTTTTAGCCACAGCAGTCAGAGCAGCAAAAGAAATAAAAGGAACACAAGTTGGAAAAGAAGAAGTAACACGGTCACTCTTTGCAGATGGCATGACACTATACTTAGAGAATCCTAAAGATGCCACCAGAAAACTAGTAGAGCTAATCCATGGATTTGGTAACGTTGCACGATACAAAATGAATACACAGAAATCCCTTGCATTCCTATACATTAATGAAGAAAATTCTGAAAGAGAAATGAAGGAAACACTCCCATTAACCATTACAACAGAAAGAATAAAATACCTAGGAATAAACCTACGTAGGGAGACAAAAGATCTGTATGCTGAAAACTGTGACACTGAAGAAGGAAATTGAAGATGATACAAACAGATGGAGAGAGATACCATGTTCTTGGATTGGAAGAATCAATGTTGTGAAAATGACTATACTACAAAAGCAATCTACGTATTCAATGCAATCCCTCTCAAATTACCAATGGCATTCTTTCCAGAACTAGAACAAAAAAATCTTAAAATTTGTATGGAGACACAAAACACCCGAAGAGACGAAGCACTTTGAGGGAAAAAAACAGAGATGGAGGAATCAGACTGCCCGACTTCAGACTGTACTACAAAGGTACAGTAATCAAGACACGATGGGACGGGCACAAAAACACAAATATAGATCAATGCAACAGGATAGAAATCCCAGAGATAAAGCCACGCACCCATGGTCAACTAATCTATGACAAAGGAGGCAAGAATCCCCAATGGAGAAAAGACAGTCTCTACGATACGTGGTGCTGGGAAAACTGGACAGACACATGTAAAACAATGAAATTAGACCACTCCTAAACACTGTACACAGAAATCAACTCAAAATGGAACAGAGACCTAAACGTAAGACAGGACACTATAAAACTCTTTGAGGAAAACATAGGAATAACATGCTGTGACGTAAATCACAGCAAGATCCTTTTTAATCCACCTCCTAATGGAAATAAAAACAAAAATAAACAGGTGGGACCTAATGAAATTTAAACGCTTTTGCTACACACAGGAAACTACAAACAAATCGAAAGGACAACCCTCAGAATGGGAAAAATATTTGTGTACAGATCAACGGACTACGGATTAATCTCCAAAATATATAAACAGCTCATGCAGCTCGGTATTAAAAAAACGAACAACGCAATCGAAAATTGGGCAGAAGACCTAAATAGACAATTCTCCAAAGAAGACATACATCTGGCCAACAAGCACATAAAAACTTGCTCAACATCACTAATTATTAGAGAGATGCACATCAAAACTACACTGAGAAATCACCTCATTCCATTTAGAACGAGCATTATCAGAAAATCAACAAACAACCACCGCTGGACAGGGTGTTGAGTAAAGAAAACACTCTTGCACCATTGTTGGTAGTGTAAATTGATAGAGCCACTATGGAGAACAGTAAAAAGGTTCTTGAAAAAACTAAGAACAGAATTGCCATATGACCCAGCGAACCCACTACAGGGCACGTACCAAGAGAAAACCATACTTCGAAAAGACACATGCACCCCAATGTTCATTGCAGCAGTATTTACAATAGCCAGGTCATGGAAACAACCTAAATGCCCATTCAGAGATGAATAGATAAAGAAGACATGCTACATATATACCATGGAATATTATTCAGCCATAAAAAGCAACTAAGTTGGTTCATTCGTACAGCCGTAGATGGATCTAGAGACTGTCATAGAGAGTGAAGTCAGTCAGAAAGAGAAAAACAGATATCATATATAAAGGCATATATATGCAAACTAGAAAAATGATACAGATGAACCGGTTTGCAGGATTGAATTGATACACAGATGTGCACAAACAACGTATGGCCACCAACGGGAGAAAGTGGGGGTGTGGTAGTCGTTGTGTGAAAAATTTGGAAATTGGGATTATCATATATACACTAATATGTATAAAATGGGTAACTAATAAGAACCTGCTGTATAAAAAAATAAAATAATATTCAAAAATTCAGAAAAGAATAAGATAAAAGGAAGAAGATGTGTTCATTTGAACCAATCATTTCCTATATAGACAACAAAATCTGAAGGTAGTTGGAGCTGTCAATAATAAGGTAGAAAAGAAAGAAAGAAAGAACTGAAATAGCAACAAAGAAAACAATAGCAAGGATCAATACAAGTAAAAGCTGGTTCTTTGAGAAGGTAAAAAATATTGATATAACTTTAGCCAGACTCATCGAGCAAAAGAGGGAGAGGATTGCAATCAATAAAATTAGAAATGAAAAAGTTACAATGGACAACACAGAAATACAAACCTTCTTAAGAGACCACTGCAAGCAACTCTATGCTGATAAAATGGACAATCTGGAGGAAATGCACAAATTCCTAGAAAGGTACAACCTTCCACGACTGAACCAGGAAAAAATAGAAACTATGAACAGACCCAGTACGAGTAATGAACTTGCAACTCTGATTAAAATTCGTCCAACAAAAAAAACTCCCGGACACATGGCTTCACAGGATAATTCTATCCAACACGGAGAGTAGACCTAACACCCATCCTTCTCAAACTCTTCCAAAAAATGATCGAGGCGGGAACACTCCCAAACTCTTTCTATGAGGCCACCATCACCCTGATACCAAAACCAGACAGAGATAGTACAAAAAAATACAGTTACACACCGATATCACTGATGAACATAGATGCAAAGCTGCTCAACAAAATAGTAGCAAACAGAATCCAATACCACATTAAAAGTATCATACCACATGATCAAGTGGGATTGATCCCAGGGATGCAAGGATTCTTCAATATACGCAAATCAATGTGGTACACCCTCTTAACAAAGGGAAGAGGAAAAAACCTATGATCACGTCAATAGATGCACAAAAGCCTGTAACAAATTTCAACACACATTTCTGATAAAAACCCTCCAGAAAGTGGGCAGAGAGGGAACCTCACTCAACTTAATCAAGGCCATATACGACAAACCCACAGCAAACATTCTCAATGGTGAAAAAATGAAAGCATGTCCTCTAATACCAGGAACAAGACAAGGATGACCACTCTCACCACTATTATTCCACATAGTTTTGGAAGTTCTAGCCACAGCAGTCAGAGCAGCAAAAGAAAGAAACGGAACACAAGTTGGAAAAGAAGAAGTAACACTGTCACACTTTGCAGACGACATGACATTATACTTAGAGAATCCTAAAGATGCCACCAGAAAACTACTAGAAGTAATCCATGGATTTGGTAACGTTGCACGATACAAAATGAATGCACAGAAATCCCTTGCATTCCTATACATTAATGAAGAAAAATCTGAAAGAGAAATAAAGGAAACACTCCCATTAACCACTGCAACAAAAAGAATAAAATACCTAGAAACAAACCTACCTAGGGAGACAAAAGTTCTGTATGCTGAAAACTATGACACTGAAGAACGAAATTGAAGATGATACCTACAGATGGAGAGAGATACCATGTTCTTGGATTGGAAGAATCAATGTTGTGAAAATGACTATACTCTCCAAAGCAATCTACATATTCAATGCAATGCCTCTCAAATTACCAATGGCATTTTTTTCACAACTAGAGCAAAAAAAATCTTAAAATTTGTATGGAGACACAAAAAACCTGGAAGAGCCGAAGCAGTTTGAGGGATAAAAACAGAGCTGGAGGAATCAGACTGCCCGACTTCAGACTGTACTACAAAGCTACAGTAATCAAGACACGATGGGACTGGCACAAAAACAGAAATATAGATCAATGCAACAGGATAGAAAGCCCAGAGATAAAGCCACGCACCTATGGCCAACTAATCTATGACAAAGGAGACTAGAATCCCCAATGGAGAAAAGACAGTCTCTACAATAAGTGGTGCTGGGAAAACTGCACAGACACATGTAAAAGAATGAAATTGGAACACTCCCAAACACCGTACACAGAAATAAACTCAAAATGGAACAGAGACCTAAACGTAAGACAGGATACTATAAAACTCTTAGAGGAAAACATAGCAATAACACGCTTTGACATAAATCACAGCAAGATCTTTTTTAATCCACCTCCTAGAGTAATGGAAATAAAAACAAAAAGAAAGAAGTGGGACCTAATGAAACTTAAAAGCTTTGGCTACACACAGGAAACGACAAACAAGACCAAAGGACAACCCTCAGAATGGGAAAAATATTTACGTACGGATCAACGGACTAAGGATTAATCTCCAAAATATATAAAGAGCTCATGCAGCTCGGTATTGAACAAACGAACAACCCAATCGAAAAATGGGCAGAAGACCTAAATAGACAATTCTCCAAAGAAGACACACGGCTGGCCAACAAACACATCAAAACCTGCTCAACGTCACTAATTATTAGAGAGATGCACATCAAAACGACACTGAGGTATCACCTCACACCATTTAGAACGGGCATCATCAGAAAATCAACAAACAACAACTGCTGGACAGGGTGTGGAGCAAAGAGAATACTCTTCTTGCACTGTTGTTGGGAAAGTAAATTGATACAGCCACTATGGAGAACAGTAAAGAGGTTCCTTAAAAAACGAAAACCAGAATTGCCATACGACCCAGCGAACCCACTACAGGGCATATACCAAGAGAAAACCATAGTTCTAAAATCACATGCACCCCAATGTTCATTGTAGCAGTATTTACAATAGCCAGGTCATGAAAACAACCTAAATGCCCATCCACAGGCGAATGGATAAAGAAGATGAGGTACATATATACCATGGAAGATTACTCAGCCATAAAAAGGAAGTAAGTTGGTTCATTGGTACAGGCGTGGATGGATCTAGAGACTGTCATACAGAGTGAAATCAGTCAGAAAGAGAAAAACAGATACCGTATGTAAACGCATATATATGCAACCTAGAAAAATGGTACAGGTGAACTGGTTTGCAGGATTGAACTGATACACAGATGTGGAGAACCCACGTATGGCCACCAAAGGGGGAATGTGGGGGTGTGGTAGTCATTGTGTGATGAATTCGGAAATTGGGATTCCAATATATACACTGATATGTATAAAATGGATAACTAATAAGAACCTGCTGTATAAAAATATAAAATAATATTCAAAAATTCAAAAAACAATAAGATAAAAGGAGGAAGATGTGTTCATTTGAACCGATCATTTCCTAAATAGACAACAAACTCTGAAGGTAGTTGGGGCTGTCAATAAAAAGGTAGAGAAAAAAGAAAGAGAGAACTGAAACAGCAACAAAGAAAACAATAGCAAGGATCAATAAAAGTAAAAGCTGGTTCTCTGAGAAGGTAAACAATATTGATATACCTTTAGCCAGACTCACCGAGAAAAAGAGGGAGAGGACTGCAATCAATAAAATTAGAAATGAAAAAGAAGTTACCACGGACAACAGAGAAATATAAAACTTCGTAAGAGACTACTACAAGCGACTCTTTGCTGATAAAATGGACAATCTGGAAGAAATGCCCAAATTCTAACACAGGTACAACCTTCCAAGACTGAACCAGGAAAAAATAGAAACTATGACCAGACCCAGTACGAGTAATGAACTTGCAACACTGATTGAAAATCGTCCAACTAACAAAAGTCCAGGACAGATGGTTTCACAGGATAATTCTATCCAACATGGAGAAAAGACTTAACACCCATCCTTCTCAAACTCTTCCAAAAAATGGGCAAGGAAGGAACACTCCCAAACTCTTTCTATGAATCCACCATCACCCTGATACCCAAACCAGACAAAGGTAGTACAAAAAACTAAAGTTACACACCGATATCACTGATGAACATAGATGCAAAGCTGCTCAACAAAATAGTAGCAAACAGAATCCAATACCACATTAAAAGTGTCATACCTCATGATCAAGTGTGATTTATCCAAGGGATGCAAGGATTCTTCCATATACGCAATTCAATGTGATACATCCTATGAACAAAGCGAAGAGGAAAATCCATATGATCATGTCAATCGATGCAGAAAAGCTTGTGACAAATTTCAACACACATTTCTGATAAAAACACTTCAGAAAGTGGGCAGAGAGGGAACCTCACTCAAGTTAATCAAGGCCATATACGACAAACCCACAGCAAACATTCTCAATGGTGAAAAATTGAAAGCATGTCCTCTAATATCAGGAACAAGACAAGGATGACCACTCTCACCACTATTATTCAACATAGTTTTGGGAGTTTTAGCCACAGCAGTCAGAGCAGCAAAAGAAATAAAAGGAACACAAGTTGGAAAAGAAGAAGTAACACGGTCACTCTTTGCAGATGGCATGACACTATACTTAGAGAATCCTAAAGATGCCACCAGAAAACAACTAGCGCTAATCTATGGATTTGGTAACGACGCACGATAGAAAATGAATGCACAGAAATCCCTTGCATTCCTATACATTAATGAAGAAAATTCTGAAAGAGAAATGAAGGAAACACTCCCATTAACCATTACAACAGAAAGAATAAAATACCTAGGAATAAACCTACGTAGGGAGACAAAAGATCTGTATGCTGAAAACTGTGACACTGAAGAAGGAAATTGAAGATGATACCTACAGATGGAGAGAGATACCATGTTCTTGGATTGGAAGAATCAATGTTGTGAAAATGACTATACTACAAAAGCAATCTACATATTCAATGCAATCCCTCTCAAATTACCAATGGCATTCTTTCCAGAACTAGAACAAAAAAATCTTAAAATTTGTATGGAGACACAAAACACCCGAAGAGACGAAGCACTTTGAGGGAAAAAAACAGAGATGGAGGAATCAGACTGCCCGACTTCAGACTGTACTACAAAGGTACAGTAATCAAGACACGATGGGACGGGCACAAAAACACAAATATAGATCAATGCAACAGGATAGAAATCCCAGAGATAAAGCCACGCACCCATGGTCAACTAATCTATGACAAAGGAGGCAAGAATCCCCAATGGAGAAAAGACAGTCTCTACGATACGTGGTGCTGGGAAAACTGGACAGACACATGTAAAACAATGAAATTAGACCACTCCTAAACACTGTACACAGAAATCAACTCAAAATGGAACAGAGACCTAAACGTAAGACAGGACACTATAAAACTCTTTGAGGAAAACATAGGAATAACACGCTGTGACGTAAATCACAGCAAGATCCTTTTTAATCCACCTCCTAATGGAAATAAAAACAAAAATAAACAGGTGGGACCTAATGAAATTTAAACGCTTTTGCTACACACAGGAAACTACAAACAAATCGAAAGGACAACCCTCAGAATGGGAAAAATATTTGTGTACAGATCAACGGACTACGGATTAATCTCCAAAATATATAAACAGCTCATGCAGCTCGGTATTAAAAAAACGAACAACGCAATCGAAAATTGGGCAGAAGACCTAAATAGACAATTCTCCAAAGAAGACATACATCTGGCCAACAAGCACATAAAAACTTGCTCAACATCACTAATTATTAGAGAGATGCACATCAAAACTACACTGAGAAATCACCTCATTCCATTTAGAACGAGCATTATCAGAAAATCAACAAACAACCACCGCTGGACAGGGTGTTGAGTAAAGAAAACACTCTTGCACCGTTGTTGGTAGTGTAAATTGATAGAGCCACTATGGAGAACAGTAAAAAGGTTCTTGAAAAAACTAAGAACAGAATTGCCATATGACCCAGCGAACCCACTACAGGGCACGTACCAAGAGAAAACCATACTTCGAAAAGACACATGCACCCCAATGTTCATTGCAGCAGTATTTACAATAGCCAGGTCATGGAAACAACCTAAATGCCCATTCAGAGATGAATAGATAAAGAAGACATGCTACATATATACCATGGAATATTATTCAGCCATAAAAAGCAACTAAGTTGGTTCATTCGTACAGCCGTAGATGGATCTAGAGACTGTCATAGAGAGTGAAGTCAGTCAGAAAGAGAAAAACAGATATCATATATAAAGGCATATATATGCAAACTAGAAAAATGATACAGATGAACCGGTTTGCAGGATTGAATTGATACACAGATGTGCACAAACAACGTGTGGCCACCAACGGGAGAAAGTGGGGGTGTGGTAGTCGTTGTGTGAAAAATTTGGAAATTGGGATTATCATATATACACTAATATGTATAAAATGGGTAACTAATAAGAACCTGCTGTATAAAAAAATAAAATAATATTCAAAAATTCAGAAAAGAATAAGATAAAAGGAAGAAGATGTGTTCATTTGAACCAATCATTTCCTATATAGACAACAAAATCTGAAGGTAGTTGGGGCTGTCAATAATAAGGTAGAAAAGAAAGAAAGAAAGAACTGAAATAGCAACAAAGAAAACAATAGCAAGGATCAATACAAGTAAAAGCTGGTTCTTTGAGAAGGTAAACAATATTGATATAACTTTAGCCAGACTCATCGAGCAAAAGAGGGAGAGGATTGCAACCAATAAAATTAGAAATGAAAAAGTTACAATGGACAACACAGAAATACAAACCTTCTTAAGAGACCACTGCAAGCAACTCTATGCGGATAAAATGGACAATCTGGAGGAAATGCACAAATTCCTAGAAAGGTACAACCTTCCACGACTGAACCAGGAATAAATAGAAACTATGAACAGACCCAGTACGAGTAATGAACTTGCAACTCTGATTAAAATTCGTCCAACAAAAAAAACTCCCGGACACATGGCTTCACAGGATAATTCTATCCAACACGGAGAGTAGACCTAACACCCATCCTTCTCAAACTCTTCCAAAAAATGATCGAGGCGGGAACACTCCCAAACTCTTTCTATGAGGCCACCATCACCCTGATACCAAAACCAGACAGAGATAGTACAAAAAAATACAGTTACACACCGATATCACTGATGAACATAGATGCAAAGCTGCTCAACAAAATAGTAGCAAACAGAATCCAATACCACATTAAAAGTATCATACCTCATGATCAAGTGGGATTTATCCCAGGGATGCAAGGTTTCTTCAATATAGGCAAATCAATGTGATACACCCTATTAACAAAGGGAAGAGGAAAAACCATATAATCATGTCAATAGATGCAGAAAAGCTTGTGACAAAGTTCAACACACATTTCTGATAAAAACCCTCCAGAAAGTGGGCAGAGAGGGAACCTCACTCAACTTAATCAAGGCCATATACGACAAACCCACAGCAAACATTCTCAATGGTGAAAAAATGAAAGCATGTCCTCTAATACCAGGAACAAGACAAGGATGACCACGCTCACCACTATTATTCCACATAGTTTTGGAAGTTCTAGCCACAGCAGTCAGAGCAGCAAAAGAAAGAAACGGAACACAAGTTGGAAAAGAAGAAGTAACACTGTCACACTTTGCAGACGACATGACATTATACTTAGAGAATCCTAAAGATGCCACCAGAAAACTACTAGAAGTAATCCATGGATTTGGTAACGTTGCACGATACAAAATGAATGCACAGAAATCCCTTGCATTCCTATACATTAATGAAGAAAAATCTGAAAGAGAAATAAAGGAAACACTCCCATTAACCACTGCAACAAAAAGAATAAAATACCTAGAAACAAACCTACCTAGGGAGACAAAAGTTCTGTATGCTGAAAACTATGACACTGAAGAACGAAATTGAAGATGATACCTACAGATGGAGAGAGATACCATGTTCTTGGATTGGAAGAATCAATGTTGTGAAAATGACTATACTCTCCAAAGCAATCTACATATTCAATGCAATGCCTCTCAAATTACCAATGGCATTTTTTTCACAACTAGAGCAAAAAAAATCTTAAAATTTGTATGGAGACACAAAAAACCTGGAAGAGCCGAAGCAGTTTGAGGGATAAAAACAGAGCTGGAGGAATCAGACTGCCCGACTTCAGACTGTACTACAAAGCTACAGTAATCAAGACACGATGGGACTGGCACAAAAACAGAAATATAGATCAATGCAACAGGATAGAAAGCCCAGAGATAAAGCCACGCACCTATGGCCAACTAATCTATGACAAAGGAGACTAGAATCCCCAATGGAGAAAAGACAGTCTCTACAATAAGTGGTGCTGGGAAAACTGCACAGACACATGTAAAAGAATGAAATTGGAACACTCCCAAACACCGTACACAGAAATAAACTCAAAATGGAACAGAGACCTAAACGTAAGACAGGATACTATAAAACTCTTAGAGGAAAACATAGCAATAACACGCTTTGACATAAATCACAGCAAGATCTTTTTTAATCCACCTCCTAGAGTAATGGAAATAAAAACAAAAAGAAAGAAGTGGGACCTAATGAAACTTAAAAGCTTTGGCTACACACAGGAAACGACAAACAAGACCAAAGGACAACCCTCAGAATGGGAAAAATATTTATGTACGGATCAACGGACTAAGGATTAATCTCCAAAATATATACACAGCACATGCAGCTTGGTATTGAACAAACGAACAACCCAATCGAAAAATGGGCAGAAGACCTAAATAGACAATTCTCCAAAGAAGACACATGGCTGGCAAACAAACACATCAAAACCTGCTCAACGTCACTAATTATTAGAGAGATGCACATCAAAACGACACTGAGGTATCACCTCACACCATTTAGAACGGGCATCATCAGAAAATCAACAAACAACAACTGCTGGACAGGGTGTGGAGCAAAGAGAATACTCTTCTTGCACTGTTGTTGGGAAAGTAAATTGATACAGCCACTATGGAGAACAGTAGACAGGTTCCTTAAAAAACGAAAACCAGAATTGCCATACGACCCAGCGAACCCACTACAGGGCATACACCAAGAGAAAACCATAGTTCTAAAATCACATGCACCCCAATGTTCATTGTAGTAGGATTTACTATAGTCAGGTCATGGAAACAACCTAAATGCCCATCCACAGGCGAATGCATAAGGAAGATGAGGTAAATATATATCATGGAATATTACTCAGCCATAAAAAGGAACTAAGTTGGTTCATTGGTACAGGTGTGGATGGATCTAGAGACTGTCATACAGAGTGAAATCAGTCAGAAAGAGAAAAACAGATACCGTATATAAACGCATATATATGCAACCTAGAAAGATGGTACAGATGAACCGGTTTGCAGGATTGAATTGATACACAGATGTGGAGAACCCACGTAGGGCCACCAAAGGGGGAAAGTGGGAGTGTGGTAGTCGTTGTGTGATGAATTGGGAAATTGGGATTGACATATATACACTAATATGTATAAAATGGATAACTAATAAGAACCTGCTGTATAAAAAAATAAAATAATATTCAGAAATTCAAAAAACAGTAAGATAAAAGGAAGAAGATGTTTTCACTTGAACCGATCATTTCCTAAATAGACAACAAACTCCGAAGGTAGTTGGGGCTGTCAATAAAAAGGCAGAAAAAAAAGAAAGGAAGAACTGAAACAGCAACAAAGAAAACAATAGCAAGGATCAATAAAAGTAAAAGCTGGTTCTTTGAGAAGGTAAACAATATTGATATACCTTTAGCCAGACTCATCGAGAAAAAGAGGGAGAGGACTGCAATCAATAAAATTAGAAATGAAAAAGAAGTTACCACGGACAACAGAGAAATATAAAACTTCGTAAGAGACTACTACAAGCAACTCTAGGCTGATAAAATGGACAATCTGGAAGAAATGCACAAATTCCTAGAAAGGTACCACCTTCCAAGACTGAACCAGGAAAAAATAGAAACTATGAACAGACTCAGTACGAGTAATGAACTTGTAACTCTGATTAAAACTTGTCCAACAAACAAAAGTTCAGGACAGATGGTTTCACAGGATAATTCTATCCAACATGGAGAAAAGACCTAACACCCATCCTTCTCAAACTCTTCCAAAAAATGGTCGAGGCGGGAACACTCCCAAACTCTTTCTATGAGGCCACCATCACCCTGATACCAAAACCAGACAAAGATAGTACAAAGAACTAAAGTTACACACCGATATCACTGATGAACATAGATGCAAAGCTGCTCAACAAAATAGTAGCAAACAGAATCCAATACCACATTAAAATTGTCATACCTCATGATCAAGTGTGATTTATCCAAGGGATGCAAGGATTCTTCCATATACGCAATTCAATGTGATACATCCTATGAACAAAGCGAAGAGGAAAATCCATATGATCATGTCAATCGATGCAGAAAAGCTTGTGACAAATTTCAACACACATTTCTGATAAAAACCCTTCAGAAAGTGGGCAGAGAGGGAACCTCACTCAAGTTAATCAAGGCCATATACGACAAATACACAGCAAACATTCTCAATGGTGAAAAATTGAAAGCATGTCCTCTAATATCAGGAACAAGACAAGGATGACCACTCTCACCACTATTATTCAACATAGTTTTGGAAGTTTTAGCCACAGCAGTCAGAGCAGCAAAAGAAATAAAAGGAACACAAGTTGGAAAAGAAGAAGTAACACGGTCACTCTTTGCAGATGGCATGACACTATACTTAGAGAATCCTAAAGATGCCACCAGAAAACTAGTAGAGCTAATCCATGGATTTGGTAACGTTGCACGATACAAAATGAATACACAGAAATCCCTTGCATTCCTATACATTAATGAAGAAAATTCTGAAAGAGAAATGAAGGAAACACTCCCATTAACCATTACAACAGAAAGAATAAAATACCTAGGAATAAACCTACGTAGGGAGACAAAAGATCTGTATGCTGAAAACTGTGACACTGAAGAAGGAAATTGAAGATGATACAAACAGATGGAGAGAGATACCATGTTCTTGGATTGGAAGAATCAATGTTGTGAAAATGACTATACTACAAAAGCAATCTACGTATTCAATGCAATCCCTCTCAAATTACCAATGGCATTCTTTCCAGAACTAGAACAAAAAAATCTTAAAATTTGTATGGAGACACAAAACACCCGAAGAGACGAAGCACTTTGAGGGAAAAAAACAGAGATGGAGGAATCAGACTGCCCGACTTCAGACTGTACTACAAAGGTACAGTAATCAAGACACGATGGGACGGGCACAAAAACACAAATATAGATCAATGCAACAGGATAGAAATCCCAGAGATAAAGCCACGCACCCATGGTCAACTAATCTATGACAAAGGAGGCAAGAATCCCCAATGGAGAAAAGACAGTCTCTACGATACGTGGTGCTGGGAAAACTGGACAGACACATGTAAAACAATGAAATTAGACCACTCCTAAACACTGTACACAGAAATCAACTCAAAATGGAACAGAGACCTAAACGTAAGACAGGACACTATAAAACTCTTTGAGGAAAACATAGGAATAACACGCTGTGACGTAAATCACAGCAAGATCCTTTTTAATCCACCTCCTAATGGAAATAAAAACAAAAATAAACAGGTGGGACCTAATGAAATTTAAACGCTTTTGCTACACACAGGAAACTACAAACAAATCGAAAGGACAACCCTCAGAATGGGAAAAATATTTGTGTACAGATCAACGGACTACGGATTAATCTCCAAAATATATAAACAGCTCATGCAGCTCGGTATTAAAAAAACGAACAACGCAATCGAAAATTGGGCAGAAGACCTAAATAGACAATTCTCCAAAGAAGACATACATCTGGCCAACAAGCACATAAAAACTTGCTCAACATCACTAATTATTAGAGAGATGCACATCAAAACTACACTGAGAAATCACCTCATTCCATTTAGAACGAGCATTATCAGAAAATCAACAAACAACCACCGCTGGACAGGGTGTTGAGTAAAGAAAACACTCTTGCACCATTGTTGGTAGTGTAAATTGATAGAGCCACTATGGAGAACAGTAAAAAGGTTCTTGAAAAAACTAAGAACAGAATTGCCATATGACCCAGCGAACCCACTACAGGGCACGTACCAAGAGAAAACCATACTTCGAAAAGACACATGCACCCCAATGTTCATTGCAGCAGTATTTACAATAGCCAGGTCATGGAAACAACCTAAATGCCCATTCAGAGATGAATAGATAAAGAAGACATGCTACATATATACCATGGAATATTATTCAGCCATAAAAAGCAACTAAGTTGGTTCATTCGTACAGCCGTAGATGGATCTAGAGACTGTCATAGAGAGTGAAGTCAGTCAGAAAGAGAAAAACAGATATCATATATAAAGGCATATATATGCAAACTAGAAAAATGATACAGATGAACCGGTTTGCAGGATTGAATTGATACACAGATGTGCACAAACAACGTATGGCCACCAACGGGAGAAAGTGGGGGTGTGGTAGTCGTTGTGTGAAAAATTTGGAAATTGGGATTATCATATATACACTAATATGTATAAAATGGGTAACTAATAAGAACCTGCTGTATAAAAAAATAAAATAATATTCAAAAATTCAGAAAAGAATAAGATAAAAGGAAGAAGATGTGTTCATTTGAACCAATCATTTCCTATATAGACAACAAAATCTGAAGGTAGTTGGAGCTGTCAATAATAAGGTAGAAAAGAAAGAAAGAAAGAACTGAAATAGCAACAAAGAAAACAATAGCAAGGATCAATACAAGTAAAAGCTGGTTCTTTGAGAAGGTAAAAAATATTGATATAACTTTAGCCAGACTCATCGAGCAAAAGAGGGAGAGGATTGCAATCAATAAAATTAGAAATGAAAAAGTTACAATGGACAACACAGAAATACAAACCTTCTTAAGAGACCACTGCAAGCAACTCTATGCTGATAAAATGGACAATCTGGAGGAAATGCACAAATTCCTAGAAAGGTACAACCTTCCACGACTGAACCAGGAAAAAATAGAAACTATGAACAGACCCAGTACGAGTAATGAACTTGCAACTCTGATTAAAATTCGTCCAACAAAAAAAACTCCCGGACACATGGCTTCACAGGATAATTCTATCCAACACGGAGAGTAGACCTAACACCCATCCTTCTCAAACTCTTCCAAAAAATGATCGAGGCGGGAACACTCCCAAACTCTTTCTATGAGGCCACCATCACCCTGATACCAAAACCAGACAGAGATAGTACAAAAAAATACAGTTACACACCGATATCACTGATGAACATAGATGCAAAGCTGCTCAACAAAATAGTAGCAAACAGAATCCAATACCACATTAAAAGTATCATACCTCATGATCAAGTGGGATTTATCCCAGGGATGCAAGGTTTCTTCAATATAGGCAAATCAATGTGATACACCCTATTAACAAAGGGAAGAGGAAAAACCATATAATCATGTCAATAGATGCAGAAAAGCTTCTGACAAAGTTCAACACACATTTCTGATAAAAACCCTCCAGAAAGTGGGCAGAGAGGGAACCTCACTCAACTTAATCAAGGCCATATACGACAAACCCACAGCAAACATTCTCAATGGTGAAAAAATGAAAGCATGTCCTCTAATACCAGGAACAAGACAAGGATGACCACGCTCACCACTATTATTCCACATAGTTTTGGAAGTTCTAGCCACAGCAGTCAGAGCAGCAAAAGAAAGAAACGGAACACAAGTTGGAAAAGAAGAAGTAACACTGTCACACTTTGCAGACGACATGACATTATACTTAGAGAATCCTAAAGATGCCACCAGAAAACTACTAGAAGTAATCCATGGATTTGGTAACGTTGCACGATACAAAATGAATGCACAGAAATCCCTTGCATTCCTATACATTAATGAAGAAAAATCTGAAAGAGAAATAAAGGAAACACTCCCATTAACCACTGCAACAAAAAGAATAAAATACCTAGAAACAAACCTACCTAGGGAGACAAAAGTTCTGTATGCTGAAAACTATGACACTGAAGAACGAAATTGAAGATGATACCTACAGATGGAGAGAGATACCATGTTCTTGGATTGGAAGAATCAATGTTGTGAAAATGACTATACTCTCCAAAGCAATCTACATATTCAATGCAATGCCTCTCAAATTACCAATGGCATTTTTTTCACAACTAGAGCAAAAAAAATCTTAAAATTTGTATGGAGACACAAAAAACCTGGAAGAGCCGAAGCAGTTTGAGGGATAAAAACAGAGCTGGAGGAATCAGACTGCCCGACTTCAGACTGTACTACAAAGCTACAGTAATCAAGACACGATGGGACTGGCACAAAAACAGAAATATAGATCAATGCAACAGGATAGAAAGCCCAGAGATAAAGCCACGCACCTATGGCCAACTAATCTATGACAAAGGAGACTAGAATCCCCAATGGAGAAAAGACAGTCTCTACAATAAGTGGTGCTGGGAAAACTGCACAGACACATGTAAAAGAATGAAATTGGAACACTCCCAAACACCGTACACAGAAATAAACTCAAAATGGAACAGAGACCTAAACGTAAGACAGGATACTATAAAACTCTTAGAGGAAAACATAGCAATAACACGCTTTGACATAAATCACAGCAAGATCTTTTTTAATCCACCTCCTAGAGTAATGGAAATAAAAACAAAAAGAAAGAAGTGGGACCTAATGAAACTTAAAAGCTTTGGCTACACACAGGAAACGACAAACAAGACCAAAGGACAACCCTCAGAATGGGAAAAATATTTATGTACGGATCAACGGACTAAGGATTAATCTCCAAAATATATACACAGCACATGCAGCTTGGTATTGAACAAACGAACAACCCAATCGAAAAATGGGCAGAAGACCTAAATAGACAATTCTCCAAAGAAGACACATGGCTGGCAAACAAACACATCAAAACCTGCTCCACGTCACTAATTATTAGAGAGATGCACATCAAAACGACACTGAGGTATCACCTCACACCATTTAGAACGGGCATCATCAGAAAATCAACAAACAACAACTGCTGGACAGGGTGTGGAGCAAAGAGAATACTCTTCTTGCACTGTTGTTGGGAAAGTAAATTGATACAGCCACTATGGAGAACAGTAGACAGGTTCCTTAAAAAACGAAAACCAGAATTGCCATACGACCCAGCGAACCCACTACAGGGCATATACCAAGAGAAAACCATAGTTCTAAAATCACATGCACCCCAATGTTCATTGTAGTAGGATTTACTATAGCCAGGTCATGGAAACAACCTAAATGCCCATTCACAGGCGAATGCATAAGGAAGATGAGGTACATATATATCATGGAATATTACTCAGCCATAAAAAGGAACTAAGTTGGTTCATTGGTACAGGCGGGGATGGATCTAGAGACTGTCATACAGAGTGAAATCAGTCAGAAAGAGAAAAACAGATACCGTATATAAACGCATATATATGCAACCTAGAAAGATGGTACAGATGAACCGGTTTGCAGGATTGAATTGATACACAGATGTGGAGAACCCACGTAGGGCCACCAAAGGGGGAAAGTGGGAGTGTGGTAGTCGTTGTGTGATGAATTGGGAAATTGGGATTGACATATATACACTAATATGTATAAAATGGATAACTAATAAGAACCTGCTGTATAAAAAAATAAAATAATATTCAGAAATTCAAAAAACAGTAAGATAAAAGGAAGAAGATGTTTTCACTTGAACCGATCATTTCCTAAATAGACAACAAACTCCGAAGGTAGTTGGGGCTGTCAATAAAAAGGCAGAAAAAAAAGAAAGGAAGAACTGAAACAGCAACAAAGAAAACAATAGCAAGGATCAATAAAAGTAAAAGCTGGTTCTTTGAGAAGGTAAACAATATTGATATACCTTTAGCCAGACTCATCGAGAAAAAGAGGGAGAGGACTGCAATCAATAAAATTAGAAATGAAAAAGAAGTTACCACGGACAACAGAGAAATATAAAACTTCGTAAGAGACTACTACAAGCAACTCTAGGCTGATAAAATGGACAATCTGGAAGAAATGCACAAATTCCTAGAAAGGTACCACCTTCCAAGACTGAACCAGGAAAAAATAGAAACTATGAACAGACTCAGTACGAGTAATGAACTTGTAACTCTGATTAAAACTTGTCCAACAAACAAAAGTTCAGGACAGATGGTTTCACAGGATAATTCTATCCAACATGGAGAAAAGACCTAACACCCATCCTTCTCAAACTCTTCCAAAAAATGGTCGAGGCGGGAACACTCCCAAACTCTTTCTATGAGGCCACCATCACCCTGATACCAAAACCAGACAAAGATAGTACAAAGAACTAAAGTTACACACCGATATCACTGATGAACATAGATGCAAAGCTGCTCAACAAAATAGTAGCAAACAGAATCCAATACCACATTAAAATTGTCATACCTCATGATCAAGTGTGATTTATCCAAGGGATGCAAGGATTCTTCCATATACGCAATTCAATGTGATACATCCTATGAACAAAGCGAAGAGGAAAATCCATATGATCATGTCAATCGATGCAGAAAAGCTTGTGACAAATTTCAACACACATTTCTGATAAAAACCCTTCAGAAAGTGGGCAGAGAGGGAACCTCACTCAAGTTAATCAAGGCCATATACGACAAATACACAGCAAACATTCTCAATGGTGAAAAATTGAAAGCATGTCCTCTAATATCAGGAACAAGACAAGGATGACCACTCTCACCACTATTATTCAACATAGTTTTGGAAGTTTTAGCCACAGCAGTCAGAGCAGCAAAAGAAATAAAAGGAACACAAGTTGGAAAAGAAGAAGTAACACGGTCACTCTTTGCAGATGGCATGACACTATACTTAGAGAATCCTAAAGATGCCACCAGAAAACTAGTAGAGCTAATCCATGGATTTGGTAACGTTGCACGATACAAAATGAATACACAGAAATCCCTTGCATTCCTATACATTAATGAAGAAAATTCTGAAAGAGAAATGAAGGAAACACTCCCATTAACCATTACAACAGAAAGAATAAAATACCTAGGAATAAACCTACGTAGGGAGACAAAAGATCTGTATGCTGAAAACTGTGACACTGAAGAAGGAAATTGAAGATGATACAAACAGATGGAGAGAGATACCATGTTCTTGGATTGGAAGAATCAATGTTGTGAAAATGACTATACTACAAAAGCAATCTACGTATTCAATGCAATCCCTCTCAAATTACCAATGGCATTCTTTCCAGAACTAGAACAAAAAAATCTTAAAATTTGTATGGAGACACAAAACACCCGAAGAGACGAAGCACTTTGAGGGAAAAAAACAGAGATGGAGGAATCAGACTGCCCGACTTCAGACTGTACTACAAAGGTACAGTAATCAAGACACGATGGGACGGGCACAAAAACACAAATATAGATCAATGCAACAGGATAGAAATCCCAGAGATAAAGCCACGCACCCATGGTCAACTAATCTATGACAAAGGAGGCAAGAATCCCCAATGGAGAAAAGACAGTCTCTACGATACGTGGTGCTGGGAAAACTGGACAGACACATGTAAAACAATGAAATTAGACCACTCCTAAACACTGTACACAGAAATCAACTCAAAATGGAACAGAGACCTAAACGTAAGACAGGACACTATAAAACTCTTTGAGGAAAACATAGGAATAACACGCTGTGACGTAAATCACAGCAAGATCCTTTTTAATCCACCTCCTAATGGAAATAAAAACAAAAATAAACAGGTGGGACCTAATGAAATTTAAACGCTTTTGCTACACACAGGAAACTACAAACAAATCGAAAGGACAACCCTCAGAATGGGAAAAATATTTGTGTACAGATCAACGGACTACGGATTAATCTCCAAAATATATAAACAGCTCATGCAGCTCGGTATTAAAAAAACGAACAACGCAATCGAAAATTGGGCAGAAGACCTAAATAGACAATTCTCCAAAGAAGACATACATCTGGCCAACAAGCACATAAAAACTTGCTCAACATCACTAATTATTAGAGAGATGCACATCAAAACTACACTGAGAAATCACCTCATTCCATTTAGAACGAGCATTATCAGAAAATCAACAAACAACCACCGCTGGACAGGGTGTTGAGTAAAGAAAACACTCTTGCACCATTGTTGGTAGTGTAAATTGATAGAGCCACTATGGAGAACAGTAAAAAGGTTCTTGAAAAAACTAAGAACAGAATTGCCATATGACCCAGCGAACCCACTACAGGGCACGTACCAAGAGAAAACCATACTTCGAAAAGACACATGCACCCCAATGTTCATTGCAGCAGTATTTACAATAGCCAGGTCATGGAAACAACCTAAATGCCCATTCAGAGATGAATAGATAAAGAAGACATGCTACATATATACCATGGAATATTATTCAGCCATAAAAAGCAACTAAGTTGGTTCATTCGTACAGCCGTAGATGGATCTAGAGACTGTCATAGAGAGTGAAGTCAGTCAGAAAGAGAAAAACAGATATCATATATAAAGGCATATATATGCAAACTAGAAAAATGATACAGATGAACCGGTTTGCAGGATTGAATTGATACACAGATGTGCACAAACAACGTATGGCCACCAACGGGAGAAAGTGGGGGTGTGGTAGTCGTTGTGTGAAAAATTTGGAAATTGGGATTATCATATATACACTAATATGTATAAAATGGGTAACTAATAAGAACCTGCTGTATAAAAAAATAAAATAATATTCAAAAATTCAGAAAAGAATAAGATAAAAGGAAGAAGATGTGTTCATTTGAACCAATCATTTCCTATATAGACAACAAAATCTGAAGGTAGTTGGAGCTGTCAATAATAAGGTAGAAAAGAAAGAAAGAAAGAACTGAAATAGCAACAAAGAAAACAATAGCAAGGATCAATACAAGTAAAAGCTGGTTCTTTGAGAAGGTAAAAAATATTGATATAACTTTAGCCAGACTCATCGAGCAAAAGAGGGAGAGGATTGCAATCAATAAAATTAGAAATGAAAAAGTTACAATGGACAACACAGAAATACAAACCTTCTTAAGAGACCACTGCAAGCAACTCTATGCTGATAAAATGGACAATCTGGAGGAAATGCACAAATTCCTAGAAAGGTACAACCTTCCACGACTGAACCAGGAAAAAATAGAAACTATGAACAGACCCAGTACGAGTAATGAACTTGCAACTCTGATTAAAATTCGTCCAACAAAAAAAACTCCCGGACACATGGCTTCACAGGATAATTCTATCCAACACGGAGAGTAGACCTAACACCCATCCTTCTCAAACTCTTCCAAAAAATGATCGAGGCGGGAACACTCCCAAACTCTTTCTATGAGGCCACCATCACCCTGATACCAAAACCAGACAGAGATAGTACAAAAAAATACAGTTACACACCGATATCACTGATGAACATAGATGCAAAGCTGCTCAACAAAATAGTAGCAAACAGAATCCAATACCACATTAAAAGTATCATACCTCATGATCAAGTGGGATTTATCCCAGGGATGCAAGGTTTCTTCAATATAGGCAAATCAATGTGATACACCCTATTAACAAAGGGAAGAGGAAAAACCATATAATCATGTCAATAGATGCAGAAAAGCTTCTGACAAAGTTCAACACACATTTCTGATAAAAACCCTCCAGAAAGTGGGCAGAGAGGGAACCTCACTCAACTTAATCAAGGCCATATACGACAAACCCACAGCAAACATTCTCAATGGTGAAAAAATGAAAGCATGTCCTCTAATACCAGGAACAAGACAAGGATGACCACGCTCACCACTATTATTCCACATAGTTTTGGAAGTTCTAGCCACAGCAGTCAGAGCAGCAAAAGAAAGAAACGGAACACAAGTTGGAAAAGAAGAAGTAACACTGTCACACTTTGCAGACGACATGACATTATACTTAGAGAATCCTAAAGATGCCACCAGAAAACTACTAGAAGTAATCCATGGATTTGGTAACGTTGCACGATACAAAATGAATGCACAGAAATCCCTTGCATTCCTATACATTAATGAAGAAAAATCTGAAAGAGAAATAAAGGAAACACTCCCATTAACCACTGCAACAAAAAGAATAAAATACCTAGAAACAAACCTACCTAGGGAGACAAAAGTTCTGTATGCTGAAAACTATGACACTGAAGAACGAAATTGAAGATGATACCTACAGATGGAGAGAGATACCATGTTCTTGGATTGGAAGAATCAATGTTGTGAAAATGACTATACTCTCCAAAGCAATCTACATATTCAATGCAATGCCTCTCAAATTACCAATGGCATTTTTTTCACAACTAGAGCAAAAAAAATCTTAAAATTTGTATGGAGACACAAAAAACCTGGAAGAGCCGAAGCAGTTTGAGGGATAAAAACAGAGCTGGAGGAATCAGACTGCCCGACTTCAGACTGTACTACAAAGCTACAGTAATCAAGACACGATGGGACTGGCACAAAAACAGAAATATAGATCAATGCAACAGGATAGAAAGCCCAGAGATAAAGCCACGCACCTATGGCCAACTAATCTATGACAAAGGAGACTAGAATCCCCAATGGAGAAAAGACAGTCTCTACAATAAGTGGTGCTGGGAAAACTGCACAGACACATGTAAAAGAATGAAATTGGAACACTCCCAAACACCGTACACAGAAATAAACTCAAAATGGAACAGAGACCTAAACGTAAGACAGGATACTATAAAACTCTTAGAGGAAAACATAGCAATAACACGCTTTGACATAAATCACAGCAAGATCTTTTTTAATCCACCTCCTAGAGTAATGGAAATAAAAACAAAAAGAAAGAAGTGGGACCTAATGAAACTTAAAAGCTTTGGCTACACACAGGAAACGACAAACAAGACCAAAGGACAACCCTCAGAATGGGAAAAATATTTATGTACGGATCAACGGACTAAGGATTAATCTCCAAAATATATACACAGCACATGCAGCTTGGTATTGAACAAACGAACAACCCAATCGAAAAATGGGCAGAAGACCTAAATAGACAATTCTCCAAAGAAGACACATGGCTGGCAAACAAACACATCAAAACCTGCTCAACGTCACTAATTATTAGAGAGATGCACATCAAAACGACACTGAGGTATCACCTCACACCATTTAGAACGGGCATCATCAGAAAATCAACAAACAACAACTGCTGGACAGGGTGTGGAGCAAAGAGAATACTCTTCTTGCACTGTTGTTGGGAAAGTAAATTGATACAGCCACTATGGAGAACAGTAGACAGGTTCCTTAAAAAACGAAAACCAGAATTGCCATACGACCCAGCGAACCCACTACAGGGCATACACCAAGAGAAAACCATAGTTCTAAAATCACATGCACCCCAATGTTCATTGTAGTAGGATTTACTATAGTCAGGTCATGGAAACAACCTAAATGCCCATCCACAGGCGAATGCATAAGGAAGATGAGGTAAATATATATCATGGAATATTACTCAGCCATAAAAAGGAACTAAGTTGGTTCATTGGTACAGGTGTGGATGGATCTAGAGACTGTCATACAGAGTGAAATCAGTCAGAAAGAGAAAAACAGATACCGTATATAAACGCATATATATGCAACCTAGAAAGATGGTACAGATGAACCGGTTTGCAGGATTGAATTGATACACAGATGTGGAGAACCCACGTAGGGCCACCAAAGGGGGAAAGTGGGAGTGTGGTAGTCGTTGTGTGATGAATTGGGAAATTGGGATTGACATATATACACTAATATGTATAAAATGGATAACTAATAAGAACCTGCTGTATAAAAAAATAAAATAATATTCAGAAATTCAAAAAACAGTAAGATAAAAGGAAGAAGATGTTTTCACTTGAACCGATCATTTCCTAAATAGACAACAAACTCCGAAGGTAGTTGGGGCTGTCAATAAAAAGGCAGAAAAAAAAGAAAGGAAGAACTGAAACAGCAACAAAGAAAACAATAGCAAGGATCAATAAAAGTAAAAGCTGGTTCTTTGAGAAGGTAAACAATATTGATATACCTTTAGCCAGACTCATCGAGAAAAAGAGGGAGAGGACTGCAATCAATAAAATTAGAAATGAAAAAGAAGTTACCACGGACAACAGAGAAATATAAAACTTCGTAAGAGACTACTACAAGCAACTCTAGGCTGATAAAATGGACAATCTGGAAGAAATGCACAAATTCCTAGAAAGGTACCACCTTCCAAGACTGAACCAGGAAAAAATAGAAACTATGAACAGACTCAGTACGAGTAATGAACTTGTAACTCTGATTAAAACTTGTCCAACAAACAAAAGTTCAGGACAGATGGTTTCACAGGATAATTCTATCCAACATGGAGAAAAGACCTAACACCCATCCTTCTCAAACTCTTCCAAAAAATGGTCGAGGCGGGAACACTCCCAAACTCTTTCTATGAGGCCACCATCACCCTGATACCAAAACCAGACAAAGATAGTACAAAGAACTAAAGTTACACACCGATATCACTGATGAACATAGATGCAAAGCTGCTCAACAAAATAGTAGCAAACAGAATCCAATACCACATTAAAATTGTCATACCTCATGATCAAGTGTGATTTATCCAAGGGATGCAAGGATTCTTCCATATACGCAATTCAATGTGATACATCCTATGAACAAAGCGAAGAGGAAAATCCATATGATCATGTCAATCGATGCAGAAAAGCTTGTGACAAATTTCAACACACATTTCTGATAAAAACCCTTCAGAAAGTGGGCAGAGAGGGAACCTCACTCAAGTTAATCAAGGCCATATACGACAAATACACAGCAAACATTCTCAATGGTGAAAAATTGAAAGCATGTCCTCTAATATCAGGAACAAGACAAGGATGACCACTCTCACCACTATTATTCAACATAGTTTTGGAAGTTTTAGCCACAGCAGTCAGAGCAGCAAAAGAAATAAAAGGAACACAAGTTGGAAAAGAAGAAGTAACACGGTCACTCTTTGCAGATGGCATGACACTATACTTAGAGAATCCTAAAGATGCCACCAGAAAACTAGTAGAGCTAATCCATGGATTTGGTAACGTTGCACGATACAAAATGAATACACAGAAATCCCTTGCATTCCTATACATTAATGAAGAAAATTCTGAAAGAGAAATGAAGGAAACACTCCCATTAACCATTACAACAGAAAGAATAAAATACCTAGGAATAAACCTACGTAGGGAGACAAAAGATCTGTATGCTGAAAACTGTGACACTGAAGAAGGAAATTGAAGATGATACAAACAGATGGAGAGAGATACCATGTTCTTGGATTGGAAGAATCAATGTTGTGAAAATGACTATACTACAAAAGCAATCTACGTATTCAATGCAATCCCTCTCAAATTACCAATGGCATTCTTTCCAGAACTAGAACAAAAAAATCTTAAAATTTGTATGGAGACACAAAACACCCGAAGAGACGAAGCACTTTGAGGGAAAAAAACAGAGATGGAGGAATCAGACTGCCCGACTTCAGACTGTACTACAAAGGTACAGTAATCAAGACACGATGGGACGGGCACAAAAACACAAATATAGATCAATGCAACAGGATAGAAATCCCAGAGATAAAGCCACGCACCCATGGTCAACTAATCTATGACAAAGGAGGCAAGAATCCCCAATGGAGAAAAGACAGTCTCTACGATACGTGGTGCTGGGAAAACTGGACAGACACATGTAAAACAATGAAATTAGACCACTCCTAAACACTGTACACAGAAATCAACTCAAAATGGAACAGAGACCTAAACGTAAGACAGGACACTATAAAACTCTTTGAGGAAAACATAGGAATAACACGCTGTGACGTAAATCACAGCAAGATCCTTTTTAATCCACCTCCTAATGGAAATAAAAACAAAAATAAACAGGTGGGACCTAATGAAATTTAAACGCTTTTGCTACACACAGGAAACTACAAACAAATCGAAAGGACAACCCTCAGAATGGGAAAAATATTTGTGTACAGATCAACGGACTACGGATTAATCTCCAAAATATATAAACAGCTCATGCAGCTCGGTATTAAAAAAACGAACAACGCAATCGAAAATTGGGCAGAAGACCTAAATAGACAATTCTCCAAAGAAGACATACATCTGGCCAACAAGCACATAAAAACTTGCTCAACATCACTAATTATTAGAGAGATGCACATCAAAACTACACTGAGAAATCACCTCATTCCATTTAGAACGAGCATTATCAGAAAATCAACAAACAACCACCGCTGGACAGGGTGTTGAGTAAAGAAAACACTCTTGCACCATTGTTGGTAGTGTAAATTGATAGAGCCACTATGGAGAACAGTAAAAAGGTTCTTGAAAAAACTAAGAACAGAATTGCCATATGACCCAGCGAACCCACTACAGGGCACGTACCAAGAGAAAACCATACTTCGAAAAGACACATGCACCCCAATGTTCATTGCAGCAGTATTTACAATAGCCAGGTCATGGAAACAACCTAAATGCCCATTCAGAGATGAATAGATAAAGAAGACATGCTACATATATACCATGGAATATTATTCAGCCATAAAAAGCAACTAAGTTGGTTCATTCGTACAGCCGTAGATGGATCTAGAGACTGTCATAGAGAGTGAAGTCAGTCAGAAAGAGAAAAACAGATATCATATATAAAGGCATATATATGCAAACTAGAAAAATGATACAGATGAACCGGTTTGCAGGATTGAATTGATACACAGATGTGCACAAACAACGTATGGCCACCAACGGGAGAAAGTGGGGGTGTGGTAGTCGTTGTGTGAAAAATTTGGAAATTGGGATTATCATATATACACTAATATGTATAAAATGGGTAACTAATAAGAACCTGCTGTATAAAAAAATAAAATAATATTCAAAAATTCAGAAAAGAATAAGATAAAAGGAAGAAGATGTGTTCATTTGAACCAATCATTTCCTATATAGACAACAAAATCTGAAGGTAGTTGGAGCTGTCAATAATAAGGTAGAAAAGAAAGAAAGAAAGAACTGAAATAGCAACAAAGAAAACAATAGCAAGGATCAATACAAGTAAAAGCTGGTTCTTTGAGAAGGTAAAAAATATTGATATAACTTTAGCCAGACTCATCGAGCAAAAGAGGGAGAGGATTGCAATCAATAAAATTAGAAATGAAAAAGTTACAATGGACAACACAGAAATACAAACCTTCTTAAGAGACCACTGCAAGCAACTCTATGCTGATAAAATGGACAATCTGGAGGAAATGCACAAATTCCTAGAAAGGTACAACCTTCCACGACTGAACCAGGAAAAAATAGAAACTATGAACAGACCCAGTACGAGTAATGAACTTGCAACTCTGATTAAAATTCGTCCAACAAAAAAAACTCCCGGACACATGGCTTCACAGGATAATTCTATCCAACACGGAGAGTAGACCTAACACCCATCCTTCTCAAACTCTTCCAAAAAATGATCGAGGCGGGAACACTCCCAAACTCTTTCTATGAGGCCACCATCACCCTGATACCAAAACCAGACAGAGATAGTACAAAAAAATACAGTTACACACCGATATCACTGATGAACATAGATGCAAAGCTGCTCAACAAAATAGTAGCAAACAGAATCCAATACCACATTAAAAGTATCATACCTCATGATCAAGTGGGATTTATCCCAGGGATGCAAGGTTTCTTCAATATAGGCAAATCAATGTGATACACCCTATTAACAAAGGGAAGAGGAAAAACCATATAATCATGTCAATAGATGCAGAAAAGCTTGTGACAAAGTTCAACACACATTTCTGATAAAAACCCTCCAGAAAGTGGGCAGAGAGGGAACCTCACTCAACTTAATCAAGGCCATATACGACAAACCCACAGCAAACATTCTCAATGGTGAAAAAATGAAAGCATGTCCTCTAATACCAGGAACAAGACAAGGATGACCACGCTCACCACTATTATTCCACATAGTTTTGGAAGTTCTAGCCACAGCAGTCAGAGCAGCAAAAGAAAGAAACGGAACACAAGTTGGAAAAGAAGAAGTAACACTGTCACACTTTGCAGACGACATGACATTATACTTAGAGAATCCTAAAGATGCCACCAGAAAACTACTAGAAGTAATCCATGGATTTGGTAACGTTGCACGATACAAAATGAATGCACAGAAATCCCTTGCATTCCTATACATTAATGAAGAAAAATCTGAAAGAGAAATAAAGGAAACACTCCCATTAACCACTGCAACAAAAAGAATAAAATACCTAGAAACAAACCTACCTAGGGAGACAAAAGTTCTGTATGCTGAAAACTATGACACTGAAGAACGAAATTGAAGATGATACCTACAGATGGAGAGAGATACCATGTTCTTGGATTGGAAGAATCAATGTTGTGAAAATGACTATACTCTCCAAAGCAATCTACATATTCAATGCAATGCCTCTCAAATTACCAATGGCATTCTTTCCAGAACTAGAACAAAAAAATCTTAAAATTTGTATGGAGACACAAAACACCCGAAGAGACGAAGCACTTTGAGGGAAAAAAACAGAGATGGAGGAATCAGACTGCCCGACTTCAGACTGTACTACAAAGGTACAGTAATCAAGACACGATGGGACGGGCACAAAAACACAAATATAGATCAATGCAACAGGATAGAAATCCCAGAGATAAAGCCACGCACCCATGGTCAACTAATCTATGACAAAGGAGGCAAGAATCCCCAATGGAGAAAAGACAGTCTCTACGATACGTGGTGCTGGGAAAACTGGACAGACACATGTAAAACAATGAAATTAGACCACTCCTAAACACTGTACACAGAAATCAACTCAAAATGGAACAGAGACCTAAACGTAAGACAGGACACTATAAAACTCCTTGAGGAAAACATAGGAATAACACGCTGTGACGTAAATCACAGCAAGATCCTTTTTAATCCACCTCCTAATGGAAATAAAAACAAAAATAAACAGGTGGGACCTAATGAAATTTAAACGCTTTTGCTACACACAGGAAACTACAAACAAATCGAAAGGACAACCCTCAGAATGGGAAAAATATTTGTGTACAGATCAACGGACTACGGATTAATCTCCAAAATATATAAACAGCTCATGCAGCTCGGTATTAAAAAAACGAACAACGCAATCGAAAATTGGGCATAAGACCTAAATAGACAATTCTCCAAAGAAGACATACATCTGGCCAACAAGCACATAAAAACTTGCTCAACATCACTAATTATTAGAGAGATGCACATCAAAACTACACTGAGAAATCACCTCATTCCATTTAGAACGAGCATTATCAGAAAATCAACAAACAACCACCGCTGGACAGGGTGTTGAGTAAAGAAAACACTCTTGCACCGTTGTTGGTAGTGTAAATTGATAGAGCCACTATGGAGAACAGTAAAAAGGTTCTTGAAAAAACTAAGAACAGAATTGCCATATGACCCAGCGAACCCACTACAGGGCACGTACCAAGAGAAAACCATACTTCGAAAAGACACATGCACCCCAATGTTCATTGCAGCAGTATTTACAATAGCCAGGTCATGGAAACAACCTAAATGCCCATTCAGAGATGAATAGATAAAGAAGACATGCTACATATATACCATGGAATATTATTCAGCCATAAAAAGCAACTAAGTTGGTTCATTCGTACAGCCGTAGATGGATCTAGAGACTGTCATAGAGAGTGAAGTCAGTCAGAAAGAGAAAAACAGATATCATATATAAAGGCATATATATGCAAACTAGAAAAATGATACAGATGAACCGGTTTGCAGGATTGAATTGATACACAGATGTGCACAAACAACGTATGGCCACCAACGGGAGAAAGTGGGGGTGTGGTAGTCGTTGTGTGAAAAATTTGGAAATTGGGATTATCATATATACACTAATATGTATAAAATGGGTAACTAATAAGAACCTGCTGTATAAAAAAATAAAATAATATTCAAAAATTCAGAAAAGAATAAGATAAAAGGAAGAAGATGTGTTCATTTGAACCAATCATTTCCTATATAGACAACAAAATCTGAAGGTAGTTGGGGCTGTCAATAATAAGGTAGAAAAGAAAGAAAGAAAGAACTGAAATAGCAACAAAGAAAACAATAGCAAGGATCAATACAAGTAAAAGCTGGTTCTTTGAGAAGGTAAACAATATTGATATAACTTTAGCCAGACTCATCGAGCAAAAGAGGGAGAGGATTGCAACCAATAAAATTAGAAATGAAAAAGTTACAATGGACAACACAGAAATACAAACCTTCTTAAGAGACCACTGCAAGCAACTCTATGCGGATAAAATGGACAATCTGGAGGAAATGCACAAATTCCTAGAAAGGTACAACCTTCCACGACTGAACCAGGAATAAATAGAAACTATGAACAGACCCAGTACGAGTAATGAACTTGCAACTCTGATTAAAATTCGTCCAACAAAAAAAACTCCCGGACACATGGCTTCACAGGATAATTCTATCCAACACGGAGAGTAGACCTAACACCCATCCTTCTCAAACTCTTCCAAAAAATGATCGAGGCGGGAACACTCCCAAACTCTTTCTATGAGGCCACCATCACCCTGATACCAAAACCAGACAGAGATAGTACAAAAAAATACAGTTACACACCGATATCACTGATGAACATAGATGCAAAGCTGCTCAACAAAATAGTAGCAAACAGAATCCAATACCACATTAAAAGTATCATACCTCATGATCAAGTGGGATTTATCCCAGGGATGCAAGGTTTCTTCAATATAGGCAAATCAATGTGATACACCCTATTAACAAAGGGAAGAGGAAAAACCATATAATCATGTCAATAGATGCAGAAAAGCTTGTGACAAAGTTCAACACACATTTCTGATAAAAACCCTCCAGAAAGTGGGCAGAGAGGGAACCTCACTCAACTTAATCAAGGCCATATACGACAAACCCACAGCAAACATTCTCAATGGTGAAAAAATGAAAGCATGTCCTCTAATACCAGGAACAAGACAAGGATGACCACGCTCACCACTATTATTCCACATAGTTTTGGAAGTTCTAGCCACAGCAGTCAGAGCAGCAAAAGAAAGAAACGGAACACAAGTTGGAAAAGAAGAAGTAACACTGTCACACTTTGCAGACGACATGACATTATACTTAGAGAATCCTAAAGATGCCACCAGAAAACTACTAGAAGTAATCCATGGATTTGGTAACGTTGCACGATACAAAATGAATGCACAGAAATCCCTTGCATTCCTATACATTAATGAAGAAAAATCTGAAAGAGAAATAAAGGAAACACTCCCATTAACCACTGCAACAAAAAGAATAAAATACCTAGGAACAAACCTACCTAGGGAGACAAAAGTTCTGTATGCTGAAAACTATGACACTGAAGAACGAAATTGAAGATGATACCTACAGATGGAGAGAGATACCATGTTCTTGGATTGGAAGAATCAATGTTGTGAAAATGACTATACTCTCCAAAGCAATCTACATATTCAATGCAATGCCTCTCAAATTACCAATGGCATTTTTTTTCACAACTAGAGCAAAAAAAAATCTTAAAATTTGTATGGAGACACAAAAAACCTGGAAGAGCCGAAGCAGTTTGAGGGATAAAAACAGAGCTGGAGGAATCAGACTGCCCGACTTCAGACTGTACTACAAAGCTACAGTAATCAAGACACGATGGGACTGGCACAAAAACAGAAATATAGATCAATGCAACAGGATAGAAAGCCCAGAGATAAAGCCACGCACCTATGGCCAACTAATCTATGACAAAGGAGACTAGAATCCCCAATGGAGAAAAGACAGTCTCTACAATAAGTGGTGCTGGGAAAACTGCACAGACACATGTAAAAGAATGAAATTGGAACACTCCCAAACACCGTACACAGAAATAAACTCAAAATGGAACAGAGACCTAAACGTAAGACAGGATACCATAAAACTCTTAGAGGAAAACATAGCAATAACACGCTTTGACATAAATCACAGCAAGATCTTTTTCAATCCACCTCCTAGAGTAATGAAAATAAAAACAAAAAGAAAGAAGTGGGACCTAATGAAACTTAAAAGCTTTGGCTACACACAGGAAACGACAAACAAGACCAAAGGACAACCCTCAGAATGGGAAAAATATTTATGTACGGATCAACAGACTAAGGATTAATCTCCAAAATATATAAAGAGCTCATGCAGCTCGGTATTGAACAAACGAACAACCCAATCGAAAAATGGGCAGAAGACCTAAATAGACAATTCTCCAAAGAAGACACACGGCTGGCCAACAAACACATCAAAACCTGCTCAACGTCACTATTTATTAGAGAGATGCACATCAAAACGACACTGAGGTATCACCTCACACCATTTAGAACGGGCATCATCAGAAAATCAACAAACAACAACTGCTGGACAGGGTGTGGAGCAAAGAGAATACTCTTCTTGCACTGTTGTTGGGAAAGTAAATTGATACAGCCACTATGGAGAACAGTAGAGAGGTTCCTTAAAAAACGAAAACCAGAATTGCCATACGACCCAGCGAACCCACTACAGGGCATACACCAAGAGAAAACCATAGTTCTAAAATCACATGCACCCCAATGTTCATTGTAGTAGGATTTACTATAGCCAGGTCATGGAAACAACCTAAATGCCCATTCACAGGCGAATGCATAAGGAAGATGAGGTAAATATATATCATGGAATATTACTCAGCCATAAAAAGGAACTAAGTTGGTTCATTGGTACAGGCGTGGATGGATCTAGAGACTGTCATACAGAGTGAAATCAGTCAGAAAGAGAAAAACAGATACCGTATATAAACGCATATATATGCAACCTAGAAAGATGGTACAGATGAACCGGTTTGCAGGATTGAATTGATACACAGATGTGGAGAACCCACGTAGGGCCACCAAAGGGGGAAAGTGGGAGTGTGGTAGTCGTTGTGTGATGAATTCGGAAATTGGGATTGACATATATACACTAATATGTATAAAATGGATAACTAATAAGAACCTGCTGTATAAAAAAATAAAATAATATTCAGAAATTCAAAAAACAGTAAGATAAAAGGAAGAAGATGTGTTCACTTGAATCGATCATTTCCTAAATAGACAACAAACTCCGAAGGTAGTTGGGGCTGTCAATAAAAAGGCAGAAAAAAAAGAAAGAAAGAACTGAAACAGCAACAAAGAAAACAATAGCAAGGATCAATAAAAGTAAAAGCTGGTTCTTTGAGAAGGTAAACAATATTGATATACCTTTAGCCAGACTCACCGAGAAAAAGAGGGAGAGGACTGCAATCAATAAAATTAGAAATGAAAAAGAAGTTACCACGGACAACAGAGAAATATAAAACTTCGTAAGAGACTACTACAAGCAACTCTAGGCTGATAAAATGGACAATCTGGAAGAAATGCACAAATTCCTAGAAAGGTACCACCTTCCAAGACTGAACCAGGAAAAAATAGAAACTATGAACAGACTCAGTACGAGTAATGAACTTGTAACTCTGATTAAAACTTGTCCAACAAACAAAAGTTCAGGACAGATGGTTTCACAGGATAATTCTATCCAACATGGAGAAAAGACCTAACACCCATCCTTCTCAAACTCTTCGAAAAAATGGTCGAGGCGGGAACACTCCCAAACTCTTTCTATGAGGCCACCATCACCCTGATACCAAAACCAGACAAAGATAGTACAAAGAACTAAAGTTACACACCGATATCACTGATGAACATAGATGCAAAGCTGCTCAACAAAATAGTAGCAAACAGAATCCAATACCACATTAAAATTGTCATACCTCATGATCAAGTGTGATTTATCCAAGGGATGCAAGGATTCTTCCATATACGCAATTCAATGTGATACATCCTATGAACAAAGCGAAGAGGAAAATCCATATGATCATGTCAATCGATGCAGAAAAGCTTGTGACAAATTTCAACACACATTTCTGATAAAAACCCTTCAGAAAGTGGGCAGAGAGGGAACCTCACTCAAGTTAATCAAGGCCATATACGACAAATACACAGCAAACATTCTCAATGGTGAAAAATTGAAAGCATGTCCTCTAATATCAGGAACAAGACAAGGATGACCACTCTCACCACTATTATTCAACATAGTTTTGGAAGTTTTAGCCACAGCAGTCAGAGCAGCAAAAGAAATAAAAGGAACACAAGTTGGAAAAGAAGAAGTAACACGGTCACTCTTTGCAGATGGCATGACACTATACTTAGAGAATCCTAAAGATGCCACCAGAAAACTAGTAGAGCTAATCCATGGATTTGGTAACGTTGCACGATACAAAATGAATACACAGAAATCCCTTGCATTCCTATACATTAATGAAGAAAATTCTGAAAGAGAAATGAAGGAAACACTCCCATTAACCATTACAACAGAAAGAATAAAATACCTAGGAATAAACCTACGTAGGGAGACAAAAGATCTGTATGCTGAAAACTGTGACACTGAAGAAGGAAATTGAAGATGATACAAACAGATGGAGAGAGATACCATGTTCTTGGATTGGAAGAATCAATGTTGTGAAAATGACTATACTACAAAAGCAATCTACGTATTCAATGCAATCCCTCTCAAATTACCAATGGCATTCTTTCCAGAACTAGAACAAAAAAATCTTAAAATTTGTATGGAGACACAAAACACCCGAAGAGACGAAGCACTTTGAGGGAAAAAAACAGAGATGGAGGAATCAGACTGCCCGACTTCAGACTGTACTACAAAGGTACAGTAATCAAGACACGATGGGACGGGCACAAAAACACAAATATAGATCAATGCAACAGGATAGAAATCCCAGAGATAAAGCCACGCACCCATGGTCAACTAATCTATGACAAAGGAGGCAAGAATCCCCAATGGAGAAAAGACAGTCTCTACGATACGTGGTGCTGGGAAAACTGGACAGACACATGTAAAACAATGAAATTAGACCACTCCTAAACACTGTACACAGAAATCAACTCAAAATGGAACAGAGACCTAAACGTAAGACAGGACACTATAAAACTCCTTGAGGAAAACATAGGAATAACACGCTGTGACGTAAATCACAGCAAGATCCTTTTTAATCCACCTCCTAATGGAAATAAAAACAAAAATAAACAGGTGGGACCTAATGAAATTTAAACGCTTTTGCTACACACAGGAAACTACAAACAAATCGAAAGGACAACCCTCAGAATGGGAAAAATATTTGTGTACAGATCAACGGACTACGGATTAATCTCCAAAATATATAAACAGCTCATGCAGCTCGGTATTAAAAAAACGAACAACGCAATCGAAAATTGGGCAGAAGACCTAAATAGACAATTCTCCAAAGAAGACATACATCTGGCCAACAAGCACATAAAAACTTGCTCAACATCACTAATTATTAGAGAGATGCACATCAAAACTACACTGAGAAATCACCTCATTCCATTTAGAACGAGCATTATCAGAAAATCAACAAACAACCACCGCTGGACAGGGTGTTGAGTAAAGAAAACACTCTTGCACCGTTGTTGGTAGTGTAAATTGATAGAGCCACTATGGAGAACAGTAAAAAGGTTCTTGAAAAAACTAAGAACAGAATTGCCATATGACCCAGCGAACCCACTACAGGGCACGTACCAAGAGAAAACCATACTTCGAAAAGACACATGCACCCCAATGTTCATTGCAGCAGTATTTACAATAGCCAGGTCATGGAAACAACCTAAATGCCCATTCAGAGATGAATAGATAAAGAAGACATGCTACATATATACCATGGAATATTATTCAGCCATAAAAAGCAACTAAGTTGGTTCATTCGTACAGCCGTAGATGGATCTAGAGACTGTCATAGAGAGTGAAGTCAGTCAGAAAGAGAAAAACAGATATCATATATAAAGGCATATATATGCAAACTAGAAAAATGATACAGATGAACCGGTTTGCAGGATTGAATTGATACACAGATGTGCACAAACAACGTATGGCCACCAACGGGAGAAAGTGGGGGTGTGGTAGTCGTTGTGTGAAAAATTTGGAAATTGGGATTATCATATATACACTAATATGTATAAAATGGGTAACTAATAAGAACCTGCTGTATAAAAAAATAAAATAATATTCAAAAATTCAGAAAAGAATAAGATAAAAGGAAGAAGATGTGTTCATTTGAACCAATCATTTCCTATATAGACAACAAAATCTGAAGGTAGTTGGGGCTGTCAATAATAAGGTAGAAAAGAAAGAAAGAAAGAACTGAAATAGCAACAAAGAAAACAATAGCAAGGATCAATACAAGTAAAAGCTGGTTCTTTGAGAAGGTAAACAATATTGATATAACTTTAGCCAGACTCATCGAGCAAAAGAGGGAGAGGATTGCAACCAATAAAATTAGAAATGAAAAAGTTACAATGGACAACACAGAAATACAAACCTTCTTAAGAGACCACTGCAAGCAACTCTATGCTGATAAAATGGACAATCTGGAGGAAATGCACAAATTCCTAGAAAGGTACAACCTTCCACGACTGAACCAGGAAAAAATAGAAACTATGAACAGACCCAGTACGAGTAATGAACTTGCAACTCTGATTAAAATTCGTCCAACAAAAAAAACTCCCGGACACATGGCTTCACAGGATAATTCTATCCAACACGGAGAGTAGACCTAACACCCATCCTTCTCAAACTCTTCCAAAAAATGATCGAGGCGGGAACACTCCCAAACTCTTTCTATGAGGCCACCATCACCCTGATACCAAAACCAGACAGAGATAGTACAAAAAAATACAGTTACACACCGATATCACTGATGAACATAGATGCAAAGCTGCTCAACAAAATAGTAGCAAACAGAATCCAATACCACATTAAAAGTATCATACCTCATGATCAAGTGGGATTTATCCCAGGGATGCAAGGTTTCTTCAATATAGGCAAATCAATGTGATACACCCTATTAACAAAGGGAAGAGGAAAAACCATATAATCATGTCAATAGATGCAGAAAAGCTTGTGACAAAGTTCAACACACATTTCTGATAAAAACCCTCCAGAAAGTGGGCAGAGAGGGAACCTCACTCAACTTAATCAAGGCCATATACGACAAACCCACAGCAAACATTCTCAATGGTGAAAAAATGAAAGCATGTCCTCTAATACCAGGAACAAGACAAGGATGACCACGCTCACCACTATTATTCCACATAGTTTTGGAAGTTCTAGCCACAGCAGTCAGAGCAGCAAAAGAAAGAAACGGAACACAAGTTGGAAAAGAAGAAGTAACACTGTCACACTTTGCAGACGACATGACATTATACTTAGAGAATCCTAAAGATGCCACCAGAAAACTACTAGAAGTAATCCATGGATTTGGTAACGTTGCACGATACAAAATGAATGCACAGAAATCCCTTGCATTCCTATACATTAATGAAGAAAAATCTGAAAGAGAAATAAAGGAAACACTCCCATTAACCACTGCAACAAAAAGAATAAAATACCTAGGAACAAACCTACCTAGGGAGACAAAAGTTCTGTATGCTGAAAACTATGACACTGAAGAACGAAATTGAAGATGATACCTACAGATGGAGAGAGATACCATGTTCTTGGATTGGAAGAATCAATGTTGTGAAAATGACTATACTCTCCAAAGCAATCTACATATTCAATGCAATGCCTCTCAAATTACCAATGGCATTTTTTTTCACAACTAGAGCAAAAAAAAATCTTAAAATTTGTATGGAGACACAAAAAACCTGGAAGAGCCGAAGCAGTTTGAGGGATAAAAACAGAGCTGGAGGAATCAGACTGCCCGACTTCAGACTGTACTACAAAGCTACAGTAATCAAGACACGATGGGACTGGCACAAAAACAGAAATATAGATCAATGCAACAGGATAGAAAGCCCAGAGATAAAGCCACGCACCTATGGCCAACTAATCTATGACAAAGGAGACTAGAATCCCCAATGGAGAAAAGACAGTCTCTACAATAAGTGGTGCTGGGAAAACTGCACAGACACATGTAAAAGAATGAAATTGGAACACTCCCAAACACCGTACACAGAAATAAACTCAAAATGGAACAGAGACCTAAACGTAAGACAGGATACCATAAAACTCTTAGAGGAAAACATAGCAATAACACGCTTTGACATAAATCACAGCAAGATCTTTTTCAATCCACCTCCTAGAGTAATGAAAATAAAAACAAAAAGAAAGAAGTGGGACCTAATGAAACTTAAAAGCTTTGGCTACACACAGGAAACGACAAACAAGACCAAAGGACAACCCTCAGAATGGGAAAAATATTTATGTACGGATCAACAGACTAAGGATTAATCTCCAAAATATATAAAGAGCTCATGCAGCTCGGTATTGAACAAACGAACAACCCAATCGAAAAATGGGCAGAAGACCTAAATAGACAATTCTCCAAAGAAGACACACGGCTGGCCAACAAACACATCAAAACCTGCTCAACGTCACTATTTATTAGAGAGATGCACATCAAAACGACACTGAGGTATCACCTCACACCATTTAGAACGGGCATCATCAGAAAATCAACAAACAACAACTGCTGGACAGGGTGTGGAGCAAAGAGAATACTCTTCTTGCACTGTTGTTGGGAAAGTAAATTGATACAGCCACTATGGAGAACAGTAGAGAGGTTCCTTAAAAAACGAAAACCAGAATTGCCATACGACCCAGCGAACCCACTACAGGGCATACACCAAGAGAAAACCATAGTTCTAAAATCACATGCACCCCAATGTTCATTGTAGTAGGATTTACTATAGCCAGGTCATGGAGACAACCTAAATGCCCATTCACAGGCGAATGCATAAGGAAGATGAGGTAAATATATATCATGGAATATTACTCAGCCATAAAAAGGAACTAAGTTGGTTCATTGGTACAGGCGTGGATGGATCTAGAGACTGTCATACAGAGTGAAATCAGTCAGAAAGAGAAAAACAGATACCGTATATAAACGCATATATATGCAACCTAGAAAGATGGTACAGATGAACCGGTTTGCAGGATTGAATTGATACACAGATGTGGAGAACCCACGTAGGGCCACCAAAGGGGGAAAGTGGGAGTGTGGTAGTCGTTGTGTGATGAATTCGGAAATTGGGATTGACATATATACACTAATATGTATAAAATGGATAACTAATAAGAACCTGCTGTATAAAAAAATAAAATAATATTCAGAAATTCAAAAAACAGTAAGATAAAAGGAAGAAGATGTGTTCACTTGAACCGATCATTTCCTAAATAGACAACAAACTCCGAAGGTAGTTGGGGCTGTCAATAAAAAGGCAGAAAAAAAAGAAAGAAAGAACTGAAACAGCAACAAAGAAAACAATAGCAAGGATCAATAAAAGTAAAAGCTGGTTCTTTGAGAAGGTAAACAATATTGATATACCTTTAGCCAGACTCACCGAGAAAAAGAGGGAGAGGACTGCAATCAATAAAATTAGAAATGAAAAAGAAGTTACCACGGACAACAGAGAAATATAAAACTTCGTAAGAGACTACTACAAGCAACTCTAGGCTGATAAAATGGACAATCTGGAAGAAATGCACAAATTCCTAGAAAGGTACCACCTTCCAAGACTGAACCAGGAAAAAATAGAAACTATGAACAGACTCAGTACGAGTAATGAACTTGTAACTCTGATTAAAACTTGTCCAACAAACAAAAGTTCAGGACAGATGGTTTCACAGGATAATTCTATCCAACATGGAGAAAAGACCTAACACCCATCCTTCTCAAACTCTTCGAAAAAATGGTCGAGGCGGGAACACTCCCAAACTCTTTCTATGAGGCCACCATCACCCTGATACCAAAACCAGACAAAGATAGTACAAAGAACTAAAGTTACACACCGATATCACTGATGAACATAGATGCAAAGCTGCTCAACAAAATAGTAGCAAACAGAATCCAATACCACATTAAAATTGTCATACCTCATGATCAAGTGTGATTTATCCAAGGGATGCAAGGATTCTTCCATATACGCAATTCAATGTGATACATCCTATGAACAAAGCGAAGAGGAAAATCCATATGATCATGTCAATCGATGCAGAAAAGCTTGTGACAAATTTCAACACACATTTCTGATAAAAACCCTTCAGAAAGTGGGCAGAGAGGGAACCTCACTCAAGTTAATCAAGGCCATATACGACAAATACACAGCAAACATTCTCAATGGTGAAAAATTGAAAGCATGTCCTCTAATATCAGGAACAAGACAAGGATGACCACTCTCACCACTATTATTCAACATAGTTTTGGAAGTTTTAGCCACAGCAGTCAGAGCAGCAAAAGAAATAAAAGGAACACAAGTTGGAAAAGAAGAAGTAACACGGTCACTCTTTGCAGATGGCATGACACTATACTTAGAGAATCCTAAAGATGCCACCAGAAAACTAGTAGAGCTAATCCATGGATTTGGTAACGTTGCACGATACAAAATGAATACACAGAAATCCCTTGCATTCCTATACATTAATGAAGAAAATTCTGAAAGAGAAATGAAGGAAACACTCCCATTAACCATTACAACAGAAAGAATAAAATACCTAGGAATAAACCTACGTAGGGAGACAAAAGATCTGTATGCTGAAAACTGTGACACTGAAGAAGGAAATTGAAGATGATACAAACAGATGGAGAGAGATACCATGTTCTTGGATTGGAAGAATCAATGTTGTGAAAATGACTATACTACAAAAGCAATCTACGTATTCAATGCAATCCCTCTCAAATTACCAATGGCATTCTTTCCAGAACTAGAACAAAAAAATCTTAAAATTTGTATGGAGACACAAAACACCCGAAGAGACGAAGCACTTTGAGGGAAAAAAACAGAGATGGAGGAATCAGACTGCCCGACTTCAGACTGTACTACAAAGGTACAGTAATCAAGACACGATGGGACGGGCACAAAAACACAAATATAGATCAATGCAACAGGATAGAAATCCCAGAGATAAAGCCACGCACCCATGGTCAACTAATCTATGACAAAGGAGGCAAGAATCCCCAATGGAGAAAAGACAGTCTCTACGATACGTGGTGCTGGGAAAACTGGACAGACACATGTAAAACAATGAAATTAGACCACTCCTAAACACTGTACACAGAAATCAACTCAAAATGGAACAGAGACCTAAACGTAAGACAGGACACTATAAAACTCCTTGAGGAAAACATAGGAATAACACGCTGTGACGTAAATCACAGCAAGATCCTTTTTAATCCACCTCCTAATGGAAATAAAAACAAAAATAAACAGGTGGGACCTAATGAAATTTAAACGCTTTTGCTACACACAGGAAACTACAAACAAATCGAAAGGACAACCCTCAGAATGGGAAAAATATTTGTGTACAGATCAACGGACTACGGATTAATCTCCAAAATATATAAACAGCTCATGCAGCTCGGTATTAAAAAAACGAACAACGCAATCGAAAATTGGGCAGAAGACCTAAATAGACAATTCTCCAAAGAAGACATACATCTGGCCAACAAGCACATAAAAACTTGCTCAACATCACTAATTATTAGAGAGATGCACATCAAAACTACACTGAGAAATCACCTCATTCCATTTAGAACAAGCATTATCAGAAAATCAACAAACAACCACCGCTGGACAGGGTGTTGAGTAAAGAAAACACTCTTGCACCGTTGTTGGTAGTGTAAATTGATAGAGCCACTATGGAGAACAGTAAAAAGGTTCTTGAAAAAACTAAGAACAGAATTGCCATATGACCCAGCGAACCCACTACAGGGCACGTACCAAGAGAAAACCATACTTCGAAAAGACACATGCACCCCAATGTTCATTGCAGCAGTATTTACAATAGCCAGGTCATGGAAACAACCTAAATGCCCATTCAGAGATGAATAGATAAAGAAGACATGCTACATATATACCATGGAATATTATTCAGCCATAAAAAGCAACTAAGTTGGTTCATTCGTACAGCCGTAGATGGATCTAGAGACTGTCATAGAGAGTGAAGTCAGTCAGAAAGAGAAAAACAGATATCATATATAAAGGCATATATATGCAAACTAGAAAAATGATACAGATGAACCGGTTTGCAGGATTGAATTGATACACAGATGTGCACAAACAACGTATGGCCACCAACGGGAGAAAGTGGGGGTGTGGTAGTCGTTGTGTGAAAAATTTGGAAATTGGGATTATCATATATACACTAATATGTATAAAATGGGTAACTAATAAGAACCTGCTGTATAAAAAAATAAAATAATATTCAAAAATTCAGAAAAGAATAAGATAAAAGGAAGAAGATGTGTTCATTTGAACCAATCATTTCCTATATAGACAACAAAATCTGAAGGTAGTTGGGGCTGTCAATAATAAGGTAGAAAAGAAAGAAAGAAAGAACTGAAATAGCAACAAAGAAAACAATAGCAAGGATCAATACAAGTAAAAGCTGGTTCTTTGAGAAGGTAAACAATATTGATATAACTTTAGCCAGACTCATCGAGCAAAAGAGGGAGAGGATTGCAACCAATAAAATTAGAAATGAAAAAGTTACAATGGACAACACAGAAATACAAACCTTCTTAAGAGACCACTGCAAGCAACTCTATGCGGATAAAATGGACAATCTGGAGGAAATGCACAAATTCCTAGAAAGGTACAACCTTCCACGACTGAACCAGGAAAAAATAGAAACTATGAACAGACCCAGTACGAGTAATGAACTTGCAACTCTGATTAAAATTCGTCCAACAAAAAAAACTCCCGGACACATGGCTTCACAGGATAATTCTATCCAACACGGAGAGTAGACCTAACACCCATCCTTCTCAAACTCTTCCAAAAAATGATCGAGGCGGGAACACTCCCAAACTCTTTCTATGAGGCCACCATCACCCTGATACCAAAACCAGACAGAGATAGTACAAAAAAATACAGTTACACACCGATATCACTGATGAACATAGATGCAAAGCTGCTCAACAAAATAGTAGCAAACAGAATCCAATACCACATTAAAAGTATCATACCTCATGATCAAGTGGGATTTATCCCAGGGATGCAAGGTTTCTTCAATATAGGCAAATCAATGTGATACACCCTATTAACAAAGGGAAGAGGAAAAACCATATAATCATGTCAATAGATGCAGAAAAGCTTGTGACAAAGTTCAACACACATTTCTGATAAAAACCCTCCAGAAAGTGGGCAGAGAGGGAACCTCACTCAACTTAATCAAGGCCATATACGACAAACCCACAGCAAACATTCTCAATGGTGAAAAAATGAAAGCATGTCCTCTAATACCAGGAACAAGACAAGGATGACCACGCTCACCACTATTATTCCACATAGTTTTGGAAGTTCTAGCCACAGCAGTCAGAGCAGCAAAAGAAAGAAACGGAACACAAGTTGGAAAAGAAGAAGTAACACTGTCACACTTTGCAGACGACATGACATTATACTTAGAGAATCCTAAAGATGCCACCAGAAAACTACTAGAAGTAATCCATGGATTTGGTAACGTTGCACGATACAAAATGAATGCACAGAAATCCCTTGCATTCCTATACATTAATGAAGAAAAATCTGAAAGAGAAATAAAGGAAACACTCCCATTAACCACTGCAACAAAAAGAATAAAATACCTAGGAACAAACCTACCTAGGGAGACAAAAGTTCTGTATGCTGAAAACTATGACACTGAAGAACGAAATTGAAGATGATACCTACAGATGGAGAGAGATACCATGTTCTTGGATTGGAAGAATCAATGTTGTGAAAATGACTATACTCTCCAAAGCAATCTACATATTCAATGCAATGCCTCTCAAATTACCAATGGCATTTTTTTCACAACTAGAGCAAAAAAAAATCTTAAAATTTGTATGGAGACACAAAAAACCTGGAAGAGCCGAAGCAGTTTGAGGGATAAAAACAGAGCTGGAGGAATCAGACTGCCCGACTTCAGACTGTACTACAAAGCTACAGTAATCAAGACACGATGGGACTGGCACAAAAACAGAAATATAGATCAATGCAACAGGATAGAAAGCCCAGAGATAAAGCCACGCACCTATGGCCAACTAATCTATGACAAAGGAGACTAGAATCCCCAATGGAGAAAAGACAGTCTCTACAATAAGTGGTGCTGGGAAAACTGCACAGACACATGTAAAAGAATGAAATTGGAACACTCCCAAACACCGTACACAGAAATAAACTCAAAATGGAACAGAGACCTAAACGTAAGACAGGATACCATAAAACTCTTAGAGGAAAACATAGCAATAACACGCTTTGACATAAATCACAGCAAGATCTTTTTCAATCCACCTCCTAGAGTAATGAAAATAAAAACAAAAAGAAAGAAGTGGGACCTAATGAAACTTAAAAGCTTTGGCTACACACAGGAAACGACAAACAAGACCAAAGGACAACCCTCAGAATGGGAAAAATATTTATGTACGGATCAACAGACTAAGGATTAATCTCCAAAATATATAAAGAGCTCATGCAGCTCGGTATTGAACAAACGAACAACCCAATCGAAAAATGGGCAGAAGACCTAAATAGACAATTCTCCAAAGAAGACACACGGCTGGCCAACAAACACATCAAAACCTGCTCAACGTCACTATTTATTAGAGAGATGCACATCAAAACGACACTGAGGTATCACCTCACACCATTTAGAACGGGCATCATCAGAAAATCAACAAACAACAACTGCTGGACAGGGTGTGGAGCAAAGAGAATACTCTTCTTGCACTGTTGTTGGGAAAGTAAATTGATACAGCCACTATGGAGAACAGTAGAGAGGTTCCTTAAAAAACGAAAACCAGAATTGCCATACGACCCAGCGAACCCACTACAGGGCATACACCAAGAGAAAACCATAGTTCTAAAATCACATGCACCCCAATGTTCATTGTAGTAGGATTTACTATAGCCAGGTCATGGAAACAACCTAAATGCCCATTCACAGGCGAATGCATAAGGAAGATGAGGTAAATATATATCATGGAATATTACTCAGCCATAAAAAGGAACTAAGTTGGTTCATTGGTACAGGCGTGGATGGATCTAGAGACTGTCATACAGAGTGAAATCAGTCAGAAAGAGAAAAACAGATACCGTATATAAACGCATATATATGCAACCTAGAAAGATGGTACAGATGAACCGGTTTGCAGGATTGAATTGATACACAGATGTGGAGAACCCACGTAGGGCCACCAAAGGGGGAAAGTGGGAGTGTGGTAGTCGTTGTGTGATGAATTCGGAAATTGGGATTGACATATATACACTAATATGTATAAAATGGATAACTAATAAGAACCTGCTGTATAAAAAAATAAAATAATATTCAGAAATTCAAAAAACAGTAAGATAAAAGGAAGAAGATGTGTTCACTTGAACCGATCATTTCCTAAATAGACAACAAACTCCGAAGGTAGTTGGGGCTGTCAATAAAAAGGCAGAAAAAAAAGAAAGAAAGAACTGAAACAGCAACAAAGAAAACAATAGCAAGGATCAATAAAAGTAAAAGCTGGTTCTTTGAGAAGGTAAACAATATTGATATACCTTTAGCCAGACTCACCGAGAAAAAGAGGGAGAGGACTGCAATCAATAAAATTAGAAATGAAAAAGAAGTTACCACGGACAACAGAGAAATATAAAACTTCATAAGAGACTACTACAAGCAACTCTAGGCTGATAAAATGGACAATCTGGAAGAAATGCACAAATTCCTAGAAAGGTACCACCTTCCAAGACTGAACCAGGAAAAAATAGAAACTATGAACAGACTCAGTACGAGTAATGAACTTGTAACTCTGATTAAAACTTGTCCAACAAACAAAAGTTCAGGACAGATGGTTTCACAGGATAATTCTATCCAACATGGAGAAAAGACCTAACACCCATCCTTCTCAAACTCTTCGAAAAAATGGTCGAGGCGGGAACACTCCCAAACTCTTTCTATGAGGCCACCATCACCCTGATACCAAAACCAGACAAAGATAGTACAAAGAACTAAAGTTACACACTGATATCACTGATGAACATAGATGCAAAGCTGCTCAACAAAATAGTAGCAAACAGAATCCAATACCACATTAAAATTGTCATACCTCATGATCAAGTGTGATTTATCCAAGGGATGCAAGGATTCTTCCATATACGCAATTCAATGTGATACATCCTATGAACAAAGCGAAGAGGAAAATCCATATGATCATGTCAATCGATGCAGAAAAGCTTGTGACAAATTTCAACACACATTTCTGATAAAAACCCTTCAGAAAGTGGGCAGAGAGGGAACCTCACTCAAGTTAATCAAGGCCATATACGACAAATACACAGCAAACATTCTCAATGGTGAAAAATTGAAAGCATGTCCTCTAATATCAGGAACAAGACAAGGATGACCACTCTCACCACTATTATTCAACATAGTTTTGGAAGTTTTAGCCACAGCAGTCAGAGCAGCAAAAGAAATAAAAGGAACACAAGTTGGAAAAGAAGAAGTAACACGGTCACTCTTTGCAGATGGCATGACACTATACTTAGAGAATCCTAAAGATGCCACCAGAAAACTAGTAGAGCTAATCCATGGATTTGGTAACGTTGCACGATACAAAATGAATACACAGAAATCCCTTGCATTCCTATACATTAATGAAGAAAATTCTGAAAGAGAAATGAAGGAAACACTCCCATTAACCATTACAACAGAAAGAATAAAATACCTAGGAATAAACCTACGTAGGGAGACAAAAGATCTGTATGCTGAAAACTGTGACACTGAAGAAGGAAATTGAAGATGATACAAACAGATGGAGAGAGATACCATGTTCTTGGATTGGAAGAATCAATGTTGTGAAAATGACTATACTACAAAAGCAATCTACGTATTCAATGCAATCCCTCTCAAATTACCAATGGCATTCTTTCCAGAACTAGAACAAAAAAATCTTAAAATTTGTATGGAGACACAAAACACCCGAAGAGACGAAGCACTTTGAGGGAAAAAAACAGAGATGGAGGAATCAGACTGCCCGACTTCAGACTGTACTACAAAGGTACAGTAATCAAGACACGATGGGACGGGCACAAAAACACAAATATAGATCAATGCAACAGGATAGAAATCCCAGAGATAAAGCCACGCACCCATGGTCAACTAATCTATGACAAAGGAGGCAAGAATCCCCAATGGAGAAAAGACAGTCTCTACGATACGTGGTGCTGGGAAAACTGGACAGACACATGTAAAACAATGAAATTAGACCACTCCTAAACACTGTACACAGAAATCAACTCAAAATGGAACAGAGACCTAAACGTAAGACAGGACACTATAAAACTCCTTGAGGAAAACATAGGAATAACACGCTGTGACGTAAATCACAGCAAGATCCTTTTTAATCCACCTCCTAATGGAAATAAAAACAAAAATAAACAGGTGGGACCTAATGAAATTTAAACGCTTTTGCTACACACAGGAAACTACAAACAAATCGAAAGGACAACCCTCAGAATGGGAAAAATATTTGTGTACAGATCAACGGACTACGGATTAATCTCCAAAATATATAAACAGCTCATGCAGCTCGGTATTAAAAAAACGAACAACGCAATCGAAAATTGGGCAGAAGACCTAAATAGACAATTCTCCAAAGAAGACATACATCTGGCCAACAAGCACATAAAAACTTGCTCAACATCACTAATTATTAGAGAGATGCACATCAAAACTACACTGAGAAATCACCTCATTCCATTTAGAACGAGCATTATCAGAAAATCAACAAACAACCACCGCTGGACAGGGTGTTGAGTAAAGAAAACACTCTTGCACCGTTGTTGGTAGTGTAAATTGATAGAGCCACTATGGAGAACAGTAAAAAGGTTCTTGAAAAAACTAAGAACAGAATTGCCATATGACCCAGCGAACCCACTACAGGGCACGTACCAAGAGAAAACCATACTTCGAAAAGACACATGCACCCCAATGTTCATTGCAGCAGTATTTACAATAGCCAGGTCATGGAAACAACCTAAATGCCCATTCAGAGATGAATAGATAAAGAAGACATGCTACATATATACCATGGAATATTATTCAGCCATAAAAAGCAACTAAGTTGGTTCATTCGTACAGCCGTAGATGGATCTAGAGACTGTCATAGAGAGTGAAGTCAGTCAGAAAGAGAAAAACAGATATCATATATAAAGGCATATATATGCAAACTAGAAAAATGATACAGATGAACCGGTTTGCAGGATTGAATTGATACACAGATGTGCACAAACAACGTATGGCCACCAACGGGAGAAAGTGGGGGTGTGGTAGTCGTTGTGTGAAAAATTTGGAAATTGGGATTATCATATATACACTAATATGTATAAAATGGGTAACTAATAAGAACCTGCTGTATAAAAAAATAAAATAATATTCAAAAATTCAGAAAAGAATAAGATAAAAGGAAGAAGATGTGTTCATTTGAACCAATCATTTCCTATATAGACAACAAAATCTGAAGGTAGTTGGGGCTGTCAATAATAAGGTAGAAAAGAAAGAAAGAAAGAACTGAAATAGCAACAAAGAAAACAATAGCAAGGATCAATACAAGTAAAAGCTGGTTCTTTGAGAAGGTAAACAATATTGATATAACTTTAGCCAGACTCATCGAGCAAAAGAGGGAGAGGATTGCAACCAATAAAATTAGAAATGAAAAAGTTACAATGGACAACACAGAAATACAAACCTTCTTAAGAGACCACTGCAAGCAACTCTATGCTGATAAAATGGACAATCTGGAGGAAATGCACAAATTCCTAGAAAGGTACAACCTTCCACGACTGAACCAGGAAAAAATAGAAACTATGAACAGACCCAGTACGAGTAATGAACTTGCAACTCTGATTAAAATTCGTCCAACAAAAAAAACTCCCGGACACATGGCTTCACAGGATAATTCTATCCAACACGGAGAGTAGACCTAACACCCATCCTTCTCAAACTCTTCCAAAAAATGATCGAGGCGGGAACACTCCCAAACTCTTTCTATGAGGCCACCATCACCCTGATACCAAAACCAGACAGAGATAGTACAAAAAAATACAGTTACACACCGATATCACTGATGAACATAGATGCAAAGCTGCTCAACAAAATAGTAGCAAACAGAATCCAATACCACATTAAAAGTATCATACCTCATGATCAAGTGGGATTTATCCCAGGGATGCAAGGTTTCTTCAATATAGGCAAATCAATGTGATACACCCTATTAACAAAGGGAAGAGGAAAAACCATATAATCATGTCAATAGATGCAGAAAAGCTTGTGACAAAGTTCAACACACATTTCTGATAAAAACCCTCCAGAAAGTGGGCAGAGAGGGAACCTCACTCAACTTAATCAAGGCCATATACGACAAACCCACAGCAAACATTCTCAATGGTGAAAAAATGAAAGCATGTCCTCTAATACCAGGAACAAGACAAGGATGACCACTCTCACCACTATTATTCCACATAGTTTTGGAAGTTCTAGCCACAGCAGTCAGAGCAGCCAAAGAAAGAAACGGAACACAAGTTGGAAAAGAAGAAGTAACACTGTCACACTTTGCAGACGACATGACATTATACTTAGAGAATCCTAAAGATGCCACCAGAAAACTACTAGAAGTAATCCATGGATTTGGTAACGTTGCACGATACAAAATGAATGCACAGAAATCCCTTGCATTCCTATACATTAATGAAGAAAAATCTGAAAGAGAAATAAAGGAAACACTCCCATTAACCACTGCAACAAAAAGAATAAAATACCTAGGAACAAACCTACCTAGGGAGACAAAAGTTCTGTATGCTGAAAACTATGACACTGAAGAACGAAATTGAAGATGATACCTACAGATGGAGAGAGATACCATGTTCTTGGATTGGAAGAATCAATGTTGTGAAAATGACTATACTCTCCAAAGCAATCTACATATTCAATGCAATGCCTCTCAAATTACCAATGGCATTTTTTTTCACAACTAGAGCAAAAAAAAATCTTAAAATTTGTATGGAGACACAAAAAACCTGGAAGAGCCGAAGCAGTTTGAGGGATAAAAACAGAGCTGGAGGAATCAGACTGCCCGACTTCAGACTGTACTACAAAGCTACAGTAATCAAGACACGATGGGACTGGCACAAAAACAGAAATATAGATCAATGCAACAGGATAGAAAGCCCAGAGATAAAGCCACGCACCTATGGCCAACTAATCTATGACAAAGGAGACTAGAATCCCCAATGGAGAAAAGACAGTCTCTACAATAAGTGGTGCTGGGAAAACTGCACAGACACATGTAAAAGAATGAAATTGGAACACTCCCAAACACCGTACACAGAAATAAACTCAAAATGGAACAGAGACCTAAACGTAAGACAGGATACCATAAAACTCTTAGAGGAAAACATAGCAATAACACGCTTTGACATAAATCACAGCAAGATCTTTTTCAATCCACCTCCTAGAGTAATGAAAATAAAAACAAAAAGAAAGAAGTGGGACCTAATGAAACTTAAAAGCTTTGGCTACACACAGGAAACGACAAACAAGACCAAAGGACAACCCTCAGAATGGGAAAAATATTTATGTACGGATCAACAGACTAAGGATTAATCTCCAAAATATATAAAGAGCTCATGCAGCTCGGTATTGAACAAACGAACAACCCAATCGAAAAATGGGCAGAAGACCTAAATAGACAATTCTCCAAAGAAGACACACGGCTGGCCAACAAACACATCAAAACCTGCTCAACGTCACTATTTATTAGAGAGATGCACATCAAAACGACACTGAGGTATCACCTCACACCATTTAGAACGGGCATCATCAGAAAATCAACAAACAACAACTGCTGGACAGGGTGTGGAGCAAAGAGAATACTCTTCTTGCACTGTTGTTGGGAAAGTAAATTGATACAGCCACTATGGAGAACAGTAGAGAGGTTCCTTAAAAAACGAAAACCAGAATTGCCATACGACCCAGCGAACCCACTACAGGGCATACACCAAGAGAAAACCATAGTTCTAAAATCACATGCACCCCAATGTTCATTGTAGTAGGATTTACTATAGCCAGGTCATGGAAACAACCTAAATGCCCATTCACAGGCGAATGCATAAGGAAGATGAGGTAAATATATATCATGGAATATTACTCAGCCATATAAAGGAACTAAGTTGGTTCATTGGTACAGGCGTGGATGGATCTAGAGACTGTCATACAGAGTGAAATCAGTCAGAAAGAGAAAAACAGATACCGTATATAAACGCATATATATGCAACCTAGAAAGATGGTACAGATGAACCGGTTTGCAGGATTGAATTGATACACAGATGTGGAGAACCCACGTAGGGCCACCAAAGGGGGAAAGTGGGAGTGTGGTAGTCGTTGTGTGATGAATTCGGAAATTGGGATTGACATATATACACTAATATGTATAAAATGGATAACTAATAAGAACCTGCTGTATAAAAAAATAAAATAATATTCAGAAATTCAAAAAACAGTAAGATAAAAGGAAGAAGATGTGTTCACTTGAACCGATCATTTCCTAAATAGACAACAAACTCCGAAGGTAGTTGGGGCTGTCAATAAAAAGGCAGAAAAAAAAGAAAGAAAGAACTGAAACAGCAACAAAGAAAACAATAGCAAGGATCAATAAAAGTAAAAGCTGGTTCTTTGAGAAGGTAAACAATATTGATATACCTTTAGCCAGACTCACCGAGAAAAAGAGGGAGAGGACTGCAATCAATAAAATTAGAAATGAAAAAGAAGTTACCACGGACAACAGAGAAATATAAAACTTCGTAAGAGACTACTACAAGCAACTCTAGGCTGATAAAATGGACAATCTGGAAGAAATGCACAAATTCCTAGAAAGGTACCACCTTCCAAGACTGAACCAGGAAAAAATAGAAACTATGAACAGACTCAGTACGAGTAATGAACTTGTAACTCTGATTAAAACTTGTCCAACAAACAAAAGTTCAGGACAGATGGTTTCACAGGATAATTCTATCCAACATGGAGAAAAGACCTAACACCCATCCTTCTCAAACTCTTCGAAAAAATGGTCGAGGCGGGAACACTCCCAAACTCTTTCTATGAGGCCACCATCACCCTGATACCAAAACCAGACAAAGATAGTACAAAGAACTAAAGTTACACACCGATATCACTGATGAACATAGATGCAAAGCTGCTCAACAAAATAGTAGCAAACAGAATCCAATACCACATTAAAATTGTCATACCTCATGATCAAGTGTGATTTATCCAAGGGATGCAAGGATTCTTCCATATACGCAATTCAATGTGATACATCCTATGAACAAAGCGAAGAGGAAAATCCATATGATCATGTCAATCGATGCAGAAAAGCTTGTGACAAATTTCAACACACATTTCTGATAAAAACCCTTCAGAAAGTGGGCAGAGAGGGAACCTCACTCAAGTTAATCAAGGCCATATACGACAAATACACAGCAAACATTCTCAATGGTGAAAAATTGAAAGCATGTCCTCTAATATCAGGAACAAGACAAGGATGACCACTCTCACCACTATTATTCAACATAGTTTTGGAAGTTTTAGCCACAGCAGTCAGAGCAGCAAAAGAAATAAAAGGAACACAAGTTGGAAAAGAAGAAGTAACACGGTCACTCTTTGCAGATGGCATGACACTATACTTAGAGAATCCTAAAGATGCCACCAGAAAACTAGTAGAGCTAATCCATGGATTTGGTAACGTTGCACGATACAAAATGAATACACAGAAATCCCTTGCATTCCTATACATTAATGAAGAAAATTCTGAAAGAGAAATGAAGGAAACACTCCCATTAACCATTACAACAGAAAGAATAAAATACCTAGGAATAAACCTACGTAGGGAGACAAAAGATCTGTATGCTGAAAACTGTGACACTGAAGAAGGAAATTGAAGACGATACAAACAGATGGAGAGAGATACCATGTTCTTGGATTGGAAGAATCAATGTTGTGAAAATGACTATACTACAAAAGCAATCTACGTATTCAATGCAATCCCTCTCAAATTACCAATGGCATTCTTTCCAGAACTAGAACAAAAAAATCTTAAAATTTGTATGGAGACACAAAACACCCGAAGAGACGAAGCACTTTGAGGGAAAAAAACAGAGATGGAGGAATCAGACTGCCCGACTTCAGACTGTACTACAAAGGTACAGTAATCAAGACACGATGGGACGGGCACAAAAACACAAATATAGATCAATGCAACAGGATAGAAATCCCAGAGATAAAGCCACGCACCCATGGTCAACTAATCTATGACAAAGGAGGCAAGAATCCCCAATGGAGAAAAGACAGTCTCTACGATACGTGGTGCTGGGAAAACTGGACAGACACATGTAAAACAATGAAATTAGACCACTCCTAAACACTGTACACAGAAATCAACTCAAAATGGAACAGAGACCTAAACGTAAGACAGGACACTATAAAACTCCTTGAGGAAAACATAGGAATAACACGCTGTGACGTAAATCACAGCAAGATCCTTTTTAATCCACCTCCTAATGGAAATAAAAACAAAAATAAACAGGTGGGACCTAATGAAATTTAAACGCTTTTGCTACACACAGGAAACTACAAACAAATCGAAAGGACAACCCTCAGAATGGGAAAAATATTTGTGTACAGATCAACGGACTACGGATTAATCTCCAAAATATATAAACAGCTCATGCAGCTCGGTATTAAAAAAACGAACAACGCAATCGAAAATTGGGCAGAAGACCTAAATAGACAATTCTCCAAAGAAGACATACATCTGGCCAACAAGCACATAAAAACTTGCTCAACATCACTAATTATTAGAGAGATGCACATCAAAACTACACTGAGAAATCACCTCATTCCATTTAGAACGAGCATTATCAGAAAATCAACAAACAACCACCGCTGGACAGGGTGTTGAGTAAAGAAAACACTCTTGCACCGTTGTTGGTAGTGTAAATTGATAGAGCCACTATGGAGAACAGTAAAAAGGTTCTTGAAAAAACTAAGAACAGAATTGCCATATGACCCAGCGAACCCACTACAGGGCACGTACCAAGAGAAAACCATACTTCGAAAAGACACATGCACCCCAATGTTCATTGCAGCAGTATTTACAATAGCCAGGTCATGGAAACAACCTAAATGCCCATTCAGAGATGAATAGATAAAGAAGACATGCTACATATATACCATGGAATATTATTCAGCCATAAAAAGCAACTAAGTTGGTTCATTCGTACAGCCGTAGATGGATCTAGAGACTGTCATAGAGAGTGAAGTCAGTCAGAAAGAGAAAAACAGATATCATATATAAAGGCATATATATGCAAACTAGAAAAATGATACAGATGAACCGGTTTGCAGGATTGAATTGATACACAGATGTGCACAAACAACGTATGGCCACCAACGGGAGAAAGTGGGGGTGTGGTAGTCGTTGTGTGAAAAATTTGGAAATTGGGATTATCATATATACACTAATATGTATAAAATGGGTAACTAATAAGAACCTGCTGTATAAAAAAATAAAATAATATTCAAAAATTCAGAAAAGAATAAGATAAAAGGAAGAAGATGTGTTCATTTGAACCAATCATTTCCTATATAGACAACAAAATCTGAAGGTAGTTGGGGCTGTCAATAATAAGGTAGAAAAGAAAGAAAGAAAGAACTGAAATAGCAACAAAGAAAACAATAGCAAGGATCAATACAAGTAAAAGCTGGTTCTTTGAGAAGGTAAACAATATTGATATAACTTTAGCCAGACTCATCGAGCAAAAGAGGGAGAGGATTGCAACCAATAAAATTAGAAATGAAAAAGTTACAATGGACAACACAGAAATACAAACCTTCTTAAGAGACCACTGCAAGCAACTCTATGCGGATAAAATGGACAATCTGGAGGAAATGCACAAATTCCTAGAAAGGTACAACCTTCCACGACTGAACCAGGAAAAAATAGAAACTATGAACAGACCCAGTACGAGTAATGAACTTGCAACTCTGATTAAAATTCGTCCAACAAAAAAAACTCCCGGACACATGGCTTCACAGGATAATTCTATCCAACACGGAGAGTAGACCTAACACCCATCCTTCTCAAACTCTTCCAAAAAATGATCGAGGCGGGAACACTCCCAAACTCTTTCTATGAGGCCACCATCACCCTGATACCAAAACCAGACAGAGATAGTACAAAAAAATACAGTTACACACCGATATCACTGATGAACATAGATGCAAAGCTGCTCAACAAAATAGTAGCAAACAGAATCCAATACCACATTAAAAGTATCATACCTCATGATCAAGTGGGATTTATCCCAGGGATGCAAGGTTTCTTCAATATAGGCAAATCAATGTGATACACCCTATTAACAAAGGGAAGAGGAAAAACCATATAATCATGTCAATAGATGCAGAAAAGCTTGTGACAAAGTTCAACACACATTTCTGATAAAAACCCTCCAGAAAGTGGGCAGAGAGGGAACCTCACTCAACTTAATCAAGGCCATATACGACAAACCCACAGCAAACATTCTCAATGGTGAAAAAATGAAAGCATGTCCTCTAATACCAGGAACAAGACAAGGATGACCACGCTCACCACTATTATTCCACATAGTTTTGGAAGTTCTAGCCACAGCAGTCAGAGCAGCAAAAGAAAGAAACGGAACACAAGTTGGAAAAGAAGAAGTAACACTGTCACACTTTGCAGACGACATGACATTATACTTAGAGAATCCTAAAGATGCCACCAGAAAACTACTAGAAGTAATCCATGGATTTGGTAACGTTGCACGATACAAAATGAATGCACAGAAATCCCTTGCATTCCTATACATTAATGAAGAAAAATCTGAAAGAGAAATAAAGGAAACACTCCCATTAACCACTGCAACAAAAAGAATAAAATACCTAGGAACAAACCTACCTAGGGAGACAAAAGTTCTGTATGCTGAAAACTATGACACTGAAGAACGAAATTGAAGATGATACCTACAGATGGAGAGAGATACCATGTTCTTGGATTGGAAGAATCAATGTTGTGAAAATGACTATACTCTCCAAAGCAATCTACATATTCAATGCAATGCCTCTCAAATTACCAATGGCATTTTTTTCACAACTAGAGCAAAAAAAAATCTTAAAATTTGTATGGAGACACAAAAAACCTGGAAGAGCCGAAGCAGTTTGAGGGATAAAAACAGAGCTGGAGGAATCAGACTGCCCGACTTCAGACTGTACTACAAAGCTACAGTAATCAAGACACGATGGGACTGGCACAAAAACAGAAATATAGATCAATGCAACAGGATAGAAAGCCCAGAGATAAAGCCACGCACCTATGGCCAACTAATCTATGACAAAGGAGACTAGAATCCCCAATGGAGAAAAGACAGTCTCTACAATAAGTGGTGCTGGGAAAACTGCACAGACACATGTAAAAGAATGAAATTGGAACACTCCCAAACACCGTACACAGAAATAAACTCAAAATGGAACAGAGACCTAAACGTAAGACAGGATACCATAAAACTCTTAGAGGAAAACATAGCAATAACACGCTTTGACATAAATCACAGCAAGATCTTTTTCAATCCACCTCCTAGAGTAATGAAAATAAAAACAAAAAGAAAGAAGTGGGACCTAATGAAACTTAAAAGCTTTGGCTACACACAGGAAACGACAAACAAGACCAAAGGACAACCCTCAGAATGGGAAAAATATTTATGTACGGATCAACAGACTAAGGATTAATCTCCAAAATATATAAAGAGCTCATGCAGCTCGGTATTGAACAAACGAACAACCCAATCGAAAAATGGGCAGAAGACCTAAATAGACAATTCTCCAAAGAAGACACACGGCTGGCCAACAAACACATCAAAACCTGCTCAACGTCACTATTTATTAGAGAGATGCACATCAAAACGACACTGAGGTATCACCTCACACCATTTAGAACGGGCATCATCAGAAAATCAACAAACAACAACTGCTGGACAGGGTGTGGAGCAAAGAGAATACTCTTCTTGCACTGTTGTTGGGAAAGTAAATTGATACAGCCACTATGGAGAACAGTAGAGAGGTTCCTTAAAAAACGAAAACCAGAATTGCCATACGACCCAGCGAACCCACTACAGGGCATACACCAAGAGAAAACCATAGTTCTAAAATCACATGCACCCCAATGTTCATTGTAGTAGGATTTACTATAGCCAGGTCATGGAAACAACCTAAATGCCCATTCACAGGCGAATGCATAAGGAAGATGAGGTAAATATATATCATGGAATATTACTCAGCCATAAAAAGGAACTAAGTTGGTTCATTGGTACAGGCGTGGATGGATCTAGAGACTGTCATACAGAGTGAAATCAGTCAGAAAGAGAAAAACAGATACCGTATATAAACGCATATATATGCAACCTAGAAAGATGGTACAGATGAACCGGTTTGCAGGATTGAATTGATACACAGATGTGGAGAACCCACGTAGGGCCACCAAAGGGGGAAAGTGGGAGTGTGGTAGTCGTTGTGTGATGAATTCGGAAATTGGGATTGACATATATACACTAATATGTATAAAATGGATAACTAATAAGAACCTGCTGTATAAAAAAATAAAATAATATTCAGAAATTCAAAAAACAGTAAGATAAAAGGAAGAAGATGTGTTCACTTGAACCGATCATTTCCTAAATAGACAACAAACTCCGAAGGTAGTTGGGGCTGTCAATAAAAAGGCAGAAAAAAAAGAAAGAAAGAACTGAAACAGCAACAAAGAAAACAATAGCAAGGATCAATAAAAGTAAAAGCTGGTTCTTTGAGAAGGTAAACAATATTGATATACCTTTAGCCAGACTCACCGAGAAAAAGAGGGAGAGGACTGCAATCAATAAAATTAGAAATGAAAAAGAAGTTACCACGGACAACAGAGAAATATAAAACTTCATAAGAGACTACTACAAGCAACTCTAGGCTGATAAAATGGACAATCTGGAAGAAATGCACAAATTCCTAGAAAGGTACCACCTTCCAAGACTGAACCAGGAAAAAATAGAAACTATGAACAGACTCAGTACGAGTAATGAACTTGTAACTCTGATTAAAACTTGTCCAACAAACAAAAGTTCAGGACAGATGGTTTCACAGGATAATTCTATCCAACATGGAGAAAAGACCTAACACCCATCCTTCTCAAACTCTTCGAAAAAATGGTCGAGGCGGGAACACTCCCAAACTCTTTCTATGAGGCCACCATCACCCTGATACCAAAACCAGACAAAGATAGTACAAAGAACTAAAGTTACACACCGATATCACTGATGAACATAGATGCAAAGCTGCTCAACAAAATAGTAGCAAACAGAATCCAATACCACATTAAAATTGTCATACCTCATGATCAAGTGTGATTTATCCAAGGGATGCAAGGATTCTTCCATATACGCAATTCAATGTGATACATCCTATGAACAAAGCGAAGAGGAAAATCCATATGATCATGTCAATCGATGCAGAAAAGCTTGTGACAAATTTCAACACACATTTCTGATAAAAACCCTTCAGAAAGTGGGCAGAGAGGGAACCTCACTCAAGTTAATCAAGGCCATATACGACAAATACACAGCAAACATTCTCAATGGTGAAAAATTGAAAGCATGTCCTCTAATATCAGGAACAAGACAAGGATGACCACTCTCACCACTATTATTCAACATAGTTTTGGAAGTTTTAGCCACAGCAGTCAGAGCAGCAAAAGAAATAAAAGGAACACAAGTTGGAAAAGAAGAAGTAACACGGTCACTCTTTGCAGATGGCATGACACTATACTTAGAGAATCCTAAAGATGCCACCAGAAAACTAGTAGAGCTAATCCATGGATTTGGTAACGTTGCACGATACAAAATGAATACACAGAAATCCCTTGCATTCCTATACATTAATGAAGAAAATTCTGAAAGAGAAATGAAGGAAACACTCCCATTAACCATTACAACAGAAAGAATAAAATACCTAGGAATAAACCTACGTAGGGAGACAAAAGATCTGTATGCTGAAAACTGTGACACTGAAGAAGGAAATTGAAGATGATACAAACAGATGGAGAGAGATACCATGTTCTTGGATTGGAAGAATCAATGTTGTGAAAATGACTATACTACAAAAGCAATCTACGTATTCAATGCAATCCCTCTCAAATTACCAATGGCATTCTTTCCAGAACTAGAACAAAAAAATCTTAAAATTTGTATGGAGACACAAAACACCCGAAGAGACGAAGCACTTTGAGGGAAAAAAACAGAGATGGAGGAATCAGACTGCCCGACTTCAGACTGTACTACAAAGGTACAGTAATCAAGACACGATGGGACGGGCACAAAAACACAAATATAGATCAATGCAACAGGATAGAAATCCCAGAGATAAAGCCACGCACCCATGGTCAACTAATCTATGACAAAGGAGGCAAGAATCCCCAATGGAGAAAAGACAGTCTCTATGATACGTGGTGCTGGGAAAACTGGACAGACACATGTAAAACAATGAAATTAGACCACTCCTAAACACTGTACACAGAAATCAACTCAAAATGGAACAGAGACCTAAACGTAAGACAGGACACTATAAAACTCCTTGAGGAAAACATAGGAATAACACGCTGTGACGTAAATCACAGCAAGATCCTTTTTAATCCACCTCCTAATGGAAATAAAAACAAAAATAAACAGGTGGGACCTAATGAAATTTAAACGCTTTTGCTACACACAGGAAACTACAAACAAATCGAAAGGACAACCCTCAGAATGGGAAAAATATTTGTGTACAGATCAACGGACTACGGATTAATCTCCAAAATATATAAACAGCTCATGCAGCTCGGTATTAAAAAAACGAACAACGCAATCGAAAATTGGGCAGAAGACCTAAATAGACAATTCTCCAAAGAAGACATACATCTGGCCAACAAGCACATAAAAACTTGCTCAACATCACTAATTATTAGAGAGATGCACATCAAAACTACACTGAGAAATCACCTCATTCCATTTAGAACGAGCATTATCAGAAAATCAACAAACAACCACCGCTGGACAGGGTGTTGAGTAAAGAAAACACTCTTGCACCGTTGTTGGTAGTGTAAATTGATAGAGCCACTATGGAGAACAGTAAAAAGGTTCTTGAAAAAACTAAGAACAGAATTGCCATATGACCCAGCGAACCCACTACAGGGCACGTACCAAGAGAAAACCATACTTCGAAAAGACACATGCACCCCAATGTTCATTGCAGCAGTATTTACAATAGCCAGGTCATGGAAACAACCTAAATGCCCATTCAGAGATGAATAGATAAAGAAGACATGCTACATATATACCATGGAATATTATTCAGCCATAAAAAGCAACTAAGTTGGTTCATTCGTACAGCCGTAGATGGATCTAGAGACTGTCATAGAGAGTGAAGTCAGTCAGAAAGAGAAAAACAGATATCATATATAAAGGCATATATATGCAAACTAGAAAAATGATACAGATGAACCGGTTTGCAGGATTGAATTGATACACAGATGTGCACAAACAACGTATGGCCACCAACGGGAGAAAGTGGGGGTGTGGTAGTCGTTGTGTGAAAAATTTGGAAATTGGGATTATCATATATACACTAATATGTATAAAATGGGTAACTAATAAGAACCTGCTGTATAAAAAAATAAAATAATATTCAAAAATTCAGAAAAGAATAAGATAAAAGGAAGAAGATGTGTTCATTTGAACCAATCATTTCCTATATAGACAACAAAATCTGAAGGTAGTTGGGGCTGTCAATAATAAGGTAGAAAAGAAAGAAAGAAAGAACTGAAATAGCAACAAAGAAAACAATAGCAAGGATCAATACAAGTAAAAGCTGGTTCTTTGAGAAGGTAAACAATATTGATATAACTTTAGCCAGACTCATCGAGCAAAAGAGGGAGAGGATTGCAACCAATAAAATTAGAAATGAAAAAGTTACAATGGACAACACAGAAATACAAACCTTCTTAAGAGACCACTGCAAGCAACTCTATGCTGATAAAATGGACAATCTGGAGGAAATGCACAAATTCCTAGAAAGGTACAACCTTCCACGACTGAACCAGGAAAAAATAGAAACTATGAACAGACCCAGTACGAGTAATGAACTTGCAACTCTGATTAAAATTCGTCCAACAAAAAAAACTCCCGGACACATGGCTTCACAGGATAATTCTATCCAACACGGAGAGTAGACCTAACACCCATCCTTCTCAAACTCTTCCAAAAAATGATCGAGGCGGGAACACTCCCAAACTCTTTCTATGAGGCCACCATCACCCTGATACCAAAACCAGACAGAGATAGTACAAAAAAATACAGTTACACACCGATATCACTGATGAACATAGATGCAAAGCTGCTCAACAAAATAGTAGCAAACAGAATCCAATACCACATTAAAAGTATCATACCTCATGATCAAGTGGGATTTATCCCAGGGATGCAAGGTTTCTTCAATATAGGCAAATCAATGTGATACACCCTATTAACAAAGGGAAGAGGAAAAACCATATAATCATGTCAATAGATGCAGAAAAGCTTGTGACAAATTTCAACACACATTTCTGATAAAAACCCTCCAGAAAGTGGGCAGAGAGGGAACCTCACTCAACTTAATCAAGGCCATATACGACAAACCCACAGCAAACATTCTCAATGGTGAAAAAATGAAAGCATGTCCTCTAATACCAGGAACAAGACAAGGATGACCACTCTCACCACTATTATTCCACATAGTTTTGGAAGTTCTAGCCACAGCAGTCAGAGCAGCCAAAGAAAGAAACGGAACACAAGTTGGAAAAGAAGAAGTAACACTGTCACACTTTGCAGACGACATGACATTATACTTAGAGAATCCTAAAGATGCCACCAGAAAACTACTAGAAGTAATCCATGGATTTGGTAACGTTGCACGATACAAAATGAATGCACAGAAATCCCTTGCATTCCTATACATTAATGAAGAAAAATCTGAAAGAGAAATAAAGGAAACACTCCCATTAACCACTGCAACAAAAAGAATAAAATACCTAGGAACAAACCTACCTAGGGAGACAAAAGTTCTGTATGCTGAAAACTATGACACTGAAGAACGAAATTGAAGATGATACCTACAGATGGAGAGAGATACCATGTTCTTGGATTGGAAGAATCAATGTTGTGAAAATGACTATACTCTCCAAAGCAATCTACATATTCAATGCAATGCCTCTCAAATTACCAATGGCATTTTTTTCACAACTAGAGCAAAAAAAAATCTTAAAATTTGTATGGAGACACAAAAAACCTGGAAGAGCCGAAGCAGTTTGAGGGATAAAAACAGAGCTGGAGGAATCAGACTGCCCGACTTCAGACTGTACTACAAAGCTACAGTAATCAAGACACGATGGGACTGGCACAAAAACAGAAATATAGATCAATGCAACAGGATAGAAAGCCCAGAGATAAAGCCACGCACCTATGGCCAACTAATCTATGACAAAGGAGACTAGAATCCCCAATGGAGAAAAGACAGTCTCTACAATAAGTGGTGCTGGGAAAACTGCACAGACACATGTAAAAGAATGAAATTGGAACACTCCCAAACACCGTACACAGAAATAAACTCAAAATGGAACAGAGACCTAAACGTAAGACAGGATACCATAAAACTCTTAGAGGAAAACATAGCAATAACACGCTTTGACATAAATCACAGCAAGATCTTTTTCAATCCACCTCCTAGAGTAATGAAAATAAAAACAAAAAGAAAGAAGTGGGACCTAATGAAACTTAAAAGCTTTGGCTACACACAGGAAACGACAAACAAGACCAAAGGACAACCCTCAGAATGGGAAAAATATTTATGTACGGATCAACAGACTAAGGATTAATCTCCAAAATATATAAAGAGCTCATGCAGCTCGGTATTGAACAAACGAACAACCCAATCGAAAAATGGGCAGAAGACCTAAATAGACAATTCTCCAAAGAAGACATACATCTGGCCAACAAGCACATAAAAACTTGCTCAACATCACTAATTATTAGAGAGATGCACATCAAAACTACACTGAGAAATCACCTCATTCCATTTAGAACGAGCATTATCAGAAAATCAACAAACAACCACCGCTGGACAGGGTGTTGAGTAAAGAAAACACTCTTGCACCGTTGTTGGTAGTGTAAATTGATAGAGCCACTATGGAGAACAGTAAAAAGGTTCTTGAAAAAACTAAGAACAGAATTGCCATATGACCCAGCGAACCCACTACAGGGCACGTACCAAGAGAAAACCATACTTCGAAAAGACACATGCACCCCAATGTTCATTGCAGCAGTATTTACAATAGCCAGGTCATGGAAACAACCTAAATGCCCATTCAGAGATGAATAGATAAAGAAGACATGCTACATATATACCATGGAATATTATTCAGCCATAAAAAGCAACTAAGTTGGTTCATTCGTACAGCCGTAGATGGATCTAGAGACTGTCATAGAGAGTGAAGTCAGTCAGAAAGAGAAAAACAGATATCATATATAAAGGCATATATATGCAAACTAGAAAAATGATACAGATGAACCGGTTTGCAGGATTGAATTGATACACAGATGTGCACAAACAACGTATGGCCACCAACGGGAGAAAGTGGGGGTGTGGTAGTCGTTGTGTGAAAAATTTGGAAATTGGGATTATCATATATACACTAATATGTATAAAATGGGTAACTAATAAGAACCTGCTGTATAAAAAAATAAAATAATATTCAAAAATTCAGAAAAGAATAAGATAAAAGGAAGAAGATGTGTTCATTTGAACCAATCATTTCCTATATAGACAACAAAATCTGAAGGTAGTTGGGGCTGTCAATAATAAGGTAGAAAAGAAAGAAAGAAAGAACTGAAATAGCAACAAAGAAAACAATAGCAAGGATCAATACAAGTAAAAGCTGGTTCTTTGAGAAGGTAAACAATATTGATATAACTTTAGCCAGACTCATCGAGCAAAAGAGGGAGAGGATTGCAACCAATAAAATTAGAAATGAAAAAGTTACAATGGACAACACAGAAATACAAACCTTCTTAAGAGACCACTGCAAGCAACTCTATGCTGATAAAATGGACAATCTGGAGGAAATGCACAAATTCCTAGAAAGGTACAACCTTCCACGACTGAACCAGGAAAAAATAGAAACTATGAACAGACCCAGTACGAGTAATGAACTTGCAACTCTGATTAAAATTCGTCCAACAAAAAAAACTCCCGGACACATGGCTTCACAGGATAATTCTATCCAACACGGAGAGTAGACCTAACACCCATCCTTCTCAAACTCTTCCAAAAAATGATCGAGGCGGGAACACTCCCAAACTCTTTCTATGAGGCCACCATCACCCTGATACCAAAACCAGACAGAGATAGTACAAAAAAATACAGTTACACACCGATATCACTGATGAACATAGATGCAAAGCTGCTCAACAAAATAGTAGCAAACAGAATCCAATACCACATTAAAAGTATCATACCTCATGATCAAGTGGGATTTATCCCAGGGATGCAAGGTTTCTTCAATATAGGCAAATCAATGTGATACACCCTATTAACAAAGGGAAGAGGAAAAACCATATAATCATGTCAATAGATGCAGAAAAGCTTGTGACAAAGTTCAACACACATTTCTGATAAAAACCCTCCAGAAAGTGGGCAGAGAGGGAACCTCACTCAACTTAATCAAGGCCATATACGACAAACCCACAGCAAACATTCTCAATGGTGAAAAAATGAAAGCATGTCCTCTAATACCAGGAACAAGACAAGGATGACCACGCTCACCACTATCATTCCACATAGTTTTGGAAGTTCTAGCCACAGCAGTCAGAGCAGCAAAAGAAAGAAACGGAACACAAGTTGGAAAAGAAGAAGTAACACTGTCACACTTTGCAGACGACATGACATTATACTTAGAGAATCCTAAAGATGCCACCAGAAAACTACTAGAAGTAATCCATGGATTTGGTAACGTTGCACGATACAAAATGAATGCACAGAAATCCCTTGCATTCCTATACATTAATGAAGAAAAATCTGAAAGAGAAATAAAGGAAACACTCCCATTAACCACTGCAACAAAAAGAATAAAATACCTAGGAACAAACCTACCTAGGGAGACAAAAGTTCTGTATGCTGAAAACTATGACACTGAAGAACGAAATTGAAGATGATACCTACAGATGGAGAGAGATACCATGTTCTTGGATTGGAAGAATCAATGTTGTGAAAATGACTATACTCTCCAAAGCAATCTACATATTCAATGCAATGCCTCTCAAATTACCAATGGCATTTTTTTCACAACTAGAGCAAAAAAAAATCTTAAAATTTGTATGGAGACACAAAAAACCTGGAAGAGCCGAAGCAGTTTGAGGGATAAAAACAGAGCTGGAGGAATCAGACTGCCCGACTTCAGACTGTACTACAAAGCTACAGTAATCAAGACACGATGGGACTGGCACAAAAACACAAATATAGATCAATGCAACAGGATAGAAAGCCCAGAGATAAAGCCACGCACCTATGGCCAACTAATCTATGACAAAGGAGACTAGAATCCCCAATGGAGAAAAGACAGTCTCTACAATAAGTGGTGCTGGGAAAACTGCACAGACACATGTAAAAGAATGAAATTGGAACACTCCCAAACACCGTACACAGAAATAAACTCAAAATGGAACAGAGACCTAAACGTAAGACAGGATACCATAAAACTCTTAGAGGAAAACATAGCAATAACACGCTTTGACATAAATCACAGCAAGATCTTTTTCAATCCACCTCCTAGAGTAATGAAAATAAAAACAAAAAGAAAGAAGTGGGACCTAATGAAACTTAAAAGCTTTGGCTACACACAGGAAACGACAAACAAGACCAAAGGACAACCCTCAGAATGGGAAAAATATTTATGTACGGATCAACAGACTAAGGATTAATCTCCAAAATATATAAAGAGCTCATGCAGCTCGGTATTGAACAAACGAACAACCCAATCGAAAAATGGGCAGAAGACCTAAATAGACAATTCTCCAAAGAAGACACACGGCTGGCCAACAAACACATCAAAACCTGCTCAACGTCACTATTTATTAGAGAGATGCACATCAAAACGACACTGAGGTATCACCTCACACCATTTAGAACGGGCATCATCAGAAAATCAACAAACAACAACTGCTGGACAGGGTGTGGAGCAAAGAGAATACTCTTCTTGCACTGTTGTTGGGAAAGTAAATTGATACAGCCACTATGGAGAACAGTAGAGAGGTTCCTTAAAAAACGAAAACCAGAATTGCCATACGACCCAGCGAACCCACTACAGGGCATACACCAAGAGAAAACCATAGTTCTAAAATCACATGCACCCCAATGTTCATTGTAGTAGGATTTACTATAGCCAGGTCATGGAAACAACCTAAATGCCCATTCACAGGCGAATGCATAAGGAAGATGAGGTAAATATATATCATGGAATATTACTCAGCCATATAAAGGAACTAAGTTGGTTCATTGGTACAGGCGTGGATGGATCTAGAGACTGTCATACAGAGTGAAATCAGTCAGAAAGAGAAAAACAGATACCGTATATAAACGCATATATATGCAACCTAGAAAGATGGTACAGATGAACCGGTTTGCAGGATTGAATTGATACACAGATGTGGAGAACCCACGTAGGGCCACCAAAGGGGGAAAGTGGGAGTGTGGTAGTCGTTGTGTGATGAATTCGGAAATTGGGATTGACATATATACACTAATATGTATAAAATGGATAACTAATAAGAACCTGCTGTATAAAAAAATAAAATAATATTCAGAAATTCAAAAAACAGTAAGATAAAAGGAAGAAGATGTGTTCACTTGAACCGATCATTTCCTAAATAGACAACAAACTCCGAAGGTAGTTGGGGCTGTCAATAAAAAGGCAGAAAAAAAAGAAAGAAAGAACTGAAACAGCAACAAAGAAAACAATAGCAAGGATCAATAAAAGTAAAAGCTGGTTCTTTGAGAAGGTAAACAATATTGATATACCTTTAGCCAGACTCACCGAGAAAAAGAGGGAGAGGACTGCAATCAATAAAATTAGAAATGAAAAAGAAGTTACCACGGACAACAGAGAAATATAAAACTTCGTAAGAGACTACTACAAGCAACTCTAGGCTGATAAAATGGACAATCTGGAAGAAATGCACAAATTCCTAGAAAGGTACCACCTTCCAAGACTGAACCAGGAAAAAATAGAAACTATGAACAGACTCAGTACGAGTAATGAACTTGTAACTCTGATTAAAACTTGTCCAACAAACAAAAGTTCAGGACAGATGGTTTCACAGGATAATTCTATCCAACATGGAGAAAAGACCTAACACCCATCCTTCTCAAACTCTTCGAAAAAATGGTCGAGGCGGGAACACTCCCAAACTCTTTCTATGAGGCCACCATCACCCTGATACCAAAACCAGACAAAGATAGTACAAAGAACTAAAGTTACACACCGATATCACTGATGAACATAGATGCAAAGCTGCTCAACAAAATAGTAGCAAACAGAATCCAATACCACATTAAAATTGTCATACCTCATGATCAAGTGTGATTTATCCAAGGGATGCAAGGATTCTTCCATATACGCAATTCAATGTGATACATCCTATGAACAAAGCGAAGAGGAAAATCCATATGATCATGTCAATCGATGCAGAAAAGCTTGTGACAAATTTCAACACACATTTCTGATAAAAACCCTTCAGAAAGTGGGCAGAGAGGGAACCTCACTCAAGTTAATCAAGGCCATATACGACAAATACACAGCAAACATTCTCAATGGTGAAAAATTGAAAGCATGTCCTCTAATATCAGGAACAAGACAAGGATGACCACTCTCACCACTATTATTCAACATAGTTTTGGAAGTTTTAGCCACAGCAGTCAGAGCAGCAAAAGAAATAAAAGGAACACAAGTTGGAAAAGAAGAAGTAACACGGTCACTCTTTGCAGATGGCATGACACTATACTTAGAGAATCCTAAAGATGCCACCAGAAAACTAGTAGAGCTAATCCATGGATTTGGTAACGTTGCACGATACAAAATGAATACACAGAAATCCCTTGCATTCCTATACATTAATGAAGAAAATTCTGAAAGAGAAATGAAGGAAACACTCCCATTAACCATTACAACAGAAAGAATAAAATACCTAGGAATAAACCTACGTAGGGAGACAAAAGATCTGTATGCTGAAAACTGTGACACTGAAGAAGGAAATTGAAGATGATACAAACAGATGGAGAGAGATACCATGTTCTTGGATTGGAAGAATCAATGTTGTGAAAATGACTATACTACAAAAGCAATCTACGTATTCAATGCAATCCCTCTCAAATTACCAATGGCATTCTTTCCAGAACTAGAACAAAAAAATCTTAAAATTTGTATGGAGACACAAAACACCCGAAGAGACGAAGCACTTTGAGGGAAAAAAACAGAGATGGAGGAATCAGACTGCCCGACTTCAGACTGTACTACAAAGGTACAGTAATCAAGACACGATGGGACGGGCACAAAAACACAAATATAGATCAATGCAACAGGATAGAAATCCCAGAGATAAAGCCACGCACCCATGGTCAACTAATCTATGACAAAGGAGGCAAGAATCCCCAATGGAGAAAAGACAGTCTCTACGATACGTGGTGCTGGGAAAACTGGACAGACACATGTAAAACAATGAAATTAGACCACTCCTAAACACTGTACACAGAAATCAACTCAAAATGGAACAGAGACCTAAACGTAAGACAGGACACTATAAAACTCCTTGAGGAAAACATAGGAATAACACGCTGTGACGTAAATCACAGCAAGATCCTTTTTAATCCACCTCCTAATGGAAATAAAAACAAAAATAAACAGGTGGGACCTAATGAAATTTAAACGCTTTTGCTACACACAGGAAACTACAAACAAATCGAAAGGACAACCCTCAGAATGGGAAAAATATTTGTGTACAGATCAACGGACTACGGATTAATCTCCAAAATATATAAACAGCTCATGCAGCTCGGTATTAAAAAAACGAACAACGCAATCGAAAATTGGGCAGAAGACCTAAATAGACAATTCTCCAAAGAAGACATACATCTGGCCAACAAGCACATAAAAACTTGCTCAACATCACTAATTATTAGAGAGATGCACATCAAAACTACACTGAGAAATCACCTCATTCCATTTAGAACGAGCATTATCAGAAAATCAACAAACAACCACCGCTGGACAGGGTGTTGAGTAAAGAAAACACTCTTGCACCGTTGTTGGTAGTGTAAATTGATAGAGCCACTATGGAGAACAGTAAAAAGGTTCTTGAAAAAACTAAGAACAGAATTGCCATATGACCCAGCGAACCCACTACAGGGCACGTACCAAGAGAAAACCATACTTCGAAAAGACACATGCACCCCAATGTTCATTGCAGCAGTATTTACAATAGCCAGGTCATGGAAACAACCTAAATGCCCATTCAGAGATGAATAGATAAAGAAGACATGCTACATATATACCATGGAATATTATTCAGCCATAAAAAGCAACTAAGTTGGTTCATTCGTACAGCCGTAGATGGATCTAGAGACTGTCATAGAGAGTGAAGTCAGTCAGAAAGAGAAAAACAGATATCATATATAAAGGCATATATATGCAAACTAGAAAAATGATACAGATGAACCGGTTTGCAGGATTGAATTGATACACAGATGTGCACAAACAACGTATGGCCACCAACGGGAGAAAGTGGGGGTGTGGTAGTCGTTGTGTGAAAAATTTGGAAATTGGGATTATCATATATACACTAATATGTATAAAATGGGTAACTAATAAGAACCTGCTGTATAAAAAAATAAAATAATATTCAAAAATTCAGAAAAGAATAAGATAAAAGGAAGAAGATGTGTTCATTTGAACCAATCATTTCCTATATAGACAACAAAATCTGAAGGTAGTTGGGGCTGTCAATAATAAGGTAGAAAAGAAAGAAAGAAAGAACTGAAATAGCAACAAAGAAAACAATAGCAAGGATCAATACAAGTAAAAGCTGGTTCTTTGAGAAGGTAAACAATATTGATATAACTTTAGCCAGACTCATCGAGCAAAAGAGGGAGAGGATTGCAACCAATAAAATTAGAAATGAAAAAGTTACAATGGACAACACAGAAATACAAACCTTCTTAAGAGACCACTGCAAGCAACTCTATGCTGATAAAATGGACAATCTGGAGGAAATGCACAAATTCCTAGAAAGGTACAACCTTCCACGACTGAACCAGGAAAAAATAGAAACTATGAACAGACCCAGTACGAGTAATGAACTTGCAACTCTGATTAAAATTCGTCCAACAAAAAAAACTCCCGGACACATGGCTTCACAGGATAATTCTATCCAACACGGAGAGTAGACCTAACACCCATCCTTCTCAAACTCTTCCAAAAAATGATCGAGGCGGGAACACTCCCAAACTCTTTCTATGAGGCCACCATCACCCTGATACCAAAACCAGACAGAGATAGTACAAAAAAATACAGTTACACACCGATATCACTGATGAACATAGATGCAAAGCTGCTCAACAAAATAGTAGCAAACAGAATCCAATACCACATTAAAAGTATCATACCTCATGATCAAGTGGGATTTATCCCAGGGATGCAAGGTTTCTTCAATATAGGCAAATCAATGTGATACACCCTATTAACAAAGGGAAGAGGAAAAACCATATAATCATGTCAATAGATGCAGAAAAGCTTGTGACAAAGTTCAACACACATTTCTGATAAAAACCCTCCAGAAAGTGGGCAGAGAGGGAACCTCACTCAACTTAATCAAGGCCATATACGACAAACCCACAGCAAACATTCTCAATGGTGAAAAAATGAAAGCATGTCCTCTAATACCAGGAACAAGACAAGGATGACCACGCTCACCACTATCATTCCACATAGTTTTGGAAGTTCTAGCCACAGCAGTCAGAGCAGCAAAAGAAAGAAACGGAACACAAGTTGGAAAAGAAGAAGTAACACTGTCACACTTTGCAGACGACATGACATTATACTTAGAGAATCCTAAAGATGCCACCAGAAAACTACTAGAAGTAATCCATGGATTTGGTAACGTTGCACGATACAAAATGAATGCACAGAAATCCCTTGCATTCCTATACATTAATGAAGAAAAATCTGAAAGAGAAATAAAGGAAACACTCCCATTAACCACTGCAACAAAAAGAATAAAATACCTAGGAACAAACCTACCTAGGGAGACAAAAGTTCTGTATGCTGAAAACTATGACACTGAAGAACGAAATTGAAGATGATACCTACAGATGGAGAGAGATACCATGTTCTTGGATTGGAAGAATCAATGTTGTGAAAATGACTATACTCTCCAAAGCAATCTACATATTCAATGCAATGCCTCTCAAATTACCAATGGCATTTTTTTCACAACTAGAGCAAAAAAAAATCTTAAAATTTGTATGGAGACACAAAAAACCTGGAAGAGCCGAAGCAGTTTGAGGGATAAAAACAGAGCTGGAGGAATCAGACTGCCCGACTTCAGACTGTACTACAAAGCTACAGTAATCAAGACACGATGGGACTGGCACAAAAACAGAAATATAGATCAATGCAACAGGATAGAAAGCCCAGAGATAAAGCCACGCACCTATGGCCAACTAATCTATGACAAAGGAGACTAGAATCCCCAATGGAGAAAAGACAGTCTCTACAATAAGTGGTGCTGGGAAAACTGCACAGACACATGTAAAAGAATGAAATTGGAACACTCCCAAACACCGTACACAGAAATAAACTCAAAATGGAACAGAGACCTAAACGTAAGACAGGATACCATAAAACTCTTAGAGGAAAACATAGCAATAACACGCTTTGACATAAATCACAGCAAGATCTTTTTCAATCCACCTCCTAGAGTAATGAAAATAAAAACAAAAAGAAAGAAGTGGGACCTAATGAAACTTAAAAGCTTTGGCTACACACAGGAAACGACAAACAAGACCAAAGGACAACCCTCAGAATGGGAAAAATATTTATGTACGGATCAACAGACTAAGGATTAATCTCCAAAATATATAAAGAGCTCATGCAGCTCGGTATTGAACAAACGAACAACCCAATCGAAAAATGGGCAGAAGACCTAAATAGACAATTCTCCAAAGAAGACACACGGCTGGCCAACAAACACATCAAAACCTGCTCAACGTCACTATTTATTAGAGAGATGCACATCAAAACGACACTGAGGTATCACCTCACACCATTTAGAACGGGCATCATCAGAAAATCAACAAACAACAACTGCTGGACAGGGTGTGGAGCAAAGAGAATACTCTTCTTGCACTGTTGTTGGGAAAGTAAATTGATACAGCCACTATGGAGAACAGTAGAGAGGTTCCTTAAAAAACGAAAACCAGAATTGCCATACGACCCAGCGAACCCACTACAGGGCATACACCAAGAGAAAACCATAGTTCTAAAATCACATGCACCCCAATGTTCATTGTAGTAGGATTTACTATAGCCAGGTCATGGAAACAACCTAAATGCCCATTCACAGGCGAATGCATAAGGAAGATGAGGTAAATATATATCATGGAATATTACTCAGCCATATAAAGGAACTAAGTTGGTTCATTGGTACAGGCGTGGATGGATCTAGAGACTGTCATACAGAGTGAAATCAGTCAGAAAGAGAAAAACAGATACCGTATATAAACGCATATATATGCAACCTAGAAAGATGGTACAGATGAACCGGTTTGCAGGATTGAATTGATACACAGATGTGGAGAACCCACGTAGGGCCACCAAAGGGGGAAAGTGGGAGTGTGGTAGTCGTTGTGTGATGAATTCGGAAATTGGGATTGACATATATACACTAATATGTATAAAATGGATAACTAATAAGAACCTGCTGTATAAAAAAATAAAATAATATTCAGAAATTCAAAAAACAGTAAGATAAAAGGAAGAAGATGTGTTCACTTGAACCGATCATTTCCTAAATAGACAACAAACTCCGAAGGTAGTTGGGGCTGTCAATAAAAAGGCAGAAAAAAAAGAAAGAAAGAACTGAAACAGCAACAAAGAAAACAATAGCAAGGATCAATAAAAGTAAAAGCTGGTTCTTTGAGAAGGTAAACAATATTGATATACCTTTAGCCAGACTCACCGAGAAAAAGAGGGAGAGGACTGCAATCAATAAAATTAGAAATGAAAAAGAAGTTACCACGGACAACAGAGAAATATAAAACTTCGTAAGAGACTACTACAAGCAACTCTAGGCTGATAAAATGGACAATCTGGAAGAAATGCACAAATTCCTAGAAAGGTACCACCTTCCAAGACTGAACCAGGAAAAAATAGAAACTATGAACAGACTCAGTACGAGTAATGAACTTGTAACTCTGATTAAAACTTGTCCAACAAACAAAAGTTCAGGACAGATGGTTTCACAGGATAATTCTATCCAACATGGAGAAAAGACCTAACACCCATCCTTCTCAAACTCTTCGAAAAAATGGTCGAGGCGGGAACACTCCCAAACTCTTTCTATGAGGCCACCATCACCCTGATACCAAAACCAGACAAAGATAGTACAAAGAACTAAAGTTACACACCGATATCACTGATGAACATAGATGCAAAGCTGCTCAACAAAATAGTAGCAAACAGAATCCAATACCACATTAAAATTGTCATACCTCATGATCAAGTGTGATTTATCCAAGGGATGCAAGGATTCTTCCATATACGCAATTCAATGTGATACATCCTATGAACAAAGCGAAGAGGAAAATCCATATGATCATGTCAATCGATGCAGAAAAGCTTGTGACAAATTTCAACACACATTTCTGATAAAAACCCTTCAGAAAGTGGGCAGAGAGGGAACCTCACTCAAGTTAATCAAGGCCATATACGACAAATACACAGCAAACATTCTCAATGGTGAAAAATTGAAAGCATGTCCTCTAATATCAGGAACAAGACAAGGATGACCACTCTCACCACTATTATTCAACATAGTTTTGGAAGTTTTAGCCACAGCAGTCAGAGCAGCAAAAGAAATAAAAGGAACACAAGTTGGAAAAGAAGAAGTAACACGGTCACTCTTTGCAGATGGCATGACACTATACTTAGAGAATCCTAAAGATGCCACCAGAAAACTAGTAGAGCTAATCCATGGATTTGGTAACGTTGCACGATACAAAATGAATACACAGAAATCCCTTGCATTCCTATACATTAATGAAGAAAATTCTGAAAGAGAAATGAAGGAAACACTCCCATTAACCATTACAACAGAAAGAATAAAATACCTAGGAATAAACCTACGTAGGGAGACAAAAGATCTGTATGCTGAAAACTGTGACACTGAAGAAGGAAATTGAAGATGATACAAACAGATGGAGAGAGATACCATGTTCTTGGATTGGAAGAATCAATGTTGTGAAAATGACTATACTACAAAAGCAATCTACGTATTCAATGCAATCCCTCTCAAATTACCAATGGCATTCTTTCCAGAACTAGAACAAAAAAATCTTAAAATTTGTATGGAGACACAAAACACCCGAAGAGACGAAGCACTTTGAGGGAAAAAAACAGAGATGGAGGAATCAGACTGCCCGACTTCAGACTGTACTACAAAGGTACAGTAATCAAGACACGATGGGACGGGCACAAAAACACAAATATAGATCAATGCAACAGGATAGAAATCCCAGAGATAAAGCCACGCACCCATGGTCAACTAATCTATGACAAAGGAGGCAAGAATCCCCAATGGAGAAAAGACAGTCTCTACGATACGTGGTGCTGGGAAAACTGGACAGACACATGTAAAACAATGAAATTAGACCACTCCTAAACACTGTACACAGAAATCAACTCAAAATGGAACAGAGACCTAAACGTAAGACAGGACACTATAAAACTCCTTGAGGAAAACATAGGAATAACACGCTGTGACGTAAATCACAGCAAGATCCTTTTTAATCCACCTCCTAATGGAAATAAAAACAAAAATAAACAGGTGGGACCTAATGAAATTTAAACGCTTTTGCTACACACAGGAAACTACAAACAAATCGAAAGGACAACCCTCAGAATGGGAAAAATATTTGTGTACAGATCAACGGACTACGGATTAATCTCCAAAATATATAAACAGCTCATGCAGCTCGGTATTAAAAAAACGAACAACGCAATCGAAAATTGGGCAGAAGACCTAAATAGACAATTCTCCAAAGAAGACATACATCTGGCCAACAAGCACATAAAAACTTGCTCAACATCACTAATTATTAGAGAGATGCACATCAAAACTACACTGAGAAATCACCTCATTCCATTTAGAACGAGCATTATCAGAAAATCAACAAACAACCACCGCTGGACAGGGTGTTGAGTAAAGAAAACACTCTTGCACCGTTGTTGGTAGTGTAAATTGATAGAGCCACTATGGAGAACAGTAAAAAGGTTCTTGAAAAAACTAAGAACAGAATTGCCATATGACCCAGCGAACCCACTACAGGGCACGTACCAAGAGAAAACCATACTTCGAAAAGACACATGCACCCCAATGTTCATTGCAGCAGTATTTACAATAGCCAGGTCATGGAAACAACCTAAATGCCCATTCAGAGATGAATAGATAAAGAAGACATGCTACATATATACCATGGAATATTATTCAGCCATAAAAAGCAACTAAGTTGGTTCATTCGTACAGCCGTAGATGGATCTAGAGACTGTCATAGAGAGTGAAGTCAGTCAGAAAGAGAAAAACAGATATCATATATAAAGGCATATATATGCAAACTAGAAAAATGATACAGATGAACCGGTTTGCAGGATTGAATTGATACACAGATGTGCACAAACAACGTATGGCCACCAACGGGAGAAAGTGGGGGTGTGGTAGTCGTTGTGTGAAAAATTTGGAAATTGGGATTATCATATATACACTAATATGTATAAAATGGGTAACTAATAAGAACCTGCTGTATAAAAAAATAAAATAATATTCAAAAATTCAGAAAAGAATAAGATAAAAGGAAGAAGATGTGTTCATTTGAACCAATCATTTCCTATATAGACAACAAAATCTGAAGGTAGTTGGGGCTGTCAATAATAAGGTAGAAAAGAAAGAAAGAAAGAACTGAAATAGCAACAAAGAAAACAATAGCAAGGATCAATACAAGTAAAAGCTGGTTCTTTGAGAAGGTAAACAATATTGATATAACTTTAGCCAGACTCATCGAGCAAAAGAGGGAGAGGATTGCAACCAATAAAATTAGAAATGAAAAAGTTACAATGGACAACACAGAAATACAAACCTTCTTAAGAGACCACTGCAAGCAACTCTATGCTGATAAAATGGACAATCTGGAGGAAATGCACAAATTCCTAGAAAGGTACAACCTTCCACGACTGAACCAGGAAAAAATAGAAACTATGAACAGACCCAGTACGAGTAATGAACTTGCAACTCTGATTAAAATTCGTCCAACAAAAAAAACTCCCGGACACATGGCTTCACAGGATAATTCTATCCAACACGGAGAGTAGACCTAACACCCATCCTTCTCAAACTCTTCCAAAAAATGATCGAGGCGGGAACACTCCCAAACTCTTTCTATGAGGCCACCATCACCCTGATACCAAAACCAGACAGAGATAGTACAAAAAAATACAGTTACACACCGATATCACTGATGAACATAGATGCAAAGCTGCTCAACAAAATAGTAGCAAACAGAATCCAATACCACATTAAAAGTATCATACCTCATGATCAAGTGGGATTTATCCCAGGGATGCAAGGTTTCTTCAATATAGGCAAATCAATGTGATACACCCTATTAACAAAGGGAAGAGGAAAAACCATATAATCATGTCAATAGATGCAGAAAAGCTTGTGACAAATTTCAACACACATTTCTGATAAAAACCCTCCAGAAAGTGGGCAGAGAGGGAACCTCACTCAACTTAATCAAGGCCATATACGACAAACCCACAGCAAACATTCTCAATGGTGAAAAAATGAAAGCATGTCCTCTAATACCAGGAACAAGACAAGGATGACCACGCTCACCACTATTATTCCACATAGTTTTGGAAGTTCTAGCCACAGCAGTCAGAGCAGCCAAAGAAAGAAACGGAACACAAGTTGGAAAAGAAGAAGTAACACTGTCACACTTTGCAGACGACATGACATTATACTTAGAGAATCCTAAAGATGCCACCAGAAAACTACTAGAAGTAATCCATGGATTTGGTAACGTTGCACGATACAAAATGAATGCACAGAAATCCCTTGCATTCCTATACATTAATGAAGAAAAATCTGAAAGAGAAATAAAGGAAACACTCCCATTAACCACTGCAACAAAAAGAATAAAATACCTAGGAACAAACCTACCTAGGGAGACAAAAGTTCTGTATGCTGAAAACTATGACACTGAAGAACGAAATTGAAGATGATACCTACAGATGGAGAGAGATACCATGTTCTTGGATTGGAAGAATCAATGTTGTGAAAATGACTATACTCTCCAAAGCAATCTACATATTCAATGCAATGCCTCTCAAATTACCAATGGCATTTTTTTCACAACTAGAGCAAAAAAAAATCTTAAAATTTGTATGGAGACACAAAAAACCTGGAAGAGCCGAAGCAGTTTGAGGGATAAAAACAGAGCTGGAGGAATCAGACTGCCCGACTTCAGACTGTACTACAAAGCTACAGTAATCAAGACACGATGGGACTGGCACAAAAACAGAAATATAGATCAATGCAACAGGATAGAAAGCCCAGAGATAAAGCCACGCACCTATGGCCAACTAATCTATGACAAAGGAGACTAGAATCCCCAATGGAGAAAAGACAGTCTCTACAATAAGTGGTGCTGGGAAAACTGCACAGACACATGTAAAAGAATGAAATTGGAACACTCCCAAACACCGTACACAGAAATAAACTCAAAATGGAACAGAGACCTAAACGTAAGACAGGATACCATAAAACTCTTAGAGGAAAACATAGCAATAACACGCTTTGACATAAATCACAGCAAGATCTTTTTCAATCCACCTCCTAGAGTAATGAAAATAAAAACAAAAAGAAAGAAGTGGGACCTAATGAAACTTAAAAGCTTTGGCTACACACAGGAAACGACAAACAAGACCAAAGGACAACCCTCAGAATGGGAAAAATATTTATGTACGGATCAACAGACTAAGGATTAATCTCCAAAATATATAAAGAGCTCATGCAGCTCGGTATTGAACAAACGAACAACCCAATCGAAAAATGGGCAGAAGACCTAAATAGACAATTCTCCAAAGAAGACACACGGCTGGCCAACAAACACATCAAAACCTGCTCAACGTCACTATTTATTAGAGAGATGCACATCAAAACGACACTGAGGTATCACCTCACACCATTTAGAACGGGCATCATCAGAAAATCAACAAACAACAACTGCTGGACAGGGTGTGGAGCAAAGAGAATACTCTTCTTGCACTGTTGTTGGGAAAGTAAATTGATACAGCCACTATGGAGAACAGTAGAGAGGTTCCTTAAAAAACGAAAACCAGAATTGCCATACGACCCAGCGAACCCACTACAGGGCATACACCAAGAGAAAACCATAGTTCTAAAATCACATGCACCCCAATGTTCATTGTAGTAGGATTTACTATAGCCAGGTCATGGAAACAACCTAAATGCCCATTCACAGGCGAATGCATAAGGAAGATGAGGTAAATATATATCATGGAATATTACTCAGCCATATAAAGGAACTAAGTTGGTTCATTGGTACAGGCGTGGATGGATCTAGAGACTGTCATACAGAGTGAAATCAGTCAGAAAGAGAAAAACAGATACCGTATATAAACGCATATATATGCAACCTAGAAAGATGGTACAGATGAACCGGTTTGCAGGATTGAATTGATACACAGATGTGGAGAACCCACGTAGGGCCACCAAAGGGGGAAAGTGGGAGTGTGGTAGTCGTTGTGTGATGAATTCGGAAATTGGGATTGACATATATACACTAATATGTATAAAATGGATAACTAATAAGAACCTGCTGTATAAAAAAATAAAATAATATTCAGAAATTCAAAAAACAGTAAGATAAAAGGAAGAAGATGTGTTCACTTGAACCGATCATTTCCTAAATAGACAACAAACTCCGAAGGTAGTTGGGGCTGTCAATAAAAAGGCAGAAAAAAAAGAAAGAAAGAACTGAAACAGCAACAAAGAAAACAATAGCAAGGATCAATAAAAGTAAAAGCTGGTTCTTTGAGAAGGTAAACAATATTGATATACCTTTAGCCAGACTCACCGAGAAAAAGAGGGAGAGGACTGCAATCAATAAAATTAGAAATGAAAAAGAAGTTACCACGGACAACAGAGAAATATAAAACTTCGTAAGAGACTACTACAAGCAACTCTAGGCTGATAAAATGGACAATCTGGAAGAAATGCACAAATTCCTAGAAAGGTACCACCTTCCAAGACTGAACCAGGAAAAAATAGAAACTATGAACAGACTCAGTACGAGTAATGAACTTGTAACTCTGATTAAAACTTGTCCAACAAACAAAAGTTCAGGACAGATGGTTTCACAGGATAATTCTATCCAACATGGAGAAAAGACCTAACACCCATCCTTCTCAAACTCTTCGAAAAAATGGTCGAGGCGGGAACACTCCCAAACTCTTTCTATGAGGCCACCATCACCCTGATACCAAAACCAGACAAAGATAGTACAAAGAACTAAAGTTACACACCGATATCACTGATGAACATAGATGCAAAGCTGCTCAACAAAATAGTAGCAAACAGAATCCAATACCACATTAAAATTGTCATACCTCATGATCAAGTGTGATTTATCCAAGGGATGCAAGGATTCTTCCATATACGCAATTCAATGTGATACATCCTATGAACAAAGCGAAGAGGAAAATCCATATGATCATGTCAATCGATGCAGAAAAGCTTGTGACAAATTTCAACACACATTTCTGATAAAAACCCTTCAGAAAGTGGGCAGAGAGGGAACCTCACTCAAGTTAATCAAGGCCATATACGACAAATACACAGCAAACATTCTCAATGGTGAAAAATTGAAAGCATGTCCTCTAATATCAGGAACAAGACAAGGATGACCACTCTCACCACTATTATTCAACATAGTTTTGGAAGTTTTAGCCACAGCAGTCAGAGCAGCAAAAGAAATAAAAGGAACACAAGTTGGAAAAGAAGAAGTAACACGGTCACTCTTTGCAGATGGCATGACACTATACTTAGAGAATCCTAAAGATGCCACCAGAAAACTAGTAGAGCTAATCCATGGATTTGGTAACGTTGCACGATACAAAATGAATACACAGAAATCCCTTGCATTCCTATACATTAATGAAGAAAATTCTGAAAGAGAAATGAAGGAAACACTCCCATTAACCATTACAACAGAAAGAATAAAATACCTAGGAATAAACCTACGTAGGGAGACAAAAGATCTGTATGCTGAAAACTGTGACACTGAAGAAGGAAATTGAAGATGATACAAACAGATGGAGAGAGATACCATGTTCTTGGATTGGAAGAATCAATGTTGTGAAAATGACTATACTACAAAAGCAATCTACGTATTCAATGCAATCCCTCTCAAATTACCAATGGCATTCTTTCCAGAACTAGAACAAAAAAATCTTAAAATTTGTATGGAGACACAAAACACCCGAAGAGACGAAGCACTTTGAGGGAAAAAAACAGAGATGGAGGAATCAGACTGCCCGACTTCAGACTGTACTACAAAGGTACAGTAATCAAGACACGATGGGACGGGCACAAAAACACAAATATAGATCAATGCAACAGGATAGAAATCCCAGAGATAAAGCCACGCACCCATGGTCAACTAATCTATGACAAAGGAGGCAAGAATCCCCAATGGAGAAAAGACAGTCTCTACGATACGTGGTGCTGGGAAAACTGGACAGACACATGTAAAACAATGAAATTAGACCACTCCTAAACACTGTACACAGAAATCAACTCAAAATGGAACAGAGACCTAAACGTAAGACAGGACACTATAAAACTCCTTGAGGAAAACATAGGAATAACACGCTGTGACGTAAATCACAGCAAGATCCTTTTTAATCCACCTCCTAATGGAAATAAAAACAAAAATAAACAGGTGGGACCTAATGAAATTTAAACGCTTTTGCTACACACAGGAAACTACAAACAAATCGAAAGGACAACCCTCAGAATGGGAAAAATATTTGTGTACAGATCAACGGACTACGGATTAATCTCCAAAATATATAAACAGCTCATGCAGCTCGGTATTAAAAAAACGAACAACGCAATCGAAAATTGGGCAGAAGACCTAAATAGACAATTCTCCAAAGAAGACATACATCTGGCCAACAAGCACATAAAAACTTGCTCAACATCACTAATTATTAGAGAGATGCACATCAAAACTACACTGAGAAATCACCTCATTCCATTTAGAACGAGCATTATCAGAAAATCAACAAACAACCACCGCTGGACAGGGTGTTGAGTAAAGAAAACACTCTTGCACCGTTGTTGGTAGTGTAAATTGATAGAGCCACTATGGAGAACAGTAAAAAGGTTCTTGAAAAAACTAAGAACAGAATTGCCATATGACCCAGCGAACCCACTACAGGGCACGTACCAAGAGAAAACCATACTTCGAAAAGACACATGCACCCCAATGTTCATTGCAGCAGTATTTACAATAGCCAGGTCATGGAAACAACCTAAATGCCCATTCAGAGATGAATAGATAAAGAAGACATGCTACATATATACCATGGAATATTATTCAGCCATAAAAAGCAACTAAGTTGGTTCATTCGTACAGCCGTAGATGGATCTAGAGACTGTCATAGAGAGTGAAGTCAGTCAGAAAGAGAAAAACAGATATCATATATAAAGGCATATATATGCAAACTAGAAAAATGATACAGATGAACCGGTTTGCAGGATTGAATTGATACACAGATGTGCACAAACAACGTATGGCCACCAACGGGAGAAAGTGGGGGTGTGGTAGTCGTTGTGTGAAAAATTTGGAAATTGGGATTATCATATATACACTAATATGTATAAAATGGGTAACTAATAAGAACCTGCTGTATAAAAAAATAAAATAATATTCAAAAATTCAGAAAAGAATAAGATAAAAGGAAGAAGATGTGTTCATTTGAACCAATCATTTCCTATATAGACAACAAAATCTGAAGGTAGTTGGGGCTGTCAATAATAAGGTAGAAAAGAAAGAAAGAAAGAACTGAAATAGCAACAAAGAAAACAATAGCAAGGATCAATACAAGTAAAAGCTGGTTCTTTGAGAAGGTAAACAATATTGATATAACTTTAGCCAGACTCATCGAGCAAAAGAGGGAGAGGATTGCAACCAATAAAATTAGAAATGAAAAAGTTACAATGGACAACACAGAAATACAAACCTTCTTAAGAGACCACTGCAAGCAACTCTATGCTGATAAAATGGACAATCTGGAGGAAATGCACAAATTCCTAGAAAGGTACAACCTTCCACGACTGAACCAGGAAAAAATAGAAACTATGAACAGACCCAGTACGAGTAATGAACTTGCAACTCTGATTAAAATTCGTCCAACAAAAAAAACTCCCGGACACATGGCTTCACAGGATAATTCTATCCAACACGGAGAGTAGACCTAACACCCATCCTTCTCAAACTCTTCCAAAAAATGATCGAGGCGGGAACACTCCCAAACTCTTTCTATGAGGCCACCATCACCCTGATACCAAAACCAGACAGAGATAGTACAAAAAAATACAGTTACACACCGATATCACTGATGAACATAGATGCAAAGCTGCTCAACAAAATAGTAGCAAACAGAATCCAATACCACATTAAAAGTATCATACCTCATGATCAAGTGGGATTTATCCCAGGGATGCAAGGTTTCTTCAATATAGGCAAATCAATGTGATACACCCTATTAACAAAGGGAAGAGGAAAAACCATATAATCATGTCAATAGATGCAGAAAAGCTTGTGACAAATTTCAACACACATTTCTGATAAAAACCCTCCAGAAAGTGGGCAGAGAGGGAACCTCACTCAACTTAATCAAGGCCATATACGACAAACCCACAGCAAACATTCTCAATGGTGAAAAAATGAAAGCATGTCCTCTAATACCAGGAACAAGACAAGGATGACCACGCTCACCACTATTATTCCACATAGTTTTGGAAGTTCTAGCCACAGCAGTCAGAGCAGCCAAAGAAAGAAACGGAACACAAGTTGGAAAAGAAGAAGTAACACTGTCACACTTTGCAGACGACATGACATTATACTTAGAGAATCCTAAAGATGCCACCAGAAAACTACTAGAAGTAATCCATGGATTTGGTAACGTTGCACGATACAAAATGAATGCACAGAAATCCCTTGCATTCCTATACATTAATGAAGAAAAATCTGAAAGAGAAATAAAGGAAACACTCCCATTAACCACTGCAACAAAAAGAATAAAATACCTAGGAACAAACCTACCTAGGGAGACAAAAGTTCTGTATGCTGAAAACTATGACACTGAAGAACGAAATTGAAGATGATACCTACAGATGGAGAGAGATACCATGTTCTTGGATTGGAAGAATCAATGTTGTGAAAATGACTATACTCTCCAAAGCAATCTACATATTCAATGCAATGCCTCTCAAATTACCAATGGCATTTTTTTCACAACTAGAGCAAAAAAAAATCTTAAAATTTGTATGGAGACACAAAAAACCTGGAAGAGCCGAAGCAGTTTGAGGGATAAAAACAGAGCTGGAGGAATCAGACTGCCCGACTTCAGACTGTACTACAAAGCTACAGTAATCAAGACACGATGGGACTGGCACAAAAACACAAATATAGATCAATGCAACAGGATAGAAAGCCCAGAGATAAAGCCACGCACCTATGGCCAACTAATCTATGACAAAGGAGACTAGAATCCCCAATGGAGAAAAGACAGTCTCTACAATAAGTGGTGCTGGGAAAACTGCACAGACACATGTAAAAGAATGAAATTGGAACACTCCCAAACACCGTACACAGAAATAAACTCAAAATGGAACAGAGACCTAAACGTAAGACAGGATACCATAAAACTCTTAGAGGAAAACATAGCAATAACACGCTTTGACATAAATCACAGCAAGATCTTTTTCAATCCACCTCCTAGAGTAATGAAAATAAAAACAAAAAGAAAGAAGTGGGACCTAATGAAACTTAAAAGCTTTGGCTACACACAGGAAACGACAAACAAGACCAAAGGACAACCCTCAGAATGGGAAAAATATTTATGTACGGATCAACAGACTAAGGATTAATCTCCAAAATATATAAAGAGCTCATGCAGCTCGGTATTGAACAAACGAACAACCCAATCGAAAAATGGGCAGAAGACCTAAATAGACAATTCTCCAAAGAAGACACACGGCTGGCCAACAAACACATCAAAACCTGCTCAACGTCACTATTTATTAGAGAGATGCACATCAAAACGACACTGAGGTATCACCTCACACCATTTAGAACGGGCATCATCAGAAAATCAACAAACAACAACTGCTGGACAGGGTGTGGAGCAAAGAGAATACTCTTCTTGCACTGTTGTTGGGAAAGTAAATTGATACAGCCACTATGGAGAACAGTAGAGAGGTTCCTTAAAAAACGAAAACCAGAATTGCCATACGACCCAGCGAACCCACTACAGGGCATACACCAAGAGAAAACCATAGTTCTAAAATCACATGCACCCCAATGTTCATTGTAGTAGGATTTACTATAGCCAGGTCATGGAAACAACCTAAATGCCCATTCACAGGCGAATGCATAAGGAAGATGAGGTAAATATATATCATGGAATATTACTCAGCCATATAAAGGAACTAAGTTGGTTCATTGGTACAGGCGTGGATGGATCTAGAGACTGTCATACAGAGTGAAATCAGTCAGAAAGAGAAAAACAGATACCGTATATAAACGCATATATATGCAACCTAGAAAGATGGTACAGATGAACCGGTTTGCAGGATTGAATTGATACACAGATGTGGAGAACCCACGTAGGGCCACCAAAGGGGGAAAGTGGGAGTGTGGTAGTCGTTGTGTGATGAATTCGGAAATTGGGATTGACATATATACACTAATATGTATAAAATGGATAACTAATAAGAACCTGCTGTATAAAAAAATAAAATAATATTCAGAAATTCAAAAAACAGTAAGATAAAAGGAAGAAGATGTGTTCACTTGAACCGATCATTTCCTAAATAGACAACAAACTCCGAAGGTAGTTGGGGCTGTCAATAAAAAGGCAGAAAAAAAAGAAAGAAAGAACTGAAACAGCAACAAAGAAAACAATAGCAAGGATCAATAAAAGTAAAAGCTGGTTCTTTGAGAAGGTAAACAATATTGATATACCTTTAGCCAGACTCACCGAGAAAAAGAGGGAGAGGACTGCAATCAATAAAATTAGAAATGAAAAAGAAGTTACCACGGACAACAGAGAAATATAAAACTTCGTAAGAGACTACTACAAGCAACTCTAGGCTGATAAAATGGACAATCTGGAAGAAATGCACAAATTCCTAGAAAGGTACCACCTTCCAAGACTGAACCAGGAAAAAATAGAAACTATGAACAGACTCAGTACGAGTAATGAACTTGTAACTCTGATTAAAACTTGTCCAACAAACAAAAGTTCAGGACAGATGGTTTCACAGGATAATTCTATCCAACATGGAGAAAAGACCTAACACCCATCCTTCTCAAACTCTTCGAAAAAATGGTCGAGGCGGGAACACTCCCAAACTCTTTCTATGAGGCCACCATCACCCTGATACCAAAACCAGACAAAGATAGTACAAAGAACTAAAGTTACACACCGATATCACTGATGAACATAGATGCAAAGCTGCTCAACAAAATAGTAGCAAACAGAATCCAATACCACATTAAAATTGTCATACCTCATGATCAAGTGTGATTTATCCAAGGGATGCAAGGATTCTTCCATATACGCAATTCAATGTGATACATCCTATGAACAAAGCGAAGAGGAAAATCCATATGATCATGTCAATCGATGCAGAAAAGCTTGTGACAAATTTCAACACACATTTCTGATAAAAACCCTTCAGAAAGTGGGCAGAGAGGGAACCTCACTCAAGTTAATCAAGGCCATATACGACAAATACACAGCAAACATTCTCAATGGTGAAAAATTGAAAGCATGTCCTCTAATATCAGGAACAAGACAAGGATGACCACTCTCACCACTATTATTCAACATAGTTTTGGAAGTTTTAGCCACAGCAGTCAGAGCAGCAAAAGAAATAAAAGGAACACAAGTTGGAAAAGAAGAAGTAACACGGTCACTCTTTGCAGATGGCATGACACTATACTTAGAGAATCCTAAAGATGCCACCAGAAAACTAGTAGAGCTAATCCATGGATTTGGTAACGTTGCACGATACAAAATGAATACACAGAAATCCCTTGCATTCCTATACATTAATGAAGAAAATTCTGAAAGAGAAATGAAGGAAACACTCCCATTAACCATTACAACAGAAAGAATAAAATACCTAGGAATAAACCTACGTAGGGAGACAAAAGATCTGTATGCTGAAAACTGTGACACTGAAGAAGGAAATTGAAGATGATACAAACAGATGGAGAGAGATACCATGTTCTTGGATTGGAAGAATCAATGTTGTGAAAATGACTATACTACAAAAGCAATCTACGTATTCAATGCAATCCCTCTCAAATTACCAATGGCATTCTTTCCAGAACTAGAACAAAAAAATCTTAAAATTTGTATGGAGACACAAAACACCCGAAGAGACGAAGCACTTTGAGGGAAAAAAACAGAGATGGAGGAATCAGACTGCCCGACTTCAGACTGTACTACAAAGGTACAGTAATCAAGACACGATGGGACGGGCACAAAAACACAAATATAGATCAATGCAACAGGATAGAAATCCCAGAGATAAAGCCACGCACCCATGGTCAACTAATCTATGACAAAGGAGGCAAGAATCCCCAATGGAGAAAAGACAGTCTCTACGATACGTGGTGCTGGGAAAACTGGACAGACACATGTAAAACAATGAAATTAGACCACTCCTAAACACTGTACACAGAAATCAACTCAAAATGGAACAGAGACCTAAACGTAAGACAGGACACTATAAAACTCCTTGAGGAAAACATAGGAATAACACGCTGTGACGTAAATCACAGCAAGATCCTTTTTAATCCACCTCCTAATGGAAATAAAAACAAAAATAAACAGGTGGGACCTAATGAAATTTAAACGCTTTTGCTACACACAGGAAACTACAAACAAATCGAAAGGACAACCCTCAGAATGGGAAAAATATTTGTGTACAGATCAACGGACTACGGATTAATCTCCAAAATATATAAACAGCTCATGCAGCTCGGTATTAAAAAAACGAACAACGCAATCGAAAATTGGGCAGAAGACCTAAATAGACAATTCTCCAAAGAAGACATACATCTGGCCAACAAGCACATAAAAACTTGCTCAACATCACTAATTATTAGAGAGATGCACATCAAAACTACACTGAGAAATCACCTCATTCCATTTAGAACGAGCATTATCAGAAAATCAACAAACAACCACCGCTGGACAGGGTGTTGAGTAAAGAAAACACTCTTGCACCGTTGTTGGTAGTGTAAATTGATAGAGCCACTATGGAGAACAGTAAAAAGGTTCTTGAAAAAACTAAGAACAGAATTGCCATATGACCCAGCGAACCCACTACAGGGCACGTACCAAGAGAAAACCATACTTCGAAAAGACACATGCACCCCAATGTTCATTGCAGCAGTATTTACAATAGCCAGGTCATGGAAACAACCTAAATGCCCATTCAGAGATGAATAGATAAAGAAGACATGCTACATATATACCATGGAATATTATTCAGCCATAAAAAGCAACTAAGTTGGTTCATTCGTACAGCCGTAGATGGATCTAGAGACTGTCATAGAGAGTGAAGTCAGTCAGAAAGAGAAAAACAGATATCATATATAAAGGCATATATATGCAAACTAGAAAAATGATACAGATGAACCGGTTTGCAGGATTGAATTGATACACAGATGTGCACAAACAACGTATGGCCACCAACGGGAGAAAGTGGGGGTGTGGTAGTCGTTGTGTGAAAAATTTGGAAATTGGGATTATCATATATACACTAATATGTATAAAATGGGTAACTAATAAGAACCTGCTGTATAAAAAAATAAAATAATATTCAAAAATTCAGAAAAGAATAAGATAAAAGGAAGAAGATGTGTTCATTTGAACCAATCATTTCCTATATAGACAACAAAATCTGAAGGTAGTTGGGGCTGTCAATAATAAGGTAGAAAAGAAAGAAAGAAAGAACTGAAATAGCAACAAAGAAAACAATAGCAAGGATCAATACAAGTAAAAGCTGGTTCTTTGAGAAGGTAAACAATATTGATATAACTTTAGCCAGACTCATCGAGCAAAAGAGGGAGAGGATTGCAACCAATAAAATTAGAAATGAAAAAGTTACAATGGACAACACAGAAATACAAACCTTCTTAAGAGACCACTGCAAGCAACTCTATGCTGATAAAATGGACAATCTGGAGGAAATGCACAAATTCCTAGAAAGGTACAACCTTCCACGACTGAACCAGGAAAAAATAGAAACTATGAACAGACCCAGTACGAGTAATGAACTTGCAACTCTGATTAAAATTCGTCCAACAAAAAAAACTCCCGGACACATGGCTTCACAGGATAATTCTATCCAACACGGAGAGTAGACCTAACACCCATCCTTCTCAAACTCTTCCAAAAAATGATCGAGGCGGGAACACTCCCAAACTCTTTCTATGAGGCCACCATCACCCTGATACCAAAACCAGACAGAGATAGTACAAAAAAATACAGTTACACACCGATATCACTGATGAACATAGATGCAAAGCTGCTCAACAAAATAGTAGCAAACAGAATCCAATACCACATTAAAAGTATCATACCTCATGATCAAGTGGGATTTATCCCAGGGATGCAAGGTTTCTTCAATATAGGCAAATCAATGTGATACACCCTATTAACAAAGGGAAGAGGAAAAACCATATAATCATGTCAATAGATGCAGAAAAGCTTGTGACAAAGTTCAACACACATTTCTGATAAAAACCCTCCAGAAAGTGGGCAGAGAGGGAACCTCACTCAACTTAATCAAGGCCATATACGACAAACCCACAGCAAACATTCTCAATGGTGAAAAAATGAAAGCATGTCCTCTAATACCAGGAACAAGACAAGGATGACCACGCTCACCACTATTATTCCACATAGTTTTGGAAGTTCTAGCCACAGCAGTCAGAGCAGCCAAAGAAAGAAACGGAACACAAGTTGGAAAAGAAGAAGTAACACTGTCACACTTTGCAGACGACATGACATTATACTTAGAGAATCCTAAAGATGCCACCAGAAAACTACTAGAAGTAATCCATGGATTTGGTAACGTTGCACGATACAAAATGAATGCACAGAAATCCCTTGCATTCCTATACATTAATGAAGAAAAATCTGAAAGAGAAATAAAGGAAACACTCCCATTAACCACTGCAACAAAAAGAATAAAATACCTAGGAACAAACCTACCTAGGGAGACAAAAGTTCTGTATGCTGAAAACTATGACACTGAAGAACGAAATTGAAGATGATACCTACAGATGGAGAGAGATACCATGTTCTTGGATTGGAAGAATCAATGTTGTGAAAATGACTATACTCTCCAAAGCAATCTACATATTCAATGCAATGCCTCTCAAATTACCAATGGCATTTTTTTCACAACTAGAGCAAAAAAAAATCTTAAAATTTGTATGGAGACACAAAAAACCTGGAAGAGCCGAAGCAGTTTGAGGGATAAAAACAGAGCTGGAGGAATCAGACTGCCCGACTTCAGACTGTACTACAAAGCTACAGTAATCAAGACACGATGGGACTGGCACAAAAACACAAATATAGATCAATGCAACAGGATAGAAAGCCCAGAGATAAAGCCACGCACCTATGGCCAACTAATCTATGACAAAGGAGACTAGAATCCCCAATGGAGAAAAGACAGTCTCTACAATAAGTGGTGCTGGGAAAACTGCACAGACACATGTAAAAGAATGAAATTGGAACACTCCCAAACACCGTACACAGAAATAAACTCAAAATGGAACAGAGACCTAAACGTAAGACAGGATACCATAAAACTCTTAGAGGAAAACATAGCAATAACACGCTTTGACATAAATCACAGCAAGATCTTTTTCAATCCACCTCCTAGAGTAATGAAAATAAAAACAAAAAGAAAGAAGTGGGACCTAATGAAACTTAAAAGCTTTGGCTACACACAGGAAACGACAAACAAGACCAAAGGACAACCCTCAGAATGGGAAAAATATTTATGTACGGATCAACAGACTAAGGATTAATCTCCAAAATATATAAAGAGCTCATGCAGCTCGGTATTGAACAAACGAACAACCCAATCGAAAAATGGGCAGAAGACCTAAATAGACAATTCTCCAAAGAAGACACACGGCTGGCCAACAAACACATCAAAACCTGCTCAACGTCACTATTTATTAGAGAGATGCACATCAAAACGACACTGAGGTATCACCTCACACCATTTAGAACGGGCATCATCAGAAAATCAACAAACAACAACTGCTGGACAGGGTGTGGAGCAAAGAGAATACTCTTCTTGCACTGTTGTTGGGAAAGTAAATTGATACAGCCACTATGGAGAACAGTAGAGAGGTTCCTTAAAAAACGAAAACCAGAATTGCCATACGACCCAGCGAACCCACTACAGGGCATACACCAAGAGAAAACCATAGTTCTAAAATCACATGCACCCCAATGTTCATTGTAGTAGGATTTACTATAGCCAGGTCATGGAAACAACCTAAATGCCCATTCACAGGCGAATGCATAAGGAAGATGAGGTAAATATATATCATGGAATATTACTCAGCCATATAAAGGAACTAAGTTGGTTCATTGGTACAGGCGTGGATGGATCTAGAGACTGTCATACAGAGTGAAATCAGTCAGAAAGAGAAAAACAGATACCGTATATAAACGCATATATATGCAACCTAGAAAGATGGTACAGATGAACCGGTTTGCAGGATTGAATTGATACACAGATGTGGAGAACCCACGTAGGGCCACCAAAGGGGGAAAGTGGGAGTGTGGTAGTCGTTGTGTGATGAATTCGGAAATTGGGATTGACATATATACACTAATATGTATAAAATGGATAACTAATAAGAACCTGCTGTATAAAAAAATAAAATAATATTCAGAAATTCAAAAAACAGTAAGATAAAAGGAAGAAGATGTGTTCACTTGAACCGATCATTTCCTAAATAGACAACAAACTCCGAAGGTAGTTGGGGCTGTCAATAAAAAGGCAGAAAAAAAAGAAAGAAAGAACTGAAACAGCAACAAAGAAAACAATAGCAAGGATCAATAAAAGTAAAAGCTGGTTCTTTGAGAAGGTAAACAATATTGATATACCTTTAGCCAGACTCACCGAGAAAAAGAGGGAGAGGACTGCAATCAATAAAATTAGAAATGAAAAAGAAGTTACCACGGACAACAGAGAAATATAAAACTTCGTAAGAGACTACTACAAGCAACTCTAGGCTGATAAAATGGACAATCTGGAAGAAATGCACAAATTCCTAGAAAGGTACCACCTTCCAAGACTGAACCAGGAAAAAATAGAAACTATGAACAGACTCAGTACGAGTAATGAACTTGTAACTCTGATTAAAACTTGTCCAACAAACAAAAGTTCAGGACAGATGGTTTCACAGGATAATTCTATCCAACATGGAGAAAAGACCTAACACCCATCCTTCTCAAACTCTTCGAAAAAATGGTCGAGGCGGGAACACTCCCAAACTCTTTCTATGAGGCCACCATCACCCTGATACCAAAACCAGACAAAGATAGTACAAAGAACTAAAGTTACACACCGATATCACTGATGAACATAGATGCAAAGCTGCTCAACAAAATAGTAGCAAACAGAATCCAATACCACATTAAAATTGTCATACCTCATGATCAAGTGTGATTTATCCAAGGGATGCAAGGATTCTTCCATATACGCAATTCAATGTGATACATCCTATGAACAAAGCGAAGAGGAAAATCCATATGATCATGTCAATCGATGCAGAAAAGCTTGTGACAAATTTCAACACACATTTCTGATAAAAACCCTTCAGAAAGTGGGCAGAGAGGGAACCTCACTCAAGTTAATCAAGGCCATATACGACAAATACACAGCAAACATTCTCAATGGTGAAAAATTGAAAGCATGTCCTCTAATATCAGGAACAAGACAAGGATGACCACTCTCACCACTATTATTCAACATAGTTTTGGAAGTTTTAGCCACAGCAGTCAGAGCAGCAAAAGAAATAAAAGGAACACAAGTTGGAAAAGAAGAAGTAACACGGTCACTCTTTGCAGATGGCATGACACTATACTTAGAGAATCCTAAAGATGCCACCAGAAAACTAGTAGAGCTAATCCATGGATTTGGTAACGTTGCACGATACAAAATGAATACACAGAAATCCCTTGCATTCCTATACATTAATGAAGAAAATTCTGAAAGAGAAATGAAGGAAACACTCCCATTAACCATTACAACAGAAAGAATAAAATACCTAGGAATAAACCTACGTAGGGAGACAAAAGATCTGTATGCTGAAAACTGTGACACTGAAGAAGGAAATTGAAGATGATACAAACAGATGGAGAGAGATACCATGTTCTTGGATTGGAAGAATCAATGTTGTGAAAATGACTATACTACAAAAGCAATCTACGTATTCAATGCAATCCCTCTCAAATTACCAATGGCATTCTTTCCAGAACTAGAACAAAAAAATCTTAAAATTTGTATGGAGACACAAAACACCCGAAGAGACGAAGCACTTTGAGGGAAAAAAACAGAGATGGAGGAATCAGACTGCCCGACTTCAGACTGTACTACAAAGGTACAGTAATCAAGACACGATGGGACGGGCACAAAAACACAAATATAGATCAATGCAACAGGATAGAAATCCCAGAGATAAAGCCACGCACCCATGGTCAACTAATCTATGACAAAGGAGGCAAGAATCCCCAATGGAGAAAAGACAGTCTCTACGATACGTGGTGCTGGGAAAACTGGACAGACACATGTAAAACAATGAAATTAGACCACTCCTAAACACTGTACACAGAAATCAACTCAAAATGGAACAGAGACCTAAACGTAAGACAGGACACTATAAAACTCCTTGAGGAAAACATAGGAATAACACGCTGTGACGTAAATCACAGCAAGATCCTTTTTAATCCACCTCCTAATGGAAATAAAAACAAAAATAAACAGGTGGGACCTAATGAAATTTAAACGCTTTTGCTACACACAGGAAACTACAAACAAATCGAAAGGACAACCCTCAGAATGGGAAAAATATTTGTGTACAGATCAACGGACTACGGATTAATCTCCAAAATATATAAACAGCTCATGCAGCTCGGTATTAAAAAAACGAACAACGCAATCGAAAATTGGGCAGAAGACCTAAATAGACAATTCTCCAAAGAAGACATACATCTGGCCAACAAGCACATAAAAACTTGCTCAACATCACTAATTATTAGAGAGATGCACATCAAAACTACACTGAGAAATCACCTCATTCCATTTAGAACGAGCATTATCAGAAAATCAACAAACAACCACCGCTGGACAGGGTGTTGAGTAAAGAAAACACTCTTGCACCGTTGTTGGTAGTGTAAATTGATAGAGCCACTATGGAGAACAGTAAAAAGGTTCTTGAAAAAACTAAGAACAGAATTGCCATATGACCCAGCGAACCCACTACAGGGCACGTACCAAGAGAAAACCATACTTCGAAAAGACACATGCACCCCAATGTTCATTGCAGCAGTATTTACAATAGCCAGGTCATGGAAACAACCTAAATGCCCATTCAGAGATGAATAGATAAAGAAGACATGCTACATATATACCATGGAATATTATTCAGCCATAAAAAGCAACTAAGTTGGTTCATTCGTACAGCCGTAGATGGATCTAGAGACTGTCATAGAGAGTGAAGTCAGTCAGAAAGAGAAAAACAGATATCATATATAAAGGCATATATATGCAAACTAGAAAAATGATACAGATGAACCGGTTTGCAGGATTGAATTGATACACAGATGTGCACAAACAACGTATGGCCACCAACGGGAGAAAGTGGGGGTGTGGTAGTCGTTGTGTGAAAAATTTGGAAATTGGGATTATCATATATACACTAATATGTATAAAATGGGTAACTAATAAGAACCTGCTGTATAAAAAAATAAAATAATATTCAAAAATTCAGAAAAGAATAAGATAAAAGGAAGAAGATGTGTTCATTTGAACCAATCATTTCCTATATAGACAACAAAATCTGAAGGTAGTTGGGGCTGTCAATAATAAGGTAGAAAAGAAAGAAAGAAAGAACTGAAATAGCAACAAAGAAAACAATAGCAAGGATCAATACAAGTAAAAGCTGGTTCTTTGAGAAGGTAAACAATATTGATATAACTTTAGCCAGACTCATCGAGCAAAAGAGGGAGAGGATTGCAACCAATAAAATTAGAAATGAAAAAGTTACAATGGACAACACAGAAATACAAACCTTCTTAAGAGACCACTGCAAGCAACTCTATGCTGATAAAATGGACAATCTGGAGGAAATGCACAAATTCCTAGAAAGGTACAACCTTCCACGACTGAACCAGGAAAAAATAGAAACTATGAACAGACCCAGTACGAGTAATGAACTTGCAACTCTGATTAAAATTCGTCCAACAAAAAAAACTCCCGGACACATGGCTTCACAGGATAATTCTATCCAACACGGAGAGTAGACCTAACACCCATCCTTCTCAAACTCTTCCAAAAAATGATCGAGGCGGGAACACTCCCAAACTCTTTCTATGAGGCCACCATCACCCTGATACCAAAACCAGACAGAGATAGTACAAAAAAATACAGTTACACACCGATATCACTGATGAACATAGATGCAAAGCTGCTCAACAAAATAGTAGCAAACAGAATCCAATACCACATTAAAAGTATCATACCTCATGATCAAGTGGGATTTATCCCAGGGATGCAAGGTTTCTTCAATATAGGCAAATCAATGTGATACACCCTATTAACAAAGGGAAGAGGAAAAACCATATAATCATGTCAATAGATGCAGAAAAGCTTGTGACAAAGTTCAACACACATTTCTGATAAAAACCCTCCAGAAAGTGGGCAGAGAGGGAACCTCACTCAACTTAATCAAGGCCATATACGACAAACCCACAGCAAACATTCTCAATGGTGAAAAAATGAAAGCATGTCCTCTAATACCAGGAACAAGACAAGGATGACCACGCTCACCACTATTATTCCACATAGTTTTGGAAGTTCTAGCCACAGCAGTCAGAGCAGCCAAAGAAAGAAACGGAACACAAGTTGGAAAAGAAGAAGTAACACTGTCACACTTTGCAGACGACATGACATTATACTTAGAGAATCCTAAAGATGCCACCAGAAAACTACTAGAAGTAATCCATGGATTTGGTAACGTTGCACGATACAAAATGAATGCACAGAAATCCCTTGCATTCCTATACATTAATGAAGAAAAATCTGAAAGAGAAATAAAGGAAACACTCCCATTAACCACTGCAACAAAAAGAATAAAATACCTAGGAACAAACCTACCTAGGGAGACAAAAGTTCTGTATGCTGAAAACTATGACACTGAAGAACGAAATTGAAGATGATACCTACAGATGGAGAGAGATACCATGTTCTTGGATTGGAAGAATCAATGTTGTGAAAATGACTATACTCTCCAAAGCAATCTACATATTCAATGCAATGCCTCTCAAATTACCAATGGCATTTTTTTCACAACTAGAGCAAAAAAAAATCTTAAAATTTGTATGGAGACACAAAAAACCTGGAAGAGCCGAAGCAGTTTGAGGGATAAAAACAGAGCTGGAGGAATCAGACTGCCCGACTTCAGACTGTACTACAAAGCTACAGTAATCAAGACACGATGGGACTGGCACAAAAACACAAATATAGATCAATGCAACAGGATAGAAAGCCCAGAGATAAAGCCACGCACCTATGGCCAACTAATCTATGACAAAGGAGACTAGAATCCCCAATGGAGAAAAGACAGTCTCTACAATAAGTGGTGCTGGGAAAACTGCACAGACACATGTAAAAGAATGAAATTGGAACACTCCCAAACACCGTACACAGAAATAAACTCAAAATGGAACAGAGACCTAAACGTAAGACAGGATACCATAAAACTCTTAGAGGAAAACATAGCAATAACACGCTTTGACATAAATCACAGCAAGATCTTTTTCAATCCACCTCCTAGAGTAATGAAAATAAAAACAAAAAGAAAGAAGTGGGACCTAATGAAACTTAAAAGCTTTGGCTACACACAGGAAACGACAAACAAGACCAAAGGACAACCCTCAGAATGGGAAAAATATTTATGTACGGATCAACAGACTAAGGATTAATCTCCAAAATATATAAAGAGCTCATGCAGCTCGGTATTGAACAAACGAACAACCCAATCGAAAAATGGGCAGAAGACCTAAATAGACAATTCTCCAAAGAAGACACACGGCTGGCCAACAAACACATCAAAACCTGCTCAACGTCACTATTTATTAGAGAGATGCACATCAAAACGACACTGAGGTATCACCTCACACCATTTAGAACGGGCATCATCAGAAAATCAACAAACAACAACTGCTGGACAGGGTGTGGAGCAAAGAGAATACTCTTCTTGCACTGTTGTTGGGAAAGTAAATTGATACAGCCACTATGGAGAACAGTAGAGAGGTTCCTTAAAAAACGAAAACCAGAATTGCCATACGACCCAGCGAACCCACTACAGGGCATACACCAAGAGAAAACCATAGTTCTAAAATCACATGCACCCCAATGTTCATTGTAGTAGGATTTACTATAGCCAGGTCATGGAAACAACCTAAATGCCCATTCACAGGCGAATGCATAAGGAAGATGAGGTAAATATATATCATGGAATATTACTCAGCCATATAAAGGAACTAAGTTGGTTCATTGGTACAGGCGTGGATGGATCTAGAGACTGTCATACAGAGTGAAATCAGTCAGAAAGAGAAAAACAGATACCGTATATAAACGCATATATATGCAACCTAGAAAGATGGTACAGATGAACCGGTTTGCAGGATTGAATTGATACACAGATGTGGAGAACCCACGTAGGGCCACCAAAGGGGGAAAGTGGGAGTGTGGTAGTCGTTGTGTGATGAATTCGGAAATTGGGATTGACATATATACACTAATATGTATAAAATGGATAACTAATAAGAACCTGCTGTATAAAAAAATAAAATAATATTCAGAAATTCAAAAAACAGTAAGATAAAAGGAAGAAGATGTGTTCACTTGAACCGATCATTTCCTAAATAGACAACAAACTCCGAAGGTAGTTGGGGCTGTCAATAAAAAGGCAGAAAAAAAAGAAAGAAAGAACTGAAACAGCAACAAAGAAAACAATAGCAAGGATCAATAAAAGTAAAAGCTGGTTCTTTGAGAAGGTAAACAATATTGATATACCTTTAGCCAGACTCACCGAGAAAAAGAGGGAGAGGACTGCAATCAATAAAATTAGAAATGAAAAAGAAGTTACCACGGACAACAGAGAAATATAAAACTTCGTAAGAGACTACTACAAGCAACTCTAGGCTGATAAAATGGACAATCTGGAAGAAATGCACAAATTCCTAGAAAGGTACCACCTTCCAAGACTGAACCAGGAAAAAATAGAAACTATGAACAGACTCAGTACGAGTAATGAACTTGTAACTCTGATTAAAACTTGTCCAACAAACAAAAGTTCAGGACAGATGGTTTCACAGGATAATTCTATCCAACATGGAGAAAAGACCTAACACCCATCCTTCTCAAACTCTTCGAAAAAATGGTCGAGGCGGGAACACTCCCAAACTCTTTCTATGAGGCCACCATCACCCTGATACCAAAACCAGACAAAGATAGTACAAAGAACTAAAGTTACACACCGATATCACTGATGAACATAGATGCAAAGCTGCTCAACAAAATAGTAGCAAACAGAATCCAATACCACATTAAAATTGTCATACCTCATGATCAAGTGTGATTTATCCAAGGGATGCAAGGATTCTTCCATATACGCAATTCAATGTGATACATCCTATGAACAAAGCGAAGAGGAAAATCCATATGATCATGTCAATCGATGCAGAAAAGCTTGTGACAAATTTCAACACACATTTCTGATAAAAACCCTTCAGAAAGTGGGCAGAGAGGGAACCTCACTCAAGTTAATCAAGGCCATATACGACAAATACACAGCAAACATTCTCAATGGTGAAAAATTGAAAGCATGTCCTCTAATATCAGGAACAAGACAAGGATGACCACTCTCACCACTATTATTCAACATAGTTTTGGAAGTTTTAGCCACAGCAGTCAGAGCAGCAAAAGAAATAAAAGGAACACAAGTTGGAAAAGAAGAAGTAACACGGTCACTCTTTGCAGATGGCATGACACTATACTTAGAGAATCCTAAAGATGCCACCAGAAAACTAGTAGAGCTAATCCATGGATTTGGTAACGTTGCACGATACAAAATGAATACACAGAAATCCCTTGCATTCCTATACATTAATGAAGAAAATTCTGAAAGAGAAATGAAGGAAACACTCCCATTAACCATTACAACAGAAAGAATAAAATACCTAGGAATAAACCTACGTAGGGAGACAAAAGATCTGTATGCTGAAAACTGTGACACTGAAGAAGGAAATTGAAGATGATACAAACAGATGGAGAGAGATACCATGTTCTTGGATTGGAAGAATCAATGTTGTGAAAATGACTATACTACAAAAGCAATCTACGTATTCAATGCAATCCCTCTCAAATTACCAATGGCATTCTTTCCAGAACTAGAACAAAAAAATCTTAAAATTTGTATGGAGACACAAAACACCCGAAGAGACGAAGCACTTTGAGGGAAAAAAACAGAGATGGAGGAATCAGACTGCCCGACTTCAGACTGTACTACAAAGGTACAGTAATCAAGACACGATGGGACGGGCACAAAAACACAAATATAGATCAATGCAACAGGATAGAAATCCCAGAGATAAAGCCACGCACCCATGGTCAACTAATCTATGACAAAGGAGGCAAGAATCCCCAATGGAGAAAAGACAGTCTCTACGATACGTGGTGCTGGGAAAACTGGACAGACACATGTAAAACAATGAAATTAGACCACTCCTAAACACTGTACACAGAAATCAACTCAAAATGGAACAGAGACCTAAACGTAAGACAGGACACTATAAAACTCCTTGAGGAAAACATAGGAATAACACGCTGTGACGTAAATCACAGCAAGATCCTTTTTAATCCACCTCCTAATGGAAATAAAAACAAAAATAAACAGGTGGGACCTAATGAAATTTAAACGCTTTTGCTACACACAGGAAACTACAAACAAATCGAAAGGACAACCCTCAGAATGGGAAAAATATTTGTGTACAGATCAACGGACTACGGATTAATCTCCAAAATATATAAACAGCTCATGCAGCTCGGTATTAAAAAAACGAACAACGCAATCGAAAATTGGGCAGAAGACCTAAATAGACAATTCTCCAAAGAAGACATACATCTGGCCAACAAGCACATAAAAACTTGCTCAACATCACTAATTATTAGAGAGATGCACATCAAAACTACACTGAGAAATCACCTCATTCCATTTAGAACGAGCATTATCAGAAAATCAACAAACAACCACCGCTGGACAGGGTGTTGAGTAAAGAAAACACTCTTGCACCGTTGTTGGTAGTGTAAATTGATAGAGCCACTATGGAGAACAGTAAAAAGGTTCTTGAAAAAACTAAGAACAGAATTGCCATATGACCCAGCGAACCCACTACAGGGCACGTACCAAGAGAAAACCATACTTCGAAAAGACACATGCACCCCAATGTTCATTGCAGCAGTATTTACAATAGCCAGGTCATGGAAACAACCTAAATGCCCATTCAGAGATGAATAGATAAAGAAGACATGCTACATATATACCATGGAATATTATTCAGCCATAAAAAGCAACTAAGTTGGTTCATTCGTACAGCCGTAGATGGATCTAGAGACTGTCATAGAGAGTGAAGTCAGTCAGAAAGAGAAAAACAGATATCATATATAAAGGCATATATATGCAAACTAGAAAAATGATACAGATGAACCGGTTTGCAGGATTGAATTGATACACAGATGTGCACAAACAACGTATGGCCACCAACGGGAGAAAGTGGGGGTGTGGTAGTCGTTGTGTGAAAAATTTGGAAATTGGGATTATCATATATACACTAATATGTATAAAATGGGTAACTAATAAGAACCTGCTGTATAAAAAAATAAAATAATATTCAAAAATTCAGAAAAGAATAAGATAAAAGGAAGAAGATGTGTTCATTTGAACCAATCATTTCCTATATAGACAACAAAATCTGAAGGTAGTTGGGGCTGTCAATAATAAGGTAGAAAAGAAAGAAAGAAAGAACTGAAATAGCAACAAAGAAAACAATAGCAAGGATCAATACAAGTAAAAGCTGGTTCTTTGAGAAGGTAAACAATATTGATATAACTTTAGCCAGACTCATCGAGCAAAAGAGGGAGAGGATTGCAACCAATAAAATTAGAAATGAAAAAGTTACAATGGACAACACAGAAATACAAACCTTCTTAAGAGACCACTGCAAGCAACTCTATGCTGATAAAATGGACAATCTGGAGGAAATGCACAAATTCCTAGAAAGGTACAACCTTCCACGACTGAACCAGGAAAAAATAGAAACTATGAACAGACCCAGTACGAGTAATGAACTTGCAACTCTGATTAAAATTCGTCCAACAAAAAAAACTCCCGGACACATGGCTTCACAGGATAATTCTATCCAACACGGAGAGTAGACCTAACACCCATCCTTCTCAAACTCTTCCAAAAAATGATCGAGGCGGGAACACTCCCAAACTCTTTCTATGAGGCCACCATCACCCTGATACCAAAACCAGACAGAGATAGTACAAAAAAATACAGTTACACACCGATATCACTGATGAACATAGATGCAAAGCTGCTCAACAAAATAGTAGCAAACAGAATCCAATACCACATTAAAAGTATCATACCTCATGATCAAGTGGGATTTATCCCAGGGATGCAAGGTTTCTTCAATATAGGCAAATCAATGTGATACACCCTATTAACAAAGGGAAGAGGAAAAACCATATAATCATGTCAATAGATGCAGAAAAGCTTGTGACAAAGTTCAACACACATTTCTGATAAAAACCCTCCAGAAAGTGGGCAGAGAGGGAACCTCACTCAACTTAATCAAGGCCATATACGACAAACCCACAGCAAACATTCTCAATGGTGAAAAAATGAAAGCATGTCCTCTAATACCAGGAACAAGACAAGGATGACCACGCTCACCACTATTATTCCACATAGTTTTGGAAGTTCTAGCCACAGCAGTCAGAGCAGCCAAAGAAAGAAACGGAACACAAGTTGGAAAAGAAGAAGTAACACTGTCACACTTTGCAGACGACATGACATTATACTTAGAGAATCCTAAAGATGCCACCAGAAAACTACTAGAAGTAATCCATGGATTTGGTAACGTTGCACGATACAAAATGAATGCACAGAAATCCCTTGCATTCCTATACATTAATGAAGAAAAATCTGAAAGAGAAATAAAGGAAACACTCCCATTAACCACTGCAACAAAAAGAATAAAATACCTAGGAACAAACCTACCTAGGGAGACAAAAGTTCTGTATGCTGAAAACTATGACACTGAAGAACGAAATTGAAGATGATACCTACAGATGGAGAGAGATACCATGTTCTTGGATTGGAAGAATCAATGTTGTGAAAATGACTATACTCTCCAAAGCAATCTACATATTCAATGCAATGCCTCTCAAATTACCAATGGCATTTTTTTCACAACTAGAGCAAAAAAAAATCTTAAAATTTGTATGGAGACACAAAAAACCTGGAAGAGCCGAAGCAGTTTGAGGGATAAAAACAGAGCTGGAGGAATCAGACTGCCCGACTTCAGACTGTACTACAAAGCTACAGTAATCAAGACACGATGGGACTGGCACAAAAACACAAATATAGATCAATGCAACAGGATAGAAAGCCCAGAGATAAAGCCACGCACCTATGGCCAACTAATCTATGACAAAGGAGACTAGAATCCCCAATGGAGAAAAGACAGTCTCTACAATAAGTGGTGCTGGGAAAACTGCACAGACACATGTAAAAGAATGAAATTGGAACACTCCCAAACACCGTACACAGAAATAAACTCAAAATGGAACAGAGACCTAAACGTAAGACAGGATACCATAAAACTCTTAGAGGAAAACATAGCAATAACACGCTTTGACATAAATCACAGCAAGATCTTTTTCAATCCACCTCCTAGAGTAATGAAAATAAAAACAAAAAGAAAGAAGTGGGACCTAATGAAACTTAAAAGCTTTGGCTACACACAGGAAACGACAAACAAGACCAAAGGACAACCCTCAGAATGGGAAAAATATTTATGTACGGATCAACAGACTAAGGATTAATCTCCAAAATATATAAAGAGCTCATGCAGCTCGGTATTGAACAAACGAACAACCCAATCGAAAAATGGGCAGAAGACCTAAATAGACAATTCTCCAAAGAAGACACACGGCTGGCCAACAAACACATCAAAACCTGCTCAACGTCACTATTTATTAGAGAGATGCACATCAAAACGACACTGAGGTATCACCTCACACCATTTAGAACGGGCATCATCAGAAAATCAACAAACAACAACTGCTGGACAGGGTGTGGAGCAAAGAGAATACTCTTCTTGCACTGTTGTTGGGAAAGTAAATTGATACAGCCACTATGGAGAACAGTAGAGAGGTTCCTTAAAAAACGAAAACCAGAATTGCCATACGACCCAGCGAACCCACTACAGGGCATACACCAAGAGAAAACCATAGTTCTAAAATCACATGCACCCCAATGTTCATTGTAGTAGGATTTACTATAGCCAGGTCATGGAAACAACCTAAATGCCCATTCACAGGCGAATGCATAAGGAAGATGAGGTAAATATATATCATGGAATATTACTCAGCCATATAAAGGAACTAAGTTGGTTCATTGGTACAGGCGTGGATGGATCTAGAGACTGTCATACAGAGTGAAATCAGTCAGAAAGAGAAAAACAGATACCGTATATAAACGCATATATATGCAACCTAGAAAGATGGTACAGATGAACCGGTTTGCAGGATTGAATTGATACACAGATGTGGAGAACCCACGTAGGGCCACCAAAGGGGGAAAGTGGGAGTGTGGTAGTCGTTGTGTGATGAATTCGGAAATTGGGATTGACATATATACACTAATATGTATAAAATGGATAACTAATAAGAACCTGCTGTATAAAAAAATAAAATAATATTCAGAAATTCAAAAAACAGTAAGATAAAAGGAAGAAGATGTGTTCACTTGAACCGATCATTTCCTAAATAGACAACAAACTCCGAAGGTAGTTGGGGCTGTCAATAAAAAGGCAGAAAAAAAAGAAAGAAAGAACTGAAACAGCAACAAAGAAAACAATAGCAAGGATCAATAAAAGTAAAAGCTGGTTCTTTGAGAAGGTAAACAATATTGATATACCTTTAGCCAGACTCACCGAGAAAAAGAGGGAGAGGACTGCAATCAATAAAATTAGAAATGAAAAAGAAGTTACCACGGACAACAGAGAAATATAAAACTTCGTAAGAGACTACTACAAGCAACTCTAGGCTGATAAAATGGACAATCTGGAAGAAATGCACAAATTCCTAGAAAGGTACCACCTTCCAAGACTGAACCAGGAAAAAATAGAAACTATGAACAGACTCAGTACGAGTAATGAACTTGTAACTCTGATTAAAACTTGTCCAACAAACAAAAGTTCAGGACAGATGGTTTCACAGGATAATTCTATCCAACATGGAGAAAAGACCTAACACCCATCCTTCTCAAACTCTTCGAAAAAATGGTCGAGGCGGGAACACTCCCAAACTCTTTCTATGAGGCCACCATCACCCTGATACCAAAACCAGACAAAGATAGTACAAAGAACTAAAGTTACACACCGATATCACTGATGAACATAGATGCAAAGCTGCTCAACAAAATAGTAGCAAACAGAATCCAATACCACATTAAAATTGTCATACCTCATGATCAAGTGTGATTTATCCAAGGGATGCAAGGATTCTTCCATATACGCAATTCAATGTGATACATCCTATGAACAAAGCGAAGAGGAAAATCCATATGATCATGTCAATCGATGCAGAAAAGCTTGTGACAAATTTCAACACACATTTCTGATAAAAACCCTTCAGAAAGTGGGCAGAGAGGGAACCTCACTCAAGTTAATCAAGGCCATATACGACAAATACACAGCAAACATTCTCAATGGTGAAAAATTGAAAGCATGTCCTCTAATATCAGGAACAAGACAAGGATGACCACTCTCACCACTATTATTCAACATAGTTTTGGAAGTTTTAGCCACAGCAGTCAGAGCAGCAAAAGAAATAAAAGGAACACAAGTTGGAAAAGAAGAAGTAACACGGTCACTCTTTGCAGATGGCATGACACTATACTTAGAGAATCCTAAAGATGCCACCAGAAAACTAGTAGAGCTAATCCATGGATTTGGTAACGTTGCACGATACAAAATGAATACACAGAAATCCCTTGCATTCCTATACATTAATGAAGAAAATTCTGAAAGAGAAATGAAGGAAACACTCCCATTAACCATTACAACAGAAAGAATAAAATACCTAGGAATAAACCTACGTAGGGAGACAAAAGATCTGTATGCTGAAAACTGTGACACTGAAGAAGGAAATTGAAGATGATACAAACAGATGGAGAGAGATACCATGTTCTTGGATTGGAAGAATCAATGTTGTGAAAATGACTATACTACAAAAGCAATCTACGTATTCAATGCAATCCCTCTCAAATTACCAATGGCATTCTTTCCAGAACTAGAACAAAAAAATCTTAAAATTTGTATGGAGACACAAAACACCCGAAGAGACGAAGCACTTTGAGGGAAAAAAACAGAGATGGAGGAATCAGACTGCCCGACTTCAGACTGTACTACAAAGGTACAGTAATCAAGACACGATGGGACGGGCACAAAAACACAAATATAGATCAATGCAACAGGATAGAAATCCCAGAGATAAAGCCACGCACCCATGGTCAACTAATCTATGACAAAGGAGGCAAGAATCCCCAATGGAGAAAAGACAGTCTCTACGATACGTGGTGCTGGGAAAACTGGACAGACACATGTAAAACAATGAAATTAGACCACTCCTAAACACTGTACACAGAAATCAACTCAAAATGGAACAGAGACCTAAACGTAAGACAGGACACTATAAAACTCCTTGAGGAAAACATAGGAATAACACGCTGTGACGTAAATCACAGCAAGATCCTTTTTAATCCACCTCCTAATGGAAATAAAAACAAAAATAAACAGGTGGGACCTAATGAAATTTAAACGCTTTTGCTACACACAGGAAACTACAAACAAATCGAAAGGACAACCCTCAGAATGGGAAAAATATTTGTGTACAGATCAACGGACTACGGATTAATCTCCAAAATATATAAACAGCTCATGCAGCTCGGTATTAAAAAAACGAACAACGCAATCGAAAATTGGGCAGAAGACCTAAATAGACAATTCTCCAAAGAAGACATACATCTGGCCAACAAGCACATAAAAACTTGCTCAACATCACTAATTATTAGAGAGATGCACATCAAAACTACACTGAGAAATCACCTCATTCCATTTAGAACGAGCATTATCAGAAAATCAACAAACAACCACCGCTGGACAGGGTGTTGAGTAAAGAAAACACTCTTGCACCGTTGTTGGTAGTGTAAATTGATAGAGCCACTATGGAGAACAGTAAAAAGGTTCTTGAAAAAACTAAGAACAGAATTGCCATATGACCCAGCGAACCCACTACAGGGCACGTACCAAGAGAAAACCATACTTCGAAAAGACACATGCACCCCAATGTTCATTGCAGCAGTATTTACAATAGCCAGGTCATGGAAACAACCTAAATGCCCATTCAGAGATGAATAGATAAAGAAGACATGCTACATATATACCATGGAATATTATTCAGCCATAAAAAGCAACTAAGTTGGTTCATTCGTACAGCCGTAGATGGATCTAGAGACTGTCATAGAGAGTGAAGTCAGTCAGAAAGAGAAAAACAGATATCATATATAAAGGCATATATATGCAAACTAGAAAAATGATACAGATGAACCGGTTTGCAGGATTGAATTGATACACAGATGTGCACAAACAACGTATGGCCACCAACGGGAGAAAGTGGGGGTGTGGTAGTCGTTGTGTGAAAAATTTGGAAATTGGGATTATCATATATACACTAATATGTATAAAATGGGTAACTAATAAGAACCTGCTGTATAAAAAAATAAAATAATATTCAAAAATTCAGAAAAGAATAAGATAAAAGGAAGAAGATGTGTTCATTTGAACCAATCATTTCCTATATAGACAACAAAATCTGAAGGTAGTTGGGGCTGTCAATAATAAGGTAGAAAAGAAAGAAAGAAAGAACTGAAATAGCAACAAAGAAAACAATAGCAAGGATCAATACAAGTAAAAGCTGGTTCTTTGAGAAGGTAAACAATATTGATATAACTTTAGCCAGACTCATCGAGCAAAAGAGGGAGAGGATTGCAACCAATAAAATTAGAAATGAAAAAGTTACAATGGACAACACAGAAATACAAACCTTCTTAAGAGACCACTGCAAGCAACTCTATGCTGATAAAATGGACAATCTGGAGGAAATGCACAAATTCCTAGAAAGGTACAACCTTCCACGACTGAACCAGGAAAAAATAGAAACTATGAACAGACCCAGTACGAGTAATGAACTTGCAACTCTGATTAAAATTCGTCCAACAAAAAAAACTCCCGGACACATGGCTTCACAGGATAATTCTATCCAACACGGAGAGTAGACCTAACACCCATCCTTCTCAAACTCTTCCAAAAAATGATCGAGGCGGGAACACTCCCAAACTCTTTCTATGAGGCCACCATCACCCTGATACCAAAACCAGACAGAGATAGTACAAAAAAATACAGTTACACACCGATATCACTGATGAACATAGATGCAAAGCTGCTCAACAAAATAGTAGCAAACAGAATCCAATACCACATTAAAAGTATCATACCTCATGATCAAGTGGGATTTATCCCAGGGATGCAAGGTTTCTTCAATATAGGCAAATCAATGTGATACACCCTATTAACAAAGGGAAGAGGAAAAACCATATAATCATGTCAATAGATGCAGAAAAGCTTGTGACAAAGTTCAACACACATTTCTGATAAAAACCCTCCAGAAAGTGGGCAGAGAGGGAACCTCACTCAACTTAATCAAGGCCATATACGACAAACCCACAGCAAACATTCTCAATGGTGAAAAAATGAAAGCATGTCCTCTAATACCAGGAACAAGACAAGGATGACCACGCTCACCACTATTATTCCACATAGTTTTGGAAGTTCTAGCCACAGCAGTCAGAGCAGCAAAAGAAAGAAACGGAACACAAGTTGGAAAAGAAGAAGTAACACTGTCACACTTTGCAGACGACATGACATTATACTTAGAGAATCCTAAAGATGCCACCAGAAAACTACTAGAAGTAATCCATGGATTTGGTAACGTTGCACGATACAAAATGAATGCACAGAAATCCCTTGCATTCCTATACATTAATGAAGAAAAATCTGAAAGAGAAATAAAGGAAACACTCCCATTAACCACTGCAACAAAAAGAATAAAATACCTAGGAACAAACCTACCTAGGGAGACAAAAGTTCTGTATGCTGAAAACTATGACACTGAAGAACGAAATTGAAGATGATACCTACAGATGGAGAGAGATACCATGTTCTTGGATTGGAAGAATCAATGTTGTGAAAATGACTATACTCTCCAAAGCAATCTACATATTCAATGCAATGCCTCTCAAATTACCAATGGCATTTTTTTCACAACTAGAGCAAAAAAAAATCTTAAAATTTGTATGGAGACACAAAAAACCTGGAAGAGCCGAAGCAGTTTGAGGGATAAAAACAGAGCTGGAGGAATCAGACTGCCCGACTTCAGACTGTACTACAAAGCTACAGTAATCAAGACACGATGGGACTGGCACAAAAACACAAATATAGATCAATGCAACAGGATAGAAAGCCCAGAGATAAAGCCACGCACCTATGGCCAACTAATCTATGACAAAGGAGACTAGAATCCCCAATGGAGAAAAGACAGTCTCTACAATAAGTGGTGCTGGGAAAACTGCACAGACACATGTAAAAGAATGAAATTGGAACACTCCCAAACACCGTACACAGAAATAAACTCAAAATGGAACAGAGACCTAAACGTAAGACAGGATACCATAAAACTCTTAGAGGAAAACATAGCAATAACACGCTTTGACATAAATCACAGCAAGATCTTTTTCAATCCACCTCCTAGAGTAATGAAAATAAAAACAAAAAGAAAGAAGTGGGACCTAATGAAACTTAAAAGCTTTGGCTACACACAGGAAACGACAAACAAGACCAAAGGACAACCCTCAGAATGGGAAAAATATTTATGTACGGATCAACAGACTAAGGATTAATCTCCAAAATATATAAAGAGCTCATGCAGCTCGGTATTGAACAAACGAACAACCCAATCGAAAAATGGGCAGAAGACCTAAATAGACAATTCTCCAAAGAAGACACACGGCTGGCCAACAAACACATCAAAACCTGCTCAACGTCACTATTTATTAGAGAGATGCACATCAAAACGACACTGAGGTATCACCTCACACCATTTAGAACGGGCATCATCAGAAAATCAACAAACAACAACTGCTGGACAGGGTGTGGAGCAAAGAGAATACTCTTCTTGCACTGTTGTTGGGAAAGTAAATTGATACAGCCACTATGGAGAACAGTAGAGAGGTTCCTTAAAAAACGAAAACCAGAATTGCCATACGACCCAGCGAACCCACTACAGGGCATACACCAAGAGAAAACCATAGTTCTAAAATCACATGCACCCCAATGTTCATTGTAGTAGGATTTACTATAGCCAGGTCATGGAAACAACCTAAATGCCCATTCACAGGCGAATGCATAAGGAAGATGAGGTAAATATATATCATGGAATATTACTCAGCCATATAAAGGAACTAAGTTGGTTCATTGGTACAGGCGTGGATGGATCTAGAGACTGTCATACAGAGTGAAATCAGTCAGAAAGAGAAAAACAGATACCGTATATAAACGCATATATATGCAACCTAGAAAGATGGTACAGATGAACCGGTTTGCAGGATTGAATTGATACACAGATGTGGAGAACCCACGTAGGGCCACCAAAGGGGGAAAGTGGGAGTGTGGTAGTCGTTGTGTGATGAATTCGGAAATTGGGATTGACATATATACACTAATATGTATAAAATGGATAACTAATAAGAACCTGCTGTATAAAAAAATAAAATAATATTCAGAAATTCAAAAAACAGTAAGATAAAAGGAAGAAGATGTGTTCACTTGAACCGATCATTTCCTAAATAGACAACAAACTCCGAAGGTAGTTGGGGCTGTCAATAAAAAGGCAGAAAAAAAAGAAAGAAAGAACTGAAACAGCAACAAAGAAAACAATAGCAAGGATCAATAAAAGTAAAAGCTGGTTCTTTGAGAAGGTAAACAATATTGATATACCTTTAGCCAGACTCACCGAGAAAAAGAGGGAGAGGACTGCAATCAATAAAATTAGAAATGAAAAAGAAGTTACCACGGACAACAGAGAAATATAAAACTTCGTAAGAGACTACTACAAGCAACTCTAGGCTGATAAAATGGACAATCTGGAAGAAATGCACAAATTCCTAGAAAGGTACCACCTTCCAAGACTGAACCAGGAAAAAATAGAAACTATGAACAGACTCAGTACGAGTAATGAACTTGTAACTCTGATTAAAACTTGTCCAACAAACAAAAGTTCAGGACAGATGGTTTCACAGGATAATTCTATCCAACATGGAGAAAAGACCTAACACCCATCCTTCTCAAACTCTTCGAAAAAATGGTCGAGGCGGGAACACTCCCAAACTCTTTCTATGAGGCCACCATCACCCTGATACCAAAACCAGACAAAGATAGTACAAAGAACTAAAGTTACACACCGATATCACTGATGAACATAGATGCAAAGCTGCTCAACAAAATAGTAGCAAACAGAATCCAATACCACATTAAAATTGTCATACCTCATGATCAAGTGTGATTTATCCAAGGGATGCAAGGATTCTTCCATATACGCAATTCAATGTGATACATCCTATGAACAAAGCGAAGAGGAAAATCCATATGATCATGTCAATCGATGCAGAAAAGCTTGTGACAAATTTCAACACACATTTCTGATAAAAACCCTTCAGAAAGTGGGCAGAGAGGGAACCTCACTCAAGTTAATCAAGGCCATATACGACAAATACACAGCAAACATTCTCAATGGTGAAAAATTGAAAGCATGTCCTCTAATATCAGGAACAAGACAAGGATGACCACTCTCACCACTATTATTCAACATAGTTTTGGAAGTTTTAGCCACAGCAGTCAGAGCAGCAAAAGAAATAAAAGGAACACAAGTTGGAAAAGAAGAAGTAACACGGTCACTCTTTGCAGATGGCATGACACTATACTTAGAGAATCCTAAAGATGCCACCAGAAAACTAGTAGAGCTAATCCATGGATTTGGTAACGTTGCACGATACAAAATGAATACACAGAAATCCCTTGCATTCCTATACATTAATGAAGAAAATTCTGAAAGAGAAATGAAGGAAACACTCCCATTAACCATTACAACAGAAAGAATAAAATACCTAGGAATAAACCTACGTAGGGAGACAAAAGATCTGTATGCTGAAAACTGTGACACTGAAGAAGGAAATTGAAGATGATACAAACAGATGGAGAGAGATACCATGTTCTTGGATTGGAAGAATCAATGTTGTGAAAATGACTATACTACAAAAGCAATCTACGTATTCAATGCAATCCCTCTCAAATTACCAATGGCATTCTTTCCAGAACTAGAACAAAAAAATCTTAAAATTTGTATGGAGACACAAAACACCCGAAGAGACGAAGCACTTTGAGGGAAAAAAACAGAGATGGAGGAATCAGACTGCCCGACTTCAGACTGTACTACAAAGGTACAGTAATCAAGACACGATGGGACGGGCACAAAAACACAAATATAGATCAATGCAACAGGATAGAAATCCCAGAGATAAAGCCACGCACCCATGGTCAACTAATCTATGACAAAGGAGGCAAGAATCCCCAATGGAGAAAAGACAGTCTCTACGATACGTGGTGCTGGGAAAACTGGACAGACACATGTAAAACAATGAAATTAGACCACTCCTAAACACTGTACACAGAAATCAACTCAAAATGGAACAGAGACCTAAACGTAAGACAGGACACTATAAAACTCCTTGAGGAAAACATAGGAATAACACGCTGTGACGTAAATCACAGCAAGATCCTTTTTAATCCACCTCCTAATGGAAATAAAAACAAAAATAAACAGGTGGGACCTAATGAAATTTAAACGCTTTTGCTACACACAGGAAACTACAAACAAATCGAAAGGACAACCCTCAGAATGGGAAAAATATTTGTGTACAGATCAACGGACTACGGATTAATCTCCAAAATATATAAACAGCTCATGCAGCTCGGTATTAAAAAAACGAACAACGCAATCGAAAATTGGGCAGAAGACCTAAATAGACAATTCTCCAAAGAAGACATACATCTGGCCAACAAGCACATAAAAACTTGCTCAACATCACTAATTATTAGAGAGATGCACATCAAAACTACACTGAGAAATCACCTCATTCCATTTAGAACGAGCATTATCAGAAAATCAACAAACAACCACCGCTGGACAGGGTGTTGAGTAAAGAAAACACTCTTGCACCGTTGTTGGTAGTGTAAATTGATAGAGCCACTATGGAGAACAGTAAAAAGGTTCTTGAAAAAACTAAGAACAGAATTGCCATATGACCCAGCGAACCCACTACAGGGCACGTACCAAGAGAAAACCATACTTCGAAAAGACACATGCACCCCAATGTTCATTGCAGCAGTATTTACAATAGCCAGGTCATGGAAACAACCTAAATGCCCATTCAGAGATGAATAGATAAAGAAGACATGCTACATATATACCATGGAATATTATTCAGCCATAAAAAGCAACTAAGTTGGTTCATTCGTACAGCCGTAGATGGATCTAGAGACTGTCATAGAGAGTGAAGTCAGTCAGAAAGAGAAAAACAGATATCATATATAAAGGCATATATATGCAAACTAGAAAAATGATACAGATGAACCGGTTTGCAGGATTGAATTGATACACAGATGTGCACAAACAACGTATGGCCACCAACGGGAGAAAGTGGGGGTGTGGTAGTCGTTGTGTGAAAAATTTGGAAATTGGGATTATCATATATACACTAATATGTATAAAATGGGTAACTAATAAGAACCTGCTGTATAAAAAAATAAAATAATATTCAAAAATTCAGAAAAGAATAAGATAAAAGGAAGAAGATGTGTTCATTTGAACCAATCATTTCCTATATAGACAACAAAATCTGAAGGTAGTTGGGGCTGTCAATAATAAGGTAGAAAAGAAAGAAAGAAAGAACTGAAATAGCAACAAAGAAAACAATAGCAAGGATCAATACAAGTAAAAGCTGGTTCTTTGAGAAGGTAAACAATATTGATATAACTTTAGCCAGACTCATCGAGCAAAAGAGGGAGAGGATTGCAACCAATAAAATTAGAAATGAAAAAGTTACAATGGACAACACAGAAATACAAACCTTCTTAAGAGACCACTGCAAGCAACTCTATGCTGATAAAATGGACAATCTGGAGGAAATGCACAAATTCCTAGAAAGGTACAACCTTCCACGACTGAACCAGGAAAAAATAGAAACTATGAACAGACCCAGTACGAGTAATGAACTTGCAACTCTGATTAAAATTCGTCCAACAAAAAAAACTCCCGGACACATGGCTTCACAGGATAATTCTATCCAACACGGAGAGTAGACCTAACACCCATCCTTCTCAAACTCTTCCAAAAAATGATCGAGGCGGGAACACTCCCAAACTCTTTCTATGAGGCCACCATCACCCTGATACCAAAACCAGACAGAGATAGTACAAAAAAATACAGTTACACACCGATATCACTGATGAACATAGATGCAAAGCTGCTCAACAAAATAGTAGCAAACAGAATCCAATACCACATTAAAAGTATCATACCTCATGATCAAGTGGGATTTATCCCAGGGATGCAAGGTTTCTTCAATATAGGCAAATCAATGTGATACACCCTATTAACAAAGGGAAGAGGAAAAACCATATAATCATGTCAATAGATGCAGAAAAGCTTGTGACAAATTTCAACACACATTTCTGATAAAAACCCTCCAGAAAGTGGGCAGAGAGGGAACCTCACTCAACTTAATCAAGGCCATATACGACAAACCCACAGCAAACATTCTCAATGGTGAAAAAATGAAAGCATGTCCTCTAATACCAGGAACAAGACAAGGATGACCACTCTCACCACTATTATTCCACATAGTTTTGGAAGTTCTAGCCACAGCAGTCAGAGCAGCCAAAGAAAGAAACGGAACACAAGTTGGAAAAGAAGAAGTAACACTGTCACACTTTGCAGACGACATGACATTATACTTAGAGAATCCTAAAGATGCCACCAGAAAACTACTAGAAGTAATCCATGGATTTGGTAACGTTGCACGATACAAAATGAATGCACAGAAATCCCTTGCATTCCTATACATTAATGAAGAAAAATCTGAAAGAGAAATAAAGGAAACACTCCCATTAACCACTGCAACAAAAAGAATAAAATACCTAGGAACAAACCTACCTAGGGAGACAAAAGTTCTGTATGCTGAAAACTATGACACTGAAGAACGAAATTGAAGATGATACCTACAGATGGAGAGAGATACCATGTTCTTGGATTGGAAGAATCAATGTTGTGAAAATGACTATACTCTCCAAAGCAATCTACATATTCAATGCAATGCCTCTCAAATTACCAATGGCATTTTTTTCACAACTAGAGCAAAAAAAAATCTTAAAATTTGTATGGAGACACAAAAAACCTGGAAGAGCCGAAGCAGTTTGAGGGATAAAAACAGAGCTGGAGGAATCAGACTGCCCGACTTCAGACTGTACTACAAAGCTACAGTAATCAAGACACGATGGGACTGGCACAAAAACACAAATATAGATCAATGCAACAGGATAGAAAGCCCAGAGATAAAGCCACGCACCTATGGCCAACTAATCTATGACAAAGGAGACTAGAATCCCCAATGGAGAAAAGACAGTCTCTACAATAAGTGGTGCTGGGAAAACTGCACAGACACATGTAAAAGAATGAAATTGGAACACTCCCAAACACCGTACACAGAAATAAACTCAAAATGGAACAGAGACCTAAACGTAAGACAGGATACCATAAAACTCTTAGAGGAAAACATAGCAATAACACGCTTTGACATAAATCACAGCAAGATCTTTTTCAATCCACCTCCTAGAGTAATGAAAATAAAAACAAAAAGAAAGAAGTGGGACCTAATGAAACTTAAAAGCTTTGGCTACACACAGGAAACGACAAACAAGACCAAAGGACAACCCTCAGAATGGGAAAAATATTTATGTACGGATCAACAGACTAAGGATTAATCTCCAAAATATATAAAGAGCTCATGCAGCTCGGTATTGAACAAACGAACAACCCAATCGAAAAATGGGCAGAAGACCTAAATAGACAATTCTCCAAAGAAGACACACGGCTGGCCAACAAACACATCAAAACCTGCTCAACGTCACTATTTATTAGAGAGATGCACATCAAAACGACACTGAGGTATCACCTCACACCATTTAGAACGGGCATCATCAGAAAATCAACAAACAACAACTGCTGGACAGGGTGTGGAGCAAAGAGAATACTCTTCTTGCACTGTTGTTGGGAAAGTAAATTGATACAGCCACTATGGAGAACAGTAGAGAGGTTCCTTAAAAAACGAAAACCAGAATTGCCATACGACCCAGCGAACCCACTACAGGGCATACACCAAGAGAAAACCATAGTTCTAAAATCACATGCACCCCAATGTTCATTGTAGTAGGATTTACTATAGCCAGGTCATGGAAACAACCTAAATGCCCATTCACAGGCGAATGCATAAGGAAGATGAGGTAAATATATATCATGGAATATTACTCAGCCATATAAAGGAACTAAGTTGGTTCATTGGTACAGGCGTGGATGGATCTAGAGACTGTCATACAGAGTGAAATCAGTCAGAAAGAGAAAAACAGATACCGTATATAAACGCATATATATGCAACCTAGAAAGATGGTACAGATGAACCGGTTTGCAGGATTGAATTGATACACAGATGTGGAGAACCCACGTAGGGCCACCAAAGGGGGAAAGTGGGAGTGTGGTAGTCGTTGTGTGATGAATTCGGAAATTGGGATTGACATATATACACTAATATGTATAAAATGGATAACTAATAAGAACCTGCTGTATAAAAAAATAAAATAATATTCAGAAATTCAAAAAACAGTAAGATAAAAGGAAGAAGATGTGTTCACTTGAACCGATCATTTCCTAAATAGACAACAAACTCCGAAGGTAGTTGGGGCTGTCAATAAAAAGGCAGAAAAAAAAGAAAGAAAGAACTGAAACAGCAACAAAGAAAACAATAGCAAGGATCAATAAAAGTAAAAGCTGGTTCTTTGAGAAGGTAAACAATATTGATATACCTTTAGCCAGACTCACCGAGAAAAAGAGGGAGAGGACTGCAATCAATAAAATTAGAAATGAAAAAGAAGTTACCACGGACAACAGAGAAATATAAAACTTCGTAAGAGACTACTACAAGCAACTCTAGGCTGATAAAATGGACAATCTGGAAGAAATGCACAAATTCCTAGAAAGGTACCACCTTCCAAGACTGAACCAGGAAAAAATAGAAACTATGAACAGACTCAGTACGAGTAATGAACTTGTAACTCTGATTAAAACTTGTCCAACAAACAAAAGTTCAGGACAGATGGTTTCACAGGATAATTCTATCCAACATGGAGAAAAGACCTAACACCCATCCTTCTCAAACTCTTCGAAAAAATGGTCGAGGCGGGAACACTCCCAAACTCTTTCTATGAGGCCACCATCACCCTGATACCAAAACCAGACAAAGATAGTACAAAGAACTAAAGTTACACACCGATATCACTGATGAACATAGATGCAAAGCTGCTCAACAAAATAGTAGCAAACAGAATCCAATACCACATTAAAATTGTCATACCTCATGATCAAGTGTGATTTATCCAAGGGATGCAAGGATTCTTCCATATACGCAATTCAATGTGATACATCCTATGAACAAAGCGAAGAGGAAAATCCATATGATCATGTCAATCGATGCAGAAAAGCTTGTGACAAATTTCAACACACATTTCTGATAAAAACCCTTCAGAAAGTGGGCAGAGAGGGAACCTCACTCAAGTTAATCAAGGCCATATACGACAAATACACAGCAAACATTCTCAATGGTGAAAAATTGAAAGCATGTCCTCTAATATCAGGAACAAGACAAGGATGACCACTCTCACCACTATTATTCAACATAGTTTTGGAAGTTTTAGCCACAGCAGTCAGAGCAGCAAAAGAAATAAAAGGAACACAAGTTGGAAAAGAAGAAGTAACACGGTCACTCTTTGCAGATGGCATGACACTATACTTAGAGAATCCTAAAGATGCCACCAGAAAACTAGTAGAGCTAATCCATGGATTTGGTAACGTTGCACGATACAAAATGAATACACAGAAATCCCTTGCATTCCTATACATTAATGAAGAAAATTCTGAAAGAGAAATGAAGGAAACACTCCCATTAACCATTACAACAGAAAGAATAAAATACCTAGGAATAAACCTACGTAGGGAGACAAAAGATCTGTATGCTGAAAACTGTGACACTGAAGAAGGAAATTGAAGATGATACAAACAGATGGAGAGAGATACCATGTTCTTGGATTGGAAGAATCAATGTTGTGAAAATGACTATACTACAAAAGCAATCTACGTATTCAATGCAATCCCTCTCAAATTACCAATGGCATTCTTTCCAGAACTAGAACAAAAAAATCTTAAAATTTGTATGGAGACACAAAACACCCGAAGAGACGAAGCACTTTGAGGGAAAAAAACAGAGATGGAGGAATCAGACTGCCCGACTTCAGACTGTACTACAAAGGTACAGTAATCAAGACACGATGGGACGGGCACAAAAACACAAATATAGATCAATGCAACAGGATAGAAATCCCAGAGATAAAGCCACGCACCCATGGTCAACTAATCTATGACAAAGGAGGCAAGAATCCCCAATGGAGAAAAGACAGTCTCTACGATACGTGGTGCTGGGAAAACTGGACAGACACATGTAAAACAATGAAATTAGACCACTCCTAAACACTGTACACAGAAATCAACTCAAAATGGAACAGAGACCTAAACGTAAGACAGGACACTATAAAACTCCTTGAGGAAAACATAGGAATAACACGCTGTGACGTAAATCACAGCAAGATCCTTTTTAATCCACCTCCTAATGGAAATAAAAACAAAAATAAACAGGTGGGACCTAATGAAATTTAAACGCTTTTGCTACACACAGGAAACTACAAACAAATCGAAAGGACAACCCTCAGAATGGGAAAAATATTTGTGTACAGATCAACGGACTACGGATTAATCTCCAAAATATATAAACAGCTCATGCAGCTCGGTATTAAAAAAACGAACAACGCAATCGAAAATTGGGCAGAAGACCTAAATAGACAATTCTCCAAAGAAGACATACATCTGGCCAACAAGCACATAAAAACTTGCTCAACATCACTAATTATTAGAGAGATGCACATCAAAACTACACTGAGAAATCACCTCATTCCATTTAGAACGAGCATTATCAGAAAATCAACAAACAACCACCGCTGGACAGGGTGTTGAGTAAAGAAAACACTCTTGCACCGTTGTTGGTAGTGTAAATTGATAGAGCCACTATGGAGAACAGTAAAAAGGTTCTTGAAAAAACTAAGAACAGAATTGCCATATGACCCAGCGAACCCACTACAGGGCACGTACCAAGAGAAAACCATACTTCGAAAAGACACATGCACCCCAATGTTCATTGCAGCAGTATTTACAATAGCCAGGTCATGGAAACAACCTAAATGCCCATTCAGAGATGAATAGATAAAGAAGACATGCTACATATATACCATGGAATATTATTCAGCCATAAAAAGCAACTAAGTTGGTTCATTCGTACAGCCGTAGATGGATCTAGAGACTGTCATAGAGAGTGAAGTCAGTCAGAAAGAGAAAAACAGATATCATATATAAAGGCATATATATGCAAACTAGAAAAATGATACAGATGAACCGGTTTGCAGGATTGAATTGATACACAGATGTGCACAAACAACGTATGGCCACCAACGGGAGAAAGTGGGGGTGTGGTAGTCGTTGTGTGAAAAATTTGGAAATTGGGATTATCATATATACACTAATATGTATAAAATGGGTAACTAATAAGAACCTGCTGTATAAAAAAATAAAATAATATTCAAAAATTCAGAAAAGAATAAGATAAAAGGAAGAAGATGTGTTCATTTGAACCAATCATTTCCTATATAGACAACAAAATCTGAAGGTAGTTGGGGCTGTCAATAATAAGGTAGAAAAGAAAGAAAGAAAGAACTGAAATAGCAACAAAGAAAACAATAGCAAGGATCAATACAAGTAAAAGCTGGTTCTTTGAGAAGGTAAACAATATTGATATAACTTTAGCCAGACTCATCGAGCAAAAGAGGGAGAGGATTGCAACCAATAAAATTAGAAATGAAAAAGTTACAATGGACAACACAGAAATACAAACCTTCTTAAGAGACCACTGCAAGCAACTCTATGCTGATAAAATGGACAATCTGGAGGAAATGCACAAATTCCTAGAAAGGTACAACCTTCCACGACTGAACCAGGAAAAAATAGAAACTATGAACAGACCCAGTACGAGTAATGAACTTGCAACTCTGATTAAAATTCGTCCAACAAAAAAAACTCCCGGACACATGGCTTCACAGGATAATTCTATCCAACACGGAGAGTAGACCTAACACCCATCCTTCTCAAACTCTTCCAAAAAATGATCGAGGCGGGAACACTCCCAAACTCTTTCTATGAGGCCACCATCACCCTGATACCAAAACCAGACAGAGATAGTACAAAAAAATACAGTTACACACCGATATCACTGATGAACATAGATGCAAAGCTGCTCAACAAAATAGTAGCAAACAGAATCCAATACCACATTAAAAGTATCATACCTCATGATCAAGTGGGATTTATCCCAGGGATGCAAGGTTTCTTCAATATAGGCAAATCAATGTGATACACCCTATTAACAAAGGGAAGAGGAAAAACCATATAATCATGTCAATAGATGCAGAAAAGCTTGTGACAAATTTCAACACACATTTCTGATAAAAACCCTCCAGAAAGTGGGCAGAGAGGGAACCTCACTCAACTTAATCAAGGCCATATACGACAAACCCACAGCAAACATTCTCAATGGTGAAAAAATGAAAGCATGTCCTCTAATACCAGGAACAAGACAAGGATGACCACTCTCACCACTATTATTCCACATAGTTTTGGAAGTTCTAGCCACAGCAGTCAGAGCAGCCAAAGAAAGAAACGGAACACAAGTTGGAAAAGAAGAAGTAACACTGTCACACTTTGCAGACGACATGACATTATACTTAGAGAATCCTAAAGATGCCACCAGAAAACTACTAGAAGTAATCCATGGATTTGGTAACGTTGCACGATACAAAATGAATGCACAGAAATCCCTTGCATTCCTATACATTAATGAAGAAAAATCTGAAAGAGAAATAAAGGAAACACTCCCATTAACCACTGCAACAAAAAGAATAAAATACCTAGGAACAAACCTACCTAGGGAGACAAAAGTTCTGTATGCTGAAAACTATGACACTGAAGAACGAAATTGAAGATGATACCTACAGATGGAGAGAGATACCATGTTCTTGGATTGGAAGAATCAATGTTGTGAAAATGACTATACTCTCCAAAGCAATCTACATATTCAATGCAATGCCTCTCAAATTACCAATGGCATTTTTTTCACAACTAGAGCAAAAAAAAATCTTAAAATTTGTATGGAGACACAAAAAACCTGGAAGAGCCGAAGCAGTTTGAGGGATAAAAACAGAGCTGGAGGAATCAGACTGCCCGACTTCAGACTGTACTACAAAGCTACAGTAATCAAGACACGATGGGACTGGCACAAAAACACAAATATAGATCAATGCAACAGGATAGAAAGCCCAGAGATAAAGCCACGCACCTATGGCCAACTAATCTATGACAAAGGAGACTAGAATCCCCAATGGAGAAAAGACAGTCTCTACAATAAGTGGTGCTGGGAAAACTGCACAGACACATGTAAAAGAATGAAATTGGAACACTCCCAAACACCGTACACAGAAATAAACTCAAAATGGAACAGAGACCTAAACGTAAGACAGGATACCATAAAACTCTTAGAGGAAAACATAGCAATAACACGCTTTGACATAAATCACAGCAAGATCTTTTTCAATCCACCTCCTAGAGTAATGAAAATAAAAACAAAAAGAAAGAAGTGGGACCTAATGAAACTTAAAAGCTTTGGCTACACACAGGAAACGACAAACAAGACCAAAGGACAACCCTCAGAATGGGAAAAATATTTATGTACGGATCAACAGACTAAGGATTAATCTCCAAAATATATAAAGAGCTCATGCAGCTCGGTATTGAACAAACGAACAACCCAATCGAAAAATGGGCAGAAGACCTAAATAGACAATTCTCCAAAGAAGACACACGGCTGGCCAACAAACACATCAAAACCTGCTCAACGTCACTATTTATTAGAGAGATGCACATCAAAACGACACTGAGGTATCACCTCACACCATTTAGAACGGGCATCATCAGAAAATCAACAAACAACAACTGCTGGACAGGGTGTGGAGCAAAGAGAATACTCTTCTTGCACTGTTGTTGGGAAAGTAAATTGATACAGCCACTATGGAGAACAGTAGAGAGGTTCCTTAAAAAACGAAAACCAGAATTGCCATACGACCCAGCGAACCCACTACAGGGCATACACCAAGAGAAAACCATAGTTCTAAAATCACATGCACCCCAATGTTCATTGTAGTAGGATTTACTATAGCCAGGTCATGGAAACAACCTAAATGCCCATTCACAGGCGAATGCATAAGGAAGATGAGGTAAATATATATCATGGAATATTACTCAGCCATATAAAGGAACTAAGTTGGTTCATTGGTACAGGCGTGGATGGATCTAGAGACTGTCATACAGAGTGAAATCAGTCAGAAAGAGAAAAACAGATACCGTATATAAACGCATATATATGCAACCTAGAAAGATGGTACAGATGAACCGGTTTGCAGGATTGAATTGATACACAGATGTGGAGAACCCACGTAGGGCCACCAAAGGGGGAAAGTGGGAGTGTGGTAGTCGTTGTGTGATGAATTCGGAAATTGGGATTGACATATATACACTAATATGTATAAAATGGATAACTAATAAGAACCTGCTGTATAAAAAAATAAAATAATATTCAGAAATTCAAAAAACAGTAAGATAAAAGGAAGAAGATGTGTTCACTTGAACCGATCATTTCCTAAATAGACAACAAACTCCGAAGGTAGTTGGGGCTGTCAATAAAAAGGCAGAAAAAAAAGAAAGAAAGAACTGAAACAGCAACAAAGAAAACAATAGCAAGGATCAATAAAAGTAAAAGCTGGTTCTTTGAGAAGGTAAACAATATTGATATACCTTTAGCCAGACTCACCGAGAAAAAGAGGGAGAGGACTGCAATCAATAAAATTAGAAATGAAAAAGAAGTTACCACGGACAACAGAGAAATATAAAACTTCGTAAGAGACTACTACAAGCAACTCTAGGCTGATAAAATGGACAATCTGGAAGAAATGCACAAATTCCTAGAAAGGTACCACCTTCCAAGACTGAACCAGGAAAAAATAGAAACTATGAACAGACTCAGTACGAGTAATGAACTTGTAACTCTGATTAAAACTTGTCCAACAAACAAAAGTTCAGGACAGATGGTTTCACAGGATAATTCTATCCAACATGGAGAAAAGACCTAACACCCATCCTTCTCAAACTCTTCGAAAAAATGGTCGAGGCGGGAACACTCCCAAACTCTTTCTATGAGGCCACCATCACCCTGATACCAAAACCAGACAAAGATAGTACAAAGAACTAAAGTTACACACCGATATCACTGATGAACATAGATGCAAAGCTGCTCAACAAAATAGTAGCAAACAGAATCCAATACCACATTAAAATTGTCATACCTCATGATCAAGTGTGATTTATCCAAGGGATGCAAGGATTCTTCCATATACGCAATTCAATGTGATACATCCTATGAACAAAGCGAAGAGGAAAATCCATATGATCATGTCAATCGATGCAGAAAAGCTTGTGACAAATTTCAACACACATTTCTGATAAAAACCCTTCAGAAAGTGGGCAGAGAGGGAACCTCACTCAAGTTAATCAAGGCCATATACGACAAATACACAGCAAACATTCTCAATGGTGAAAAATTGAAAGCATGTCCTCTAATATCAGGAACAAGACAAGGATGACCACTCTCACCACTATTATTCAACATAGTTTTGGAAGTTTTAGCCACAGCAGTCAGAGCAGCAAAAGAAATAAAAGGAACACAAGTTGGAAAAGAAGAAGTAACACGGTCACTCTTTGCAGATGGCATGACACTATACTTAGAGAATCCTAAAGATGCCACCAGAAAACTAGTAGAGCTAATCCATGGATTTGGTAACGTTGCACGATACAAAATGAATACACAGAAATCCCTTGCATTCCTATACATTAATGAAGAAAATTCTGAAAGAGAAATGAAGGAAACACTCCCATTAACCATTACAACAGAAAGAATAAAATACCTAGGAATAAACCTACGTAGGGAGACAAAAGATCTGTATGCTGAAAACTGTGACACTGAAGAAGGAAATTGAAGATGATACAAACAGATGGAGAGAGATACCATGTTCTTGGATTGGAAGAATCAATGTTGTGAAAATGACTATACTACAAAAGCAATCTACGTATTCAATGCAATCCCTCTCAAATTACCAATGGCATTCTTTCCAGAACTAGAACAAAAAAATCTTAAAATTTGTATGGAGACACAAAACACCCGAAGAGACGAAGCACTTTGAGGGAAAAAAACAGAGATGGAGGAATCAGACTGCCCGACTTCAGACTGTACTACAAAGGTACAGTAATCAAGACACGATGGGACGGGCACAAAAACACAAATATAGATCAATGCAACAGGATAGAAATCCCAGAGATAAAGCCACGCACCCATGGTCAACTAATCTATGACAAAGGAGGCAAGAATCCCCAATGGAGAAAAGACAGTCTCTACGATACGTGGTGCTGGGAAAACTGGACAGACACATGTAAAACAATGAAATTAGACCACTCCTAAACACTGTACACAGAAATCAACTCAAAATGGAACAGAGACCTAAACGTAAGACAGGACACTATAAAACTCCTTGAGGAAAACATAGGAATAACACGCTGTGACGTAAATCACAGCAAGATCCTTTTTAATCCACCTCCTAATGGAAATAAAAACAAAAATAAACAGGTGGGACCTAATGAAATTTAAACGCTTTTGCTACACACAGGAAACTACAAACAAATCGAAAGGACAACCCTCAGAATGGGAAAAATATTTGTGTACAGATCAACGGACTACGGATTAATCTCCAAAATATATAAACAGCTCATGCAGCTCGGTATTAAAAAAACGAACAACGCAATCGAAAATTGGGCAGAAGACCTAAATAGACAATTCTCCAAAGAAGACATACATCTGGCCAACAAGCACATAAAAACTTGCTCAACATCACTAATTATTAGAGAGATGCACATCAAAACTACACTGAGAAATCACCTCATTCCATTTAGAACGAGCATTATCAGAAAATCAACAAACAACCACCGCTGGACAGGGTGTTGAGTAAAGAAAACACTCTTGCACCGTTGTTGGTAGTGTAAATTGATAGAGCCACTATGGAGAACAGTAAAAAGGTTCTTGAAAAAACTAAGAACAGAATTGCCATATGACCCAGCGAACCCACTACAGGGCACGTACCAAGAGAAAACCATACTTCGAAAAGACACATGCACCCCAATGTTCATTGCAGCAGTATTTACAATAGCCAGGTCATGGAAACAACCTAAATGCCCATTCAGAGATGAATAGATAAAGAAGACATGCTACATATATACCATGGAATATTATTCAGCCATAAAAAGCAACTAAGTTGGTTCATTCGTACAGCCGTAGATGGATCTAGAGACTGTCATAGAGAGTGAAGTCAGTCAGAAAGAGAAAAACAGATATCATATATAAAGGCATATATATGCAAACTAGAAAAATGATACAGATGAACCGGTTTGCAGGATTGAATTGATACACAGATGTGCACAAACAACGTATGGCCACCAACGGGAGAAAGTGGGGGTGTGGTAGTCGTTGTGTGAAAAATTTGGAAATTGGGATTATCATATATACACTAATATGTATAAAATGGGTAACTAATAAGAACCTGCTGTATAAAAAAATAAAATAATATTCAAAAATTCAGAAAAGAATAAGATAAAAGGAAGAAGATGTGTTCATTTGAACCAATCATTTCCTATATAGACAACAAAATCTGAAGGTAGTTGGGGCTGTCAATAATAAGGTAGAAAAGAAAGAAAGAAAGAACTGAAATAGCAACAAAGAAAACAATAGCAAGGATCAATACAAGTAAAAGCTGGTTCTTTGAGAAGGTAAACAATATTGATATAACTTTAGCCAGACTCATCGAGCAAAAGAGGGAGAGGATTGCAACCAATAAAATTAGAAATGAAAAAGTTACAATGGACAACACAGAAATACAAACCTTCTTAAGAGACCACTGCAAGCAACTCTATGCTGATAAAATGGACAATCTGGAGGAAATGCACAAATTCCTAGAAAGGTACAACCTTCCACGACTGAACCAGGAAAAAATAGAAACTATGAACAGACCCAGTACGAGTAATGAACTTGCAACTCTGATTAAAATTCGTCCAACAAAAAAAACTCCCGGACACATGGCTTCACAGGATAATTCTATCCAACACGGAGAGTAGACCTAACACCCATCCTTCTCAAACTCTTCCAAAAAATGATCGAGGCGGGAACACTCCCAAACTCTTTCTATGAGGCCACCATCACCCTGATACCAAAACCAGACAGAGATAGTACAAAAAAATACAGTTACACACCGATATCACTGATGAACATAGATGCAAAGCTGCTCAACAAAATAGTAGCAAACAGAATCCAATACCACATTAAAAGTATCATACCTCATGATCAAGTGGGATTTATCCCAGGGATGCAAGGTTTCTTCAATATAGGCAAATCAATGTGATACACCCTATTAACAAAGGGAAGAGGAAAAACCATATAATCATGTCAATAGATGCAGAAAAGCTTGTGACAAATTTCAACACACATTTCTGATAAAAACCCTCCAGAAAGTGGGCAGAGAGGGAACCTCACTCAACTTAATCAAGGCCATATACGACAAACCCACAGCAAACATTCTCAATGGTGAAAAAATGAAAGCATGTCCTCTAATACCAGGAACAAGACAAGGATGACCACTCTCACCACTATTATTCCACATAGTTTTGGAAGTTCTAGCCACAGCAGTCAGAGCAGCCAAAGAAAGAAACGGAACACAAGTTGGAAAAGAAGAAGTAACACTGTCACACTTTGCAGACGACATGACATTATACTTAGAGAATCCTAAAGATGCCACCAGAAAACTACTAGAAGTAATCCATGGATTTGGTAACGTTGCACGATACAAAATGAATGCACAGAAATCCCTTGCATTCCTATACATTAATGAAGAAAAATCTGAAAGAGAAATAAAGGAAACACTCCCATTAACCACTGCAACAAAAAGAATAAAATACCTAGGAACAAACCTACCTAGGGAGACAAAAGTTCTGTATGCTGAAAACTATGACACTGAAGAACGAAATTGAAGATGATACCTACAGATGGAGAGAGATACCATGTTCTTGGATTGGAAGAATCAATGTTGTGAAAATGACTATACTCTCCAAAGCAATCTACATATTCAATGCAATGCCTCTCAAATTACCAATGGCATTTTTTTCACAACTAGAGCAAAAAAAAATCTTAAAATTTGTATGGAGACACAAAAAACCTGGAAGAGCCGAAGCAGTTTGAGGGATAAAAACAGAGCTGGAGGAATCAGACTGCCCGACTTCAGACTGTACTACAAAGCTACAGTAATCAAGACACGATGGGACTGGCACAAAAACACAAATATAGATCAATGCAACAGGATAGAAAGCCCAGAGATAAAGCCACGCACCTATGGCCAACTAATCTATGACAAAGGAGACTAGAATCCCCAATGGAGAAAAGACAGTCTCTACAATAAGTGGTGCTGGGAAAACTGCACAGACACATGTAAAAGAATGAAATTGGAACACTCCCAAACACCGTACACAGAAATAAACTCAAAATGGAACAGAGACCTAAACGTAAGACAGGATACCATAAAACTCTTAGAGGAAAACATAGCAATAACACGCTTTGACATAAATCACAGCAAGATCTTTTTCAATCCACCTCCTAGAGTAATGAAAATAAAAACAAAAAGAAAGAAGTGGGACCTAATGAAACTTAAAAGCTTTGGCTACACACAGGAAACGACAAACAAGACCAAAGGACAACCCTCAGAATGGGAAAAATATTTATGTACGGATCAACAGACTAAGGATTAATCTCCAAAATATATAAAGAGCTCATGCAGCTCGGTATTGAACAAACGAACAACCCAATCGAAAAATGGGCAGAAGACCTAAATAGACAATTCTCCAAAGAAGACACACGGCTGGCCAACAAACACATCAAAACCTGCTCAACGTCACTATTTATTAGAGAGATGCACATCAAAACGACACTGAGGTATCACCTCACACCATTTAGAACGGGCATCATCAGAAAATCAACAAACAACAACTGCTGGACAGGGTGTGGAGCAAAGAGAATACTCTTCTTGCACTGTTGTTGGGAAAGTAAATTGATACAGCCACTATGGAGAACAGTAGAGAGGTTCCTTAAAAAACGAAAACCAGAATTGCCATACGACCCAGCGAACCCACTACAGGGCATACACCAAGAGAAAACCATAGTTCTAAAATCACATGCACCCCAATGTTCATTGTAGTAGGATTTACTATAGCCAGGTCATGGAAACAACCTAAATGCCCATTCACAGGCGAATGCATAAGGAAGATGAGGTAAATATATATCATGGAATATTACTCAGCCATAAAAAGGAACTAAGTTGGTTCATTGGTACAGGCGTGGATGGATCTAGAGACTGTCATACAGAGTGAAATCAGTCAGAAAGAGAAAAACAGATACCGTATATAAACGCATATATATGCAACCTAGAAAGATGGTACAGATGAACCGGTTTGCAGGATTGAATTGATACACAGATGTGGAGAACCCACGTAGGGCCACCAAAGGGGGAAAGTGGGAGTGTGGTAGTCGTTGTGTGATGAATTCGGAAATTGGGATTGACATATATACACTAATATGTATAAAATGGATAACTAATAAGAACCTGCTGTATAAAAAAATAAAATAATATTCAGAAATTCAAAAAACAGTAAGATAAAAGGAAGAAGATGTGTTCACTTGAACCGATCATTTCCTAAATAGACAACAAACTCCGAAGGTAGTTGGGGCTGTCAATAAAAAGGCAGAAAAAAAAGAAAGAAAGAACTGAAACAGCAACAAAGAAAACAATAGCAAGGATCAATAAAAGTAAAAGCTGGTTCTTTGAGAAGGTAAACAATATTGATATACCTTTAGCCAGACTCACCGAGAAAAAGAGGGAGAGGACTGCAATCAATAAAATTAGAAATGAAAAAGAAGTTACCACGGACAACAGAGAAATATAAAACTTCGTAAGAGACTACTACAAGCAACTCTAGGCTGATAAAATGGACAATCTGGAAGAAATGCACAAATTCCTAGAAAGGTACCACCTTCCAAGACTGAACCAGGAAAAAATAGAAACTATGAACAGACTCAGTACGAGTAATGAACTTGTAACTCTGATTAAAACTTGTCCAACAAACAAAAGTTCAGGACAGATGGTTTCACAGGATAATTCTATCCAACATGGAGAAAAGACCTAACACCCATCCTTCTCAAACTCTTCGAAAAAATGGTCGAGGCGGGAACACTCCCAAACTCTTTCTATGAGGCCACCATCACCCTGATACCAAAACCAGACAAAGATAGTACAAAGAACTAAAGTTACACACCGATATCACTGATGAACATAGATGCAAAGCTGCTCAACAAAATAGTAGCAAACAGAATCCAATACCACATTAAAATTGTCATACCTCATGATCAAGTGTGATTTATCCAAGGGATGCAAGGATTCTTCCATATACGCAATTCAATGTGATACATCCTATGAACAAAGCGAAGAGGAAAATCCATATGATCATGTCAATCGATGCAGAAAAGCTTGTGACAAATTTCAACACACATTTCTGATAAAAACCCTTCAGAAAGTGGGCAGAGAGGGAACCTCACTCAAGTTAATCAAGGCCATATACGACAAATACACAGCAAACATTCTCAATGGTGAAAAATTGAAAGCATGTCCTCTAATATCAGGAACAAGACAAGGATGACCACTCTCACCACTATTATTCAACATAGTTTTGGAAGTTTTAGCCACAGCAGTCAGAGCAGCAAAAGAAATAAAAGGAACACAAGTTGGAAAAGAAGAAGTAACACGGTCACTCTTTGCAGATGGCATGACACTATACTTAGAGAATCCTAAAGATGCCACCAGAAAACTAGTAGAGCTAATCCATGGATTTGGTAACGTTGCACGATACAAAATGAATACACAGAAATCCCTTGCATTCCTATACATTAATGAAGAAAATTCTGAAAGAGAAATGAAGGAAACACTCCCATTAACCATTACAACAGAAAGAATAAAATACCTAGGAATAAACCTACGTAGGGAGACAAAAGATCTGTATGCTGAAAACTGTGACACTGAAGAAGGAAATTGAAGATGATACAAACAGATGGAGAGAGATACCATGTTCTTGGATTGGAAGAATCAATGTTGTGAAAATGACTATACTACAAAAGCAATCTACGTATTCAATGCAATCCCTCTCAAATTACCAATGGCATTCTTTCCAGAACTAGAACAAAAAAATCTTAAAATTTGTATGGAGACACAAAACACCCGAAGAGACGAAGCACTTTGAGGGAAAAAAACAGAGATGGAGGAATCAGACTGCCCGACTTCAGACTGTACTACAAAGGTACAGTAATCAAGACACGATGGGACGGGCACAAAAACACAAATATAGATCAATGCAACAGGATAGAAATCCCAGAGATAAAGCCACGCACCCATGGTCAACTAATCTATGACAAAGGAGGCAAGAATCCCCAATGGAGAAAAGACAGTCTCTACGATACGTGGTGCTGGGAAAACTGGACAGACACATGTAAAACAATGAAATTAGACCACTCCTAAACACTGTACACAGAAATCAACTCAAAATGGAACAGAGACCTAAACGTAAGACAGGACACTATAAAACTCCTTGAGGAAAACATAGGAATAACACGCTGTGACGTAAATCACAGCAAGATCCTTTTTAATCCACCTCCTAATGGAAATAAAAACAAAAATAAACAGGTGGGACCTAATGAAATTTAAACGCTTTTGCTACACACAGGAAACTACAAACAAATCGAAAGGACAACCCTCAGAATGGGAAAAATATTTGTGTACAGATCAACGGACTACGGATTAATCTCCAAAATATATAAACAGCTCATGCAGCTCGGTATTAAAAAAACGAACAACGCAATCGAAAATTGGGCAGAAGACCTAAATAGACAATTCTCCAAAGAAGACATACATCTGGCCAACAAGCACATAAAAACTTGCTCAACATCACTAATTATTAGAGAGATGCACATCAAAACTACACTGAGAAATCACCTCATTCCATTTAGAACGAGCATTATCAGAAAATCAACAAACAACCACCGCTGGACAGGGTGTTGAGTAAAGAAAACACTCTTGCACCGTTGTTGGTAGTGTAAATTGATAGAGCCACTATGGAGAACAGTAAAAAGGTTCTTGAAAAAACTAAGAACAGAATTGCCATATGACCCAGCGAACCCACTACAGGGCACGTACCAAGAGAAAACCATACTTCGAAAAGACACATGCACCCCAATGTTCATTGCAGCAGTATTTACAATAGCCAGGTCATGGAAACAACCTAAATGCCCATTCAGAGATGAATAGATAAAGAAGACATGCTACATATATACCATGGAATATTATTCAGCCATAAAAAGCAACTAAGTTGGTTCATTCGTACAGCCGTAGATGGATCTAGAGACTGTCATAGAGAGTGAAGTCAGTCAGAAAGAGAAAAACAGATATCATATATAAAGGCATATATATGCAAACTAGAAAAATGATACAGATGAACCGGTTTGCAGGATTGAATTGATACACAGATGTGCACAAACAACGTATGGCCACCAACGGGAGAAAGTGGGGGTGTGGTAGTCGTTGTGTGAAAAATTTGGAAATTGGGATTATCATATATACACTAATATGTATAAAATGGGTAACTAATAAGAACCTGCTGTATAAAAAAATAAAATAATATTCAAAAATTCAGAAAAGAATAAGATAAAAGGAAGAAGATGTGTTCATTTGAACCAATCATTTCCTATATAGACAACAAAATCTGAAGGTAGTTGGGGCTGTCAATAATAAGGTAGAAAAGAAAGAAAGAAAGAACTGAAATAGCAACAAAGAAAACAATAGCAAGGATCAATACAAGTAAAAGCTGGTTCTTTGAGAAGGTAAACAATATTGATATAACTTTAGCCAGACTCATCGAGCAAAAGAGGGAGAGGATTGCAACCAATAAAATTAGAAATGAAAAAGTTACAATGGACAACACAGAAATACAAACCTTCTTAAGAGACCACTGCAAGCAACTCTATGCTGATAAAATGGACAATCTGGAGGAAATGCACAAATTCCTAGAAAGGTACAACCTTCCACGACTGAACCAGGAAAAAATAGAAACTATGAACAGACCCAGTACGAGTAATGAACTTGCAACTCTGATTAAAATTCGTCCAACAAAAAAAACTCCCGGACACATGGCTTCACAGGATAATTCTATCCAACACGGAGAGTAGACCTAACACCCATCCTTCTCAAACTCTTCCAAAAAATGATCGAGGCGGGAACACTCCCAAACTCTTTCTATGAGGCCACCATCACCCTGATACCAAAACCAGACAGAGATAGTACAAAAAAATACAGTTACACACCGATATCACTGATGAACATAGATGCAAAGCTGCTCAACAAAATAGTAGCAAACAGAATCCAATACCACATTAAAAGTATCATACCTCATGATCAAGTGGGATTTATCCCAGGGATGCAAGGTTTCTTCAATATAGGCAAATCAATGTGATACACCCTATTAACAAAGGGAAGAGGAAAAACCATATAATCATGTCAATAGATGCAGAAAAGCTTGTGACAAAGTTCAACACACATTTCTGATAAAAACCCTCCAGAAAGTGGGCAGAGAGGGAACCTCACTCAACTTAATCAAGGCCATATACGACAAACCCACAGCAAACATTCTCAATGGTGAAAAAATGAAAGCATGTCCTCTAATACCAGGAACAAGACAAGGATGACCACGCTCACCACTATTATTCCACATAGTTTTGGAAGTTCTAGCCACAGCAGTCAGAGCAGCCAAAGAAAGAAACGGAACACAAGTTGGAAAAGAAGAAGTAACACTGTCACACTTTGCAGACGACATGACATTATACTTAGAGAATCCTAAAGATGCCACCAGAAAACTACTAGAAGTAATCCATGGATTTGGTAACGTTGCACGATACAAAATGAATGCACAGAAATCCCTTGCATTCCTATACATTAATGAAGAAAAATCTGAAAGAGAAATAAAGGAAACACTCCCATTAACCACTGCAACAAAAAGAATAAAATACCTAGGAACAAACCTACCTAGGGAGACAAAAGTTCTGTATGCTGAAAACTATGACACTGAAGAACGAAATTGAAGATGATACCTACAGATGGAGAGAGATACCATGTTCTTGGATTGGAAGAATCAATGTTGTGAAAATGACTATACTCTCCAAAGCAATCTACATATTCAATGCAATGCCTCTCAAATTACCAATGGCATTTTTTTCACAACTAGAGCAAAAAAAAATCTTAAAATTTGTATGGAGACACAAAAAACCTGGAAGAGCCGAAGCAGTTTGAGGGATAAAAACAGAGCTGGAGGAATCAGACTGCCCGACTTCAGACTGTACTACAAAGCTACAGTAATCAAGACACGATGGGACTGGCACAAAAACAGAAATATAGATCAATGCAACAGGATAGAAAGCCCAGAGATAAAGCCACGCACCTATGGCCAACTAATCTATGACAAAGGAGACTAGAATCCCCAATGGAGAAAAGACAGTCTCTACAATAAGTGGTGCTGGGAAAACTGCACAGACACATGTAAAAGAATGAAATTGGAACACTCCCAAACACCGTACACAGAAATAAACTCAAAATGGAACAGAGACCTAAACGTAAGACAGGATACCATAAAACTCTTAGAGGAAAACATAGCAATAACACGCTTTGACATAAATCACAGCAAGATCTTTTTCAATCCACCTCCTAGAGTAATGAAAATAAAAACAAAAAGAAAGAAGTGGGACCTAATGAAACTTAAAAGCTTTGGCTACACACAGGAAACGACAAACAAGACCAAAGGACAACCCTCAGAATGGGAAAAATATTTATGTACGGATCAACAGACTAAGGATTAATCTCCAAAATATATAAAGAGCTCATGCAGCTCGGTATTGAACAAACGAACAACCCAATCGAAAAATGGGCAGAAGACCTAAATAGACAATTCTCCAAAGAAGACACACGGCTGGCCAACAAACACATCAAAACCTGCTCAACGTCACTATTTATTAGAGAGATGCACATCAAAACGACACTGAGGTATCACCTCACACCATTTAGAACGGGCATCATCAGAAAATCAACAAACAACAACTGCTGGACAGGGTGTGGAGCAAAGAGAATACTCTTCTTGCACTGTTGTTGGGAAAGTAAATTGATACAGCCACTATGGAGAACAGTAGAGAGGTTCCTTAAAAAACGAAAACCAGAATTGCCATACGACCCAGCGAACCCACTACAGGGCATACACCAAGAGAAAACCATAGTTCTAAAATCACATGCACCCCAATGTTCATTGTAGTAGGATTTACTATAGCCAGGTCATGGAAACAACCTAAATGCCCATTCACAGGCGAATGCATAAGGAAGATGAGGTAAATATATATCATGGAATATTACTCAGCCATAAAAAGGAACTAAGTTGGTTCATTGGTACAGGCGTGGATGGATCTAGAGACTGTCATACAGAGTGAAATCAGTCAGAAAGAGAAAAACAGATACCGTATATAAACGCATATATATGCAACCTAGAAAGATGGTACAGATGAACCGGTTTGCAGGATTGAATTGATACACAGATGTGGAGAACCCACGTAGGGCCACCAAAGGGGGAAAGTGGGAGTGTGGTAGTCGTTGTGTGATGAATTCGGAAATTGGGATTGACATATATACACTAATATGTATAAAATGGATAACTAATAAGAACCTGCTGTATAAAAAAATAAAATAATATTCAGAAATTCAAAAAACAGTAAGATAAAAGGAAGAAGATGTGTTCACTTGAACCGATCATTTCCTAAATAGACAACAAACTCCGAAGGTAGTTGGGGCTGTCAATAAAAAGGCAGAAAAAAAAGAAAGAAAGAACTGAAACAGCAACAAAGAAAACAATAGCAAGGATCAATAAAAGTAAAAGCTGGTTCTTTGAGAAGGTAAACAATATTGATATACCTTTAGCCAGACTCACCGAGAAAAAGAGGGAGAGGACTGCAATCAATAAAATTAGAAATGAAAAAGAAGTTACCACGGACAACAGAGAAATATAAAACTTCGTAAGAGACTACTACAAGCAACTCTAGGCTGATAAAATGGACAATCTGGAAGAAATGCACAAATTCCTAGAAAGGTACCACCTTCCAAGACTGAACCAGGAAAAAATAGAAACTATGAACAGACTCAGTACGAGTAATGAACTTGTAACTCTGATTAAAACTTGTCCAACAAACAAAAGTTCAGGACAGATGGTTTCACAGGATAATTCTATCCAACATGGAGAAAAGACCTAACATCCATCCTTCTCAAACTCTTCGAAAAAATGGTCGAGGCGGGAACACTCCCAAACTCTTTCTATGAGGCCACCATCACCCTGATACCAAAACCAGACAAAGATAGTACAAAGAACTAAAGTTACACACCGATATCACTGATGAACATAGATGCAAAGCTGCTCAACAAAATAGTAGCAAACAGAATCCAATACCACATTAAAATTGTCATACCTCATGATCAAGTGTGATTTATCCAAGGGATGCAAGGATTCTTCCATATACGCAATTCAATGTGATACATCCTATGAACAAAGCGAAGAGGAAAATCCATATGATCATGTCAATCGATGCAGAAAAGCTTGTGACAAATTTCAACACACATTTCTGATAAAAACCCTTCAGAAAGTGGGCAGAGAGGGAACCTCACTCAAGTTAATCAAGGCCATATACGACAAATACACAGCAAACATTCTCAATGGTGAAAAATTGAAAGCATGTCCTCTAATATCAGGAACAAGACAAGGATGACCACTCTCACCACTATTATTCAACATAGTTTTGGAAGTTTTAGCCACAGCAGTCAGAGCAGCAAAAGAAATAAAAGGAACACAAGTTGGAAAAGAAGAAGTAACACGGTCACTCTTTGCAGATGGCATGACACTATACTTAGAGAATCCTAAAGATGCCACCAGAAAACTAGTAGAGCTAATCCATGGATTTGGTAACGTTGCACGATACAAAATGAATACACAGAAATCCCTTGCATTCCTATACATTAATGAAGAAAATTCTGAAAGAGAAATGAAGGAAACACTCCCATTAACCATTACAACAGAAAGAATAAAATACCTAGGAATAAACCTACGTAGGGAGACAAAAGATCTGTATGCTGAAAACTGTGACACTGAAGAAGGAAATTGAAGATGATACAAACAGATGGAGAGAGATACCATGTTCTTGGATTGGAAGAATCAATGTTGTGAAAATGACTATACTACAAAAGCAATCTACGTATTCAATGCAATCCCTCTCAAATTACCAATGGCATTCTTTCCAGAACTAGAACAAAAAAATCTTAAAATTTGTATGGAGACACAAAACACCCGAAGAGACGAAGCACTTTGAGGGAAAAAAACAGAGATGGAGGAATCAGACTGCCCGACTTCAGACTGTACTACAAAGGTACAGTAATCAAGACACGATGGGACGGGCACAAAAACACAAATATAGATCAATGCAACAGGATAGAAATCCCAGAGATAAAGCCACGCACCCATGGTCAACTAATCTATGACAAAGGAGGCAAGAATCCCCAATGGAGAAAAGACAGTCTCTACGATACGTGGTGCTGGGAAAACTGGACAGACACATGTAAAACAATGAAATTAGACCACTCCTAAACACTGTACACAGAAATCAACTCAAAATGGAACAGAGACCTAAACGTAAGACAGGACACTATAAAACTCCTTGAGGAAAACATAGGAATAACACGCTGTGACGTAAATCACAGCAAGATCCTTTTTAATCCACCTCCTAATGGAAATAAAAACAAAAATAAACAGGTGGGACCTAATGAAATTTAAACGCTTTTGCTACACACAGGAAACTACAAACAAATCGAAAGGACAACCCTCAGAATGGGAAAAATATTTGTGTACAGATCAACGGACTACGGATTAATCTCCAAAATATATAAACAGCTCATGCAGCTCGGTATTAAAAAAACGAACAACGCAATCGAAAATTGGGCAGAAGACCTAAATAGACAATTCTCCAAAGAAGACATACATCTGGCCAACAAGCACATAAAAACTTGCTCAACATCACTAATTATTAGAGAGATGCACATCAAAACTACACTGAGAAATCACCTCATTCCATTTAGAACGAGCATTATCAGAAAATCAACAAACAACCACCGCTGGACAGGGTGTTGAGTAAAGAAAACACTCTTGCACCATTGTTGGTAGTGTAAATTGATAGAGCCACTATGGAGAACAGTAAAAAGGTTCTTGAAAAAACTAAGAACAGAATTGCCATATGACCCAGCGAACCCACTACAGGGCACGTACCAAGAGAAAACCATACTTCGAAAAGACACATGCACCCCAATGTTCATTGCAGCAGTATTTACAATAGCCAGGTCATGGAAACAACCTAAATGCCCATTCAGAGATGAATAGATAAAGAAGACATGCTACATATATACCATGGAATATTATTCAGCCATAAAAAGCAACTAAGTTGGTTCATTCGTACAGCCGTAGATGGATCTAGAGACTGTCATAGAGAGTGAAGTCAGTCAGAAAGAGAAAAACAGATATCATATATAAAGGCATATATATGCAAACTAGAAAAATGATACAGATGAACCGGTTTGCAGGATTGAATTGATACACAGATGTGCACAAACAACGTATGGCCACCAACGGGAGAAAGTGGGGGTGTGGTAGTCGTTGTGTGAAAAATTTGGAAATTGGGATTATCATATATACACTAATATGTATAAAATGGGTAACTAATAAGAACCTGCTGTATAAAAAAATAAAATAATATTCAAAAATTCAGAAAAGAATAAGATAAAAGGAAGAAGATGTGTTCATTTGAACCAATCATTTCCTATATAGACAACAAAATCTGAAGGTAGTTGGGGCTGTCAATAATAAGGTAGAAAAGAAAGAAAGAAAGAACTGAAATAGCAACAAAGAAAACAATAGCAAGGATCAATACAAGTAAAAGCTGGTTCTTTGAGAAGGTAAACAATATTGATATAACTTTAGCCAGACTCATCGAGCAAAAGAGGGAGAGGATTGCAACCAATAAAATTAGAAATGAAAAAGTTACAATGGACAACACAGAAATACAAACCTTCTTAAGAGACCACTGCAAGCAACTCTATGCTGATAAAATGGACAATCTGGAGGAAATGCACAAATTCCTAGAAAGGTACAACCTTCCACGACTGAACCAGGAAAAAATAGAAACTATGAACAGACCCAGTACGAGTAATGAACTTGCAACTCTGATTAAAATTCGTCCAACAAAAAAAACTCCCGGACACATGGCTTCACAGGATAATTCTATCCAACACGGAGAGTAGACCTAACACCCATCCTTCTCAAACTCTTCCAAAAAATGATCGAGGCGGGAACACTCCCAAACTCTTTCTATGAGGCCACCATCACCCTGATACCAAAACCAGACAGAGATAGTACAAAAAAATACAGTTACACACCGATATCACTGATGAACATAGATGCAAAGCTGCTCAACAAAATAGTAGCAAACAGAATCCAATACCACATTAAAAGTATCATACCTCATGATCAAGTGGGATTTATCCCAGGGATGCAAGGTTTCTTCAATATAGGCAAATCAATGTGATACACCCTATTAACAAAGGGAAGAGGAAAAACCATATAATCATGTCAATAGATGCAGAAAAGCTTGTGACAAAGTTCAACACACATTTCTGATAAAAACCCTCCAGAAAGTGGGCAGAGAGGGAACCTCACTCAACTTAATCAAGGCCATATACGACAAACCCACAGCAAACATTCTCAATGGTGAAAAAATGAAAGCATGTCCTCTAATACCAGGAACAAGACAAGGATGACCACGCTCACCACTATTATTCCACATAGTTTTGGAAGTTCTAGCCACAGCAGTCAGAGCAGCCAAAGAAAGAAACGGAACACAAGTTGGAAAAGAAGAAGTAACACTGTCACACTTTGCAGACGACATGACATTATACTTAGAGAATCCTAAAGATGCCACCAGAAAACTACTAGAAGTAATCCATGGATTTGGTAACGTTGCACGATACAAAATGAATGCACAGAAATCCCTTGCATTCCTATACATTAATGAAGAAAAATCTGAAAGAGAAATAAAGGAAACACTCCCATTAACCACTGCAACAAAAAGAATAAAATACCTAGGAACAAACCTACCTAGGGAGACAAAAGTTCTGTATGCTGAAAACTATGACACTGAAGAACGAAATTGAAGATGATACCTACAGATGGAGAGAGATACCATGTTCTTGGATTGGAAGAATCAATGTTGTGAAAATGACTATACTCTCCAAAGCAATCTACATATTCAATGCAATGCCTCTCAAATTACCAATGGCATTTTTTTCACAACTAGAGCAAAAAAAAATCTTAAAATTTGTATGGAGACACAAAAAACCTGGAAGAGCCGAAGCAGTTTGAGGGATAAAAACAGAGCTGGAGGAATCAGACTGCCCGACTTCAGACTGTACTACAAAGCTACAGTAATCAAGACACGATGGGACTGGCACAAAAACAGAAATATAGATCAATGCAACAGGATAGAAAGCCCAGAGATAAAGCCACGCACCTATGGCCAACTAATCTATGACAAAGGAGACTAGAATCCCCAATGGAGAAAAGACAGTCTCTACAATAAGTGGTGCTGGGAAAACTGCACAGACACATGTAAAAGAATGAAATTGGAACACTCCCAAACACCGTACACAGAAATAAACTCAAAATGGAACAGAGACCTAAACGTAAGACAGGATACCATAAAACTCTTAGAGGAAAACATAGCAATAACACGCTTTGACATAAATCACAGCAAGATCTTTTTCAATCCACCTCCTAGAGTAATGAAAATAAAAACAAAAAGAAAGAAGTGGGACCTAATGAAACTTAAAAGCTTTGGCTACACACAGGAAACGACAAACAAGACCAAAGGACAACCCTCAGAATGGGAAAAATATTTATGTACGGATCAACAGACTAAGGATTAATCTCCAAAATATATAAAGAGCTCATGCAGCTCGGTATTGAACAAACGAACAACCCAATCGAAAAATGGGCAGAAGACCTAAATAGACAATTCTCCAAAGAAGACACACGGCTGGCCAACAAACACATCAAAACCTGCTCAACGTCACTATTTATTAGAGAGATGCACATCAAAACGACACTGAGGTATCACCTCACACCATTTAGAACGGGCATCATCAGAAAATCAACAAACAACAACTGCTGGACAGGGTGTGGAGCAAAGAGAATACTCTTCTTGCACTGTTGTTGGGAAAGTAAATTGATACAGCCACTATGGAGAACAGTAGAGAGGTTCCTTAAAAAACGAAAACCAGAATTGCCATACGACCCAGCGAACCCACTACAGGGCATACACCAAGAGAAAACCATAGTTCTAAAATCACATGCACCCCAATGTTCATTGTAGTAGGATTTACTATAGCCAGGTCATGGAAACAACCTAAATGCCCATTCACAGGCGAATGCATAAGGAAGATGAGGTAAATATATATCATGGAATATTACTCAGCCATAAAAAGGAACTAAGTTGGTTCATTGGTACAGGCGTGGATGGATCTAGAGACTGTCATACAGAGTGAAATCAGTCAGAAAGAGAAAAACAGATACCGTATATAAACGCATATATATGCAACCTAGAAAGATGGTACAGATGAACCGGTTTGCAGGATTGAATTGATACACAGATGTGGAGAACCCACGTAGGGCCACCAAAGGGGGAAAGTGGGAGTGTGGTAGTCGTTGTGTGATGAATTCGGAAATTGGGATTGACATATATACACTAATATGTATAAAATGGATAACTAATAAGAACCTGCTGTATAAAAAAATAAAATAATATTCAGAAATTCAAAAAACAGTAAGATAAAAGGAAGAAGATGTGTTCACTTGAACCGATCATTTCCTAAATAGACAACAAACTCCGAAGGTAGTTGGGGCTGTCAATAAAAAGGCAGAAAAAAAAGAAAGAAAGAACTGAAACAGCAACAAAGAAAACAATAGCAAGGATCAATAAAAGTAAAAGCTGGTTCTTTGAGAAGGTAAACAATATTGATATACCTTTAGCCAGACTCACCGAGAAAAAGAGGGAGAGGACTGCAATCAATAAAATTAGAAATGAAAAAGAAGTTACCACGGACAACAGAGAAATATAAAACTTCGTAAGAGACTACTACAAGCAACTCTAGGCTGATAAAATGGACAATCTGGAAGAAATGCACAAATTCCTAGAAAGGTACCACCTTCCAAGACTGAACCAGGAAAAAATAGAAACTATGAACAGACTCAGTACGAGTAATGAACTTGTAACTCTGATTAAAACTTGTCCAACAAACAAAAGTTCAGGACAGATGGTTTCACAGGATAATTCTATCCAACATGGAGAAAAGACCTAACACCCATCCTTCTCAAACTCTTCGAAAAAATGGTCGAGGCGGGAACACTCCCAAACTCTTTCTATGAGGCCACCATCACCCTGATACCAAAACCAGACAAAGATAGTACAAAGAACTAAAGTTACACACCGATATCACTGATGAACATAGATGCAAAGCTGCTCAACAAAATAGTAGCAAACAGAATCCAATACCACATTAAAATTGTCATACCTCATGATCAAGTGTGATTTATCCAAGGGATGCAAGGATTCTTCCATATACGCAATTCAATGTGATACATCCTATGAACAAAGCGAAGAGGAAAATCCATATGATCATGTCAATCGATGCAGAAAAGCTTGTGACAAATTTCAACACACATTTCTGATAAAAACCCTTCAGAAAGTGGGCAGAGAGGGAACCTCACTCAAGTTAATCAAGGCCATATACGACAAATACACAGCAAACATTCTCAATGGTGAAAAATTGAAAGCATGTCCTCTAATATCAGGAACAAGACAAGGATGACCACTCTCACCACTATTATTCAACATAGTTTTGGAAGTTTTAGCCACAGCAGTCAGAGCAGCAAAAGAAATAAAAGGAACACAAGTTGGAAAAGAAGAAGTAACACGGTCACTCTTTGCAGATGGCATGACACTATACTTAGAGAATCCTAAAGATGCCACCAGAAAACTAGTAGAGCTAATCCATGGATTTGGTAACGTTGCACGATACAAAATGAATACACAGAAATCCCTTGCATTCCTATACATTAATGAAGAAAATTCTGAAAGAGAAATGAAGGAAACACTCCCATTAACCATTACAACAGAAAGAATAAAATACCTAGGAATAAACCTACGTAGGGAGACAAAAGATCTGTATGCTGAAAACTGTGACACTGAAGAAGGAAATTGAAGATGATACAAACAGATGGAGAGAGATACCATGTTCTTGGATTGGAAGAATCAATGTTGTGAAAATGACTATACTACAAAAGCAATCTACGTATTCAATGCAATCCCTCTCAAATTACCAATGGCATTCTTTCCAGAACTAGAACAAAAAAATCTTAAAATTTGTATGGAGACACAAAACACCCGAAGAGACGAAGCACTTTGAGGGAAAAAAACAGAGATGGAGGAATCAGACTGCCCGACTTCAGACTGTACTACAAAGGTACAGTAATCAAGACACGATGGGACGGGCACAAAAACACAAATATAGATCAATGCAACAGGATAGAAATCCCAGAGATAAAGCCACGCACCCATGGTCAACTAATCTATGACAAAGGAGGCAAGAATCCCCAATGGAGAAAAGACAGTCTCTACGATACGTGGTGCTGGGAAAACTGGACAGACACATGTAAAACAATGAAATTAGACCACTCCTAAACACTGTACACAGAAATCAACTCAAAATGGAACAGAGACCTAAACGTAAGACAGGACACTATAAAACTCCTTGAGGAAAACATAGGAATAACACGCTGTGACGTAAATCACAGCAAGATCCTTTTTAATCCACCTCCTAATGGAAATAAAAACAAAAATAAACAGGTGGGACCTAATGAAATTTAAACGCTTTTGCTACACACAGGAAACTACAAACAAATCGAAAGGACAACCCTCAGAATGGGAAAAATATTTGTGTACAGATCAACGGACTACGGATTAATCTCCAAAATATATAAACAGCTCATGCAGCTCGGTATTAAAAAAACGAACAACGCAATCGAAAATTGGGCAGAAGACCTAAATAGACAATTCTCCAAAGAAGACATACATCTGGCCAACAAGCACATAAAAACTTGCTCAACATCACTAATTATTAGAGAGATGCACATCAAAACTACACTGAGAAATCACCTCATTCCATTTAGAACGAGCATTATCAGAAAATCAACAAACAACCACCGCTGGACAGGGTGTTGAGTAAAGAAAACACTCTTGCACCGTTGTTGGTAGTGTAAATTGATAGAGCCACTATGGAGAACAGTAAAAAGGTTCTTGAAAAAACTAAGAACAGAATTGCCATATGACCCAGCGAACCCACTACAGGGCACGTACCAAGAGAAAACCATACTTCGAAAAGACACATGCACCCCAATGTTCATTGCAGCAGTATTTACAATAGCCAGGTCATGGAAACAACCTAAATGCCCATTCAGAGATGAATAGATAAAGAAGACATGCTACATATATACCATGGAATATTATTCAGCCATAAAAAGCAACTAAGTTGGTTCATTCGTACAGCCGTAGATGGATCTAGAGACTGTCATAGAGAGTGAAGTCAGTCAGAAAGAGAAAAACAGATATCATATATAAAGGCATATATATGCAAACTAGAAAAATGATACAGATGAACCGGTTTGCAGGATTGAATTGATACACAGATGTGCACAAACAACGTATGGCCACCAACGGGAGAAAGTGGGGGTGTGGTAGTCGTTGTGTGAAAAATTTGGAAATTGGGATTATCATATATACACTAATATGTATAAAATGGGTAACTAATAAGAACCTGCTGTATAAAAAAATAAAATAATATTCAAAAATTCAGAAAAGAATAAGATAAAAGGAAGAAGATGTGTTCATTTGAACCAATCATTTCCTATATAGACAACAAAATCTGAAGGTAGTTGGGGCTGTCAATAATAAGGTAGAAAAGAAAGAAAGAAAGAACTGAAATAGCAACAAAGAAAACAATAGCAAGGATCAATACAAGTAAAAGCTGGTTCTTTGAGAAGGTAAACAATATTGATATAACTTTAGCCAGACTCATCGAGCAAAAGAGGGAGAGGATTGCAACCAATAAAATTAGAAATGAAAAAGTTACAATGGACAACACAGAAATACAAACCTTCTTAAGAGACCACTGCAAGCAACTCTATGCTGATAAAATGGACAATCTGGAGGAAATGCACAAATTCCTAGAAAGGTACAACCTTCCACGACTGAACCAGGAAAAAATAGAAACTATGAACAGACCCAGTACGAGTAATGAACTTGCAACTCTGATTAAAATTCGTCCAACAAAAAAAACTCCCGGACACATGGCTTCACAGGATAATTCTATCCAACACGGAGAGTAGACCTAACACCCATCCTTCTCAAACTCTTCCAAAAAATGATCGAGGCGGGAACACTCCCAAACTCTTTCTATGAGGCCACCATCACCCTGATACCAAAACCAGACAGAGATAGTACAAAAAAATACAGTTACACACCGATATCACTGATGAACATAGATGCAAAGCTGCTCAACAAAATAGTAGCAAACAGAATCCAATACCACATTAAAAGTATCATACCTCATGATCAAGTGGGATTTATCCCAGGGATGCAAGGTTTCTTCAATATAGGCAAATCAATGTGATACACCCTATTAACAAAGGGAAGAGGAAAAACCATATAATCATGTCAATAGATGCAGAAAAGCTTGTGACAAAGTTCAACACACATTTCTGATAAAAACCCTCCAGAAAGTGGGCAGAGAGGGAACCTCACTCAACTTAATCAAGGCCATATACGACAAACCCACAGCAAACATTCTCAATGGTGAAAAAATGAAAGCATGTCCTCTAATACCAGGAACAAGACAAGGATGACCACGCTCACCACTATTATTCCACATAGTTTTGGAAGTTCTAGCCACAGCAGTCAGAGCAGCAAAAGAAAGAAACGGAACACAAGTTGGAAAAGAAGAAGTAACACTGTCACACTTTGCAGACGACATGACATTATACTTAGAGAATCCTAAAGATGCCACCAGAAAACTACTAGAAGTAATCCATGGATTTGGTAACGTTGCACGATACAAAATGAATGCACAGAAATCCCTTGCATTCCTATACATTAATGAAGAAAAATCTGAAAGAGAAATAAAGGAAACACTCCCATTAACCACTGCAACAAAAAGAATAAAATACCTAGGAACAAACCTACCTAGGGAGACAAAAGTTCTGTATGCTGAAAACTATGACACTGAAGAACGAAATTGAAGATGATACCTACAGATGGAGAGAGATACCATGTTCTTGGATTGGAAGAATCAATGTTGTGAAAATGACTATACTCTCCAAAGCAATCTACATATTCAATGCAATGCCTCTCAAATTACCAATGGCATTTTTTTCACAACTAGAGCAAAAAAAAATCTTAAAATTTGTATGGAGACACAAAAAACCTGGAAGAGCCGAAGCAGTTTGAGGGATAAAAACAGAGCTGGAGGAATCAGACTGCCCGACTTCAGACTGTACTACAAAGCTACAGTAATCAAGACACGATGGGACTGGCACAAAAACAGAAATATAGATCAATGCAACAGGATAGAAAGCCCAGAGATAAAGCCACGCACCTATGGCCAACTAATCTATGACAAAGGAGACTAGAATCCCCAATGGAGAAAAGACAGTCTCTACAATAAGTGGTGCTGGGAAAACTGCACAGACACATGTAAAAGAATGAAATTGGAACACTCCCAAACACCGTACACAGAAATAAACTCAAAATGGAACAGAGACCTAAACGTAAGACAGGATACCATAAAACTCTTAGAGGAAAACATAGCAATAACACGCTTTGACATAAATCACAGCAAGATCTTTTTCAATCCACCTCCTAGAGTAATGAAAATAAAAACAAAAAGAAAGAAGTGGGACCTAATGAAACTTAAAAGCTTTGGCTACACACAGGAAACGACAAACAAGACCAAAGGACAACCCTCAGAATGGGAAAAATATTTATGTACGGATCAACAGACTAAGGATTAATCTCCAAAATATATAAAGAGCTCATGCAGCTCGGTATTGAACAAACGAACAACCCAATCGAAAAATGGGCAGAAGACCTAAATAGACAATTCTCCAAAGAAGACACACGGCTGGCCAACAAACACATCAAAACCTGCTCAACGTCACTATTTATTAGAGAGATGCACATCAAAACGACACTGAGGTATCACCTCACACCATTTAGAACGGGCATCATCAGAAAATCAACAAACAACAACTGCTGGACAGGGTGTGGAGCAAAGAGAATACTCTTCTTGCACTGTTGTTGGGAAAGTAAATTGATACAGCCACTATGGAGAACAGTAGAGAGGTTCCTTAAAAAACGAAAACCAGAATTGCCATACGACCCAGCGAACCCACTACAGGGCATACACCAAGAGAAAACCATAGTTCTAAAATCACATGCACCCCAATGTTCATTGTAGTAGGATTTACTATAGCCAGGTCATGGAAACAACCTAAATGCCCATTCACAGGCGAATGCATAAGGAAGATGAGGTAAATATATATCATGGAATATTACTCAGCCATAAAAAGGAACTAAGTTGGTTCATTGGTACAGGCGTGGATGGATCTAGAGACTGTCATACAGAGTGAAATCAGTCAGAAAGAGAAAAACAGATACCGTATATAAACGCATATATATGCAACCTAGAAAGATGGTACAGATGAACCGGTTTGCAGGATTGAATTGATACACAGATGTGGAGAACCCACGTAGGGCCACCAAAGGGGGAAAGTGGGAGTGTGGTAGTCGTTGTGTGATGAATTCGGAAATTGGGATTGACATATATAAACTAATATGTATAAAATGGATAACTAATAAGAACCTGCTGTATAAAAAAATAAAATAATATTCAGAAATTCAAAATACAGTAAGATAAAAGGAAGAAGATGTGTTCACTTGAACCGATCATTTCCTAAATAGACAACAAACTCCGAAGGTAGTTGGGGCTGTCAATAAAAAGGCAGAAAAAAAAGAAAGAAAGAACTGAAACAGCAACAAAGAAAACAATAGCAAGGATCAATAAAAGTAAAAGCTGGTTCTTTGAGAAGGTAAACAATATTGATATACCTTTAGCCAGACTCACCGAGAAAAAGAGGGAGAGGACTGCAATCAATAAAATTAGAAATGAAAAAGAAGTTACCACGGACAACAGAGAAATATAAAACTTCGTAAGAGACTACTACAAGCAACTCTAGGCTGATAAAATGGACAATCTGGAAGAAATGCACAAATTCCTAGAAAGGTACCACCTTCCAAGACTGAACCAGGAAAAAATAGAAACTATGAACAGACTCAGTACGAGTAATGAACTTGTAACTCTGATTAAAACTTGTCCAACAAACAAAAGTTCAGGACAGATGGTTTCACAGGATAATTCTATCCAACATGGAGAAAAGACCTAACACCCATCCTTCTCAAACTCTTCGAAAAAATGGTCGAGGCGGGAACACTCCCAAACTCTTTCTATGAGGCCACCATCACCCTGATACCAAAACCAGACAAAGATAGTACAAAGAACTAAAGTTACACACCGATATCACTGATGAACATAGATGCAAAGCTGCTCAACAAAATAGTAGCAAACAGAATCCAATACCACATTAAAATTGTCATACCTCATGATCAAGTGTGATTTATCCAAGGGATGCAAGGATTCTTCCATATACGCAATTCAATGTGATACATCCTATGAACAAAGCGAAGAGGAAAATCCATATGATCATGTCAATCGATGCAGAAAAGCTTGTGACAAATTTCAACACACATTTCTGATAAAAACCCTTCAGAAAGTGGGCAGAGAGGGAACCTCACTCAAGTTAATCAAGGCCATATACGACAAACCCACAGCAAACATTCTCAATGGTGAAAAATTGAAAGCATGTCCTCTAATATCAGGAACAAGACAAGGATGACCACTCTCACCACTATTATTCAACATAGTTTTGGAAGTTTTAGCCACAGCAGTCAGAGCAGCAAAAGAAATAAAAGGAACACAAGTTGGAAAAGAAGAAGTAACACGGTCACTCTTTGCAGATGGCATGACACTATACTTAGAGAATCCTAAAGATGCCACCAGAAAACTAGTAGAGCTAATCCATGGATTTGGTAACGTTGCACGATACAAAATGAATACACAGAAATCCCTTGCATTCCTATACATTAATGAAGAAAATTCTGAAAGAGAAATGAAGGAAACACTCCCATTAACCATTACAACAGAAAGAATAAAATACCTAGGAATAAACCTACGTAGGGAGACAAAAGATCTGTATGCTGAAAACTGTGACACTGAAGAAGGAAATTGAAGATGATACAAACAGATGGAGAGAGATACCATGTTCTTGGATTGGAAGAATCAATGTTGTGAAAATGACTATACTACAAAAGCAATCTACGTATTCAATGCAATCCCTCTCAAATTACCAATGGCATTCTTTCCAGAACTAGAACAAAAAAATCTTAAAATTTGTATGGAGACACAAAACACCCGAAGAGACGAAGCACTTTGAGGGAAAAAAACAGAGATGGAGGAATCAGACTGCCCGACTTCAGACTGTACTACAAAGGTACAGTAATCAAGACACGATGGGACGGGCACAAAAACACAAATATAGATCAATGCAACAGGATAGAAATCCCAGAGATAAAGCCACGCACCCATGGTCAACTAATCTATGACAAAGGAGGCAAGAATCCCCAATGGAGAAAAGACAGTCTCTACGATACGTGGTGCTGGGAAAACTGGACAGACACATGTAAAACAATGAAATTAGACCACTCCTAAACACTGTACACAGAAATCAACTCAAAATGGAACAGAGACCTAAACGTAAGACAGGACACTATAAAACTCCTTGAGGAAAACATAGGAATAACACGCTGTGACGTAAATCACAGCAAGATCCTTTTTAATCCACCTCCTAATGGAAATAAAAACAAAAATAAACAGGTGGGACCTAATGAAATTTAAACGCTTTTGCTACACACAGGAAACTACAAACAAATCGAAAGGACAACCCTCAGAATGGGAAAAATATTTGTGTACAGATCAACGGACTACGGATTAATCTCCAAAATATATAAACAGCTCATGCAGCTCGGTATTAAAAAAACGAACAACGCAATCGAAAATTGGGCAGAAGACCTAAATAGACAATTCTCCAAAGAAGACATACATCTGGCCAACAAGCACATAAAAACTTGCTCAACATCACTAATTATTAGAGAGATGCACATCAAAACTACACTGAGAAATCACCTCATTCCATTTAGAACGAGCATTATCAGAAAATCAACAAACAACCACCGCTGGACAGGGTGTTGAGTAAAGAAAACACTCTTGCACCGTTGTTGGTAGTGTAAATTGATAGAGCCACTATGGAGAACAGTAAAAAGGTTCTTGAAAAAACTAAGAACAGAATTGCCATATGACCCAGCGAACCCACTACAGGGCACGTACCAAGAGAAAACCATACTTCGAAAAGACACATGCACCCCAATGTTCATTGCAGCAGTATTTACAATAGCCAGGTCATGGAAACAACCTAAATGCCCATTCAGAGATGAATAGATAAAGAAGACATGCTACATATATACCATGGAATATTATTCAGCCATAAAAAGCAACTAAGTTGGTTCATTCGTACAGCCGTAGATGGATCTAGAGACTGTCATAGAGAGTGAAGTCAGTCAGAAAGAGAAAAACAGATATCATATATAAAGGCATATATATGCAAACTAGAAAAATGATACAGATGAACCGGTTTGCAGGATTGAATTGATACACAGATGTGCACAAACAACGTATGGCCACCAACGGGAGAAAGTGGGGGTGTGGTAGTCGTTGTGTGAAAAATTTGGAAATTGGGATTATCATATATACACTAATATGTATAAAATGGGTAACTAATAAGAACCTGCTGTATAAAAAAATAAAATAATATTCAAAAATTCAGAAAAGAATAAGATAAAAGGAAGAAGATGTGTTCATTTGAACCAATCATTTCCTATATAGACAACAAAATCTGAAGGTAGTTGGGGCTGTCAATAATAAGGTAGAAAAGAAAGAAAGAAAGAACTGAAATAGCAACAAAGAAAACAATAGCAAGGATCAATACAAGTAAAAGCTGGTTCTTTGAGAAGGTAAACAATATTGATATAACTTTAGCCAGACTCATCGAGCAAAAGAGGGAGAGGATTGCAACCAATAAAATTAGAAATGAAAAAGTTACAATGGACAACACAGAAATACAAACCTTCTTAAGAGACCACTGCAAGCAACTCTATGCTGATAAAATGGACAATCTGGAGGAAATGCACAAATTCCTAGAAAGGTACAACCTTCCACGACTGAACCAGGAAAAAATAGAAACTATGAACAGACCCAGTACGAGTAATGAACTTGCAACTCTGATTAAAATTCGTCCAACAAAAAAAACTCCCGGACACATGGCTTCACAGGATAATTCTATCCAACACGGAGAGTAGACCTAACACCCATCCTTCTCAAACTCTTCCAAAAAATGATCGAGGCGGGAACACTCCCAAACTCTTTCTATGAGGCCACCATCACCCTGATACCAAAACCAGACAGAGATAGTACAAAAAAATACAGTTACACACCGATATCACTGATGAACATAGATGCAAAGCTGCTCAACAAAATAGTAGCAAACAGAATCCAATACCACATTAAAAGTATCATACCTCATGATCAAGTGGGATTTATCCCAGGGATGCAAGGTTTCTTCAATATAGGCAAATCAATGTGATACACCCTATTAACAAAGGGAAGAGGAAAAACCATATAATCATGTCAATAGATGCAGAAAAGCTTGTGACAAATTTCAACACACATTTCTGATAAAAACCCTCCAGAAAGTGGGCAGAGAGGGAACCTCACTCAACTTAATCAAGGCCATATACGACAAACCCACAGCAAACATTCTCAATGGTGAAAAAATGAAAGCATGTCCTCTAATACCAGGAACAAGACAAGGATGACCACTCTCACCACTATTATTCCACATAGTTTTGGAAGTTCTAGCCACAGCAGTCAGAGCAGCCAAAGAAAGAAACGGAACACAAGTTGGAAAAGAAGAAGTAACACTGTCACACTTTGCAGACGACATGACATTATACTTAGAGAATCCTAAAGATGCCACCAGAAAACTACTAGAAGTAATCCATGGATTTGGTAACGTTGCACGATACAAAATGAATGCACAGAAATCCCTTGCATTCCTATACATTAATGAAGAAAAATCTGAAAGAGAAATAAAGGAAACACTCCCATTAACCACTGCAACAAAAAGAATAAAATACCTAGGAACAAACCTACCTAGGGAGACAAAAGTTCTGTATGCTGAAAACTATGACACTGAAGAACGAAATTGAAGATGATACCTACAGATGGAGAGAGATACCATGTTCTTGGATTGGAAGAATCAATGTTGTGAAAATGACTATACTCTCCAAAGCAATCTACATATTCAATGCAATGCCTCTCAAATTACCAATGGCATTTTTTTCACAACTAGAGCAAAAAAAAATCTTAAAATTTGTATGGAGACACAAAAAACCTGGAAGAGCCGAAGCAGTTTGAGGGATAAAAACAGAGCTGGAGGAATCAGACTGCCCGACTTCAGACTGTACTACAAAGCTACAGTAATCAAGACACGATGGGACTGGCACAAAAACAGAAATATAGATCAATGCAACAGGATAGAAAGCCCAGAGATAAAGCCACGCACCTATGGCCAACTAATCTATGACAAAGGAGACTAGAATCCCCAATGGAGAAAAGACAGTCTCTACAATAAGTGGTGCTGGGAAAACTGCACAGACACATGTAAAAGAATGAAATTGGAACACTCCCAAACACCGTACACAGAAATAAACTCAAAATGGAACAGAGACCTAAACGTAAGACAGGATACCATAAAACTCTTAGAGGAAAACATAGCAATAACACGCTTTGACATAAATCACAGCAAGATCTTTTTCAATCCACCTCCTAGAGTAATGAAAATAAAAACAAAAAGAAAGAAGTGGGACCTAATGAAACTTAAAAGCTTTGGCTACACACAGGAAACGACAAACAAGACCAAAGGACAACCCTCAGAATGGGAAAAATATTTATGTACGGATCAACAGACTAAGGATTAATCTCCAAAATATATAAAGAGCTCATGCAGCTCGGTATTGAACAAACGAACAACCCAATCGAAAAATGGGCAGAAGACCTAAATAGACAATTCTCCAAAGAAGACACACGGCTGGCCAACAAACACATCAAAACCTGCTCAACGTCACTATTTATTAGAGAGATGCACATCAAAACGACACTGAGGTATCACCTCACACCATTTAGAACGGGCATCATCAGAAAATCAACAAACAACAACTGCTGGACAGGGTGTGGAGCAAAGAGAATACTCTTCTTGCACTGTTGTTGGGAAAGTAAATTGATACAGCCACTATGGAGAACAGTAGAGAGGTTCCTTAAAAAACGAAAACCAGAATTGCCATACGACCCAGCAAACCCACTACAGGGCATACACCAAGAGAAAACCATAGTTCTAAAATCACATGCACCCCAATGTTCATTGTAGTAGGATTTACTATAGCCAGGTCATGGAAACAACCTAAATGCCCATTCACAGGCGAATGCATAAGGAAGATGAGGTAAATATATATCATGGAATATTACTCAGCCATAAAAAGGAACTAAGTTGGTTCATTGGTACAGGCGTGGATGGATCTAGAGACTGTCATACAGAGTGAAATCAGTCAGAAAGAGAAAAACAGATACCGTATATAAACGCATATATATGCAACCTAGAAAGATGGTACAGATGAACCGGTTTGCAGGATTGAATTGATACACAGATGTGGAGAACCCACGTAGGGCCACCAAAGGGGGAAAGTGGGAGTGTGGTAGTCGTTGTGTGATGAATTCGGAAATTGGGATTGACATATATACACTAATATGTATAAAATGGATAACTAATAAGAACCTGCTGTATAAAAAAATAAAATAATATTCAGAAATTCAAAAAACAGTAAGATAAAAGGAAGAAGATGTGTTCACTTGAACCGATCATTTCCTAAATAGACAACAAACTCCGAAGGTAGTTGGGGCTGTCAATAAAAAGGCAGAAAAAAAAGAAAGAAAGAACTGAAACAGCAACAAAGAAAACAATAGCAAGGATCAATAAAAGTAAAAGCTGGTTCTTTGAGAAGGTAAACAATATTGATATACCTTTAGCCAGACTCACCGAGAAAAAGAGGGAGAGGACTGCAATCAATAAAATTAGAAATGAAAAAGAAGTTACCACGGACAACAGAGAAATATAAAACTTCGTAAGAGACTACTACAAGCAACTCTAGGCTGATAAAATGGACAATCTGGAAGAAATGCACAAATTCCTAGAAAGGTACCACCTTCCAAGACTGAACCAGGAAAAAATAGAAACTATGAACAGACTCAGTACGAGTAATGAACTTGTAACTCTGATTAAAACTTGTCCAACAAACAAAAGTTCAGGACAGATGGTTTCACAGGATAATTCTATCCAACATGGAGAAAAGACCTAACACCCATCCTTCTCAAACTCTTCGAAAAAATGGTCGAGGCGGGAACACTCCCAAACTCTTTCTATGAGGCCACCATCACCCTGATACCAAAACCAGACAAAGATAGTACAAAGAACTAAAGTTACACACCGATATCACTGATGAACATAGATGCAAAGCTGCTCAACAAAATAGTAGCAAACAGAATCCAATACCACATTAAAATTGTCATACCTCATGATCAAGTGTGATTTATCCAAGGGATGCAAGGATTCTTCCATATACGCAATTCAATGTGATACATCCTATGAACAAAGCGAAGAGGAAAATCCATATGATCATGTCAATCGATGCAGAAAAGCTTGTGACAAATTTCAACACACATTTCTGATAAAAACCCTTCAGAAAGTGGGCAGAGAGGGAACCTCACTCAAGTTAATCAAGGCCATATACGACAAATACACAGCAAACATTCTCAATGGTGAAAAATTGAAAGCATGTCCTCTAATATCAGGAACAAGACAAGGATGACCACTCTCACCACTATTATTCAACATAGTTTTGGAAGTTTTAGCCACAGCAGTCAGAGCAGCAAAAGAAATAAAAGGAACACAAGTTGGAAAAGAAGAAGTAACACGGTCACTCTTTGCAGATGGCATGACACTATACTTAGAGAATCCTAAAGATGCCACCAGAAAACTAGTAGAGCTAATCCATGGATTTGGTAACGTTGCACGATACAAAATGAATACACAGAAATCCCTTGCATTCCTATACATTAATGAAGAAAATTCTGAAAGAGAAATGAAGGAAACACTCCCATTAACCATTACAACAGAAAGAATAAAATACCTAGGAATAAACCTACGTAGGGAGACAAAAGATCTGTATGCTGAAAACTGTGACACTGAAGAAGGAAATTGAAGATGATACAAACAGATGGAGAGAGATACCATGTTCTTGGATTGGAAGAATCAATGTTGTGAAAATGACTATACTACAAAAGCAATCTACGTATTCAATGCAATCCCTCTCAAATTACCAATGGCATTCTTTCCAGAACTAGAACAAAAAAATCTTAAAATTTGTATGGAGACACAAAACACCCGAAGAGACGAAGCACTTTGAGGGAAAAAAACAGAGATGGAGGAATCAGACTGCCCGACTTCAGACTGTACTACAAAGGTACAGTAATCAAGACACGATGGGACGGGCACAAAAACACAAATATAGATCAATGCAACAGGATAGAAATCCCAGAGATAAAGCCACGCACCCATGGTCAACTAATCTATGACAAAGGAGGCAAGAATCCCCAATGGAGAAAAGACAGTCTCTACGATACGTGGTGCTGGGAAAACTGGACAGACACATGTAAAACAATGAAATTAGACCACTCCTAAACACTGTACACAGAAATCAACTCAAAATGGAACAGAGACCTAAACGTAAGACAGGACACTATAAAACTCCTTGAGGAAAACATAGGAATAACACGCTGTGACGTAAATCACAGCAAGATCCTTTTTAATCCACCTCCTAATGGAAATAAAAACAAAAATAAACAGGTGGGACCTAATGAAATTTAAACGCTTTTGCTACACACAGGAAACTACAAACAAATCGAAAGGACAACCCTCAGAATGGGAAAAATATTTGTGTACAGATCAACGGACTACGGATTAATCTCCAAAATATATAAACAGCTCATGCAGCTCGGTATTAAAAAAACGAACAACGCAATCGAAAATTGGGCAGAAGACCTAAATAGACAATTCTCCAAAGAAGACATACATCTGGCCAACAAGCACATAAAAACTTGCTCAACATCACTAATTATTAGAGAGATGCACATCAAAACTACACTGAGAAATCACCTCATTCCATTTAGAACGAGCATTATCAGAAAATCAACAAACAACCACCGCTGGACAGGGTGTTGAGTAAAGAAAACACTCTTGCACCGTTGTTGGTAGTGTAAATTGATAGAGCCACTATGGAGAACAGTAAAAAGGTTCTTGAAAAAACTAAGAACAGAATTGCCATATGACCCAGCGAACCCACTACAGGGCACGTACCAAGAGAAAACCATACTTCGAAAAGACACATGCACCCCAATGTTCATTGCAGCAGTATTTACAATAGCCAGGTCATGGAAACAACCTAAATGCCCATTCAGAGATGAATAGATAAAGAAGACATGCTACATATATACCATGGAATATTATTCAGCCATAAAAAGCAACTAAGTTGGTTCATTCGTACAGCCGTAGATGGATCTAGAGACTGTCATAGAGAGTGAAGTCAGTCAGAAAGAGAAAAACAGATATCATATATAAAGGCATATATATGCAAACTAGAAAAATGATACAGATGAACCGGTTTGCAGGATTGAATTGATACACAGATGTGCACAAACAACGTATGGCCACCAACGGGAGAAAGTGGGGGTGTGGTAGTCGTTGTGTGAAAAATTTGGAAATTGGGATTATCATATATACACTAATATGTATAAAATGGGTAACTAATAAGAACCTGCTGTATAAAAAAATAAAATAATATTCAAAAATTCAGAAAAGAATAAGATAAAAGGAAGAAGATGTGTTCATTTGAACCAATCATTTCCTATATAGACAACAAAATCTGAAGGTAGTTGGGGCTGTCAATAATAAGGTAGAAAAGAAAGAAAGAAAGAACTGAAATAGCAACAAAGAAAACAATAGCAAGGATCAATACAAGTAAAAGCTGGTTCTTTGAGAAGGTAAACAATATTGATATAACTTTAGCCAGACTCATCGAGCAAAAGAGGGAGAGGATTGCAACCAATAAAATTAGAAATGAAAAAGTTACAATGGACAACACAGAAATACAAACCTTCTTAAGAGACCACTGCAAGCAACTCTATGCTGATAAAATGGACAATCTGGAGGAAATGCACAAATTCCTAGAAAGGTACAACCTTCCACGACTGAACCAGGAAAAAATAGAAACTATGAACAGACCCAGTACGAGTAATGAACTTGCAACTCTGATTAAAATTCGTCCAACAAAAAAAACTCCCGGACACATGGCTTCACAGGATAATTCTATCCAACACGGAGAGTAGACCTAACACCCATCCTTCTCAAACTCTTCCAAAAAATGATCGAGGCGGGAACACTCCCAAACTCTTTCTATGAGGCCACCATCACCCTGATACCAAAACCAGACAGAGATAGTACAAAAAAATACAGTTACACACCGATATCACTGATGAACATAGATGCAAAGCTGCTCAACAAAATAGTAGCAAACAGAATCCAATACCACATTAAAAGTATCATACCTCATGATCAAGTGGGATTTATCCCAGGGATGCAAGGTTTCTTCAATATACGCAAATCAATGTGATACACCCTATTAACAAAGGGAAGAGGAAAAACCATATAATCATGTCAATAGATGCAGAAAAGCTTGTGACAAAGTTCAACACACATTTCTGATAAAAACCCTCCAGAAAGTGGGCAGAGAGGGAACCTCACTCAACTTAATCAAGGCCATATACGACAAACCCACAGCAAACATTCTCAATGGTGAAAAAATGAAAGCATGTCCTCTAATACCAGGAACAAGACAAGGATGACCACGCTCACCACTATTATTCCACATAGTTTTGGAAGTTCTAGCCACAGCAGTCAGAGCAGCCAAAGAAAGAAACGGAACACAAGTTGGAAAAGAAGAAGTAACACTGTCACACTTTGCAGACGACATGACATTATACTTAGAGAATCCTAAAGATGCCACCAGAAAACTACTAGAAGTAATCCATGGATTTGGTAACGTTGCACGATACAAAATGAATGCACAGAAATCCCTTGCATTCCTATACATTAATGAAGAAAAATCTGAAAGAGAAATAAAGGAAACACTCCCATTAACCACTGCAACAAAAAGAATAAAATACCTAGGAACAAACCTACCTAGGGAGACAAAAGTTCTGTATGCTGAAAACTATGACACTGAAGAACGAAATTGAAGATGATACCTACAGATGGAGAGAGATACCATGTTCTTGGATTGGAAGAATCAATGTTGTGAAAATGACTATACTCTCCAAAGCAATCTACATATTCAATGCAATGCCTCTCAAATTACCAATGGCATTTTTTTCACAACTAGAGCAAAAAAAAATCTTAAAATTTGTATGGAGACACAAAAAACCTGGAAGAGCCGAAGCAGTTTGAGGGATAAAAACAGAGCTGGAGGAATCAGACTGCCCGACTTCAGACTGTACTACAAAGCTACAGTAATCAAGACACGATGGGACTGGCACAAAAACAGAAATATAGATCAATGCAACAGGATAGAAAGCCCAGAGATAAAGCCACGCACCTATGGCCAACTAATCTATGACAAAGGAGACTAGAATCCCCAATGGAGAAAAGACAGTCTCTACAATAAGTGGTGCTGGGAAAACTGCACAGACACATGTAAAAGAATGAAATTGGAACACTCCCAAACACCGTACACAGAAATAAACTCAAAATGGAACAGAGACCTAAACGTAAGACAGGATACCATAAAACTCTTAGAGGAAAACATAGCAATAACACGCTTTGACATAAATCACAGCAAGATCTTTTTCAATCCACCTCCTAGAGTAATGAAAATAAAAACAAAAAGAAAGAAGTGGGACCTAATGAAACTTAAAAGCTTTGGCTACACACAGGAAACGACAAACAAGACCAAAGGACAACCCTCAGAATGGGAAAAATATTTATGTACGGATCAACAGACTAAGGATTAATCTCCAAAATATATAAAGAGCTCATGCAGCTCGGTATTGAACAAACGAACAACCCAATCGAAAAATGGGCAGAAGACCTAAATAGACAATTCTCCAAAGAAGACACACGGCTGGCCAACAAACACATCAAAACCTGCTCAACGTCACTATTTATTAGAGAGATGCACATCAAAACGACACTGAGGTATCACCTCACACCATTTAGAACGGGCATCATCAGAAAATCAACAAACAACAACTGCTGGACAGGGTGTGGAGCAAAGAGAATACTCTTCTTGCACTGTTGTTGGGAAAGTAAATTGATACAGCCACTATGGAGAACAGTAGAGAGGTTCCTTAAAAAACGAAAACCAGAATTGCCATACGACCCAGCGAACCCACTACAGGGCATACACCAAGAGAAAACCATAGTTCTAAAATCACATGCACCCCAATGTTCATTGTAGTAGGATTTACTATAGCCAGGTCATGGAAACAACCTAAATGCCCATTCACAGGCGAATGCATAAGGAAGATGAGGTAAATATATATCATGGAATATTACTCAGCCATAAAAAGGAACTAAGTTGGTTCATTGGTACAGGCGTGGATGGATCTAGAGACTGTCATACAGAGTGAAATCAGTCAGAAAGAGAAAAACAGATACCGTATATAAACGCATATATATGCAACCTAGAAAGATGGTACAGATGAACCGGTTTGCAGGATTGAATTGATACACAGATGTGGAGAACCCACGTAGGGCCACCAAAGGGGGAAAGTGGGAGTGTGGTAGTCGTTGTGTGATGAATTCGGAAATTGGGATTGACATATATACACTAATATGTATAAAATGGATAACTAATAAGAACCTGCTGTATAAAAAAATAAAATAATATTCAGAAATTCAAAAAACAGTAAGATAAAAGGAAGAAGATGTGTTCACTTGAACCGATCATTTCCTAAATAGACAACAAACTCCGAAGGTAGTTGGGGCTGTCAATAAAAAGGCAGAAAAAAAAGAAAGAAAGAACTGAAACAGCAACAAAGAAAACAATAGCAAGGATCAATAAAAGTAAAAGCTGGTTCTTTGAGAAGGTAAACAATATTGATATACCTTTAGCCAGACTCACCGAGAAAAAGAGGGAGAGGACTGCAATCAATAAAATTAGAAATGAAAAAGAAGTTACCACGGACAACAGAGAAATATAAAACTTCGTAAGAGACTACTACAAGCAACTCTAGGCTGATAAAATGGACAATCTGGAAGAAATGCACAAATTCCTAGAAAGGTACCACCTTCCAAGACTGAACCAGGAAAAAATAGAAACTATGAACAGACTCAGTACGAGTAATGAACTTGTAACTCTGATTAAAACTTGTCCAACAAACAAAAGTTCAGGACAGATGGTTTCACAGGATAATTCTATCCAACATGGAGAAAAGACCTAACACCCATCCTTCTCAAACTCTTCGAAAAAATGGTCGAGGCGGGAACACTCCCAAACTCTTTCTATGAGGCCACCATCACCCTGATACCAAAACCAGACAAAGATAGTACAAAGAACTAAAGTTACACACCGATATCACTGATGAACATAGATGCAAAGCTGCTCAACAAAATAGTAGCAAACAGAATCCAATACCACATTAAAATTGTCATACCTCATGATCAAGTGTGATTTATCCAAGGGATGCAAGGATTCTTCCATATACGCAATTCAATGTGATACATCCTATGAACAAAGCGAAGAGGAAAATCCATATGATCATGTCAATCGATGCAGAAAAGCTTGTGACAAATTTCAACACACATTTCTGATAAAAACCCTTCAGAAAGTGGGCAGAGAGGGAACCTCACTCAAGTTAATCAAGGCCATATACGACAAATACACAGCAAACATTCTCAATGGTGAAAAATTGAAAGCATGTCCTCTAATATCAGGAACAAGACAAGGATGACCACTCTCACCACTATTATTCAACATAGTTTTGGAAGTTTTAGCCACAGCAGTCAGAGCAGCAAAAGAAATAAAAGGAACACAAGTTGGAAAAGAAGAAGTAACACGGTCACTCTTTGCAGATGGCATGACACTATACTTAGAGAATCCTAAAGATGCCACCAGAAAACTAGTAGAGCTAATCCATGGATTTGGTAACGTTGCACGATACAAAATGAATACACAGAAATCCCTTGCATTCCTATACATTAATGAAGAAAATTCTGAAAGAGAAATGAAGGAAACACTCCCATTAACCATTACAACAGAAAGAATAAAATACCTAGGAATAAACCTACGTAGGGAGACAAAAGATCTGTATGCTGAAAACTGTGACACTGAAGAAGGAAATTGAAGATGATACAAACAGATGGAGAGAGATACCATGTTCTTGGATTGGAAGAATCAATGTTGTGAAAATGACTATACTACAAAAGCAATCTACGTATTCAATGCAATCCCTCTCAAATTACCAATGGCATTCTTTCCAGAACTAGAACAAAAAAATCTTAAAATTTGTATGGAGACACAAAACACCCGAAGAGACGAAGCACTTTGAGGGAAAAAAACAGAGATGGAGGAATCAGACTGCCCGACTTCAGACTGTACTACAAAGGTACAGTAATCAAGACACGATGGGACGGGCACAAAAACACAAATATAGATCAATGCAACAGGATAGAAATCCCAGAGATAAAGCCACGCACCCATGGTCAACTAATCTATGACAAAGGAGGCAAGAATCCCCAATGGAGAAAAGACAGTCTCTACGATACGTGGTGCTGGGAAAACTGGACAGACACATGTAAAACAATGAAATTAGACCACTCCTAAACACTGTACACAGAAATCAACTCAAAATGGAACAGAGACCTAAACGTAAGACAGGACACTATAAAACTCCTTGAGGAAAACATAGGAATAACACGCTGTGACGTAAATCACAGCAAGATCCTTTTTAATCCACCTCCTAATGGAAATAAAAACAAAAATAAACAGGTGGGACCTAATGAAATTTAAACGCTTTTGCTACACACAGGAAACTACAAACAAATCGAAAGGACAACCCTCAGAATGGGAAAAATATTTGTGTACAGATCAACGGACTACGGATTAATCTCCAAAATATATAAACAGCTCATGCAGCTCGGTATTAAAAAAACGAACAACGCAATCGAAAATTGGGCAGAAGACCTAAATAGACAATTCTCCAAAGAAGACATACATCTGGCCAACAAGCACATAAAAACTTGCTCAACATCACTAATTATTAGAGAGATGCACATCAAAACTACACTGAGAAATCACCTCATTCCATTTAGAACGAGCATTATCAGAAAATCAACAAACAACCACCGCTGGACAGGGTGTTGAGTAAAGAAAACACTCTTGCACCGTTGTTGGTAGTGTAAATTGATAGAGCCACTATGGAGAACAGTAAAAAGGTTCTTGAAAAAACTAAGAACAGAATTGCCATATGACCCAGCGAACCCACTACAGGGCACGTACCAAGAGAAAACCATACTTCGAAAAGACACATGCACCCCAATGTTCATTGCAGCAGTATTTACAATAGCCAGGTCATGGAAACAACCTAAATGCCCATTCAGAGATGAATAGATAAAGAAGACATGCTACATATATACCATGGAATATTATTCAGCCATAAAAAGCAACTAAGTTGGTTCATTCGTACAGCCGTAGATGGATCTAGAGACTGTCATAGAGAGTGAAGTCAGTCAGAAAGAGAAAAACAGATATCATATATAAAGGCATATATATGCAAACTAGAAAAATGATACAGATGAACCGGTTTGCAGGATTGAATTGATACACAGATGTGCACAAACAACGTATGGCCACCAACGGGAGAAAGTGGGGGTGTGGTAGTCGTTGTGTGAAAAATTTGGAAATTGGGATTATCATATATACACTAATATGTATAAAATGGGTAACTAATAAGAACCTGCTGTATAAAAAAATAAAATAATATTCAAAAATTCAGAAAAGAATAAGATAAAAGGAAGAAGATGTGTTCATTTGAACCAATCATTTCCTATATAGACAACAAAATCTGAAGGTAGTTGGGGCTGTCAATAATAAGGTAGAAAAGAAAGAAAGAAAGAACTGAAATAGCAACAAAGAAAACAATAGCAAGGATCAATACAAGTAAAAGCTGGTTCTTTGAGAAGGTAAACAATATTGATATAACTTTAGCCAGACTCATCGAGCAAAAGAGGGAGAGGATTGCAACCAATAAAATTAGAAATGAAAAAGTTACAATGGACAACACAGAAATACAAACCTTCTTAAGAGACCACTGCAAGCAACTCTATGCTGATAAAATGGACAATCTGGAGGAAATGCACAAATTCCTAGAAAGGTACAACCTTCCACGACTGAACCAGGAAAAAATAGAAACTATGAACAGACCCAGTACGAGTAATGAACTTGCAACTCTGATTAAAATTCGTCCAACAAAAAAAACTCCCGGACACATGGCTTCACAGGATAATTCTATCCAACACGGAGAGTAGACCTAACACCCATCCTTCTCAAACTCTTCCAAAAAATGATCGAGGCGGGAACACTCCCAAACTCTTTCTATGAGGCCACCATCACCCTGATACCAAAACCAGACAGAGATAGTACAAAAAAATACAGTTACACACCGATATCACTGATGAACATAGATGCAAAGCTGCTCAACAAAATAGTAGCAAACAGAATCCAATACCACATTAAAAGTATCATACCTCATGATCAAGTGGGATTTATCCCAGGGATGCAAGGTTTCTTCAATATAGGCAAATCAATGTGATACACCCTATTAACAAAGGGAAGAGGAAAAACCATATAATCATGTCAATAGATGCAGAAAAGCTTGTGACAAAGTTCAACACACATTTCTGATAAAAACCCTCCAGAAAGTGGGCAGAGAGGGAACCTCACTCAACTTAATCAAGGCCATATACGACAAACCCACAGCAAACATTCTCAATGGTGAAAAAATGAAAGCATGTCCTCTAATACCAGGAACAAGACAAGGATGACCACGCTCACCACTATTATTCCACATAGTTTTGGAAGTTCTAGCCACAGCAGTCAGAGCAGCCAAAGAAAGAAACGGAACACAAGTTGGAAAAGAAGAAGTAACACTGTCACACTTTGCAGACGACATGACATTATACTTAGAGAATCCTAAAGATGCCACCAGAAAACTACTAGAAGTAATCCATGGATTTGGTAACGTTGCACGATACAAAATGAATGCACAGAAATCCCTTGCATTCCTATACATTAATGAAGAAAAATCTGAAAGAGAAATAAAGGAAACACTCCCATTAACCACTGCAACAAAAAGAATAAAATACCTAGGAACAAACCTACCTAGGGAGACAAAAGTTCTGTATGCTGAAAACTATGACACTGAAGAACGAAATTGAAGATGATACCTACAGATGGAGAGAGATACCATGTTCTTGGATTGGAAGAATCAATGTTGTGAAAATGACTATACTCTCCAAAGCAATCTACATATTCAATGCAATGCCTCTCAAATTACCAATGGCATTTTTTTCACAACTAGAGCAAAAAAAAATCTTAAAATTTGTATGGAGACACAAAAAACCTGGAAGAGCCGAAGCAGTTTGAGGGATAAAAACAGAGCTGGAGGAATCAGACTGCCCGACTTCAGACTGTACTACAAAGCTACAGTAATCAAGACACGATGGGACTGGCACAAAAACAGAAATATAGATCAATGCAACAGGATAGAAAGCCCAGAGATAAAGCCACGCACCTATGGCCAACTAATCTATGACAAAGGAGACTAGAATCCCCAATGGAGAAAAGACAGTCTCTACAATAAGTGGTGCTGGGAAAACTGCACAGACACATGTAAAAGAATGAAATTGGAACACTCCCAAACACCGTACACAGAAATAAACTCAAAATGGAACAGAGACCTAAACGTAAGACAGGATACCATAAAACTCTTAGAGGAAAACATAGCAATAACACGCTTTGACATAAATCACAGCAAGATCTTTTTCAATCCACCTCCTAGAGTAATGAAAATAAAAACAAAAAGAAAGAAGTGGGACCTAATGAAACTTAAAAGCTTTGGCTACACACAGGAAACGACAAACAAGACCAAAGGACAACCCTCAGAATGGGAAAAATATTTATGTACGGATCAACAGACTAAGGATTAATCTCCAAAATATATAAAGAGCTCATGCAGCTCGGTATTGAACAAACGAACAACCCAATCGAAAAATGGGCAGAAGACCTAAATAGACAATTCTCCAAAGAAGACACACGGCTGGCCAACAAACACATCAAAACCTGCTCAACGTCACTATTTATTAGAGAGATGCACATCAAAACGACACTGAGGTATCACCTCACACCATTTAGAACGGGCATCATCAGAAAATCAACAAACAACAACTGCTGGACAGGGTGTGGAGCAAAGAGAATACTCTTCTTGCACTGTTGTTGGGAAAGTAAATTGATACAGCCACTATGGAGAACAGTAGAGAGGTTCCTTAAAAAACGAAAACCAGAATTGCCATACGACCCAGCGAACCCACTACAGGGCATACACCAAGAGAAAACCATAGTTCTAAAATCACATGCACCCCAATGTTCATTGTAGTAGGATTTACTATAGCCAGGTCATGGAAACAACCTAAATGCCCATTCACAGGCGAATGCATAAGGAAGATGAGGTAAATATATATCATGGAATATTACTCAGCCATAAAAAGGAACTAAGTTGGTTCATTGGTACAGGCGTGGATGGATCTAGAGACTGTCATACAGAGTGAAATCAGTCAGAAAGAGAAAAACAGATACCGTATATAAACGCATATATATGCAACCTAGAAAGATGGTACAGATGAACCGGTTTGCAGGATTGAATTGATACACAGATGTGGAGAACCCACGTAGGGCCACCAAAGGGGGAAAGTGGGAGTGTGGTAGTCGTTGTGTGATGAATTCGGAAATTGGGATTGACATATATACACTAATATGTATAAAATGGATAACTAATAAGAACCTGCTGTATAAAAAAATAAAATAATATTCAGAAATTCAAAAAACAGTAAGATAAAAGGAAGAAGATGTGTTCACTTGAACCGATCATTTCCTAAATAGACAACAAACTCCGAAGGTAGTTGGGGCTGTCAATAAAAAGGCAGAAAAAAAAGAAAGAAAGAACTGAAACAGCAACAAAGAAAACAATAGCAAGGATCAATAAAAGTAAAAGCTGGTTCTTTGAGAAGGTAAACAATATTGATATACCTTTAGCCAGACTCACCGAGAAAAAGAGGGAGAGGACTGCAATCAATAAAATTAGAAATGAAAAAGAAGTTACCACGGACAACAGAGAAATATAAAACTTCGTAAGAGACTACTACAAGCAACTCTAGGCTGATAAAATGGACAATCTGGAAGAAATGCACAAATTCCTAGAAAGGTACCACCTTCCAAGACTGAACCAGGAAAAAATAGAAACTATGAACAGACTCAGTACGAGTAATGAACTTGTAACTCTGATTAAAACTTGTCCAACAAACAAAAGTTCAGGACAGATGGTTTCACAGGATAATTCTATCCAACATGGAGAAAAGACCTAACACCCATCCTTCTCAAACTCTTCGAAAAAATGGTCGAGGCGGGAACACTCCCAAACTCTTTCTATGAGGCCACCATCACCCTGATACCAAAACCAGACAAAGATAGTACAAAGAACTAAAGTTACACACCGATATCACTGATGAACATAGATGCAAAGCTGCTCAACAAAATAGTAGCAAACAGAATCCAATACCACATTAAAATTGTCATACCTCATGATCAAGTGTGATTTATCCAAGGGATGCAAGGATTCTTCCATATACGCAATTCAATGTGATACATCCTATGAACAAAGCGAAGAGGAAAATCCATATGATCATGTCAATCGATGCAGAAAAGCTTGTGACAAATTTCAACACACATTTCTGATAAAAACCCTTCAGAAAGTGGGCAGAGAGGGAACCTCACTCAAGTTAATCAAGGCCATATACGACAAATACACAGCAAACATTCTCAATGGTGAAAAATTGAAAGCATGTCCTCTAATATCAGGAACAAGACAAGGATGACCACTCTCACCACTATTATTCAACATAGTTTTGGAAGTTTTAGCCACAGCAGTCAGAGCAGCAAAAGAAATAAAAGGAACACAAGTTGGAAAAGAAGAAGTAACACGGTCACTCTTTGCAGATGGCATGACACTATACTTAGAGAATCCTAAAGATGCCACCAGAAAACTAGTAGAGCTAATCCATGGATTTGGTAACGTTGCACGATACAAAATGAATACACAGAAATCCCTTGCATTCCTATACATTAATGAAGAAAATTCTGAAAGAGAAATGAAGGAAACACTCCCATTAACCATTACAACAGAAAGAATAAAATACCTAGGAATAAACCTACGTAGGGAGACAAAAGATCTGTATGCTGAAAACTGTGACACTGAAGAAGGAAATTGAAGATGATACAAACAGATGGAGAGAGATACCATGTTCTTGGATTGGAAGAATCAATGTTGTGAAAATGACTATACTACAAAAGCAATCTACGTATTCAATGCAATCCCTCTCAAATTACCAATGGCATTCTTTCCAGAACTAGAACAAAAAAATCTTAAAATTTGTATGGAGACACAAAACACCCGAAGAGACGAAGCACTTTGAGGGAAAAAAACAGAGATGGAGGAATCAGACTGCCCGACTTCAGACTGTACTACAAAGGTACAGTAATCAAGACACGATGGGACGGGCACAAAAACACAAATATAGATCAATGCAACAGGATAGAAATCCCAGAGATAAAGCCACGCACCCATGGTCAACTAATCTATGACAAAGGAGGCAAGAATCCCCAATGGAGAAAAGACAGTCTCTACGATACGTGGTGCTGGGAAAACTGGACAGACACATGTAAAACAATGAAATTAGACCACTCCTAAACACTGTACACAGAAATCAACTCAAAATGGAACAGAGACCTAAACGTAAGACAGGACACTATAAAACTCCTTGAGGAAAACATAGGAATAACACGCTGTGACGTAAATCACAGCAAGATCCTTTTTAATCCACCTCCTAATGGAAATAAAAACAAAAATAAACAGGTGGGACCTAATGAAATTTAAACGCTTTTGCTACACACAGGAAACTACAAACAAATCGAAAGGACAACCCTCAGAATGGGAAAAATATTTGTGTACAGATCAACGGACTACGGATTAATCTCCAAAATATATAAACAGCTCATGCAGCTCGGTATTAAAAAAACGAACAACGCAATCGAAAATTGGGCAGAAGACCTAAATAGACAATTCTCCAAAGAAGACATACATCTGGCCAACAAGCACATAAAAACTTGCTCAACATCACTAATTATTAGAGAGATGCACATCAAAACTACACTGAGAAATCACCTCATTCCATTTAGAACGAGCATTATCAGAAAATCAACAAACAACCACCGCTGGACAGGGTGTTGAGTAAAGAAAACACTCTTGCACCGTTGTTGGTAGTGTAAATTGATAGAGCCACTATGGAGAACAGTAAAAAGGTTCTTGAAAAAACTAAGAACAGAATTGCCATATGACCCAGCGAACCCACTACAGGGCACGTACCAAGAGAAAACCATACTTCGAAAAGACACATGCACCCCAATGTTCATTGCAGCAGTATTTACAATAGCCAGGTCATGGAAACAACCTAAATGCCCATTCAGAGATGAATAGATAAAGAAGACATGCTACATATATACCATGGAATATTATTCAGCCATAAAAAGCAACTAAGTTGGTTCATTCGTACAGCCGTAGATGGATCTAGAGACTGTCATAGAGAGTGAAGTCAGTCAGAAAGAGAAAAACAGATATCATATATAAAGGCATATATATGCAAACTAGAAAAATGATACAGATGAACCGGTTTGCAGGATTGAATTGATACACAGATGTGCACAAACAACGTATGGCCACCAACGGGAGAAAGTGGGGGTGTGGTAGTCGTTGTGTGAAAAATTTGGAAATTGGGATTATCATATATACACTAATATGTATAAAATGGGTAACTAATAAGAACCTGCTGTATAAAAAAATAAAATAATATTCAAAAATTCAGAAAAGAATAAGATAAAAGGAAGAAGATGTGTTCATTTGAACCAATCATTTCCTATATAGACAACAAAATCTGAAGGTAGTTGGGGCTGTCAATAATAAGGTAGAAAAGAAAGAAAGAAAGAACTGAAATAGCAACAAAGAAAACAATAGCAAGGATCAATACAAGTAAAAGCTGGTTCTTTGAGAAGGTAAACAATATTGATATAACTTTAGCCAGACTCATCGAGCAAAAGAGGGAGAGGATTGCAACCAATAAAATTAGAAATGAAAAAGTTACAATGGACAACACAGAAATACAAACCTTCTTAAGAGACCACTGCAAGCAACTCTATGCTGATAAAATGGACAATCTGGAGGAAATGCACAAATTCCTAGAAAGGTACAACCTTCCACGACTGAACCAGGAAAAAATAGAAACTATGAACAGACCCAGTACGAGTAATGAACTTGCAACTCTGATTAAAATTCGTCCAACAAAAAAAACTCCCGGACACATGGCTTCACAGGATAATTCTATCCAACACGGAGAGTAGACCTAACACCCATCCTTCTCAAACTCTTCCAAAAAATGATCGAGGCGGGAACACTCCCAAACTCTTTCTATGAGGCCACCATCACCCTGATACCAAAACCAGACAGAGATAGTACAAAAAAATACAGTTACACACCGATATCACTGATGAACATAGATGCAAAGCTGCTCAACAAAATAGTAGCAAACAGAATCCAATACCACATTAAAAGTATCATACCTCATGATCAAGTGGGATTTATCCCAGGGATGCAAGGTTTCTTCAATATAGGCAAATCAATGTGATACACCCTATTAACAAAGGGAAGAGGAAAAACCATATAATCATGTCAATAGATGCAGAAAAGCTTGTGACAAAGTTCAACACACATTTCTGATAAAAACCCTCCAGAAAGTGGGCAGAGAGGGAACCTCACTCAACTTAATCAAGGCCATATACGACAAACCCACAGCAAACATTCTCAATGGTGAAAAAATGAAAGCATGTCCTCTAATACCAGGAACAAGACAAGGATGACCACGCTCACCACTATTATTCCACATAGTTTTGGAAGTTCTAGCCACAGCAGTCAGAGCAGCAAAAGAAAGAAACGGAACACAAGTTGGAAAAGAAGAAGTAACACTGTCACACTTTGCAGACGACATGACATTATACTTAGAGAATCCTAAAGATGCCACCAGAAAACTACTAGAAGTAATCCATGGATTTGGTAACGTTGCACGATACAAAATGAATGCACAGAAATCCCTTGCATTCCTATACATTAATGAAGAAAAATCTGAAAGAGAAATAAAGGAAACACTCCCATTAACCACTGCAACAAAAAGAATAAAATACCTAGGAACAAACCTACCTAGGGAGACAAAAGTTCTGTATGCTGAAAACTATGACACTGAAGAACGAAATTGAAGATGATACCTACAGATGGAGAGAGATACCATGTTCTTGGATTGGAAGAATCAATGTTGTGAAAATGACTATACTCTCCAAAGCAATCTACATATTCAATGCAATGCCTCTCAAATTACCAATGGCATTTTTTTCACAACTAGAGCAAAAAAAAATCTTAAAATTTGTATGGAGACACAAAAAACCTGGAAGAGCCGAAGCAGTTTGAGGGATAAAAACAGAGCTGGAGGAATCAGACTGCCCGACTTCAGACTGTACTACAAAGCTACAGTAATCAAGACACGATGGGACTGGCACAAAAACACAAATATAGATCAATGCAACAGGATAGAAAGCCCAGAGATAAAGCCACGCACCTATGGCCAACTAATCTATGACAAAGGAGACTAGAATCCCCAATGGAGAAAAGACAGTCTCTACAATAAGTGGTGCTGGGAAAACTGCACAGACACATGTAAAAGAATGAAATTGGAACACTCCCAAACACCGTACACAGAAATAAACTCAAAATGGAACAGAGACCTAAACGTAAGACAGGATACCATAAAACTCTTAGAGGAAAACATAGCAATAACACGCTTTGACATAAATCACAGCAAGATCTTTTTCAATCCACCTCCTAGAGTAATGAAAATAAAAACAAAAAGAAAGAAGTGGGACCTAATGAAACTTAAAAGCTTTGGCTACACACAGGAAACGACAAACAAGACCAAAGGACAACCCTCAGAATGGGAAAAATATTTATGTACGGATCAACAGACTAAGGATTAATCTCCAAAATATATAAAGAGCTCATGCAGCTCGGTATTGAACAAACGAACAACCCAATCGAAAAATGGGCAGAAGACCTAAATAGACAATTCTCCAAAGAAGACACACGGCTGGCCAACAAACACATCAAAACCTGCTCAACGTCACTATTTATTAGAGAGATGCACATCAAAACGACACTGAGGTATCACCTCACACCATTTAGAACGGGCATCATCAGAAAATCAACAAACAACAACTGCTGGACAGGGTGTGGAGCAAAGAGAATACTCTTCTTGCACTGTTGTTGGGAAAGTAAATTGATACAGCCACTATGGAGAACAGTAGAGAGGTTCCTTAAAAAACGAAAACCAGAATTGCCATACGACCCAGCGAACCCACTACAGGGCATACACCAAGAGAAAACCATAGTTCTAAAATCACATGCACCCCAATGTTCATTGTAGTAGGATTTACTATAGCCAGGTCATGGAAACAACCTAAATGCCCATTCACAGGCGAATGCATAAGGAAGATGAGGTAAATATATATCATGGAATATTACTCAGCCATAAAAAGGAACTAAGTTGGTTCATTGGTACAGGCGTGGATGGATCTAGAGACTGTCATACAGAGTGAAATCAGTCAGAAAGAGAAAAACAGATACCGTATATAAACGCATATATATGCAACCTAGAAAGATGGTACAGATGAACCGGTTTGCAGGATTGAATTGATACACAGATGTGGAGAACCCACGTAGGGCCACCAAAGGGGGAAAGTGGGAGTGTGGTAGTCGTTGTGTGATGAATTCGGAAATTGGGATTGACATATATACACTAATATGTATAAAATGGATAACTAATAAGAACCTGCTGTATAAAAAAATAAAATAATATTCAGAAATTCAAAAAACAGTAAGATAAAAGGAAGAAGATGTGTTCACTTGAACCGATCATTTCCTAAATAGACAACAAACTCCGAAGGTAGTTGGGGCTGTCAATAAAAAGGCAGAAAAAAAAGAAAGAAAGAACTGAAACAGCAACAAAGAAAACAATAGCAAGGATCAATAAAAGTAAAAGCTGGTTCTTTGAGAAGGTAAACAATATTGATATACCTTTAGCCAGACTCACCGAGAAAAAGAGGGAGAGGACTGCAATCAATAAAATTAGAAATGAAAAAGAAGTTACCACGGACAACAGAGAAATATAAAACTTCGTAAGAGACTACTACAAGCAACTCTAGGCTGATAAAATGGACAATCTGGAAGAAATGCACAAATTCCTAGAAAGGTACCACCTTCCAAGACTGAACCAGGAAAAAATAGAAACTATGAACAGACTCAGTACGAGTAATGAACTTGTAACTCTGATTAAAACTTGTCCAACAAACAAAAGTTCAGGACAGATGGTTTCACAGGATAATTCTATCCAACATGGAGAAAAGACCTAACACCCATCCTTCTCAAACTCTTCGAAAAAATGGTCGAGGCGGGAACACTCCCAAACTCTTTCTATGAGGCCACCATCACCCTGATACCAAAACCAGACAAAGATAGTACAAAGAACTAAAGTTACACACCGATATCACTGATGAACATAGATGCAAAGCTGCTCAACAAAATAGTAGCAAACAGAATCCAATACCACATTAAAATTGTCATACCTCATGATCAAGTGTGATTTATCCAAGGGATGCAAGGATTCTTCCATATACGCAATTCAATGTGATACATCCTATGAACAAAGCGAAGAGGAAAATCCATATGATCATGTCAATCGATGCAGAAAAGCTTGTGACAAATTTCAACACACATTTCTGATAAAAACCCTTCAGAAAGTGGGCAGAGAGGGAACCTCACTCAAGTTAATCAAGGCCATATACGACAAATACACAGCAAACATTCTCAATGGTGAAAAATTGAAAGCATGTCCTCTAATATCAGGAACAAGACAAGGATGACCACTCTCACCACTATTATTCAACATAGTTTTGGAAGTTTTAGCCACAGCAGTCAGAGCAGCAAAAGAAATAAAAGGAACACAAGTTGGAAAAGAAGAAGTAACACGGTCACTCTTTGCAGATGGCATGACACTATACTTAGAGAATCCTAAAGATGCCACCAGAAAACTAGTAGAGCTAATCCATGGATTTGGTAACGTTGCACGATACAAAATGAATACACAGAAATCCCTTGCATTCCTATACATTAATGAAGAAAATTCTGAAAGAGAAATGAAGGAAACACTCCCATTAACCATTACAACAGAAAGAATAAAATACCTAGGAATAAACCTACGTAGGGAGACAAAAGATCTGTATGCTGAAAACTGTGACACTGAAGAAGGAAATTGAAGATGATACAAACAGATGGAGAGAGATACCATGTTCTTGGATTGGAAGAATCAATGTTGTGAAAATGACTATACTACAAAAGCAATCTACGTATTCAATGCAATCCCTCTCAAATTACCAATGGCATTCTTTCCAGAACTAGAACAAAAAAATCTTAAAATTTGTATGGAGACACAAAACACCCGAAGAGACGAAGCACTTTGAGGGAAAAAAACAGAGATGGAGGAATCAGACTGCCCGACTTCAGACTGTACTACAAAGGTACAGTAATCAAGACACGATGGGACGGGCACAAAAACACAAATATAGATCAATGCAACAGGATAGAAATCCCAGAGATAAAGCCACGCACCCATGGTCAACTAATCTATGACAAAGGAGGCAAGAATCCCCAATGGAGAAAAGACAGTCTCTACGATACGTGGTGCTGGGAAAACTGGACAGACACATGTAAAACAATGAAATTAGACCACTCCTAAACACTGTACACAGAAATCAACTCAAAATGGAACAGAGACCTAAACGTAAGACAGGACACTATAAAACTCCTTGAGGAAAACATAGGAATAACACGCTGTGACGTAAATCACAGCAAGATCCTTTTTAATCCACCTCCTAATGGAAATAAAAACAAAAATAAACAGGTGGGACCTAATGAAATTTAAACGCTTTTGCTACACACAGGAAACTACAAACAAATCGAAAGGACAACCCTCAGAATGGGAAAAATATTTGTGTACAGATCAACGGACTACGGATTAATCTCCAAAATATATAAACAGCTCATGCAGCTCGGTATTAAAAAAACGAACAACGCAATCGAAAATTGGGCAGAAGACCTAAATAGACAATTCTCCAAAGAAGACATACATCTGGCCAACAAGCACATAAAAACTTGCTCAACATCACTAATTATTAGAGAGATGCACATCAAAACTACACTGAGAAATCACCTCATTCCATTTAGAACGAGCATTATCAGAAAATCAACAAACAACCACCGCTGGACAGGGTGTTGAGTAAAGAAAACACTCTTGCACCGTTGTTGGTAGTGTAAATTGATAGAGCCACTATGGAGAACAGTAAAAAGGTTCTTGAAAAAACTAAGAACAGAATTGCCATATGACCCAGCGAACCCACTACAGGGCACGTACCAAGAGAAAACCATACTTCGAAAAGACACATGCACCCCAATGTTCATTGCAGCAGTATTTACAATAGCCAGGTCATGGAAACAACCTAAATGCCCATTCAGAGATGAATAGATAAAGAAGACATGCTACATATATACCATGGAATATTATTCAGCCATAAAAAGCAACTAAGTTGGTTCATTCGTACAGCCGTAGATGGATCTAGAGACTGTCATAGAGAGTGAAGTCAGTCAGAAAGAGAAAAACAGATATCATATATAAAGGCATATATATGCAAACTAGAAAAATGATACAGATGAACCGGTTTGCAGGATTGAATTGATACACAGATGTGCACAAACAACGTATGGCCACCAACGGGAGAAAGTGGGGGTGTGGTAGTCGTTGTGTGAAAAATTTGGAAATTGGGATTATCATATATACACTAATATGTATAAAATGGGTAACTAATAAGAACCTGCTGTATAAAAAAATAAAATAATATTCAAAAATTCAGAAAAGAATAAGATAAAAGGAAGAAGATGTGTTCATTTGAACCAATCATTTCCTATATAGACAACAAAATCTGAAGGTAGTTGGGGCTGTCAATAATAAGGTAGAAAAGAAAGAAAGAAAGAACTGAAATAGCAACAAAGAAAACAATAGCAAGGATCAATACAAGTAAAAGCTGGTTCTTTGAGAAGGTAAACAATATTGATATAACTTTAGCCAGACTCATCGAGCAAAAGAGGGAGAGGATTGCAACCAATAAAATTAGAAATGAAAAAGTTACAATGGACAACACAGAAATACAAACCTTCTTAAGAGACCACTGCAAGCAACTCTATGCTGATAAAATGGACAATCTGGAGGAAATGCACAAATTCCTAGAAAGGTACAACCTTCCACGACTGAACCAGGAAAAAATAGAAACTATGAACAGACCCAGTACGAGTAATGAACTTGCAACTCTGATTAAAATTCGTCCAACAAAAAAAACTCCCGGACACATGGCTTCACAGGATAATTCTATCCAACACGGAGAGTAGACCTAACACCCATCCTTCTCAAACTCTTCCAAAAAATGATCGAGGCGGGAACACTCCCAAACTCTTTCTATGAGGCCACCATCACCCTGATACCAAAACCAGACAGAGATAGTACAAAAAAATACAGTTACACACCGATATCACTGATGAACATAGATGCAAAGCTGCTCAACAAAATAGTAGCAAACAGAATCCAATACCACATTAAAAGTATCATACCTCATGATCAAGTGGGATTTATCCCAGGGATGCAAGGTTTCTTCAATATAGGCAAATCAATGTGATACACCCTATTAACAAAGGGAAGAGGAAAAACCATATAATCATGTCAATAGATGCAGAAAAGCTTGTGACAAAGTTCAACACACATTTCTGATAAAAACCCTCCAGAAAGTGGGCAGAGAGGGAACCTCACTCAACTTAATCAAGGCCATATACGACAAACCCACAGCAAACATTCTCAATGGTGAAAAAATGAAAGCATGTCCTCTAATACCAGGAACAAGACAAGGATGACCACGCTCACCACTATTATTCCACATAGTTTTGGAAGTTCTAGCCACAGCAGTCAGAGCAGCAAAAGAAAGAAACGGAACACAAGTTGGAAAAGAAGAAGTAACACTGTCACACTTTGCAGACGACATGACATTATACTTAGAGAATCCTAAAGATGCCACCAGAAAACTACTAGAAGTAATCCATGGATTTGGTAACGTTGCACGATACAAAATGAATGCACAGAAATCCCTTGCATTCCTATACATTAATGAAGAAAAATCTGAAAGAGAAATAAAGGAAACACTCCCATTAACCACTGCAACAAAAAGAATAAAATACCTAGGAACAAACCTACCTAGGGAGACAAAAGTTCTGTATGCTGAAAACTATGACACTGAAGAACGAAATTGAAGATGATACCTACAGATGGAGAGAGATACCATGTTCTTGGATTGGAAGAATCAATGTTGTGAAAATGACTATACTCTCCAAAGCAATCTACATATTCAATGCAATGCCTCTCAAATTACCAATGGCATTTTTTTCACAACTAGAGCAAAAAAAAATCTTAAAATTTGTATGGAGACACAAAAAACCTGGAAGAGCCGAAGCAGTTTGAGGGATAAAAACAGAGCTGGAGGAATCAGACTGCCCGACTTCAGACTGTACTACAAAGCTACAGTAATCAAGACACGATGGGACTGGCACAAAAACACAAATATAGATCAATGCAACAGGATAGAAAGCCCAGAGATAAAGCCACGCACCTATGGCCAACTAATCTATGACAAAGGAGACTAGAATCCCCAATGGAGAAAAGACAGTCTCTACAATAAGTGGTGCTGGGAAAACTGCACAGACACATGTAAAAGAATGAAATTGGAACACTCCCAAACACCGTACACAGAAATAAACTCAAAATGGAACAGAGACCTAAACGTAAGACAGGATACCATAAAACTCTTAGAGGAAAACATAGCAATAACACGCTTTGACATAAATCACAGCAAGATCTTTTTCAATCCACCTCCTAGAGTAATGAAAATAAAAACAAAAAGAAAGAAGTGGGACCTAATGAAACTTAAAAGCTTTGGCTACACACAGGAAACGACAAACAAGACCAAAGGACAACCCTCAGAATGGGAAAAATATTTATGTACGGATCAACAGACTAAGGATTAATCTCCAAAATATATAAAGAGCTCATGCAGCTCGGTATTGAACAAACGAACAACCCAATCGAAAAATGGGCAGAAGACCTAAATAGACAATTCTCCAAAGAAGACACACGGCTGGCCAACAAACACATCAAAACCTGCTCAACGTCACTATTTATTAGAGAGATGCACATCAAAACGACACTGAGGTATCACCTCACACCATTTAGAACGGGCATCATCAGAAAATCAACAAACAACAACTGCTGGACAGGGTGTGGAGCAAAGAGAATACTCTTCTTGCACTGTTGTTGGGAAAGTAAATTGATACAGCCACTATGGAGAACAGTAGAGAGGTTCCTTAAAAAACGAAAACCAGAATTGCCATACGACCCAGCGAACCCACTACAGGGCATACACCAAGAGAAAACCATAGTTCTAAAATCACATGCACCCCAATGTTCATTGTAGTAGGATTTACTATAGCCAGGTCATGGAAACAACCTAAATGCCCATTCACAGGCGAATGCATAAGGAAGATGAGGTAAATATATATCATGGAATATTACTCAGCCATAAAAAGGAACTAAGTTGGTTCATTGGTACAGGCGTGGATGGATCTAGAGACTGTCATACAGAGTGAAATCAGTCAGAAAGAGAAAAACAGATACCGTATATAAACGCATATATATGCAACCTAGAAAGATGGTACAGATGAACCGGTTTGCAGGATTGAATTGATACACAGATGTGGAGAACCCACGTAGGGCCACCAAAGGGGGAAAGTGGGAGTGTGGTAGTCGTTGTGTGATGAATTCGGAAATTGGGATTGACATATATACACTAATATGTATAAAATGGATAACTAATAAGAACCTGCTGTATAAAAAAATAAAATAATATTCAGAAATTCAAAAAACAGTAAGATAAAAGGAAGAAGATGTGTTCACTTGAACCGATCATTTCCTAAATAGACAACAAACTCCGAAGGTAGTTGGGGCTGTCAATAAAAAGGCAGAAAAAAAAGAAAGAAAGAACTGAAACAGCAACAAAGAAAACAATAGCAAGGATCAATAAAAGTAAAAGCTGGTTCTTTGAGAAGGTAAACAATATTGATATACCTTTAGCCAGACTCACCGAGAAAAAGAGGGAGAGGACTGCAATCAATAAAATTAGAAATGAAAAAGAAGTTACCACGGACAACAGAGAAATATAAAACTTCGTAAGAGACTACTACAAGCAACTCTAGGCTGATAAAATGGACAATCTGGAAGAAATGCACAAATTCCTAGAAAGGTACCACCTTCCAAGACTGAACCAGGAAAAAATAGAAACTATGAACAGACTCAGTACGAGTAATGAACTTGTAACTCTGATTAAAACTTGTCCAACAAACAAAAGTTCAGGACAGATGGTTTCACAGGATAATTCTATCCAACATGGAGAAAAGACCTAACACCCATCCTTCTCAAACTCTTCGAAAAAATGGTCGAGGCGGGAACACTCCCAAACTCTTTCTATGAGGCCACCATCACCCTGATACCAAAACCAGACAAAGATAGTACAAAGAACTAAAGTTACACACCGATATCACTGATGAACATAGATGCAAAGCTGCTCAACAAAATAGTAGCAAACAGAATCCAATACCACATTAAAATTGTCATACCTCATGATCAAGTGTGATTTATCCAAGGGATGCAAGGATTCTTCCATATACGCAATTCAATGTGATACATCCTATGAACAAAGCGAAGAGGAAAATCCATATGATCATGTCAATCGATGCAGAAAAGCTTGTGACAAATTTCAACACACATTTCTGATAAAAACCCTTCAGAAAGTGGGCAGAGAGGGAACCTCACTCAAGTTAATCAAGGCCATATACGACAAATACACAGCAAACATTCTCAATGGTGAAAAATTGAAAGCATGTCCTCTAATATCAGGAACAAGACAAGGATGACCACTCTCACCACTATTATTCAACATAGTTTTGGAAGTTTTAGCCACAGCAGTCAGAGCAGCAAAAGAAATAAAAGGAACACAAGTTGGAAAAGAAGAAGTAACACGGTCACTCTTTGCAGATGGCATGACACTATACTTAGAGAATCCTAAAGATGCCACCAGAAAACTAGTAGAGCTAATCCATGGATTTGGTAACGTTGCACGATACAAAATGAATACACAGAAATCCCTTGCATTCCTATACATTAATGAAGAAAATTCTGAAAGAGAAATGAAGGAAACACTCCCATTAACCATTACAACAGAAAGAATAAAATACCTAGGAATAAACCTACGTAGGGAGACAAAAGATCTGTATGCTGAAAACTGTGACACTGAAGAAGGAAATTGAAGATGATACAAACAGATGGAGAGAGATACCATGTTCTTGGATTGGAAGAATCAATGTTGTGAAAATGACTATACTACAAAAGCAATCTACGTATTCAATGCAATCCCTCTCAAATTACCAATGGCATTCTTTCCAGAACTAGAACAAAAAAATCTTAAAATTTGTATGGAGACACAAAACACCCGAAGAGACGAAGCACTTTGAGGGAAAAAAACAGAGATGGAGGAATCAGACTGCCCGACTTCAGACTGTACTACAAAGGTACAGTAATCAAGACACGATGGGACGGGCACAAAAACACAAATATAGATCAATGCAACAGGATAGAAATCCCAGAGATAAAGCCACGCACCCATGGTCAACTAATCTATGACAAAGGAGGCAAGAATCCCCAATGGAGAAAAGACAGTCTCTACGATACGTGGTGCTGGGAAAACTGGACAGACACATGTAAAACAATGAAATTAGACCACTCCTAAACACTGTACACAGAAATCAACTCAAAATGGAACAGAGACCTAAACGTAAGACAGGACACTATAAAACTCCTTGAGGAAAACATAGGAATAACACGCTGTGACGTAAATCACAGCAAGATCCTTTTTAATCCACCTCCTAATGGAAATAAAAACAAAAATAAACAGGTGGGACCTAATGAAATTTAAACGCTTTTGCTACACACAGGAAACTACAAACAAATCGAAAGGACAACCCTCAGAATGGGAAAAATATTTGTGTACAGATCAACGGACTACGGATTAATCTCCAAAATATATAAACAGCTCATGCAGCTCGGTATTAAAAAAACGAACAACGCAATCGAAAATTGGGCAGAAGACCTAAATAGACAATTCTCCAAAGAAGACATACATCTGGCCAACAAGCACATAAAAACTTGCTCAACATCACTAATTATTAGAGAGATGCACATCAAAACTACACTGAGAAATCACCTCATTCCATTTAGAACGAGCATTATCAGAAAATCAACAAACAACCACCGCTGGACAGGGTGTTGAGTAAAGAAAACACTCTTGCACCGTTGTTGGTAGTGTAAATTGATAGAGCCACTATGGAGAACAGTAAAAAGGTTCTTGAAAAAACTAAGAACAGAATTGCCATATGACCCAGCGAACCCACTACAGGGCACGTACCAAGAGAAAACCATACTTCGAAAAGACACATGCACCCCAATGTTCATTGCAGCAGTATTTACAATAGCCAGGTCATGGAAACAACCTAAATGCCCATTCAGAGATGAATAGATAAAGAAGACATGCTACATATATACCATGGAATATTATTCAGCCATAAAAAGCAACTAAGTTGGTTCATTCGTACAGCCGTAGATGGATCTAGAGACTGTCATAGAGAGTGAAGTCAGTCAGAAAGAGAAAAACAGATATCATATATAAAGGCATATATATGCAAACTAGAAAAATGATACAGATGAACCGGTTTGCAGGATTGAATTGATACACAGATGTGCACAAACAACGTATGGCCACCAACGGGAGAAAGTGGGGGTGTGGTAGTCGTTGTGTGAAAAATTTGGAAATTGGGATTATCATATATACACTAATATGTATAAAATGGGTAACTAATAAGAACCTGCTGTATAAAAAAATAAAATAATATTCAAAAATTCAGAAAAGAATAAGATAAAAGGAAGAAGATGTGTTCATTTGAACCAATCATTTCCTATATAGACAACAAAATCTGAAGGTAGTTGGGGCTGTCAATAATAAGGTAGAAAAGAAAGAAAGAAAGAACTGAAATAGCAACAAAGAAAACAATAGCAAGGATCAATACAAGTAAAAGCTGGTTCTTTGAGAAGGTAAACAATATTGATATAACTTTAGCCAGACTCATCGAGCAAAAGAGGGAGAGGATTGCAACCAATAAAATTAGAAATGAAAAAGTTACAATGGACAACACAGAAATACAAACCTTCTTAAGAGACCACTGCAAGCAACTCTATGCTGATAAAATGGACAATCTGGAGGAAATGCACAAATTCCTAGAAAGGTACAACCTTCCACGACTGAACCAGGAAAAAATAGAAACTATGAACAGACCCAGTACGAGTAATGAACTTGCAACTCTGATTAAAATTCGTCCAACAAAAAAAACTCCCGGACACATGGCTTCACAGGATAATTCTATCCAACACGGAGAGTAGACCTAACACCCATCCTTCTCAAACTCTTCCAAAAAATGATCGAGGCGGGAACACTCCCAAACTCTTTCTATGAGGCCACCATCACCCTGATACCAAAACCAGACAGAGATAGTACAAAAAAATACAGTTACACACCGATATCACTGATGAACATAGATGCAAAGCTGCTCAACAAAATAGTAGCAAACAGAATCCAATACCACATTAAAAGTATCATACCTCATGATCAAGTGGGATTTATCCCAGGGATGCAAGGTTTCTTCAATATAGGCAAATCAATGTGATACACCCTATTAACAAAGGGAAGAGGAAAAACCATATAATCATGTCAATAGATGCAGAAAAGCTTGTGACAAAGTTCAACACACATTTCTGATAAAAACCCTCCAGAAAGTGGGCAGAGAGGGAACCTCACTCAACTTAATCAAGGCCATATACGACAAACCCACAGCAAACATTCTCAATGGTGAAAAAATGAAAGCATGTCCTCTAATACCAGGAACAAGACAAGGATGACCACGCTCACCACTATTATTCCACATAGTTTTGGAAGTTCTAGCCACAGCAGTCAGAGCAGCAAAAGAAAGAAACGGAACACAAGTTGGAAAAGAAGAAGTAACACTGTCACACTTTGCAGACGACATGACATTATACTTAGAGAATCCTAAAGATGCCACCAGAAAACTACTAGAAGTAATCCATGGATTTGGTAACGTTGCACGATACAAAATGAATGCACAGAAATCCCTTGCATTCCTATACATTAATGAAGAAAAATCTGAAAGAGAAATAAAGGAAACACTCCCATTAACCACTGCAACAAAAAGAATAAAATACCTAGGAACAAACCTACCTAGGGAGACAAAAGTTCTGTATGCTGAAAACTATGACACTGAAGAACGAAATTGAAGATGATACCTACAGATGGAGAGAGATACCATGTTCTTGGATTGGAAGAATCAATGTTGTGAAAATGACTATACTCTCCAAAGCAATCTACATATTCAATGCAATGCCTCTCAAATTACCAATGGCATTTTTTTCACAACTAGAGCAAAAAAAAATCTTAAAATTTGTATGGAGACACAAAAAACCTGGAAGAGCCGAAGCAGTTTGAGGGATAAAAACAGAGCTGGAGGAATCAGACTGCCCGACTTCAGACTGTACTACAAAGCTACAGTAATCAAGACACGATGGGACTGGCACAAAAACACAAATATAGATCAATGCAACAGGATAGAAAGCCCAGAGATAAAGCCACGCACCTATGGCCAACTAATCTATGACAAAGGAGACTAGAATCCCCAATGGAGAAAAGACAGTCTCTACAATAAGTGGTGCTGGGAAAACTGCACAGACACATGTAAAAGAATGAAATTGGAACACTCCCAAACACCGTACACAGAAATAAACTCAAAATGGAACAGAGACCTAAACGTAAGACAGGATACCATAAAACTCTTAGAGGAAAACATAGCAATAACACGCTTTGACATAAATCACAGCAAGATCTTTTTCAATCCACCTCCTAGAGTAATGAAAATAAAAACAAAAAGAAAGAAGTGGGACCTAATGAAACTTAAAAGCTTTGGCTACACACAGGAAACGACAAACAAGACCAAAGGACAACCCTCAGAATGGGAAAAATATTTATGTACGGATCAACAGACTAAGGATTAATCTCCAAAATATATAAAGAGCTCATGCAGCTCGGTATTGAACAAACGAACAACCCAATCGAAAAATGGGCAGAAGACCTAAATAGACAATTCTCCAAAGAAGACACACGGCTGGCCAACAAACACATCAAAACCTGCTCAACGTCACTATTTATTAGAGAGATGCACATCAAAACGACACTGAGGTATCACCTCACACCATTTAGAACGGGCATCATCAGAAAATCAACAAACAACAACTGCTGGACAGGGTGTGGAGCAAAGAGAATACTCTTCTTGCACTGTTGTTGGGAAAGTAAATTGATACAGCCACTATGGAGAACAGTAGAGAGGTTCCTTAAAAAACGAAAACCAGAATTGCCATACGACCCAGCGAACCCACTACAGGGCATACACCAAGAGAAAACCATAGTTCTAAAATCACATGCACCCCAATGTTCATTGTAGTAGGATTTACTATAGCCAGGTCATGGAAACAACCTAAATGCCCATTCACAGGCGAATGCATAAGGAAGATGAGGTAAATATATATCATGGAATATTACTCAGCCATAAAAAGGAACTAAGTTGGTTCATTGGTACAGGCGTGGATGGATCTAGAGACTGTCATACAGAGTGAAATCAGTCAGAAAGAGAAAAACAGATACCGTATATAAACGCATATATATGCAACCTAGAAAGATGGTACAGATGAACCGGTTTGCAGGATTGAATTGATACACAGATGTGGAGAACCCACGTAGGGCCACCAAAGGGGGAAAGTGGGAGTGTGGTAGTCGTTGTGTGATGAATTCGGAAATTGGGATTGACATATATACACTAATATGTATAAAATGGATAACTAATAAGAACCTGCTGTATAAAAAAATAAAATAATATTCAGAAATTCAAAAAACAGTAAGATAAAAGGAAGAAGATGTGTTCACTTGAACCGATCATTTCCTAAATAGACAACAAACTCCGAAGGTAGTTGGGGCTGTCAATAAAAAGGCAGAAAAAAAAGAAAGAAAGAACTGAAACAGCAACAAAGAAAACAATAGCAAGGATCAATAAAAGTAAAAGCTGGTTCTTTGAGAAGGTAAACAATATTGATATACCTTTAGCCAGACTCACCGAGAAAAAGAGGGAGAGGACTGCAATCAATAAAATTAGAAATGAAAAAGAAGTTACCACGGACAACAGAGAAATATAAAACTTCGTAAGAGACTACTACAAGCAACTCTAGGCTGATAAAATGGACAATCTGGAAGAAATGCACAAATTCCTAGAAAGGTACCACCTTCCAAGACTGAACCAGGAAAAAATAGAAACTATGAACAGACTCAGTACGAGTAATGAACTTGTAACTCTGATTAAAACTTGTCCAACAAACAAAAGTTCAGGACAGATGGTTTCACAGGATAATTCTATCCAACATGGAGAAAAGACCTAACACCCATCCTTCTCAAACTCTTCGAAAAAATGGTCGAGGCGGGAACACTCCCAAACTCTTTCTATGAGGCCACCATCACCCTGATACCAAAACCAGACAAAGATAGTACAAAGAACTAAAGTTACACACCGATATCACTGATGAACATAGATGCAAAGCTGCTCAACAAAATAGTAGCAAACAGAATCCAATACCACATTAAAATTGTCATACCTCATGATCAAGTGTGATTTATCCAAGGGATGCAAGGATTCTTCCATATACGCAATTCAATGTGATACATCCTATGAACAAAGCGAAGAGGAAAATCCATATGATCATGTCAATCGATGCAGAAAAGCTTGTGACAAATTTCAACACACATTTCTGATAAAAACCCTTCAGAAAGTGGGCAGAGAGGGAACCTCACTCAAGTTAATCAAGGCCATATACGACAAATACACAGCAAACATTCTCAATGGTGAAAAATTGAAAGCATGTCCTCTAATATCAGGAACAAGACAAGGATGACCACTCTCACCACTATTATTCAACATAGTTTTGGAAGTTTTAGCCACAGCAGTCAGAGCAGCAAAAGAAATAAAAGGAACACAAGTTGGAAAAGAAGAAGTAACACGGTCACTCTTTGCAGATGGCATGACACTATACTTAGAGAATCCTAAAGATGCCACCAGAAAACTAGTAGAGCTAATCCATGGATTTGGTAACGTTGCACGATACAAAATGAATACACAGAAATCCCTTGCATTCCTATACATTAATGAAGAAAATTCTGAAAGAGAAATGAAGGAAACACTCCCATTAACCATTACAACAGAAAGAATAAAATACCTAGGAATAAACCTACGTAGGGAGACAAAAGATCTGTATGCTGAAAACTGTGACACTGAAGAAGGAAATTGAAGATGATACAAACAGATGGAGAGAGATACCATGTTCTTGGATTGGAAGAATCAATGTTGTGAAAATGACTATACTACAAAAGCAATCTACGTATTCAATGCAATCCCTCTCAAATTACCAATGGCATTCTTTCCAGAACTAGAACAAAAAAATCTTAAAATTTGTATGGAGACACAAAACACCCGAAGAGACGAAGCACTTTGAGGGAAAAAAACAGAGATGGAGGAATCAGACTGCCCGACTTCAGACTGTACTACAAAGGTACAGTAATCAAGACACGATGGGACGGGCACAAAAACACAAATATAGATCAATGCAACAGGATAGAAATCCCAGAGATAAAGCCACGCACCCATGGTCAACTAATCTATGACAAAGGAGGCAAGAATCCCCAATGGAGAAAAGACAGTCTCTACGATACGTGGTGCTGGGAAAACTGGACAGACACATGTAAAACAATGAAATTAGACCACTCCTAAACACTGTACACAGAAATCAACTCAAAATGGAACAGAGACCTAAACGTAAGACAGGACACTATAAAACTCCTTGAGGAAAACATAGGAATAACACGCTGTGACGTAAATCACAGCAAGATCCTTTTTAATCCACCTCCTAATGGAAATAAAAACAAAAATAAACAGGTGGGACCTAATGAAATTTAAACGCTTTTGCTACACACAGGAAACTACAAACAAATCGAAAGGACAACCCTCAGAATGGGAAAAATATTTGTGTACAGATCAACGGACTACGGATTAATCTCCAAAATATATAAACAGCTCATGCAGCTCGGTATTAAAAAAACGAACAACGCAATCGAAAATTGGGCAGAAGACCTAAATAGACAATTCTCCAAAGAAGACATACATCTGGCCAACAAGCACATAAAAACTTGCTCAACATCACTAATTATTAGAGAGATGCACATCAAAACTACACTGAGAAATCACCTCATTCCATTTAGAACGAGCATTATCAGAAAATCAACAAACAACCACCGCTGGACAGGGTGTTGAGTAAAGAAAACACTCTTGCACCGTTGTTGGTAGTGTAAATTGATAGAGCCACTATGGAGAACAGTAAAAAGGTTCTTGAAAAAACTAAGAACAGAATTGCCATATGACCCAGCGAACCCACTACAGGGCACGTACCAAGAGAAAACCATACTTCGAAAAGACACATGCACCCCAATGTTCATTGCAGCAGTATTTACAATAGCCAGGTCATGGAAACAACCTAAATGCCCATTCAGAGATGAATAGATAAAGAAGACATGCTACATATATACCATGGAATATTATTCAGCCATAAAAAGCAACTAAGTTGGTTCATTCGTACAGCCGTAGATGGATCTAGAGACTGTCATAGAGAGTGAAGTCAGTCAGAAAGAGAAAAACAGATATCATATATAAAGGCATATATATGCAAACTAGAAAAATGATACAGATGAACCGGTTTGCAGGATTGAATTGATACACAGATGTGCACAAACAACGTATGGCCACCAACGGGAGAAAGTGGGGGTGTGGTAGTCGTTGTGTGAAAAATTTGGAAATTGGGATTATCATATATACACTAATATGTATAAAATGGGTAACTAATAAGAACCTGCTGTATAAAAAAATAAAATAATATTCAAAAATTCAGAAAAGAATAAGATAAAAGGAAGAAGATGTGTTCATTTGAACCAATCATTTCCTATATAGACAACAAAATCTGAAGGTAGTTGGGGCTGTCAATAATAAGGTAGAAAAGAAAGAAAGAAAGAACTGAAATAGCAACAAAGAAAACAATAGCAAGGATCAATACAAGTAAAAGCTGGTTCTTTGAGAAGGTAAACAATATTGATATAACTTTAGCCAGACTCATCGAGCAAAAGAGGGAGAGGATTGCAACCAATAAAATTAGAAATGAAAAAGTTACAATGGACAACACAGAAATACAAACCTTCTTAAGAGACCACTGCAAGCAACTCTATGCTGATAAAATGGACAATCTGGAGGAAATGCACAAATTCCTAGAAAGGTACAACCTTCCACGACTGAACCAGGAAAAAATAGAAACTATGAACAGACCCAGTACGAGTAATGAACTTGCAACTCTGATTAAAATTCGTCCAACAAAAAAAACTCCCGGACACATGGCTTCACAGGATAATTCTATCCAACACGGAGAGTAGACCTAACACCCATCCTTCTCAAACTCTTCCAAAAAATGATCGAGGCGGGAACACTCCCAAACTCTTTCTATGAGGCCACCATCACCCTGATACCAAAACCAGACAGAGATAGTACAAAAAAATACAGTTACACACCGATATCACTGATGAACATAGATGCAAAGCTGCTCAACAAAATAGTAGCAAACAGAATCCAATACCACATTAAAAGTATCATACCTCATGATCAAGTGGGATTTATCCCAGGGATGCAAGGTTTCTTCAATATAGGCAAATCAATGTGATACACCCTATTAACAAAGGGAAGAGGAAAAACCATATAATCATGTCAATAGATGCAGAAAAGCTTGTGACAAAGTTCAACACACATTTCTGATAAAAACCCTCCAGAAAGTGGGCAGAGAGGGAACCTCACTCAACTTAATCAAGGCCATATACGACAAACCCACAGCAAACATTCTCAATGGTGAAAAAATGAAAGCATGTCCTCTAATACCAGGAACAAGACAAGGATGACCACGCTCACCACTATTATTCCACATAGTTTTGGAAGTTCTAGCCACAGCAGTCAGAGCAGCAAAAGAAAGAAACGGAACACAAGTTGGAAAAGAAGAAGTAACACTGTCACACTTTGCAGACGACATGACATTATACTTAGAGAATCCTAAAGATGCCACCAGAAAACTACTAGAAGTAATCCATGGATTTGGTAACGTTGCACGATACAAAATGAATGCACAGAAATCCCTTGCATTCCTATACATTAATGAAGAAAAATCTGAAAGAGAAATAAAGGAAACACTCCCATTAACCACTGCAACAAAAAGAATAAAATACCTAGGAACAAACCTACCTAGGGAGACAAAAGTTCTGTATGCTGAAAACTATGACACTGAAGAACGAAATTGAAGATGATACCTACAGATGGAGAGAGATACCATGTTCTTGGATTGGAAGAATCAATGTTGTGAAAATGACTATACTCTCCAAAGCAATCTACATATTCAATGCAATGCCTCTCAAATTACCAATGGCATTTTTTTTCACAACTAGAGCAAAAAAAAATCTTAAAATTTGTATGGAGACACAAAAAACCTGGAAGAGCCGAAGCAGTTTGAGGGATAAAAACAGAGCTGGAGGAATCAGACTGCCCGACTTCAGACTGTACTACAAAGCTACAGTAATCAAGACACGATGGGACTGGCACAAAAACAGAAATATAGATCAATGCAACAGGATAGAAAGCCCAGAGATAAAGCCACGCACCTATGGCCAACTAATCTATGACAAAGGAGACTAGAATCCCCAATGGAGAAAAGACAGTCTCTACAATAAGTGGTGCTGGGAAAACTGCACAGACACATGTAAAAGAATGAAATTGGAACACTCCCAAACACCGTACACAGAAATAAACTCAAAATGGAACAGAGACCTAAACGTAAGACAGGATACCATAAAACTCTTAGAGGAAAACATAGCAATAACACGCTTTGACATAAATCACAGCAAGATCTTTTTCAATCCACCTCCTAGAGTAATGAAAATAAAAACAAAAAGAAAGAAGTGGGACCTAATGAAACTTAAAAGCTTTGGCTACACACAGGAAACGACAAACAAGACCAAAGGACAACCCTCAGAATGGGAAAAATATTTATGTACGGATCAACAGACTAAGGATTAATCTCCAAAATATATAAAGAGCTCATGCAGCTCGGTATTGAACAAACGAACAACCCAATCGAAAAATGGGCAGAAGACCTAAATAGACAATTCTCCAAAGAAGACACACGGCTGGCCAACAAACACATCAAAACCTGCTCAACGTCACTATTTATTAGAGAGATGCACATCAAAACGACACTGAGGTATCACCTCACACCATTTAGAACGGGCATCATCAGAAAATCAACAAACAACAACTGCTGGACAGGGTGTGGAGCAAAGAGAATACTCTTCTTGCACTGTTGTTGGGAAAGTAAATTGATACAGCCACTATGGAGAACAGTAGAGAGGTTCCTTAAAAAACGAAAACCAGAATTGCCATACGACCCAGCGAACCCACTACAGGGCATACACCAAGAGAAAACCATAGTTCTAAAATCACATGCACCCCAATGTTCATTGTAGTAGGATTTACTATAGCCAGGTCATGGAGACAACCTAAATGCCCATTCACAGGCGAATGCATAAGGAAGATGAGGTAAATATATATCATGGAATATTACTCAGCCATAAAAAGGAACTAAGTTGGTTCATTGGTACAGGCGTGGATGGATCTAGAGACTGTCATACAGAGTGAAATCAGTCAGAAAGAGAAAAACAGATACCGTATATAAACGCATATATATGCAACCTAGAAAGATGGTACAGATGAACCGGTTTGCAGGATTGAATTGATACACAGATGTGGAGAACCCACGTAGGGCCACCAAAGGGGGAAAGTGGGAGTGTGGTAGTCGTTGTGTGATGAATTCGGAAATTGGGATTGACATATATACACTAATATGTATAAAATGGATAACTAATAAGAACCTGCTGTATAAAAAAATAAAATAATATTCAGAAATTCAAAAAACAGTAAGATAAAAGGAAGAAGATGTGTTCACTTGAACCGATCATTTCCTAAATAGACAACAAACTCCGAAGGTAGTTGGGGCTGTCAATAAAAAGGCAGAAAAAAAAGAAAGAAAGAACTGAAACAGCAACAAAGAAAACAATAGCAAGGATCAATAAAAGTAAAAGCTGGTTCTTTGAGAAGGTAAACAATATTGATATACCTTTAGCCAGACTCACCGAGAAAAAGAGGGAGAGGACTGCAATCAATAAAATTAGAAATGAAAAAGAAGTTACCACGGACAACAGAGAAATATAAAACTTCGTAAGAGACTACTACAAGCAACTCTAGGCTGATAAAATGGACAATCTGGAAGAAATGCACAAATTCCTAGAAAGGTACCACCTTCCAAGACTGAACCAGGAAAAAATAGAAACTATGAACAGACTCAGTACGAGTAATGAACTTGTAACTCTGATTAAAACTTGTCCAACAAACAAAAGTTCAGGACAGATGGTTTCACAGGATAATTCTATCCAACATGGAGAAAAGACCTAACACCCATCCTTCTCAAACTCTTCGAAAAAATGGTCGAGGCGGGAACACTCCCAAACTCTTTCTATGAGGCCACCATCACCCTGATACCAAAACCAGACAAAGATAGTACAAAGAACTAAAGTTACACACCGATATCACTGATGAACATAGATGCAAAGCTGCTCAACAAAATAGTAGCAAACAGAATCCAATACCACATTAAAATTGTCATACCTCATGATCAAGTGTGATTTATCCAAGGGATGCAAGGATTCTTCCATATACGCAATTCAATGTGATACATCCTATGAACAAAGCGAAGAGGAAAATCCATATGATCATGTCAATCGATGCAGAAAAGCTTGTGACAAATTTCAACACACATTTCTGATAAAAACCCTTCAGAAAGTGGGCAGAGAGGGAACCTCACTCAAGTTAATCAAGGCCATATACGACAAATACACAGCAAACATTCTCAATGGTGAAAAATTGAAAGCATGTCCTCTAATATCAGGAACAAGACAAGGATGACCACTCTCACCACTATTATTCAACATAGTTTTGGAAGTTTTAGCCACAGCAGTCAGAGCAGCAAAAGAAATAAAAGGAACACAAGTTGGAAAAGAAGAAGTAACACGGTCACTCTTTGCAGATGGCATGACACTATACTTAGAGAATCCTAAAGATGCCACCAGAAAACTAGTAGAGCTAATCCATGGATTTGGTAACGTTGCACGATACAAAATGAATACACAGAAATCCCTTGCATTCCTATACATTAATGAAGAAAATTCTGAAAGAGAAATGAAGGAAACACTCCCATTAACCATTACAACAGAAAGAATAAAATACCTAGGAATAAACCTACGTAGGGAGACAAAAGATCTGTATGCTGAAAACTGTGACACTGAAGAAGGAAATTGAAGATGATACAAACAGATGGAGAGAGATACCATGTTCTTGGATTGGAAGAATCAATGTTGTGAAAATGACTATACTACAAAAGCAATCTACGTATTCAATGCAATCCCTCTCAAATTACCAATGGCATTCTTTCCAGAACTAGAACAAAAAAATCTTAAAATTTGTATGGAGACACAAAACACCCGAAGAGACGAAGCACTTTGAGGGAAAAAAACAGAGATGGAGGAATCAGACTGCCCGACTTCAGACTGTACTACAAAGGTACAGTAATCAAGACACGATGGGACGGGCACAAAAACACAAATATAGATCAATGCAACAGGATAGAAATCCCAGAGATAAAGCCACGCACCCATGGTCAACTAATCTATGACAAAGGAGGCAAGAATCCCCAATGGAGAAAAGACAGTCTCTACGATACGTGGTGCTGGGAAAACTGGACAGACACATGTAAAACAATGAAATTAGACCACTCCTAAACACTGTACACAGAAATCAACTCAAAATGGAACAGAGACCTAAACGTAAGACAGGACACTATAAAACTCCTTGAGGAAAACATAGGAATAACACGCTGTGACGTAAATCACAGCAAGATCCTTTTTAATCCACCTCCTAATGGAAATAAAAACAAAAATAAACAGGTGGGACCTAATGAAATTTAAACGCTTTTGCTACACACAGGAAACTACAAACAAATCGAAAGGACAACCCTCAGAATGGGAAAAATATTTGTGTACAGATCAACGGACTACGGATTAATCTCCAAAATATATAAACAGCTCATGCAGCTCGGTATTAAAAAAACGAACAACGCAATCGAAAATTGGGCAGAAGACCTAAATAGACAATTCTCCAAAGAAGACATACATCTGGCCAACAAGCACATAAAAACTTGCTCAACATCACTAATTATTAGAGAGATGCACATCAAAACTACACTGAGAAATCACCTCATTCCATTTAGAACGAGCATTATCAGAAAATCAACAAACAACCACCGCTGGACAGGGTGTTGAGTAAAGAAAACACTCTTGCACCGTTGTTGGTAGTGTAAATTGATAGAGCCACTATGGAGAACAGTAAAAAGGTTCTTGAAAAAACTAAGAACAGAATTGCCATATGACCCAGCGAACCCACTACAGGGCACGTACCAAGAGAAAACCATACTTCGAAAAGACACATGCACCCCAATGTTCATTGCAGCAGTATTTACAATAGCCAGGTCATGGAAACAACCTAAATGCCCATTCAGAGATGAATAGATAAAGAAGACATGCTACATATATACCATGGAATATTATTCAGCCATAAAAAGCAACTAAGTTGGTTCATTCGTACAGCCGTAGATGGATCTAGAGACTGTCATAGAGAGTGAAGTCAGTCAGAAAGAGAAAAACAGATATCATATATAAAGGCATATATATGCAAACTAGAAAAATGATACAGATGAACCGGTTTGCAGGATTGAATTGATACACAGATGTGCACAAACAACGTATGGCCACCAACGGGAGAAAGTGGGGGTGTGGTAGTCGTTGTGTGAAAAATTTGGAAATTGGGATTATCATATATACACTAATATGTATAAAATGGGTAACTAATAAGAACCTGCTGTATAAAAAAATAAAATAATATTCAAAAATTCAGAAAAGAATAAGATAAAAGGAAGAAGATGTGTTCATTTGAACCAATCATTTCCTATATAGACAACAAAATCTGAAGGTAGTTGGGGCTGTCAATAATAAGGTAGAAAAGAAAGAAAGAAAGAACTGAAATAGCAACAAAGAAAACAATAGCAAGGATCAATACAAGTAAAAGCTGGTTCTTTGAGAAGGTAAACAATATTGATATAACTTTAGCCAGACTCATCGAGCAAAAGAGGGAGAGGATTGCAACCAATAAAATTAGAAATGAAAAAGTTACAATGGACAACACAGAAATACAAACCTTCTTAAGAGACCACTGCAAGCAACTCTATGCTGATAAAATGGACAATCTGGAGGAAATGCACAAATTCCTAGAAAGGTACAACCTTCCACGACTGAACCAGGAAAAAATAGAAACTATGAACAGACCCAGTACGAGTAATGAACTTGCAACTCTGATTAAAATTCGTCCAACAAAAAAAACTCCCGGACACATGGCTTCACAGGATAATTCTATCCAACACGGAGAGTAGACCTAACACCCATCCTTCTCAAACTCTTCCAAAAAATGATCGAGGCGGGAACACTCCCAAACTCTTTCTATGAGGCCACCATCACCCTGATACCAAAACCAGACAGAGATAGTACAAAAAAATACAGTTACACACCGATATCACTGATGAACATAGATGCAAAGCTGCTCAACAAAATAGTAGCAAACAGAATCCAATACCACATTAAAAGTATCATACCTCATGATCAAGTGGGATTTATCCCAGGGATGCAAGGTTTCTTCAATATAGGCAAATCAATGTGATACACCCTATTAACAAAGGGAAGAGGAAAAACCATATAATCATGTCAATAGATGCAGAAAAGCTTGTGACAAAGTTCAACACACATTTCTGATAAAAACCCTCCAGAAAGTGGGCAGAGAGGGAACCTCACTCAACTTAATCAAGGCCATATACGACAAACCCACAGCAAACATTCTCAATGGTGAAAAAATGAAAGCATGTCCTCTAATACCAGGAACAAGACAAGGATGACCACGCTCACCACTATTATTCCACATAGTTTTGGAAGTTCTAGCCACAGCAGTCAGAGCAGCAAAAGAAAGAAACGGAACACAAGTTGGAAAAGAAGAAGTAACACTGTCACACTTTGCAGACGACATGACATTATACTTAGAGAATCCTAAAGATGCCACCAGAAAACTACTAGAAGTAATCCATGGATTTGGTAACGTTGCACGATACAAAATGAATGCACAGAAATCCCTTGCATTCCTATACATTAATGAAGAAAAATCTGAAAGAGAAATAAAGGAAACACTCCCATTAACCACTGCAACAAAAAGAATAAAATACCTAGGAACAAACCTACCTAGGGAGACAAAAGTTCTGTATGCTGAAAACTATGACACTGAAGAACGAAATTGAAGATGATACCTACAGATGGAGAGAGATACCATGTTCTTGGATTGGAAGAATCAATGTTGTGAAAATGACTATACTCTCCAAAGCAATCTACATATTCAATGCAATGCCTCTCAAATTACCAATGGCATTTTTTTCACAACTAGAGCAAAAAAAAATCTTAAAATTTGTATGGAGACACAAAAAACCTGGAAGAGCCGAAGCAGTTTGAGGGATAAAAACAGAGCTGGAGGAATCAGACTGCCCGACTTCAGACTGTACTACAAAGCTACAGTAATCAAGACACGATGGGACTGGCACAAAAACAGAAATATAGATCAATGCAACAGGATAGAAAGCCCAGAGATAAAGCCACGCACCTATGGCCAACTAATCTATGACAAAGGAGACTAGAATCCCCAATGGAGAAAAGACAGTCTCTACAATAAGTGGTGCTGGGAAAACTGCACAGACACATGTAAAAGAATGAAATTGGAACACTCCCAAACACCGTACACAGAAATAAACTCAAAATGGAACAGAGACCTAAACGTAAGACAGGATACCATAAAACTCTTAGAGGAAAACATAGCAATAACACGCTTTGACATAAATCACAGCAAGATCTTTTTCAATCCACCTCCTAGAGTAATGAAAATAAAAACAAAAAGAAAGAAGTGGGACCTAATGAAACTTAAAAGCTTTGGCTACACACAGGAAACGACAAACAAGACCAAAGGACAACCCTCAGAATGGGAAAAATATTTATGTACGGATCAACAGACTAAGGATTAATCTCCAAAATATATAAAGAGCTCATGCAGCTCGGTATTGAACAAACGAACAACCCAATCGAAAAATGGGCAGAAGACCTAAATAGACAATTCTCCAAAGAAGACACACGGCTGGCCAACAAACACATCAAAACCTGCTCAACGTCACTATTTATTAGAGAGATGCACATCAAAACGACACTGAGGTATCACCTCACACCATTTAGAACGGGCATCATCAGAAAATCAACAAACAACAACTGCTGGACAGGGTGTGGAGCAAAGAGAATACTCTTCTTGCACTGTTGTTGGGAAAGTAAATTGATACAGCCACTATGGAGAACAGTAGAGAGGTTCCTTAAAAAACGAAAACCAGAATTGCCATACGACCCAGCGAACCCACTACAGGGCATACACCAAGAGAAAACCATAGTTCTAAAATCACATGCACCCCAATGTTCATTGTAGTAGGATTTACTATAGCCAGGTCATGGAAACAACCTAAATGCCCATTCACAGGCGAATGCATAAGGAAGATGAGGTAAATATATATCATGGAATATTACTCAGCCATAAAAAGGAACTAAGTTGGTTCATTGGTACAGGCGTGGATGGATCTAGAGACTGTCATACAGAGTGAAATCAGTCAGAAAGAGAAAAACAGATACCGTATATAAACGCATATATATGCAACCTAGAAAGATGGTACAGATGAACCGGTTTGCAGGATTGAATTGATACACAGATGTGGAGAACCCACGTAGGGCCACCAAAGGGGGAAAGTGGGAGTGTGGTAGTCGTTGTGTGATGAATTCGGAAATTGGGATTGACATATATACACTAATATGTATAAAATGGATAACTAATAAGAACCTGCTGTATAAAAAAATAAAATAATATTCAGAAATTCAAAAAACAGTAAGATAAAAGGAAGAAGATGTGTTCACTTGAACCGATCATTTCCTAAATAGACAACAAACTCCGAAGGTAGTTGGGGCTGTCAATAAAAAGGCAGAAAAAAAAGAAAGAAAGAACTGAAACAGCAACAAAGAAAACAATAGCAAGGATCAATAAAAGTAAAAGCTGGTTCTTTGAGAAGGTAAACAATATTGATATACCTTTAGCCAGACTCACCGAGAAAAAGAGGGAGAGGACTGCAATCAATAAAATTAGAAATGAAAAAGAAGTTACCACGGACAACAGAGAAATATAAAACTTCGTAAGAGACTACTACAAGCAACTCTAGGCTGATAAAATGGACAATCTGGAAGAAATGCACAAATTCCTAGAAAGGTACCACCTTCCAAGACTGAACCAGGAAAAAATAGAAACTATGAACAGACTCAGTACGAGTAATGAACTTGTAACTCTGATTAAAACTTGTCCAACAAACAAAAGTTCAGGACAGATGGTTTCACAGGATAATTCTATCCAACATGGAGAAAAGACCTAACACCCATCCTTCTCAAACTCTTCGAAAAAATGGTCGAGGCGGGAACACTCCCAAACTCTTTCTATGAGGCCACCATCACCCTGATACCAAAACCAGACAAAGATAGTACAAAGAACTAAAGTTACACACCGATATCACTGATGAACATAGATGCAAAGCTGCTCAACAAAATAGTAGCAAACAGAATCCAATACCACATTAAAATTGTCATACCTCATGATCAAGTGTGATTTATCCAAGGGATGCAAGGATTCTTCCATATACGCAATTCAATGTGATACATCCTATGAACAAAGCGAAGAGGAAAATCCATATGATCATGTCAATCGATGCAGAAAAGCTTGTGACAAATTTCAACACACATTTCTGATAAAAACCCTTCAGAAAGTGGGCAGAGAGGGAACCTCTCTCAAGTTAATCAAGGCCATATACGACAAATACACAGCAAACATTCTCAATGGTGAAAAATTGAAAGCATGTCCTCTAATATCAGGAACAAGACAAGGATGACCACTCTCACCACTATTATTCAACATAGTTTTGGAAGTTTTAGCCACAGCAGTCAGAGCAGCAAAAGAAATAAAAGGAACACAAGTTGGAAAAGAAGAAGTAACACGGTCACTCTTTGCAGATGGCATGACACTATACTTAGAGAATCCTAAAGATGCCACCAGAAAACTAGTAGAGCTAATCCATGGATTTGGTAACGTTGCACGATACAAAATGAATACACAGAAATCCCTTGCATTCCTATACATTAATGAAGAAAATTCTGAAAGAGAAATGAAGGAAACACTCCCATTAACCATTACAACAGAAAGAATAAAATACCTAGGAATAAACCTACGTAGGGAGACAAAAGATCTGTATGCTGAAAACTGTGACACTGAAGAAGGAAATTGAAGATGATACAAACAGATGGAGAGAGATACCATGTTCTTGGATTGGAAGAATCAATGTTGTGAAAATGACTATACTACAAAAGCAATCTACGTATTCAATGCAATCCCTCTCAAATTACCAATGGCATTCTTTCCAGAACTAGAACAAAAAAATCTTAAAATTTGTATGGAGACACAAAACACCCGAAGAGACGAAGCACTTTGAGGGAAAAAAACAGAGATGGAGGAATCAGACTGCCCGACTTCAGACTGTACTACAAAGGTACAGTAATCAAGACACGATGGGACGGGCACAAAAACACAAATATAGATCAATGCAACAGGATAGAAATCCCAGAGATAAAGCCACGCACCCATGGTCAACTAATCTATGACAAAGGAGGCAAGAATCCCCAATGGAGAAAAGACAGTCTCTACGATACGTGGTGCTGGGAAAACTGGACAGACACATGTAAAACAATGAAATTAGACCACTCCTAAACACTGTACACAGAAATCAACTCAAAATGGAACAGAGACCTAAACGTAAGACAGGACACTATAAAACTCCTTGAGGAAAACATAGGAATAACACGCTGTGACGTAAATCACAGCAAGATCCTTTTTAATCCACCTCCTAATGGAAATAAAAACAAAAATAAACAGGTGGGACCTAATGAAATTTAAACGCTTTTGCTACACACAGGAAACTACAAACAAATCGAAAGGACAACCCTCAGAATGGGAAAAATATTTGTGTACAGATCAACGGACTACGGATTAATCTCCAAAATATATAAACAGCTCATGCAGCTCGGTATTAAAAAAACGAACAACGCAATCGAAAATTGGGCAGAAGACCTAAATAGACAATTCTCCAAAGAAGACATACATCTGGCCAACAAGCACATAAAAACTTGCTCAACATCACTAATTATTAGAGAGATGCACATCAAAACTACACTGAGAAATCACCTCATTCCATTTAGAACGAGCATTATCAGAAAATCAACAAACAACCACCGCTGGACAGGGTGTTGAGTAAAGAAAACACTCTTGCACCGTTGTTGGTAGTGTAAATTGATAGAGCCACTATGGAGAACAGTAAAAAGGTTCTTGAAAAAACTAAGAACAGAATTGCCATATGACCCAGCGAACCCACTACAGGGCACGTACCAAGAGAAAACCATACTTCGAAAAGACACATGCACCCCAATGTTCATTGCAGCAGTATTTACAATAGCCAGGTCATGGAAACAACCTAAATGCCCATTCAGAGATGAATAGATAAAGAAGACATGCTACATATATACCATGGAATATTATTCAGCCATAAAAAGCAACTAAGTTGGTTCATTCGTACAGCCGTAGATGGATCTAGAGACTGTCATAGAGAGTGAAGTCAGTCAGAAAGAGAAAAACAGATATCATATATAAAGGCATATATATGCAAACTAGAAAAATGATACAGATGAACCGGTTTGCAGGATTGAATTGATACACAGATGTGCACAAACAACGTATGGCCACCAACGGGAGAAAGTGGGGGTGTGGTAGTCGTTGTGTGAAAAATTTGGAAATTGGGATTATCATATATACACTAATATGTATAAAATGGGTAACTAATAAGAACCTGCTGTATAAAAAAATAAAATAATATTCAAAAATTCAGAAAAGAATAAGATAAAAGGAAGAAGATGTGTTCATTTGAACCAATCATTTCCTATATAGACAACAAAATCTGAAGGTAGTTGGGGCTGTCAATAATAAGGTAGAAAAGAAAGAAAGAAAGAACTGAAATAGCAACAAAGAAAACAATAGCAAGGATCAATACAAGTAAAAGCTGGTTCTTTGAGAAGGTAAACAATATTGATATAACTTTAGCCAGACTCATCGAGCAAAAGAGGGAGAGGATTGCAACCAATAAAATTAGAAATGAAAAAGTTACAATGGACAACACAGAAATACAAACCTTCTTAAGAGACCACTGCAAGCAACTCTATGCTGATAAAATGGACAATCTGGAGGAAATGCACAAATTCCTAGAAAGGTACAACCTTCCACGACTGAACCAGGAAAAAATAGAAACTATGAACAGACCCAGTACGAGTAATGAACTTGCAACTCTGATTAAAATTCGTCCAACAAAAAAAACTCCCGGACACATGGCTTCACAGGATAATTCTATCCAACACGGAGAGTAGACCTAACACCCATCCTTCTCAAACTCTTCCAAAAAATGATCGAGGCGGGAACACTCCCAAACTCTTTCTATGAGGCCACCATCACCCTGATACCAAAACCAGACAGAGATAGTACAAAAAAATACAGTTACACACCGATATCACTGATGAACATAGATGCAAAGCTGCTCAACAAAATAGTAGCAAACAGAATCCAATACCACATTAAAAGTATCATACCTCATGATCAAGTGGGATTTATCCCAGGGATGCAAGGTTTCTTCAATATAGGCAAATCAATGTGATACACCCTATTAACAAAGGGAAGAGGAAAAACCATATAATCATGTCAATAGATGCAGAAAAGCTTGTGACAAATTTCAACACACATTTCTGATAAAAACCCTCCAGAAAGTGGGCAGAGAGGGAACCTCACTCAACTTAATCAAGGCCATATACGACAAACCCACAGCAAACATTCTCAATGGTGAAAAAATGAAAGCATGTCCTCTAATACCAGGAACAAGACAAGGATGACCACGCTCACCACTATTATTCCACATAGTTTTGGAAGTTCTAGCCACAGCAGTCAGAGCAGCAAAAGAAAGAAACGGAACACAAGTTGGAAAAGAAGAAGTAACACTGTCACACTTTGCAGACGACATGACATTATACTTAGAGAATCCTAAAGATGCCACCAGAAAACTACTAGAAGTAATCCATGGATTTGGTAACGTTGCACGATACAAAATGAATGCACAGAAATCCCTTGCATTCCTATACATTAATGAAGAAAAATCTGAAAGAGAAATAAAGGAAACACTCCCATTAACCACTGCAACAAAAAGAATAAAATACCTAGGAACAAACCTACCTAGGGAGACAAAAGTTCTGTATGCTGAAAACTATGACACTGAAGAACGAAATTGAAGATGATACCTACAGATGGAGAGAGATACCATGTTCTTGGATTGGAAGAATCAATGTTGTGAAAATGACTATACTCTCCAAAGCAATCTACATATTCAATGCAATGCCTCTCAAATTACCAATGGCATTTTTTTCACAACTAGAGCAAAAAAAAATCTTAAAATTTGTATGGAGACACAAAAAACCTGGAAGAGCCGAAGCAGTTTGAGGGATAAAAACAGAGCTGGAGGAATCAGACTGCCCGACTTCAGACTGTACTACAAAGCTACAGTAATCAAGACACGATGGGACTGGCACAAAAACAGAAATATAGATCAATGCAACAGGATAGAAAGCCCAGAGATAAAGCCACGCACCTATGGCCAACTAATCTATGACAAAGGAGACTAGAATCCCCAATGGAGAAAAGACAGTCTCTACAATAAGTGGTGCTGGGAAAACTGCACAGACACATGTAAAAGAATGAAATTGGAACACTCCCAAACACCGTACACAGAAATAAACTCAAAATGGAACAGAGACCTAAACGTAAGACAGGATACCATAAAACTCTTAGAGGAAAACATAGCAATAACACGCTTTGACATAAATCACAGCAAGATCTTTTTCAATCCACCTCCTAGAATAATGAAAATAAAAACAAAAAGAAAGAAGTGGGACCTAATGAAACTTAAAAGCTTTGGCTACACACAGGAAACGACAAACAAGACCAAAGGACAACCCTCAGAATGGGAAAAATATTTATGTACGGATCAACAGACTAAGGATTAATCTCCAAAATATATAAAGAGCTCATGCAGCTCGGTATTGAACAAACGAACAACCCAATCGAAAAATGGGCAGAAGACCTAAATAGACAATTCTCCAAAGAAGACACACGGCTGGCCAACAAACACATCAAAACCTGCTCAACGTCACTAATTATTAGAGAGATGCACATCAAAACGACACTGAGGTATCACCTCACACCATTTAGAACGGGCATCATCAGAAAATCAACAAACAACAACTGCTGGACAGGGTGTGGAGCAAAGAGAATACTCTTCTTGCACTGTTGTTGGGAAAGTAAATTGATACAGCCACTATGGAGAACAGTAAAGAGGTTCCTTAAAAAACGAAAACCAGAATTGCCATACGACCCAGCGAACCCACTACAGGGCATATACCAAGAGAAAACCATAGTTCTAAAATCACATGCACCCCAATGTTCATTGTAGTAGTATTTACTATAGCCAGGTCATGGAAACAACCTAAATGCCCATCCACAGGCGAATGCATAAGGAAGATGAGGTACATATATATCATGGAATATTACTCAGCCATATAAAGGAACTAAGTTGGTTCAGTGGTACAGGCGTGGATGGATCTAGAGACGGTCATACAGAGTGAAATCAGTCAGAAAGAGAAAAACAGATTACGTATAGAAACGCATATATATGCAACCTAGAAAGATGGTACAGATGAACCGGTTTGCAGGATTGAATTGATACACAGATGTGGAGAATCCACGTACGGCCACCAAAGGGGAAAAGTGGGGGTGTGGTAGTCGTTGTGTGATGAATTGGGAAATTGGGATTGACATATATACACTAATATGTATAAAATGGATAAATAATAAGAACCTGCTGTATAAAAAAATAAAATAATATTCAGAAATTCAAAAAACAGTAAGATAAAAGGAAGAAGATGTGTTCACTTGAACCGATCATTTCCTAAATAGACAACAAACTCTGAAGGTAGTTGGGGCTGTCAGTAAAAAGGTAGAGAAAAACGAAAGAAAGAACTGAAACAGCAACAAAGAAAACAATAGCAAGGATCAATAAAACTAAAAGCTGGTTCTTTGAGAAGGTAAACAATATTGATATACCTTTAGCCATACTCACCGAGAAAAAGAGGGCGAGGACTGCAATCAATTAAATTAGATATGAAAAAGAAGTTACCACGGAAAACACAGAAATATAAAACTTTGTAAGAGACTACTACAAGCAACTCTATGCTGATAAAATGGACAATCTGGAAGAAATGCACAAATTCTTAGAAAGGTACAACCTTCCAAGACTGAACCAGGAAAAAATAGAAACTATGAACAGACCCAGTACGAGTAATGAACTTGTAACTCTGATTAAAACTTGTCCAACAAACAAAAGTTCAGGACAGATGGTTTCACAGGATAATTCTATCCAACATGGAGAAAACACCTAACACCCATCCTTCTCAAACTCTTCGAAAAAATGGTCGAGGCGGGAACACTCCCAAACTCTTTCTATGAGGCCACCATCACCCTGATACCAAAACCAGACAAAGATAGTACAAAGAACAAAAGTTACACACCGATATCACTGATGAACATAGATGCAAAGCTGCTCAACAAAATAGTAGCAAACAGAATCCAATACCACATTAAAAGTATCATACCACATGATCAAGTGGGATTGATCCCAGGGATGCAAGGATTCTTCAATATACGCAAATCAATGTGGTACACCCTCTTAACAAAGGGAAGAGGAAAAAACCTATGATCACGTCAATAGATGCAGAAAAGCCTGTAACAAATTTCAACACACATTTCTGATAAAAACCCTCCAGAATGTGGGCAGAGAGGGAACCTAACTCAACTTAATCAAGGCCATATACGACAAACCCACAGCAAACATTCTCAATGGTGAAAAAATGAAAGCATGTCCTCTAATACCAGGAACAAGACAAGGATGACCACTCTCACCACTATTATTCCACATAGTTTTGGAAGTTCTAGCCACAGCAGTCAGAGCAGCAAAAGAAAGAAACGGAACACAAGTTGGAAAAGAAGAAGTAACACTGTCACACTTTGCAGACGACATGACATTATACTTAGAGAATCCTAAAGATGCCACCAGAAAACTACTAGAAGTAATCCATGGATTTGGTAACGTTGCACGATACAAAATGAATGCACAGAAATCCCTTGCATTCCTATACATTAATGAAGAAAAATCTGAAAGAGAAATAAAGGAAACACTCCCATTAACCACTGCAACAAAAAGAATAAAATACCTAGAAACAAACCTACCTAGGGAGACAAAAGTTCTGTATGCTGAAAACTATGACACTGAAGAACGAAATTGAAGATGATACCTACAGACGGAGAGAGATACCATGTTCTTGGATTGGAAGAATCAATGTTGTGAAAATGACTATACTCTCCAAAGCAATCTACATATTCAATGCAATGCCTCTCAAATTACCAATGGCATTTTTTTCACAACTAGAGCAAAAAAAATCTTAAAATTTGTATGGAGACACAAAAAACCTGGAAGAGCCGAAGCAGTTTGAGGGATAAAAACAGAGCTGGAGGAATCAGACTGCCCGACTTCAGACTGTACTACAAAGCTACAGTAATCAAGACACGATGGGACTGGCACAAAAACACAAATATAGATCAATGCAACAGGATAGAAAGCCCAGAGATAAAGCCACGCACCTATGGCCAACTAATCTATGACAAAGGAGACTAGAATCCCCAATGGAGAAAAGACAGTCTCTACAATAAGTGGTGCTGGGAAAACTGCACAGACACATGTAAAAGAATGAAATTGGAACACTCCCAAACACCGTACACAGAAATAAACTCAAAATGGAACAGAGACCTAAACGTAAGACAGGATACTATAAAACTCTTAGAGGAAAACATAGCAATAACACGCTTTGACATAAATCACAGCAAGATCTTTTTTAATCCACCTCCTAGAGTAATGGAAATAAAAACAAAAAGAAAGAAGTGGGACCTAATGAAACTTAAAAGCTTTGGCTACACACAGGAAACGACAAACAAGACCAAAGGACAACCCTCAGAATGGGAAAAATATTTACGTACGGATCAACGGACTAAGGATTAATCTCCAAAATATATAAACAGCACATGCAGCTCGGTATTGAACAAACGAACAACCCAATCGAAAAATGGGCAGAAGACCTAAATAGACAATTCTCCAAAGAAGACACACGGCTGGCCAACAAACACATCAAAACCTGCTCAACGTCACTAATTATTAGAGAGATGCACATCAAAACGACACTGAGGTATCACCTCACACCATTTAGAACGGGCATCATCAGAAAATCAACAAACAACAACTGCTGGACAGGGTGTGGAGCAAAGAGAATACTCTTCTTGCACTGTTGTTGGGAAAGTAAATTGATACAGCCACTATGGAGAACAGTAGAGAGGTTCCTTAAAAAACGAAAACCAGAATTGCCATACGACCCAGCGAACCCACTACAGGGCATACACCAAGAGAAAACCATAGTTCTAAAATCACATGCACCCCAATGTTCATTATAGTAGGATTTACTATAGCCAGGTCATGGAAACAACCTAAATGCCCATTCACAGGCGAATGCATAAGGAAGATGAGGTAAATATATATCATGGAATATTACTCAGCCATAAAAAGGAACTAAGTTGGTTCATTGGTACAGGTGTGGATGGATCTAGAGACTGTCATACAGAGTGAAATCAGTCAGAAAGAGAAAAACAGATACCGTATATAAACGCATATACATGCAACCTAGAAAGATGGTACAGATGAACCGGTTTGCAGGATTGAATTGATACACAGATGTGGAGAACCCACGTAGGGCCACCAAAGGGGGAAAGTGGGAGTGTGGTAGTCGTTGTGTGATGAATTCGGAAATTGGGATTGACATATATACACTAATATGTATAAAATGGATAACTAATAAGAACCTGCTGTATAAAAAAATAAAATAATATTCAGAAATTCAAAAAACAGTAAGATAAAAGGAAGAAGATGTGTTCACTTGAACCGATCATTTCCTAAATAGACAACAAACTCCGAAGGTAGTTGGGGCTGTCAATAAAAAGGCAGAAAAAAAAGAAAGAAAGAACTGAAACAGCAACAAAGAAAACAATAGCAAGGATCAATAAAAGTAAAAGCTGGTTCTTTGAGAAGGTAAACAATATTGATATACCTTTAGCCAGACTCACCGAGAAAAAGAGGGAGAGGACTGCAATCAATAAAATTAGAAATGAAAAAGAAGTTACCACGGACAACAGAGAAATATAAAACTTCGTAAGAGACTACTACAAGCAACTCTAGGCTGATAAAATGGACAATCTGGAAGAAATGCACAAATTCCTAGAAAGGTACCACCTTCCAAGACTGAACCAGGAAAAAATAGAAACTATGAACAGACTCAGTACGAGTAATGAACTTGTAACTCTGATTAAAACTTGTCCAACAAACAAAAGTTCAGGACAGATGGTTTCACAGGATAATTCTATCCAACATGGAGAAAAGACCTAACACCCATCCTTCTCAAACTCTTCGAAAAAATGGTCGAGGCGGGAACACTCCCAAACTCTTTCTATGAGGCCACCATCACCCTGATACCAAAACCAGACAAAGATAGTACAAAGAACTAAAGTTACACACCGATATCACTGATGAACATAGATGCAAAGCTGCTCAACAAAATAGTAGCAAACAGAATCCAATACCACATTAAAATTGTCATACCTCATGATCAAGTGTGATTTATCCAAGGGATGCAAGGATTCTTCCATATACGCAATTCAATGTGATACATCCTATGAACAAAGCGAAGAGGAAAATCCATATGATCATGTCAATCGATGCAGAAAAGCTTGTGACAAATTTCAACACACATTTCTGATAAAAACCCTTCAGAAAGTGGGCAGAGAGGGAACCTCACTCAAGTTAATCAAGGCCATATACGACAAATACACAGCAAACATTCTCAATGGTGAAAAATTGAAAGCATGTCCTCTAATATCAGGAACAAGACAAGGATGACCACTCTCACCACTATTATTCAACATAGTTTTGGAAGTTTTAGCCACAGCAGTCAGAGCAGCAAAAGAAATAAAAGGAACACAAGTTGGAAAAGAAGAAGTAACACGGTCACTCTTTGCAGATGGCATGACACTATACTTAGAGAATCCTAAAGATGCCACCAGAAAACTAGTAGAGCTAATCCATGGATTTGGTAACGTTGCACGATACAAAATGAATACACAGAAATCCCTTGCATTCCTATACATTAATGAAGAAAATTCTGAAAGAGAAATGAAGGAAACACTCCCATTAACCATTACAACAGAAAGAATAAAATACCTAGGAATAAACCTACGTAGGGAGACAAAAGATCTGTATGCTGAAAACTGTGACACTGAAGAAGGAAATTGAAGATGATACAAACAGATGGAGAGAGATACCATGTTCTTGGATTGGAAGAATCAATGTTGTGAAAATGACTATACTACAAAAGCAATCTACGTATTCAATGCAATCCCTCTCAAATTACCAATGGCATTCTTTCCAGAACTAGAACAAAAAAATCTTAAAATTTGTATGGAGACACAAAACACCCGAAGAGACGAAGCACTTTGAGGGAAAAAAACAGAGATGGAGGAATCAGACTGCCCGACTTCAGACTGTACTACAAAGGTACAGTAATCAAGACACGATGGGACGGGCACAAAAACACAAATATAGATCAATGCAACAGGATAGAAATCCCAGAGATAAAGCCACGCACCCATGGTCAACTAATCTATGACAAAGGAGGCAAGAATCCCCAATGGAGAAAAGACAGTCTCTACGATACGTGGTGCTGGGAAAACTGGACAGACACATGTAAAACAATGAAATTAGACCACTCCTAAACACTGTACACAGAAATCAACTCAAAATGGAACAGAGACCTAAACGTAAGACAGGACACTATAAAACTCCTTGAGGAAAACATAGGAATAACACGCTGTGACGTAAATCACAGCAAGATCCTTTTTAATCCACCTCCTAATGGAAATAAAAACAAAAATAAACAGGTGGGACCTAATGAAATTTAAACGCTTTTGCTACACACAGGAAACTACAAACAAATCGAAAGGACAACCCTCAGAATGGGAAAAATATTTGTGTACAGATCAACGGACTACGGATTAATCTCCAAAATATATAAACAGCTCATGCAGCTCGGTATTAAAAAAACGAACAACGCAATCGAAAATTGGGCAGAAGACCTAAATAGACAATTCTCCAAAGAAGACATACATCTGGCCAACAAGCACATAAAAACTTGCTCAACATCACTAATTATTAGAGAGATGCACATCAAAACTACACTGAGAAATCACCTCATTCCATTTAGAACGAGCATTATCAGAAAATCAACAAACAACCACCGCTGGACAGGGTGTTGAGTAAAGAAAACACTCTTGCACCGTTGTTGGTAGTGTAAATTGATAGAGCCACTATGGAGAACAGTAAAAAGGTTCTTGAAAAAACTAAGAACAGAATTGCCATATGACCCAGCGAACCCACTACAGGGCACGTACCAAGAGAAAACCATACTTCGAAAAGACACATGCACCCCAATGTTCATTGCAGCAGTATTTACAATAGCCAGGTCATGGAAACAACCTAAATGCCCATTCAGAGATGAATAGATAAAGAAGACATGCTACATATATACCATGGAATATTATTCAGCCATAAAAAGCAACTAAGTTGGTTCATTCGTACAGCCGTAGATGGATCTAGAGACTGTCATAGAGAGTGAAGTCAGTCAGAAAGAGAAAAACAGATATCATATATAAAGGCATATATATGCAAACTAGAAAAATGATACAGATGAACCGGTTTGCAGGATTGAATTGATACACAGATGTGCACAAACAACGTATGGCCACCAACGGGAGAAAGTGGGGGTGTGGTAGTCGTTGTGTGAAAAATTTGGAAATTGGGATTATCATATATACACTAATATGTATAAAATGGGTAACTAATAAGAACCTGCTGTATAAAAAAATAAAATAATATTCAAAAATTCAGAAAAGAATAAGATAAAAGGAAGAAGATGTGTTCATTTGAACCAATCATTTCCTATATAGACAACAAAATCTGAAGGTAGTTGGGGCTGTCAATAATAAGGTAGAAAAGAAAGAAAGAAAGAACTGAAATAGCAACAAAGAAAACAATAGCAAGGATCAATACAAGTAAAAGCTGGTTCTTTGAGAAGGTAAACAATATTGATATAACTTTAGCCAGACTCATCGAGCAAAAGAGGGAGAGGATTGCAACCAATAAAATTAGAAATGAAAAAGTTACAATGGACAACACAGAAATACAAACCTTCTTAAGAGACCACTGCAAGCAACTCTATGCTGATAAAATGGACAATCTGGAGGAAATGCACAAATTCCTAGAAAGGTACAACCTTCCACGACTGAACCAGGAAAAAATAGAAACTATGAACAGACCCAGTACGAGTAATGAACTTGCAACTCTGATTAAAATTCGTCCAACAAAAAAAACTCCCGGACACATGGCTTCACAGGATAATTCTATCCAACACGGAGAGTAGACCTAACACCCATCCTTCTCAAACTCTTCCAAAAAATGATCGAGGCGGGAACACTCCCAAACTCTTTCTATGAGGCCACCATCACCCTGATACCAAAACCAGACAGAGATAGTACAAAAAAATACAGTTACACACCGATATCACTGATGAACATAGATGCAAAGCTGCTCAACAAAATAGTAGCAAACAGAATCCAATACCACATTAAAAGTATCATACCTCATGATCAAGTGGGATTTATCCCAGGGATGCAAGGTTTCTTCAATATAGGCAAATCAATGTGATACACCCTATTAACAAAGGGAAGAGGAAAAACCATATAATCATGTCAATAGATGCAGAAAAGCTTGTGACAAATTTCAACACACATTTCTGATAAAAACCCTCCAGAAAGTGGGCAGAGAGGGAACCTCACTCAACTTAATCAAGGCCATATACGACAAACCCACAGCAAACATTCTCAATGGTGAAAAAATGAAAGCATGTCCTCTAATACCAGGAACAAGACAAGGATGACCACTCTCACCACTATTATTCCACATAGTTTTGGAAGTTCTAGCCACAGCAGTCAGAGCAGCCAAAGAAAGAAACGGAACACAAGTTGGAAAAGAAGAAGTAACACTGTCACACTTTGCAGACGACATGACATTATACTTAGAGAATCCTAAAGATGCCACCAGAAAACTACTAGAAGTAATCCATGGATTTGGTAACGTTGCACGATACAAAATGAATGCACAGAAATCCCTTGCATTCCTATACATTAATGAAGAAAAATCTGAAAGAGAAATAAAGGAAACACTCCCATTAACCACTGCAACAAAAAGAATAAAATACCTAGGAACAAACCTACCTAGGGAGACAAAAGTTCTGTATGCTGAAAACTATGACACTGAAGAACGAAATTGAAGATGATACCTACAGATGGAGAGAGATACCATGTTCTTGGATTGGAAGAATCAATGTTGTGAAAATGACTATACTCTCCAAAGCAATCTACATATTCAATGCAATGCCTCTCAAATTACCAATGGCATTTTTTTCACAACTAGAGCAAAAAAAAATCTTAAAATTTGTATGGAGACACAAAAAACCTGGAAGAGCCGAAGCAGTTTGAGGGATAAAAACAGAGCTGGAGGAATCAGACTGCCCGACTTCAGACTGTACTACAAAGCTACAGTAATCAAGACACGATGGGACTGGCACAAAAACAGAAATATAGATCAATGCAACAGGATAGAAAGCCCAGAGATAAAGCCACGCACCTATGGCCAACTAATCTATGACAAAGGAGACTAGAATCCCCAATGGAGAAAAGACAGTCTCTACAATAAGTGGTGCTGGGAAAACTGCACAGACACATGTAAAAGAATGAAATTGGAACACTCCCAAACACCGTACACAGAAATAAACTCAAAATGGAACAGAGACCTAAACGTAAGACAGGATACCATAAAACTCTTAGAGGAAAACATAGCAATAACACGCTTTGACATAAATCACAGCAAGATCTTTTTCAATCCACCTCCTAGAGTAATGAAAATAAAAACAAAAAGAAAGAAGTGGGACCTAATGAAACTTAAAAGCTTTGGCTACACACAGGAAACGACAAACAAGACCAAAGGACAACCCTCAGAATGGGAAAAATATTTATGTACGGATCAACAGACTAAGGATTAATCTCCAAAATATATAAAGAGCTCATGCAGCTCGGTATTGAACAAACGAACAACCCAATCGAAAAATGGGCAGAAGACCTAAATAGACAATTCTCCAAAGAAGACACACGGCTGGCCAACAAACACATCAAAACCTGCTCAACGTCACTATTTATTAGAGAGATGCACATCAAAACGACACTGAGGTATCACCTCACACCATTTAGAACGGGCATCATCAGAAAATCAACAAACAACAACTGCTGGACAGGGTGTGGAGCAAAGAGAATACTCTTCTTGCACTGTTGTTGGGAAAGTAAATTGATACAGCCACTATGGAGAACAGTAGAGAGGTTCCTTAAAAAACGAAAACCAGAATTGCCATACGACCCAGCGAACCCACTACAGGGCATACACCAAGAGAAAACCATAGTTCTAAAATCACATGCACCCCAATGTTCATTGTAGTAGGATTTACTATAGCCAGGTCATGGAAACAACCTAAATGCCCATTCACAGGCGAATGCATAAGGAAGATGAGGTAAATATATATCATGGAATATTACTCAGCCATAAAAAGGAACTAAGTTGGTTCATTGGTACAGGCGTGGATGGATCTAGAGACTGTCATACAGAGTGAAATCAGTCAGAAAGAGAAAAACAGATACCGTATATAAACGCATATATATGCAACCTAGAAAGATGGTACAGATGAACCGGTTTGCAGGATTGAATTGATACACAGATGTGGAGAACCCACGTAGGGCCACCAAAGGGGGAAAGTGGGAGTGTGGTAGTCGTTGTGTGATGAATTCGGAAATTGGGATTGACATATATACACTAATATGTATAAAATGGATAACTAATAAGAACCTGCTGTATAAAAAAATAAAATAATATTCAGAAATTCAAAAAACAGTAAGATAAAAGGAAGAAGATGTGTTCACTTGAACCGATCATTTCCTAAATAGACAACAAACTCCGAAGGTAGTTGGGGCTGTCAATAAAAAGGCAGAAAAAAAAGAAAGAAAGAACTGAAACAGCAACAAAGAAAACAATAGCAAGGATCAATAAAAGTAAAAGCTGGTTCTTTGAGAAGGTAAACAATATTGATATACCTTTAGCCAGACTCACCGAGAAAAAGAGGGAGAGGACTGCAATCAATAAAATTAGAAATGAAAAAGAAGTTACCACGGACAACAGAGAAATATAAAACTTCATAAGAGACTACTACAAGCAACTCTAGGCTGATAAAATGGACAATCTGGAAGAAATGCACAAATTCCTAGAAAGGTACCACCTTCCAAGACTGAACCAGGAAAAAATAGAAACTATGAACAGACTCAGTACGAGTAATGAACTTGTAACTCTGATTAAAACTTGTCCAACAAACAAAAGTTCAGGACAGATGGTTTCACAGGATAATTCTATCCAACATGGAGAAAAGACCTAACACCCATCCTTCTCAAACTCTTCGAAAAAATGGTCGAGGCGGGAACACTCCCAAACTCTTTCTATGAGGCCACCATCACCCTGATACCAAAACCAGACAAAGATAGTACAAAGAACTAAAGTTACACACCGATATCACTGATGAACATAGATGCAAAGCTGCTCAACAAAATAGTAGCAAACAGAATCCAATACCACATTAAAATTGTCATACCTCATGATCAAGTGTGATTTATCCAAGGGATGCAAGGATTCTTCCATATACGCAATTCAATGTGATACATCCTATGAACAAAGCGAAGAGGAAAATCCATATGATCATGTCAATCGATGCAGAAAAGCTTGTGACAAATTTCAACACACATTTCTGATAAAAACCCTTCAGAAAGTGGGCAGAGAGGGAACCTCACTCAAGTTAATCAAGGCCATATACGACAAACCCACAGCAAACATTCTCAATGGTGAAAAATTGAAAGCATGTCCTCTAATATCAGGAACAAGACAAGGATGACCACTCTCACCACTATTATTCAACATAGTTTTGGAAGTTTTAGCCACAGCAGTCAGAGCAGCAAAAGAAATAAAAGGAACACAAGTTGGAAAAGAAGAAGTAACACGGTCACTCTTTGCAGATGGCATGACACTATACTTAGAGAATCCTAAAGATGCCACCAGAAAACTAGTAGAGCTAATCCATGGATTTGGTAACGTTGCACGATACAAAATGAATACACAGAAATCCCTTGCATTCCTATACATTAATGAAGAAAATTCTGAAAGAGAAATGAAGGAAACACTCCCATTAACCATTACAACAGAAAGAATAAAATACCTAGGAATAAACCTACGTAGGGAGACAAAAGATCTGTATGCTGAAAACTGTGACACTGAAGAAGGAAATTGAAGATGATACAAACAGATGGAGAGAGATACCATGTTCTTGGATTGGAAGAATCAATGTTGTGAAAATGACTATACTACAAAAGCAATCTACGTATTCAATGCAATCCCTCTCAAATTACCAATGGCATTCTTTCCAGAACTAGAACAAAAAAATCTTAAAATTTGTATGGAGACACAAAACACCCGAAGAGACGAAGCACTTTGAGGGAAAAAAACAGAGATGGAGGAATCAGACTGCCCGACTTCAGACTGTACTACAAAGGTACAGTAATCAAGACACGATGGGACGGGCACAAAAACACAAATATAGATCAATGCAACAGGATAGAAATCCCAGAGATAAAGCCACGCACCCATGGTCAACTAATCTATGACAAAGGAGGCAAGAATCCCCAATGGAGAAAAGACAGTCTCTACGATACGTGGTGCTGGGAAAACTGGACAGACACATGTAAAACAATGAAATTAGACCACTCCTAAACACTGTACACAGAAATCAACTCAAAATGGAACAGAGACCTAAACGTAAGACAGGACACTATAAAACTCCTTGAGGAAAACATAGGAATAACACGCTGTGACGTAAATCACAGCAAGATCCTTTTTAATCCACCTCCTAATGGAAATAAAAACAAAAATAAACAGGTGGGACCTAATGAAATTTAAACGCTTTTGCTACACACAGGAAACTACAAACAAATCGAAAGGACAACCCTCAGAATGGGAAAAATATTTGTGTACAGATCAACGGACTACGGATTAATCTCCAAAATATATAAACAGCTCATGCAGCTCGGTATTAAAAAAACGAACAACGCAATCGAAAATTGGGCAGAAGACCTAAATAGACAATTCTCCAAAGAAGACATACATCTGGCCAACAAGCACATAAAAACTTGCTCAACATCACTAATTATTAGAGAGATGCACATCAAAACTACACTGAGAAATCACCTCATTCCATTTAGAACGAGCATTATCAGAAAATCAACAAACAACCACCGCTGGACAGGGTGTTGAGTAAAGAAAACACTCTTGCACCGTTGTTGGTAGTGTAAATTGATAGAGCCACTATGGAGAACAGTAAAAAGGTTCTTGAAAAAACTAAGAACAGAATTGCCATATGACCCAGCGAACCCACTACAGGGCACGTACCAAGAGAAAACCATACTTCGAAAAGACACATGCACCCCAATGTTCATTGCAGCAGTATTTACAATAGCCAGGTCATGGAAACAACCTAAATGCCCATTCAGAGATGAATAGATAAAGAAGACATGCTACATATATACCATGGAATATTATTCAGCCATAAAAAGCAACTAAGTTGGTTCATTCGTACAGCCGTAGATGGATCTAGAGACTGTCATAGAGAGTGAAGTCAGTCAGAAAGAGAAAAACAGATATCATATATAAAGGCATATATATGCAAACTAGAAAAATGATACAGATGAACCGGTTTGCAGGATTGAATTGATACACAGATGTGCACAAACAACGTATGGCCACCAACGGGAGAAAGTGGGGGTGTGGTAGTCGTTGTGTGAAAAATTTGGAAATTGGGATTATCATATATACACTAATATGTATAAAATGGGTAACTAATAAGAACCTGCTGTATAAAAAAATAAAATAATATTCAAAAATTCAGAAAAGAATAAGATAAAAGGAAGAAGATGTGTTCATTTGAACCAATCATTTCCTATATAGACAACAAAATCTGAAGGTAGTTGGGGCTGTCAATAATAAGGTAGAAAAGAAAGAAAGAAAGAACTGAAATAGCAACAAAGAAAACAATAGCAAGGATCAATACAAGTAAAAGCTGGTTCTTTGAGAAGGTAAACAATATTGATATAACTTTAGCCAGACTCATCGAGCAAAAGAGGGAGAGGATTGCAACCAATAAAATTAGAAATGAAAAAGTTACAATGGACAACACAGAAATACAAACCTTCTTAAGAGACCACTGCAAGCAACTCTATGCGGATAAAATGGACAATCTGGAGGAAATGCACAAATTCCTAGAAAGGTACAACCTTCCACGACTGAACCAGGAATAAATAGAAACTATGAACAGACCCAGTACGAGTAATGAACTTGCAACTCTGATTAAAATTCGTCCAACAAAAAAAACTCCCGGACACATGGCTTCACAGGATAATTCTATCCAACACGGAGAGTAGACCTAACACCCATCCTTCTCAAACTCTTCCAAAAAATGATCGAGGCGGGAACACTCCCAAACTCTTTCTATGAGGCCACCATCACCCTGATACCAAAACCAGACAGAGATAGTACAAAAAAATACAGTTACACACCGATATCACTGATGAACATAGATGCAAAGCTGCTCAACAAAATAGTAGCAAACAGAATCCAATACCACATTAAAAGTATCATACCTCATGATCAAGTGGGATTTATCCCAGGGATGCAAGGTTTCTTCAATATAGGCAAATCAATGTGATACACCCTATTAACAAAGGGAAGAGGAAAAACCATATAATCATGTCAATAGATGCAGAAAAGCTTGTGACAAAGTTCAACACACATTTCTGATAAAAACCCTCCAGAAAGTGGGCAGAGAGGGAACCTCACTCAACTTAATCAAGGCCATATACGACAAACCCACAGCAAACATTCTCAATGGTGAAAAAATGAAAGCATGTCCTCTAATACCAGGAACAAGACAAGGATGACCACGCTCACCACTATTATTCCACATAGTTTTGGAAGTTCTAGCCACAGCAGTCAGAGCAGCAAAAGAAAGAAACGGAACACAAGTTGGAAAAGAAGAAGTAACACTGTCACACTTTGCAGACGACATGACATTATACTTAGAGAATCCTAAAGATGCCACCAGAAAACTACTAGAAGTAATCCATGGATTTGGTAACGTTGCACGATACAAAATGAATGCACAGAAATCCCTTGCATTCCTATACATTAATGAAGAAAAATCTGAAAGAGAAATAAAGGAAACACTCCCATTAACCACTGCAACAAAAAGAATAAAATACCTAGGAACAAACCTACCTAGGGAGACAAAAGTTCTGTATGCTGAAAACTATGACACTGAAGAACGAAATTGAAGATGATACCTACAGATGGAGAGAGATACCATGTTCTTGGATTGGAAGAATCAATGTTGTGAAAATGACTATACTCTCCAAAGCAATCTACATATTCAATGCAATGCCTCTCAAATTACCAATGGCATTTTTTTTCACAACTAGAGCAAAAAAAAATCTTAAAATTTGTATGGAGACACAAAAAACCTGGAAGAGCCGAAGCAGTTTGAGGGATAAAAACAGAGCTGGAGGAATCAGACTGCCCGACTTCAGACTGTACTACAAAGCTACAGTAATCAAGACACGATGGGACTGGCACAAAAACAGAAATATAGATCAATGCAACAGGATAGAAAGCCCAGAGATAAAGCCACGCACCTATGGCCAACTAATCTATGACAAAGGAGACTAGAATCCCCAATGGAGAAAAGACAGTCTCTACAATAAGTGGTGCTGGGAAAACTGCACAGACACATGTAAAAGAATGAAATTGGAACACTCCCAAACACCGTACACAGAAATAAACTCAAAATGGAACAGAGACCTAAACGTAAGACAGGATACCATAAAACTCTTAGAGGAAAACATAGCAATAACACGCTTTGACATAAATCACAGCAAGATCTTTTTCAATCCACCTCCTAGAGTAATGAAAATAAAAACAAAAAGAAAGAAGTGGGACCTAATGAAACTTAAAAGCTTTGGCTACACACAGGAAACGACAAACAAGACCAAAGGACAACCCTCAGAATGGGAAAAATATTTATGTACGGATCAACAGACTAAGGATTAATCTCCAAAATATATAAAGAGCTCATGCAGCTCGGTATTGAACAAACGAACAACCCAATCGAAAAATGGGCAGAAGACCTAAATAGACAATTCTCCAAAGAAGACACACGGCTGGCCAACAAACACATCAAAACCTGCTCAACGTCACTATTTATTAGAGAGATGCACATCAAAACGACACTGAGGTATCACCTCACACCATTTAGAACGGGCATCATCAGAAAATCAACAAACAACAACTGCTGGACAGGGTGTGGAGCAAAGAGAATACTCTTCTTGCACTGTTGTTGGGAAAGTAAATTGATACAGCCACTATGGAGAACAGTAGAGAGGTTCCTTAAAAAACGAAAACCAGAATTGCCATACGACCCAGCGAACCCACTACAGGGCATACACCAAGAGAAAACCATAGTTCTAAAATCACATGCACCCCAATGTTCATTGTAGTAGGATTTACTATAGCCAGGTCATGGAAACAACCTAAATGCCCATTCACAGGCGAATGCATAAGGAAGATGAGGTAAATATATATCATGGAATATTACTCAGCCATAAAAAGGAACTAAGTTGGTTCATTGGTACAGGCGTGGATGGATCTAGAGACTGTCATACAGAGTGAAATCAGTCAGAAAGAGAAAAACAGATACCGTATATAAACGCATATATATGCAACCTAGAAAGATGGTACAGATGAACCGGTTTGCAGGATTGAATTGATACACAGATGTGGAGAACCCACGTAGGGCCACCAAAGGGGGAAAGTGGGAGTGTGGTAGTCGTTGTGTGATGAATTCGGAAATTGGGATTGACATATATACACTAATATGTATAAAATGGATAACTAATAAGAACCTGCTGTATAAAAAAATAAAATAATATTCAGAAATTCAAAAAACAGTAAGATAAAAGGAAGAAGATGTGTTCACTTGAACCGATCATTTCCTAAATAGACAACAAACTCCGAAGGTAGTTGGGGCTGTCAATAAAAAGGCAGAAAAAAAAGAAAGAAAGAACTGAAACAGCAACAAAGAAAACAATAGCAAGGATCAATAAAAGTAAAAGCTGGTTCTTTGAGAAGGTAAACAATATTGATATACCTTTAGCCAGACTCACCGAGAAAAAGAGGGAGAGGACTGCAATCAATAAAATTAGAAATGAAAAAGAAGTTACCACGGACAACAGAGAAATATAAAACTTCGTAAGAGACTACTACAAGCAACTCTAGGCTGATAAAATGGACAATCTGGAAGAAATGCACAAATTCCTAGAAAGGTACCACCTTCCAAGACTGAACCAGGAAAAAATAGAAACTATGAACAGACTCAGTACGAGTAATGAACTTGTAACTCTGATTAAAACTTGTCCAACAAACAAAAGTTCAGGACAGATGGTTTCACAGGATAATTCTATCCAACATGGAGAAAAGACCTAACACCCATCCTTCTCAAACTCTTCGAAAAAATGGTCGAGGCGGGAACACTCCCAAACTCTTTCTATGAGGCCACCATCACCCTGATACCAAAACCAGACAAAGATAGTACAAAGAACTAAAGTTACACACCGATATCACTGATGAACATAGATGCAAAGCTGCTCAACAAAATAGTAGCAAACAGAATCCAATACCACATTAAAATTGTCATACCTCATGATCAAGTGTGATTTATCCAAGGGATGCAAGGATTCTTCCATATACGCAATTCAATGTGATACATCCTATGAACAAAGCGAAGAGGAAAATCCATATGATCATGTCAATCGATGCAGAAAAGCTTGTGACAAATTTCAACACACATTTCTGATAAAAACCCTTCAGAAAGTGGGCAGAGAGGGAACCTCACTCAAGTTAATCAAGGCCATATACGACAAATACACAGCAAACATTCTCAATGGTGAAAAATTGAAAGCATGTCCTCTAATATCAGGAACAAGACAAGGATGACCACTCTCACCACTATTATTCAACATAGTTTTGGAAGTTTTAGCCACAGCAGTCAGAGCAGCAAAAGAAATAAAAGGAACACAAGTTGGAAAAGAAGAAGTAACACGGTCACTCTTTGCAGATGGCATGACACTATACTTAGAGAATCCTAAAGATGCCACCAGAAAACTAGTAGAGCTAATCCATGGATTTGGTAACGTTGCACGATACAAAATGAATACACAGAAATCCCTTGCATTCCTATACATTAATGAAGAAAATTCTGAAAGAGAAATGAAGGAAACACTCCCATTAACCATTACAACAGAAAGAATAAAATACCTAGGAATAAACCTACGTAGGGAGACAAAAGATCTGTATGCTGAAAACTGTGACACTGAAGAAGGAAATTGAAGATGATACAAACAGATGGAGAGAGATACCATGTTCTTGGATTGGAAGAATCAATGTTGTGAAAATGACTATACTACAAAAGCAATCTACGTATTCAATGCAATCCCTCTCAAATTACCAATGGCATTCTTTCCAGAACTAGAACAAAAAAATCTTAAAATTTGTATGGAGACACAAAACACCCGAAGAGACGAAGCACTTTGAGGGAAAAAAACAGAGATGGAGGAATCAGACTGCCCGACTTCAGACTGTACTACAAAGGTACAGTAATCAAGACACGATGGGACGGGCACAAAAACACAAATATAGATCAATGCAACAGGATAGAAATCCCAGAGATAAAGCCACGCACCCATGGTCAACTAATCTATGACAAAGGAGGCAAGAATCCCCAATGGAGAAAAGACAGTCTCTACGATACGTGGTGCTGGGAAAACTGGACAGACACATGTAAAACAATGAAATTAGACCACTCCTAAACACTGTACACAGAAATCAACTCAAAATGGAACAGAGACCTAAACGTAAGACAGGACACTATAAAACTCCTTGAGGAAAACATAGGAATAACACGCTGTGACGTAAATCACAGCAAGATCCTTTTTAATCCACCTCCTAATGGAAATAAAAACAAAAATAAACAGGTGGGACCTAATGAAATTTAAACGCTTTTGCTACACACAGGAAACTACAAACAAATCGAAAGGACAACCCTCAGAATGGGAAAAATATTTGTGTACAGATCAACGGACTACGGATTAATCTCCAAAATATATAAACAGCTCATGCAGCTCGGTATTAAAAAAACGAACAACGCAATCGAAAATTGGGCAGAAGACCTAAATAGACAATTCTCCAAAGAAGACATACATCTGGCCAACAAGCACATAAAAACTTGCTCAACATCACTAATTATTAGAGAGATGCACATCAAAACTACACTGAGAAATCACCTCATTCCATTTAGAACGAGCATTATCAGAAAATCAACAAACAACCACCGCTGGACAGGGTGTTGAGTAAAGAAAACACTCTTGCACCATTGTTGGTAGTGTAAATTGATAGAGCCACTATGGAGAACAGTAAAAAGGTTCTTGAAAAAACTAAGAACAGAATTGCCATATGACCCAGCGAACCCACTACAGGGCACGTACCAAGAGAAAACCATACTTCGAAAAGACACATGCACCCCAATGTTCATTGCAGCAGTATTTACAATAGCCAGGTCATGGAAACAACCTAAATGCCCATTCAGAGATGAATAGATAAAGAAGACATGCTACATATATACCATGGAATATTATTCAGCCATAAAAAGCAACTAAGTTGGTTCATTCGTACAGCCGTAGATGGATCTAGAGACTGTCATAGAGAGTGAAGTCAGTCAGAAAGAGAAAAACAGATATCATATATAAAGGCATATATATGCAAACTAGAAAAATGATACAGATGAACCGGTTTGCAGGATTGAATTGATACACAGATGTGCACAAACAACGTATGGCCACCAACGGGAGAAAGTGGGGGTGTGGTAGTCGTTGTGTGAAAAATTTGGAAATTGGGATTATCATATATACACTAATATGTATAAAATGGGTAACTAATAAGAACCTGCTGTATAAAAAAATAAAATAATATTCAAAAATTCAGAAAAGAATAAGATAAAAGGAAGAAGATGTGTTCATTTGAACCAATCATTTCCTATATAGACAACAAAATCTGAAGGTAGTTGGGGCTGTCAATAATAAGGTAGAAAAGAAAGAAAGAAAGAACTGAAATAGCAACAAAGAAAACAATAGCAAGGATCAATACAAGTAAAAGCTGGTTCTTTGAGAAGGTAAACAATATTGATATAACTTTAGCCAGACTCATCGAGCAAAAGAGGGAGAGGATTGCAACCAATAAAATTAGAAATGAAAAAGTTACAATGGACAACACAGAAATACAAACCTTCTTAAGAGACCACTGCAAGCAACTCTATGCTGATAAAATGGACAATCTGGAGGAAATGCACAAATTCCTAGAAAGGTACAACCTTCCACGACTGAACCAGGAAAAAATAGAAACTATGAACAGACCCAGTACGAGTAATGAACTTGCAACTCTGATTAAAATTCGTCCAACAAAAAAAACTCCCGGACACATGGCTTCACAGGATAATTCTATCCAACACGGAGAGTAGACCTAACACCCATCCTTCTCAAACTCTTCCAAAAAATGATCGAGGCGGGAACACTCCCAAACTCTTTCTATGAGGCCACCATCACCCTGATACCAAAACCAGACAGAGATAGTACAAAAAAATACAGTTACACACCGATATCACTGATGAACATAGATGCAAAGCTGCTCAACAAAATAGTAGCAAACAGAATCCAATACCACATTAAAAGTATCATACCTCATGATCAAGTGGGATTTATCCCAGGGATGCAAGGTTTCTTCAATATAGGCAAATCAATGTGATACACCCTATTAACAAAGGGAAGAGGAAAAACCATATAATCATGTCAATAGATGCAGAAAAGCTTGTGACAAAGTTCAACACACATTTCTGATAAAAACCCTCCAGAAAGTGGGCAGAGAGGGAACCTCACTCAACTTAATCAAGGCCATATACGACAAACCCACAGCAAACATTCTCAATGGTGAAAAAATGAAAGCATGTCCTCTAATACCAGGAACAAGACAAGGATGACCACGCTCACCACTATTATTCCACATAGTTTTGGAAGTTCTAGCCACAGCAGTCAGAGCAGCCAAAGAAAGAAACGGAACACAAGTTGGAAAAGAAGAAGTAACACTGTCACACTTTGCAGACGACATGACATTATACTTAGAGAATCCTAAAGATGCCACCAGAAAACTACTAGAAGTAATCCATGGATTTGGTAACGTTGCACGATACAAAATGAATGCACAGAAATCCCTTGCATTCCTATACATTAATGAAGAAAAATCTGAAAGAGAAATAAAGGAAACACTCCCATTAACCACTGCAACAAAAAGAATAAAATACCTAGGAACAAACCTACCTAGGGAGACAAAAGTTCTGTATGCTGAAAACTATGACACTGAAGAACGAAATTGAAGATGATACCTACAGATGGAGAGAGATACCATGTTCTTGGATTGGAAGAATCAATGTTGTGAAAATGACTATACTCTCCAAAGCAATCTACATATTCAATGCAATGCCTCTCAAATTACCAATGGCATTTTTTTCACAACTAGAGCAAAAAAAAATCTTAAAATTTGTATGGAGACACAAAAAACCTGGAAGAGCCGAAGCAGTTTGAGGGATAAAAACAGAGCTGGAGGAATCAGACTGCCCGACTTCAGACTGTACTACAAAGCTACAGTAATCAAGACACGATGGGACTGGCACAAAAACAGAAATATAGATCAATGCAACAGGATAGAAAGCCCAGAGATAAAGCCACGCACCTATGGCCAACTAATCTATGACAAAGGAGACTAGAATCCCCAATGGAGAAAAGACAGTCTCTACAATAAGTGGTGCTGGGAAAACTGCACAGACACATGTAAAAGAATGAAATTGGAACACTCCCAAACACCGTACACAGAAATAAACTCAAAATGGAACAGAGACCTAAACGTAAGACAGGATACCATAAAACTCTTAGAGGAAAACATAGCAATAACACGCTTTGACATAAATCACAGCAAGATCTTTTTCAATCCACCTCCTAGAGTAATGAAAATAAAAACAAAAAGAAAGAAGTGGGACCTAATGAAACTTAAAAGCTTTGGCTACACACAGGAAACGACAAACAAGACCAAAGGACAACCCTCAGAATGGGAAAAATATTTATGTACGGATCAACAGACTAAGGATTAATCTCCAAAATATATAAAGAGCTCATGCAGCTCGGTATTGAACAAACGAACAACCCAATCGAAAAATGGGCAGAAGACCTAAATAGACAATTCTCCAAAGAAGACACACGGCTGGCCAACAAACACATCAAAACCTGCTCAACGTCACTATTTATTAGAGAGATGCACATCAAAACGACACTGAGGTATCACCTCACACCATTTAGAACGGGCATCATCAGAAAATCAACAAACAACAACTGCTGGACAGGGTGTGGAGCAAAGAGAATACTCTTCTTGCACTGTTGTTGGGAAAGTAAATTGATACAGCCACTATGGAGAACAGTAGAGAGGTTCCTTAAAAAACGAAAACCAGAATTGCCATACGACCCAGCGAACCCACTACAGGGCATACACCAAGAGAAAACCATAGTTCTAAAATCACATGCACCCCAATGTTCATTGTAGTAGGATTTACTATAGCCAGGTCATGGAAACAACCTAAATGCCCATTCACAGGCGAATGCATAAGGAAGATGAGGTAAATATATATCATGGAATATTACTCAGCCATAAAAAGGAACTAAGTTGGTTCATTGGTACAGGCGTGGATGGATCTAGAGACTGTCATACAGAGTGAAATCAGTCAGAAAGAGAAAAACAGATACCGTATATAAACGCATATATATGCAACCTAGAAAGATGGTACAGATGAACCGGTTTGCAGGATTGAATTGATACACAGATGTGGAGAACCCACGTAGGGCCACCAAAGGGGGAAAGTGGGAGTGTGGTAGTCGTTGTGTGATGAATTCGGAAATTGGGATTGACATATATACACTAATATGTATAAAATGGATAACTAATAAGAACCTGCTGTATAAAAAAATAAAATAATATTCAGAAATTCAAAAAACAGTAAGATAAAAGGAAGAAGATGTGTTCACTTGAACCGATCATTTCCTAAATAGACAACAAACTCCGAAGGTAGTTGGGGCTGTCAATAAAAAGGCAGAAAAAAAAGAAAGAAAGAACTGAAACAGCAACAAAGAAAACAATAGCAAGGATCAATAAAAGTAAAAGCTGGTTCTTTGAGAAGGTAAACAATATTGATATACCTTTAGCCAGACTCACCGAGAAAAAGAGGGAGAGGACTGCAATCAATAAAATTAGAAATGAAAAAGAAGTTACCACGGACAACAGAGAAATATAAAACTTCGTAAGAGACTACTACAAGCAACTCTAGGCTGATAAAATGGACAATCTGGAAGAAATGCACAAATTCCTAGAAAGGTACCACCTTCCAAGACTGAACCAGGAAAAAATAGAAACTATGAACAGACTCAGTACGAGTAATGAACTTGTAACTCTGATTAAAACTTGTCCAACAAACAAAAGTTCAGGACAGATGGTTTCACAGGATAATTCTATCCAACATGGAGAAAAGACCTAACACCCATCCTTCTCAAACTCTTCGAAAAAATGGTCGAGGCGGGAACACTCCCAAACTCTTTCTATGAGGCCACCATCACCCTGATACCAAAACCAGACAAAGATAGTACAAAGAACTAAAGTTACACACCGATATCACTGATGAACATAGATGCAAAGCTGCTCAACAAAATAGTAGCAAACAGAATCCAATACCACATTAAAATTGTCATACCTCATGATCAAGTGTGATTTATCCAAGGGATGCAAGGATTCTTCCATATACGCAATTCAATGTGATACATCCTATGAACAAAGCGAAGAGGAAAATCCATATGATCATGTCAATCGATGCAGAAAAGCTTGTGACAAATTTCAACACACATTTCTGATAAAAACCCTTCAGAAAGTGGGCAGAGAGGGAACCTCACTCAAGTTAATCAAGGCCATATACGACAAACCCACAGCAAACATTCTCAATGGTGAAAAATTGAAAGCATGTCCTCTAATATCAGGAACAAGACAAGGATGACCACTCTCACCACTATTATTCAACATAGTTTTGGAAGTTTTAGCCACAGCAGTCAGAGCAGCAAAAGAAATAAAAGGAACACAAGTTGGAAAAGAAGAAGTAACACGGTCACTCTTTGCAGATGGCATGACACTATACTTAGAGAATCCTAAAGATGCCACCAGAAAACTAGTAGAGCTAATCCATGGATTTGGTAACGTTGCACGATACAAAATGAATACACAGAAATCCCTTGCATTCCTATACATTAATGAAGAAAATTCTGAAAGAGAAATGAAGGAAACACTCCCATTAACCATTACAACAGAAAGAATAAAATACCTAGGAATAAACCTACGTAGGGAGACAAAAGATCTGTATGCTGAAAACTGTGACACTGAAGAAGGAAATTGAAGATGATACAAACAGATGGAGAGAGATACCATGTTCTTGGATTGGAAGAATCAATGTTGTGAAAATGACTATACTACAAAAGCAATCTACGTATTCAATGCAATCCCTCTCAAATTACCAATGGCATTCTTTCCAGAACTAGAACAAAAAAATCTTAAAATTTGTATGGAGACACAAAACACCCGAAGAGACGAAGCACTTTGAGGGAAAAAAACAGAGATGGAGGAATCAGACTGCCCGACTTCAGACTGTACTACAAAGGTACAGTAATCAAGACACGATGGGACGGGCACAAAAACACAAATATAGATCAATGCAACAGGATAGAAATCCCAGAGATAAAGCCACGCACCCATGGTCAACTAATCTATGACAAAGGAGGCAAGAATCCCCAATGGAGAAAAGACAGTCTCTACGATACGTGGTGCTGGGAAAACTGGACAGACACATGTAAAACAATGAAATTAGACCACTCCTAAACACTGTACACAGAAATCAACTCAAAATGGAACAGAGACCTAAACGTAAGACAGGACACTATAAAACTCCTTGAGGAAAACATAGGAATAACACGCTGTGACGTAAATCACAGCAAGATCCTTTTTAATCCACCTCCTAATGGAAATAAAAACAAAAATAAACAGGTGGGACCTAATGAAATTTAAACGCTTTTGCTACACACAGGAAACTACAAACAAATCGAAAGGACAACCCTCAGAATGGGAAAAATATTTGTGTACAGATCAACGGACTACGGATTAATCTCCAAAATATATAAACAGCTCATGCAGCTCGGTATTAAAAAAACGAACAACGCAATCGAAAATTGGGCAGAAGACCTAAATAGACAATTCTCCAAAGAAGACATACATCTGGCCAACAAGCACATAAAAACTTGCTCAACATCACTAATTATTAGAGAGATGCACATCAAAACTACACTGAGAAATCACCTCATTCCATTTAGAACGAGCATTATCAGAAAATCAACAAACAACCACCGCTGGACAGGGTGTTGAGTAAAGAAAACACTCTTGCACCGTTGTTGGTAGTGTAAATTGATAGAGCCACTATGGAGAACAGTAAAAAGGTTCTTGAAAAAACTAAGAACAGAATTGCCATATGACCCAGCGAACCCACTACAGGGCACGTACCAAGAGAAAACCATACTTCGAAAAGACACATGCACCCCAATGTTCATTGCAGCAGTATTTACAATAGCCAGGTCATGGAAACAACCTAAATGCCCATTCAGAGATGAATAGATAAAGAAGACATGCTACATATATACCATGGAATATTATTCAGCCATAAAAAGCAACTAAGTTGGTTCATTCGTACAGCCGTAGATGGATCTAGAGACTGTCATAGAGAGTGAAGTCAGTCAGAAAGAGAAAAACAGATATCATATATAAAGGCATATATATGCAAACTAGAAAAATGATACAGATGAACCGGTTTGCAGGATTGAATTGATACACAGATGTGCACAAACAACGTATGGCCACCAACGGGAGAAAGTGGGGGTGTGGTAGTCGTTGTGTGAAAAATTTGGAAATTGGGATTATCATATATACACTAATATGTATAAAATGGGTAACTAATAAGAACCTGCTGTATAAAAAAATAAAATAATATTCAAAAATTCAGAAAAGAATAAGATAAAAGGAAGAAGATGTGTTCATTTGAACCAATCATTTCCTATATAGACAACAAAATCTGAAGGTAGTTGGGGCTGTCAATAATAAGGTAGAAAAGAAAGAAAGAAAGAACTGAAATAGCAACAAAGAAAACAATAGCAAGGATCAATACAAGTAAAAGCTGGTTCTTTGAGAAGGTAAACAATATTGATATAACTTTAGCCAGACTCATCGAGCAAAAGAGGGAGAGGATTGCAACCAATAAAATTAGAAATGAAAAAGTTACAATGGACAACACAGAAATACAAACCTTCTTAAGAGACCACTGCAAGCAACTCTATGCGGATAAAATGGACAATCTGGAGGAAATGCACAAATTCCTAGAAAGGTACAACCTTCCACGACTGAACCAGGAATAAATAGAAACTATGAACAGACCCAGTACGAGTAATGAACTTGCAACTCTGATTAAAATTCGTCCAACAAAAAAAACTCCCGGACACATGGCTTCACAGGATAATTCTATCCAACACGGAGAGTAGACCTAACACCCATCCTTCTCAAACTCTTCCAAAAAATGATCGAGGCGGGAACACTCCCAAACTCTTTCTATGAGGCCACCATCACCCTGATACCAAAACCAGACAGAGATAGTACAAAAAAATACAGTTACACACCGATATCACTGATGAACATAGATGCAAAGCTGCTCAACAAAATAGTAGCAAACAGAATCCAATACCACATTAAAAGTATCATACCTCATGATCAAGTGGGATTTATCCCAGGGATGCAAGGTTTCTTCAATATAGGCAAATCAATGTGATACACCCTATTAACAAAGGGAAGAGGAAAAACCATATAATCATGTCAATAGATGCAGAAAAGCTTGTGACAAAGTTCAACACACATTTCTGATAAAAACCCTCCAGAAAGTGGGCAGAGAGGGAACCTCACTCAACTTAATCAAGGCCATATACGACAAACCCACAGCAAACATTCTCAATGGTGAAAAAATGAAAGCATGTCCTCTAATACCAGGAACAAGACAAGGATGACCACGCTCACCACTATTATTCCACATAGTTTTGGAAGTTCTAGCCACAGCAGTCAGAGCAGCAAAAGAAAGAAACGGAACACAAGTTGGAAAAGAAGAAGTAACACTGTCACACTTTGCAGACGACATGACATTATACTTAGAGAATCCTAAAGATGCCACCAGAAAACTACTAGAAGTAATCCATGGATTTGGTAACGTTGCACGATACAAAATGAATGCACAGAAATCCCTTGCATTCCTATACATTAATGAAGAAAAATCTGAAAGAGAAATAAAGGAAACACTCCCATTAACCACTGCAACAAAAAGAATAAAATACCTAGGAACAAACCTACCTAGGGAGACAAAAGTTCTGTATGCTGAAAACTATGACACTGAAGAACGAAATTGAAGATGATACCTACAGATGGAGAGAGATACCATGTTCTTGGATTGGAAGAATCAATGTTGTGAAAATGACTATACTCTCCAAAGCAATCTACATATTCAATGCAATGCCTCTCAAATTACCAATGGCATTTTTTTTCACAACTAGAGCAAAAAAAAATCTTAAAATTTGTATGGAGACACAAAAAACCTGGAAGAGCCGAAGCAGTTTGAGGGATAAAAACAGAGCTGGAGGAATCAGACTGCCCGACTTCAGACTGTACTACAAAGCTACAGTAATCAAGACACGATGGGACTGGCACAAAAACAGAAATATAGATCAATGCAACAGGATAGAAAGCCCAGAGATAAAGCCACGCACCTATGGCCAACTAATCTATGACAAAGGAGACTAGAATCCCCAATGGAGAAAAGACAGTCTCTACAATAAGTGGTGCTGGGAAAACTGCACAGACACATGTAAAAGAATGAAATTGGAACACTCCCAAACACCGTACACAGAAATAAACTCAAAATGGAACAGAGACCTAAACGTAAGACAGGATACCATAAAACTCTTAGAGGAAAACATAGCAATAACACGCTTTGACATAAATCACAGCAAGATCTTTTTCAATCCACCTCCTAGAGTAATGAAAATAAAAACAAAAAGAAAGAAGTGGGACCTAATGAAACTTAAAAGCTTTGGCTACACACAGGAAACGACAAACAAGACCAAAGGACAACCCTCAGAATGGGAAAAATATTTATGTACGGATCAACAGACTAAGGATTAATCTCCAAAATATATAAAGAGCTCATGCAGCTCGGTATTGAACAAACGAACAACCCAATCGAAAAATGGGCAGAAGACCTAAATAGACAATTCTCCAAAGAAGACACACGGCTGGCCAACAAACACATCAAAACCTGCTCAACGTCACTATTTATTAGAGAGATGCACATCAAAACGACACTGAGGTATCACCTCACACCATTTAGAACGGGCATCATCAGAAAATCAACAAACAACAACTGCTGGACAGGGTGTGGAGCAAAGAGAATACTCTTCTTGCACTGTTGTTGGGAAAGTAAATTGATACAGCCACTATGGAGAACAGTAGAGAGGTTCCTTAAAAAACGAAAACCAGAATTGCCATACGACCCAGCGAACCCACTACAGGGCATACACCAAGAGAAAACCATAGTTCTAAAATCACATGCACCCCAATGTTCATTGTAGTAGGATTTACTATAGCCAGGTCATGGAAACAACCTAAATGCCCATTCACAGGCGAATGCATAAGGAAGATGAGGTAAATATATATCATGGAATATTACTCAGCCATAAAAAGGAACTAAGTTGGTTCATTGGTACAGGCGTGGATGGATCTAGAGACTGTCATACAGAGTGAAATCAGTCAGAAAGAGAAAAACAGATACCGTATATAAACGCATATATATGCAACCTAGAAAGATGGTACAGATGAACCGGTTTGCAGGATTGAATTGATACACAGATGTGGAGAACCCACGTAGGGCCACCAAAGGGGGAAAGTGGGAGTGTGGTAGTCGTTGTGTGATGAATTCGGAAATTGGGATTGACATATATACACTAATATGTATAAAATGGATAACTAATAAGAACCTGCTGTATAAAAAAATAAAATAATATTCAGAAATTCAAAAAACAGTAAGATAAAAGGAAGAAGATGTGTTCACTTGAACCGATCATTTCCTAAATAGACAACAAACTCCGAAGGTAGTTGGGGCTGTCAATAAAAAGGCAGAAAAAAAAGAAAGAAAGAACTGAAACAGCAACAAAGAAAACAATAGCAAGGATCAATAAAAGTAAAAGCTGGTTCTTTGAGAAGGTAAACAATATTGATATACCTTTAGCCAGACTCACCGAGAAAAAGAGGGAGAGGACTGCAATCAATAAAATTAGAAATGAAAAAGAAGTTACCACGGACAACAGAGAAATATAAAACTTCGTAAGAGACTACTACAAGCAACTCTAGGCTGATAAAATGGACAATCTGGAAGAAATGCACAAATTCCTAGAAAGGTACCACCTTCCAAGACTGAACCAGGAAAAAATAGAAACTATGAACAGACTCAGTACGAGTAATGAACTTGTAACTCTGATTAAAACTTGTCCAACAAACAAAAGTTCAGGACAGATGGTTTCACAGGATAATTCTATCCAACATGGAGAAAAGACCTAACACCCATCCTTCTCAAACTCTTCGAAAAAATGGTCGAGGCGGGAACACTCCCAAACTCTTTCTATGAGGCCACCATCACCCTGATACCAAAACCAGACAAAGATAGTACAAAGAACTAAAGTTACACACCGATATCACTGATGAACATAGATGCAAAGCTGCTCAACAAAATAGTAGCAAACAGAATCCAATACCACATTAAAATTGTCATACCTCATGATCAAGTGTGATTTATCCAAGGGATGCAAGGATTCTTCCATATACGCAATTCAATGTGATACATCCTATGAACAAAGCGAAGAGGAAAATCCATATGATCATGTCAATCGATGCAGAAAAGCTTGTGACAAATTTCAACACACATTTCTGATAAAAACCCTTCAGAAAGTGGGCAGAGAGGGAACCTCACTCAAGTTAATCAAGGCCATATACGACAAATACACAGCAAACATTCTCAATGGTGAAAAATTGAAAGCATGTCCTCTAATATCAGGAACAAGACAAGGATGACCACTCTCACCACTATTATTCAACATAGTTTTGGAAGTTTTAGCCACAGCAGTCAGAGCAGCAAAAGAAATAAAAGGAACACAAGTTGGAAAAGAAGAAGTAACACGGTCACTCTTTGCAGATGGCATGACACTATACTTAGAGAATCCTAAAGATGCCACCAGAAAACTAGTAGAGCTAATCCATGGATTTGGTAACGTTGCACGATACAAAATGAATACACAGAAATCCCTTGCATTCCTATACATTAATGAAGAAAATTCTGAAAGAGAAATGAAGGAAACACTCCCATTAACCATTACAACAGAAAGAATAAAATACCTAGGAATAAACCTACGTAGGGAGACAAAAGATCTGTATGCTGAAAACTGTGACACTGAAGAAGGAAATTGAAGATGATACAAACAGATGGAGAGAGATACCATGTTCTTGGATTGGAAGAATCAATGTTGTGAAAATGACTATACTACAAAAGCAATCTACGTATTCAATGCAATCCCTCTCAAATTACCAATGGCATTCTTTCCAGAACTAGAACAAAAAAATCTTAAAATTTGTATGGAGACACAAAACACCCGAAGAGACGAAGCACTTTGAGGGAAAAAAACAGAGATGGAGGAATCAGACTGCCCGACTTCAGACTGTACTACAAAGGTACAGTAATCAAGACACGATGGGACGGGCACAAAAACACAAATATAGATCAATGCAACAGGATAGAAATCCCAGAGATAAAGCCACGCACCCATGGTCAACTAATCTATGACAAAGGAGGCAAGAATCCCCAATGGAGAAAAGACAGTCTCTACGATACGTGGTGCTGGGAAAACTGGACAGACACATGTAAAACAATGAAATTAGACCACTCCTAAACACTGTACACAGAAATCAACTCAAAATGGAACAGAGACCTAAACGTAAGACAGGACACTATAAAACTCCTTGAGGAAAACATAGGAATAACACGCTGTGACGTAAATCACAGCAAGATCCTTTTTAATCCACCTCCTAATGGAAATAAAAACAAAAATAAACAGGTGGGACCTAATGAAATTTAAACGCTTTTGCTACACACAGGAAACTACAAACAAATCGAAAGGACAACCCTCAGAATGGGAAAAATATTTGTGTACAGATCAACGGACTACGGATTAATCTCCAAAATATATAAACAGCTCATGCAGCTCGGTATTAAAAAAACGAACAACGCAATCGAAAATTGGGCAGAAGACCTAAATAGACAATTCTCCAAAGAAGACATACATCTGGCCAACAAGCACATAAAAACTTGCTCAACATCACTAATTATTAGAGAGATGCACATCAAAACTACACTGAGAAATCACCTCATTCCATTTAGAACGAGCATTATCAGAAAATCAACAAACAACCACCGCTGGACAGGGTGTTGAGTAAAGAAAACACTCTTGCACCGTTGTTGGTAGTGTAAATTGATAGAGCCACTATGGAGAACAGTAAAAAGGTTCTTGAAAAAACTAAGAACAGAATTGCCATATGACCCAGCGAACCCACTACAGGGCACGTACCAAGAGAAAACCATACTTCGAAAAGACACATGCACCCCAATGTTCATTGCAGCAGTATTTACAATAGCCAGGTCATGGAAACAACCTAAATGCCCATTCAGAGATGAATAGATAAAGAAGACATGCTACATATATACCATGGAATATTATTCAGCCATAAAAAGCAACTAAGTTGGTTCATTCGTACAGCCGTAGATGGATCTAGAGACTGTCATAGAGAGTGAAGTCAGTCAGAAAGAGAAAAACAGATATCATATATAAAGGCATATATATGCAAACTAGAAAAATGATACAGATGAACCGGTTTGCAGGATTGAATTGATACACAGATGTGCACAAACAACGTATGGCCACCAACGGGAGAAAGTGGGGGTGTGGTAGTCGTTGTGTGAAAAATTTGGAAATTGGGATTATCATATATACACTAATATGTATAAAATGGGTAACTAATAAGAACCTGCTGTATAAAAAAATAAAATAATATTCAAAAATTCAGAAAAGAATAAGATAAAAGGAAGAAGATGTGTTCATTTGAACCAATCATTTCCTATATAGACAACAAAATCTGAAGGTAGTTGGGGCTGTCAATAATAAGGTAGAAAAGAAAGAAAGAAAGAACTGAAATAGCAACAAAGAAAACAATAGCAAGGATCAATACAAGTAAAAGCTGGTTCTTTGAGAAGGTAAACAATATTGATATAACTTTAGCCAGACTCATCGAGCAAAAGAGGGAGAGGATTGCAACCAATAAAATTAGAAATGAAAAAGTTACAATGGACAACACAGAAATACAAACCTTCTTAAGAGACCACTGCAAGCAACTCTATGCTGATAAAATGGACAATCTGGAGGAAATGCACAAATTCCTAGAAAGGTACAACCTTCCACGACTGAACCAGGAAAAAATAGAAACTATGAACAGACCCAGTACGAGTAATGAACTTGCAACTCTGATTAAAATTCGTCCAACAAAAAAAACTCCCGGACACATGGCTTCACAGGATAATTCTATCCAACACGGAGAGTAGACCTAACACCCATCCTTCTCAAACTCTTCCAAAAAATGATCGAGGCGGGAACACTCCCAAACTCTTTCTATGAGGCCACCATCACCCTGATACCAAAACCAGACAGAGATAGTACAAAAAAATACAGTTACACACCGATATCACTGATGAACATAGATGCAAAGCTGCTCAACAAAATAGTAGCAAACAGAATCCAATACCACATTAAAAGTATCATACCTCATGATCAAGTGGGATTTATCCCAGGGATGCAAGGTTTCTTCAATATAGGCAAATCAATGTGATACACCCTATTAACAAAGGGAAGAGGAAAAACCATATAATCATGTCAATAGATGCAGAAAAGCTTGTGACAAATTTCAACACACATTTCTGATAAAAACCCTCCAGAAAGTGGGCAGAGAGGGAACCTCACTCAACTTAATCAAGGCCATATACGACAAACCCACAGCAAACATTCTCAATGGTGAAAAAATGAAAGCATGTCCTCTAATACCAGGAACAAGACAAGGATGACCACTCTCACCACTATTATTCCACATAGTTTTGGAAGTTCTAGCCACAGCAGTCAGAGCAGCCAAAGAAAGAAACGGAACACAAGTTGGAAAAGAAGAAGTAACACTGTCACACTTTGCAGACGACATGACATTATACTTAGAGAATCCTAAAGATGCCACCAGAAAACTACTAGAAGTAATCCATGGATTTGGTAACGTTGCACGATACAAAATGAATGCACAGAAATCCCTTGCATTCCTATACATTAATGAAGAAAAATCTGAAAGAGAAATAAAGGAAACACTCCCATTAACCACTGCAACAAAAAGAATAAAATACCTAGGAACAAACCTACCTAGGGAGACAAAAGTTCTGTATGCTGAAAACTATGACACTGAAGAACGAAATTGAAGATGATACCTACAGATGGAGAGAGATACCATGTTCTTGGATTGGAAGAATCAATGTTGTGAAAATGACTATACTCTCCAAAGCAATCTACATATTCAATGCAATGCCTCTCAAATTACCAATGGCATTTTTTTCACAACTAGAGCAAAAAAAAATCTTAAAATTTGTATGGAGACACAAAAAACCTGGAAGAGCCGAAGCAGTTTGAGGGATAAAAACAGAGCTGGAGGAATCAGACTGCCCGACTTCAGACTGTACTACAAAGCTACAGTAATCAAGACACGATGGGACTGGCACAAAAACAGAAATATAGATCAATGCAACAGGATAGAAAGCCCAGAGATAAAGCCACGCACCTATGGCCAACTAATCTATGACAAAGGAGACTAGAATCCCCAATGGAGAAAAGACAGTCTCTACAATAAGTGGTGCTGGGAAAACTGCACAGACACATGTAAAAGAATGAAATTGGAACACTCCCAAACACCGTACACAGAAATAAACTCAAAATGGAACAGAGACCTAAACGTAAGACAGGATACCATAAAACTCTTAGAGGAAAACATAGCAATAACACGCTTTGACATAAATCACAGCAAGATCTTTTTCAATCCACCTCCTAGAGTAATGAAAATAAAAACAAAAAGAAAGAAGTGGGACCTAATGAAACTTAAAAGCTTTGGCTACACACAGGAAACGACAAACAAGACCAAAGGACAACCCTCAGAATGGGAAAAATATTTATGTACGGATCAACAGACTAAGGATTAATCTCCAAAATATATAAAGAGCTCATGCAGCTCGGTATTGAACAAACGAACAACCCAATCGAAAAATGGGCAGAAGACCTAAATAGACAATTCTCCAAAGAAGACACACGGCTGGCCAACAAACACATCAAAACCTGCTCAACGTCACTATTTATTAGAGAGATGCACATCAAAACGACACTGAGGTATCACCTCACACCATTTAGAACGGGCATCATCAGAAAATCAACAAACAACAACTGCTGGACAGGGTGTGGAGCAAAGAGAATACTCTTCTTGCACTGTTGTTGGGAAAGTAAATTGATACAGCCACTATGGAGAACAGTAGAGAGGTTCCTTAAAAAACGAAAACCAGAATTGCCATACGACCCAGCGAACCCACTACAGGGCATACACCAAGAGAAAACCATAGTTCTAAAATCACATGCACCCCAATGTTCATTGTAGTAGGATTTACTATAGCCAGGTCATGGAAACAACCTAAATGCCCATTCACAGGCGAATGCATAAGGAAGATGAGGTAAATATATATCATGGAATATTACTCAGCCATATAAAGGAACTAAGTTGGTTCATTGGTACAGGCGTGGATGGATCTAGAGACTGTCATACAGAGTGAAATCAGTCAGAAAGAGAAAAACAGATACCGTATATAAACGCATATATATGCAACCTAGAAAGATGGTACAGATGAACCGGTTTGCAGGATTGAATTGATACACAGATGTGGAGAACCCACGTAGGGCCACCAAAGGGGGAAAGTGGGAGTGTGGTAGTCGTTGTGTGATGAATTCGGAAATTGGGATTGACATATATACACTAATATGTATAAAATGGATAACTAATAAGAACCTGCTGTATAAAAAAATAAAATAATATTCAGAAATTCAAAAAACAGTAAGATAAAAGGAAGAAGATGTGTTCACTTGAACCGATCATTTCCTAAATAGACAACAAACTCCGAAGGTAGTTGGGGCTGTCAATAAAAAGGCAGAAAAAAAAGAAAGAAAGAACTGAAACAGCAACAAAGAAAACAATAGCAAGGATCAATAAAAGTAAAAGCTGGTTCTTTGAGAAGGTAAACAATATTGATATACCTTTAGCCAGACTCACCGAGAAAAAGAGGGAGAGGACTGCAATCAATAAAATTAGAAATGAAAAAGAAGTTACCACGGACAACAGAGAAATATAAAACTTCGTAAGAGACTACTACAAGCAACTCTAGGCTGATAAAATGGACAATCTGGAAGAAATGCACAAATTCCTAGAAAGGTACCACCTTCCAAGACTGAACCAGGAAAAAATAGAAACTATGAACAGACTCAGTACGAGTAATGAACTTGTAACTCTGATTAAAACTTGTCCAACAAACAAAAGTTCAGGACAGATGGTTTCACAGGATAATTCTATCCAACATGGAGAAAAGACCTAACACCCATCCTTCTCAAACTCTTCGAAAAAATGGTCGAGGCGGGAACACTCCCAAACTCTTTCTATGAGGCCACCATCACCCTGATACCAAAACCAGACAAAGATAGTACAAAGAACTAAAGTTACACACCGATATCACTGATGAACATAGATGCAAAGCTGCTCAACAAAATAGTAGCAAACAGAATCCAATACCACATTAAAATTGTCATACCTCATGATCAAGTGTGATTTATCCAAGGGATGCAAGGATTCTTCCATATACGCAATTCAATGTGATACATCCTATGAACAAAGCGAAGAGGAAAATCCATATGATCATGTCAATCGATGCAGAAAAGCTTGTGACAAATTTCAACACACATTTCTGATAAAAACCCTTCAGAAAGTGGGCAGAGAGGGAACCTCACTCAAGTTAATCAAGGCCATATACGACAAACCCACAGCAAACATTCTCAATGGTGAAAAATTGAAAGCATGTCCTCTAATATCAGGAACAAGACAAGGATGACCACTCTCACCACTATTATTCAACATAGTTTTGGAAGTTTTAGCCACAGCAGTCAGAGCAGCAAAAGAAATAAAAGGAACACAAGTTGGAAAAGAAGAAGTAACACGGTCACTCTTTGCAGATGGCATGACACTATACTTAGAGAATCCTAAAGATGCCACCAGAAAACTAGTAGAGCTAATCCATGGATTTGGTAACGTTGCACGATACAAAATGAATACACAGAAATCCCTTGCATTCCTATACATTAATGAAGAAAATTCTGAAAGAGAAATGAAGGAAACACTCCCATTAACCATTACAACAGAAAGAATAAAATACCTAGGAATAAACCTACGTAGGGAGACAAAAGATCTGTATGCTGAAAACTGTGACACTGAAGAAGGAAATTGAAGATGATACAAACAGATGGAGAGAGATACCATGTTCTTGGATTGGAAGAATCAATGTTGTGAAAATGACTATACTACAAAAGCAATCTACGTATTCAATGCAATCCCTCTCAAATTACCAATGGCATTCTTTCCAGAACTAGAACAAAAAAATCTTAAAATTTGTATGGAGACACAAAACACCCGAAGAGACGAAGCACTTTGAGGGAAAAAAACAGAGATGGAGGAATCAGACTGCCCGACTTCAGACTGTACTACAAAGGTACAGTAATCAAGACACGATGGGACGGGCACAAAAACACAAATATAGATCAATGCAACAGGATAGAAATCCCAGAGATAAAGCCACGCACCCATGGTCAACTAATCTATGACAAAGGAGGCAAGAATCCCCAATGGAGAAAAGACAGTCTCTACGATACGTGGTGCTGGGAAAACTGGACAGACACATGTAAAACAATGAAATTAGACCACTCCTAAACACTGTACACAGAAATCAACTCAAAATGGAACAGAGACCTAAACGTAAGACAGGACACTATAAAACTCCTTGAGGAAAACATAGGAATAACACGCTGTGACGTAAATCACAGCAAGATCCTTTTTAATCCACCTCCTAATGGAAATAAAAACAAAAATAAACAGGTGGGACCTAATGAAATTTAAACGCTTTTGCTACACACAGGAAACTACAAACAAATCGAAAGGACAACCCTCAGAATGGGAAAAATATTTGTGTACAGATCAACGGACTACGGATTAATCTCCAAAATATATAAACAGCTCATGCAGCTCGGTATTAAAAAAACGAACAACGCAATCGAAAATTGGGCAGAAGACCTAAATAGACAATTCTCCAAAGAAGACATACATCTGGCCAACAAGCACATAAAAACTTGCTCAACATCACTAATTATTAGAGAGATGCACATCAAAACTACACTGAGAAATCACCTCATTCCATTTAGAACGAGCATTATCAGAAAATCAACAAACAACCACCGCTGGACAGGGTGTTGAGTAAAGAAAACACTCTTGCACCGTTGTTGGTAGTGTAAATTGATAGAGCCACTATGGAGAACAGTAAAAAGGTTCTTGAAAAAACTAAGAACAGAATTGCCATATGACCCAGCGAACCCACTACAGGGCACGTACCAAGAGAAAACCATACTTCGAAAAGACACATGCACCCCAATGTTCATTGCAGCAGTATTTACAATAGCCAGGTCATGGAAACAACCTAAATGCCCATTCAGAGATGAATAGATAAAGAAGACATGCTACATATATACCATGGAATATTATTCAGCCATAAAAAGCAACTAAGTTGGTTCATTCGTACAGCCGTAGATGGATCTAGAGACTGTCATAGAGAGTGAAGTCAGTCAGAAAGAGAAAAACAGATATCATATATAAAGGCATATATATGCAAACTAGAAAAATGATACAGATGAACCGGTTTGCAGGATTGAATTGATACACAGATGTGCACAAACAACGTATGGCCACCAACGGGAGAAAGTGGGGGTGTGGTAGTCGTTGTGTGAAAAATTTGGAAATTGGGATTATCATATATACACTAATATGTATAAAATGGGTAACTAATAAGAACCTGCTGTATAAAAAAATAAAATAATATTCAAAAATTCAGAAAAGAATAAGATAAAAGGAAGAAGATGTGTTCATTTGAACCAATCATTTCCTATATAGACAACAAAATCTGAAGGTAGTTGGGGCTGTCAATAATAAGGTAGAAAAGAAAGAAAGAAAGAACTGAAATAGCAACAAAGAAAACAATAGCAAGGATCAATACAAGTAAAAGCTGGTTCTTTGAGAAGGTAAACAATATTGATATAACTTTAGCCAGACTCATCGAGCAAAAGAGGGAGAGGATTGCAACCAATAAAATTAGAAATGAAAAAGTTACAATGGACAACACAGAAATACAAACCTTCTTAAGAGACCACTGCAAGCAACTCTATGCGGATAAAATGGACAATCTGGAGGAAATGCACAAATTCCTAGAAAGGTACAACCTTCCACGACTGAACCAGGAATAAATAGAAACTATGAACAGACCCAGTACGAGTAATGAACTTGCAACTCTGATTAAAATTCGTCCAACAAAAAAAACTCCCGGACACATGGCTTCACAGGATAATTCTATCCAACACGGAGAGTAGACCTAACACCCATCCTTCTCAAACTCTTCCAAAAAATGATCGAGGCGGGAACACTCCCAAACTCTTTCTATGAGGCCACCATCACCCTGATACCAAAACCAGACAGAGATAGTACAAAAAAATACAGTTACACACCGATATCACTGATGAACATAGATGCAAAGCTGCTCAACAAAATAGTAGCAAACAGAATCCAATACCACATTAAAAGTATCATACCTCATGATCAAGTGGGATTTATCCCAGGGATGCAAGGTTTCTTCAATATAGGCAAATCAATGTGATACACCCTATTAACAAAGGGAAGAGGAAAAACCATATAATCATGTCAATAGATGCAGAAAAGCTTGTGACAAAGTTCAACACACATTTCTGATAAAAACCCTCCAGAAAGTGGGCAGAGAGGGAACCTCACTCAACTTAATCAAGGCCATATACGACAAACCCACAGCAAACATTCTCAATGGTGAAAAAATGAAAGCATGTCCTCTAATACCAGGAACAAGACAAGGATGACCACGCTCACCACTATTATTCCACATAGTTTTGGAAGTTCTAGCCACAGCAGTCAGAGCAGCAAAAGAAAGAAACGGAACACAAGTTGGAAAAGAAGAAGTAACACTGTCACACTTTGCAGACGACATGACATTATACTTAGAGAATCCTAAAGATGCCACCAGAAAACTACTAGAAGTAATCCATGGATTTGGTAACGTTGCACGATACAAAATGAATGCACAGAAATCCCTTGCATTCCTATACATTAATGAAGAAAAATCTGAAAGAGAAATAAAGGAAACACTCCCATTAACCACTGCAACAAAAAGAATAAAATACCTAGGAACAAACCTACCTAGGGAGACAAAAGTTCTGTATGCTGAAAACTATGACACTGAAGAACGAAATTGAAGATGATACCTACAGATGGAGAGAGATACCATGTTCTTGGATTGGAAGAATCAATGTTGTGAAAATGACTATACTCTCCAAAGCAATCTACATATTCAATGCAATGCCTCTCAAATTACCAATGGCATTTTTTTTCACAACTAGAGCAAAAAAAAATCTTAAAATTTGTATGGAGACACAAAAAACCTGGAAGAGCCGAAGCAGTTTGAGGGATAAAAACAGAGCTGGAGGAATCAGACTGCCCGACTTCAGACTGTACTACAAAGCTACAGTAATCAAGACACGATGGGACTGGCACAAAAACAGAAATATAGATCAATGCAACAGGATAGAAAGCCCAGAGATAAAGCCACGCACCTATGGCCAACTAATCTATGACAAAGGAGACTAGAATCCCCAATGGAGAAAAGACAGTCTCTACAATAAGTGGTGCTGGGAAAACTGCACAGACACATGTAAAAGAATGAAATTGGAACACTCCCAAACACCGTACACAGAAATAAACTCAAAATGGAACAGAGACCTAAACGTAAGACAGGATACCATAAAACTCTTAGAGGAAAACATAGCAATAACACGCTTTGACATAAATCACAGCAAGATCTTTTTCAATCCACCTCCTAGAGTAATGAAAATAAAAACAAAAAGAAAGAAGTGGGACCTAATGAAACTTAAAAGCTTTGGCTACACACAGGAAACGACAAACAAGACCAAAGGACAACCCTCAGAATGGGAAAAATATTTATGTACGGATCAACAGACTAAGGATTAATCTCCAAAATATATAAAGAGCTCATGCAGCTCGGTATTGAACAAACGAACAACCCAATCGAAAAATGGGCAGAAGACCTAAATAGACAATTCTCCAAAGAAGACACACGGCTGGCCAACAAACACATCAAAACCTGCTCAACGTCACTATTTATTAGAGAGATGCACATCAAAACGACACTGAGGTATCACCTCACACCATTTAGAACGGGCATCATCAGAAAATCAACAAACAACAACTGCTGGACAGGGTGTGGAGCAAAGAGAATACTCTTCTTGCACTGTTGTTGGGAAAGTAAATTGATACAGCCACTATGGAGAACAGTAGAGAGGTTCCTTAAAAAACGAAAACCAGAATTGCCATACGACCCAGCGAACCCACTACAGGGCATACACCAAGAGAAAACCATAGTTCTAAAATCACATGCACCCCAATGTTCATTGTAGTAGGATTTACTATAGCCAGGTCATGGAAACAACCTAAATGCCCATTCACAGGCGAATGCATAAGGAAGATGAGGTAAATATATATCATGGAATATTACTCAGCCATAAAAAGGAACTAAGTTGGTTCATTGGTACAGGCGTGGATGGATCTAGAGACTGTCATACAGAGTGAAATCAGTCAGAAAGAGAAAAACAGATACCGTATATAAACGCATATATATGCAACCTAGAAAGATGGTACAGATGAACCGGTTTGCAGGATTGAATTGATACACAGATGTGGAGAACCCACGTAGGGCCACCAAAGGGGGAAAGTGGGAGTGTGGTAGTCGTTGTGTGATGAATTCGGAAATTGGGATTGACATATATACACTAATATGTATAAAATGGATAACTAATAAGAACCTGCTGTATAAAAAAATAAAATAATATTCAGAAATTCAAAAAACAGTAAGATAAAAGGAAGAAGATGTGTTCACTTGAACCGATCATTTCCTAAATAGACAACAAACTCCGAAGGTAGTTGGGGCTGTCAATAAAAAGGCAGAAAAAAAAGAAAGAAAGAACTGAAACAGCAACAAAGAAAACAATAGCAAGGATCAATAAAAGTAAAAGCTGGTTCTTTGAGAAGGTAAACAATATTGATATACCTTTAGCCAGACTCACCGAGAAAAAGAGGGAGAGGACTGCAATCAATAAAATTAGAAATGAAAAAGAAGTTACCACGGACAACAGAGAAATATAAAACTTCGTAAGAGACTACTACAAGCAACTCTAGGCTGATAAAATGGACAATCTGGAAGAAATGCACAAATTCCTAGAAAGGTACCACCTTCCAAGACTGAACCAGGAAAAAATAGAAACTATGAACAGACTCAGTACGAGTAATGAACTTGTAACTCTGATTAAAACTTGTCCAACAAACAAAAGTTCAGGACAGATGGTTTCACAGGATAATTCTATCCAACATGGAGAAAAGACCTAACACCCATCCTTCTCAAACTCTTCGAAAAAATGGTCGAGGCGGGAACACTCCCAAACTCTTTCTATGAGGCCACCATCACCCTGATACCAAAACCAGACAAAGATAGTACAAAGAACTAAAGTTACACACCGATATCACTGATGAACATAGATGCAAAGCTGCTCAACAAAATAGTAGCAAACAGAATCCAATACCACATTAAAATTGTCATACCTCATGATCAAGTGTGATTTATCCAAGGGATGCAAGGATTCTTCCATATACGCAATTCAATGTGATACATCCTATGAACAAAGCGAAGAGGAAAATCCATATGATCATGTCAATCGATGCAGAAAAGCTTGTGACAAATTTCAACACACATTTCTGATAAAAACCCTTCAGAAAGTGGGCAGAGAGGGAACCTCACTCAAGTTAATCAAGGCCATATACGACAAATACACAGCAAACATTCTCAATGGTGAAAAATTGAAAGCATGTCCTCTAATATCAGGAACAAGACAAGGATGACCACTCTCACCACTATTATTCAACATAGTTTTGGAAGTTTTAGCCACAGCAGTCAGAGCAGCAAAAGAAATAAAAGGAACACAAGTTGGAAAAGAAGAAGTAACACGGTCACTCTTTGCAGATGGCATGACACTATACTTAGAGAATCCTAAAGATGCCACCAGAAAACTAGTAGAGCTAATCCATGGATTTGGTAACGTTGCACGATACAAAATGAATACACAGAAATCCCTTGCATTCCTATACATTAATGAAGAAAATTCTGAAAGAGAAATGAAGGAAACACTCCCATTAACCATTACAACAGAAAGAATAAAATACCTAGGAATAAACCTACGTAGGGAGACAAAAGATCTGTATGCTGAAAACTGTGACACTGAAGAAGGAAATTGAAGATGATACAAACAGATGGAGAGAGATACCATGTTCTTGGATTGGAAGAATCAATGTTGTGAAAATGACTATACTACAAAAGCAATCTACGTATTCAATGCAATCCCTCTCAAATTACCAATGGCATTCTTTCCAGAACTAGAACAAAAAAATCTTAAAATTTGTATGGAGACACAAAACACCCGAAGAGACGAAGCACTTTGAGGGAAAAAAACAGAGATGGAGGAATCAGACTGCCCGACTTCAGACTGTACTACAAAGGTACAGTAATCAAGACACGATGGGACGGGCACAAAAACACAAATATAGATCAATGCAACAGGATAGAAATCCCAGAGATAAAGCCACGCACCCATGGTCAACTAATCTATGACAAAGGAGGCAAGAATCCCCAATGGAGAAAAGACAGTCTCTACGATACGTGGTGCTGGGAAAACTGGACAGACACATGTAAAACAATGAAATTAGACCACTCCTAAACACTGTACACAGAAATCAACTCAAAATGGAACAGAGACCTAAACGTAAGACAGGACACTATAAAACTCCTTGAGGAAAACATAGGAATAACACGCTGTGACGTAAATCACAGCAAGATCCTTTTTAATCCACCTCCTAATGGAAATAAAAACAAAAATAAACAGGTGGGACCTAATGAAATTTAAACGCTTTTGCTACACACAGGAAACTACAAACAAATCGAAAGGACAACCCTCAGAATGGGAAAAATATTTGTGTACAGATCAACGGACTACGGATTAATCTCCAAAATATATAAACAGCTCATGCAGCTCGGTATTAAAAAAACGAACAACGCAATCGAAAATTGGGCAGAAGACCTAAATAGACAATTCTCCAAAGAAGACATACATCTGGCCAACAAGCACATAAAAACTTGCTCAACATCACTAATTATTAGAGAGATGCACATCAAAACTACACTGAGAAATCACCTCATTCCATTTAGAACGAGCATTATCAGAAAATCAACAAACAACCACCGCTGGACAGGGTGTTGAGTAAAGAAAACACTCTTGCACCATTGTTGGTAGTGTAAATTGATAGAGCCACTATGGAGAACAGTAAAAAGGTTCTTGAAAAAACTAAGAACAGAATTGCCATATGACCCAGCGAACCCACTACAGGGCACGTACCAAGAGAAAACCATACTTCGAAAAGACACATGCACCCCAATGTTCATTGCAGCAGTATTTACAATAGCCAGGTCATGGAAACAACCTAAATGCCCATTCAGAGATGAATAGATAAAGAAGACATGCTACATATATACCATGGAATATTATTCAGCCATAAAAAGCAACTAAGTTGGTTCATTCGTACAGCCGTAGATGGATCTAGAGACTGTCATAGAGAGTGAAGTCAGTCAGAAAGAGAAAAACAGATATCATATATAAAGGCATATATATGCAAACTAGAAAAATGATACAGATGAACCGGTTTGCAGGATTGAATTGATACACAGATGTGCACAAACAACGTATGGCCACCAACGGGAGAAAGTGGGGGTGTGGTAGTCGTTGTGTGAAAAATTTGGAAATTGGGATTATCATATATACACTAATATGTATAAAATGGGTAACTAATAAGAACCTGCTGTATAAAAAAATAAAATAATATTCAAAAATTCAGAAAAGAATAAGATAAAAGGAAGAAGATGTGTTCATTTGAACCAATCATTTCCTATATAGACAACAAAATCTGAAGGTAGTTGGGGCTGTCAATAATAAGGTAGAAAAGAAAGAAAGAAAGAACTGAAATAGCAACAAAGAAAACAATAGCAAGGATCAATACAAGTAAAAGCTGGTTCTTTGAGAAGGTAAACAATATTGATATAACTTTAGCCAGACTCATCGAGCAAAAGAGGGAGAGGATTGCAACCAATAAAATTAGAAATGAAAAAGTTACAATGGACAACACAGAAATACAAACCTTCTTAAGAGACCACTGCAAGCAACTCTATGCTGATAAAATGGACAATCTGGAGGAAATGCACAAATTCCTAGAAAGGTACAACCTTCCACGACTGAACCAGGAAAAAATAGAAACTATGAACAGACCCAGTACGAGTAATGAACTTGCAACTCTGATTAAAATTCGTCCAACAAAAAAAACTCCCGGACACATGGCTTCACAGGATAATTCTATCCAACACGGAGAGTAGACCTAACACCCATCCTTCTCAAACTCTTCCAAAAAATGATCGAGGCGGGAACACTCCCAAACTCTTTCTATGAGGCCACCATCACCCTGATACCAAAACCAGACAGAGATAGTACAAAAAAATACAGTTACACACCGATATCACTGATGAACATAGATGCAAAGCTGCTCAACAAAATAGTAGCAAACAGAATCCAATACCACATTAAAAGTATCATACCTCATGATCAAGTGGGATTTATCCCAGGGATGCAAGGTTTCTTCAATATAGGCAAATCAATGTGATACACCCTATTAACAAAGGGAAGAGGAAAAACCATATAATCATGTCAATAGATGCAGAAAAGCTTGTGACAAAGTTCAACACACATTTCTGATAAAAACCCTCCAGAAAGTGGGCAGAGAGGGAACCTCACTCAACTTAATCAAGGCCATATACGACAAACCCACAGCAAACATTCTCAATGGTGAAAAAATGAAAGCATGTCCTCTAATACCAGGAACAAGACAAGGATGACCACGCTCACCACTATTATTCCACATAGTTTTGGAAGTTCTAGCCACAGCAGTCAGAGCAGCCAAAGAAAGAAACGGAACACAAGTTGGAAAAGAAGAAGTAACACTGTCACACTTTGCAGACGACATGACATTATACTTAGAGAATCCTAAAGATGCCACCAGAAAACTACTAGAAGTAATCCATGGATTTGGTAACGTTGCACGATACAAAATGAATGCACAGAAATCCCTTGCATTCCTATACATTAATGAAGAAAAATCTGAAAGAGAAATAAAGGAAACACTCCCATTAACCACTGCAACAAAAAGAATAAAATACCTAGGAACAAACCTACCTAGGGAGACAAAAGTTCTGTATGCTGAAAACTATGACACTGAAGAACGAAATTGAAGATGATACCTACAGATGGAGAGAGATACCATGTTCTTGGATTGGAAGAATCAATGTTGTGAAAATGACTATACTCTCCAAAGCAATCTACATATTCAATGCAATGCCTCTCAAATTACCAATGGCATTTTTTTCACAACTAGAGCAAAAAAAAATCTTAAAATTTGTATGGAGACACAAAAAACCTGGAAGAGCCGAAGCAGTTTGAGGGATAAAAACAGAGCTGGAGGAATCAGACTGCCCGACTTCAGACTGTACTACAAAGCTACAGTAATCAAGACACGATGGGACTGGCACAAAAACAGAAATATAGATCAATGCAACAGGATAGAAAGCCCAGAGATAAAGCCACGCACCTATGGCCAACTAATCTATGACAAAGGAGACTAGAATCCCCAATGGAGAAAAGACAGTCTCTACAATAAGTGGTGCTGGGAAAACTGCACAGACACATGTAAAAGAATGAAATTGGAACACTCCCAAACACCGTACACAGAAATAAACTCAAAATGGAACAGAGACCTAAACGTAAGACAGGATACCATAAAACTCTTAGAGGAAAACATAGCAATAACACGCTTTGACATAAATCACAGCAAGATCTTTTTCAATCCACCTCCTAGAGTAATGAAAATAAAAACAAAAAGAAAGAAGTGGGACCTAATGAAACTTAAAAGCTTTGGCTACACACAGGAAACGACAAACAAGACCAAAGGACAACCCTCAGAATGGGAAAAATATTTATGTACGGATCAACAGACTAAGGATTAATCTCCAAAATATATAAAGAGCTCATGCAGCTCGGTATTGAACAAACGAACAACCCAATCGAAAAATGGGCAGAAGACCTAAATAGACAATTCTCCAAAGAAGACACACGGCTGGCCAACAAACACATCAAAACCTGCTCAACGTCACTATTTATTAGAGAGATGCACATCAAAACGACACTGAGGTATCACCTCACACCATTTAGAACGGGCATCATCAGAAAATCAACAAACAACAACTGCTGGACAGGGTGTGGAGCAAAGAGAATACTCTTCTTGCACTGTTGTTGGGAAAGTAAATTGATACAGCCACTATGGAGAACAGTAGAGAGGTTCCTTAAAAAACGAAAACCAGAATTGCCATACGACCCAGCGAACCCACTACAGGGCATACACCAAGAGAAAACCATAGTTCTAAAATCACATGCACCCCAATGTTCATTGTAGTAGGATTTACTATAGCCAGGTCATGGAAACAACCTAAATGCCCATTCACAGGCGAATGCATAAGGAAGATGAGGTAAATATATATCATGGAATATTACTCAGCCATAAAAAGGAACTAAGTTGGTTCATTGGTACAGGCGTGGATGGATCTAGAGACTGTCATACAGAGTGAAATCAGTCAGAAAGAGAAAAACAGATACCGTATATAAACGCATATATATGCAACCTAGAAAGATGGTACAGATGAACCGGTTTGCAGGATTGAATTGATACACAGATGTGGAGAACCCACGTAGGGCCACCAAAGGGGGAAAGTGGGAGTGTGGTAGTCGTTGTGTGATGAATTCGGAAATTGGGATTGACATATATACACTAATATGTATAAAATGGATAACTAATAAGAACCTGCTGTATAAAAAAATAAAATAATATTCAGAAATTCAAAAAACAGTAAGATAAAAGGAAGAAGATGTGTTCACTTGAACCGATCATTTCCTAAATAGACAACAAACTCCGAAGGTAGTTGGGGCTGTCAATAAAAAGGCAGAAAAAAAAGAAAGAAAGAACTGAAACAGCAACAAAGAAAACAATAGCAAGGATCAATAAAAGTAAAAGCTGGTTCTTTGAGAAGGTAAACAATATTGATATACCTTTAGCCAGACTCACCGAGAAAAAGAGGGAGAGGACTGCAATCAATAAAATTAGAAATGAAAAAGAAGTTACCACGGACAACAGAGAAATATAAAACTTCGTAAGAGACTACTACAAGCAACTCTAGGCTGATAAAATGGACAATCTGGAAGAAATGCACAAATTCCTAGAAAGGTACCACCTTCCAAGACTGAACCAGGAAAAAATAGAAACTATGAACAGACTCAGTACGAGTAATGAACTTGTAACTCTGATTAAAACTTGTCCAACAAACAAAAGTTCAGGACAGATGGTTTCACAGGATAATTCTATCCAACATGGAGAAAAGACCTAACACCCATCCTTCTCAAACTCTTCGAAAAAATGGTCGAGGCGGGAACACTCCCAAACTCTTTCTATGAGGCCACCATCACCCTGATACCAAAACCAGACAAAGATAGTACAAAGAACTAAAGTTACACACCGATATCACTGATGAACATAGATGCAAAGCTGCTCAACAAAATAGTAGCAAACAGAATCCAATACCACATTAAAATTGTCATACCTCATGATCAAGTGTGATTTATCCAAGGGATGCAAGGATTCTTCCATATACGCAATTCAATGTGATACATCCTATGAACAAAGCGAAGAGGAAAATCCATATGATCATGTCAATCGATGCAGAAAAGCTTGTGACAAATTTCAACACACATTTCTGATAAAAACCCTTCAGAAAGTGGGCAGAGAGGGAACCTCACTCAAGTTAATCAAGGCCATATACGACAAACCCACAGCAAACATTCTCAATGGTGAAAAATTGAAAGCATGTCCTCTAATATCAGGAACAAGACAAGGATGACCACTCTCACCACTATTATTCAACATAGTTTTGGAAGTTTTAGCCACAGCAGTCAGAGCAGCAAAAGAAATAAAAGGAACACAAGTTGGAAAAGAAGAAGTAACACGGTCACTCTTTGCAGATGGCATGACACTATACTTAGAGAATCCTAAAGATGCCACCAGAAAACTAGTAGAGCTAATCCATGGATTTGGTAACGTTGCACGATACAAAATGAATACACAGAAATCCCTTGCATTCCTATACATTAATGAAGAAAATTCTGAAAGAGAAATGAAGGAAACACTCCCATTAACCATTACAACAGAAAGAATAAAATACCTAGGAATAAACCTACGTAGGGAGACAAAAGATCTGTATGCTGAAAACTGTGACACTGAAGAAGGAAATTGAAGATGATACAAACAGATGGAGAGAGATACCATGTTCTTGGATTGGAAGAATCAATGTTGTGAAAATGACTATACTACAAAAGCAATCTACGTATTCAATGCAATCCCTCTCAAATTACCAATGGCATTCTTTCCAGAACTAGAACAAAAAAATCTTAAAATTTGTATGGAGACACAAAACACCCGAAGAGACGAAGCACTTTGAGGGAAAAAAACAGAGATGGAGGAATCAGACTGCCCGACTTCAGACTGTACTACAAAGGTACAGTAATCAAGACACGATGGGACGGGCACAAAAACACAAATATAGATCAATGCAACAGGATAGAAATCCCAGAGATAAAGCCACGCACCCATGGTCAACTAATCTATGACAAAGGAGGCAAGAATCCCCAATGGAGAAAAGACAGTCTCTACGATACGTGGTGCTGGGAAAACTGGACAGACACATGTAAAACAATGAAATTAGACCACTCCTAAACACTGTACACAGAAATCAACTCAAAATGGAACAGAGACCTAAACGTAAGACAGGACACTATAAAACTCCTTGAGGAAAACATAGGAATAACACGCTGTGACGTAAATCACAGCAAGATCCTTTTTAATCCACCTCCTAATGGAAATAAAAACAAAAATAAACAGGTGGGACCTAATGAAATTTAAACGCTTTTGCTACACACAGGAAACTACAAACAAATCGAAAGGACAACCCTCAGAATGGGAAAAATATTTGTGTACAGATCAACGGACTACGGATTAATCTCCAAAATATATAAACAGCTCATGCAGCTCGGTATTAAAAAAACGAACAACGCAATCGAAAATTGGGCAGAAGACCTAAATAGACAATTCTCCAAAGAAGACATACATCTGGCCAACAAGCACATAAAAACTTGCTCAACATCACTAATTATTAGAGAGATGCACATCAAAACTACACTGAGAAATCACCTCATTCCATTTAGAACGAGCATTATCAGAAAATCAACAAACAACCACCGCTGGACAGGGTGTTGAGTAAAGAAAACACTCTTGCACCGTTGTTGGTAGTGTAAATTGATAGAGCCACTATGGAGAACAGTAAAAAGGTTCTTGAAAAAACTAAGAACAGAATTGCCATATGACCCAGCGAACCCACTACAGGGCACGTACCAAGAGAAAACCATACTTCGAAAAGACACATGCACCCCAATGTTCATTGCAGCAGTATTTACAATAGCCAGGTCATGGAAACAACCTAAATGCCCATTCAGAGATGAATAGATAAAGAAGACATGCTACATATATACCATGGAATATTATTCAGCCATAAAAAGCAACTAAGTTGGTTCATTCGTACAGCCGTAGATGGATCTAGAGACTGTCATAGAGAGTGAAGTCAGTCAGAAAGAGAAAAACAGATATCATATATAAAGGCATATATATGCAAACTAGAAAAATGATACAGATGAACCGGTTTGCAGGATTGAATTGATACACAGATGTGCACAAACAACGTATGGCCACCAACGGGAGAAAGTGGGGGTGTGGTAGTCGTTGTGTGAAAAATTTGGAAATTGGGATTATCATATATACACTAATATGTATAAAATGGGTAACTAATAAGAACCTGCTGTATAAAAAAATAAAATAATATTCAAAAATTCAGAAAAGAATAAGATAAAAGGAAGAAGATGTGTTCATTTGAACCAATCATTTCCTATATAGACAACAAAATCTGAAGGTAGTTGGGGCTGTCAATAATAAGGTAGAAAAGAAAGAAAGAAAGAACTGAAATAGCAACAAAGAAAACAATAGCAAGGATCAATACAAGTAAAAGCTGGTTCTTTGAGAAGGTAAACAATATTGATATAACTTTAGCCAGACTCATCGAGCAAAAGAGGGAGAGGATTGCAACCAATAAAATTAGAAATGAAAAAGTTACAATGGACAACACAGAAATACAAACCTTCTTAAGAGACCACTGCAAGCAACTCTATGCGGATAAAATGGACAATCTGGAGGAAATGCACAAATTCCTAGAAAGGTACAACCTTCCACGACTGAACCAGGAATAAATAGAAACTATGAACAGACCCAGTACGAGTAATGAACTTGCAACTCTGATTAAAATTCGTCCAACAAAAAAAACTCCCGGACACATGGCTTCACAGGATAATTCTATCCAACACGGAGAGTAGACCTAACACCCATCCTTCTCAAACTCTTCCAAAAAATGATCGAGGCGGGAACACTCCCAAACTCTTTCTATGAGGCCACCATCACCCTGATACCAAAACCAGACAGAGATAGTACAAAAAAATACAGTTACACACCGATATCACTGATGAACATAGATGCAAAGCTGCTCAACAAAATAGTAGCAAACAGAATCCAATACCACATTAAAAGTATCATACCTCATGATCAAGTGGGATTTATCCCAGGGATGCAAGGTTTCTTCAATATAGGCAAATCAATGTGATACACCCTATTAACAAAGGGAAGAGGAAAAACCATATAATCATGTCAATAGATGCAGAAAAGCTTGTGACAAAGTTCAACACACATTTCTGATAAAAACCCTCCAGAAAGTGGGCAGAGAGGGAACCTCACTCAACTTAATCAAGGCCATATACGACAAACCCACAGCAAACATTCTCAATGGTGAAAAAATGAAAGCATGTCCTCTAATACCAGGAACAAGACAAGGATGACCACGCTCACCACTATTATTCCACATAGTTTTGGAAGTTCTAGCCACAGCAGTCAGAGCAGCAAAAGAAAGAAACGGAACACAAGTTGGAAAAGAAGAAGTAACACTGTCACACTTTGCAGACGACATGACATTATACTTAGAGAATCCTAAAGATGCCACCAGAAAACTACTAGAAGTAATCCATGGATTTGGTAACGTTGCACGATACAAAATGAATGCACAGAAATCCCTTGCATTCCTATACATTAATGAAGAAAAATCTGAAAGAGAAATAAAGGAAACACTCCCATTAACCACTGCAACAAAAAGAATAAAATACCTAGGAACAAACCTACCTAGGGAGACAAAAGTTCTGTATGCTGAAAACTATGACACTGAAGAACGAAATTGAAGATGATACCTACAGATGGAGAGAGATACCATGTTCTTGGATTGGAAGAATCAATGTTGTGAAAATGACTATACTCTCCAAAGCAATCTACATATTCAATGCAATGCCTCTCAAATTACCAATGGCATTTTTTTTCACAACTAGAGCAAAAAAAAATCTTAAAATTTGTATGGAGACACAAAAAACCTGGAAGAGCCGAAGCAGTTTGAGGGATAAAAACAGAGCTGGAGGAATCAGACTGCCCGACTTCAGACTGTACTACAAAGCTACAGTAATCAAGACACGATGGGACTGGCACAAAAACAGAAATATAGATCAATGCAACAGGATAGAAAGCCCAGAGATAAAGCCACGCACCTATGGCCAACTAATCTATGACAAAGGAGACTAGAATCCCCAATGGAGAAAAGACAGTCTCTACAATAAGTGGTGCTGGGAAAACTGCACAGACACATGTAAAAGAATGAAATTGGAACACTCCCAAACACCGTACACAGAAATAAACTCAAAATGGAACAGAGACCTAAACGTAAGACAGGATACCATAAAACTCTTAGAGGAAAACATAGCAATAACACGCTTTGACATAAATCACAGCAAGATCTTTTTCAATCCACCTCCTAGAGTAATGAAAATAAAAACAAAAAGAAAGAAGTGGGACCTAATGAAACTTAAAAGCTTTGGCTACACACAGGAAACGACAAACAAGACCAAAGGACAACCCTCAGAATGGGAAAAATATTTATGTACGGATCAACAGACTAAGGATTAATCTCCAAAATATATAAAGAGCTCATGCAGCTCGGTATTGAACAAACGAACAACCCAATCGAAAAATGGGCAGAAGACCTAAATAGACAATTCTCCAAAGAAGACACACGGCTGGCCAACAAACACATCAAAACCTGCTCAACGTCACTATTTATTAGAGAGATGCACATCAAAACGACACTGAGGTATCACCTCACACCATTTAGAACGGGCATCATCAGAAAATCAACAAACAACAACTGCTGGACAGGGTGTGGAGCAAAGAGAATACTCTTCTTGCACTGTTGTTGGGAAAGTAAATTGATACAGCCACTATGGAGAACAGTAGAGAGGTTCCTTAAAAAACGAAAACCAGAATTGCCATACGACCCAGCGAACCCACTACAGGGCATACACCAAGAGAAAACCATAGTTCTAAAATCACATGCACCCCAATGTTCATTGTAGTAGGATTTACTATAGCCAGGTCATGGAAACAACCTAAATGCCCATTCACAGGCGAATGCATAAGGAAGATGAGGTAAATATATATCATGGAATATTACTCAGCCATAAAAAGGAACTAAGTTGGTTCATTGGTACAGGCGTGGATGGATCTAGAGACTGTCATACAGAGTGAAATCAGTCAGAAAGAGAAAAACAGATACCGTATATAAACGCATATATATGCAACCTAGAAAGATGGTACAGATGAACCGGTTTGCAGGATTGAATTGATACACAGATGTGGAGAACCCACGTAGGGCCACCAAAGGGGGAAAGTGGGAGTGTGGTAGTCGTTGTGTGATGAATTCGGAAATTGGGATTGACATATATACACTAATATGTATAAAATGGATAACTAATAAGAACCTGCTGTATAAAAAAATAAAATAATATTCAGAAATTCAAAAAACAGTAAGATAAAAGGAAGAAGATGTGTTCACTTGAACCGATCATTTCCTAAATAGACAACAAACTCCGAAGGTAGTTGGGGCTGTCAATAAAAAGGCAGAAAAAAAAGAAAGAAAGAACTGAAACAGCAACAAAGAAAACAATAGCAAGGATCAATAAAAGTAAAAGCTGGTTCTTTGAGAAGGTAAACAATATTGATATACCTTTAGCCAGACTCACCGAGAAAAAGAGGGAGAGGACTGCAATCAATAAAATTAGAAATGAAAAAGAAGTTACCACGGACAACAGAGAAATATAAAACTTCGTAAGAGACTACTACAAGCAACTCTAGGCTGATAAAATGGACAATCTGGAAGAAATGCACAAATTCCTAGAAAGGTACCACCTTCCAAGACTGAACCAGGAAAAAATAGAAACTATGAACAGACTCAGTACGAGTAATGAACTTGTAACTCTGATTAAAACTTGTCCAACAAACAAAAGTTCAGGACAGATGGTTTCACAGGATAATTCTATCCAACATGGAGAAAAGACCTAACACCCATCCTTCTCAAACTCTTCGAAAAAATGGTCGAGGCGGGAACACTCCCAAACTCTTTCTATGAGGCCACCATCACCCTGATACCAAAACCAGACAAAGATAGTACAAAGAACTAAAGTTACACACCGATATCACTGATGAACATAGATGCAAAGCTGCTCAACAAAATAGTAGCAAACAGAATCCAATACCACATTAAAATTGTCATACCTCATGATCAAGTGTGATTTATCCAAGGGATGCAAGGATTCTTCCATATACGCAATTCAATGTGATACATCCTATGAACAAAGCGAAGAGGAAAATCCATATGATCATGTCAATCGATGCAGAAAAGCTTGTGACAAATTTCAACACACATTTCTGATAAAAACCCTTCAGAAAGTGGGCAGAGAGGGAACCTCACTCAAGTTAATCAAGGCCATATACGACAAATACACAGCAAACATTCTCAATGGTGAAAAATTGAAAGCATGTCCTCTAATATCAGGAACAAGACAAGGATGACCACTCTCACCACTATTATTCAACATAGTTTTGGAAGTTTTAGCCACAGCAGTCAGAGCAGCAAAAGAAATAAAAGGAACACAAGTTGGAAAAGAAGAAGTAACACGGTCACTCTTTGCAGATGGCATGACACTATACTTAGAGAATCCTAAAGATGCCACCAGAAAACTAGTAGAGCTAATCCATGGATTTGGTAACGTTGCACGATACAAAATGAATACACAGAAATCCCTTGCATTCCTATACATTAATGAAGAAAATTCTGAAAGAGAAATGAAGGAAACACTCCCATTAACCATTACAACAGAAAGAATAAAATACCTAGGAATAAACCTACGTAGGGAGACAAAAGATCTGTATGCTGAAAACTGTGACACTGAAGAAGGAAATTGAAGATGATACAAACAGATGGAGAGAGATACCATGTTCTTGGATTGGAAGAATCAATGTTGTGAAAATGACTATACTACAAAAGCAATCTACGTATTCAATGCAATCCCTCTCAAATTACCAATGGCATTCTTTCCAGAACTAGAACAAAAAAATCTTAAAATTTGTATGGAGACACAAAACACCCGAAGAGACGAAGCACTTTGAGGGAAAAAAACAGAGATGGAGGAATCAGACTGCCCGACTTCAGACTGTACTACAAAGGTACAGTAATCAAGACACGATGGGACGGGCACAAAAACACAAATATAGATCAATGCAACAGGATAGAAATCCCAGAGATAAAGCCACGCACCCATGGTCAACTAATCTATGACAAAGGAGGCAAGAATCCCCAATGGAGAAAAGACAGTCTCTACGATACGTGGTGCTGGGAAAACTGGACAGACACATGTAAAACAATGAAATTAGACCACTCCTAAACACTGTACACAGAAATCAACTCAAAATGGAACAGAGACCTAAACGTAAGACAGGACACTATAAAACTCCTTGAGGAAAACATAGGAATAACACGCTGTGACGTAAATCACAGCAAGATCCTTTTTAATCCACCTCCTAATGGAAATAAAAACAAAAATAAACAGGTGGGACCTAATGAAATTTAAACGCTTTTGCTACACACAGGAAACTACAAACAAATCGAAAGGACAACCCTCAGAATGGGAAAAATATTTGTGTACAGATCAACGGACTACGGATTAATCTCCAAAATATATAAACAGCTCATGCAGCTCGGTATTAAAAAAACGAACAACGCAATCGAAAATTGGGCAGAAGACCTAAATAGACAATTCTCCAAAGAAGACATACATCTGGCCAACAAGCACATAAAAACTTGCTCAACATCACTAATTATTAGAGAGATGCACATCAAAACTACACTGAGAAATCACCTCATTCCATTTAGAACGAGCATTATCAGAAAATCAACAAACAACCACCGCTGGACAGGGTGTTGAGTAAAGAAAACACTCTTGCACCGTTGTTGGTAGTGTAAATTGATAGAGCCACTATGGAGAACAGTAAAAAGGTTCTTGAAAAAACTAAGAACAGAATTGCCATATGACCCAGCGAACCCACTACAGGGCACGTACCAAGAGAAAACCATACTTCGAAAAGACACATGCACCCCAATGTTCATTGCAGCAGTATTTACAATAGCCAGGTCATGGAAACAACCTAAATGCCCATTCAGAGATGAATAGATAAAGAAGACATGCTACATATATACCATGGAATATTATTCAGCCATAAAAAGCAACTAAGTTGGTTCATTCGTACAGCCGTAGATGGATCTAGAGACTGTCATAGAGAGTGAAGTCAGTCAGAAAGAGAAAAACAGATATCATATATAAAGGCATATATATGCAAACTAGAAAAATGATACAGATGAACCGGTTTGCAGGATTGAATTGATACACAGATGTGCACAAACAACGTATGGCCACCAACGGGAGAAAGTGGGGGTGTGGTAGTCGTTGTGTGAAAAATTTGGAAATTGGGATTATCATATATACACTAATATGTATAAAATGGGTAACTAATAAGAACCTGCTGTATAAAAAAATAAAATAATATTCAAAAATTCAGAAAAGAATAAGATAAAAGGAAGAAGATGTGTTCATTTGAACCAATCATTTCCTATATAGACAACAAAATCTGAAGGTAGTTGGGGCTGTCAATAATAAGGTAGAAAAGAAAGAAAGAAAGAACTGAAATAGCAACAAAGAAAACAATAGCAAGGATCAATACAAGTAAAAGCTGGTTCTTTGAGAAGGTAAACAATATTGATATAACTTTAGCCAGACTCATCGAGCAAAAGAGGGAGAGGATTGCAACCAATAAAATTAGAAATGAAAAAGTTACAATGGACAACACAGAAATACAAACCTTCTTAAGAGACCACTGCAAGCAACTCTATGCTGATAAAATGGACAATCTGGAGGAAATGCACAAATTCCTAGAAAGGTACAACCTTCCACGACTGAACCAGGAAAAAATAGAAACTATGAACAGACCCAGTACGAGTAATGAACTTGCAACTCTGATTAAAATTCGTCCAACAAAAAAAACTCCCGGACACATGGCTTCACAGGATAATTCTATCCAACACGGAGAGTAGACCTAACACCCATCCTTCTCAAACTCTTCCAAAAAATGATCGAGGCGGGAACACTCCCAAACTCTTTCTATGAGGCCACCATCACCCTGATACCAAAACCAGACAGAGATAGTACAAAAAAATACAGTTACACACCGATATCACTGATGAACATAGATGCAAAGCTGCTCAACAAAATAGTAGCAAACAGAATCCAATACCACATTAAAAGTATCATACCTCATGATCAAGTGGGATTTATCCCAGGGATGCAAGGTTTCTTCAATATAGGCAAATCAATGTGATACACCCTATTAACAAAGGGAAGAGGAAAAACCATATAATCATGTCAATAGATGCAGAAAAGCTTGTGACAAATTTCAACACACATTTCTGATAAAAACCCTCCAGAAAGTGGGCAGAGAGGGAACCTCACTCAACTTAATCAAGGCCATATACGACAAACCCACAGCAAACATTCTCAATGGTGAAAAAATGAAAGCATGTCCTCTAATACCAGGAACAAGACAAGGATGACCACTCTCACCACTATTATTCCACATAGTTTTGGAAGTTCTAGCCACAGCAGTCAGAGCAGCCAAAGAAAGAAACGGAACACAAGTTGGAAAAGAAGAAGTAACACTGTCACACTTTGCAGACGACATGACATTATACTTAGAGAATCCTAAAGATGCCACCAGAAAACTACTAGAAGTAATCCATGGATTTGGTAACGTTGCACGATACAAAATGAATGCACAGAAATCCCTTGCATTCCTATACATTAATGAAGAAAAATCTGAAAGAGAAATAAAGGAAACACTCCCATTAACCACTGCAACAAAAAGAATAAAATACCTAGGAACAAACCTACCTAGGGAGACAAAAGTTCTGTATGCTGAAAACTATGACACTGAAGAACGAAATTGAAGATGATACCTACAGATGGAGAGAGATACCATGTTCTTGGATTGGAAGAATCAATGTTGTGAAAATGACTATACTCTCCAAAGCAATCTACATATTCAATGCAATGCCTCTCAAATTACCAATGGCATTTTTTTCACAACTAGAGCAAAAAAAATCTTAAAATTTGTATGGAGACACAAAAAACCTGGAAGAGCCGAAGCAGTTTGAGGGATAAAAACAGAGCTGGAGGAATCAGACTGCCCGACTTCAGACTGTACTACAAAGCTACAGTAATCAAGACACGATGGGACTGGCACAAAAACAGAAATATAGATCAATGCAACAGGATAGAAAGCCCAGAGATAAAGCCACGCACCTATGGCCAACTAATCTATGACAAAGGAGACTAGAATCCCCAGTGGAGAAAAGACAGTCTCTACAATAAGTGGTGCTGGGAAAACTGCACAGACACATGTAAAAAATGAAATTGGAAGACTCCCAAACACCGTACACAGAAATAAACTCAAAATGGAACAGAGACCTAAACGTAAGACAGGATACTATAAAACTCTTAGAGGAAAACATAGCAATAACACGCTTTGACATAAATCACAGCAAGATCTTTTTTAATCCACCTCCTAGAGTAATGGAAATAAAAACAAAAAGAAAGAAGTGGGACCTAATGAAACTTAAAAGCTTTGGCTACACACAGGAAACGACAAACAAGACCAAAGGACAACCCTCAGAATGGGAAAAATATTTATGTACGGATCAACGGACTAAGGATTAATCTCCAAAATATATACACAGCACATGCAGCTCGGTATTGAACAAACGAACAACCCAATCGAAAAATGGGCAGAAGACCTAAATAGACAATTCTTGAAAGAAGACATACGGCTGGCCAACAAACACATCAAAACCTGCTCAACGTCACTAATTATGAGAGAGGTGCACATCAAAACGACAATGAGCTATCAGCTCACACCATTTAGAGCGGGCATCATCAGAAAATCAACAAACAACAACTGCTGGACAGGGTGTGGAACAAGGAGCATACTCTTGCACTGTTGTTGGGAATGTAAATTGATACAGCCACTATGGAGAACAGTAAAGAGGTTCCTTAAAAAACGAAAAACAGAATTGCCATATGACCCAGCGAACCCACTACAGGGCATATACCAAGAGAAAACCATAGTTCTAAAAGTCACATGCACCCCAATGTTCATTGTAGCAGTATTTACAATAGCCAGGTCATGAAAACAACCTAAATGCCCATCCACAGGCGAATGGATAAAGAAGATGAGGTACATATATACTATGGAATATTACTCAGCCATAAAAAGGAACTAAGTTGGTTCATTGGTACAGGCGGGGATGGATCTAGAGACTGTCATACAGAGTGAAATCAGTCAGAAAGAGAAAAACAGATACCGTATATAAACGCATATATACGCAACCTAGAAAAATGGTACAGATGAACCGCTTTGCAGGATTGAATTGATACACAGATGTGGAGAACCCACGTACGGCCACCAAAGGGG